>NC_133971.1:17271170-18699610 GCF_031877795.1 Strix aluco | reverse complement strand
TATACAAAAACTGGCACCAAAAAGACTTCCATTCTAGTTTTTCATTAAAAATGGGGTGAAAGCATATTAACTGAAAACTGATAATGTAGTTCTCATCATTTCATCTCATTCCTTCATCCCTAGCTTGAATACATCTCCTGTATTATGCAAATTTCTCTCTTCCTGGTGAGAAAAAACACCCTCAGTCCTTTCAGTAGCTACTATTCAAATTAGGATAAATGTTTTGTGGCATCAGGTCTGAGATGGAATTAAAAATATCAGGTGCTGTGATAATAAGATATTTTTGTTTCACCAGTTAATAAAAATGTCACTACCATAAAGACCTTCAGTACTTTTGCAAAATTAAAACTAGCAAGTTGTTCTTGACAGAACTAACTAGAAAAAATATCTCTGTAGAAGAAAAAAAAATCAGACTATTGCACATAGTTCTATTTTCAGGTACTCTGGTTTAGCTGGCACTTATACTGTCAGCCTCACAGGGTTTGTTATGGCAGATGCTTGGAGCTGGGTGATCATAACAAATTGCTTTAATCAATGATTTCATCAATACTGGTGAAGACATAGGTACATGATTAAACTCACACAGAGAACTAACTGCAGGCTGAAAAGTCCATTCAGAAACTAACCCTGGACATGCACAAATATAGGCCTACTTCTCAGTATTCATTTCAAAAGTATTGCATAACTGTATATGACAGAGAAATTGTAGAATATTAAGTAGCTTTTTACAAAATTTCAGACCAGAGGGGTCACAATCTTGATCCAAGTAAATTCAGAGGTGCTTTCATGGGTAAGAAGCTATAATTTGCATAGCTTCTAAACCAGCAGTTCAACCCTGAACAGAGCTGTGTCAAGGAACTCACATATGAAAAGCTTGTTTTGAACAGTGTAACGCCTTTGCAAGCCTGCATAATGTGAAAATCAAAAGCATTTTTAGTACTTTAGATTCACAGTATGATTAAATATCCAGACCTGAACATTAATAATACATGAGAAATCTTAGAGCTGTATGTGTGTTTTTCTTCTTGGAAGTATGTTTACATGTGCTGTCTCTGCAGCACCTATGAAATACCTAAGTTTCTCAGAGGCTAACATATTCTTTTAACATCCAAAAAAGAGACATTTCAGATGTTGGATTTTTGTTTTTTTCTTTTCCTCTTTATATTGGCATTTGTGCTCATAAAAGGTAACTATGTCATTACTGTTTGCAAATACAGGTAAAGTCCAATGGCAGCTGGCAGCTGCAACTGCAGCTATACAGTCAATAAAGTTCAGAACACGGTACAAGTTGTTCTCCAGCCACAAGCTAGAAACAACATTTCAGACACTCCAGTTACAAATCCCACTCAACCAAAAAAAAAAAAAAAAAAAAAAAGAAAGCAAAAAAACACCCCAAAACCTACTTGAATGCAGGAAACTAATGGAACAAATCCCAGTACACATGTATAAACTTTCAATATGGCATCAACACACACTTAAGCCATTGTTTTGCTGATTAAGGATACCAATTAAACTCGGACACCAGAGTGAAAAGAGTAGGCGTACTTTACTAGTGATAACCAAGTAATGTAACAGCGTAATACAGAGAACACGCAGTAAGAAGAAGCAGAATAGTGCACTTAAAGCAACAGAGTAATGCATCAAATCATTACTACACGAGAGAGAGAGAGAATAGTAATTAAGAGAAATACATCACCACTTGCATATATAATCATCATCATCCAGATCTGCAGTCACTGGGGAGCCCCAGTTACAGCGAGGATTTGGAGAGCCAGTCCCGGCAAGTGGGAAATCCTACGCGGTGCGTCACCCGTAGGTGAGGCTTCCAAAGTCACTGTGAGCGGGTCCAGCCTTATATACCAGAGATCGACAAGCCAGAATAGCTGGCACCTTTGTTTTGAGCGGAAGGTTTCTGGTTTCATTCTCCTGTTGGATTCCCCCCAACGCTTGGCCAGGGCTCGGCGGGGGGAACCAAGGGAGTTTCTAACAAGGCCAAATACTTGGGTTCTCAGCCTTGAATGAGGTTGCGGAAGGAAAGTGGGATACATTCTCGCCCCTCTACTGATTATATTTTGTCTTTCACTAGCGAGTTTACATATTTCACTAATGACTACATGCTAAGTTAGCAGCTCCAGCTTGGGGCCTGTTGTTCAGGCTGCAGTATTTCAATGCTTTAGCACTTTTTACACCAGCATAAGTGGGTTGTTATAACTTAGTACACTACCTACTAGCACAATGGTTATCAGTTATAAAATATACAGGATTCATCTATAGGTCAACTCTGGCTTGGGCCTGTTGTCCAAGCCTTAGCACTTCAGCCATTATAATAACTCAAACACAGAATAATTCTCATTGTTATATGATCAATGTGAACATAACAAAGATACCTTGGACAACTTTAATTTGATGGATTTTTTCTAGTAACCACTGCAGAGGTGAAAAAGTTAGACATCTTATCATTGACAATTTAGAGTGAGGCACTTGTGCTGTAGTAACACCACTATTCTTTATAATAGTACAGCATCTTTGATCACTTTTAACTCTGCCTTTGAGTGGATTCTTTATGAAATATAAATTGCTCACATAGAAAGAAATAGCTCAAAAATATACCCTGTGATTAAAAAATCCCATAACTTAGTGAAACTGTCATACCAACTCCTGTTTTGATTCCCATTGCAATTCTGTAGATTTTTTCTAAATATTTTGAGCTGTTTTCTTCCAAGGGAACCCCAGTGCTTTTAAAGTATACCTTTTGTGTTCAGAAGCTTAGTCTAAAAAACTCAGAAACAAATTCTAAAAGCCAAAATTTTTGTCTATCAGCAAAGAAGAAAGAGCTTCTGTCAAACATGTCTTTACTAAGGAACTTGGAATTCCATTTGTACATGGATCTATTCACTTCCTACCTCCCAATCAAATGGTACTTTGTAACCATATTATCCTCATCTGCCTCCAAATATATGTATTCCAAACCCTAATTTTCAGATACATTCATGCTTTTCACAACTGCTGAAATGTCAGTAATACAGGATAAACAACTAGTTATATGAGATATGGATATGGTGGTCTGTTGCTACAGAAGAAATGACCATACTACAGAAAAATGCAAAAAGCAAACAGATGAGCAAACAAAGTAAACAAAATCCCTAACAACCCCAATATTTCCTGATGACTCTGGTCACACCTTTGACACTGAGCATATGAACAAATATAATGCACAAGAACCCAGGTAAGACAAGATACAGTCAAGTACAGTCACCCAGTCAAACAAGTTGAGAGACCAAACAATATTTTTATCTCTCATCTGATACAGCTACTCTGGTTTCAGTGGTATGTTTCTACCACAGAAGATTTGCATGCTTAAAAGCATATAAAATAAGTGTCTTTTACATATGTATGCATAAATATTTATCATATTTAATGATATTTATTACAGTCACAATGTATGAATTTTTATTAAAATGACAATCCAAAATATTCATTAATCAAAACTAAAATAATCTTACATATTTTAACCAAAGACCGAAAGGAAATTTTCAGGTTATCTAAGTCTAATTCTGTATTTAGTGACTTAAAGAAATAGGAGAAGACCTACAGCTTAAGGACTTGGCTTTTTCCCAAAGCCAAAAAAATATTTTAAAAAGTCACAGAATCACAGAATCATCTCGGCTGGAAAAGACCTTGAAGATCATCCAGTCCAACCATTAACCTAATACTGACCATTCTCAACTACACCATATCCCTCAGCACTATGTCAACACGACTCTTAAACACCTCCAGGGATGGGGACTCCACCACCTCCCTGGGCAGCCCATTCCAACGCCTAACAACCCCTTCTGGAAAGAAATGCTTCCTAATATCTAGTCTAAACCTTCCCTGGTGCAATTTGAGGCCATTACCTCTTGCTCTGTCGCTTATTACTTGGTTAAAGAGAATCAATCCCAGCTCTCTGCCACCTCCTTTCAGGTAGTTGTAGAGGGCGATGAGGTCTCCCCTCAGTCTCCTCTTCTCCAGACTAAACAACCCCAGTTCCCTCAGCCGCTCCTTGTACGACATGTGCTCCAGACCCTGCACCAGCTTCGTTGCCCTTCTCTGGACACGCTCGAGTAATTCAATGTTGTTTTTGTAGTGAGGGGCCCAAAACTGAACACAGTCATCATGCTGCGGCCTCACTAGTGCCGAGTACAGGGGTAAGATCACTTCCCTGTCCCTGATGGCCACACCATTTCTGATGCAAGCCAGGATGCCATTGGCCTTCTTGGCCACCTGGGCACACTGATGGCTCATGTTCAGCTGGCTGTCAATCAACACCCCCAGGTCCCTCTCTGACTGGCAGCTCTCCAGCCACTCCTCCCCAAGCCTGTAGCTCTGCTGGGGGTTGGTGTGGCCCAAGTGCAGCACCCGTCATTTGGCCTTATTGAAACTCCTCCAGTTGGCCTTAGCCCATCGCTCCAGCCTGTCCAGATCTCTCTGCAGAGCCTCCCTACCCTTGAGCAGATCAACACTCCCACCCAACTTGGTGTCATCTGCAAACTTACTGAGGGTGCACTCGATCCCCTCGTCTAGATCATCAATGAAGATGTTAAACAGGAGTGGCCCCAAAACCGAGCCCTGGGGGACACCACTCGTGACCGGCCGCCAACTGGATTTAACTCCGTTCACCACAACTCTTTGGGCCCGGCCATCCAGCCAGTTTTTTACCCAGCAAAGCGTGTGCCCATCCAAGCCATGAGCAGCCAGTTTCACCAGGAGAATGGTGTTGAAAATGGTGTCAAAGGCCTTACTGAAGTCAAGGTAAACAACGTCCACAGCCTTTCCCTCATCCATTAAGCGGGTCGCCCTGTCATAGAAGGAGATCAGGTTTGTCGAGCAGGACCTGCCTTTCATAAACCCCTGCTGACTGGGCCTGAGCATCTGGTTGTCCCGCATGTGTTGTGTGATGGTACTCAGGATGAGCTGCTCCATCAGCTTCCTGGGCACCGACGTCAAGCTGACAGGCCTATAATTTCCTGGATCATCCTTCTGAACCTTCTTATATATGGGCATCACATTGACCAATTTCCAATCTGTCAGGACCTCCCCGGTCAACCAGGACTGTTGGTAAATGATAGAAAGCGGCTTGGTGAGCACCCCAACCAGCTTCTTCAGCACCCTCGGGTGTATCCCATCCGGTCCCATAGACTTGTGTGTGTCTATGTGATGCAGTAGGTCACTGACTATCTCCTCCTGGATTGCAGGGGGTCATTCTCCCAGTCTCTGTCTTCTGGCTCAGGAGTCTGGATTCCCTCAGTACAACTAGTCTTGTTATTAAAGACTGAGGCAAAGAAGGCATTAAGTACCTCAGCCTTTTCCTCATCACTTGTTGCCATGTTTCCTCCTGCGTCTAGCAGGGGATGGAGGCTCTCCCTGGTCTTTTCTTTGTTGACATACTTATAGAAACATTTCTTGTTATCCTTGATTGCTGAAGCCAGATTAATTTCTAGCTGGGCATTAGACCTCCTGATTTCCACCCTGCATAGCCTCACAGCATCTTTGTAATCATTGTGAGTAGGTAGCCCCTTCTTCCAAATGCGGTAAATTCTCCTTTCTTCCCTGAGTTGCAGCCAAAGCTCCCTGTTCAGCCAGGGTGGTCTCTGGTGCTGGCTTCTCTTACAGCACCTGGGGACCACTTGCTCCTGTGCCATTAAGACTTCCTTGTTAAAGAGTGTTCAGCCTTCCTGGACCCCTATACCCTTCAGGATCATCTCCCAAGGGATTCTGTCAAGCAGGTGGCTAAACAAATCAAAGTCAACTCTTTGGAAGTCCAGGATGTCAGTTCTGCTGTCCCCCTCTCCTGGCCTGTCTAAGAATAGAGAACTCTATTATTTCATGATCTCTGTGCCCTAGTCGGCCTCCAACCACCACATCATCCTCCAGTCCTTCTCTGTTCACAAAGGTGTCCAGCAGGACAACTTCTCTGATTGGTTCACTAACCAGTTGTGTCAGGAAGCTATCTCCCACACATTCCAGGAATCTTCAGGACTGGTCATGCTCTGCTGTGTTGTATTTCCAGCAGATGTCTGGGAAGTTAAAGTCTCCCACAAGAACAAGGGCAAGCGGTCATGAGATTTCTCCTAAGTGCCTATAGAATATTTCATCCACCTCTCTGTCCTGGTTGGGTGGCCTATAGTAGACCCCCACTACGACATCTGCCCTGTTGGCCTTCGCCCTGATTCTAACAATCTACCCTGTCTTCACTATACTTGTGTTCAAAGCAATCATAACTCTTCCTAACATACAGCACCACCCCACTACCTCTCTTCCCTTAACTATCCCTTGTAAAGAGCTTGTAGCCATCAACTGGTGCACTCCAGTCGTGGGAGACATCCCACCATGTTTCTGTAATAGCCACCACATCATAATTTTCCTGTTTCATCATGGCTTCAAGCTCCTCCCATTTGTTACCCATGCTGTGTGCATTGGTATACAAGCACTTCAGATGGGCTGATGTCCCCAGAAACTTTTTGCGTTTAGAGATCCTAAGTCCAGCCTGACCTTTCACAGGTGTTATCACAGTTACTGATACATCAATATCCCTTGCATCTTTCTTGTGCTGCATGTCTCCATCCCTTGCCTCCACTGGGATAGCAGGGTGAGGGTCATTGCTGGCACACCAGCCCACAAGCTCTGTTAATCTACCCTGGGGCTTATATCTGGGAGTTCCAGTTTTGCCCCCTTCCCCTTTCAAATCTAGTTTAAAGCTCTCTCAGTGAGCCCAGGTAACTCCTGCCCCAAGATACTTTTCCCCTTCTGGGACAGGTGAATCCCATCTGATGCCAAAATGTCTGGCGACCTGTATACTAACCCATGACTGAAAAATTCAAAGCCCTGCTGGTAACACCAGTCTCAGAGCCACAAGTTCATCTGTTGAGTTCTCATGTATTCTTCTTCATCCATCCCTGCAACTGAAAGGATGAAGGAGAACACTGTTTGAGCCCTCGACCCCTTAACCAGTTTCCTCAAGGCCATGAAATCTCTCTTCATTGATTTAGGACTTCTCCTGGTAATATCATCGCTACCTACCTGAAAAACCAAGAGAAGGTAGTAGTCCTTAGGTCTCACAAGAGTGGGGAGTTTTACCGGGAGATCCTTTACCTGGGCTCCAGGGAGGCAGCAGAATTCCCTATGAAGTGGGTCCAGTCTGTGTATTGGGTCTTCAGCACCCCTCAGAATGGAGTCACCCACTACAATGACCCTTCTGGGGTTCTTTTTAGAATTGATTTTAATAACTGGTCTAGAGTGACCCGGCATTGGTGGACCTTCATCTTCTTCCTTGTTTGACTCATTTTCTTCATCCTTCTCTACTTCATTCAGAAGTTCCAGGGCCCCGAATCTATTGTAAAAGGGCACCATGGAAGGTGAAGGAGGTTGGGAGAGGATTTTCCTCCCTCCGTGAGCAGGGACCTGTTTCCAGTCTCCCCCATCTCTTAGGTCCCCTCCTTCTGTCTGGTAGCAAGAGGGTGAGAGATCGCCTGACTCTTTTGGGGCCTCCATTTGCTCCTTATGCTTCATGGGTGCTAAGGTGCTACTCTGCCAATCAATTTCCCTTTCTCACTCCCTAATACTTCTTAATCTTTCAGCCTCCTCTTTGAGTTTCACCACCCAGCTGAGCAGGTCATCTAGTCATACTAATTTCTTCCAGATTTCTTTCATTGTTTTTCAGGTACCAATTTGAATAGTAATTTTAAAAATAATATTTTTAAACAAAAATAGATTTGCATCACTATAAAGAAGAAAATTAATTATAGATTTGCATCATTATAAAGAAGAAAATGAATTTTGGAAATTTGGAGAGGAATCATTGAGTAGCTTAAAGCAAACACTAACACTGGTGAAAAAAAAATTGGGGGGGGGGGGGGTGTATTTTAGGACATTAACATTTTTTTAAAAATTCTCTTTTCCCACTCTCTCTCCCTCCCCTCTCTCTCCTCTCCCTCCCCCCCCCCCAGCATTTGTCCCAAATTTGTCCTAAACACAGTCTCGTTGATGATTTGTCCTCTATTACTCATCTACCAACAGAGTATCACTCACAGATTTCTATTTGCATTTCTAATTACTTTCTGGTTGCTGGGTTTTTATATTATAAAAAGTAGAGAACTGCAGGTGTTGATGATAAGACTTAACTTTAGTGTAATGCATGTTTTACTGTTCTGTAGAGGTTAGAGAACAGATGTTGAGAGCTGTTGTGTGAGTCTAGGTACTTTATTAATTATTCTATTTAATAGAAAACAGGAACTATTCTAAAATAATCCCCTGTTTCTTTAGGGAATACTCCTCTCAGTGCACTGGTATATCTCCTGTTAGTGAGAGATACACATATGCTTACTGGAGACATGAAGCTTTATTTACTTTCAGTAAGCAGCATGATGTCTTTTACAGGGAAAAAAAAATGATGACTACTAGCACTTCTGTTATTGTACAATTTAATGGGATGCTATTTATTTCCTCCTTCACACACCTGCTAAACTATTTCTATCCCATGCTACCTTTGACCAAATACCTTTAATTCTGTTGCTGTAACAATGAGGATATGTGCTGAATATATCTTATGTGAGCATAATGCTCTGGAAAATGTTTCAAAAATATCAGCTAATTTGTCTTCTTACTGCTGAAGTCAGCAAGTGGTTTTGATTTTGTTATACAATTGGAGAGGTGGAAGTGGACAGAGTTTTACAGAAAGGTGCAAGAGAAGCTGGCATCACAGTCAGCATCAAATCTTAGGAACAACTAAAATTTGTAACTACTGATGAAAGGTGACTCATATTACATTACTTTTCTCCTCTGGAGCAGCTGAGCAAGACACAGAGGGCTGCATTGCTTTTCCTCCCCACATAACTCTGATCACACACTGCAGGAGGTTTCCAGACAGCTGCACGTGCTAACCTGTGTAAATACACGCAGTTCATCTGCCTGTGGGCTTTGCATCCTGGAGGGCTTCAAAAAGCTCCTGTAAAAGAAGCTAAGGAAACCTAATAGCTCTAAAACTGTATAAAGGATTAACATGTTATCCCCATAAAATAACTGGATATTCCAGTTATTTTGTTCTGGCATCCCTGCCACTCAAATTCTCAGGGACCAAGTATTTAATTTCTGCATGTGGCTTCTTCTGTCACTCACTTCACAGAGGCTAGGAAAGCAAATACATGGTGGACAGTGGGGTTTAAATACAACAGATAGTCCCATGGTGTCAGGAACTAGTGGTTCTAACCAGCATAGTCTGAGGCAATCCTTTGGGAAGTCATGTGCACCAGTGCTACCTGACCATAGATGGCCTGCATTTTCTGTAAGTATAAAACAACTTCACAAAGAGTACAATAATAAAGACTTGGGACCTGGTGGATCAGAAATCCCAAGCTGTCTAAAACAACAATCCTCAAAAGACCATGATCCTGTCCTCATGGGACAAAGAGAGAATTACTGGTATATTTGGGGGGGTTAATGACCTTTGTTTTATTTACTACGGAGTTTATCAAATGGCAAATGTTGTACATAAAACACTGCTTACCTTAAAGTGACAGACAACAACTGAAATGCACCCTAAAGGCACCTGAAGAATTTGATTCTGTTTTCTATTTAGTTCCCATAACCTTGAGAAATGTTCTAGTCAATAAATAACAAAGTTAATTAATATTTGATAGAACATCTATCTCTGAAAAATATATATTTTTTAACAGGGTTTTAGTAAAACACTAAGATGTTTTCATTCCTGAGAACTGCTGACCCCTATGTACTTCAACTCCCCGCCGCCCCAAATACCCATGGAAAGAAACAAATGTAAGGATTTTTTTTTTACCAGGATTGAAGTACACCATCATTCATTGCAATTATTAACTGGCACACCAATTACATTGTTTAACATTATAAGTGTTGCTTAAAAAGTAAAGGTCTCTTAGGTCTAATGATTAAAGCAGAGACTCCTTCTCTATCATGTATTTTACTTGTAGTCTTTTCATGTTCCATTGCTTTTAATACTGAATTCTCTCCCTACACACACAAAAATATACATATTAATATACCACACTTCACACATTCTTCTTCCTATTCTGAAGCGCAATCAGAATAGAAATATTAATATGAAATTTTGCTGAATGCAGTAGCCAAGCAAAAGGAGTTTAGTCTCAAGTTTGGTACAAAAGGTTACATAATCTGCGTCTGAGAAGATGAATTCTTTTTTCTTTCAGTGTTGCACAATATATAAATTCCTCAATCAGAGAAAAAAGAGAAATAAGGTATCTGCATATCTTAAATTGTTGCCAGGAGAGAAGCAGATGACTAAGAAAACTGACAACAGAAAATATCCTTTCACAATGTGTCACCACCCCATAAAATTCAAGGTGAGTAAAAGCCATTACTAACTGGGCTTCTCTACGTGGCCCTCCACGAGGGAGCCACCTGGTAGCAGATGCAAGAGTGACTAGCACGAGTGTCTGTGTCTGAGGTGATGAGGAGGTATGGTTGTAATGACTCCAGCCTGCGCCTCAGTAAAGACAAGCAGAAAGGCACAATTAATTAATCTTCTGGTGCTAGCTAAGCAATGCACAATTTGCAATGTGCAGCTCCTGGGCAGACTTGTCCCTGACTAGTAGTAAAGCAAGGGCTTAATCTGAAGGAACATCTACCTGCAAAACCACGAACCAGACAAACGTATCTAATCATCATTACTAAATGTCAATATTAAAAATATTGCTTACCATGTTTTCAGAAAAAAATAATTTTAGAGCAGCTGAGCTGTTTTGTTTATTCTGATTTTGCTTTTTTAGTAGTTGAGTATTTTTATGACAGTTTTTTTCTTTCTACCATATATTTCTGACATACAGTCTTCAGTAAAATTCTGAAAACCACTAAAGCAAGTCCAGCAGGTAGAATTGGAAGCCTAAAATCCATAGAAACAAACTACCATTGTCATGAGTGGAAAAATATCTTTCCCTTCTGACAAAAATATGAGTTATGTTTTGCCCTCTAGCTTCAGACTTGAATCTGCATTTATTTCTTTTAGTACTTTAAGATCATTTTAGGTTCCCATCTGCACCTAAAATACCTTTGTATATGGTAACTTGTAGGAGCTTAAATGCTGTAAGATGTATACTAAGTTCTTTTGACTCAAATCTGACAAATCAGTAAGAAACTGAGATAATTTAGTTTTTTTAAATTTGTCAATTTTTTTTTTTTTTAATTCACTTGAGGGTCCTGAGTTACATCAACATCTTTGAAAAAGCTTGACTTTAGCTTTAGCTTTGACTTATGGAAGGCATCATCAAGTCTTTGTCCTTCATACTTCCTGTAACTTATAGGAAAGGAGATTGGTAATCGCTACATAGAAAATAGATTGGTTTAAAGTAAGAAAAAGATTGTTTAAATTATGTGTTGGGTCTTTTTTTTTTTTTTTCTGCAGAATAATTAAAGTAGTACCCATTGTTGTTACACTGGTAGAACAGAAAGAAGCATCCCAGTTGAAGATTTACAAGTAAAAGGAAAAGACAAATTGCCTCTTTCTGAGATTTGCACATTTTGTTGAGAGAAACAACACATTCTCTGTTTTATTGATCTTCTTTTTCCAACTTCCATGGTCTTTTCTTGACTGTCAGATAATATTCCCTCTCTTCATCGCTGAAAAGAAGTGATTTACTGGTCTACCTAGTCACAAAAAAAAAAAAAAAAAAAAAAAAATCTCCCTCCTGCTGAAGCAGTTTCACTGGTGTAGCAAAGGATATTGGTTTCTCACAGGGAAAAAATGCCAACATGAGTATGACTCAGTGATTTGGAAAGGAAAAGTCCTATGTTCTTGTCCCCACTGACCCAGTTGTTCATATTTCTTTCATTAAACTATCATCACATGAAACAAAAGAACTGGAAAAAAAAGTTTTGCTGCCCGAGTCTAGCAGCTTAAATAAAGGGGATTTTAAGTACAGCATGGCCTTTAAAAAGGAGATTATCAAGAAGTACACCTTTTCCTGCTGTTAATGGACCCTACCATATAATATCTAGGTGATTGACCGAAGATTTTAGGAGAAAGGGTGCTGCAACTGTCATGTTATTCATCAATGCTATGATTATTTTCATGACAGTTGGCATGTACCTCAAAAAAACACCAGATTAAAATCAAAAAAACCCAACCACCAATATGAACCTGTGGGAAGAGATAGCATAAATTAAAGAACCAAGCCAAATGGTTTTCTTTTTTAAATAGATTGCAAAATCTAAATAGTCCCAAACTAAATTATTTTTAAAACTTTTTACTTTTTAATAGTTGGGCTAGCAGTGTTGTTATCAATATAAACTGCAGGTTCTTAGGAGTTAAATTTTAAATTTCTTTAATACAAAGTTAAAACAGCAACCTTTACAAAAACCTTAACTGAAGATAGGTAGTGCGTGCCTTTATAATGTAGTAAACAGCCATAATATCTTTCGTAGATTGGTGTTATACAAGGAATGAAATTGGATGTGTAATAAACAGAAGGCATTCAATGTATCATTTATGAAAAGAACATTCCTCAACAAAGGTCTCAACAGTCTGTTTCATGGTGTAGTGGATTGATCTTGGCTGGATACCAGGTGCCCACCAAAGCCACTATATCACTCCCCTCCTCAGCTGGACAAGGGAGAAAGAATATAACAAAAGGCTCATGAGCTGAGAAAAGGCCAGGGACAGATCGTTCACTATATACCATCATAGGCAAAACAGACTTGACTTGGGAAATTAATTTATTACCATTCAAATCAGAGTAAGGTAATGAGAAATAAAACCAAATCTTAAAACACCTCCCCCCCCCCTCCCCCCCCCCCCCCTTCCCTTCTTAACTGCCTCAACTTCACTCCTGATTTTTCTCTACCTCCTCCCGCTGAGCAGCACAGGAGGACAGGGAGTGGAGGTTGCAGTCAGTTCATCACCCATTGTCTCTGCTGCTCCTTCCTCCTCAGGGAAGGCCTCCTCACACTCTTTCCCTGCTCCAGCATGGAGCTCCCATGGGAGACAGTCCTCCATGAACTTCTCCAAGGTGGATCCTTCCCACAGGCTGTAGTTTTTCATGAACTGTCCCAGTGTGGATCCCTTCCCCGGGGTGCAGTGCCTCAGGAACAGACTGCTCCAGCGTGGGTCCCCCACGGGGTTACAAGTCCTGCCAGCAAACCTGCTCCAGTGTGGGCTCCTCTCTCCATGGGGCCACAGGTCCTGCCAGGAGCCTGCTCCAGCACGGGCTTCCCACGGGGTCACAGCCTCCTTCGGGCACATCCCCCTGCTCTGGGCTGGGCTCCTCCCTGGGGTGCAGGTGGACATCTGCTTCATCATGGACCTCCATGGGTGCAGGGCACAGCTGCCTCACCATGGGCTGCACCACAGGCTGTGGGGGAATCTCTGCTCTGGCTCCTGAAGCACCTCCTCCCCCTCCTTCTGCACTGACCTTGGTGTCTGCAGAGTTGTTTCTGTCACATATTCTCACTCCTTTCTCCAGCTGCAGTTGCCCTTGCACAGTTTGTTTACTCATTCTTAAATATGTTATCTCAGAGGCGGTACCACCGTTGTTGATGGGCTCAGCCGTGGCCAGCAGCAGGTCCATCTTGGAGTCAGCTGGAATTGGTTCTGTTGGACATGGGGGAAGCTTCTAGCAGCTTCTCACAGAAGCCACCCCTGCGTCCCCCTTGCTAACAAAACCTTGCCGTGCACACTGAATACACAGGGAGAAAATTTTGCTGTTGAAGATGTATTCATTACCATACAAACCAGCTCCCCCACAATTACTGGCTTCCAATTTTGAAGGGGGACATTTCAAACAATTATATGTTTCATATAAAATAAATGGAAAAAAAAAAACAACGTACACAAAAACCATGTAAGATTTGTTATCAATAGATCTACCAACCAATATGGAGATTGATCACAACCTCAGTCAGCCATGTGGACAACCTATCAGATGGTAGGCAATTTTTGGAAATGTTTTTATGTAGTCTGATATGGACAGAGGTGCCTGAACAGGAGTTATCCATGTAGTATTATTGTTCTTCATCAAACCTGCATCCTGTTCAGAGTCCTCAGTCCCAGCTGGGCATTCAGACTACACAAAGTGAGTGATAGGACACTGATAGAGCTCATAATCACAGAATTATTTCCCTCAAAAGAAAGGCTTGTTTGCAGTTCCCAACAGTAGTGGCAATACTACTGGTTTCCAGAGTTACTGAATTGTTTTGAAACACTTAAATTACTATCTATGGATAAGCATTAAATAAATGTTTTCCTTTAGCTTGATGTTTAAATTCTGGCTTGTTTTTGAGAAACCTGAAGTTGCCTCAAGATGCTTAAGTATATCTTTATGTTTATCAACTCCAGTCAGATGATGTGCAAGACTTAACCAATGCTGCACACTATAGTTCCTCTATAGTAGGAACCAGTTTTACCTACAGGCAATAACATCTCTACTAGACTCAGGTAACTGCATTCAAGGCTTCCATCAGATAAAAGAGCAAAACTCCATTAACCTCTTCATCCTTTCCTCCAGAGTCACAAGATGATAAATTACTCTGTATCTCTGATGTTAACATAATGCAATAATATTATGATTCCATCATAAATCTCAGGAACCTGATCTGATCCTAGTGGAAGTGGACTGTGAAACACACACTTATTATGAAAACCCATATATATAAACCTATGTCTGTACTGAGTTCTGACAGCTAAAAGTGTTTTTTGCTTCTAGGGCAACAAGAATTTTTTAGAATTAACTCCTAACTCTGATGTGCATTTCTGTCAGGCCATGTATTAAGGTTATTCTGATTCATTTCAATGTGTCATCCTGAGAGAATAAAATATTCCTTCTCTATCTAGTCAGATATAAAGCAAGTCATTGCACAACAGAATACTGTACCTTTGTGTAGCACCTGGATATAAAATATATGGAGATAAAACAAAGTCTTTACTCCTTTTATGGAACTGAAGCCTGCCATGACCTACTAGTCATATCTACTCTGAAAGAGGAAACCTGGACAAGTCATATTGCTCTTTAGAAAGCTCAGTCCTGGATCCACAAATTCTTCAAGTAAAGATTTTTTCTCTAAATTCAGATTCAAATCTGGAAATATAGGTCTGGATTTTTCATGGAAATGAAGCCTGCTTATGAGATAATTTCAGTTGTAATAACAATCATAAAGTAATATAGGAGAATCACATGAACAAGAAAATAAGCACAGGAGGAACTGAAAAAAAAAAAAACAATACATATCATCTTGGAATTACTAATATAAAACAGATCTTCATACAAAAACATTATGCAATTTGGAAATTACAAATATGGGAGTATGCCTGTGACTGTTCATAAGAAATCTTGAATGATAAGGTAGAGTAAAATGAATATATCATAAATCAAAGATTCAGGTAGATTGGAAGGGTTCTCTGCAGTTCATCTAGTCCAAATCCCCACTCCAGTCAGGACCATTTAATAGATTACTTATTGTTTTGTCCTGTCAAGTTTCAAGTACCTCCATGGATAGAGATCCAAGTGTTTCTCTGGGCAGCCAGAGTTTGACCACCCTCCTGGCAAACAATTCTTTTTTCATTTGTATCTACTGAGAATTCGTTTGTCCTGTCACCATGCACCTCTGAGGATAGTCTGTCTCCCTCTTTGTAGCCTCTTACCAGGCAGTTGTAGAGAGAGAGATCTCCCCTTCCCCTCTTCTTCCACAGGCTGAACCAGCCCAGCATCCACCACCTCCCCCTGTGCACCCTGTGCTCCAACCCTGACCATCACAGGGACCTTGCACTGGACTTACTGACATATAGCAGGGTGTGACCTAGGCTTTGTGCTTCATGCCACTATCACAGTGTTCATTTTCATGATGCATATCTCACCAAACATTAAAAGAATAAGGTAAATCAACCTGAATTTATTGTAGGTCCAAAGTTAAGATGATGCTTCAGAACAAGATCATCACCTCTGAAAGATCATTACCTCAACATTACCTCTTAGTCTCAAAGTGACTTGTAGTAACTTGGCATCCTCCGAAATGCAGGATGAGGAAACAGGTGTAACAGCAAAGTTACTTACCATAATGGAATCAATATAGACATATTTGTACACCCTTACTTTGGGATTTCATATGTTGTATTATAAATTTGGACTGCATCAAGAAGAGAGAATACAAGGGCAAACACACATTTAGAAAAGGCAATTAAAAAAGATTAGTTTGTTGGTTACTGGGGAGCCTAAGAATGAAAACTTTATCGGAAAAGGGAGGTCTCACTTTAAATAATGCAATAAAATAAAGCCACTTAAGTGGCCATTATAATGTAGTTAGACTGATTTTACAAAGTATTAGGACAACTTGCAACCATAGAGAAAGCCAAATACTATTCATCCAACTTCATGAAACTGATCCTAAAGTCCTGAGCACAGCCAGATAATCTAGAAGGCTAAATTTAAATGTGTGGCTTTTCTAATGGGTACTGTCAAAACACAGGAAGTAGAGTAAAGAAAAATTGTCATGCATTCATGAAGAGTGGTATGTGGGATCTCCTTGATCCTAAAATACGCTTTTAAAAAATTTATCTTGATCTACTTTTTAAAGTAGAATGGTAAATATATACTAAAAAATAACTCTGACATCAGAACACAGTTCAAAGAAAATGTGCTCTTTGAGACATAACCCATATGTCTGTAATGTGTATATATATGCATAAACACACATATATATATATAAATATGTGTTTATATAAAACCGTAGGCAAGTTTCTGGTACAATCACATACTTTTTTTTCCTGTTTTTCACATTTTCCTATTATTTATTCACCCACAACATTTTGTGTTCTCTGTGGGAATTCTGATCCTACAGGGTGCAGAAACCCAGATCCTTTATAGATTCAGTACAAACGTTATGCACGAGTAGAATGTTCTGGGTCTCCTCTCCTGACTCTGATCCCTGGAACTGGAAGCACTCTTCAAGTCCTCATCTCACAGAGCTCTGCTGCTCGCTTTCCTACCACAAGAAATTTTGCTGTGGCATGTCACTCCACTATCAGATACCTCAGGCCATCCACAGTGTACTGACAATTCCTGGCAATGATCAAGAGGGCATATTTGAGAAGAGAAGATGTTTTGAATCTTTAAAGGTGTCTATAACTTTGCAATTGCTTAGCTCAGCTTAAGTTATGAGCTATTCTGGAAGCCAGAAACCTTCTATTAAAGTATAAAAGTGAGATTTCCTATTATCCATTTCATTGTCAGGCATGAATTAATCAAGAGAAGTACAAATCCTGCATCCCGTTTGTTCCCCTTTCTCTATGAAGATTGACTGATGAGCTGTGCACTCATTTTTCAGGGGACACAAACATGCTCCTCAGTCTATGAGTCCCTGAAATGCAGTATGGGTTAAATTCAAATTTCATATGTCAGAGGTGACATTTCAAAAATCATTAGTTTAGTGATCAGGGCTCCAGTCGGTGCATCCACACTGCAATACAGGTTTGGTGTGCCCTAAACATCTATTTCCAAAATAGATACCATGGCCACAAGTTGGTTGCACAGCTAGATTAAACCCTTGTGCATGTGTCCTGCTTTCCTTGGAAAGAAACTTAAATGCACAAGCACAGTCAGCCAAAGTGTCCACTGCTTTGTAAAGTGCAAAGGTCAGGAATGAAAGATGCAAAACAGAACACACATTGGACACAGAATAGGCATAGTTGCCAGCTTTCAACAGAATTTTATCTGATGGACCAGATCTACTTCATAATTACTACTAAAACAATAGGATTTAGTCACTATTATTGACTGAGGAACTGGACCTAAATATCAAGGCTGGTCTTGAATGCAGGGTTAACACACATTAGTGTGCATTCTTTCCAGTGAACTATTACATCAATAATCCACCTAAAATGCAATATTTAGATTCATACCCACATACAATTTTAATGACTAGAGATCAACTCTCTAAAACAACACTCTTCAGTCTTTTGGTGGTCACCCAAAGGGCCTCATGCATGAATTAATTCCCCTCCCATAAAGCTCATGAATGAACAGGGAAGAAAAGTAAAAAGAAGAAAACATATACATACCAAAAGTTGATAATATATAACAGTCTCTGAAGGTGGATAAATTGTCGCTTTATTTACTTTTTTTTAATCATCGGGAGGCTTAACTACATTATTCTTAATCATAACAGCCCATTACATTTTTGTACAAAATAGAATTTTATAATACCTAAATGTTAAATAATTTATTAGTTACCTTCCATTTCAGCTACCAAATAATACTGGGGAGAAGATCTATGGATATTTTTAAGATGAAGTGGTCCTTCAGTAATAAAAGGTTGAGTAACACCACTCTAGAAAAGCAGTTATTAACCATGAGGACTTTTGAGAGGACAGAAATGTTGACAAATGTCATATTTTTTCCCAGTCTCCTCTACCTTAGGTGTATAATTTGGTAAAAGATTTAATACTCTTCTTGAAACTGAAGGGCATATTGAATTCATTTCCATTTAACCAGCATGATTAATGTATTTATTAAATTAGTTTGAATTTTAAATACTGCAGTGCAAGAGTATATTAATTAAATTTAATTAGAGTAATATTATCTGCTACAATAGTTCTCACTCCTTCTCCCTTTATGTTTGCTTATTGAAAAACCTCTGTTGTAATATAATACGGAGTTTATAGGTGCTGGACTACATTTTTTCCCCCCCTACTTTTCCTGATACATTCTGGTTGATTTAATTGAAACAGAGGTGTCTGTCTATGCCTGGGAGGAGAATGTGATCCAACAGCAGTGGGAGCTCTCGATCAAATATTAAAGGCAACTTTCTGAAAGAAATTCCCACCTGACCTGGAGCCCAGAACCTGGCCAATTTATGGACCAGAACTAGTTTGGTCACACCCTTTGGTAAGCATCTCCTGTGACAGCATCTACACACATGTGCAAAGAGGGAATCTCACACTGCTTCTGGGGACCCAGCAAAGCAATGGACACCACATCCTTGACCAACCCATCACACATGCTGTTCCAAAAGAAATCCACTCAGCTAATTCTCATAATAAGAAATGTAGCCGAAACCAAAACCAGAGCATGAATAAGTGCTGGTCTTTTGTACAATACCCATTCTCAGTATTTCCTGTAGCAAAACTGTCAGTGGCACCCATAACAGGCATTTAATCTCTCTTGTATAAAATATTAACTTCTCCTCTGGATACAGTTAAACTTTTACAGAGTATTTTTCTTTTTGGAAAGCAGCACCATGGTTACCAGCCAGTGAAGGGGAACACAGTCTCTTTCATAGTGAAGACAGCAGGATGCTGCTGCACAGAACTGGCTTTCCCTCTCCCTCCCCTCCAGATTTCTTCAGCGCTGCTGACCAAATTATTTCAACCAATGGTTCACAACAACCATTGCATCTGCCTTCCCAGTTTTCTAATGTACAGTATGAATTAGCAGAGTCCCATTTTGAGGTCGAGTCAATCATTCACCTTTGAACTGAAGTTAAATAGAGGTAATGATGCTAAATAGTGTGAAAGCATTGTGAAAAGAGGAGGAAAAAAAAAAAAAAAACACCAAACAAAATAAAAGCTCTATGCTCTCTGACATAGATCCTGAAATGGCTGAAACACCATCTCACCTTCCAAGAGTACTGTGAAGACAAATGGACTGCTGTCACTGAAGCACTCAGGTTCAAGGAGGAGATGAATAAATCTGTTGTCAGGGGAGCATGTGAACAATGCATGGAAAACAAGACTTGGACCACACACTGGCTGATGAGGAAAAGAACAAAATGCAACATAGCAACCCAGGGTTTCTCAATACCATTTGTTCTGAAGGAGTGTGCAAGTGGGTGGGGATAACACAGCACTTTAGTATGCATCCCATGCATGTGTCAAGGAAGACATAATAGAGTTCTTCAGGCAGACTTAATTCAGGATTTTCATAGTTTTTAAAGGTCTGATTTTGCTTCCAGATTTCCATGTTAGTGTGTGTAGACACTGAGGTTCTCATTGCTTTCTTAAATGTGCTCTATATTAAAGGCTACTTCCTGTCAATTTTCAGGCTCTGAAACATAGTTTACTTCTGTAACAACCTTGGTTGCTCCAGATCCTAAGGCAATAAGGAACCAGTTTAGCCTTATCAGCGTCATTGGAGCTGCACCAATATATGTCTGTGAAGGATGTTACTCTAAAAACTAAGAGCCGATTGGACTTTGATGACAATACATCAATTTGTAAGAGAAAAGAATCTGTCAGTTTTCAACAGAATTATCCCAAATCACTCTTTAGTTCTCAGATAGCTCATCTGCTTTTTTAATTCAGTCACTTTGAATAAATCAAACCAATTGGCACATGACTGGTTTATTTTTCAGATCAACAATTTTCAGGAGAGTGGGCTTGAAGCAGTAATATTTTAAGTAAAAAATGACTTGAAATATGAAAACTTAAGAAAAGAAGAGAAGCAGATTTAAAATAATTTGTAGACAAAAACAGCTTTATTGTCCTATATTAATCATTTATTTTACATGACTAATTGTCAGGATTTCAGTTATGTAATATGAGACTCTTCTATTTGGAGACAAAACAGGTTGCAAATACTGGTGGGAAATATGTGATTTTTTTAAGTGCTTGTGTTGACCTTGCATAAGTCATTATCCAAGTACTTTAGTATTTCCATCTGTTCAATACGTTCAACAATCCATTGCATGTTTTCAATAACATCTGAAATTTTATGGTATAAGACAAAAGTCATACTACTGCTGAGAAACTTGACTGTATAAGTGGGAGCTTGTGTGCATGGGAGATCCTACGAAGGTTTTTCTCTTGTTCAGTCAGCATCACAGAGGCAGAGATCTAAAATGCCCTTATTGTATCATCTGGGTCTGTACAGAAACTTTTGATATAGTCTCTTCAGCTAGTATAAAGCTATTTTTTATCACCTAGTGTGGAGCCCTTGACAGTCATTATGATCCATATATATGTGTATACATATATATATCAACCACTTTTTCTGCCTTATTCATAATGAAAAAAAGTGTTTTAATAAAATTTATAAAATTTATATTAATAACATCAGGAGAAGAAATGTTGACAAAATTGCCCACAGAGCTGTACAGATAACCACCTTCTAGAGTTACCACCATTGTGTAGCAATTTTATATGAGTTATTTTTTTTAAATACCTTGCTTTCAATACAAGTGTTTTATATATTTTAAGTAACAAACTGCATGCTGACTCTCAGTAGTTTGTTTCAAATGCAAATATGCATGTTGTAGATGTTTTGTTTTAAAGAATACTTGGTACATCACATTTGCTGGATGGAGTGACAGATATGTGATTTACAGAGTCAAATAATGATGTTGTAATGCTGGAATAAGTTGCTTGCTGATAAGCTGGATACTTATCAGACAGTGGCAGAGAAAACCACAGCACAATATAAGTATAGAAAAAGAAGAGGGCTGGATTCATTGTGTACTTTGACCATTGGCACCGATATTGACTCTGAGACTTGGAACTTGTATGTATGATGTTAAATTTAGATTTGTCGTTTGTCATAATTGTCCTAGTGGTACTTGTGGTTATAAGTGTAATTTTGTGTTGTTTGTGTAAATGGTGTAAGGGAGCTCCTTGTGTGGTAATATAAGATCGATCTGTTTAATCTAAGAGTGTGTGTGAGTGTGTGAGATGCAGTACTACTGTAAAAATATTATCATGACTCTTTTGATTACTGAGATAGGAAATCCCCTTTTTGATGAGATAGAAAAATCCAGCAGCAGGGTGACCTTGGGGAGTGGGACCCCCGAAGGAGTGCAGGAATCGAGATACTCGAGACAGCCCTAAAGACAGTGAAAATAGGATTTCTCGTAAGGAAATGTTTATGGCTTTGCTAAAAGACGGCATGTCTCGTGGAAAAAAATTAAAAAAAAAAAAAATGACAGTGTTCCAACTAGCGGGCTGTGGTGAATATATACACAGAGAAGGCTGAATAAATCTAGCAAGAGAGTACAGATTTCTAAAACTAAGAATCCAGGGACAACTCAGCCTACAGCACCCCTTCTTGAACCTCAACAGGACCCTGCATCTGCCCACGGAAGGCTCCCTTGCCCCCCCCATAAGTGGATCACCGCTTCTGGGGGTGAAAGACAATTAGACACCGTTTTCTGAGTTGTACCCTTTGCACAAGGCAAAGGAAGTGAATCAATATTATGATCAGTACAAATGAATTAATGGCCAAGCTCCAGGGCAGGGGGTTCAGAAGGACCGATGACCCCATGTGGAGCTTAAATTTTTTTTTTTTTCTCAGAACAAGTAGTCCCCGCAAACTGCAAATACCCTGATTGACACTGGAGCGGAGGCCTCCTTAATATATTGGAATCCCAAGAAATTTAAAGGACAACTTGTAATTATTACAGGTTTAGGAGGAAAATAAATTAAAGCTGTACAAACACAAATAGAAATGAAAATAAGAAACCTCCCAAAATGATTATATTCAGTCATGATTGTCCCCGTTCGTGGATATATAAAAGGTATAGAGATTCTAAAAAGACTAACTTTAAATCTTTCTGATGCTCAGCATCAATTTGGAGTTAAACCCTATACTAGTGCCAGACCTGTTACAGTTGGTAAAGTAAAAATGCCTCCTGTGCAGATCCCAGCTGCAACTAAGTTAGTCATAATGAAGCAGTATAGAATTCTGGGAGGACATGAAGAGATATCACAGACAATTAGAGATTTATTAGATGTAGGAGCTTTAAAACTGACCATAACAGTGTGGAACAATTCGATATGGCCTGTCAGGAAAAGTGATGGATCCTGAAGAAGGACGGTGGATTTTAGAGAACTAAACAAACATACTCCACCGCTTGCAGCAGCTATGCCGGACACTGTCACTTTAATAGAAAAAGTTCAGAAACATCCAGGAACTGGGTACGCTGTAAGAGATTTGGTTAATGCATTTTTTACCATCTCGATTGCAGAAGAGCATTGGGATCAATCTGCCTTCACATGGCAGGGATGGCAATATACTTTCATTAGATTACCACAAAGATGGTTGCATAGCCCCACTATCTGTCATAGAATTGTAGCTGAACACTCAGATGAAATACAGCTGCCTCCTCACACACAATTAAGTCAATATATAGATGGTATTTTGTTTCAAAGAAATTATGAGGAGAAGGTACAACAAGCTCTTGAATTAGTGATAGATCACATGAAACAGAAGGGCTGGGAAATTAAACCCCCCCTCAAAAAAAAAAAAAATTCAAGGACCATCTCAGACAGTGAAGTTTCTAGGAATTCAGTAGCACTGTGGGCATCAAGAAATACTGCCTAAAGCCCAACCAAAAAAAAAAAAAAAAAAAAAAATTTAGATTTTGCTGTACCGCAAGACATAAAGAAGCTCAAAGATTTATTGGACTATTCGGCTTCTGGAGGCAACATATTCCCCATTTGGGATAAATTTTAACCCCTTGGTACAAGGTGACAAGGAAAAAATATGAATTTGAATGGGGAAATGAACAGCAAGCTGCTTTTGAATTAGCTAAAGAAACCATTCAAAAGGCTTTAGATTTATGGCCTCTGCAGAAAGGCAAAGTGGAGTTAAATGTGTCAGTAAATGGATGCTCAAAGATCACAGCATTCTGTCCAAAGGCTCCAACCATCATGCCACCCCACATGGCCTTGACCACTCCAGAAATCCATCTCCTTTGCCAGGACAACCTGTCTTACTCAAACTCCCCACGGTGGGAGCAGTACCATTGGTATTGGATACCCCAATAACCAAGTACACCTGGAAAGCCAAAGATGCTCATGGAAAGGAGCACAAAATTAATACAAGGTGGATTATCCCATCTTTCTAATTATAACCCACTTCCAGTTCTCAAAATGAACCGAGAAGATTTTCTTTCTTTTTTCTTGCAGGTAAAACCCCCTGGAGACAGATATCATGAGTCACGACGGGGGATCCTTATGTGAATTTAAGCTTTTGTATAGTATTGATGTTGTCTTATTAATGTTTTTAGGATGCATTGTCTAGCATTACAAAATTACTTTGGGTGACTGTTCTCCTCTCCCTTGGTTCTGGGGGAAGCTCCAGCTTCCTAAGTGTTAACCAAGAATGGGAGGAAAATGAATTTGTGGTTTTAGGTCATTCTGTTGCCAGTATTATGAGCAAACAGTAGACACCAAATCAGGGGAAGGTCCCTTTGCTAATGGGGCCTGGGCTTTAAAAGGTCATTACTGAGCCCATGAAGGCGAGATGGAAATACCAAGGCCTAAACTATACATGCGTTCTGGGCTGGGGCATGGAAATACATTTTCCTGCTGAGTAGGCAGACCCCAGCTCCAGCAAGCCAGACCACCATCTTCAGCTCCACAACTGACAACAACAACCAGAATTTATCCCCTTTTGATACTTAATTTTGTGGAGGCTGCTCTGTTAGCTCTTGCTATATTTCCTCTTGTGGTATGTATGTGTTCATCTTGTCAGTGTCCATGTAAACTGTCTTGTAATTGTGCTTATTCATGCAGACAACCACCTTCTTCCCCCAATTCCCAAGGACCGGGAGCACATCCTTAGGCCCAGTCTCAGACACATTTTAGTTAAATATGTTTAGTTAAAATATTATTAACTGACACAGTTATTGTTACTGTTACCTTTATTATATGTTTGGCTAAAATGTTGTTAACCATTGTTAGTGTTAATATGGTTTTATTTGTTATTTGTAGTGTTATTGCTCATCTACCTTTGTTTAAATCTGGGATTGACGTTTCTAGGCCCAGATGACTCATGTGCTTTGGGATAAGGGGGCATGGAAACCAATTCTCCTGCTGCGTATGCTGACCCCAACTTCGGCAAACCAGGGCAGCAGACCACGTAGACTGCCAGGGCCGCAAACACTCAGTGGTACATTGCCAGAACTGCGGAAAAATAATGGATCACATGTTAGTGGTGATTCCAATTTACTATATAGTCTTATAAAATGTTTTTGTTTTGTAGAGTTAGTTAATTTTGAGCATGACATATTTGTTAGGGATGTTGTTAGCTATATGCTTGTTAACTGAAGATATTCATATTTCTTAAAGATATTATTAGTTACATGTTTATTAACAGAAAATGTATACATCCATTAAAAATGTTATTAGTTATATGTTAGCCAAAAATGTTATTAGTTATCACGTTGCATGCTATTTCTATCCTTTCTCTGTCTCTTTATATATCTATCCTTGTCACCACAAGGACAACAATGTCGAGTCACAGGGTAGTGTAAAAGACTGTGTTAGACTGTGCTTGTCTCAACATTGCTGCTGCGCCACTACCACTACCTGGCCTCAACATCCTGTCACCATGGAGGAGTATGCTCTGAAGGAAATGAACTGTCCCCGAAGAAACCACCATATCTGCCTGAAGCCAGAACAATGACATCCTTGGCAGTGCCTGTCAAACTGCATTTGCGTGCGAGCCAGGTGAAGACCACCGTGAACACCTGGGCCTGTGAACATGGAAGAACACAGGATGCCACATAAAATAAACTCCGTGGAAATGGGCACACTCTTTGGAGGTATTGTGGGGACTGGGACAATAAAAGGACTGTGTACTCCTCTCTCAGGGCTCAGAGCTGAAATTTCAGGATTTCAACATCATCTCTCTCTTGGCGGAGCTTGGAGCAACCTTATCACCTGCACCGAGACTGACTGAGACAACGGGATGTTGCTGGATTCAAGGTGGTGGTAACTGATCTTGCTACATCTCTTCTGTTTGCTCGCTTAGGTATTCTGACTTTTTCTTCTCTCTGTCCTATCGCTATTATTGCTTGTTATGGGAAATAGAGCTTACAAGGTTGTATGGCATCTAACCTTGTTTGTGTCTTAAGTTCACTCCTAGGATCATTTAAGAACCCTCCCCGATATTGGATCAGGACATGCCTGACGAGACATCATCAACTGATGAACGAAAACTAATGTCACTAACCACAGAAATGGTTTGAGAGCCATGATTCACCTATAGGTCAAAGGACTGAATGAAGTGCTAAGGCTTGGACAACAGGCCCAAGCCAGAGTTGACCTATAGATGAATCCTGTATATTTTATAACTGATAACCATTGTGCTAGTAGGTAGTGTACTAAGTTATAACAACCCACTTATGCTGGTGTAAAAAGTGCTAAAGTATTGAAATACTGCAGCCTGAACAGGCCCCAAGCCAAAGCTGCTAACTTAGCATGTAGTCATTAATAAAATATGTAAACTCACTAGTGAAAGACAAAATATAATCAGTAGTGAGGAGAGAATGTATCCAACGTTCCTTTTGCAGCCTTCTTCAAGGCTGAGAACCCAAGTATTTGGCCTTGTTAGAAACTCCCTTGGTTCCCCCCCCGAGCCCTGGCCAAGCTTTGGGGGGAATCCAACAGGAGAATGAAACCAGAAACTTTCCGCTCAAAACAAAGGTGCCAGCTATTCTGGCTTGTCGATCTCTGGTATATAAGGCTGGGCCCGTTCACAGCGACTTTGGATGCCTCACCTACGGGTGGACGCACCGCGTAGGATTTCCCACTTGCCAGGACAGGCTCTCCAAATCCTCGCTGTAACCGGGGCTGGCCAGCGTCTGTGGATCTGGATGATGATGATGATAATATATGCAAGTGGTGATGTATTTCTCTTAATCATTATTCTCTCTGTCGTGTAGTAATGATTTGATGCATTACCCTGTATTTTCCTGTTTGTTGCTTTAAGTGCACTATTCTGCCTTTTTTTCTTACTGCATGTTTCTGTATTACTCTGTTACATTATTTGGTTATCACCAGTAAAATACACCTACTCTTTTCACTCTAGTGTCCGAGTTTAATTGGTATCCTTAATCAGCAAAACACCTACCCATTACTGTCCAGCCAAGCTTGCCTCTCATTCATCATGTCCATATTTTATTTCTACTGTGTTCTTCTGTGAGGATGCTAATATTCTTTTTTTTTGCTTTGCTCCATTTTCAAGCACCTTTACTTTCTACCTCTGCACAATTTGATATTTCCTTTTGAGACAGCAACCTAAATGTCACCAGCAACACCTTTCTCCTGAGAATACAGCAGGGTTAATATTCCTAACCAATGTGTAGATCCCTCCTTTATTCTCTGTAGTAAAACTCTAAGGAACAGAAGACCTATGATAATTCTACATTTTTTAAGTAACAGAAGTAACAAGGGAACAAACAAATTCGGATTTTCTCAAGGTTCCAGATTGTGTATAAAAAAAATGTGCTTTCTTCAACTAAGCAATGTTTTTCTTTGAACAGTCCCATTCATACCTAAAGGAGTTCTGTACAAAGTGAGATATGCCTCTCAGCATAAGAATAAAATCTATTTCTTGATGGAAAATACTGTTATATAACCCCTGACATTATTCCTCACATATTCTTTAAGTTTGTAAATCTGAGGCTACATCTTTCTTACACCTAGAATCTTTCAGATCAGCTCTTCTTATACCTTTCCTAGCTATGCCCTGGGGTGTTCAGCTGTGCTGTGGGGAAATCCTCATTGCCAGAAACAGAATTCCTTTCCTGCCTCTACACTTTCTGCTTTGTAAAAAAAAAAAAAAAGAGGAAAAACAAATTATGAACAGCTAATGTAAATAATAACCTTGAGCAGGTTCTGAACTAGTCAGGCTTCTACAATTTTTCATTACTCAGTGTTAACCACTGGGGGTAAAAGTAGCTCATAGGTTTTAATCTGATATTTCAGTCATGACATTAAGTCTTTTTGTACTAACAATATTAATAAGATGTAGCAATTTAAAAAACAAAAAAACACACACACACACACAAAAAAAAAAAAAAAAAAAAAAGGAGAGAGAAAAAGGCTTTGTTTCTCTGTAAATATTCCATCAAGCAGAGATGGCCAAAATTCCCCAGACTTAAAGATACATAAAATCTATATAAAGTCACAAATACTAACTAATATTAACTTACTTCTGAAGGAAATCCTATGGTCCTAAAATTAATCTCAAATACATAAATTAAAAGTTTAATTTACACCAGGATTATTAAACTAGGAACAGGTAACCAGCCAAGGTTAACATCAGCTCTTTCATGGTATCACAGAATGCATTATTTATTGCTGTTTAGGGAAACTACATAAATGTGTAAGTCAGAGGAGGATAGATATGAATGCAAAAATAAGCTTGTATATCATTAACATCTTCACCCCTACTCATGCTTCTCATTTCAGCAAGAGGTAAATTTGTCCTGCCTTTGTACAATATTACAGGGTTTTCTCTGTTTCGGGGGCTGAAAAATTATGTGTGTCTAACTTCCAAGCCAATAGTCCATGTCTAACATGTCAGCTTCAGAAATTGAAGAGAACCCACAGCACCCCAATGGGAAAGTGTTGCTCATCTATACTTCAACAGACAGAAGGTAACAGCTAGTTGGCAGCAGGGCAAGAATTTTTTCTGAATTTGAGTTACATTTCCAATATTGCAGTTGTTATTTCACTAGGATCTATGGTTCTTAATTACTATGTAAATGTTGATGTTTTCTACACATAGATACTGGTGTATCATTTTCTTCTTTGTTTCAATTGTCTTGTATCTCAGTTTGGGGGTTCAGCATCTCTTGCATTTCATAGCAAGTAACAGCTGAAACTGTCCTTTTTCTAACTGTAGAATTTTAAAAACAGTTAATTCTGCACAATATTCTACCACTAAGAACAAATTGCTTTCTATATTTCATTCAAAACCTACTGAAGCCCCTAAATCCCCAGCAGTGTTTGAAAGCTCAGGTTCCCTCAGATCTTCAGATAAACTCCTTATAAACTGCTCCTTGAAACCTTCATGTATAATTTTAACAAATGTGGGGATAGGGCAGCACTGTGGCTCAAGTTACGGAATGAGTAGTTACTTGAGACTGGAGACTCCCATGTAAAGTGGGAACCAGCTTTGTCTTCTCTCTTCATATCGTGAAGTTTTGCAGGCAGGAATCTGCAGACACATCTACCTAGCAAAAAAGATCTCCACATAGACTAAATAACCTTTAAAGGTCCCTTCCAACCCAAAATATTCTATGATTCTATGTGGGTGGTAGGTGTTTTTATCTTATACATGATATGCTGTATCCACCTCTTTCTCAGAAGGGTCTAAGGAGCTATCTGTCTTCCACAGGAATGGAAAGCATATATTCAGCTTTATACAGTAATGCATGAGCTTCTGTCACCCAAGGACCTGAATGATAATATTTTTTTTCTTGCTCGTGCCCTGTCTGAGAATAAGCTAAATAAACAGATCTTGTTGACTGACAGGATTCCTTCCATAGGGATTACAGGACATCACTCAGTCTTGAAAACCAATGTAAAAAGTGGAAAAAGAGTGGTGCAAATATTTAAAGCTACAGGCATCTGCTGTGAAATATATCCACGAGAATGCTTGGACATGTTACAATTACTTTCCTTCCATTTCTCTTTACCAATACTACTTATTTTAAAGGGCTACCTGTATCGTTTGTTAAGTGCTATGCTGAAAAATCCCACACCCTTGATTGCAGCTGTCTGCTCTGAGAGTCATGTAATATGACAAGAGCAAACCAGGAAATCATAACACTTCAGTTGTATCATCCCATGAAATGAATGATGGAGGTATAGATTCATAAGAGCTGTTTTTTTCAAATCAGGATATATAGCCACTAATGTCAGATGGAGACCACTTCTGTTACCCAAGATGCAATATGATCCTGTGCCATTATGTTTTGTAAGCAAACATACAACATCCAGGGATAAGGATTAATTTAAATTGCTGTGATTTTTGTCAGTAATTTTCAATTTTATTCTGATATTAATCTTTTCAAGAGTCCCCCACTGCAACTAAGCAGGCATGCTTCCAAATGTCTCTCAAATCAGTGTGTTTGAATCACTAGTCTGTAACAGTGACCCTGGGGCAAGAGATAATAAGTTGGCCTGGTGTTTTCATTTTATGTCACACCAAAACTCAAGTTTTGAAAGTGTCTTCCTCGTGACAGTGAACTTTACTCTCCCCCCGCCCCCCTCCCCCAATATATTAGCACAGGGAAATATTGAGGTGCTGACACCCCAGTATTAAAAAAGCAGAATGATGGTGTCAGAATGATTTATTTCTAATGGGTTTCTGACAGCTTCTTCTATGTTAAGACAGCTCTTACACAAGAGAACATGACAGTCATTTTGGCATATGCTTTATAATATGTGTTAGTAATAGACCTTCAGTTTATTGATTTCTCAGAGAGATAATCATTCCTGAGTGGCTGTATGATGCTGTCTGAAGTGAATAGTAGATGGCACTAAGAATTACTGGGCAAGCTATAGCAAGCCAAAGGATGTGGCATAAAGAAGTTCTGGCAGATGATATAAGTGTATACAAGAGGTTAAGGCTGTCAAACCCAGAATATCATATGATTAATTACTCTATTGTATTTGCTTCACAAACCCGATCTCTTTCTACGACAGGGCGACCCACTTATTGGATGAGGGAAAGGCTGTGTTGATTGACAGTCGGCTGAACAGGAGCCAGCAGTGTGCCCAGGTGGCCAAGAAGGCCAATGGCATCCTGGCTTGTATCAGAAATAGTGTGGCCAGCAGGGACAGGGAAGTGATCTTACCCCTGTACTCGGCACTGGTGAGGCTGCACCTCGATGACTGTGTTCAGTTTTGGGCCCCTCACTACAAAAAGGACATTGAATTACTCGAGCGTGTCCAGAGAAGGGCAACGAAGCTGGTGAAGAGTCTGGAGCACATGTTGTACCAGGAGCGACTGAGGGAACTGGGGTTGTTTAGTCTGGAGAAGAGGTACAACTACCTGAAAGGAGGTTGCAGAGAGCTGGGGATGAGTCTCTTTAACCAAGTAATAAGCGATAGGACAAGAGGGAATGGCCTCAAGTTGCACCAGGGAAGGTTTAGACTGGATATTAGGAAGCATTTCTTTCCAGAAGGGGTTGTTAGGTGTTGGAATGGGCTGCCCAGGGAGGTGGTGGAGTCCCCATCCCTGGAGGTGTTTAAGAGTAGGGTCGACATAGTGCTGAGGGATATGGTGTAGTTGGGAACTGTTAATGTTGGGTTGACGGTTGGACTGGATGATCTTCAAAGTCTTTTCCAATCTAGACAATTCTGTGAGTCTGTGATTCTGTATGCAGAGAGAAAATAGAAAAGAAAACCTGGGAAGGAAAGGTGAGAAAAAACAACATAATGCAAATCCATTTACATATATTGTCTTCCATCTTTGCATGACTCATGACTTACAGTAAATTAAAAAAATTATTTCACTAAAGCTGGATGCAAAGTCAATATCTAAACTCTTATATTCACTGTTCCAAGTATGGAAATATACATCAACATACAGAAATGTATGATCTGACTTCTTAATCAACTGCCTTTGCTCTTTTTCCAGAAATGCCTTTACCCTAAGATGATTCCTGAAAGACAGCTTTTCAAGGAATTGCACTGTACTGTGTACACTACTGTCATTACAGAAGCTCACTGTTGTCTTTGAACAGTGTGTGAAACACAAAGTTTAATTTATTTGACAGGTGACAGCAGAAGCAAGACCAGTATGTGCAAGTAGTCCTTGAAACCAAAGAATGTGAGAAATTGTTATCACTGATTTATATCATTACTAATTATATTGTTAAAAGCATCTAAATCCTTAAATAAACTTCTGGATTTCTAAAGAAGCAAGCTGGCATTCCAGAAATAGTAAAAGTATCCAAATTAAAACAGGCCATTGACATCCAAACCCCATTCTTTGGACATTAATGTATTGACTGGATGTCATACTTATTTTGCTAGTACAGATGCAGAGTGGAGGCATACAGGTCATGTTGGAGGCTAGTTAAATTGTGAGCCCAGGTTTTTTTACTAGGGTGTTTTTTTTAAAGCTAGAACTCTATGAAATATGATTCATTTTGACTTGTTGAAAAATACTTTTGATCAAGAAAACTCAGGAAACATAGTGGGGGAACCTGTTTTGTTATTTACATTTTTAACCTCTGAACTTCAGTTGAAGGCCAAGTCAGTATCATTAGAAATTGTTATCAGCTGAAAGTAAAAACTGAATTGCTGGTGCCAAGCCATCTCCTACACAAATATCTGATGCACAAAAAGTAGTATGAGGAGGTCTGTCTCTTTAGCTGACATAAATTACTCTTTCTTTTTTTAAGTCAGTGCAGCTATGCTGATTAACTGCAGCTGTAGTTCTGTCAGAAGGACTCCAAAGGTGAATGAGAAATGAACTAAACTCCGGCTCAAAGGACAGTCTTTTCATTGATGAAGAAGTTTGTGTAAGTGCTGTTTTCTAGGTGGTCTTCGGACAAATTCAGCAGATTCAGTTTGATTTGAATTCTCTGATACAATTTGACCAGGGCTGTGTGGCACAGAAGATAGCTATGGGCAAGCTAGTTTAAAAAAGGTGTTGCTACACCAGGTAAAATTGATGTGTTTACTGAATGAAACAATAGGCTGCAAGAAGGCCAGCATGTAAGATTCAGGTTTACAGTACAGAAGAAAACTAGTAACTGTTAAAAGTACCTGACTTTTTCCAGCTTTTCCAAGCAGCCTCAAAGCTTATTTTGCACTTAGGTAAATGTGGGTACATGTTTTCCAGAGGATCAAAGAAATGTGTGTTCATGTATGCTATACTACAACATCCAAGAACTGTAACATGCTATTCAGCTATTCAGAAAATAAGCTGTCTTGTGCTCAAAAATCAAAGCCACTTGTTCACTCATTCCTGTTTTTCCTTTGGAGTCTTTAGGATGCAAACATCCAACTGCACAGCAAGTTTAAATGTTGAAACTGATTTTACAGCATTTGTGGAGTGTTGTGTCAGTCACACAGCCGCTGTGACATAACACTCATAGATAGAGGTAACCTTAGGCTACAATATATTTTCAGAGTTAGCTAAAGCATTAGAGTGGTTCCAAATGTTTTCTTCTTATTCTGTTTTCTATTTCTGCGAAGTGTACATATATTTCTGTAATACACAGCATTTCACTCTACTGAGCTCTTAATAAATTCTGATCTCTAGCTGTGAGAGAAATGAGTCTACCAGAAATCTGAGGGTCCTTGAGATACATTTCACTGCATAATCAGAAAGAATATGATAGAAAATATAGTATAATCTTTCCTTAAGAGAAATAAACTACAGTTAATCATACCCTGTAGAAATACCACCTGTGGTGGTTTGACCTTGGCTAAATGCCAGGTACCCACCAAGTCGCTCTATCACTTCCCCCCCTTTCCCCTTTTTTTCTCAATAGGGCAAAGAAGGGAAAGAAAATAAGATAGGAAAACAAAACAACCCTTGTGGGTAAAACAAAAGCAGTTTAATATAAGCAAAGCGAAGCAAAGGTCCGCGCGCGGAAGCAAAAAAAAGAAAACAGATTTATTCTCTACTTCCCATGAACAGACGATGTCGGGCCTTCTCAGGAAGCAGGGCTCCCATACGCGCAGTGGTTGCCTCGGAGGACCAAGGGTGACCCCACCCCCTTCCTCCTTTCTCCCAGCTTTATACTGAGCAGACGTCATATGGTCTGGAATATCCCTTTGGTCAGTTTGGGTCAGCTGTCCTGGTTGTGTCCCCTCCCAAGATCTTGCCCACCCCGTCCCACTGTGGCGGGGGGGAAATGTCAGAAAGAGCCTTGGTGCTGTGTAAGCACTACTCAGCAGTAGCCACAACACCAGTGTGCTATCAACACCCTGCCAGCTCCCAACATAAAACACAGCACCATGAGGGCTGCTACAGGGGAAAATCAATTCTGGCTCAGCCAGACCCGGTACACCACCATACCCTAATCAATCTGTGTAGACTCAAGTATTTTTTGAGACTGAGTCTGATAGATGTGTTAATCTTCTTAGCTTCAGTGAATCTACATAGTTAAATTACCTGATATCCTCCCAGTCAGATGTGCAAAGGACACAGTACTGGGCCTACACAAAAGGTGATATTCTAGTTCCCTTCTTTAGATTATTTTATACTCACCTTGAAAACAGGTAATAATTTCAGTGCTGAATAATCACCTGTGACTTAGAAACTGCACACATTAGCGGTTATTCACTGAGTGTATCTACAGTTTCACTCTCCTAACGATACTTAAAAAGATACTAAACATACCACTGTAATCACAGTAATTTAAACTAGACTGTGTATTCTAGTTACACTAATGAAACGTAAATGAAAGTCAGTTCCCGTATTTTCACCATAAACTACTGAAAGCCCTGGAGCAAAACCAAAAAGTGCAAGAAATTTGGGGATATCTGTAAAATAATATCGCATGTATATTTTTCAGAAAAACTTCTACATTCCTGGAGAATACTGGGACATGGTGGTGTAGCAACATGTTTGTAAAAATGCAAACTGTTTCAGCAGTTTTGAGGGACCAATCACCACATCAAATGAAATGCAAAATACTCTTTCTGTCATTTCCTTCATTAGTCCTTCCGCCCTTGCAGTTGCTAACATTAGGTACCTCTTCAGACAACTCTTGTTAACCCCTGCTTAAGAGTACACACTGCTAGCATGTGGAGATGCATTACAAGACTACAGCTGCCTGCAGTAGCTGGGAATAACTTCTTACTGTCATTCGACAACAGTTGGGTTATTCTGCTTATTCATGATATTCTTGGAGTCAGGCAACTCTGTCCATTTAAGAAGAAAGGATTTTTTCCCCTCCTACTTCCTACCCCACTGTAGCATCAACTCTTTTTTCTACCTTACACAACTAAAGGCTCAACAAATCACTCATGGTGCATATGGCTCCTGGAGGAGGCTTGAATTCGACAGGCTCAGAAGGGTCACCAAAAGCTCTACTTAAAGGGTGTGAAACCATACAATTCAAATGCAAGCAAAAATACTCAGTTTGTTGATATTTGGTGTTTACAAAAATGTATTGGAATAGATTCAGCACTTAAACACAGCCTTGGGGCAAAGAGTGATCCTTAGATCTGACCCAGCAATATTCCCCTTTTACAGGCTTCAGAGACATGAGTTTCCCAGTATGATACACTTTTATGTGTATTTGGTGATCACAATAACTTATACCTTTAACACAGCCCTTAATTCCTACTTCCCATTGTCGCTTGTGAAAACAGGGTCTCAGCAGCAGTCCAGATTTAAAATAAAATTGGTTCTTATAACAAATGTGGGAAAACCATAATTTAGGCATTTAGAAATGCCTTCAGAAGTGCTAGTCTTCATCTTCACTCAGCTGAAAACCTTAAAATTTTTTCACTGAGAACATCGTATGTTTTTTAAATTTTGATCTGATTTTACCACTGTGTAACTATAAGAAAAATAAGAAAGTGTGCAAATCAAATTCCAAACAGTATATAGCAAACAAGCATCCTGGATGTCAATTTCAAATGTGCATGAGAGGCATATTTTTTGGAGAACTATTCTAAACCACATGTAGAAGCAGTCTTGTCCATTAGGATGTGTAATTTTAAAATACCATAGATGTGTTGAGAAAAGTGAGAATCATTTTCACTTTACACATGAAAAAGCAATGCACAGACTGAATAATGAATTTTGGCCTAGGCTTCTCATCTCTTTCCATTCTGCTGGCTTGACTGGTGCACTGTTCCAATGATGCCAGTTGTACTGAACCAGTGCAAAGAAAGAATTTGCTCAAAGGTCTGCAAGCAAGGAAACAGGTATTTTAGGAACCAATGAGTGCATTATTCAGGGAGAGAGAAGACCAAAGAATACATACCCAGGAGGTTTTCTAGTTATTTGGGACCCCATTAAGCTTACTCAGGCTAAATGCGAGAACAATGTAAAAGAAATAGTTTTGCAAAGTTAATAAATGAATTGCATAATTACTTAAATGTGCAATATTTCCCTCCCCCAGAACTTGAAAAAAATGTTTTGTGTGCATGAATCGTCCTTTCTCTGAAATAATTCACGGAAAAAAAGATGTTGAGTGATTTGTAAAGATCTGATTTCATTGTAGTTTTCAGGAAGAGTTCAATTCCATTCATTCAGGCACTTACAGACACATTCTCAAAATTATACAGCACATTATAAACTTGTTACTTTTACAGTAGGTGTCTATTTCACTTGACTCTCACTGATGTTGCAATGAAAACACCAGAACTAAAATTAAAAAAATCTATTTGAAGTAGATTCACTGTCCTGGAATGTTCATTATGTATTATTTGAATACTTAACTACCACAGACTATAGTTGGGAAAAAAATAAGTTATTTCATAATGGCTATCCTTCCTAGTTTTTTGTTGGTTTGGTTTTTTTTGTTTTGTTTTCTCTTTTATATGTTCCTCCTGCCCTTATCATAATTCAATGTTGTAAATAAACAAATAAAAGACTAAAAAAAACCTAGAGAGGTACAGTCACTGTAGTGCAGAGATTTTAACAGAGGATATTCTACCCCAGGAAGTGCTCTGAGCTTTTAGCTCTTCTTTATACTGTTTTTTATTCTCCTTCGTATATGGTAAACTTCTGCATACCTTTGAGACTTTCTGTACCAGAGAGCAGTCTGACTACACTCCACACTCAGATAATGTACTGCAAAGTCTCTCTCTCACTTCTCACTTTTATATTAGGGTGATACCAGCTGACCTTCGTAATCACAGAATGGCTCCTCTGAATATCATGTAGTTCAAATCCCTACTCAGTCGTAAGCAGGTTGCCCAGGACTGTGTCTAGCTGGGCTTTTAATTTCTCCAAGGATGGAGACTCCACAATCTCTGGGCAACTTGTCCCACTGTCTGACCACTTTCAGAGTAAAAATATCCCGCCTGAGTCTTCTCTTCTGCAGGCTGAACAGTCCCAGGTCACTCAGCTTCTCCTCATAGAAAAGATGCTCTAGTCTCTTCATCAGCTTTGTGGTCCTTTCATGGACTCCTTCACCAGTAAGTCCATATGTTTGTACAGGGCATCACAGAGATGGACACAGTACCCCAGATGTGTCTTATCAGTGTTGAATAGAAGAAAAGATCACCTCCCTTGTCCTGCTGACAATGCTCCTACTTATGCAGGCCAGGAGGCTGTACTACCTGGTTTGTACTGAGGTGTTGTACTTTACATCAGGTGGGACTCTCCAGAGAGTACACGTTCTTTCCTGAGCAAAGAGAGTTGCAAAAACAGTTGCATAAAAGGAATATTGATTTATCCAACAAGAAACTAAAAGGATACAATAAAAACCATCTATACAGTACTGTTATTTGATGATTCTTTATCCCATTTGGATTTTAGCTTGCTCATAATTGTAAACCTAGCCAAATATTCTATCCACTGGGACTCTGGAAATAGTGTAGGTAAAGCTTCTTATTCTCTCCCCATTTATTCCCCTCTGTTACACATAGAGGAACACAACAGGAGGCAACTTACTTCTTCCTTCTGTGGTATATGTGGTTGAATAAAGTAACAGATTTGCCATTTTATGCAGCTGAAGAAAAGCTATGAAAATCTAGCTCCAGATGAATACATAAAAAATAAATAATATATGCAGCAAAATTAACAACCTGATGCTGACCATATCTGCTGTAGATTTCTCCCAGGAACAACTGAGTTTCTTCAAACATGTACTATTCATTTATGTAGCAACATCTATTCTTTTCTCCGTTTCAGCTCATTTGAAAATCAAAAGGAAATGTGCCTATTTTTATTGTGCAAAATATTGTCATTCCCTGTGAGAGTGAATGGGATAGAGTTATCCAAAATAATACTGTAAAATTATATTAAAGCTTCATAAATAATTTGAAATCTTAAAAACAATCCTAAAAGCTTTATTTTGGAAATAACTTTGATTTCACTCTATAGTCATTATTTGGAACAAGCATATAGAGTCACAGTTTATTTTAGGACTATTTGGAAACAAGCAATCATATAAACTCCCTTAACCTCAGGTCCCTGAACTGAAATTCTATTACACATCAAGTTCAGCTGTAGCACAAAGCACCAGCAATGCATCTTTCTTTCTAACGCACATTTTACCCTCCCTTTTGAGGAATCAAAATCACAATGAAGAATCAGGATTATTCAATGACCAATGGATCAGTTTTCCAATACTTAAGTATTTTAGCTCCTATATATTACATGGAAAAGTAACAGCTATAACAGTAGTTTTGCTACTGTTACTGCTAGACTTTCCAAAATATTTTAATTCAGATGTTTCTTAAAAACTTCACACAAAGAGGAGCCATCATTTGTCTGAATGGACACATATCCATGGAACCAGACAAGGTTTTAAAAAGAAAACAGTTGTCATTCTACAACAAAGACAGGTTAAAGGTAATAGCTCAGGAGTAACTTATGAGGTGTGTTAATGGACAGTCATTTTCAGTACCCTCACAAGTTTGCCTATGAGTAAAGGGATAAAAGATATATGAGATTTGAGATGGATTGGCACAGAATGTACAAAAAAATCAAGGTATGAGATCACTCCTCTGCACATCAACTGCAAAATACAGAAGGTGGAGATATGGTTGCAATCTCCAGGTTAGAAGTAAATAGAGAGAAGTATTCCTACTCACTGTAGAACTATGTTTATATGTCTGCTTCACACATCCACTGAAATGTCTTCCTAAACAAGGGATATTCATTATTTGTGCCATCCAATTTTTCCAAGATGACTTCTAACAACTCAGTCTATACAGACTGAATTTATCAAGCCAGCTCTCATCCATGACTCAGATATGCTCAAACAATGTGTATGCCAAGTCACATGGCAATGTAGTTTGCACTAGCTGGGAATTTAGTAAGAATTTAGGTTTAAAAGTCCCATGGCTAATCCCTTAAAGAAGAGGGAAATTAAACATGGGTTTTGTTATATTTTTTTTATTCCCTGACAAAGTTCCATAGTTTCCAAGCTTTGAAGGAATACTTTAATAAAATGCTTTAACTATTTCTCTAACTTGCATTACGCTGCAAAGTATTGCGATTGTCACACAAACACAAGAAATTCTGGCTATAGGGCCTGATTCAAAAACTGTAGGTATCAATAGGGGCTTATTAAATTTCAGGATCTGGATTCAAAACCAGTTGTAAAACCCCTGACTTCCAACAGGGTTTGTATCTCAGTCCTCTGTTACAATATAAATAATTACTGGCATTTACTCTCACAATTAACAAAAGAAGTAATTCAATTCTCCTGTAGGCTGTATAGTCTGTGGAGCAAGGCTTATGCACCTTTACAGAATCTTAATTCAGAGGAACTGCCTTGGGTGTTACATTTAACTGCTGCTTATATGGAAACGTTGCAGTCATCCTTATGATGCATTTAATTTCTTTTTGCAAAATTCACACAGCAAGTTCTCTGCCAGATGACTAATTTTTCAGTTCCCAGAGCTATGATATCACTGGCATTAGTGAGACTTGTAATGAGTCCCATGACTGGAGTGATGAGACGGACAGCTACAGGCTGTTCAAGGAGGGACAGGCAGAGCAGGTGAGGTGGAGGAGTTCACTGTATGTAAGGGAGAGGTTTGACTGTACAGCCCCTACAGTTAGCAATGATGTGGCTGAGAGCCTCTAAGTGAGGATTAAGGGGATGGAAAACAAAGGAGGTGGTGTAATGTGTGTCAACTACTCTTCACCCAGCTAGAATGATAGCACAGTCGAGTTATTCTACAGGCAATTAGGAGAAATCTCTGGATTGGTAACCCTTGTCCTTATGGGAGACTTCAACTTCCCAGACATCAGCTGGGAATACCATACTGCTGTGACAAGCTTGTCTGGGAAATTCTTGAAGTTTGTGGGAGATAACTTCTTGTCACAAGCACTCAGAGAGCCAACAAGGAAAGATGCCCTCCTAGTCTTGTCATTTGTGAATAGAGAAGGACTCATGGGGGCTGTGGTGATAGGTGACTGTTTTGACCACAGTGATCCTGAAACAACTGAGTTTAAAATTTTTGGTGTAATGAGAAAAAACAGCAGAGTTGTTACCCTGAATTTCAAGGGAGAAAACTTTAAGCTACTCGGGGAGCTACTTAGGAGTGTCCACTGGGAATCTGCCTTTGAGGGCTTAGCAGTCCATGAGTACTGGTCAGTTTTTAAGAATCACCTTTTAGAAGCACAGGAGCTGGCAATTCCACCGTGTCAAAAGTCATGTGGGGCAGAAGACCAGTTTGGCTGAACAGAGAACTCCTCATGAAGAGGAAAAAGAAATTGGATAATCTCTGGAAGCAAGGTCAGGCTTTGCAGGAAGATTACAGAGCAAACCATAGTTTGCATATGCTGGGAGAAGACATATAAGACTAAAGCTGAACTAGACTTGAAACTGGTCAGAGTTGTATCAAACAAGAAAGGCTTCTTAAAGTATGTTAATAGCAAGAGGAGATCCAAGAAAAACACTGGACTGATATCTGTTGAAGATGGTCACCTGACAAATAGAGATGAAGAAAAAATGGCAACATTCAATGATTTTTTTTTTGCCTCAGTCCTTAAAAACACTGATAGACCTTGGGCTGCCTGGTCCTTTGAGTTGGAGGACCAAGACTGTGGGAATAGTGACTTTCCATTTGTTGACACTGAAATTGCAAGGGACCAGTTGTGTTGGCTGAAAGGTCATAAGTCCACGGGGCCTGATGTAATCATCCCAGAGTTCAAAAGGAGCTAGTGGATGTTATAGTATATTAATGATATGATTGATATGATATGATATGATATGATATGATATGATATGATATGATATGATATGATGATATGAAATGATATGAAATGATATGAAATGAGATGAGATGGGATGAAATGAGATGAGATGAGATGAGATGAGATGATGAGATGAGATGAGATGAGATGAGATGAGATGAGATGAGATGATGAGATGAGATGAGATGAGATGATGTGATGTATACTATATTCTATATAGTATATATTATATTATATTATATTATATCTCATATCATATTATATCATATATTTATATTATTTATATTATTTACATTATATTATATTCATTATATTCATTATATTATATAATTATATTTATTATATTCTGACATTATTTCGATAATGTTAGTGAACATTATTCCAATCTACAAGAAGGACATGAGGGAAGACCCAGGAAACTACAGACCTGTTAGTCTAACCTCAGCACTCAGAAAAATTATGGAGAAGATCATACCGGCATTTAAAGAACAATGCAATCATCAGGCCTAACAGATTTGATATCCTTCTACAATAATGTCACCCACCTGGTGAATGAAGGGAAGGTAGTGGATGTAGTTCTTCTGGATTTTAGTAAGGCTTTTGGTACTGTCCCTCACAGCATCCTTCTGCACAAGTTGTTCAACTGTGGGATGAGTGGGTTTCACAGTGTGTGGGTGAAGAACAAGTTGAAAGGCAGAGCTCAAATTGTTGTAGTGAATGGGGCTACGTCTGGCTGGTGACCAGTCACCAGCAGTGTGTTCAGTGCTCAGTTCTAGGATCAATTCTGTTCAATATATTTATGAATGATGTGGATGCAGAAGTTGAATGCACTGTTAGCAAGTTTGCTGATGATAGCAAACTGGGACGTGCTGTTGACTCTCTTGAGGAACAACAGGCCTTGTAGAGGGACCTAGATAGATTGGACCATTGCGTTATGATTAATGGGATGAAATCTAATGGGTCCAAATGCTGGATTCTACACCTGGGATGGAGTAACACCAGACACAAGTATAAACTGGGAGAGGAGTGGCTGGAGAGCAGCCCTGCAGAAAGGCACCTGGGGACGCTGGTTGGCAGCAGGCTCAGTGTGAGGCAGCAGTGTGCCCTGGCAGCCAAGACAAACCACATCCTGGGGTGCATCAAACACAGCATAACCAGCCAGTCAGAACAATTGAATATCCCGCTGTACTTAATGATGGTGCAGCCTCACCATGAGTGCTGGGTGCAGTTCTACGCCATACCATTTAAGAAGGACATGAAGGTATGTGAATGCTCTTGTGCATCGTACGTTTAGGCTGTACATCACAAGGACAACACACTATATAAACTGGCTCAGAATTCTAGTTCTGTCAAACTCTTTGCATGTTCTTGAGGAAGGAGGGATGGAAAAGCAAATTAGTCCTCTCACCACTTATCACGGTTTAACTCCAGTTGGCAACTACGTCCCACACAGCCGCTCATTCACTCCCTCCTGGTAGGATGGGGGAGGGAATTGGAAGGGTAAAAGTGAAAAAAATCATGGGTTGAGATAAAGACAGTTAATAGGTAAAGCAAAAGCCACACATTCAAGCAAAGTAAAACAGGGAATTCATTCACCAATTCCCATTGGCAGGCAGGTGTTCAGCCATTCCCAGGAAAGCAGGGCTCCATCACATGTAATGGTTGCTTGAGAAGACAAACAGCATCACTCCAAACGTTCCCCCTTCCTTCTTCCTCCAGCTTTTATGGCTGAGCATGACGTCATATAGTATGGAATATCCTTTGGAGAGTTGGGGTCATCTGTCCCAACTGTGTCCCCTCCTAATATCTTGTGCACCCCCAGCCTCCTCACTGGTTGCGTGGTGTGATGAGAACCTTGACTCTGTGTAAGCACTGCTCAGCAGTAACAAAAACATCCCTGTGTTGCCAACACTGTTTTCAGCACAAATCCAAAGCAGAGCCCCATACTAGCTACTATGAAGATAATTAACTCTATCCCAGCCAAAACCAGCACACCAGTAAAGGAAAAAAGAGTCCATAGCGATACTTAAACCCATATATAAGAGAAGGATAATCACTGCTTCTATATATCTGCATTTCAGCATTTAGATTTTAGAGAGCTTTAGTATCTTCCACCATGCATGTCTAAAGTTTTTAGCAAAATGAAGTGCTGAGACTTGTTTTTGTATGATCCTCTACAGCAGCAATAAGGTACAACACACACTGGCCTATAGCACCTTATAACACATATGTACCAGGAAGGTAGAACACGAACTGCAGAACACAGCTTGGCAAGAGGAGGAAAAAATATTTCAAAGTTTCTAAGTCTGATATATTTTTTACATGAAAAATAAATCCAATGCATACAGCAAAGGATGGGTTTTTTTCCAAATTAAATCGATTTAGGTAATTATAAAGCTGACTAGATCACGAATAAACAATTTTAAAGGTAAACATTGTCTATGAACAACTCTTATCACATGGCTAGTGACGAAAACCATCAGGACTTCTTAAGCAAGCTTTATCCATCTTCAAGTTCAACTAATATTTGTAGACTAAAAGCAGAAATAAATTTGATCCTCTGTTTGCCAGTAGATGAATATCCTTTCCCATATAAATGAGAGACTAAGGTCTATTAAAGCCTGATACAGGTCACAGAAAAATAATAGACATCCCAGTAAGAAGAGTTTAGATGGTGCCAGCAGGGCCACAGACAAAAGCCCAGGCGATATGGGTGCAGTGACCCTTCTTACCAGAACACTGTCAAGCTCCTTGTATGATATACCACACGAATGCATCTACACCATATATGCACTGCAAATGCATTTTTTTCCCCAGCACTTAATTTCCTTCCCAAACTATTAAAACAGCTTTTGGGTCACAATCTCCCATACTTCACAGATCAAATAATTTCAAGGTGGTTTTTTGTTTGCTTTTTTTTTTCTTTTTATCCCCCTCCCAACATAAACTTAGTAAAACTTAGTTAAACCTAGTAAAACAGTCACTTCCTCCTCTTTAAAAGCAATCACCTATGCTTAGCTTTTATTTTCTGTTTCAACTTATTTATTAGGCCTATTAGGTGTGTATGGTTCCCATGGCAAACAGATGTCCCTAGACTTTTTTCTTTGTGTTGTCAGAGTATATACTACCAAACCTAAACAATTACATTTATATAGCTGTGTGCCTCCTGTAAGTAGTATAAGTAGCTTATAAGTAGTATATAAGTATAACATATAAGTAATATTATATAAGTAAGCCTGTAAGTAGTATATAGCATCTATAAAGCAAACTTAACGTATCTATACATATACACTTATTTATATATTTACATTCACATTTATATTTATATATGCAGTTTGCATCCATGTGTGAGATTCAGATAGGGAGAAAAGCTACAATTGATCTAGAAACAGGTATACACCAGTGTTATTTAGACACTTAACTCCATACACAATACAGAGATTTTTCACTGTTAAGTTGCACTGCTTTTGCATACATGTACTTCAAATGTCTTTTAATTATACAGCTCTGGGACAATACCTGCAGGGCTCCCCACTCCACCTTCTCCCACACCCCTGTTTAGGCTACTACTGTTCTCATGAAATAGGTTTTTCCAGTTCAAATAAAAGTAAAAAACCTCCTAACACAGAGGAATATGGAATGTAGTTTACATCTACATGCTTATTTTATATTGATTCCACTGAGCCATAAGTAATTATGAATGGGAGAGAAAGGGCCCTGCTCCTCAAATGACTCTAGAATCCAGTTGTGTTTTGATGTGTTTCCTTAGCTTTCACCAAGCACTTCAAGTGTACACGGTGTCCTCAGCTTTGGGCATTTACGTAACTCTGTTCCCTAGAATCTACAATTTATTTGTAATGTAAAATGCAAGAATTACAGAAATCTTATTAAAGATTTTTAGATTTTTTTAAAGATTTTTAAAAAATCTATTGTTAAAAATAAAAATTAAAACAAACAGGCAAAAAACAAAACAAAAAACAACAACAACAACAAACACAAACAAAAAACCAAAACAAAAAACCCAAACAAACAAACAAAAAAACCAGGGAGAAGACATAGAGTTTCAAAATCTTATGCCAGTTGTTTACTGGCTTGACACAGCACAGTGTTTCATACTTAGCCAACTGTCACATTTGTTTACACATTTTGCTGATTTTATTACTCAAAGCTAGTAAAAGAATGCAAAAAGATTGATGTCTTATCCAGGCCATCAAGCACAAATTGAGGATTCTGTAGTTTCCCACAAAGATCTCAAGTAATTCCCATCCCTCTTCCCAGCACTGGTAAATGTAAATTTTTAGGTTTAACATGGGATATCTACTCTCTCTGCTCATCTTGCAGGTAGCAGATACAGAATAAACAATGATAAATGTCATCATGATAAGCCTTTTTCTTTATAGTCTGGATTCACAGTGAAACACAGGTGAGGGGTCAGTTTTACAGTTTTCTTTGTGGACAACTAGTCACTATTAATCATTTTATCTGTTAGCTGTGATGGAGGATGGTAAGACATGCACAAATCATATTCTTTCTATTGTGTTTCATTATATTTTTTACATGGATTTCCCAGACTAATATCCATTACTATTGATCAAAAGCTGAAAAAAATTTGTCCTGATTTAAAGTAAAACAAAGTTGTAGACCAGAAATCTCAAATAAGGTTTCAGAGGTTTCATCCCAACATTTTTGTTGTGCCCCTCCTCACCACAATTAAATTCCAGTTAAATCACATTTCCTGGGTTTAGGCAGAACTGGTACATGCTGTACATGGTACATGTGGAATTGCAGGCAGAAGTTTAAAACCCAAGCTTCAATTTTATTTATTTTAAATTTTATTTAATATTCTGTGACTCCTACTCCAATCCTCATATTAAAAGTCTGTTTTCTTTCCTTGCATTGATGGAAAGGAGATGAAAAAAATATAACAAAGACATCCTGCATGACTCCTGGAGGGAAAGAAACAGCACATATCCATGGGAAGTTCCTTACAAGCAAAGATTATAAAATCTTTGTGGTATGGGATGGAGCTGGCAAAAAAACCTGTCTCAAATTTAAATGCTTACCTGAAGAGATTGCCATGTACTGTTAATAAGTTTAATATGCAATGCCAACAGTATTAGATAGGCATTTAATATTAGCTGTTGACTGTTTCTTTGTGTGTCAACTTAAGAATAATAAAAAGCATCTTCTGTAAATTAAATCTTTAAAGTCTTTACCTTGTCAGGGAATTGCATCCTATATATCACAGATTTGTCAAAGCAAATGACATATTATTTAGGCAAACAGTGCCTTGGAGCAGAGTATAACATCAAGAGCTTTGGTGTCGCTGAACATAAATAATGTTTTAGTAGAGGCACTTAAGAGAGCTAAATGTATATTAATGGATAAAAAATAAACGACCTCCAGGTGATGGTGTGAATCTAAAGGATATATGACAATTCTTTGTGAAAGGATACTGTTAGTGAGAAAATTTTTCCAGCTTGAAAGAAATCCGATGGATGTTTTTAAACCCAGTAGAGAAAATGAAATATTTGCTCTGGTACAGAAGTAAGAGTACAGCCAGCATTTTGTTTTGTGCCTCAGGGGACTACGTTACATGAGTCTCTGGAGACAGTAGCGCTCCAGAAGGAGAAACATGTTACAGATGACGAGCAGTTAACCATTGGGGAAAACAACATTGCTGTCATATTGCTAATCCACTTTTCTTTTTTGGAAACCCCAAAGATAGTGGGAGATGACAGCTGCTTAACTGGCCTCAAATTAAAAACAATAGATACCAGAGTGACAGGAATGCGTGTCTGATGAACAAACCTATGACAAATACAGGCAGACAATACAGATACTAACATTGAATGACAGACATGCAAAAAGTCTCTAGCAGGACCTGGGTTTGTAGTGATGAGCTCTGTCGTACTCCTATTACTGCAGGTAATGTCGCTGTACCACTCTTCCTCCCACCCTTTCTCTCTCGCAAAGAAGATTTCCTGGGAAGGGTGTCCTGGTTGTAGCCAAGCACAGCAGGGCAGCCTTGAGAGCAGACCCCTCTCTGAGGGTGGAAACTCCTGCTGCACCTTCCTGGCCAGAAGCTAGCGTTTCAAGAGCTAATGCTCCACCACAAGAGCACACGCAATGTGTACAGGCCTGACAGAAAATGTGTTTGAAATTCCCCTTCACGTCAGCGAGACTTGGGCACATCTGTAAAGACTGCTTTAGTTTTTATCAGCTGCCTGACCTCACCAAGGTCTGATGTAACCTGATCCCTGAGGCACAAAATAAATGCTGCAGCGCCATACTGTCATGACCACATGGGAGAAAACTTTTCATTTTCTATAAATTCAGCTTTTAGTCAAATTGGAAAAGCTTAATCTCCAAGTCATAGTGTCTGACCAAACACTTTCCCTATCTTCCTTGCAGCTACATGAGAAGTGTTAAAACAGCCATCCTCACATATTGTGCCTGCTTCAGTTCGGCCTAAAAATTTCTTGTGAAATGCTTTACAAAAGCATTTGAACAGGTCCCTTCTTAGCATTTTAATGAAACTAATATAGATGGCATTGCATTACCTTAGAACATAAGGAATGTAGAAAAAAATCCAATGCACAGATATCTTGCCAGCTTTCCACTTCTCAAGCATACTATGACTTACTTTTGTTTTACAGCAGTTTCACCATCTGTCTCCAAAGTTGGCTTCTTTATGTTTGCTAGTTCTCATGGACATGCTCACAATCCTGTATTGCTTGCTCTATTAAATTTTTGTCCTAGCAGTAAGAAATGCAAAGGTGATCTACTTTAGGAACTTTATGTAATTTTAAGAAATTAGTTTCAAACAAGAGAGGCAGATGAAAAAACTCTTGTTTTAATCTCTATAAAATAAAAATCTAAGAAGCAATCAAAAACAGGAAAAAAATTCTCATCACACTGGGCAGCAATAGCAGACATTATGTTACTTACAGCATCTGGGCAATGACAACATAGGCAAAACACAGAACTCTATATAAGTGCTTTTTATCACTTCATCACCAAAATGAAAATTTTAAGCAAACAGAGCTGAACTACAAATCTGAACATGTTTTAGGATATGCATAGACATTTACATATATTGCTGGTAGGAGGGGTTTTTTTTAACTTCTCACATCTTATACTATCCTATACTATTGATAGATGAGGAGATTAAAATAACTAAACTATTTTTTTTTTAATAAATAAACAAATCAGAAGAGCAGCAATATCAACAACAGTTGCTTTCTGTGATGGTAGCACAAAACTTTGTGCTAAAGTTTGTTTATTGGCTTTTCTATTCAAAATCTCAGAGAAATGACTGATGCAGCAAACAAAAGCTCAGTAATGAGATAAAGGAGTTACCATAAACTGCCCCAGTTCTAGCTGGTGCATGTCAGAATTTGCAGCATTTTCAGGCCAGACTTACATTTGTTTATTTCTTGGGGTGGGGAACCTTTTCAAAGCTGTCTATGTGATAGGTTTTAACCTTTAATTTACAGGTCAATGATTGTCTTTGCTGATTTTTTAAAATGAGTAGAAACCTGTTTTAAGCCAAGAATCGTTTGTATTTATCCAGCCAGGGAAGTGCACTCATTTAAGAGTTCTGAGCACAATCTCATTAATAACCTTAGCCAAACTTATTTTATGAGACGGAGAGAACATACAGTCTAAATTTAAGATCTTTCCCTGCCCTACATCTCCTGTATTCCTTCCCTAATTTGTACAAAAAATCTTTTGATGCATACTGTTTAATCCTGTGTTGTATGTGTGTGTGCATGCCTTCTTAAACTGAGTGATATGCATCTTTTCTGCAACCACTACCAGCCAAGATTTTTTTTTTAAATTTCGGAAGTTTGGAATTCCAAGATAACTTATCCAAGAATGTGTAACCCACATTTCCAGTATACTCTTCCCCAAATATTTCCAATTAAAATAAACATTTCTTTGAAGATTCAGAACATTCTTCAAAGTATATACCTATATTTAATATAGTTACAGAAAGCCTTTTTTGTTTGGGTTTTTTTTTTACTGATATATGCTTGGCCAGCCTGCAAAAACTGTTTCTACATTAAGTCCAAGGATTTTCATTTTCTTTATAATCAGTATAAGAGTCTTTCAAATAGTGAACATTTCAGAGTATTTTACAGCAAAGGTCAGAAACATTTTTTTTAATAGCACTTAGCATGGAGTTGGCTTTCAGTGTTGAATAGTTCTAAGGAGAAGAAGAAAGAATGTGAACATTTATTATGGTCTTTATATAACAGCTGAGCTCTGAAAGCCTTGAACTTGTTGCATTTACTCTGTTTTGAAAAAGGTAAATAAAAAGAAAGGAAACTTTCACACTTTTTTTTTTTTTTTTACTTTAATCTTAGCTCTGGATAGCTTGCTTAAATGATAATGTACGATGATGCAGCAAAGAAGTTATTTAGGAAGATTGAACTTGAAAGATCCTTTAACACATTCCTGTGGTAAATAGTACCCATGATTTCTGTCATTTCAAAAGTTTCAAAAAATCTGTTGTGCCCAAGTCTTACCTCATCACTAGTCTTTGAGAACTCAGTCTCTCTGTCCTCTATGCTAGTTATCTTCACTACCATTTACAGAGTTCTGTATTACAGACTTCCTGACAGATATTCTTGTTATCAGTCTCCTTATGTCTTTTTACTCTTCCTTCTCATTTCAGAATAAACCACATCTCCTCTCAGAGATGAAACCTCATCCATTTTCTGTGCTAGCCAGAGTGTCCCATTCAGCTTCAAGTAAAAGTCATATGTGCTTTTCCTCCTCTAAGAAATTCCTTCACGGTCAGTAAATTTACCTGCTGCTCCCTTTCAACCTCTTAAGTTTCAAAACAAATAACTATAGGGTTACAGCAGTTGTGTTAGGCCACCTTTAATAAAGACTACTAATAAAACTCAGTACTTTACACTGCAAATGCTAATAACTTGAAGACATATAATAGAACAATATCAGCGAAGAGGATGTTTAGAGAACAGCAAAAAGATAATGAAGCTAGATGACAGTTTCTAAGTATAGGAATAGATTCCCTATTGCTCCAGATTTGGGTTTGTTATCCCAAAACATGAATACTAACTGCATGTGAACAATTATTAAATTTTTAGTGGTCATACAGAGGAGTCACACAAATCAAGTCTTGAAAGCAGAATGAAACACAAAAATAGTCTGTGACACAAAGAGAACAATGATTCCCCTGTTTGCCAGCCATAGAGCATCAATCTCCAAAATATCTGATGTTATCACACAAATTAGAGGCAGAAATGTTCACCAGTGCAGTTACTTGTGTTTCATGAAACAGCAATGTGAACAGAATGCTGCTGAGCTGCACATAGTAATTTGGAGGGGGGGAAGTAGGGAGGGAAAAAAAGGAAGGGAGAAGAAATTGGGGGAAAGCAATAATGTCAGAGATCTTTCTTCATTTTGGAAATTGCAGAAATACTTTATTTTTGAAGATAGTTGCTCCAAAATGTGATTGCAATAGATCCTTGCATGACAAGCTTTCTTTAAAAAGGTCAAGTGCCCCCAGTCCAACAAAATTATTATGTGTTAAATGCAAAAAAGAGGTTTCCTGTTAGACCTGAACATGATATGCTACTAGTTGGCTAAGATGAGTAACTTCACAGACTGGCAAAAATACATTCTTATGAAAGACATGTTGTTACCTATATCAAACTCTTTTTGGAAATAGCCACAGGAGATGAGCTTAAAAAGATTTCTTCACTTCTGCTTGAGAAAGTTGCAGTGGTTGGAGAGATCAGTGCAAGTATCTGTTTAATGCATACATAATTCCTTGCATTTGAATTTTAGTCCTCAGCAATTACATTGCCATCAAGGGCACTAGAATGAACAGGACATTTTTTTTCTTTAGGTAACCTTTCCTTCCAGTTTCACACTTTCATTTCAGGTCAGGGATAGTATTACAGATATCACTCTCAGAGTTCATGTCAGAGATAATGTACCAGTAGTACAAAGAGTATCTGCCCAATGTCATGAGGGAAATCAATGAAGAGGAAAAACATTACAGCAACCACAAACATAGATCTACCATCAACTCATCTAGCAACTAGATTTATAAACATTTGAGGTAGTCTTTTGAAAAATGTACAGCATTTTTTTCCAAATCCATGATATAGCTTGAGCGTGATTTCATTATTGCTTTTTCCACCCCCAAGAGAGTTTGTGCTGTGAAAAAATGGGGAAAGAAACTATTTAACTATTACATATGTAGGCAAAATGAGATCATAAGAGGGAAAGAAAAGACCTAGGAATGAGTACATAATTATTTTTTTTTCAAAAGTTGATGTTAAGTTTAAAACTGGACATATTTTTCATTATTTTTGACAAAATCACACAGGGAAAAAAAATTACAGCTGAAATGAGATTTTAACTTTAAGTGAACTCTGTTTCACATCAGGCAAAAATACTTTTACAAAAATCACGGGTTACCAAGATTTTGAACTTTAAATCTCTTTAATACAATCAAGTGAGATCTTGAAATGAATAGGAAGATCTTTTTATAGGAAAAACACTTGCTTAGCCTCCTAAGTTTTACTATTTTTTCAAAACAAGATAGAAAAACAAATGCTTATTCCATTAGCATTTTGGAAATATCTGGATTTTTCTGACATTTTGTGTTTTCTTCTGAAAAGGGATTTTATAGAAAGAAAAGAAATTGCTGTTTCATTTAACTTGTGCAACATTGAGATGTTGAATGTAGTTGTACACCTGTTTCAGCTAAGGATCACTAACTAGGCAACCTGAACATAATGGTAAGTTATAGTCCTTGTGACTGATAGAAATCCAAGAGTGAAGCCCCTAAAGTGCCTGGCCATTTCCCGCTCTGCTTTCACTCTCATTTTACCAAAACTTAAAACTACTCCTGAAGATCTAAACTCTTAGGGCTTACAGTTGTTATTGGGTGCCACACAGCAGAAAACTCCCGTAACAGTTGAAGGGTTTATCTCTTCTTTTTTTCCCAGCAACAGGCAGAATGGGGTGGACAGTAGTGTAGGAGTCCAATTTCTTCCTTTTTCTATTATCTCTAAGACAGCTGACACTGCAAACTTACACCAGCAGTAATCCTGAAACAGAAAGGAATCATCCAGGCATGCTATTGCAAGACTGAAATCCATACAAGTCTGTCTTTCCTTCCTATACTTTTGTGTAATGAATTTGCGTTCTTTCAGAAGAGCAGCCAAATTACTGTTTTCTACTGCTATACACACTGCTTAGGAGGAACACTATTAGGTTCTAATCTATCCCTCCATGCTTGTGGATTTCTTGATAGAGGAAAGAATGGATACATTAAGAGCTCTTTTTAGTGTTATAATTTCAAAAATATTCATTCTTAACCCCATCAATATTAGAAACAATGAGAGCAACCAAAAGTCATATTTAGCAATGGGATATGATACATATTTATCTTGGATAAGATGACAATAATTGTAAAAGTTACCTTAAGAGGAAGTTTTGCTCCTAATAGACTCTCTGATTTACTTTTTCCTTTTTCTGAAAAACGGTTTCATCTTTCACATTTCACTGATGTATAACAGTGATTTCAGCCTAGCGCCCTGGGAAATTCTGTAACTATCTTAGCAAGGAAGGGTGAATTTTCAATATAAACAATGCTATCAGGGGTCACCTATCTTCCTATAAATTCCAGTTGCAATTTTCCATCTTGCTCTGCTCTCATTTTGTTTTTCAGATATGAAGAATGTATCAAATAAGCAGATCATAATCAGCAGCTTCCACTTTTCTAAAGGGGACAGTTTATTAACTCATATGTCCTGTTCTCTTCTTTTATGTCCTGTTTTCTAAACTTCTCTCCCAGTCTTCCTTGGAGTGCACCTAGCTGCAGCCTGAAGCCTAGGTTTGACACAGCCCTGTCCTGGTTTCAACTGGGTTAGAGTTGATTTTCTTCCTAGTAATTGGTATAGTGTTGTATTTTGAATTTAGTATGAGAATGAAGTTGATAACACGCTGATGTTTTAGTTGTTGCTAAGCAGTTTTTATACTAAGCCAAGGATTTTTCAGCTTTTCACCCCCTGCCAGCAAGAAGGCTGTATGGAGGGGCACAAGAATTTGGTGGGGGACACAGCCAGGACAGCTGACCCAAACTACCCAAAGAAATATTCCATACCACATAATGTCGTGCCCAGTATATAATCTGGGGGCAGTTGGCTGGGAGGGTGGATTGCTGCTCAGGGACTGGCTGAACATCAGTCAGCGGGTGTGAGCAATTGCATTGTGTGTCACCTGTCTTTCTTGGGTTTATTTCCCTCTCTTTTTGTTAACGTCCTTTTCATTACTATTATTATTACAATTATTGCTACAGTTATTATTACTATATTATATTTTTATTTCAATTATTAAACTATTCTTATCTCAACCAGCAGGTTTTACTTGGTTTTGATTGTCTTCCCCATCCCTCTGGGGGTGGAGGTAAGAGTGAGAGAGTGGATCAGTAATGCTTAGCTGCTGGCTGGGGTATACAAGCATAGCTCAGAAGTCTGAGATATAAGCATAGCTCAGACTTCTGAGGGAATGTCTACATAGTTGAGAAGAACCAGTGCACAGAATAGACCCACACAAGATAGAGAATGGAAAGACACAGAGATATCAGCAAGAAGACTTAAGAAAAAGAATATCAGCTGAAATAGACAAAAATTCTGAAAGTAGAAAACAAGGGCATTGATGACAGCAATCATCAGGCCGCAATCTCCATATAACTTTGGCATGCTGCCCCAGGCTACACATGGCTTTATCACTGTTGTCCACAAGATGCCACCAATACTGGACAGTTCTGATGCTGTGTGAAAGCACAGCACATCCACATCATATATTCTTGGTCATGTCTAGCACAGAAGTCAGGAGCTCACTTCAGAATCGCTTCAGTGGTTCATGTCAGTGAGGAATTAGGATCATAGTTTCATAGTGCCTTACTCAGAGATATGCACAAGCATGTTCATAGGTGCCCAGACCCATCTGCCTGCAAGTATATAAGTCAAAACCCCTTATGAAAGAGTCTCTGAAATTGTGGAAGAGAAAGAAAAAACTTCCATGGAAAATTAGACATCACTGTTCCACCAGTTTCATTTTAAGAGAGGTGTATGAGTTTTGAACTTCAAATCCTGAACACAGAGCAATTACAAAGCTTGTAATTAGAAATAAGAAAAATCACTGACTTGTGGCTTTTGCCTTGTTTTGAGAGGCAAGAAAGCTGGGTTTCATTTTCAGGTTTATGTCAGATCTTCTGCTAGTATTTTGGCAAAATTTCTCATTCCTACTATAACACAGCCTAAAGTTTAATTATTTTTTTTACCAGCAAGGTGTTGTCTTATGTTCAAAGTGAGAATCTCAGTTTACTAGCAGCCATGTAATATGGACAAATAATTTTATATTATAAAGGATGCTATAAAATGTGCAGACAAATCAAGAAATTGCTCTAATCCTAACTTTTTGAATAACTGCTACTAGTATGAGGTTTCCTGGATATGTTGAATAGATTTTAATTACTCATTAGAAGTTAAAGCAAACCACTTTTAGCTCTCATTCATCAAATTGGCAAGAATGAAATTACTTGTATTGTTCATCCAGACTATTGAAAAATTAATCACCTCAGTGTTATGATAAACATGCATAGTTTCAGAGAATAGTTCATGGAGGTGTCTTTATAAGAACCAGTAACAACACTGACTAAAATGCTTTCTGTTTACAACACATTTCACATAGAGAACAAGTGCCTGACACATCTTAAGCATTTCTGACATTACAAAAATTGAGTATTTGAACAAATATCAAAGACATTAGTCCTTTACAGTTGTTAGTACTGACTCAGTAAACATGTAAAACTGCTTGCCTTGAAGTCTAACCAATTCTCTACAGAAAATTAAGAAAGATTTTTGCTCTTGGCAAAGGTTATAGAGAAGAAAATAGAATTCTTGCAAAACAACAGAATTACACTATTGTTGGGATCTTTAGGTAATCTTAGCCAGTGTGAGTCTAACACAATGCACATGATATTGTGTGGTCTGAGGCCTGTAGAATCTAAACCAGCTAATTTCTGGTCTTGAAGCAATATAGCTCTAAAAACTTAAAATGAGGAGAATTACTTTGTGTATAGTGCCGTGTCAGTTCAGCTATATGGTTTTCTGACTGGTGTGACCAATGAGAACAAGGCGAATAACAGCTATACAGGCAAGTCTATACTGTAACTGAGGCTTTGGCAAAAATTCTCTTTCTGAGTGGCAGAAGAGAGAGTGGTAAATTTTTCTGCTGAATGAAAAAGTAGCCACACAGAAATACACCTACTGAAATATTTTGGGAATTTTACATAACTAAGCATCATAACACATGACACAAATTTACTTATTCAAATATCAATAGTAATGTCCTCCAAAAAGCTCTCGCTCTCCATAATTTCTTTATGCATACAAAATCCTTCTACAAAGAGTGTAATTAGCTGTAGTGCAAATTATGGTGAGGAAATTATGGATCATGAAGAAATATGTACTTTTCTGAATCCATGCAGAAAAACAACAGTGACATCAGGATCTCCCAAGCCCTTGCCTAACTCATTATTCTTTAAACAACAGATTTGTTTATGAAGTTCCCACTCCTAGCTCTTTATTCTTCCTCCCCAGTTCTTCCAGAACACACTTCAGCTGTCTGGGTAGCCATCATCGGAGTCAGGCCCGTGATGTGACTATTTCTTTCCCTCATTAAGAAAGATGCTTTCAAACAACACAAAAAATAAAATAAAATAAAATAATAAAATAAAATAAAATAAAATAAAATAAAATAAAATAAAATAAAATAAAATAAAATAAAATAAAATAAAATAAAATGAAATGATGTGCACTTCCTGATCCACTAGATGGGTAGAAGATGGGGACAGGTGTATGCCCAGGTCAAATGGACAACAGCAATTTTAAAAGGATGAATTTACTTTGCCACCTCTTTATAAGCGCTCAAGCATCGCTCCTCACTGATCCTGTGTCTGCCCAGTAACAACCACCAGTGGAGGAACTGGGCAAAGGGGTACATCTTTTGTCCTGTCCCAGGAAGGCACTGCCAATAGCTGCTGCCCAGGAACTCCCAGGCCAGAAGGAGACTCAACAGGAAAAACATGTGGCCTCCACCCTCTTCCCAGGTCCCATACTCATCACTCCCAGCAGGCACTGACCCTCACTACTCATCCCCAGGTGCTGGCAGAGTGTGGCCCAGCCTGGATTGTGCCTAGACTCCTGTTGAGTGTGCTTGCAATGTCTGGAAGGTTGATTGAGGCTCTGGCTGTTGCTGGGTTGTGCTCTGGAGACTGTTGGCAGCAGTTCTTGGTGTCCATCCCTGGAGCTCTTGGCTGTGTTTCCCTGGTTGCTACAGGGAAGCAACACTGCCCTCAGCTCTCCCCAGCCTGCTGCAGTGCATTGAGACCACAGCTGAGGTATCAGACTTGACCTGTCCCATCCTCTGAAAAGCTCAGTCTCACTTGGCCTTTGTGATCCTGCACCTGCACCAGGTCTGCTTCCACTGCATAATATGGTGGACCAGTAGAAAACCAGACTGCCCACTCTGTAGGGGTACTGTCAAGTCCATCAAGTTCTCGGTGCATGTGGAAGATGACTTTTTAGAGTATACCATCATGCCTGCCACATGGATGCCAGCAGCTAGATAGGAAGAGCGTCTGGACACCTGGGTGCCCACGGCCCCCATCACCTCATGGCAAACCCACTATCTTTTTCCCAACGAATGCCATTCTTGGATGAGCTGGGGGTTTCAGCAATGGCACCCAGGGATGCCATGAATGGCCTACCGCTTGACAAGTGGGAGACCATTTTCCAAGGCCATCCCAAAAGCCTTGAGCTCATGGCGTCTGGCTGCAACAAGAGCTGCAGGAGATACGTGGGGCCTAGTGGTGGCAGGTGGTTGCAGCATGACCACTCTGTGCTTCTTGGGGCTGGATGTGAAGGCCATGCTTCAGGAGCTGCAGTCTATCCTGCAAGACTACACAACAATCTTCCTGCACTGACTCATCAATGTCATCGTGCACCAGTGCAGCGAAGAGGCCCAGAGACAGCTGGGCCAAGAGGACACCTGCACTGTGAGGGAGCAGGAGGGCATCCCCACAGATGTCCCCAGACCCTCCACCTCCCCAGAAGGGACTCCTAGAACCAGCATGGACACCTCTAACAGCAGATTAGGAAGTTTTCATTCATGCACCTCAGAAATCAAGTTTGCTTGTGCCTTTCTTTCTTGTCCCTCCAGCAGATATCAGGGTAGTTAAAGTCCCCTGTGACTGTGAATGTGAAGCTTTTTCCAGTTGTCTGAAGAAGGTGTCATCTGCTTTTCATTCATGATGAGGTAGTCCATTGCAGACTCCCACTACAATGTCACCAATGTTTGTCTGCCTACTAATAAGTTCTCAGTTGTCTATCCATCCCTAGGCAGAGGTCCATACATACTTGCTGCTCTCACATCAATTAGAACTCCTCTTTCCTCCTCAAGTTCCCGGCCTGTCTGGGAAGAGCAGGTATCCACCCACAGCAGCACTCCAGTTACATGAGCTATCCCACCACATGTTCATGACCCAATGAGACTGTGGCTCTGCAGCCACATGTAGACCACCAATTTGTCCTTTTTGCTCCCCATGCTGCATGTGTCAGAATACAGATGCTTTCAGAGAGGCATACAGTTGTGCTGATTTCCCAGAAAAGGTATGAAAGCTGCACTGCTAATGCTGTTCTGTAGGCAGTTGTTATTCATCATGTGCATATGCTTAGGGTTGGCCCTCTTCACTGATCTTTTATTGTTTTCAAGGTCACTTGTGGCCATATCGGCAGATACTTTTTGCTTGCCAATCCAGACCACTACTTCTTCCTTCCCCCATCATTTCTAGCTTAAAGTTCTCCTCACCAAGTTGTCCAGGCTGGTGGCAAAGATGTTTTTGTCCTACCTGGTCAGGTGCACCCAATCTCTTTCTGGTACTCATCTGATCTCAAAAAAGATTCCATAGTCACAAAAAACAAAACCCTGTTGTGAATCCTAGAATTGCAACCCCTTGGTGACCTGCAGGATACACCTACTCCTCCTCAGGCCCTTCTCAGTAAGAAGGGTGGGGCTGAGGAGACACCCTCTGGGCCCCTATACCCTTGACTCTCAGCCTCTGAGCTGCGCAGTCACTGCTGGAATGACAGCACCACTGCTGTCCATGAGGAAGAATGTGGATAGTATTAGTCCAAGGGCTGCACAAGTACCAGCAGTCTCTCCACAATGTCCAAGGCCCATGTTGTTGTCTAACCCCAGCTGGCAACTCTACATCACACAGCCACTCGCTCACTCCCTCCCGGTGGGATGAAGGAGATAATCGGAAGAGCAAAAGTGAAAAAACTTGTGGGTTGAGATAAAGACAGTTTAAAAGATAAAACAAAAGCCTCATGCACAACCAAAGAAAAACAAGGAATTAATTTACCACTTCCCACTGTCAGGCAGGTGTTCAGCCATCCCCAGGAAAGCAGGGCTCCATTGTACGGAACAGGTACTTGGAAAGACAAATACCATCACTCTGAACATCCTCCCTTCCTTCTTCTTCCCCCAGTTTTTATTGCTGAGCATGACATCATATGGTATGGAATATCCTTCAGTCAATTGCAGTCAGCTGTCTTGGCTGTGTTACCTTCCAACTTCTTGTGCACCCTGAGCCTACTGGCTGGTGGGGTGATGTGATGAGCAGAAAAAGCTTTAACTCTGTGTGAGTGCTGCTCAGCAGTAACAAAAACATCCCTCTGTTGTCAACACTGTTTTCAGCACAAATCCAAAACATAGTCCCACACTAGCTACTGTGAAGAAAATTACCTCTACCCCCGCCAAAACCAGCACAGTCCATCAAGGAGCAACCCCACTGCACAGCAGGCCAGGTCAGCAGATGGGCCACCTGTCCCCATGGCAGGGACTCTTCTACACACACTCGCCACTTCCTCCTGGTGCTGCTGCTGGGCTCAGGCTCTGCTGGCTTGCCGAATTCTGCAGAAACACAACAGTGACATCACAATCTCCCAAGTTCTTGTCCAACACTATTAATTTGATCATAATGCTTTGAAAGTATGTCTCACAATATTTCAGAAACTCTTGAGCTTTGCAGCATAATGCCACAAATGAGATTTTTATTTTAAAAAAAATAAAAAACAACAGCTCAAAACCAACAAACCAAACAACAAAATATGTTAATGCTTTTGTAAATTTTAAGAAGTCAGTGATTAATTTCCCTGATTGACAAAAAATCTAGAAGTAAATTAGGGTTTCCTGATTTTATTTTACTCAGCTTTATTTTACTTAACTTTTATAAAATGAAATGAGTAGTTTGTCAACTGTTAAGAAAGTTCTTGCTACAGAAATTAAAATCCTTTTTACACAGAGCTTTTATACCATGCTTGTGAAGAAGAATGAAGAAACTAGAAAGTGATCTCTAGGAGGCACCAGTCAAGTTAGGATGGAAATATAAGGAAAAATGTTTCATTGGCTACACTGTGTTTCAGAAGCTGTGAGAAATTGAGATCACATTTTCTGTGGTGTCAACATTTCTGAGACTCCCCTGGCATGCTGTAAATTTCATTCACAGAAAGAATCACTCTCCCAGAAGAAATATAATCTTTTCTTGGAGACCATATCATAAAAAAACCCATGTCCACTACTCCAAATATACTGTGAATGAGAGCATTACTTCATAAGACAACATGCAATTACATCCTACCTACTGTTTTGTAGTGCTGCATGCAACTACATTGCCTTGGTAGACAAGTTTATATGAAGAGCATGAGACAGTCTGCAGAATTTTCTGAAAGAAAATATTGATAATAAAAAACCCCATGAAAAATTACCAACCAAATCTTCTCCATCAAAACTTCCCTCCTCCCCCCTCCACCCCCCCCCCCCAAAAAAAAAAAAACCAAACCAAACCAAAACTGAAATAGTTTTGATGGAAAATGACAGGTGGGGGTTTTTTATGTATCACTTCTACAACTGCTTTTTCCAGTTCCAAAGGGACCAATTAAAGAGGCAACAGCGGTACTTGAATTTGTACTTTTCTCCCATTACCTGAGCTATCATCTAGAAATGCTGACCCAGGACTACTCCTTCCATTTTAGCCCTCTATGAGAGAGGTCTCTTTTGTTTAGAGAGGTCTGACTCATAGAATGTCAACTGTATTTTTCTGTCGATCAAGCAACTGTTCTGGTGATTCACTGAAAAGGTAGGGGATTTCAGAATAGGTACATGAGAGTTGCATTTTGTTGGAGAAGAAAAAGCCATAAAGCACCTAAAGGGAGACTCTACATGATTACATGATTTCTTCAATAGTGTCAGAGAAAAGCTCGCATTTCCATGAAACACAGATGTTGAAATATCATTTTATATTTATTATGATTACTCTTTCCCCATTAAAATTTTCCAGAGCTTTGCTGAAAGTCTGAAATCCAAGGACAAAGCACTTTTAATTTTTATTTTTCAGTCTTCATCTAATTTTTCCATTTTTCTATCTTTCTTAAAATGGTAATTTAATAAAAAACAGGAGTCTTTAATTGTAAAATTCTGACAAAAAAGATCAGGTTCATTCATCATATAGCATTATTCAGAAAACAGATTTTTATATTATTATCACACAAATGTTTACATCATGAAATGATTATGTCATCATATACTTAAGGGATTCCCCTTTTTTTTAATTTTTTTATTTTTCAACCTTTTCACTTTATGAATTGCCACTGGCTCTACTCCTGATTGAGGTTACCACAGTCTTCCACTTTTTCTTGGTCTAAATCATCCTTTATTAAGAAAACTACCCTATTGAGAGTAATATGTAAGCTTTCAAGGAACTAAATTCAGATTTTGATAGCACTTATTATAATGTTACCTTCCTCGCTGAAAAATTTGGTGTTACTTCTTGACTTGTACAAGTTGGACTAGGTATGGTTCTGAATCAAATCTACTACATTATTTTAATGTTGGCTTTATACATTGTGTTGTCATGGTGAAAATAATACCTTGTCCTTGTTTTCCCATTATTTTCTTCTCCAGTTGTATTGGGTTTACATGGCAAGTTTTGGTAGTGAGGAGGGCTGCAGGGGTGACTTCTGTAAGATGACACCAGAAGCTGTCCTCCCATCCAACAGAGCTGGTTCTGACAACTCCAAAACAGACACACTGCTGGCCAAGCCAAGCCCATCAGTGATATTGGTACCACCTCCGTGATAACATTCAAGAAAGGGTAAAAAAATGCAGAGGAGTGAGAAAATGTGAGAAAAACAGCCCTGCAAACACCAAGGTCAGTGAATAAGGAGAGGGAGGAGGTGCTGCAGGCACCAGAGCAGAGATTCCCCTGCAGTCCATGGTGAAGACCGTGGTGAGGCAGGCTATGCCCCTGGAGTCCATGGACATCCAGAGTGGAGTAGATGTTCCCCTGCAGCCCATGTAGAACCTCATGCCAGAACAGGGGGATTTGCCCTGAAGGAAGCTGAAGCCCATGGAGAGCCCACACAGAAGTAGATTCCTGGCAGGAGTTATGGCCCATGAAGAGGATCCCAGGCAGAAGCAGGTGTTTTTAGATTTGTTCTTGTTTCTCATTATTTTACTCTGTTTTTAATTGGCAATAAATTAAATCCGTTTCCCATTTTGCCTGTGACAATAGTTGCTGAGTGACCTCCCTGTCCTTATCTCGACCCATGAGATTTTTGCCGTATTTTTTCCCCCTGTCCTGATGGGGAGGAGGAGAGAGAGAGCAGCTTGGTGGGTACCTGATGGCTAGCCAGGGGTCAACCCACCACACCAGTTCAAATGGTCATCTCACAAAACTTTGACAATTGCCAGAATTTTCTGGAAATCTAGAGTACAGTTATTCTGCCAATATTCTTTTGGCAAGGAGCTCTTGTGGTTCCCGTCTTTAGCTGCATTGTTTGTAAAATGACTTAGAGACAGTGTAGTACCAAAGCGTACTATCCGTGTAAGTACATATATACACAAAGCATACACAGCAGGCACATATTCTCTTCTGCTTTCAGGGTAATAGTTGTTTCTCTACCATAGGAACACTAAGCACACAAAGGCAGTGCAAATAAAAGCAAAACATTTCTCCTTTGCCCTGTGCATTGAATTATTCATTCAGTAGATTTCTGAATTTGTTCCAAATAGTTCCTCTGTACTACAGGGCTTTAAAAAATATTTCTTTGGAGCTTAATGAAACCAAAAAAAACCTTTAACATGAGAAAGAAATCAGTCTTTAAACATTATTCTTAATTTTAGGACTACCTCTGTATATACACAGCTAAAATTCTCGTCCAATGGGTACTTACAGAAGGAAAACAGTAGGTTAAAGTCACTTTCTCGTTAAAGCCTCTGGGGCTGAAGGAATTTGATTTCAGCCCTAACATGGTCAATGGAAGAGTAGACACTGCACAACATGGTGCTGAGTAGAGATCTTAAGCCCAGCTCAGCATGAGCCTGTTTAAATATAAGAGGTCCTTCAGCTCCACTGGCATTATGTTCCTCCCATAGGTGAACTTGCTGAGAAATGAGGAGGCTGAGAAGCCATGCACATCACCCAGGAAGAGGCATGTTCTTACACAGCTTCCTATTTCCAGCATTTTTGATAACTCATTGAGATCAGTCTCAGGTATCTGCATTATGCACAGTTCCCACTCCTACTTTGATTATTTTCAGCAGGCACTGTGCTTTTCCCTTGGTGGCACGTTGCTCAGACCAGTAGGTCACAAACTATGCTAAAATACCCTAGCAGAAAAGTAATAGTAGTCACCAAATTCTACTTTTCCATCCTGACCACTCTGAAAGCATGTCACATTAATCAACTGAAGATCTAACAGAAGACTCACTTTTTGGTTTTTAGGAAAGCTTTGTTTCAAACTTCAGAAATTCTGAGTATTAAAGAAAACTACCCAGGATACCTTTGTAACAGACATAAGATAACATTTAATTTTCTCAGATTGCTTGCAAATCTCATTCATATAAAGATATTTTGATGTACTTCATGCACGTGTGTTTGTGTGTACTGAAGGAAAGAAGGTATTTCTTATACCTACACAGAAGCTTGTGCAAAATAGAGGAGTTTAAACTCTGCCTCACTCTTGAACTAAGTTGAACTATTATGTAGAAAATGGGGACTGCTGTTGAACTGACATTATAAGATTGTTGGCATGCTGTTTGCCGATCTCTGTTTTAAGACTATATTGGTAAATAAAGTAAATTTCATGTAGCATATATCAACATCACCTGAATTCATTATTTACTCCTGTGAACATACAAGTTTTTGTAATTGTTCTGGCATGTGTTTCATTGATGCAGTTCAAAAGTTGCAAGTACGGGTACAATGGAACATGAATTTTTAAGTCCCCATAACAAATATTTTGGCACAAAGAATAGTAAATAAAGTACAGGAATTAACTAAAGCAAAGCATAGCACCTCCCCTGTACAAAAAAGAATCTGCAAAATGGAGCTGAGAACCATACCTTCAGTAGTAACACTGTGATTGAATGTGAATATTAAAATGTTTAACATCAGCACAGTTCTGTTCAGTGGCCACCATTAAGATCTTGATTCCTCTGTTTCTCCTGGAACTGTCCCTGTTCAGAAAGTGGAGACAAACATTTCTCTATTTTGTATGTAATACCATTTTCCTGTTCTACTACTATTTCCTGCTGTCTGATCACCAAATGGCAGTGTAAAATACACATAACAGCGTGCATTTCATGCTTAGCATGTCTGACAAATCCCATTCATTGGATGGATTGGCTCCGTTCACCTACATTTTTTTCTACCATTTTCTTTATGCACATAGGCAACTACCAACAGTGCATGAATGGTAAACTCATTTCAGAAAGCCCAAAACCTGCAACCACACAAAACCTGATGTACCATTTAACACAGGAATCAATCTGTCTCCTGTTGACCAGCCTGGGTAGCTATTCATGAGCCAGCTTGCAAAGTACCTCTAAAACTATAACTGTGTGTGCCAAAGGACAGCACAGGCATAGATAGGGTTTACTATCTGGACATGAAATCTCTAGTAGGCAAAGAGCTAGTTGAAAATGTGAGAAACAGATATGAGATGGATGCTAGTTTTCTTCATCCCTTCGTTGTACTACCTTTTCCACATACTGTTATTGTCTGGGGTTGGGCAAAAGATGAGAAATGTTTCTTAGCTGAGCCTTCTTCCTGTCCCAGACACACATGTATCAGCAGAAGCCTGTAAAGGCTTCCTGCCTATTGAGAAATTCTTAGAGCATTTATTCAGGTGCTAATAGATTTAGGGGCAGGCATCTTACATCAGTTCCCATTTCTGATAGTCATTAACTGTGACATCTTAGTTATGTCCTTTGTTGTGTAAGGTGTCAGGCCTTTGTTATACATGACTAGCTACACTGATTTTACTTAAGATTGCTTTAGAAATGATGCGTTACCTTCTATTGTTTGAACACCATTATTTTAGATTAATATTTTTATGGCAGTTACTGTAGGATTTTTAACTTTCTCTTCTCACATTCTTCTTATTGCTTTTTAGTTTACAGAATTGGATGAAAGGAGAAAGATGGAGGCCTTCATGTATACATACATATATAGACAGATATATCTATGTACACACACACTAACTCTTAACTTGCAAAGCCTACTCACTTTCAAAATGTTAAACAAGTTACTAAAATGAAAGCACTGTTCCAAAAGCCTGTTCGTTTACAAAAATGCAAACCCCTAGATTCTCAAAATTGTTTTGTCTGTAAAACTCAGATTTTCTGCTGAAGGAAAAACACTTGAGGAATGTGTCTAGAAAGGTGGTGGGTATGTAAGGACCTAGGAGAGAAGAAATAGAAACAAACTGTGAAAAAAACGACCTTCTGTTTAATCCCCCAGTGCTTCCCTTGCAAAACTGCATAAAATTCCTTTATTCTATAAAATTAAGAAGGATTCTGAAGATATAGCTAGATATCCCACAATTTTTTGTGTGTGTATGCCCATCATGTTGTCAAGGAAGCCAAACATGACTTTTCCAGAGGCGGAAACTAGTCACAAAAAACAGTGTTGCACTTTGAATCTCCCAGAATTTATGCTGATTAAAATTTGATGTATAAATACTAGCTGAAAAGGCAGCTTTTTAAGTAAATGGATGTGGTGGTTTGACCTTGGCTAAATGCCAGGTACCCACCAAGTCGCTCTATCACTTCCCCCCCCTTCATCTTTCTTTCTCAATAGGGCAAAGAGGGGAAAGAAAATAAGATAGAAAAAAAAAAACAAACAACCCTTGTGGGTAAAACAACAGCAGTTTTAATATAAGCAAAGCGAAGCAAAGGTCCGCGCGCGGAAGCAAAAAAAAAGAAAACAGATGTATTCTCTACTTCCCATGAACAGGCGATGTCGGGCCTTCTCAGGAAGCAGGGCTCCCATACGCGTAGTGGTTGCCTCGGAGGACCAAGGGTGACCCCACCCCCTTCCTCCTTTCTCCCAGCTTTATACTGAGCAGACGTCATATGGTCTGGAATATCCCTTTGGTCAGTTCGGGTCAGCTGTCCTGGTTGTGTCCCCTCCCAAGATCTTGCCCACCCCGTCCCACTGTGGCGGGGGGGAAATGTCAGAAAGAGCCTTGGTGCTGTGTAAGCACTACTCAGCAGTAGCCACAACACCAGTGTGCTATCAACACCCTGCCAGCTCCCAACATAAAACACAGCACCATGAGGGCTGCTACAGGGGAAAACCAATTCCGGCTCAGCCAGACCCGGTACAATGCAAAATGAAGCTTACTTAAGGGACAAAGCATAATTATAGTGATTTTGTGGTGAAAAGTAAAATTTGATCCCCACAACTTATGTTTAGCATGACTTCTCTGAATTGACTCATGTAAAAAAAAATTCTAAGATATGACTGCTTTATTGCCTAGTGTCCTTTTTGATCCTAAACTTCATTTCCTTTGGTTTTTTTTTACATGTCCCTAAATTTTAAGATTTTACTTCAGTGGTAAATTAAATACTCCATGTCAAACAATGTCATATATTTTATTTTCTATTTCTGTGACAAGCATTTACATTCAACTACCAAACCAAATTATTCATAAAACTTTAGAGAATAATATTTGGGTTTTTGTTACATTGAAGGCATTTGTTACTCATTATTCTTTAAACAACAGATTTGTTTATGAAGTTCCCACTCCTAGCTCTTTATTCTTCCTCCCCAGTTCTTCCAGAACACACTTCAGCTGTCTGGGTAGCCATCATCAGAGTCAGGCCTGTGATGTGACTATTTCTTTCTCTCATTAAGAAAGATGCTTTCAAACCACGCAAAAAAAATAAAATAAAATAAAATAAAATGATGCGCGCTTCCTGATCCACTAGATGGGTAGGAGATGGGGACAGGTGTATGCCCAGGTCAAATGGACAACAGCAATTTTAAAAGGATGAATTTACTTTGCCACCTCTTTATAAGTGCTCAAGCATCGCTCCTCACTGATCCTGTGTCTGCCCAGTAACGACCACCAGTGGAGGAACTGGGCAAAGGGGTACATCTTTTGTCCTGTCCCAGGAAGGCACTGCCAATAGCTGCTGCCCAGGAACTCCCAGGCCAGAAGGAGACTCAACAGGAAAAACATGTGGCCTCCACCCTCTTCCAAAATCTCACACTCGTTGCTCCCAGCAGGCACTGACCCTGGGGATGAGCAGCCATTGCCCAGCACACACAGACCGGGGGCACCAGGTCCTCATCAGCCCTGTGTTAGAGCTGGGCTTTCTCAGTGCCATAGGTGCCTGGGGAATCAGACTATTGTGATGTCATGAAGCAATGGATTATGACCACGCGGCCCTTGTTGCTCATCCCCAGGCACCAGAATAGAAGAGCCCATGTTGCATAGCTGCAGGTATTTTGCAGGTATTTGGTCCATCAGAAGTAAGTGGACCAGTTCAGGAAAGATTAAAGCCTTTCGCATATTCTGGAAAAAGTTTCTGAAGTATGGGTGTGAAAGAGAAAGAGAGGGATTAGGGATAGGGAAGCTCTCTTCTTCCCATTCAAGAAATGTGATGCATGCTTCTATCTGCTACATTTTTTCTGCAGACTGGTTGGAAGCAGAAAGTCGGTTGTCATGTGATTTACACTGCAAATCTGGAAATTCGAACGGACCCAGCAGCTTGCTGTCACTGGTTAGTCCCTTGCTGAACTCAATATACTGGAGAGGGAGTCATTTCCCACAACCAAGGACTCTGTGGTCTATATTTGCTCTCCTACCGAGTGGAAAAGCATTGTTAACATTGCTGTGCATCGCCTTGAATGGCAGGTTCTCCAAAAATTCCTCCATTGCCAATATGCTCGTAGCAAAAGACTCCATGAAAAGCTCACTCTTCTTGAGCTCACTTCAATCCACAGTGAGCAGGGTTGAAAACTGGTTGAATGCACAGGCCCAGAGGGTGGTGTACAGCATCTAGTTGGAGGCCAGTAACTAGTGGTGGATCCCAGGGGTCAGTACTGACTACGTTCCTGCTTAACATCTTCATTAATCATCTTGGTGAAGATACAGAGCATAGAGAGACTTCAACAGGCTGAAGAAATGGGCCCACAGGAACCTCATGATATTTCACAAGGGCAAGAGCAAAGTCCTCCACCTGGCAAGGAATAACCACAGGTATATTCATACGCTGGGTGTCATCCAGCTAGAAAGCACTTTTGAAAAAAAGGACCTGTGGGTCCTAGTGGACACCAAGTTGAACATGAGCAAACCCCTTGTTTACCTGCAGGGTATATCTACTCCTCTTCAGGCCCTTCCCCCTTACAAGCAGGACTGAGGAGACATCTTCTGGGCCCCTGGGCCCTTGACTCTCATCCTCTGAGCCACACTGTCACTGCTGGAACGCTCTATGTCTCTTTGGCAGCATCACTGGTGGCTATGAGGGACAACGCAGCCTAGCCCAAGGACTGGACAAGCACCAGCAGTCTCTCCACAATGCCCAAGTCCCTGTCAAGGAGCAGCCCTCACTCGACAGCAGGTCAGGTCAGCAGATGGGGCACACATCTCTGTGGCAGAGAGTCTCCACCTATAAACACCACTTCCTACTGATGCTGCTGCTGTGCTTAGGCTCTGCTGCTGTACTTGCTTCATTGGTCACAGCTTCTAGCCCCTCCACTGTTGTCAGAACACCCTACCAGATGTGTAGTAGGAATACTCCTGCTGGTACAAGAAGTTGCCACCCCCCAACCTTTACCATTGAAAGACTCTTCATTTCCCTGCTTAATAATCACTGACTGCCTGTGTCTCCTTTTGGACAGCTGAATGGTTCTGCTCGTGTTTGGAGATGACCCAGTTGAGCTTCTTCTCACTGGATCTGAGACTGTGGATCCTGCTGACCTTTTCCTGCAGCAGCTTTGCTTGGCAATAGAGATCCTCCACCAGCACACACCCCCTGCACACAAGCGCACCATCACTCCCACCCTGGCCTCAGTGAGGGTCCATGCTGCTGTACTGCCTTCAGCCCCTCACCTAGAGACCTGCATCCTGCCTTGAAAGCCCCATCCAAGTTGATGCCTCTGATGTGGCAAGGTAGTTTCTCCAGTAGATGCTGGGGACCATGACTGGTGGTGCATCACCATCACTAAGCACACATACACTGCTCTCAGCAGATTTTCTGACTCCTTTTTGTATGATAAAGCTGCTACATTTTCTGCCTGCTTCTGTTAAAAATCACAACTCTAAGAGTATACCATATCTCAACTATATCCTCTTTGTCCTGGTTTTGGCTGGGATAGAGTTATTTTTTCTTCTTAGTAGCTAGAATAGTGCCATGTTTTGGATTCAGTATGTGATTTGGTACGAGAAGAATGCTGATAACACACTGATGTTTTCAGATGCTGCTGAGAGATCAAGGACTCTCCAACTCCCCATGTCCTGCCCTTGTGCAGGTGTACAAGAAGCTGGGAGGAAGCACGGCCAGAGCACTGGACCCAAATTGGTCAATGGAATATTCCATATGATGTAACATCATGCTCAGTATATAGAGGAGGGTTGGCCGGGAAGGAGGGGGTTCTCTCTTGCTTCTGGGATTTCAATTGCCGGATCTTGGTATTTTGGGATCACTAGCCAGGAATGGGCTGGGTATCAGTCAGCAGGTGGTGAGCAGTCGCATTGTGCATTACCCGCTTGTACTTTCTCTTATTGTTTATTTCAATTATGAAACTTTTTATCTCAACCTACAACTCTCCCTTTACACCTCCAATTTACTTCTTTATCCCCCGGGTGGGGGAGAGTGAGTGAGCAGCTGCATGGTGTTTGGCTGCCAGCAGGGTTTAAACCATGACACTTCTCAAGATACTTTCTGTGGATCTTGCTGAACAGTGTAAGGTGAATCTATGTTTGCTTCCATCTCTCCTGGTACAACTCAAAGTTCTGCATACAAAATCCATACACAATACTTTATCTCTCCATATTATAACACTGTTTGAATGTGCCATTAGTTCCACAAACACAAAGTTTTTTCTTTCAAGAATTTTCTCTTTGCTTTGAAGAGTACTGTCAGGTATACACAGCTGGTTCTACCAGCTCCATGAGAAACCATATGAAAGAAAGCTCTTTTTAGATGAAGTATGAGACTATCCTAGAAAAATAATTTTCAGGACATAGATTGCAGACAGTTTTCTTAGACTGTTCATTACTTGCAGTTTTATGCTTTGTCACTACAGTCACCTGGCACTGTTCTGTCCATTTTACTCTACCATAATCTGATAAAAATATTTTTCTTGAATAAGAAACTAAGAAGAAAGAAAGTTATCATTCTGCATCTGGGGTTTTTTTCCACAATTGCAAGTGATCATTCTCTTTTCATTCATTTCTGTGAATGAGGGAAAAAGTTGTGTAAAGACATCACTGTTCACAGAGAACAAGGGGCTAATGTCTGTGAACATGACTCAGTCCTACAGTTATCTGGAGTTGAAATTCATTCTAATAAATACTACATTTGTTGCTATCAGAGTTTTTGAGTTTTCTTGTGCCCTGCTAGCTCTTGTCTAAAACTGATGACATTCACATCACAGTCCCTGGAAACTACCTAAAACGTTTGAAGGTACATGTGGTAACAAACCATTTTTTCACACCTTTTTTTCTTTATCTGTGCTTTGGTAAGAAAAAAAGATTGATGTTTTTCCCTTACATTTAATGTCTCTGCCTTTGTTCTCTTGAGGCTCTTGGAAATTCTGCAGTCAAGACGTGTAAATGGATTAACACAAGCATTACAGGATTTTGCTGCATTGAAGCATCAGTGGGAAACTATAATAAAACATATACCTTTCAACACAGGTATAGTAGAGGAACAGAGCTGCCCATTGCTAAAGAATTGTAGGTATCGAGCAATCTCCCTTGTGTAGTGAGGATCCAGAAAGGGGCTCAAATACATTAGTACTGCCACTGCTCCATTTTTCTGCCTGAACCTTTTCCAGGAGCAGTTTCCCCTTTGGTAAAATGGTTATTCTGAGTCATGGCAGATGCAGTGCGTTCATGGAGCACTCAAAGATCATTCTATCAGCCTTGGTAAGCGTTAGTGTTATTGCACTTCTAAGGTGTTAAGTGAATATCTGCAGGGTTTCAGAGATAGCACTGAAGGTTTCTGCTGAAGTTGGAAATCAGCTTAATGCAAATCTCTAGAGAGGTCAAACAAAAAATTGTCATGCTTTGGGAAGCTGTATATCTGGCTTTGCAAGCTGCCCAGCAAAAGACTGGGAATTGTGTTGTGTGCCCAACGTTGCAATCTCAGGGCTGGAAGAGATGGCTGAAAGCCTCAACAGCTTTCTCATTTTTTTTAAAAAGAAGGAAAAGTGAAGGTGAACAGTCCATCATGGGGGGGAGAGGGAGGTCCTGGGAGAGAGGGCTGTGACTCGCACAACCCCAGAGCGCAAATCCCAGCTCCCATGTAGTTTTTCACTGTGATCCAAAGAAAGTGAGCTGACCCAGGAACCCCTCTTCCCAATAGGTGTAAAACATGACTCATTAGTGGAAGATGATCCCTTTATAGTCTAGTCAAAGCCTTTGACTGGGACCACTGAGCCTTCAGAGACCTAATTCCCTCTGAGCTATCTTTTGTGCTGAATCTCAGAGGAAGATACCAGTTTTATACCACACAGCATGCTACAGGAATAAATTTATACCACGGTTGTGGAGATTTGCAGTAAAAACTGCTTCCATGATGAATGAGAGTCGACCTCTCTCTCATCACATATTACCTGGAAAATTCATTATAACACCTTAAACCTCAGGAACTACATTTACATGCTTCTTCCTATACAGTAATGATATTCTTTTTCATTAGCACATGCAAATGACCCTTTGCTGAGGGCTGTCAACAACAATAACATTAGATTGTTAATACACTGCTGATGGTTCTTTTTATCTGCTAGCAAAGATAATGTTTTAACTGAGATTAGGATAATTTTGGAAAAAAAATCTTGAATCCTTTTGCTCCTCTATAGCAACAGACCCTCAGCTGGTAGCAATGACCACAGGTCTATTTAAACACTGGGTTCTATTCAGACGAGCTGCAATGATTTAAACCAGCTGTGGATCTGGTTCATAACTTAAGAAGTGACTGCCTTTAAGAAAGAGTTGATCATTAAACAGGGAGTCAGAAAAATTAAGGTTCACTTCTTTTATTTACTGATATATCATTTTTATAGCAAGAGCAAGAAAATCGTCCACCACAGCACTAATATGTCAAAATGTAAATCTCCTCTATGTAATTCCCCTAATGTTCACTAACTTCTGAACAACATGAATGGAGACCTAAGGACTTTTTCCTTTGATGTCATAGCTTTACATCCACAAATGCTAGCATCTACAAATCCAATCAATACCTTAAACTTAAAAGAACTCACTCTAGTGAAATCCTGAGTTTTGCCACTTGATAAACTATTTAAACCCTTCCAGCACCAAGAAAGAATAAAGTGGTGATGTGTGGACTTTCTTAGCAAATTTATTTCACTAGATTTAGTTCTGTTAGGACTCAAAAATCAGTATTTGCTCAAGTAATTTTTCAATTCACAATCCACAATATGTCCAGTTAATCTCTTCTCCCCTGTTGCCTGTGTCATGATCATTTTTTTTAGTGGTTTCATTACCTTCAGTGTGTTCTTGGAAGCAAAATAAAGGTAGATTTTTTTTTTTTTTCCTTTGTGCTTTGAATATAATGCAGATTTCATGGGAACACATAGGTTGAAAAATGTGTGAGCCAGATTCAAAAGTATAGTGAGAAGTATCCCAGGAATAATCATTCCAAAACCAAAAGGGGCTTTTAACTCTAAACATTGTGGTTTACAAGTGAATTAATTGGTTATGTCAGTTGTGCCTAGGTGGCCAAGTCATGATTAATTTAGCTTACTCTGCCTTAAATTTGTGCTCTTATTAGCTTTTCCTATTGCTCCCTACACACTTTCAAAAGAAATTTCACTCTGTACAAAAGAAAGAGAAGTAAAGAAACTCAGCACAGAACATAGACATCTCTTTTGCAGATTCCCAGAAATTCCTTGAGAGAAAAAGGGTGCTAAGTGAGGCAGGCAGCCTTTCTTTACCTTAAGAGGTCACACAGTGCTGACAACTTAGAAGACCTTTCCATAAAGAAAATGACAGCCATCACCTTCCTACTAGAGCCTGGATTGACTTTCAGGTAATATCAACACACACAAATAAACTAGAAATGTAATAATAAAAAAGTTAGGCTTTCTTGATGTTTCTCAGGAGGAATGGCCAGGAACAAAGGGACCCAATTGTTTTTAATATCTGGTCCATACACTCACAGGCATACAAAGCTTTAATCCATCAACTGGAGTATCAGATATATTCAGTATACATTCTCCCAGAATTTGAAATGCTTTCCCGTTGTACTGTATTTAGCTTTCTCCCTGCTCCACCCCAAGTAGATTGTTTTCGGTATTTTAAATTACATTAAACATTTATTTTCTAAGTTCCAACATTTTCTGTTTGAAACAACTAGCAAATGTTTGCAGTCTTCCTAATGTAGTAATGCTCCACAGATATAACTGTAATTGTGCTATTTGCTATGTAGTTTTAAAATGCTAAGTGGGATGTGCAGATTGCGCCCTAGTGCAGGCTGCGTCCCTGTATTTGAAATGAATAATTAATTGTCACTTAGTACAAAAGCACTTTGTCCACCACTGAATGCATCACAGGTTGTTCAGAGTTCACAGCTAACCATGAGTAAAGAAAGACATGGTATAGACAACATCAGTCCTTCCAGACTTACTCCTGTCAGACAGAACCATCCAAGCACCAGAAGAAAGAGCCCAGCATCAATTGAAGAACGGTGTCATGGTTTAACCCCAGTCAACAACTAAGCACCATACAGCCACTCGCTCACTCCATGTAAGGTGTAGATGTGCTTATTTTATACATATCACTGCTACATGGGAGCCTCTCCAGCACAGTTGCACCACAGATTTATGATCTATACCCATGTACCTACACCAAACTGGAGCCTAGGGAGAGATGCACAGCCTCTGTGAGACCATGGCTGGGAAGTTAGAGCTAATGGCTTTTTGGTTCTTTTTCCAGATCCATTGTTAATTCATTCTCTTACAAGCTTCTTTTTTTCAGCTGTGAAATGACTTTAAGTGACAACCATCAGGACATTCACTGAATATACAGATGTAATAATTTCCTGTTTAAACTAGGAGAACTAGGCAGCATAGATTTTGAGTTGGCCAAGTGTCATCTGGCAGACATATGGGAAGGTAGTATTTGAGAATCAAACTACATCCCATGAGTTAATTCTGATAATTCATGGAGTAGGCTTGAAAATGGAAAAATCATGCAGCTATTTAATGTAGGAGGACCTCCATGTTTGGTCTCTTCTGTTCAAGAAAAAACAATATCACACATTGTACCCACTTAACTAAATCTGTTAAACTGAACAGTAGCAAGATACACTTGAACTCAAATAATAATGTGCATACACAGAACCAGTCTAGATGTAGACTGTACTTCACGATCTCTGCAGCAAAAGGATCCATGACTTCTATTACTGTCATTTCATTTTTCTGTCCATAAAAATGTCTATCCTCACCTCTTAGCTTGTCTTCTTATTCAGTGTCAGGACTTCAGTAACGCTTCTGCCCCATTTCTTGCTAGTCTTGGTTTCTTAGGGATTAGAGCTGCTGTAGTGATTGGAAGGAATACATGCAAATTGGGTTGAGGGAAGGTGTTTAGTGCCAGGTTAAGGCAGACTGGATTTTACCAAGTTGTTTCATGGAAATACTTGTGGGCAGCAGCTGCCTAGTTTGCCTTAAATTACAGTGCAAAATCCTAATCTGACCGACTTTCCCATGAATAAAAGACAGAAGAAAAACACTATGGACAAAGCTGGATGAAGCTTTCATTTTTTTCATCAACATAAAATGCATTTTCATATGATTATTTGATTGAATTTTCTTGACAATTTGAAAAAGATGAAGCGTGAAATGAATACATTGTGGCAATTTTTTTTGTTTTAAAAAAATTACTTTTATGGAAAGAGAAGTTTCTGAAATAGTTTAATTTTACTTTGTTTTCTAGTCTAAGCCATATTTTTAGAGAAAAATACTCTAAATAATTTCTTTTTCATGTGTCTAGGACTATAGAAGGAGTTATTTAATGATGCTCAGGAACACTGAAAACTGGGAAAAAAAAATGCTAAGGCAGGTGAAGTCAATACATGTGCAAAATCTGTGTGTCCTTAATCTTCATAGATCTTTTTTTCTAACTCATATCTTGACAACCTCGCAATATTTACACATATAGTCATCCTCCCATAATTTAAGTTATAATCGAATACTGAGTCATTTCTAAAAACTCCTTCTCGAGACTCTAATACATATGAAAGTATGTGTATGTGAGCTGGCTGCCAGTGAGCCATGAGGGTCTTTGAAAGATCCTGTGCTCACTACATAACTGTGGACAGACATTTAGACCTCAAGTTTCTCCTGTTTATTTTTGTTTGTGCTCTTTCAAGGTAATCTCTTCAGATTTTTGGCTGTGGACAGCTGAAAATCCAGGTATTTAAAGATGCTCCACTTGTCTTTCAGCAATATAGCTTTCCTTATAAAGCAAATGTTCTCTGATCAGCACATCAGTTTAAAAAAGGGAGTGCATATAATCTCTGTCACAAAAACTGAAGGATGTTTTCTTGGCTAATCACATATGGTAACTCAGTTGAGAAAATGCTTGCTAGTAGACTATAAAATCTTAAAAGAGATAAGATAGAAGATTTTCCCATGTCTTACCTATTTTCAGTACACGGTACAGCAAGAATAAGTACCAGCAAGAGAGCAGCACTGGATAGCTTTCCTGATAAATGAAATATGAGAAGTTAGTGTCAGTCATAGCACATGAGGGTAAAATCTATCACTGATCCTTCAATTGGCCCTTGCACTTACCATGAGACTGGATTGATAGTAAGGAGAAGTAAAGGAGAGAAGCCTTGGCAACATACACAGTGTTCGTTAACTCTGAAAAATAAAAATAAAAAAAAAGCAACCAATTTGCACTAAACACACCAATATGTGTTGTTCCATGAGAAAGCTGTCATCTTTCTAAAGAAATTAGCTGCTTTATATTCTGCATGTTTTAAATCACAGTTAGACTATGCTGTCTCCGTTCACTCTGGTAGCAAAAATTTACCACTTTGGAATGAGGTAAGTCTTGTAGTTGTTTCAGAAAGACTTTTGCACTTTCTCTGGGTAAAAAAAAAGGGAAGGAAAAAAAAAGGATAAAATATCTTAAAAACACTGGTCTCAGAATTGGAATGTGGACATTATTTCTTTTGAAATTCATCACAAGACACTTGAAGGAGTGAAATGTGCACCTTTATGTAGCTTAACGTCAAAGATGACATTTGCTGTCTCCAAGTAAAGCTTGCCTTCTTCAAAAAAGACATATTTAACAAAGAAAACTATTTTCTATTGTTACACCTGTCACCTCTCATCCGCAATGAATCCCATCTCAGGACCCATAAACTTAATTTTAAACGTATACCACAATGAGGGACAGATATCAGCTGTTTATTCAAGCACAGATCTGGAATGAATTACTGCAGCAAATACCAGCATTTTCAAAACAAGAGATTCATAATAGTATTACAGAGCTAGAGACCTCTGGACAATGAAGATATATTATCAAACTATTACAGTGTTCTTCATTAATAAAGAGTTTGGGTTTTGTTCTTTTTTCCTCTCACAGTCAGGTTAAGGCAAAACTCACAGTCTTTATTTAAATCCAGAGACTTTTCAGTTCATAATTAGCACCACAGTTCACAGAGTCTCTAGTTATGGGCTTGGTTTTACAAATCTACATTTAACTAATGAGCTTTGCAGTGCCAAAATCATTAATGAAGCCTTGGGTTCTGAGCTTTTCTTTAATAGCAGTAGACTAAAGCAGAAAGGTAAGGTCACTATTTTTTACTTTTGGTTAGCGTGTTCAGGCATGCGCCATCAGTCTTTTGAACAGGGGAGTTACTGAAGCAAAAAGGTGAGATAACAGAAGGGCCCATTAGACTGTAGATCACTGGGACTTCCTTTTTAAGGTCAGGACATAGTTACCTGATAAATGACTTGTGAAGTTTATTTGGCATTTCAGCTTAACTAAGGCCCAGCTGTAGTCACAGAAATCCTGAGAAATAGGAGCCAAGCACTGTCCATAAAGTTTTGGCTTTTTCTTGCAAAGAGAGTCACAGGCTCATACCACACCTGTTGGAGTTCAAGGATTTCCAAACTTATGCAAGCCTTCCACTGCAGCACAGGTCTCAGTGTCTCACAGAGAGACCTTATTCCTGATAATATCACAAGATGAACACTGACTTCTTCTCCAGAAATTATTCAAAACCGAGCAGCATCGTTATATTTGGTGACTTACATAGAGACAAGGTTAAGTATTTCAGCTTCTATAGATGTGTATGTATGAACATAGGAAAAACCAATTTATAATGTAGCTAAAATAGTTCAAACACTGTGACTGTGAGTGCATTATAACTTCACTCTACCTAGCAGGAGAAAAGGCCACTTGCTCTCCAGCTACCAATGGTATTAAAGTAAAACCAGAACCCCAAATTTCAACATCACTTTGAATAGTCATTCCACAGATGCATTTTGAAAAGGAAAGGTTAAAAGCAAACAGTGGTGTTAAGGATTTAATTTCCTAAAGATTTCTTTTAATGACTCACCTCAGAAGTGCACAGCGACAGGAAGAGAGGCAACAATATATACAGAAATCTTTAAGAAAGTAAAGTATTGGAGATATTTTGGACCTAAAATAATAATTGTCAATTTCAGTTCTCATAGTTAAAGTTTGTTAATAAAGATTTTTTTCTTTTCCATCATTCAGAGACTTGCAGTTATATAAATAATCCTCTGAAGTATATTAGTAATAATATGCACTTGTTGGTTGCTGATTTTTTTCTAAATAATGCTCTTGCTGTAGGATCTAATTAAACCATTTGGGCATAGCATCATGAGATTTAGGATTATACAAACTGAAGCATGTATTACATCTATGATTATGCTTTTCTGTTTATTTTATTCTCTGAAAAATTACATTAAATGGAAGCTTAAACAAATTGTTTAAAGTGAGAAGAGCTCTTGATTTCAGCAGGATTACTCAAGTGCTTCAGACTAATGTCACTGTGTGTTTTGTGAAAACAAAGCACAAGTTGCAGGTGGTTATTCTATTAAAGCAATGATCTTCATACTCTCACGCACTCAGAGGTTCAAATGTGTTTAGGTACATCTACCCTGGAAGAAGTTATGCTTGTTTAAAGTTGCATTTTTGTTAAGCTACAGATGTATCTTCTCCTTTGGTTACAGCTGTGCTAGCTTAAGGAAGTTATTGCTGGTAACTGGAGCAAACAACCCAAGAGCTTCCCTGCTTCTGCCACTCAAAGGAGCTTTCCCTGGCCTTTTAAATTCAGAGTGATCTAACTCACCCAGGTCAGACTGAAAAACAGCACAGCAAAACAAAAACTTTGCCTACATGTGTTGATGGGTAGAGGTGAGTGTTCACACTGACAAAGGGGTTGGTACTTCTTGAAGGAGAATCCCAGTAAAGTCTCACAGAGGGGAGCCAACCAAGGGAAGGAGATCAGAAACAAGCCCTGGAGAGCAGCTTCTCTGGTAGGCACAGCTACAGCCCTACAGAGGATGTATACCACCATACTCTGATCTAATTCTGATCTATAGCCTCTACGAACTGAACACCAGCATACATGCTTATTGTGTTGCAAATTCCAGCTGTCCACAATGCCTTCCTCCCAGCCAGGGTGGGTTAATTGGCTTTGCACTGACTTAATGCCTAAACATCATCAGACAGACTTGTTGTGCTAGTAGGGGTCAGCCTGATCTGTGGCATCAAATGATGGGAACAGGGAGAGAGAATCCTCCTGTTATTGTCAAGGTGAGTTTTTGCCTGCCATGGACAAGCAGATTGCTTTCACTAATTATTTGAATCTCCAAAGTATCAGGTCATACATTAGTAATGCAAACACTTCCACATCAGCATTAAGGAGAGTAAAAAGCATGCTTTACAGTAAACAGTGGAGTTAAACACAGCCTTGAAAGCAAACATAAGCTAGCTTTTAGCAGCCAAAGTCTTGCCCACTGGATAGCTTTTTATATCTATGAAAAATTTATGTGAAACTGTCTTTCCAATTTGGGAATACTTTGTGCTCATTTACACAAATGTCAATGACTGCACAATATTTAAGGCAGTATAAACATGTGCTCAGAATGTTTCATATCCCTACCAGAAGAGCTGGGGGGATCTCTGATCATTTCAAAGTTTCTGGTAAAGGAAACACCACAAACATCAAGGAATTTGGCCCCCAAAACAGCATAGTTGACTCATGATGTTCCCAGGTAACATCAGAGAAACAAGAAAAGGCTACACCCATAACTTTGACATAGACGAACACTTTTTATTAATTAGCTAATAAAACAATATAGCACTAGATTACATAATCAGTTGGGGTGAAACATTTTTAAATTGGGATGAGAATAGGGTGATACTTGTAAAGTTGAGTAGCTTACCCATTGAGAATTTTAAGAGAGTGTGTATTGGTAATTGGAGCCTTAATGGTACTGCTAATATGCAAGTGATGTAAATGAACTGTCATACAAACAGTGGTGTTGGTATCAAGTGCACTGGGGGATACTTAGCCAAATGCACACTACCAATTAGGGTATTTTGGCACTTTTTCTAAGACATTACCTTAGACATCTGTCAGTAATTTTGTTCTGCTACCAAACAAGACTTAAAGCCTGAAAAGGAGACAGTATCACCAGGAAGGATTTGTTTTGAACATTGTTTCTTGTATTTGAGTAAATGCAAATGCTAAGGTTGCCTTTATACAGGCCAAGGATAATCCTTGCACAGTAATAAAGTGCTACTGAGCCTAAGCTACTCTTAAAATTAAATTCTCTGGTATCCAAATATTAAATATGCTTCCTGGCTTTTAACAGAGCTCATTAAAAAGATTCAAAATATTGACAATCCACTTAAAGTCCATTATTAAATTCCCTTGCAAAAAAAAGAAAAAAAAAAAGTTATTTCAAAAAGAGCATTTATTTCAAAATTAATAGCTCACCATCCCAGGCTAATTATTTTGGCATATTCATTGAATAACAATTGGCCAATCATTCATGCCTCTGCACTTAATATGAAAAATGGTAAACTAATTTTGAAAAAGAAAGCACACATCTCTGTTTCTGGTACTCAGCTTAATACTTCTTTAAAGAGGCACAACTCATAAAAGATGTGAAATAGCCATCCTTTCACTTCCCCTTGTCATTCTGAATATATGTCAAACTAAATATCTAGGAAGCGGTCCGGTCTTCTCAAAAACAAAGTACATGGATCAGTTTTGCTACTTATTTCTGAATTTATAACTTAATTTGATGTACAGTGACTTACAGTGCAATATTCTATTGCCAAAAGAGCATGAAAGAACCTGAGAGTGTGGAACACAATATTTCAGGGAAAGTTTTTCTCTCTCTTTCTAGTTCTGAACTTGAAAATTTCATGTGTGGTAATTCAGAAGACCGGGCCAAAGGGCATTTAAAGAATAAAAATTGACTACATTAACAGGGTTAGTTTGTGAAAATTATTTTTTTCTTTTTTTCCTCCCCAAAGCTAATTTGCAAAACAAACACAAGACTTTCCAAAGTGAGATGCACACAGGGTAAAAGAAAAATCTTGAAAAATTTTTTTCTTTTTTGATTGACCTTGACATATTCTTTACATATTATATTTTAGTTTCTGTATTTTTCTTCGATTTCTTGCAGAGAAAAGAAATAATGTAATTATTTTTCTGACAGGGTTAAGAAATGTTCTTATGTTACTATTACTTTTTCTGAACAAAGTTCAGGTTGATTTTCATGTGAAAACAAGTTGTAAAGAGAATATAAAATATAGGGTGAATTGCAAATGAGAGATTATGACTTGAAATTAATCATCCTTAACCAAAATTTTTAAATTAATTAAAGATTAGGAATACAAGTGTCAAAATTAATCACTCTATAGCAAGTCAAATACACCAATATCCATTTTTAAAATAAGGAAATTTAGCACTAATGGCTCAATTCAGAGAAACATTAAGGAGTGTCCACAACTCTAAAAACACCAGCCAATCTGCTGAGATGTAAGGACACATTTAAAGTGCTATAATAAAATAGGAACATTTTGACAATGCAGAGTATGCTTATGAGAACAATCATTTCTAAAATGTCATATCTGGTCCAGAACCAAGAGTTAACACCTCCATCTAATCTCTGATCCAGTAAGGTAATTAAACTAATATTTAAAGTTAAGTACATTGCTGACTGTGACTGTCCAGAATAAAGTATAAAAATTAAAGTGACTATTTTAGCATCAACATAGTGGTGTTGCAATCTCCATCACCAAAATCTAAAAGATCAAATCAAACAGGTATATCGTGAGTTCTGTACAGTTTAAAGTATGCAAATGGAAAGTTGGTCTTATGAAATTCTAATGTCTTTCTCATTGGCCTGTCCTTATTCATCTGTGAAGGAAGTTGAAAGGTTCAATAGGACTGTTGAAAATAAGAAAATAAATAATGAAATTAACTTGACTGATAATAACAAAACTACATATCTTCACTCATTAAAATCTGACAACTTTCTTAGGATTCCAGAGCTGAATTATGATCAATCTGGTATCTTTTAGGATAATTTAAAAAAAAAAATTATATAACTACCATGAAAATGAAGCTGAAAGAACAGGTAATAAAACCAGTTTGATTTATTAATTATTCTTATTTGAAGGCTACAGTCCTTTGTTTCTTATTTGTTGTACTACATGCTGTAGTCACTACTGATGAGTCACATTTGCATATTTACTAGTTTGCTGAGTTTTGTGCTCAAAACTGTGATTTCATATTGAAATTTGAACAAATATGAATTTATACAATTGTAGGCACTGTTAGACTGTAGGCCACTTATAGTGTGGCTAAAGTGTAGCAAATATTAGGCACTTAACTCTGCATTTGAATCTAGCCATTTTCTATACCTCTTCTATGTGTCTCAACGTGTCATACTGTCCTGATCCAATATCGGGGAGGGTTCTTAAACGATCCCAAGAGCGAGATTAAGACACAAACGAGGTCAGATGCCGTACAACCTTGTAAACTTTATTTTCCATAACAACTGATAACAGCGACAGGACAGAGAGAAAAAGAAAGGAAAAGTCAGAATCCCTAAGCAAGCGAACGGTAGACATGTAGCAAGATTAATTACCACCACCACGAATCCAGCGATGTACGGTTGGCTTGGTCTCGGGGCAGGTGATGGTGCTTCAAGCTCCAAGCTCTGAGGAGGGAGGATAACAAGAGGGAGAACAAGAGTGATCCCAAGAGAGGAGTACACAGTCCTTTTATTGCCCCAGTCCCCACGATTTCTCTGAAAAGTCTGCTCATTTCCACGGAGCTCATTGCAATACTTGCCGCCCCGTGGTCCTCCATGCATGCATGCCCAGGTGTTCACGGTGGTCGTACCGGCGGGGGATCGACCCGCAGTGCCTTCAGCCTCTGCACATCTTCCTCACCCTTATTTCCTCTCCACCCAGCTTGCGCGCAGGTGCAGCTTGGTAGGCGCTGCCAAGGATCTGGTTTCAGTTTTGGGCGGATGTCGTGGTTTTGTCAGGGACAATTCGCCTCCTTCAGAGCGTACTCCTCCACGGCGACAGGATGCTGAGGCCAGGAAGTGGTAGTGGTGCAGCAGCAATGTTGAGACAAACACAGTCCAACACAGTCCCTTACACATACCTGAGGGGAACAAAGCGCTTTGCGTAATGTCACATACAATTCAGCTGACTGAGAAGACACTCAAGAAACTGCATTAGGTAAAATGAAATCTACTCTAAAGATACAGATCTAAAGCATTGCGCTGGTCTAGGTTTTGTACATACAGATGATCTAGATTTCTGTCATGGAAATGACACAGAAATATGCCCTACTAGGCTCATTCTCCTTATCACTAACAGGTAGGAACATAGGATCCTTTCAGTGAGAGGCACTATACAGTCCATGGAGGGTGAGTGAGTGGAACAGTAAAAGAGATAGCATGTGAGTTATCAAAATTTTATTTTAATTTTTTTTTTCCAAATATATTAAAAAATAATTCTGTGTTATGTTTGGGTCATACATCCTAGTGCAAAAGTGTTAGCAAACACCTGTCTACAAGCACTGCAATAACTTTTCTGAAGTTAGTAAAGATGTGACTGCTCAGGAGTTGAAAGAGAATAGCAACAAAGACCTATAAAGGGCACAAAAAGAAGGCTTCAAGGTAAAGTCTCAAGATAGAGATTCAAATTAGATTTTAGACTTGAAAAGTCATGGTTGGGAACATCTCTGTCATGCTAAACCACTCTCTGATGCATGTCTAGATAAATTGACAATGTTACAGAAAATTCAAGGCGAAGTTGTAAGGGTGTTGTATGTTCATGGAGATGTTGCAGATGATAGAAAAGGAATGCCATTACCACCTATTCAGTCCATTTGGTGGAATGAAAAAACAAAAAAAAACAAAACCACACAATGTATTTTGATAGTCATTATTTCACTAATCCTACACACAGGTGGAGTTTTGTTTCAAGTAAACTGTAAACCCAGATGGAGGATTTAGATTATAAAGCTATTCCAAAAGAAATCCACATATGCCCTCCAGGGTTAGACATTGGTTTCCAGTCTGTTTCAAATAGGAAAATTCTATTTCTTTGCTAACAGGCTTCTAATAAAAGCCACCACCAGGCTCTGAGAAAAGCAGCAAAAATGTTTCCACATGAATAATGGCCAGGGAAATGGTTTAAAAAATGTCCTTTGTAAAAAGAAGGGTGTCCAGGTTTCATCTTAGATAGAGTTAATTTTCTTTCTAGTAGCTGATACAGTGTTGTGTTTTGGATTTAGTGTGAGATTAATGTTGATAACACATTGATGTTTTTAGTTGTTGCTAAGCAGTGTTTTATACTAAGTCAAGGACTTAGCAAGAAGGCTGGAGGGGCCCAAGAAGCTGGGAGGGGACACAGCCAGAACAGCAGACCCAAACTGGCCAAAGGGAATATTCCATGCCATATGATGTCATACTTAGTATATAAACTAGGGGGAAAGCTGGCTGGGGGCTGCCGTTCAGGAACTGACTGGGCATTGGTCGGCAAGTGGTAAGCAATGTGTATAATTTGGTTTATATATTATAATTATAATTATAATGCTATTATTATTATTGTTGTTGTTGTTATTATTATTATTATTATTATTTTTCTGTCCTATTAAACTGTTTTTATCTCAACCCATGAGCTCCAATTTTTTTTTCCCAGTTCTCTTCCTGATCCTGCTGCAGGGGAGTGAGTGAACAGCTGTGTGGTGGTTAGTTGCCGGCTGGGGTTAAACCACAACATAGCTAATCTAGTAAATCAGAGTTAGCCTACTAATGGAAATTTTTCAGCATCTAGTGTTGCTCCATCTGAAAAAAAAAAAAAAAAAAAAAAAAAACAAACAAACAAACCCTCATATACCAGTTAATCCATTTTAGACAGATGGGAAGGACTGTTAACAAGGAACAGAAGAATGAAGAAGTTTGTTTATCTTGTTTACCTCTCTTAAAGATTAAATTCTTACCCAATTCTAATACAGCTTGGTTCTAGATGTACGAGCATAAAAATAAAATATACACACACGCACACTCCCACCCTGCTTCTTACCTGTAATTGTAAATCAACATGCTCTCTACTCATAGGTCTTCGGGGAGTAAGCAGACAGTTCAAACATGTGTTGACTCAAAGCCAGTGACTTAATTAATTTAACTTATGTTACATAAATAATATATTTAAATTAAACCAACAAGATGCTAATGTCCTTATGCATACAGTAATCCCTTTGGCTTCATGAAGGCTCAAGACAGACTATTTTGGGCTCAAAGCCTCCTTAAAAGATTGGGGGTTTTGGGAGCTTCTTGGAGTATGGGAGCCCTTTGATAGAACAAAATAACTACAGGTGGGTTAATAACATCTTTCCACCAATCCTCAGTGAAGTTTTATGAAGTGAAGATTTAGACTATATGTGCATGCTTTTCCCATTACTCCTGCTGCCATGTTTTTTCAGAACCATTTGCAATCACAAAATAATTCCAATTTCCTTTCTATACCTCTTTCTTAGCTGCTCCTCCTTAATCTAAAGCTTCTTGTGCACAAAAAAGGATATTAAATTGAGTCCATGTTTTGACTTTTTTTTTCTTGGAAAAATATTTCCAAGCTACAAAAGATATAATTAAAAATATGTTTTATTTCTAAAAGGACTGTCTCTACTACACCTGTAGCAGTGGTTTAAAAAAAAATGCATGCAAACAATCACAGTTTGAATTATAGATACAGTGAAAACATATTTGAAAGGATTTAATGTTGAATATTAAAAAACAGCCTGAATAAATTCAGATTGTAACACTTCCTGTAATTTCTTTTTCCAGATTATTCAGATATTTGCCTGCAGACCAAAAGGAAGAAAGAATAATTACAGTGAAAAGAAGTGAAAAAAACAAAGGCCCAAATCCTTACTTGTCCATATCAACTGCCATTTAGTGGTGGCTAAAATGTAAAGAGTAGATTTAAAGTATACTTTCCAACAATAATTAAAAAACCCTCTAAACTATTGAAAGATCTCTATATGATTCTATATAAGAAAGTATCATTTTAATGTATGAAATTAACTGAAAATCAGTTTATGTACTGTATAAGTTTTAGCTAGGAGGGTTACATGAGTATTTGTTTTCAATCAAGTTCAGTAAATGATAAAATTTTTTCCATGGCAGAATAATCTAACAAAATCTATGTGAATCTGGAATTTAATTTGTTTAACATAAGAGCCAGTCAGCATTTGATTGATTGAAGATGTGAAAAGGTAGTAAAGCTCAAAAAACTGTATATGAACTTCTTGATTGAACAAGACAGGAATCACAGGGTTGATTAATATGGAGTCATACCACCAAGACCAGTTCCAACCCATCAGCACTGTGATACTCTGGGAAAGGACATAAATTCCTACTCTCCAAAGACATTGAGGTTTTTGATCTCGGCACCTCTAAGAAGGAATTCAATTTTCTTATTGCTGTTATATTCCACACTCTGAAGTATACTTCCACAGGAAGAAAACATAGCTGTGTAACTCTTAAAGTACAGAGAATTTACTCATCTAATAACAATCTGGTAATAACAACATTTTCATAAAGGAACATGTTCCCCACAAAGAGGAACTATCAACTACCTGGTAGTTCTTTGTTACAATCCTGCATGTAAATGTCACAATAAAATATTCTCACCCCTAAATTCCTCACGGATTTTAGGATTATTATAGACTTTACTTTCTTCTCAGGTATCATTCTTTCCCCTGTAAAAGCATGGGATTTTAGAATCCGTACAGAAAAATGTCAGAGGAAGTTCATGCAAAGTTCTTCTCAATGGTATCTTTTAGGAGATGGATATTTGCCATATGTCCCTGCAATAGTCTGCAGAAAGACTCAAGGAAATTCTTGCCAAATCTAGATGAGTTCTTCAGGTCATCTCAAGGAACATGTTATCTAATACAAAAGCATTCACACAAATGCTTTATCATGGTGGCACCCACACCATTTTAGGGAAAGGCTCAGAAGTAACAAGGATTACCAGACAGTGAGAGCAACAGACAGCTCTTCAGGTCAGCATGGCATAACCATCAACACCACGAGCATAACATCCATTGGTAGGTCTTTGAGGGACACAATTCACATCCTTGTAGCATGGAGTTAGAGCGTTTTCAAAACAAGTTAATTAATTATAAGTAACATTCAGTAGTACAGAAAGATATAATCATAGAATGGCTTGGGTTGGAAGAGACATTAAAGATCACCTTGTTCCAACCTGCCTGCCCTTGGCAGGGATACCTTCCATTAGGTCAGCTTGTTCAAAGCCTCATCCAACCTGTTTTCATAAAAAACAAAAACAAACAAACAAACAAACAAAAAACCCCAAGCAAGATCTTCAGGGAAAACAAAAAAAAAAAATGTAAGCAACAAGTGGTACAATTTAATTTTATAGATAAGTCAAGTTTGGAAGTAAAACTTTCATGATGCCTGTAATTTAACATGCTTGTGGTCAAATGTGGTATAACAAATATTTCTGGACACGTATAAATAAGACATCACTTGCAGAGTTTTACCTTGAATGATCTGGTTAAACGTTAATCTCTCTAGTCTATCACATCAGAAAGGAAAGTCCTAGAAAAAGCTTTTAACTTCTTGACTAGGTCCTGGGAGGCAACATTTGAAAAAAACCACTCATGGGTTGAATTTCTTATCATGGTTTAAAACAGCATTAATATTTATTGCCTGAGGAAGATAGCATAAAAAAGTTAGCAGAAGAACAAACTTGACAAAGTAGTAATAATTTTTTTTTTTAAAAATCCCTCATGATTTTGACTACATCATTCTTCCACATTAACAAAGCAATCCTACAAAATCCAACAATCTGTTTCAGTTTACTGGGACTGACAGGGGCAAAAATATCACAATCCTTCATTGATGTTTTGTACTTTTTTCAATGTCTAAACAAAACCCTCATTTACAGGGGAAAAAAGCCAAACAGATATCATGGTTGACTTGCACTTGTGCCTTCTGTATAGAGGCTTTCACTAGACATGGCACTTAAGGAGTTCAGATGAAATTGTCCTGCAAGTGTTATGTGGCCTGAGCTTCTGGGTCATTGACTGATGTTCCAGAAGTTAAGCAATGTTAAAATAAACTTCTTTCCATGTCCAAAAGTAAGATCAAGGCAATCCATGCATGTTATATAGAATCCATGCCAAAACATCAACATTTCAACAAATAATTATGTTTGAATCAAGAAACCCAACACAACATCATCTGTAATCCATGCTCATATCTTTGGAAATCTCTAAGTCTCACTGTTAAATTTATTTTTCCTAGGATTGAGAGACTCTGCATTTAATTGTGGTTTTTGAAACACAAGTCTTCTTTAAAGATGTCTTACAAAAAAATATTTTATTTGCATTTTAAGCATAAGAAAAAGTGATAAAAGTCTTTGTTAGCATGGACTTTTTCCAAAATAAACAGACCACCTAATTTCCATTCTAATATGTTTTGAAGAAGAGGAGACCTATCAGATAATTAATAATGCACTCAGTGACAATTCGTATCTCTTTTTTCCAGGTTTAAACACATCACTGCACAAGGTTTGTATCCAGCTGTTGTCTATATCACTAGCTTCTTTGAGTTATCCCATGAGCAAAGCCAGACAGAAAATGGATTTTTTTTCAATTTTAGGGTATTCTGAAAACTTCAATAACAATTTTTATGCTTCTGAAAAAAAATCTCTGTTCTTTTAAGAAACAATCAAAATGTTTTGCTTTGAGCATCTGGATTATTTCGTTTTGGTACATACATGTTCAAATTTGCACTTTTTTTTAAAAAAAGGAGCATTTAAAGGAAAGCTTCTTTCAAAATTAAAAAAAAAAACAAAAACCAACCTAATTTAATAATATAATATTTTTTAAAAGATGAAGAAATAGAAGAATATATTTTAATTCGGTACACAAACACAAAACTTTTGTGCCTAAAAAGCATTATGTGACAGTACTTCTTTACTTGTTCCAGTAGGCAGATTTTAGTTAAAATCTTGGTCTGTGAATCTGTTATTTTTACATATAGGATGAATCATAATTCATACACATACATCCAGTTAGCCATCCACTAGTCCTTGCCTCAAACCTGCCTCCTGGAGTCCCAAACCTAGTATTTTAAATACTAGAAAAGGGGAAGAGTCAAACACCTAAAAAAGTCAGATTAGAAAGAAGCAGTGGCTCAGCTTTACAGCTTCTTCACTTGTTCAAGTTCTTTTTCACAGAATCACAGAATCATCTAGGTTGGAAAGGACCTTGGAGATCATCTAGTCCAACCGTTAACCTAGCACTGACAGATCTCAACTACACCATATCCCTCAGCGCTATGTCAACTCACCTCTTAAACACCTCCAGGGATGGGGACTCCACCACCTCCCTGGGCAGCCCATTCCAACGCCTAACAACCCGTTCTGTAAAGAAATACTTCCTAATATCTAATCTAAACCTTCCCTGGCACAACTTGACGCCATTACCTCTTGTTCTATCACTTATTACTTGATTACTTGATTTCATTCACATTTCCTTTAAGCTTATGAATCTCTTACCTTTTCTCTCTTGCTGAATTCCCTCCAGGCATAAGTGGCAGCCTAATCTCCCAGGTCAACTGCTGCTCTCTCCCACCCTGACATTTTCTGTCAATAAATTTTGCTGTAATAATTTATGTGAATTTTCTCTTTCTGACTGTCAAAATCCAAATTTCTGTTGAAAATACTAAAAGTATTCAGAATTTTCCAAAGTGAAGAGTCAGGTTGTTGGTGGGTTTGTTTCAGTTTGGTTTTCTTCATCGGCAAAATAATGGATTTTGACCTAGCGTTGTTCTCCACAAGCAACTATGTGAGGACCAAAACACATATAGCCAGTTTTTCTACAGGCTTATTTCTCATAATCAGTTACTGGCTCAAACTGAAGCTTTATTTGTGTTTGGAGCTTCTCTCCTATGTGATTTTTCCTCTGTTTAAGCTGTGTGAAGTCACTGTACTTTTTCCTACTGTTGGAGTGTGGGGGGGCACTTGCAAGTTCTCTCCACACAGTTTTGCTACCTATTTTGAGATAAAAACTTATCTTTGAGATGTGCATATCTCTGTCAAATTTTATTGACACTGGTCAATGAGTTATTGAAGGAGGCAAAGAACAGTTAAACATTGGAAATTAAACTATAACCAACCAAACCAGTGAGCTGGAGTTTTCCAAACAGACATCGTCCAGTAAGGCTGCAAACAGTATTTAATTGTATCCAGGTTTCTTATGCTTATCATCACCTTGACATCAGCTGCAGCATCTTCTCAGTATGAGGAAAAAACAAGTTTATCAACTTCTGGAAGTATTTGTGAAGTGCTGACAAGATTGGCAGCTCTCAAAGCTCCAGGAATACTACAGGCAAACAAGACGCTTGATTTTTCATCCGTTTTATTTTCCATTTCTTGACATCAATAAACACACAAATGCACATGATCTGCACAATAATCATTCCCATGAGTTAATTCAAGAAAAGATTTTTCATGCTTAGCTTATAATTAATAGGGAAACATAAACACAAACTAGTCATTTCAGGACTGTCCTCTTTTTCACCCAAGCTTGGAAACTGGATGTCCAGTTTGATGAACACAAGATGGAGTGTGCAAATAATAGAGTTGATAGACGGACAAGCATTTCTGTGACGGGGAGGTGACCAAATCCAAAGCTGATCAAGCTATGAAGTGGAAGTACATTTACCTCCCTTCCTTTAGTGAGCTCCCTAGAGACCGGCAAAAGGCATCCAAACTGAATTAAAAAAAAAAAAAAAAGGAAATGTTTATCAGTGTGCTTTATTTCTGATATGACTTTCTGGCTTGCAGCGAAATCTGCTCAGTCCCCAGTGGTCCCAGGGTTGTTTCTTTCCATTACAGAGAATCAGTGAATGGTTGAGATGAAAAGCACCACTGAAGGCCAACTTGTCCAACCCCCCCACCCCCCCTGCTCAAGCACAGTGACCTACAGCCAGCTGCTCAGACAGCTTTTGAATATCTCCAAGATAGAGGACTTCACAACCACTCTGGGCACCCTGTGCCAGTGTTTAGTCATCCTCACAGTGAGAAAGTGTTTTCTGGTGCTCAGAGAGAACTTCTTGCATTTCAGTGTCTTCCCATTGCCTCTTGTCCTGTTGCTGGGCAACACTGGAAAAATCTTGCCTCTGTTCTCTTTTCACCCACCCTTCAGCTATTTACATACATCAATAAAATCCCCCCTGAGCCTGCTCTTCCCCAGCCTGAAGAGTGCCATCTAGGTCTGGGCAGACAGGTGATAGTAGCTTATTGTGGTGCAAGACAGACCTCACAGGGAAAAGCAAGATAAAGATTTCACACCAGAAATAATATTCATTTGGATGGCTTGAACTAAATGACTAAACTGTAAAACAAACAAACAAACAAACAAACAAAAAACAGAAGTTATTCAGCATAAAACTCAAAACAATACCTTATTTTCCCTTCATGTTGCCATCTGTCCTTATCACAGTCTCCAGCCCCAGATTTTTCAGCCTGCCATGTTGTTTAACTCTAATGCAGCAGTCTGGATTCAGGGTTCCTGCTCAACAGACCAAAACTGCTGAAGCTGCTTTTGATTGACGCATTTTTTACACATTTTCCTTCCTACTTCTCACTCCTGTATTACTTATTCAGAACAGAATGTCTTCCCATGGACTTCTTTTTTTTAAAAAAAAAAAAAAAAAAGAAAAAAAAACAAGAAAGGACTGTTGTGTTTTGCATGTTCCTTGTGAGAATGTAATTTGGAGAGCTATCTCGGCAATTAGTAATTAGAATCCACTGGAGCAGGTAGCAGCGAGAAGAAAACAGATAGCTTTCATGTGTGTGTGTGCATCCATAAGGCTGCATTTCTGTATGAAAAAGCCTTTATCATCTGTGGAGAGTCTCAACTAAGAGGAAGATATCTGGTTTTGTCCCTGAGAAATAAGCAATACATAAAACAATTCTGAGGTAACTGTGTCAGTTAGCTCTTGTAAACTTCCCTTTTTACTGCAGTGCACTTGATCTTCAGGAAGCTTTCAATGCCATTTGAATACTGCCATACTGCCAAAAGTGTAAGAGAAAAAGAGTGGTACACACTCTCCTGTTTGTAGACATTAATTGCCTATGTGTATATATATATAACTACCAGTTGGTCCTTGGAGGGAGACAAACATATGGGTCTGTTTTTCTGTGATCTGAATGACCTCATGAAGGCCAGTAGGAGCTCGTGGGTCAAAACTGAATCTACAAACAGGATTTGGAGTTTCCACAATGTGATCAACTGCAGAGTCCAAATCACACAGAATCACCAAATTGTCTAGGTTGGAAAAGACCTTGAAGATCATCCAGTCCAACCATCAACCCAACATTAACAGTTCCCAACTACACCATATCCTTCAGCGCTAAGTCAACCCTAAGTCAACACCTCCAGGGATGGGGACTCCACCACCTCCCTGGGCAGCCCATTCCAACACCTAACAACCCATTCTGTAAAGAAATACTTCTAATATCCAGTCTAAACCTTCCCTGGTGCAACTTGAGGCCATTACCTCTTCCTCTGTCGCTTATTACTTGGTTAAAGAGACTCATCCCCAGTTCTCTGCAACCTCCTTTCAGGGAGTTGTAGAGGGCGATGAGGTGTCCCTTCAGCCTCCTCTTCTCCAAACTAAACAACCCCAGTTGACTCAGCCGCTCCTCGTACGACATGTGCTCCAGACTCTTCACCAGCTTCGTTGCCCTTCTTTGGACACGCTCCAGTAATTCAATGTCCTTTTTGTAGTGAGGGGCCCAAAACTGAACACAGTAATGGAGGTGCGGCCTCACCAGTACCAAGTACAGGGGCAGGATCACTTCCCTGTCCCTGATGGCCACGCTATTGCTGATGCAAGCCAGGATGCCATTGGCCTTCTTGGCCACCTGGGCACACTGCTGGCTCCTGTCCAGCCAGCTGTCAATCAACACCCCCAGGTCCCTCTCTGACTGGCAGCTCTCCAACCACTCCTCCCCAAGCCTGTAGCTCTGCTGGGGGTTGTTGTGGCCCAAGTGCAGCACCCGGCATTTGGCCTTATTGAAACTCCTAGACTTGGCCTTAGCCCATTGCTCCAGCCTGTCCAGGTCTCTCTGCAGAGCCTCCCTACCCTCGAGCAGATCAACACTCCCACCCAACTTGGTGTCATCTGTAAACTTACTGAGGATGCACTCGATCCCCTCGTCTAGATCATCAATGAAGATGTTAAACAGGAGTGGCCCCAAAACCGAGCCCTGGGGGACACCACTCATGACTGGCCGCCGATAAGATTAACTCCGTTCACCACAACTCTTTGGGCCCGGCCATCCAGCCAGTTTTTTACCCAGCAAAGCATGTGCCCATCCAAGCCACGAGCAGCCAGTTTCGCAAGGAGAATGCTGTGGGAAGCGGTGTCAAAGGCCTTACTGAAGTCAAGGTAGACATCCACAGCCTTTCCCTCATCCAATAAGCAGGTCACCCTGTCGTAGAAGGAGATCAGGTTTGTCAAGCAGGACCTGCCTTTCATAAACCCCTGCTGACTGGGCCTGAGCATCTGGTTGTCCTGCATGTGTTGTGTGATGGTACTCAGGATGAGCTGCTCCATCAGCTTCCCGAGCACTGACATCAAGCTGACAGGCCTGTAATTTCCTGGATCATCCTTCCGACCCTTCTTATAGATGGGCGTCACATTGACCAATTTCCAATCTATCGGGACCTCCCCAGTCAGCCAGGACTGCTGGTAAATGATGGAAAGCAGCTTGGCGAGCACCCCAGCCAGCTCCTTCAGCACCCTCGGGTGTATCCCATCCGGTCCCATAGACTTGTGTATGTCTATGTGATGCAGTAGGTCACTGACTGTCTCCTCCTGGAATGTGGGGAGGTTGTTCTCCCAGTCTCTGTCTTCTGGCTCAGGAGGCTGGATTCCCTCAATACAACTAGTCTTGCTGTTAAAGACTGAGGCAAAGAAGGCATTAAGCACCTCAGCCTTTTCCTCATCACTTGTTACCATGTTGCCTCCTGTGTCTAGCAGGGGATGGAGGCTCTCCCTAGTCTTTTCTTTGTTGTTGACATACTTATAGGAACATTTCTTGTTATCCTTGATTGCTGAAGCCAGATTAATTTCCAGCTGGGCTTTAGACCTCCTGATTTCCACCCTGCATAGCCTCACAGCATCTTTGTAGTCATTGTGAGTGGGTAGCCCCTTCTTACAAAAGCTGTAAACTCTCCTTTTCTCCCTGAGTTGCATCCAAAGCTCCCTGTTTAGCCAGGATGGTCTTCTGTCTTGCCAGCTTCTCTTACAGCACCTGGTCCTGAGCCATTAAGACTTCCTTCTTAAGGAGTGCCCAGCCTTCCTGGACCCCTATACCCTTCAGGACCATCTCCCAAGGCATGCTGTCAAGCAGGTGCCCAAACAAGACAAAGTCAGCCCTTTGGAAGTCCAGGATGTCAGTTCTGCTGCCTCCTCTCCTGGCCTCTCTAAGAATAGAGAAATCTATTATTTCATGATTGCTGTGCCCTTGTCAGCAAATGGCAAGAGCAAGTAAGAACTTGGTTAACATGAGTCTGCAGTGAAAGCCAGCAGAGCAGACTTTGCATCTCACACAACATTGCATGGACTAATGTTACACACAACTTTTTTGTGAAAAAAGTAATAATGTCTGCTAAATTCTAGAGCTGGTATAATATATACTACTAATAATAGGATAATAAGAGAAAATTACAGAGGTGATTTAATATTAATGCTTTGCCTTGACAAAAAAAGTCCTATAGATTTATTTCTCTTAACAGATATTCACTTTCAGCTAACATCTACATCTCCGGCAAATGTTGTTGAGACTGGTGTTTCCTCTTAATGGGTAACCACTGAATTCAGAAAGATTATGTAAATTTGGAGGCGGTATGCATTGTACTAAGTACTCATAAAACTAACCCTTCAGTTACTCTATAATGCAGCAATTTGACGGCTTTTTGCATTTTTGGCATAATGTTAGAGACTGTGAGCAATTTGTCTGGAGTTGCACAAACTTATTATTACACGATGTTAGTCTACCCCATCCACGTTAATTCAGCACCACTGAGGTTCTTCTGAAGAATTATTTGATTAGATACATGTGGCTCATTAGGAGGGTGTGAAACTGAAAATAGTGAGGTAAAGAAGGAATACAGGAATTTTTCTGTGTACAGAACAGCCTGTGGCTGACCCCCTCTGCAGTAAAGGAGAAGTGAAGAACTTGGCTGAAGATTGTGGCAAAATCCCACCCAAACCAAGAATGAATGAAGAAAGAAAACAGGAAGGACTGCATTTATGGTTGAGATTGGAAAAAAGTATGATACTTCTTTAGAGTAATTAAGAGTGTTGTGTTCTGAGTAGCATTAATTCATGTATCTTTGGGTGACAGTGATGGATAGATTTCTTAAGATCTGGGAAAGAAACAAGCTTTCATAAGTGAGCTAACTGCACACTGGGAAAGAAATCATTTGGGGGACATAGGAAGGGCTTTCCAGAAATGTGGTTTTTTGCTTTATTTCACCCAGACTGAAGGTCTGTAGTTGTTGTAGTGCAATGCTGGCACAGATTCAAGGCTTTCATCTGTAGCTGTTACTGCTGTGATTAACAAGTGCACTACACTTAACAGCTAAGTGTAAGTCCAAGACAGAAATATCTAAGAAAAGCCATCACCTTACAATCTTTAGATTATTTTGTAAGACCTGCTTCATCACTCAAGCTTTCCCAAAGGACCAGCATGAAAGCAATAAAATAGGATTATACAATAACAGTCTTTCACTAAAATGAGAGCAGGATTGCAACCATCATTTTTCTTCAGAAACATCAGCTTAGCATTTTATCTGGCATAAGAAGGACAATTAATTGCTACTTTTGAAATATTTATGGTGGTGTTTTAATTCCGTACAAAGCTCAGACAGGACTGTGACAAGTGCTTTGGAAATGTTAATAGATTGAGTATATGGTGGGATGGTGTGTGTGTGTTTTATAGATACATTAATATATATAAATTACATACATGTGGAGGTATTATGCTTAGGAGCCCAGAGGTAGAATTTATTAACTGAACATGTCTCCTTTTTCTTCTTGCCAATTACCCTACTGCCTAAATTGTCTTTGGTGAAGTTTATTCCAGCATCCAAATCTTTGAGAATCATCATTTTCCTCCTGAAATAGGGAAATAGCAATCCTGGCTTTTTTTTTTTACCCTGCTCCTCCCTCCCCAAGTTATACCTGCCTGAAGCCTGCAGTGAACAAAAGTTGATTTTCATTCCCTGGTAGGTTTTCCTATACCTAAAAACATAGTACCTACATCTAAGCAGTGTAAATATTAATGCTAAATAAAATCAAGCCAATAAAAAAAGTTTCTCAGCTTACCATAATGTCCCTAAACTTTCTTTTAAGCATTAAAAAGTGTTAAAATTACTGTAAGGCATTAAAAATCCAACAAGATAATATAGGTTTTAGTTTAACCTATGACAGCACTATCTTATGCACTCTTAAAGAACTTGTTAAATGATCTAATAGATGTAAAGCAAATACTATAAATGAGAACACATTCAATTTACCCACACAGTGCAACAAATCAGGTGAAGAACTTAGACTTTTAAAGCCTCTCCCAAATCTTGGTAATCATGATATCCCATTTTACACAGAGGTATACTGAATTATCTCCCACTTTATCAGAACTCATCTGAGCTGGTTTCATTTTAGGAATGCAATTCATTTATCCTGAACATCCTGTGACAAGACCTTCCCATCACACTATTAAGTCATGGCAACAACGTGAATGAGACCAGACAGCTGGAAAAAGGTCTTCCGTTTTTGGAAGCTGACCACTATACTGATATCTGGAGTAGTCAGAAGCAGACTTGGAACTGTTTTTATTATGACAACAGTTATAGCAATCCTGAGGCATAGCCATATGTAGTTAAGACACTAAAGAAGGAGAGAAGCAACATATATTTTGCTGAAATACCACAGAGATGGAAAAGGACCATACAGTAAGCAGGATGGATATAATTTCTGACTCAATACACAATCTCTAGCAGGCTTAACTAGAACATGCATCTTTCGAACAGACACCCAGTACTGGGTTAGTTCTTCCCTCTGAGGATGAGTGGAAATTTCAGCTGAGTAAGAAAACAGTTCTCTGTTTTACTAAAGTAGAACGCAACACTACAAAAAAGGGCTTCTTTGAGAACTACTATGTCTTCTTCATCAGACCATTCCCCACATACTCCACTTGAATGTGTTAATGTCTTCACACCACCTTCACATCACCTTCACAGCACTGGGAAAACATTTGCCAAAGAAGGATTTCAAAATCCCTTTTTAATTTAATCATTTTATCACCCTCACTGTTGTGAACTCTAACCCCAGTTAGCAGCCCTCTTAGACAAAATGTTAATGAGCCACCCTACTGCAATATGTATAACAACAAAGAGAAGAAAAAACATGTACATAATGCCTCCTTCAGTTATTTGTTTCACACCAGCTGAATAGGGAATCCCAAGAGAGTTTGCTTTATTTAAATACATACCTGATGTTATCACCAGCACTTCACCTGAAGGTCATACAAATCTCCATTGTTCAGCTGTGGGTTTTTTTATTTGTTGGCCTATGTGTACCTATTGTGCTGACCACTGCAAGTTATTACCTACATAAAAACCTAAAGCTTCAGTATTGCTCAAACTGCAGGGCAAATCTTTAAAGACAAAAAGCTTCACAGATTACTTCTCTGTATTCTACAACTTGGAAATAAACATGCACTAGGTCACCAGGTCACCTTGGACAGGCTAGAGCGGAGGATACTAATAAGATTGTCAGTGTACACAACCTTTTTACTTGTTTATTTAAATGAGGTAAGTACAAGAGAACAAATAAAGGAAAACTTAGTAATACAATTCAGGCCATTAATTCTGTCTTCACAAATTTGTAAAAGATATTCCAACTGCAAAAGGAACATTTAATTACAATTCATAGATATTTATAACACACTAAAATCTAGATATTCCAGCTAAGATTAGCTTCTTCCTGCAGTCACCACTGTGAGTCTTGTAAGGAACAAGCTGTATGTACTGAGGCTAAAAACAGAAATGCAAGAAGGCATGGGGAGACGAAGCCCTATCACCAGGACTAAAACAAAACATACATAACGAAAACATCTAAATACTGGACATTAACTGCAAGCTGAAAGGAGCAGTAAAGAAAGAAGGAAAGGGGAAAGGAGATAGTATGACTGTTTTTATGGAAAGCAAATTGGTTGGCAAAGATGTAGTCTGTGAAGATTCAGTGTTACCACAAGCTGGGGACTATTTTATGATATATTATGAGAGCAAGAGAGTAAGTGTCTAGTACAGGAAAAGTTTTTGTCAGGACTAGAATGAACACCTGTTATATGATATACACAATGATTAGCAATGAAAGGAAGTATTCGATTCTGTTAATAGGCAAGGAATTGCTTTTCTCTGCCATTCCTTGCCTATTTGCATGCAATACAAATTATGAATCATTAGGCATTTTTTGACAGGATTTTTTTCCCAAGACTGTCTGCTTCCTGCAGATTTTTTTCAGCTCTTATTGAAAAATAGTTTGATCAGAAATGAAAAAGAGCTGACTAGGCTCCCCCACACCAATTTTACAATGCCACTGCGATACATTAAGAATGTTGCATTTTGGGTTCCTCGTATTCTTATCCGATTCAAATGGAGTCATACTGTACTTTCATTATGTTTCACAGCTGCTGAGTAAGAGGGAAGATGGGGGTCAGGGTATTCTTCTCCCTTAGAAAACTGATATTTTTCATTAAAAAACCCAACCAAACAAACTTTTTTTCCTACTGAAAATTCTATCATCTCCTTTATCCCATGAAAAAAATGAAAATGTGTGTGTGGTGTCTTCCTAGAGGCACAGGTTAGGTGTTGCTGAACTCACTATTTGGAGTGTACGTCCCATAATGCACCTGGGTATCTCTTCTTCTTGAATCACTATGACACATCTTTGAATTCTCCAGTTACATTTTCTTTCAACTTACCTAAGAAAGTTGTGTGTCTGGGAGGGAAAGAAGAGAAGAGACACATTACTTGAAACAAAAATAATATAAAGTGAAGTCTTTCCAGGACAAAACTTAGGAAGTTCCTGAATTGTTTTTCCTATGCTACCAGCAGAAAGATTTGTATGATATGATGTAATAATGTACACTAATTCTAAAGAAAAGAGCATAGAAATTAGGGGATGAAAATTCCCAGCAGTGTCAAAGAACACATGACAAGGAAACAGGTGAACTGCTGGGTTGCCAAAGTGTGTTGTGTGCTGTATTGACTCAACTCTGCTTCCATTGAAGGCTAATGCCATTACACACCTTTCAGAAAAACATTTTGAGACGCTAACTCCTTACACGGGCTTAGACATTTTCACATCTGTCACACATAAATTAAAAACAAGAAACCACAATATTTAAAAAAAAAAAATCAAATGTTAATTAAAGCAAGTGGATTAGTGCCGCAGATCTCCAGTGAAGTCAGCTGATAGTTGATGTCTTTGAAAAATGAAGTTTGATATTCAGTCTGGATCAACAGGAGTGGGTGACTAGTACATGCATCTCAAATGTTACTCACAGTTCAGGGGTTTATACACAAACAGCTTCATGAAATACTAAGTTTCAAAATGAAATTCAAACTGGGATAGACTGACATAATGTTGACTTGAAATAGGCAGGAATTTCTAGTTCTAGAAGTATGAAGGAAGGGTTTGCTAGAAGTGATGCCAGATAATTAAAAGGAAACATTTCAAGAACATTTCACTGAACATACTGAAACTTGAACAAGAGAGAAATACTTTAGCAAAATCTACATAGCTTTAATAAAGCCAATTAACATCTATCTTCTCTTGAAGAAAATTTAAGGTTCCTCTTTCATATGTGTGCTTCAGATCAGTAAAAAGGTTTAGGAAACTTGCATGTGGCTGACACACCATCAAGCTTCAAAAGGAAGATAGGTAACAACATTAATTTGAAAGTTAGAGTGCTCATTAGTTTAATCTAACTTTTATTTTTCCAGTATTAAACTAAATAAACACAGGAGGTTCCTCTTGATCAGGAAACACTGCTTTAGTATAAGGGTGACCGAACACTGGAACAGGTTGCCCAAGGCAGAGGTGGGGTTTCCATCCTTTGAGATATTCAAAAGCTATCTGAACGCAGCCCCGTACAACTGGCTCTACGTTGCCCTGCTTGAGCAAGGGTGTTGGGCAAGATGACTTCCAGAGATTGTTTCCAATTATTCTGTGATTCTACACAATAACGCAATGTCTTCTGCTCACTGCAATAACTATATTTCCAAAGCTAAGAACAGTGTAATGTCCTTACTTCAGTTTCTTGAATAGGATATAAAATAACAAAGAATGTTGTCATTCTTCGTTATTCCAGTATATTACCTGAAGTGCTAAGGTTTGGACAAGAGGCCCAAGCCTGAGTTGACCTATAGATGAATCCTGTATATTTTATAACTGATAATCATTTTTCCAGTAGGTATTGTACTAAGTTATAACAACCCATTTATGCTGGTGTAAAAAGTGCTAAAGCATTGAAATACTGCAGCCTGAACAACAGGCCCCAAGCTGAAGCTGCTAACTTAGTATGTAATCATTAATAAAATAGGTAAACTCACTTGTGAAAGACAAAATATAATCAGTAATGAGGAGAGAATGTATTCAACGTTCCTTTTGCAGCCTTGTTCAAGGCTGAGAACCCAAGTATTTGGCCTTGTTAGAAACTCCCTTGGTTCCCCCCCCCGAGCCCTGGCCAAGCTTTGGGGGGAATCCAACAGGAGAATGAAACCAGAAACTTTCCGCTCAAAACAAAGGTGCCAGCTATTCTGGCTTGTCGATCTCTGGTATATAAGGCTGGGTCCGTTTGCAGTGACTTTGGATGCCTCACCTACGGGTGGATGCACCGCGTAGGATTTCCCACTTGCCGGGACAGGCTCTCCAAATCCTCGCTGTAACCGGGGCTGCCCAGTGTCTGCAGATCTGGATGATGATGATGGTAATATATGCAAGTGGTGATGTATTTATCTTAATCACTATTCTCTCTCTCTCGTGTAGTAATGATTTGATGCATTACCCTGTATTTTCCTGTTTGTTGCTTTAAGTGCACTATTCTGCTTCTTCTAACTGCATGTTTTCTGTATTACGCTGTTACATTACTTGGTTATCACTAGTAAAGTACGCCTACTCTTTTCACTCTGGTGTCCAAGTTTAATTGGTATCCTTAATCAGCAAAACATTACCATCCCTTTATAGGTATGTATTGTATACTTTTGTATTGTATACTCTTTTATATGGCTACAGTTTTCAGAATGTATTTACGCTTTCTGATTCGTTCTATTTTGGCAAATCTTCATTCATTTTCTGAAATATCTGAAAAGTATTTGTCCTTGGTGTAAAATATTTGCATCAAGAATCTGGGCATAGAGCCTGAGATATCTTCAGGGGCCATTCTTTCTCTCCTGTCTCTCACTCACATTTTAGACTCTAAGTACAACTGGGAATTGGAAGTGACTTGAATATGCATTTTACAAAAACTCATAGTACATCCTGTGCCAAGTGAAGAACCACATCCTGTCAACATTTAAGTGCATCCAGCCTATTCCTGAAAATTAAACCTGTGTCCTCAGTTGTTCAGATCACTGTGGCCAAAGTCTTGTTTGAAATTTTTTCTCTTTGGAGGAATCTATAATTCTTCATACTTTTCTTCACTCTCATCTTTTGTTAAAGAATGACCTCATCTACAAATCTCTGCCTATTCTGTTTGGTTTATCCCTGAATTACACAGGCACAAGAGACATGTCTTCATTTACTGAAGATTAATGTCAAAATCCTAGCATGAAATGACCAACCTAAATAAAGTTTACTTCCTGTACAGTGATAAATGAAAAAATAACTTTTAAAAGTTTTCTCCCACATATTTAAACCCCTCATATGAAACAGACTACCTTAATGATTCTTCCAGAATAGTCAGTATGATCCCTTTAAAATGCTGTACTCCATTTTCACCATTGATTCAATCAGTATTCTACTAAATTGTATGTAATTCAAACAAACATACAAGCAATGCGATTTGAGCTACTAACACAAGCAATTTTGTCATTTTCATGCCAACAGGTGAATAAAGGGAGAAATAAGACCAAAAGAGCCAAAAAGGAAGTAGGGAAGGAAGAGAGGGAGAGGGGAGAGGGGAGAGGGAGAGGGAGAGGGAGAGGGAGAGGGAGAGGGAGAGGGAGAGGGAGAGGGAGAGGGAGAGGGAGAGGGAGAGGGAGAGGGGGAGGGGGAGGGGGAAAGGGAGAGGAAAAAGAGAAGGAGAATTACATAACTCCATTATATGACCTTCTGTATAAAACTCTACCATGAAAAACACTGAAACTTTTTTAAAGAGCAAGACAGTATTCACAGCATCCCTTCATGAAGTGATGTCTTTCCATGTTTTAGCTAGTCAATCAACAAATATCTCTGTTATGAAATTCACATATTTTGTACAATAATTCCTCATTTTACAGCAATTTGTCTCTCAAGTCAAGAAATCAATTCTGACGTGGTCTGAGAAATGTGGACCAGGACAAGGTAAAGATATTGAAAAGGAAGGGAATAGGTGCAGCATAAAAATCCATGGATGTATACAGAGCAGATAATAAATTTTGTTTTTGCTTTACATAGTAGCTGTGTATTGCAGCTGCATACTTTATTCACCAAGTTCAGCCATAAAACTTCTCCATTAACTTCACACAGATTATAACAGAGATGATTTGGCTCTGTAGCTGACTACAGAAATGTTAGGAAGAAACTCAGCACATAAAAATATCTAACAAAAGTTTTCTCTGTCTGCACAAATTAGTCTTTCTACCGTAATTTGTCAGGATTGATTGCCCAAATATTTTTAATAGAAGCAAGCAATGCTTTTGAAAGTAATTTTGAACATACCATTTGTTAAGCCAAGACAGAAATGCTCACTTAACAAGGGACAAATTGCAAATGTACTATTTAAAGGAAGAAATACAGTGCTGGTAGTGATTAGAGGATTCAAAATATCTGTCTTCTTAAAATACAGTAAAAAGTGACAGTTAATGTAATATTTGTAAAAGAAAAGTTCATTTTAGTTTTGGCTGTTTGCACTTGCCATTTGAAATAGTATTGCCCTTTTAAGTAGTACTTTTGGAAAATACTTCTAATCCTTGTCAAGGTCCTCCCTTTCAACCCCCTTTTTAATATCAATAGAATATAAAATATAACATTTTCAAACATGGGTATTCTTGATTGTACTTAATTAAAAAATAAGTATTTTCTGGTGAATATAAAGCAAGATATTTGAAATTTGAGGCATGCAATGAACACTGTAATAGCCTCATCAGATCAGACTAGCAATGCTTCAGTGACCAATGTTCCATAAAGAAGCCAGACAAAATATTTCTGAGAAAGGATTGAGAAACAGAGTAGTGACTGGCATCAGATAAATGAAAGCCTGTACTTAGTAGTGAAAGAGACAGTACAAGTCTCTGAAGGTAAGAGCATCTTGGTATGTTCAGAGTTACATCACCCACAGTGTGGGCAGATCTGCTAATGGTACCAACAAATAAAGGGGGAAAAAAAACCAAACTAGAAATAAAAATGAGATATCATATATGTGGCAAAAAGGAGTTGATTATGTGTTTGTTTTCTCTTTACCCTTGGCCCCTGGATTTGACAAAAGCATTCCCATGACTTGTGAAAATGTTACATTAGACAAGCTATACCTTAAGGAAAAACAGACCTTTTATTACTAGATAGAAACACAAAAAGAGGAACAGAGACCTTCAGTTGGAAAATCAGTAGAAAACACAGTTTCATTTCTTTAGTCCTCAGTATTTTCACTGGTTTTTGGTTTAAAATTGTACTGTGTTTTCTTTTTAATTTTGTTTTTATTTATAGTTTACTTTTAGATTATATTATCCCACCCTCTCCCCAGTTTGGATAAGGAAAGTTTTATTAGACAAAGGCAAAATTCAATATCAGTAATGTAAATACCCTTCTCTTTTCCAAAATTATTATTTACAAGTCTAATTCAAACACAAAACAATCTAAGCAAGGTTCCTCTTGTAAAACCAGGCCTGAAAGCCATGTCCAGAAGCTAGAGTGAACCTGCAGAGCTAGTTTTAAGTCTCATCTGCCCTTTGGAGCTGGAATTATACTGGTGTGTCCAAGGTTTTGTTCTTCTCATGGGAAGAAATCAAGGAATTGGAACTTATGTCTCTATCTGGTACATGAGACAGAGAAGAAATCAATAAAAAAAAAAAATGTGTGAACTTCCTTACACTGGCTCTAAACCAGAATAATACTCAGACATTCACTGAAGCATTGTGCAACCAAAAACTTAGTATCTAAAATTTCTTCTATGAAGAACAGTTCAAATTCCTTGCCTTCACAATCTGCTCAAACTGCTGTACACTTCAGGAACTGTGCATTTCCAAAGATTTAGAGGAGACATATATAGAAATATTACAAAGTCTTACTGAAGCCATAAGTTATGCACAGGTTACTGACGTCCTGTTGAGTTTCATACTAAAATTTCCTTCTGTTCCTTTGTTTCAGTTTCCTTTAATTCCCAGCCTTGATGCCAGAGTGATTACTGTCTTACACATATCCTGGTAGAGCTGATTAATAAATGCTCCTGTTCAGGTGGGTTTTCAGTCCTCTAAGACAGACGACCTCTGTTATTGGTGTAACAGGATAGCTTTCAGATGAGGCTAATCCTTAAAATTGAAACATAAAAAGGGAAGGATGGGGCATAGCCCCAGACATCCCTGTTGGTATATAGATAGATAGAATTAGTGGAAAGACCAACACAGGAGAGACCTGGACAGAAGCTTAGGTCAGTAAAAAGAAAGGTTGTTATATTAAAAGCACAAGACAGCTGTCAGGTTGGCATATATACTTGGAAGAACACAAAGGATGTTCACAGATTTTAAAGAAAAGGAGGGAGAAAAGAAAATGTCACAATTCTCAGGATGAATATCCTTTTCATTGTAGATGAGATCACAGATTTTTAAGAAGAGAGGAACAAGTAATGATGATTCTGTAAGAAGATACTTAAAACATTTCCTCTGTCAGGATGATGCAGATATTTTACAGCTAGATCCCCATTTTACAATAAAAAATAACTATGATTATGTCAAATCATTAAAGAGAAGAAAATTGGACAGACTACTGAGACCTATGAAAACACGCACAGTAAATCTTCACAAAATGCACTTCTCTTAGAATATGCATGTGCAATACTCCTCTATGGAAGCTGACAAGCAGAGGTTATCAATAAAGCTGTGACAGATTGTACGGAACTGAAGGAAGTAATGCCTCAAACATTCATCAACACAGAAAACCTCAAGCTGTGGCCTTTGGATTAGTCTAGGGAATGTCACCCAAGGAAGCAGGAGTGTATCGAAGGATGCACCCCCCACTCCTGGCAGTTGCATTGACAAACTCCTTACATAAGCCTCAGAGGGGGAGGCATGGTCTAAACCAGGTGTTTCCCCTCAAGCACAAGTACTGCTAAGGCTGATAGTTTGTGGCTCTATTGTGTAAGCCAGACACCATGCTTCCCTTGCTAATGACTAATGGGCCTTCGCCACTGAAGTGGTAACAAGAAATGATAAGAGCTGATATTTCTGTGATGACTGATAAAATCTCTGGGAACAGGAAAAAACAAAGCTGGGCAACAACCACCAACTCAACTGGAACCTATGCACCACCTTTTTCCTCATCTCTCATGAATTTGTGGAATACCTGCCCCTCCTCATCTAGTATGCTAATCAGTTAATAAGATGAACTTAAAAAAGGCAACAGAAACTTTGCTCTGTGTTGCACCCACCATCGAAGCTAGATCTGTGGGCACCCAGCACCCAAGATTACCGGACCTGAGACAACACTGGATGCAGGGGTGGTGATCCAGATTTCCTTGACTCTCTTTCTCTCCTTTCTTTTTCTTTTCTTTCCTTTCTTTTCTTTCACAGAATCACAAAATCATCAAGGTTGGAAAAGACCTTGAAGATCATCTAGTCCAACCATTAACCAACCATTGACAGTTCTCAACTACACCATATCCCTCAGCGCTATGTCAACCCGACTCTTGAACACCTCCAGGGATGGGGACTCCACCACCTCCCTGGGCAGCCCATTCCAACGCTTAAAAACCCCTTCTGTAAAGAAATGCTTCCTAATATCTAGTCGAAACCTTCCCTGGCGCAACTTGAGGCCATTCCCTCTTGCTCTGTCACTTATTACTTGGTTAAAGAGACTCATCCCCAGCTCTCTGCAACCTCCTTTCAGGTAGTTGTAGAGGGCGATGAGGTCTCCCCTCAGCTTTCTCTTTAGATTAAACAACCCCAGTTCCCTCATCTGCTCCTCATAAGACCCGTGCTGCAGACCCTTCACCAGCTTCATTGCCCTTCTTTGGACACACTCAAGTAATTCAATGTCCTCTTTCATAGAATCATAGAATCATTCAGGTTGGAAAAGACCCTTTGGATCATTGAGTCCAGCCATCAGCCCTACTCTGCGAAGTTCTCTACAGCATATCCCCCAGCATCTCATCTAAACGACCCTTAAACACATCCAGGAATGCTGACTCCACACCTCCTTTGGCAGCCTATTCCACTGTTTAACCACTCTTTCTGTGAAAAATTTTTTCCTAATGTCCAGTCTAAATGTTTTTGTAGTGAGGGGCCCAAAACTGAACACAGTAATTGAGGTGCGGCCTCACCAGTGCCGAGTACAGGGGTAAGATCACTTCCCTGTCCCTGATGGCCACACTATTTCTGATGCAAGCCAGGATGCCATTGGCCTTCTTGGCCACCTGGGCACACTGCTGGCTCCTGTTCAGCCGGCTGTCAATCAACACCCCCAGGTCCCTCTCTGACTGGCAGCTCTCCAGCCACTCCTCCCCAAGCCTGTAGCGCTGCTGGGGGTTGTTGTGGCCCAAGTGCAGCACCCGGCATTTGGCCTTATTGAAACTCCTCCAGTTGGCCTTAGCCCATCGCTCCAGCCTGTCCAGGTCTCTCTGCAGAGCCTCCCTACCCTCGAGCAGATCAACACTCCCACCCAACTTGGTGTCATCTGCAAACTTACTGAGGGTGCACTCGATCCCCTCGTCTAGATCATCAATGAAGATGTTAAACAGGAGTGGCCCCAAAACTGAGCCCTGGGGGACACCACTCGTGACCGGCCGTCAACTGGATTGAACTCCGTTCACCACAACTCTTTGGGCCCGGCCATCCAGCCAGTTTTTTACCCAGCAAAGCATGTGCCCATCCAAGCCACGAGCAGCCAGTTTCGCAAGGAGAATGGTGTGGAAAATGGTGTCAAAGGCCTTACTGAAGTCAAGGTAGACAACATCCACAGCCTTTCCCTCATCCAATAAGCAGGTCGCCCTGTCGTAGGAGGAGATCAGGTTTGTCAGGCAGGACCTGCCTTTCATAAACCCCTGCTGACTGGGCCTGAGCATCTGGTTGTCCCGCATGTGTTGTGTGATGGTACTCAGGATGAGCTGCTCCATCAGCTTCCCGGGCACCAAAGTCAAGCTGACAGGCCTGTAATTTCCTGGATCATCCTTCCGACCCTTCTTATATATGGGCGTCATAGATTTCTTATAGATTTATAAGAGATCACATTGCTTATTATCCTTTTCCAAGTTTAAACTGTTCTCTACCACAAGTAAAACATTTTAGCTGGTCATTTGGTGTTGTTTACCTTAATTTAACCCAAGGGAATCACAGAACCATTGAGATTCTCTGGACTTCCAGTCCAGGTGGTGACACACATAGCACAAAGCAGTGAGCTAAATCTGAGAGAAATCTTGTTTAAAATCTGAAGTACAATAAAAATCAGAATTCCTCTTTCACCACACACCAACTCATGGATGGCTTTAGGCTTCCAGAAAGTATGCAGTTCATTTTTCATTTAGGAGTCTGCATATGTTCCATAAATGCATAAATGCCAGGATATAACCAATTGTGCCATGAAACAAAAACCTAAGTCCTATCATACCTCCTATAAGGAAAAACCTGACTTGGGTGCTGGGGATGATATTGGGGGTCTTTTGTTTTTTTTATTTCAATTTTGGTTTGGTTTAAAAGGAATAAGATTTGTTATAAAATTATCATATCTTAAAGCTCAAAGAAAGAAAATATTTTTAATATACTATACCACTAAATCTTTGAAAATCCGTTAGGTTTTAACTGTGTGTATTTAACAGATGTGTATCATTGCCTTAGACTGCTGTTGCTTCATTTGTGATTTTACTGTCTTTATAAGAGTTCTAAGCACATATTATGTCACTATCTGTCCTGGTTTAACCAGGATAGGGTTAAGTTTCCCCAGCAGTGGGGGGGGAGCTCTAGCCGGGTTATTCAGATACCATGCGGATGTCACATCCTGGCAGGTCACATTTTCCTGTCGCAGGAGCGCGGTGCACTCGTGGTTTTGTACATCTGCTCCTCTCACTGCTGTATTTGGTAGCTATTTTGCTCTGTTCATTACTATCACTATTACTGTTATTGCTATTGTTGTTGTTTGTTGTGTTGCTATTGCACTGTTGTATTAAACCTTTCCTTATTTCAGTCTTGGGGCTTTGTATTTCACTCCCTTTGTGGGGGAGGGGCAGCGGCCGCGTGGTCTCAGACCCCGGCAGAGGCTAAACCACCACACTATCATATAATGGATGGTTTAAGATTTTCTAGGTTTTTATTTATCTGAGTTAAGTTTTTCAAAAGAGTTGATAATATGATTTAATTTAAATGTTTGCAACCCTCAGTTGAAGGATAACATTTTAATGGGATTGTGTTGGTAGTCCTAAAAGTTGCACCAAGGGAATGGCTCATCTTTTGCACTTCTAAATCAGAGTCTAACTGCAGCCATGGGGGACTCTGCACAAGGCAGCTGCTCAAATATTTATTTGTCTCGCTTCTTCAGTGCTGCTTTTGATGTCACTGGTATATCAGCTAGCTGCACCGTGATCAACACAGGCATAAGGAAAGTGTCCCAGTGAAGCCCACAGACAGACTGTAGCAGCTTTTAATTCATAAGAAAACCAAGAAAGTTCTTGTTCATCCCTTTCTACACAGGTATTTTTTGAAGGGGGCAGCAATTCCTTTAGTAAATACTTGAACTGGTAAGTGCATGTTCCAGCTGAAGAGACAGAAACTATCAATCAGACTGCCTTGACCACAGAGTGAGACTACACTGTTTAGCTTGGTATTTTTACATCAGGTCTTAGGGCCTGTGTCTTTGGAGATGGAGGCTTCTGCTTTTTATATAAATGCAAATAGCAGTGGGACTGTAGCTGTTAGAAGATAAAAAACCCCACACATTTGACTCAAAATAAGCCACCAGCTCAAAAACTGTCAGCATGCTGCCTCTGTTCCTATTTTCTATATTCTAGCCAAGACACACAACAAATCAGGGGAATCAACTTCTGGGCACACCCATTTTTAGCAGTTACTTATGATTACTTGAAATAAATGAAGGAAAGTGAGAATGAAACACAACAGAGAGTCTTACATTTCAACCTATTATTTTATTCATGACATCCACTAAGAATTCCTGCTTCTTAAAAATTGTGTGTGCTGCAATAACATCTGTAAGACACTGCAAGGCGTAGATCTGACTGTCCTACATATCTTGTAATACCATTATGTGATGCTTTCTATTTCCAAGAATTTTCTAAAACACTTATTTATGTTTTCTAGAAGGCTAAATTACTCATCTATAGTGCTGGACTTGGACTCAGTAGGTCCTGAGATTACCTGCTCCTACTTTGTGAGATGACCCTGGGCAAACCTTTTCATCCTTCTATGGAATGCATTCCTCATTTGTAAAAATTCAGACTTCCTCTGTAAAGTGTTTGGTAAAATGTCATTCCATCTAAGTGTTCAAACACCATCATTAACTCTCTTCACCTCAGAGAGAAAACTGAGGTCATTAGAAGATGTGCTAAAGGAAAATAAAGAATTGGTGTCAGAACTGTGATTTGAATGCACTTATTTGCTTCAGAGTTTTTCAATGGCTAAACTTGGGGGAGTAAGAGGACAGAAGAGAGAACATTTTGATGACTCTTGTTGCTAGACTGAATTAATTTATCACAAAAAGGAAAAGAAGGTTTTGTCATTGTGAAGTTACATAAGATCAAAAGAGTTAGAATACGTTCTATATATTATCAAATACATAACAAATGCATAAAAAGAAATTTCATATTATTTAGCAAGAGACTTTTCTGGAGAAGATACTCTCAGTGCCAACCAGCTGCAACATAAAAAGCATCCTTCATTACAAAAGAAAAAAAAAAAAAAAAAAACAAAAAAACCCACAGATCTTTCTGGCATTTGCTCTTGTTCTCCTGCTTTTATAATTTTTTCGCAAGTCTCTCCCAACAAATTACAGCAATTATTGAAATATTTTTTGTTAGAACAGCAGCACTCTCCCAACTCTGTAACTATGTCTTATCTACACACATCCATCACTGAGAAAACCATTAAAGAAAGCATTAGCATTGTACTTTGTCAGATGGGCAAAGTGATTGGCTCACAGTATCCAGTAGTCCAGGAGCAGAAGTGAGATCCAGCTTAGCAGACCACAAGTATGAAGGCTATGGGACATTCCTAGAACAAGTTAGTACTGTAGTATCTTTGTGACAACTTGCCTTTTTCTCAGGGCAGTCAAAGGAATTAAGCAATCATCTCTGAGGGTAGAAGAACCTACATTAGCATGAATTATTGCTTTGTAAAAGAGGCTGCAGAAAGAAATCATATCCTGAATGGATATGATCATGCAAAACCAGGCTGGAAACATCTCCTGTCTCCTCCTCTGTTCTTGCACCATTTTTTACTTTCTTCTCAAAACCAGGCCATGCTGTGGATGTAAGAAAGTCTTTACAAGCATTGTTCTGGCTACTGTTACTTTCCAAATCCCAGAAGGACAAAACTGGTGTGAAGCAACTCCCTCCTACAGCAGTGGGGCAGTAGGAGAACAGCTGGCTCTGGGTGTCACCTGGCAGCTGAAGGAGACAACAACCAAGAGGACTCGGGAGCTTTAGGGCAGAAACCATCAGCCTCAAAGGAGGAGGAACAAATGATGTGTTTCTCCCCCTCCCCAGAAGCAGGAGCTCCCAAGCACATCAGGGTCAGGGCTGGGACACTCCAGTGCTGGGACACTGGACCATCAGTGAGGGCATCACTGGAGCTGGACTGGGCTGACACAGTATTCATGGTCCCAGGGGTGGAATAAGGCCAGTAAGACTGACTGGTGGCCCCTGTCAAAACAGTGGCAAAAGGAACCATGCTGGTTTTGGCTGGGATAGAGTTAAATTTCTTCATAGTGGCTCGCATGGTGCTATGAACACCTGCCTACTGAGGAAAAGTAGTAGATGAATTCCTCATTTTGTTTTTCTTGCACATGCAGCTTTCACTTTACCTATTAAACTGTCTTTATCTCAACATACCAGTTTTCACACTTTTACCCTTCTGATTCTACCCCCCCGCCTCCTCCACCAGCAGGAAGCGAGCTAGCAGCTCAGCCAAAACCAGTACAGGAACATATTTCATGCATCAGAACACAAAACGCAATTTCTTTCTGTAACCCTCTGAGAGAAAAAACAGAGGAATAAGGCAAAGAGCGTTACATAATGACATTATAGGAAAAGCAAGATAAAGACAACTTTTTGTTCAGAACACACCAGCTAGATGAACACTATCTGCTATAATAATATCATTAAGTGTGAAGCGTAACAGAGAACTTAAATCAATTGCAATATTAATTACACTAATTATGTATACTATAAGCAATATGTATTTCAAAAGTTTGATTCAAATCTGCTTGGGAAGGAGAAGATAATTAATTTGCTCATTCTTTAATATACCACAATAGCTTTTATTTTGCTGTGATCCTTGTGTTGGTATTAAACTACTGGAATGAAATGTGATTGATTCATGTACTAAATTGTAATATAAAAGTATCTTCTGCATTGAGGATATCACACAAGTATTAAATACTGTCCTCACTGTAAATCAATAAACTGATTTACTCCAGTTAAAATCAGAAGAATCTTACTGAGAATCAGAAAAAAAAAAAAAACAAACCAAACAACAAACCAAACAAACAAAAAAACCAAACAAACAAAACAAACAAACAAACAAAAAAACACCTCAAGAAAGTTACATGGGGTTTCTGCAGGTTTGATGTCACTACACACAATGGGCCTGGAAAGCTTAAGATTTACCCTCCTTAAGGCAATCATGACAAATTCTATACACTATTACGTACAATTTGCTTTAATACTCCATCTTACCTTCTAACAGGAAATTATTTGGTAACTACAAACAGGAAGTACCATAGAGAGATGACATGATGATGATGATGACGATGTTTTATTTGCCTTATGTGGATCACATTTGTCTGTTCAGTGTCATAAGAAGCACTATGTGTAGAACACTGGTTTAGTTGAGCAGAGATACTATAGCTCTTTAACAAAATACCACAGCTCTTACACAAAATAAAACCAAAAAGTCACTATGAAAGACTCCTTTTCCTACAGTATATCCAGGTCTCTCTTAGAGGTCTCCTTCCTGCACTGACTGCATTGCATGTAGGCCATATTTGCTAGACTATTTGAAAGAATGTAAAAGGAGATAGCATTTTCCTTTAGTGAAGTCCTGTCATTGTCTTTGCGTTCAAGATTGCAAAAAATACTGAGAGGTCAGCCTCATGCATTTGATAATACAATACAAATGATATCTCTACATATTCAAAATAAAAATGCTTGTCAGTGGGAAAAACAAAAATAGATAATAAATAAAACCAGGCTCAATTTTGCACTGAGATCCTCTTAACAACTACCAGAATATGAAAATATGCTCTTAATATTAAATCAAAAAGGAATGACAGATGACAACAAGATCTAACCCTCAAACATGTTAGTCAGTATGGAAGTTGACCAGTATTCTTTATCTTCAAAAAGTCAACAACAACACTTTTCCTGGAATTTCATATATAACCATTACTTTGGTTTTGATATTTGCCTGTATTTTCTTTGTATTGAGTCACTTGTCTTTAACAATCTGAAGAGCACTAAGCAGTTTTACAAAGCATGTTCAAAGAAAGTGAAGTTTCTTCTAAGAAGATTTGATTGTCAGTTTCTGAAAGCACTTTACAAAGCATCTGAAAATCTCACCAATCTAAGACCGGAAAAATTATAGAAAACTAGTTCCAAATTTACAGATAAGGAAAACAGCTGGAAACTGTGAGGATTTCCCCTTCACTGACAGAATGCCATTTTGCCATTTGTCAGATCAAATCTAGAGAATTCAGAACAAGAATCAGTCTTTTCCCCAGTGCTGAGGGGTAGTTCTGGACTGATGGTGGCCCATTTTGAAATTCACCTGGGGAGTAGGTCAATCTAGAATTTTAGCTTTGGTCTAACCCTTTGTGCAATTCAATAAATTTTACCACTTCTGAAAATTTCCTGGCATCTTCAGGTCTGAGAGACAGACCTGTGGATACTGCTGTCAAAAAATACATTTTATGGCAGCAAGCAGCAAGTGGCATAATCATGCAGGGTTCTGGAAAGGAAAAGGGAAGGAGATGAATGGGTGGAATTTGAACGTAGAAGAACATATTTATTTTCAGTATGGAAAAATTTTGCTCATTCATTTATGGAAATTTTGCCCTTATTTATTTTAAACTGGAGAACATTTAACAAGAGATCATTGTGTTTACATCACAACTGGAAAATAGGACATGCAAAAATTTCCTTCCTTTATTGCCAGAGGGGAAATCTGAATCACTTTTCTTGAAAAACATCCACTACATATTTTCAATGTACCCAGAACAACAACATGAGTATTAGTACAACTGGCCTCTGGCAGTTTCCCTGACAGAGTTACGTTAATTACTCTTGTGTAACTATAGAAAAAATCTATTAACTTGATGAAACTACTGCAGATTTACACCAAACAGAGATAAGAGCATAGAGCATTGTATAAAATGGAGGGAGTCCTATTACAATGTAATTTACTCTAGCTGGAAATGAGATCTTCATTTCTAAATGTGAACAAAAGTCAATAATTTGCTATATTACGAGGGACATTAGGAAGAACACTGGCCTTCCCGGTGAGTTCTTAATTAACTGAACAATTTCAGTGCCATTAAGCACCTCTTGTGCAGCAAGCAAGATAGATTTTGTGTCATGAGTGGCCACTAATGAAACCCTTCTGGGACAGCACATGGCATTTAGGACACTCCAAAGCACATATATTCTGCACAGAGCCTTCCCCTATGAGTGCTGTGTTCTTTTTCCCTGTTCTTTCTTAGCACTTTGTACCATCCCATCAGAACCAGAGGTTATAGCTTCCCAAGTGTCGTATTATGTTTTAGTTTTTCTTCACCTTCTCCAATACTACACCCTTTCTCATCTCATCATGGAGGCTCAGATCCAGAACATGGCATGGATAATTTCATTAATTTCCTTGGATTTGACAAGGCTCTTCAGGTTCATGTCATGTTGGGTGTACTTTCCCCTGCACCACCACTTCTGCCTTTGGTTCACTCAAGGATCAGAAGGCATGAAAATAATTTCTCCTTTAAACTACTACTTGGAAATTTTACAGGGAAAACCACAGGAAACTATTTCAAGCTCTCAATGATTTCATCAGTATTTCAGAACATCTTACCTGTATTCAAAAATGCACCTAAAGCTGTATGAAAGAACAGATCAAGTTTTATGCAGGTAAAAGGATTTTCACATTAGCTTAAGGAGTTCTCCAAAACATGGTGGCTCTGAGAACCCAAACTCTTTAGGAACTGTAGAAGAACCCCAGCTTAATCTGATAAAACAGTCTTTTATAATTAGTAAAGGAAGTTCAGGAAAGGTTAAAAAATGAGTGGAGAGAGACCCAAAAAAGGTATATTAAACTTGAAATTTAAATAAATTCACAAATTAATCCAGTCTTTGGGGATTATGATTAAATCAGAGCTAGTACATAGGCTGAGGCTCAGTAGTTCCCACTTAACACAAGCTATGATAGCAAATCTACTGTTTGCAGATTTCTCACACTGCTGTGACTTGGAGAGCATTCCTTCTTGTCTTGAAAAACTGCACATTATTGTTTTCAGGGGCACTTAACACTGAAAATGCACCTTTTTTGTTAGGTTAGAGATGAAGTTCAGAAAAAGAAAACCAATATTTGAGGATAAGATCCTGCTAAAATTAATTTGGCCCATATATAGAATATAAAATACTCAAGTATACAGATAATATATATTCTTTGAGTACGTTTTCAGGTGTTTCTTTCTGTTTGTTGTAGGCGTGGATATAACCACAAAGCCTGACATTAGAGAAACAAAAATACAGAATACATACAAAAACAGAAACAAAAAATGAGAAAATTGTAAGATTTTGTGTATAATTCATATGCTCAAGATATAAACCAAATAGACGTATGAAAACTGAAAAAGCAATATGTAAACCAACAGTAAGCATAAAGTTTAATAAGCACTGAGAGGTTGTTTTTGCAAGAGAATCATGGAATCACAGAATCATACAATATTTTTGGTTGGAAGAGACCTTTAAAGATGATCCAGTCCAACCCTCCTGCCATGAACAGGGACATCTTTCACTACATCAGGTTGCTCAAAGCCCCATCCCATCTGACCTTGAACACTTTCAATGATGGGGCATCCACAGCTTCCCTGGGCAACCTCTTCTAGTGTGTCACCACCCTCATCATAAAAAAACCTCTTCTTTATGCCCAATCTGAAGCTATCCTCTTTCAATTTAAAACTGTTGCCACTTGTCCTGTCCCTACAGGCCATCGTAAAAAGTCTTTCTTCGTCTTTCTCATAAGCCACCTTTATATATTGGAAGGGTGCAATAAGGTCTCCCTTGAACCTTCTCTTCTACAAGGGTGAACAACCCAAACTGTCTTAGCCTTTCTTCACAGAATAGGTGTTCCAGCTCTCTGATCATTTTCATAGCTCTCCTCTGGACCTGGTCTAACAGATCCATGTCTGTCTTGTACTGGGGACCCCAGAGCTGGATGCAGTACTCCTGGTGGCGTCTCACCAGAGCAGAATAGAGGGGGAGAATCATGTCCCTCAACCTGCTGGCTACATGTTTCTTTATGCAGCCCAGAATACGGTTGGCTTTCTGGGCTGCAAGCACACATTGTCAGCTCATGTCCAATTTTTTACCCACCAGTATCCCCAAGTCACAGAATCACAGAATCACAGAATCATTCAGGTTGGAAAAGTCCCTTGGGATTATCGAGTCCAACCATCAGCCCTACTCTACAAGTTCTCCCCTACACCATATCCCCCAACATCTCATCCAAACAACCCTTAAACACATCCAGGGATGGTGACTCCACCACCTCCCCGGGCAGCCTATTCCACTGTCTGACCACTCTTTCTGTGAAAATTTTTTTCCTAATGTCCAGTGTGAACCTCCCCTGTTGGAGTTTAAAGCCATTCCCTCTTGTTCTGTCGCTAATTACCTGTGAGAAGAGACCAGCACCAACATCTCTACAATGTCCTTTCAGGTAGGTGTAGAGAGTGATGAGGTCTCCCCTCAGCCTTCTCTTCCTCAAACTGAACAATCCCAGCTCCTTCAATCTCTCCTTATAGGATTTGTTCTCCAGGCCCTTCACCAACTTCATTGCCCTCCTCTGCACTCGCTCCAGCACCTCGAGATCTCTCTTGTATTGAGGTGCCCAAAACTGGACACAACACTCCAGGTGTGGCCTCACCAGTGCAGAGCACAGGGGGACTATCACCCCCTACTTCTGCTGGTCACACTCTTTCTAATACAAGCCAGGATGCCATTGGCTTTCTTGGCCACCTGGACACACTGCCAGCTCATGTTCAGCTGCTTGTAGGCCATTTCTGCAGGGCTGCTCTCCATCCATTCATCACCCAGAATATGCACAATACCTTTTATATTAATGCCAAGGTTTTGGTGGTTGCAAAAAACCCCACAGTTTATGCTCTTGATATACTTATTTCAATTCAATTTAAATGTAAGTAACAACCGAAACTATTCAGCACCAACAAAATTCAAGAACTTACTGATTGGATATCTTCTTGTCTACAGAGTTGTAATACAATGAGCAATGCAATATACATAATGCAATGAACCTGCTTTTTCTTTGGTCCATCACACAAGGAAAGAAAGACAAATAAAAGCTTCTGTATACAAAAGACAACCTTCCAATTAGTACTTTGTAAAGTTCACTAACTTTTTGCCTGATCTTGTTTATAAGCATCCTTACTGTGGCCAATATTTCATTTCATTGCTGAAAAGCACGGTCAAAATCAAATTAATATCATTTAGTCTAGCAAGTTATTATGCTAAATTAAACCTTGTTACAAGGTGGGATAAGTTCATCTATAAACAACAGACCAGACAGTTGCTTTGCAAGCATTCTTCTAAATTCTGGAATAGGAATGGGCATAGGAACATTAGGTTTCATGGAACAGACTGATGTTTAGTCAGCAATACAAGAAGAACTGCAAACTGTTAGGAATGTGTCAAAAGCAACAAAGCCCGACATTGAGCTGTTTATGCTCCTTGAGAATACCCAAGATCGTACACAATAATTCCTTAGCTCAGCAACTTATTAGCTGCAATGATATGTAAAGTTTGATTATAGTTTGCCATCATCTAAAACACACTTAAAAATATACTCTCACACCAGTGTTCCTGGACTTCCTTTATAAAATTTGTACTCCGCTCCCTCTCATATTAGGAATAAAAATATCTATATCCATGTTTTTCATATCCTCCTGCAATACCACTATTGTTAAAGAAGTTACTGTATAGGCCCAATTCACTGTCAGGACTAGATGGCAAAAATAGTCTAATTTGATCTAAAATGTTCATTTTTTTTTAAAAGAAAATAATCATAATTATAGAATCAAAGAATGGTTTGGGTTGGAAGTGTCCTTAAAGATCATCTAGTTCCAACCCCCCTGCCATGGGCAGGGACACCTTCCACTAGACCAGGTTGTTCAAAGTCCTGGCCAACCTGGCCTTGAACACTTCCAGGGAGGGGTGTCATAAACTGTTCATAAACAAGAAACTGTTCATAAAGAGGATGTCTCAAACAACTCGAGTGGTAGAGCAAGCTCTGTGGAGGTGGGGCGGTGGGCTGTTTCTCTTTCCCTCCTTCCTGTTGTTGCCCAGAGACAGAACTTGCCTAACTACACAGGTACAAGCCAGAGAAAATGAGAACCTTCTGGAGCAATCTACTGTGCATGCATAAGAAAGACCATATAAAGGCAACACCCCTCGTGTGTCTTGGTTGATCCACCACCTACAGACCAAGCTTGCTACTCTGCGACAATGCGGGATCCAAGGTGGTGATTCCCCTTTTCCTATACCCTCTTCCTCTCTTTTATCTTTCCTCTTTCTTCTCTCCCTCCCTTTCTAACATATATTCATGTGTATAAATTTTGTACAAATTGAATTGCGATTGGTTGATCATTGACAGGTTATTAGGAAAACAGTCTCATTGTCAAAGTGCCTTTATTTGTTCCCGTATGGTTATCAGTTGATTGTTGCCAAATTGTCTCCATTCACTCACTAAAGTGGTCAGTTAATAAAGTCACCAGCACAATTGTTCCTCTGAGTCATTGTGGTGACTCGGCCCGCCCTAAGGCTCTTCCACCAGCACGCAGGCTCTCAGGCAATTCAAAAGATTCACCCCCCTCGTAACTCACTGTGTGGGATGAGACAGGGGGCATCCACAACTTCTCTGGGCAACCTGTTCCAGTGTCTCACTACCCTCTCAGTGAAGAATTTGTTCCTTATATCTAACTTAAAGCTACCTTCTTTCAGTTTAAAACCATTACCCCTCATCCTATCCCTACACTCCCTGATAAAGAGTCCCTTCCCACCTTTCCTGTAGCCCCCTTTAAGTACTGGAAGGCCACTATAAGGTCTCCCTGGAACCTTCTCTTCTTCAGGTTGAACCCCAACTCTCTCAGCCTGTGCTCACAAGGCAGGTGCTCCAGGCCCCTGATCATCTTCATGGCCTCCTCTGGACTCACTCCAACAGGTTCATGTCCTTCTTATAGTGGGGGCCTCAGAGCTGGACATGGTACTCCAGGTGAGGTCTCACAACAAGAGAGTGGAGGGGGAGAATCACCTCCTTAAGTGATTCTATGATCTAGAACTACTAGATCATATGGCTTCTTGACATAAACCTTTCCAAACAATTATAACTGAACTGGTATAGTTTCGTTGAGGTTAAATATTCATGAAGCAGGTTTTATTGTTTTTAATTAGTAGTGAGTAAATAAATTATAAGTATATAAATTTATAATTATTATTATAAATAATAATTTCTACTGCAGTTATCTCTGAATATATCAGTAATTCAAAACTACTCATCGATTTAGAGAAAATTCTTTGTCACTCATTTGTGGGCTATCTGATGAGAATATTAAATGGTGACCTTTGAATGGTTTTAACTGGCCACATGATACAGCTCTCTTCACCGGGTGTGCTTCAATTAGCAAATTAAGCTATATTTATTAGTGTTGAAATTACACTGGTTTCCTAATTTAGTTTAGGCTGGATTTTTTTGACAATGTGTGGCATAAAATCCCAAGGAAGTCAATGCAAATATAGCATAAACACATTTAGTCTAATAATTGGGCCAGTTCTCAGAAACTGAAGAGGATGTGTACACATCTTAATACTTGTGGTGGTTTGACCTTGGCTAAGTGCCAGGTACCCACCAAGTCGCTCTATCACTTCCTCCCCTTTCCCCTTTTTTTCTCAACAGGGCAAAGAAGGGAAAGAAAATAAGATAGGAAAACAAAACAACCCTTGTGGGTAAAACAACAGCAGTTTTAATATAAGCAAGGCGAAGCAAAGGTCCACACATGGAAGCAAAAAAAAGAAAACAGATTTACTCTCTACTTCCCATGAACAGGCGATGTCGGGCCTTCTCAGGAAGCAGGGCTCCCATACGCGCAGTGGTTGCCTCGGAGGACCAAGGGTGACCCCACCCCCTTCCTCCTTTCTCCCAGCTTTATACTGAGCAGACGTCATATGGTCTGGAATATCCCTTTGGTCAGTTCGGGTCAGCTGTCCTGGTTGTGTCCCCTCCCAAGATCTTGCCCACCCCGTCCCACTGTGGCGGGGGGGAAATGTCAGAAAGAGCCTTGGTGCTGTGTAAGCACTACTCAGCAGTAGCCACAACACCAGTGTGCTATCAACACCCTGCCAGCTCCCAACATAAAACACAGCACCATGAGGGCTGCTACAGGGGAAAACCAATTCTGGCTCAGCCAGACCCAGTACAATACTATTTTAATTTAATATAAACAGTGGAATAGAAGAATGAAAGAAATACTGATCGAAAAATATATGTATATGCACAGAAAGTATCATATATTAAATATCCTTTATTTCCAATCAGAAAGGAATAAGAAAATTTTATGTGATCAAGTTATTCTTTTGATACAGTTCTGAGCACCAATGGCAAATAACATTAAACTAGAAATTAAAGCGACATCATTATCAATTATTTGAAATCCAAGAGACTCTGAAAGCCATTAAGATAATGAAGAACAGCAGTATCATCTGAGCTCTGAAGCTGACAGTCTTATCCCAGCTCTGCAGAAGAGGTCACCATGCCCCCCAGTTTGGCCCTACCAGAACCACCATAGTACTTCAGAAACTGCTAGAGGACTTTACCACTGTAAGAGGTTACTGTGAACGAAAAGTCAAGAAAGTGCATTCACACCATCCATGTGGCACAAACCAGCAATACACAAATTACCTGTGACAGATACAGCTCTGGAATCAGCAGCAGATAGCTGCACTGCTGAGGTAGTGTACCTAAGTTTATCTGCCCTACTGAAAGGCATCATCACACAGCTCATCTCTCTGCATAAAACAGTACATGTTGTCAGGACAGGTTCAGTAAAAGGTGTCCAGATGCAACTGGCTGAGGAAGCTGGGTGGTGTCCTTGTAAGATTGCTCTCTAGTACCTTTGAAAGGTTGTGGTGATCAGGGAAGGTCCCTGAAGAATGGAGAAAGGCAAATGGATACCCACCTTCAAAAAAGACAAAAAGGAAGGGTCTGAAGAACTACAGACAGGTCAGAATTAGCTCGCTGAATGGGAAAATCATGGAACAAGTCCTGTTTGAGCACAGTTCTGGGGACAAGAGGATGAAGAAGGTGGCAGGGAATAGCCATCATGGATTGACCATGGGTGAATCATGTCAGTCCCAGATGGTTGCCTTCTGTGATAACATAGCTGTATTTGTGGATAAGAGGAGAAATGTAGATATACTTTACCTTGACATTAGAATGGCTTTTGTCACTGTTTCCCACAGTATTCTTCTAAGTTTGGATATTACAGTCTGGAGGGATGCACAACCAAATGGATTTAAAAAGTAAAAAAAAGGTTGGATAATTTGACTCAGAGAGGAGGGGTTAATGGGTCATGCACTGCCTGGTGACTGGGAATAAGTGGGCTCCCACAGCAGCCTCTCATCAATGAGTTGGGGAGGTGACAGGGTACATGCCTGTCACATTTACAGGTGATCCCAAACTGGGGGGCACCAGTCGATGCTTGTGACAGCAGAGCCACTGTGCAGAGGGACTGGGACCAGTGAGAGAAAGGGCCTGATTGGCCCTCCATGGTATTTGGTCCAGAGCACTGTGCAGCCTTATCCCAGGGAGGCAGAGCCCTGGCAGCAATGCCAGTGGGGCTAGGGGCAGCTCTGGGCAGAAGCTCCTGGGCCCTGGTGGGCAGCGAACTGAGGACAGCCAGAGAAGCTGGAGATAAAGGAAAGCTTTTCCCCCATAAGGATGGTTGGGCAGTGGGGATGGGCCCAGGGAGGTGGTGCTGTCTCTTCCTTGGAGATTTTCCAGCCCCCATGGAATAACATCCTGCACAACCTGGTCTGACTCCACAGCTGAGCCTGCTCTGGGCAGGGGATTGGAGTGGTGTCCCGATCCAATGTTGGGGGAGGTTTCAATATGATCCCAAGAGTGAGATTAAGACACAAACAAGGTCAGATGCTGTACAACCTTTTAAGTTTTATTCCTGTAACAAGGGATAACAGCGATAGGACAGAGAGAAGAAGAAAGAAAGAGTCAGAATACCTAAGCAAGCAAACGGAAGAGATGCAGCAAGATCAGATACCACCACCATGAATCCAGCGACACCCGTTGGCTCAGTCTTAGTGCATGTGATGAGGAATTCTGAGAAGAGAGTTCAGGTGATGTTGGTCAAATTCTCAAGATCCCAAACTCTGAGCTCCAAGCTCCAGCTCCAGCTCCGCCGAGAGATGATTTCAAATTCCCCCAAGAGAGGAGTCATTTTATTGTCCTGGTTCCCACGATTTCTTTGAAGAGCCTGCCCACTTCCACAGAGCTCATTGTTACAGATGCCGCTCCATGCTCCTCCATGCATGCATGCCCAGGTGTTCGCGGTGGTCGTGCCGGTGGGGGGTTGACCTGTGGCATCTTCAGCCTCTGCACGTCTTCCTCACCCTGATTTCCTCTCCACCCAGCCTCACGCGCAAGCGCAGCTTGGTGATGTTGTTGTTCTAGCTTCAGGTGGATATGGTGGTTTCTTCAGGGACAATTCATCTCCTTCAGAGTGTACTCCTCCATGGCGACAGGATGTTGAGGCCAGGAAGTGGTAGTGGTGCAGCAACAAGACAAACACAGATCAACACAGTCTCTTACAAGTGGAGACCTCTGGAGGTCCCTGCCAGTCTGCATCCTGTGTCCATGATGCTGTGCCTTTGACTGTGCCATGAGGTAATAGACACAGGCTATGAACATGTCCCTCAGTGATCATGCTGGTTGAGCACAGGAAAGCTTTAAACCTTGTCTCTCCAAACAGATGTTTGGTCAATGTTGGTATCAAATTGTTATCCTCTGCAGTTTGAAATGAAATTTGCCTCTGTACCAAGCATCTCCAGAAGATTGATCACTTACATAAGCCTTGTTCTCAACACTAACCCAGTAGACTCTGCACCACACTAACCCTGTGCACACTTTCATCTTCTGAACCATGTGCTTTTGCAGAGGTCATTCTTACAACTGTTTTGATACTCCCTTTTTAGTGGCTTACTCTGTGCAACCTAATTAGATTTTGTCACTTTGTGAAGATAAATCTAAACAGTATAAAAAAATTTAATGTTCTATAACTACACAGTAGTTTCTGAGTTTAATACAGTGTAAAGCTCTTCAAGAGAATAATAAAATTTTCTACCCTGCTCTGAAAATTTTACTCACCAGTTCCAGTCTTCATCCAAAGTGAGCCAATTAAAACATTTTATTTCATATGTAATGAGTAAAATTATTTTCCTTTTTTTTTTTTTGTATGAGGAAAGAAGACTAAAGGTAAAATTTGACTGAATTAAAATGTCTATCTTCTAAACCAGAATATCTCTGATACTAATTCATACTAGCTTTCATCTTTCCAATACATATGTAAGAGCTAAATAAAGCTACTGCCTAATTCCTTAGAATGACATCTGAAAGTTACTGTTGCTTGGATATAAGCCTCTTGTTAAAATGTTATGCCTGATGCAATCTGTGACATTACAGGTAAATAACAAGGGTGCTCTTTAACGATCCTTAGTAAAGAGGAAAGAGAATCTCACCAACTAGATGTAAAAGTTTTTTTAGTTGTCTACTAAAAAGAACCCCATATACTTCTGGTGCTTACCCCTGTTTCCTTGATATATTTGAACTTAAATCTTGTGATTCAAATGGTCTTTGGGTCTGAACAGCATAGAGTTGTACTCTGTGTTTTCTTCTTGAAAACAAAGGGAGAAAAAAAGGGAAATAAATTGGAATTTATAAAATGAGACAATGCTGGAAAATTATTAAAAATGAATACTGACTCTAAACCTAACTGAAGAAACTGGAAGACTTGAGAGGGAAGACTTGATAGCCTTACTGAAGTCAGTAGCAATCTGTCCCAGATTTCACAAATAAGAGCAGCCACTGTTCTTTCATGATATGTTCAGTCATGGAGTATTCTGATTTTCTGTTTCTCTGGAAAAACTTATTTTCTCTTCCTACCATTTTTGCTTTGGGAGGAGTCAACTTTCCATTGTCCACAGTGCCTTAATGCACTGAATATCACTTGGTGGCTTTTGTAATCAGTAGTATCCCTATAAATTTCAGCCAGCTTTGGATATTTCCCCACAGAAAAATGACCATGTCCCAGACAGTACAGTAGGGCTTTTCAACCTCTAGAGAAATAAAGTTTTCCCTTTAAAAAATATTTTTCTTTCACTCTCTTGCTTTTACTTTTCAGAATGTACATGAATTTTTAGTTTCTTGTCCAAAAACTAACAAGTATCTGACTCCATTTTCTGTTGAAAGCAGCCTGCTTCTAACACTGCTGATGACAGCAAGACTGTGTTTATTATCACAAGAGCAAAGCCACTGAACAGCCATAGTTTTTAAGATAAGTTTCCAGTCAGGTTTGCATCAACTCTTTTCTGTTGGGATTGGTTTCACATCTGAGTTTCACCACAGCTTGGTTGAGCTTAATATTTTCCTGTCTGCAAACCTCTTCAAAATGAGACGAAGAAGATTGTTTCTTCTGACTGACTCACTGTCAGTTGCACTCTCTAACATTCCTACTTATGTTGAAGATCAAGGGAATTCTATGGACAAATATCAAGGGTTCAAAATCATGATCTTCTGCATAAAGGAAATAAAGCAACTTTATCATTACCAACAAGTCAGACAGTGCTCCTGAGTGATCTCTGCAACACTGATTATCTATGTATGCCACTGCATTTCAAACACATTTTTGTACAACTTTGATGCTCATTTTCCCTGACTGAAACTTTCTCTTTCCTGTACTAACTTACAATTTAGCCTCTAGTTTATGTGAGGCTTGTTTTTTGCTACTTAATGCTAAGCAGAAGCCCTGTGTATACAAAATTATGTTCAGATTCCATCTGAAATTGAGGGACTTTTCAGGTCACCGAGCTACAGTTGCCTCCTGAGTTTTAGGGTCACCTGTACTGGACCTGGACCTGGACATTGGCTGTACCTTCTAGCCAAGTTCCTCTTAAATAGTCATCTCAGACAGTAATGCGCTTGCCTAGTGAGGCCTGGCTTATTTCTTCCACCACCCAGCTTCAGCAAGCAACCTCATGGAGATTCAAGCTGTTAACTTTTCCAGGGTGAGAGAGAACAAGTTTCTGGGGAGCCAGGTGCTCAGCAGTGAGTGTTAACAGAAATGTCCTACACAACATACAGCAGCCAAGCTCTTCAAGAAGCAGAGGAAACACTTTAAAGTAAAGAATGCATGGAGGAACAGCTGCACTTCAATGCACTTATCTACAAAGGTCCTTGAATTCATGCGTAAAACAAAATGTGTGACAAAGCTAGCCAGCATCAGCTCTGAAACCCATGGTAAGCTTAACTTCTCAGTACTGGGTTATTTTCATTACATGATCTGTCAAAATTATATCACATTTTAATTATTCAAAACCAAAAAATATTATTATATTAATTATGTTATGTTATGTTATGTTATGTTATGTTATGTTATGTTATGTTATGTTGTGTTGTGTTATGTGATATGATATGATATGATATGATATGATATGATATGATATGATATATTAGCTCATATTATATTATATTAGCTCATATATTATATTATTAGCTCATATTATATTATATTAGCTTCTATTATATTAGCTCATATTATATTAGTTCATATTTATGATATTAGTTCATATTTGAAGGTATTTGTGTAGAAAATTGCTATGCAATTAGGAGGAGAGAAAAGCTATTTAGAAGTTTGGGGGGGGGTTAATCACCATTAGAAAGCCCTCTACAATATATGGGAGTGGTTAAATGGGTTGGGAAAGGGGGGAACTTACTTGACTCCAGTGAAATGGTATTTGATCTATATACCAAATAAAAAATTAAGTGTACAGATTTTCTTCTATAAACTGCTGAAACTGACATTGGCTCCAGCAGACTCACAGCAATTGAGAATTTGGCCCCAGATGACTAAGTAGCATCAAAAAAGTTTAATTGTCAACAAACTGTACAGTATTTGTGAAGTCCTGATTGTATTTAAGTTAAAGATTTCTAAACTCTTGCCTTTGAAGAGAAAAAGTTGGCTCCTCAGAAAGTGCTACAAAGGGAAGACTAATACACCTGGCTCTGCACTTTCTTATCAAGATGTTTGAAGACTGCTGTTAATTTGAAATAGTCTTAAAAGCTATCAGTAGGGTATTCAGCTAGGTAAATATACTGAACTTTCTACTAATATAGACAAAGGCAAATTTGCCAATGAAAATGTGTGCTGGTTTTGGCTGGGATAGAGTCAATTTTCTTCATGTAGCTGGTATGGGGCTATGTTTTGGATTTGTGCTGAAAACAGTGTTGATAACAGGAGTTTTCATTATAGCTGAGCAGTGCTCACACAGAGTCAGGGCCTTTTCTGCTCCTCACACCACCCTACCAGCCAGTAGGCTCAGGATGCACAAGACTTTGGGAGGGGACACAGCTGGGACAGCTGACCCCAGCTAACCAAAGGGACATTCCATACTATATGATGTCATGCTCAGCAATAAAACGAGGCAGGAAGTTGGTGGGAGCCCACTGCCTGGGGACTGGTTGGGCATTGGTCGGTTGGTGGTGAGCAATTGTTTTTCATTTACATCATTTGTTTTTCTGGGGGTTTATTTCTCTCTATTTGATATTTTCCTTTTCATTACAATTTATTATTATTGCTATTATTATTATTTTATCACGGAATCACAGAATCATTCAGGTTGGAAAAGACCCTTGGGATTATCAAGTCCAACCATCAGCCCTACTCTACAAGTTCTCCCCTACACCATATCTCCCAACATCTCATCCAAACAACCCTTAAACACATCCAGGGATGGTGACTCCACCACCACCCCGGGCAGCCTATTCCACTGTCTGACCACTCTTTCTGTGAAAATTTTTTTCCTAATGTCCAGTGTGAACCTCCCCTGTTGGAGTTTAAAGCCATTCCCTCTTGTTCTGTCGCTAATTACCTGTGAGAAGAGACCAGCACCAACATCTCTACAATGTCCTTTCAGGTAGGTGTAGAGAGTGATGAGGTCACCCCTCAGCCTTCTCTTCCTCAAACTGAACAGTCCCAGCTCCCTCAATCCCTCCTTATAGGATTTGTTCTCCAGGCCCTTCACCAGCTTTGCTGCCCTCCTCTGCACTCGCTCCAGCACCTCGATATCCCTCTCGTATTGAGGTGCCCAAAACTGGACACAATACTCCAGGTGTGGCCTCACCAGTGCAGAGTACGGGGGGACTATCACCTCCCTACTTCTGCTGGTCACACTCTTTCTAATACAAGCCAGGATGCCATTGGCCACCTGGGCACACTGCCAGCTCATGTTCAGGTGCTTGTCAGTTAGAACCCCCAGATCCTTCTCTTCCAGACAGCTCTCCAGCCACACCTCCCCAAGCCTGTAGCCATTCATGGGGTTGTTGTGGCCCAAGTGCAAGACCTGGCACTTGGCCTTGTTGAAGCTCATCCCATTGATATTGGCCCACTGATCCAATCTATCCAAGTCTCTCTGTAGAGCCTCCCTATCTTCATGCAGATCGACACTCCCGCTTAACGTGGTGTCATCTGCGAACTTCCTGATGATACACTCTATGTCCTTATCAAGATCATCAGTAAAGATGTTGAACAGAAATGGTCCCAACACCGAGCCCTGAGGAACACCACTTGTAACCAGCCGCCAGCTGGATTTAGCTCCATTGACCACCACTCTCTGGGACCATCCATCCAGCCAGTGCTTGACCCAGCAGACCGTTCGCTCATCCAGGCCATGGGCAGTCCATTTTTCTATGCGAATCTTATGGGGAACTGTGTCAAATGTTTTTCGAAAATCCAGGTAGATAATATCCACAGCTTTTCCCTCATCCAATAGTTGGGTCATTTTGTCATAGAAGAAGATCAGGTTTGTCAGGCAGGACCTGCCTTCCATAAACCCATGCTGACTAGGCCTGATCCCCTGGTTGTCCATTATATGACTTTTAACGGCACCCGAGATGACCTGCTCCATGACCTTCCCTGGCACCGAAGTCAGACTGACAGGTCTATAGTTTCCTGGATCATCCTTTCTGCCTCTCTTGTAGATGGGTGTCACATTTGCCACCCTCCAGTCCAATGGGACCTCCCCAGTCAGCCATGACTTCAGGTAAATCATGGAAAGCAGCTTGGCGAGCACATCTGCCAACTCTTTCAGCACCCTTGGGTGTAACCCATCCGGTCCCACAGACTTGTGTGCATCCAAGTGGTGTAGCAGGTCTCTGACCACTTCCCCTTTAACTGTGATGACCTCATTCTGCTTCCCCTCCCCATCTCCCAGCTCATGAGGCTGGGTGTCCAGGGAACAGCCAGTTCCACTGCTAAAGACTGAGGCAAAGTAGGCGTTGAGCACCTCAGCCTTTTCCTCATCCCTTGTTACCATGTTTCCCTCTGCATCCAATAAAGGAGGGAGATTTTCCCTAATCCTCCTTTTGCTGTTAATGAATTTGTAGAAAGATTTTTTATTATCCTTAACAGCTGTAGCCAGGTTGAGCTCTAGCTGCGCTTTGGCTCTCCTAATGTTCTCCCTGCATAACTTCACTACATCTTTATAGTCTTCATGAGAGACCTGGCCCCTCTTCCAAAGGTCATAGATTCTCCTTTTGTTCTTGAGATCCAGCCAAAAGTCCCTGTTTAGCCAGGCCACTCTCCTTCCCTGCCTGCTTGCTTTTCATCATGGGGGAACAGCCTGCTCCTGTGCCTTTAAGACTTCTTATCTCAATTTATCTCAATTATTAAACTATCTTTATCCCAACCCACGAGTTTTCTCATTTCTACCCTTCCAATTCTCTCCCCCCATCTGCATGGGAGGGGGGGGGGGGGGAGTGAGCAAGCAGCTCTGTGGGGCTTAGATGTTGGCTGGGGTTAAACCATGACAAAATGCAGCTGAAATAGTGTTTTGGTTGAGAAACTTCTCCTCTCACTACAAATTCAGATAACTCAAAGGTGACATTTTCAAAGGATTGAATAAAAAGCTTTGGGGATTTTCTGAGTTAAGACGATGGCATCTGAAAGATATTTGCTATTTCAGCTGTATCAGTTCAGAAGGTTTTCAGTGGTGAAATGAAGAATGCGAAATACCTTCTCGGCACACAGCCACCAAATTGTTGTCATGAAGCTTTCAATAAGTCATTCATCCCAAAGCATATTAGCTTGCCAAACTATCTCTGTAATGGAAGTCTGTCTTCCACATGGCTCAGAACTGGGCTTTTAAATTATAACTTTGGAAACACTTCAGCATCAAACTGTCTAAACAAGAAAAAATGTATAAAATTTTTGATCCCTTATGAATAAGGTGATTCCCTGAACAGACTAAATAGACTATACTACACAGTGCCAACTTACATTTTTGGAAAGGAACAGCACAACAAAATGTATTTGCAATCCTACTCGAGGGTGAACTGACTCAGACATTGCATATTGCAGAGCTTCAAGAGTCCTTCCCTGCTATAGAATATTCTTGATCAGAAACAGTTCAAAGATTTTGAAGAATAATATTTCATTTGAATTTGTTCATTTGGTATCAAACAACAGTTAACAAGGCTGACTTTTCCCAGACATGGAGACTTTGGGTTTAGCCTTTCCTGTAACTTTTCTTTGAATATCTAAATTCCCACCACAATCCAGGAAAAGCAGTACATCTGCAAAACTTTCAAAGTTTGAAGATTAGCTCTACGAACCACTTTGTAGTAGGGATCATTCTCTGGGATTATTTGAGGATTTTTCACCATTGTGGCTTATTTACCTTGCGTGTATCATTTCATAGACTAACTCCCTATACCCTAAAAGAAAGCTTAAGAATGAACATAATTTTGACTAAAACATGACCTTTTTGCACCCACTGTCAATTATTAAAATTTTCACATCTAAAGCTGACAAGCAATTCATGTTACAGTCATTGCAACATGATATAAAGACTCCATTCATGCACAACTGTCCCAATGCAGAGATCAATGTACTCTGAAGTAGAAATTATTACCTTAAAATAGAGGTAACTGTTCAATAGGTCTTGTGGCTGGCTCTCCACAGATAATATGTATTCCTCTATACTGGCGCTAGTCTTTCTTCTGCATGTCTGTATAGGACCAGAAAAGTATGTTCTACTTCATTGGTTTAACATCCAAGAAAAGTGAACACCACAACTTATTTCTAAAAATTCGCTTACATGAATCTGGAAGACTTATTTGAAGTGAAGAAACATATTCAACGAATTTAATAATATGCTTTATGTACCTAGGAAGCAACCATGAATTTAATGAATTTATTTACTATTCATTTAGTTTTACTAAAAGATTTCTATGTACTTTAGAATTGCTTCTCCTCTTCCCCTCCTTCTGAATCTCCATGATTTTCTATTTGTAACTTGCTGGCTGATCCATCATATGATTCCATCAAAATTCCAGTTTGTCTTCTTGCTTGAATGCCAAGAGTTAACATCTTCCAAGATTCCTAATGCAATTACCAGTATAGGTGATCATAGTTCTCTTGTGAATTTTCACGTAAAGAAAATTTTACCCCAACATTCACAAGAGACTGCATGACTAATACATGACACCTTTTGCTCAGAGAGATTATTCGTAGCCTTTCTTCAAAGTAGGTCTAGTATAAAAGTAAAGGTAACAAATATATTCTGAGTCTGAAAATTAGATCTGTATCTAGGAAACAGAACTTGTAAACACAGTCATATGATAAATGATGATCTGACTCAATTGCCAAAGATTTTCTGTTTCAATAACGTGAATTAAGATTTCATATACATTTAAAGATGCTTCACATTCAACATTCAGTAAACAAGGATTTACTGTAATAAATCCACAGCCAAGCAACATCTTCAAGATGTTCTTGGCTTCTTGTCACCGTCACATGTCACCTGCCAGCAAAAAGCAAAGTAGAATATAAATCCACTGCCATATGGAACAAAAACCCCATTGGACCTTACTCATGGAACAGTCGGGCTGCAATACCAGTTCAGGAGGCCATTGTAGTCAGTGACACTCTGCATATTTCCCAACAGAGAGTCTACTGCAGCTCAAGGATTAAGTTAGCAGTACGGACTGGTTTAAGAATAATACTCCTATAAAGCCTTCTCCCTCAGTAGAAGTTATGCCTTCCATGTTCTAAGCAGAAACACACTGATAATGGCATGTTGATTTTGTTCTGCTTTCTATCCTGTTTGTGTTTTTCATGAAAAACCTTTTTACATATTAATTTGTTAACACGCTGTTTTGCATGATGCTTAGAAAGAGAGACTGCATCATTAGATTACACAGAGGAATTATTTTCCTCAAGCTATACCATTCATTTTTGTTAGGGCAGTGCATGAAAATCTGAGAGTACACTCTCTGATACTACCATGCTCACGTCCAGAATCCATCTTGAAGAATGGATCAAGAGTAAGAAAAAACCCTGCTTTTAATTAATTTAAAAAGAATTTTAAGGATTCTTGATTTTCTGCGTTATCTATAAGAATGAATATGTATATTATTTGTGCTTTTGAAGGGCTGAAGAAATTACCAGGTATCATTAGCAGTGTCTGTATTCAACCACTAATGACTGCAGAGATGCTTATTCAAGCAAAGAACATTTACATGCAGACTGCAGGAACTAAGCAAGACTTTGTTACTTCTCTGATTAAAGGAATTGATTTGACTGGAGGAAGAGTGACTTTAATTAGCTGTGCAAATGCCATTAATTCCAATTAATCTTCTCACAGTGTCAAGACCAGAATCCAGGGAGAAAATAAATTGCAGTAAATCAATATAACTCTTGTTTCTACCAGGAGCAGGTGCTCACAGAAAGAGAAATGTCTTTTATAGTTGTCTGCATCAAGAAGTATTTAAACAAGACAGTAATTCAATGTACCAAACCTCTCAATGATTGTTTATAGACTACTTATATATCTCTTTAACTGCTTTTCATTTGATGGAAAGTATTTAACTTAGTACTTTTAAGAAGCATTCCAGTAAGAAATTTGTTCAAAACACCCACAAGTACACAAACTTTTATTTTGTAGAGAAAACTGTGATGTGGATTTATAAGATAACCGGTTCTATTCACAGACCTTACATAAGCACTAACTTGCACTTCCTTTTCATGGGGCAGATAAAGAAAACTGACCAGTCAACTGACCCTCCAATGTAAATTGAAAAGCTGATTCTAAAAAAAAGCTCTTCAATTTCTTTTAGACAGCTCTTTGAGAACCATGTCGATGAAATTTTAACCCTTGAGGATTTTCATGCTGCTAGTAGCAATGCATCAAATCTGTCACAGCTTCTCAGATTTCGAGAGCAGTGTCTCAAAAAGAGCACAAGCTGGAGCATAAAAGAAACCAAAATAAATCAAACTAATCGCCTCAGAGATGTGTCAATGAAATGAAATTAAAAGAGTGCTCTGTGTGGGCAGGCAAGCACAGAACATCTTCCATGTTTGAGAACTATTGCAGCTACCCTCTTGCAATAGTGTGGCCTATGAGAACTTTTTCATATCACACTGCACAACTCTGTGATGAATGTATGGAGGAGGGTGCCAAGGAGTTTACACCTCAAGAATAAGGTAAGAATTAATTAAAAAGAAAAAATTTAAAGAAACAAAACCCTCTCTTAGAAGAGAGCCAAAGAGCTTTCCTCTTCTCTCTCCCCCAAAGATTAAGCAGAACATTCTAAAACTGCAGTGAAAATTACCTACAAAGGTCAGCTACAAAAGGAGCTACAAAGCAGAGTTTCACAATGCATGCTAATATACGTAACCACAATACAGTTTGCCCCTCAGCCCTCAGGTGTGTTTATGCAGAAGCTTTCCACTCTCAGATCTCAGTCTCAGAAACTGCAACCACAGATCACTCAGTAACAGGATATCTCAGGTCACTGACATCTTCAAGTGTGCTTCCTCCTGTTAATGATGATTTATTTACTCACTGGACAGGGTGCATTTGAAAAGACAAGACCAAAATCAAATATAAATTGCAAATCTCAGGAATCTGACAGCACCAATGGGCCTTACTGACACTGTCCAGAGAGGTGCCTGATGCCCTGGGTCAGGGTGACTGCCCTGCTCCCCAGCTGCCCCAATGCTCCCAGTTCCCAGGACCCCACAGACTCTGCAGCACCCTGGCAGGAGCATGGCACTTGCCAGGAGCACATGCCATACCTCACAGCCAACTGGCTGTCTCCTACTTGTCTCCCTATTCTGGTTGATAGTGCCTAGAGGAATCCCAAACAGTTGTGTCTGAGAATATTATTTTGCAACCAAAACTCCTATGGCACAACATACTCAGAATGCCCTCAACAGAATGCAGTTCAGAGTCTGGGCAGAAAAGCCAATGTGCCATGAAAAGCTTCATCATGGATAAGGTAGTAATTTTCCCATCCTTTTGTGCCGTATGAGGATAGTAAAGTATTGAACACATGCACAGAGCTGAGCTTTTCAGTTATGGATACTGAGTTGCTACTCATATAAATCTTATGAGCAAAACAGGGAAGACTGCAAAGCCTGTGTCTTTCTTGAAATGTGTACCAAAACATAAGACTCTCTAAAACACTGGTGTGTACTGAAAGGGTTTATTAAAGCTATATTAAATATATTTGATAAATATTGTGTTGTATTAAAAAGCCCTCCTTCCTCCAAGAGCAAATATACTATCTTCTTTAGATGAGTATCTTTAGTCACGCAATATCATAGAATCAAGATGAATCTTCCTGTCTGAAAAGGATGAGACCAGAACTTGTGCTCCAGATTTTACACTAGTTTCTTAGCAAGATTATGTATTATGCTTTGTTTTCCCTTAATAAAAAACTTCCTCAACTCAAAATGGCTTTTTGGTATCCATTATTGTTCCATCTTGACCTCTCCCATTTTCAACATATGATTTAGTATCTTCTGTTGCTTTTAGTATTGAGCAATAACAACAATGCTCAGTTATATTCTAGGGTTTTATGGTGGCATCAATCACCACAGATTCTGTTTATGGGGCTAGAGCTTTGGTTTTGGGTTTGGGGGTTTTTTTTAAAAAAAAAAAAAAAGAAGGAATCAAACAACACCTTGCATTTAACTTGGGAAACACAAAGTTTCACTGATCTCAGCATGACTCCTAAAGACGAGCAAATATGATTGCTGTTTCACTAGGAGAATATGACATGCAATTAAGTGATGCACAGTCAGACGGTGAATTAGTGCCTGAAACAGAATTTAGCAGTCATGATGTCCAAAAGCAGTCATGATGTCCAAGTTACCTGCCTAATTATTAGTCCCTGATTGGCTGAGAATTGCAGTTCCCTAAATTATGTTATTGAGACTTGCCACTGTGACTCTGTAGGGAAACTGGAAGGTGAGAAACTCTTTAGTCAACTGAGAAGGAAGATACATATTCTGAAAATATGAGATCTACCACTAAGGGGTTGGCTGAAAAATGAACATGAGAATTAATTTCAGAAAAGCAGCAGAGAATTCTTCATCAAAGAAAAATTTGGTTTTCTAAGCTACATCAGAAATACTTTACTTCATAAATAACTCTTCTGCACACAAAGTGGAGTCTGCAGTATTCCCAGGGAGTATCCAAAAATTAGTTCAGACTATGCACGGATGACTTTTGGTGTAGTTTCTAGAATTTCTAATACACTTTTTTAGAAAGTTTTTTTTTCCTTGCTCCCTCCTTGGTTTAAATGACTAACTTAGCTGAGGAATTTAAAAAAAAAAAAAAAAAAAGTTTGCCATTTTAAAGAGTGGCATACAGTTCACAACTGCAAAATAATCTGAGAATGACAAAAATAGTTAATTTACTAATATCTGAGGTTAACAACTCTTTCCAGATTTAGAGAATGAGATGAAAATTTTGATAACTAATCATATTTGTTACTTATTACAGTAAAATTATTTATACAACAGCATTGGAAATCTTCCACATGGATGGTTATATGCTGGACTCGCAACATCTTTTTATGGGAAGACAGACCTACGTTTATCAATATTTGCAACACAAGGATTAGTCTCACTGAATGAGTTACTGCTTTTAATTCTATTGCTAATAACATCCTGTCCGTTTGAAGGCTTCTCAGGTTGATTTTTCTTTCTTCCTCTGCTTTCCCCATGCTGTATTATGTTGGTGTTTCTCACTACGAGACTAAAAGATGCAGACGTGCTGAGTACATACAGGACTGCAACAGCTTTCATCCCCCTAGGTTCTGTAACTGTGACAGCCCAGAGACCTTACATACCTTATTCAGTGTCCTTCATCATAGCTTGGAACAGCACAGAAAACTGAATTATGTTAGTTGTGAAAGAAAATAGAACAAAAAAATATATATGTACACTACCTAAGGGCCGTATTTCTTTCTCAAATTTGGAATTATCCCACAATTGGTAACACCAGCTTAACCTTGATGTCTTAGAACTACAAAATCTCATTGGCTTATGTCCTTCCTTAAATTAAAATATGAATTAGAACTTCATCTACAGTGTTTATTACATAAAATCACCTTTTTAAACATCACATACTGTACCAGGCTACTCAGCTCAGTAAATATTCATGCAAACTTTTCCCATCAATAAAAACTGCATTCCGTTCATTCAGTGGAAACTTGCCCAAGGCTAGCTTCCTGAACTAGGAGTTAGGGAGAAAAAAATCAATATCCCTAAATGATTATAAATCTGTGGTTTTGCAGTGAATATTTCACAAATCAGAACTCAATAGTTTTGCAAAACACTAGTTTTGACCTTCATAAACCTATGTAGGGTTCATTACTCCCATAAAGAATTCAACTCAGACATCAGCAGGATTTCTGCTCCTTGAAACTACTCCTTCCAGCTGAATATATGTAGCTGATTTATTTTCATGTCTGTCATCTTCTCCAAGGATATCTCAGCTGGATCCAGAGTGGCAAAGCACATGAGTTTACTGAAGGTTCACTTCTTGGCTTTACAAAGGAAAACTCAACTAATCTCAATGTGGCAAAAATTATATGCTTTAGAAATTGTGATAACAATCATAGGAAATGTAGAGCTTTTCAGTGAGATAATAACAGCTTTTTTTTTGCTTTTTAGTTGTTGGATGATAACATGCTTTTACATGAATAAAAGTTATGTTTACAAAAGTTATGTGTACAAAAGTTACAGTAGAGTTTTACAACTAGTAAGTGATACTCACCTCACTACTTAAATTGGTACAGCTGATCCTGTCATGGGAAACTGCTGCTTCTGTACTATTTTTTTAAAAAGAAAAAAAGAAAATTCAAGATTATTTGATATATTATTGCGTATTTACTGTGGTTAAAAAAAAAATGGCTCAAGGCCCTTCCCAAAACACTCTGAATATTTAGAGGTTGCTTTAACCCCTTGAACTCTTTTTCTTTGTCATAATACATTGAGGCATTACCTTTGGCAATACTTTGATGCTGAAAGTCTTCATCCAATACAAGTGTACTAGAGTTGTCATTTATTTACTCCTTATTCCTCTCCATTCCCTAGCTGGGGTTCATGATACATCATTTCTTTTCTCTTCTCATGCTCTCTTTGACTGTGCATTATTAAAGGCTGCCACATGAGCAGAAACCACACCCCTAAAATGTAAGGCTGAGCAGAAGACTCACTCACAGTTCCCATGGTTTGCTACTGCACCATTAGCAAATACACCTCCATATCAAACTGATTCTGCATCAATAGTCCAGGTATTTCTCAAGTCAGATTTAAGAACACGTAATTCTGTCACACATTCAACAGTTTTGTTTTAGTTTCTCAGTATTGAAGAAGAAAACAACGTATTTGAATAAACATTTTTGAAACAGTATTACTGACTTCCCCAGAAAATTCACAGTATATAAAAAAAGAGCATATTTTAGAAAGGTAGTGCAAGACAACTGCTACAATAATAAATTTCTTGCAAGAAATATACTGCTATCCGTTTCTCTTCAGACCTTAACAATGTCAGGTAGATTATACATCTTCCAGAGAATGCTATAAATCACTCTGAGTCTAAAAGCTTTCCCAGTTAAGTCGAGTCCCCCAGAGCTGTAAAGGAGAATCACAGAACACACAAATGATACAGAAAAAAACAGAGTATGATAGCAGATATGCCATATATATTATACAACCTACAGATGCAGAAAACAGTACCTCTATATGGTTATGGATACCATACAAAACCACAAAGATGCCATATGATTAGTCAAAACATGCAGTAAGTCTGAGTTGCCCGTGTCCCACAAAGCAAACTTAACTAAATACCATGATTAAACCCGAAGAAAATATACAAGCTAAGCTTTTTTTTTTTCTTTTTCTCTGTGCTTGGGTGATGACTAGTGAGATAATATGCATCAAAATGTCAGTTCCAGTTATCCCCAGCATCACTCGCCCAGTTTTGATCACTAATATTACACACTTCAGTGAGCATGAACAGCATACTGATATTCCTGTCAGAGAGGAGCTTACTCCTTTTCCTCTTTCCTTCAACATTTGGCTTACATGCTAAATCATGGAGATTTTGTACAATAATCTTGATAAAAGCCACATGAAGATCTTAGAAAATAACTAAGTGCTAATGGAAATAACAAAATAAATCAAAAGGAGTGAGAAATTGTTCTATATGATCCTTGTCATGTGAAGAATACATTGCAAGTGGTCTACACAGAAAGCTATTAACAGAGAATATCAAAGGCAAAAGTTAATGCTTTCCCTCACCACATGCAGCTGCAGAATGATTGGTGGCCAGCAAAACTGATAGCTGTGGTAAAAGGACTATACAGCCATAACAATGGAAAAAAAAAAAAAATAAAGTTAATTTAAAAGTACTTGAAAAAACTATCTGTTAATCAGATGGGACTAATGACATTCATGCTGGGAGAGGAAGAGAAACAAGTTAAACAAGTGAGTCAGGGAGCTACAGGTCAGGCTGCTTATCTCTGACTGCTAGAAAGTCCAGAAATGTTAATCAAGCAAATCATTAATACACACCTGAAAGGTAACAAGGTGGAAGGAATCGTTAGCAGAGTCTGGAAAAAACCAACAGCGTTTAACTTTTTTGTGCATGAGAAGACAGCTGTCTCACTCCCTGCAGGACTGACATATGGCCTTGACACAATCTCTTATGACATTTTCAGAGGCAAGCCAAGAAAACATAGGTCTTCAGACACATGTAGATTAGGCCAAAATTTACTTGTTTTAACTGGGGAACAAAATTGTCTAGATGTATCAGAGAAAAATTTATCAATAGCTTCATGTCAAAGCATAGAATAGGCCAATTATGAAAAGGAGTTTTCTGGAACTCTGTCAGGAATAATACAAATATAAGTGATCCTGACTTTGGGGGTGGCTGTGGGATTACTGTCTTCTATTCTTCTTTTAACCTTCTTTCTTTGTGATTCTGTACTTATTGATATTCTTACTTACATGAATGTTCACATATTTTAAAATAAATCCTTCTAAAGGATCATTTTCAGGCATATCTTGTTGCATTATATAGACAAGTTAAATAGCATTTTCATTCTAAATTTTAAAAAAGAAACACTTTCTTTAATTGATGTTCCTTTTTTATAAAAGCAAACCATGAAAAGTGCTAAACTTATTTGCTTGTTTTCATGCCTAACACTCATCACCTGGTATGATTTTAAGAGGATATGACCAGGAAGGGTCAATTATGCCAGTGTTTTTTATTCTCTTAATGGTGTCTTTATACATTCTGATTGCTGTAACATAATTTAGCAATAGCACATTCAATTTACCATTTAAGTAACAACATAGGATATATAGCCTATGTTCTAGATACATGTATTCTAGACATATGTATTCTAGATATATGTATTCTAGATAGATATTCTACAAATATACTTCAACCTTAGTACCTGCTAAGATTTCACTGACAAGTTTTGCGCATATATTTTCATTTTCTGTCTTGCTCCTTCATGGGAAAAATTACACACAGTTTCTACATATTACTTTGGTTTTGCTTGGAAATTAGATGCCTTATTTCAAAATTATTTAATGTTTTCATATGAGCTTACTAGCATTACCACAACCATGGGAAACAAGAAAATCAATTTCTTACACAAAAACAAGCCAGGCAGACAGATTATTTGAATTGGCTTCTGTGCTAAGTGCAATTCCAGTTTTGCAACTGAAGATTGTGCACTGTATGTAATGATGCATTTGAGATGCAATTAGCTCTAAGGTATGTGTCTGAATACATACTGCATATATACAACATCCTCTTTATGTGGCTGCACAGAAATTGATGGCAGTGTTTGGACATAACGTTTTCACAGGACAAAGGATAATTTAGTATTCCTTCTTATTTATGAATCAGGCATTACGCCTATCCTGGAACTCAGGTGCCAGGGTTTTTTGTTGCAACACCAAAGAAAGGACAAAATAACAATGTAGTTCAAAAAAATAAAAGCTTTTGCATAATATTGGCTAGTCATGAAGAAAAATCAATGTAAAGAAACAGTTTGAACTTTAGTAACAGATGGATGTAACCTTGAGTAATCTAAAAAGAAATACTATCAGCGGTCACAGTTAAAGACAGACTATAACAAGCTAACTGCTTTGGTCAGTCCTTTTGCCTTGTTTTACAGGATGCTCCTTTGAAGACCACCATCTTGAAAAGAAACAGCCAGACCTAGGGATAAAATTGTTGGTTTCGGCCATGTTTTTAACAGGTGTGTAATATAGGAGGGGATATCAAGAAGATATAATGTTTGTAACAGAGGGGAAAACAAGTCAGTGCTATCTGTACCTGAGCAGTCACCAGTACAAAGAAGGGATTTGTACAAGAGTCAACATATGACTAAGTAGCTAAGCCATCACAGAAGGATTACCCATGACCAAGGTTATGAACAGTAAAATTTAGTCCAGTCATGAACCCACTGTACATCCAAAACCAGTTTTCCTCAGACCACAGAATCACAGAATCACAGAATCACAGAATCATTTAGGTTGGAAAAGACCTTGAAGATCATCTAGTCCAACCGTTAACCTAGCACTGACAGATCCCAATTACACCAGATCCCTAAGTGCTATGTCAACCCGCCTCTTGAACACCTCCAGGGATGGGGACTCCACCACCTCCCTGGGCAGCCCATTCCAATGCCTAACTACCCGTTCTGTAAAGAAATACTTCCTAATATCCAGTCGAAACCTTCCCTGGTGCAACTTGAGGCCATTCCCTCTTGCTCTGTCGCTTATTACTTGGTTAAAGAGGCTCATCCCCAGCTCTCTGCAACCTCCTTTCAGGTAGTTGTAGAGGGCGATGAGGTCTCCCTTCAGCCTCCTCTTCTCCAAACTAAAACCCCCTAGTTCCCTCAGCCGCTCCTCATACGACATGTGCTCCAGACCCTTCACCAGCTTCGTTGCCCTTCTTTGGACACGCTCAAGCGATTCAATGTCCTTTTTGAAGTGAGGGGCCCAAAACTGAACACAGTCATCGAGGTGCGGCCTCACCAGTGCCGAGTACAGGGGTAAGATCACTTCCCTGTCCCTGCTGGCCACACTATTTCTGATACAAGCCAGGATGCCATTGGCCTTCTTGGCCACCTGGGCACACTGATGGCTCCTGTTCAGCCGGCTGTCAATCAACCCCCCCAGGTCCCTCTCTGACTGGCAGCTCTCCAGCCACTCCTCCCCAAGCCTGTAGCGCTGCTGGGGGTTGTTGTGGCCCAAGTGCAGCACCCGGCATTTGGCCTTATTGAAACTCCTCCAGTTGGCCTTAGCCCATCGCTCCAGCCTGTCCAGGTCTCTCTGCAGAGCCTCCCTACCCTCGAGCAGATCAACACTCCCACCCAAATTGGTGTCATCTGCAAACTTACTGACGGTGCACTCGATCCCCTCATCTAGATCATCGATAAAGATGTTAAACAGGAGTGGCCCCAAAACCGAGCCCTGGGGGACACCACTCGTGACCGGCCGCCAACTGAATTTAACTCCGTTCACCACAACTCTTTGGGCCCAGCCATCCAGCCAGTTTTTTACCCAGCAAAGCGTGTGCCCATCCAAGCCACGAGCAGCCAGTTTCACCAGGAGAATGCTGTGGGAAACGGTGTCAAAGGCCTTACTGAAGTCAAGGTAAACTACATGCACAGTGCCATCAAGGCTGCAAGGGCCACTAAATGTGAGAATACATCTGATTGTAATGTGTTTTACACCAACTATGTGGATTTCTGTATGGTTACCTGTGGTGTACCACACAGTCTCATCTGGTTGCTGTGAATGAGTTGGGAGATGGCTGTCTGCAGGACCAACTGCTGCACTCATACGAGGTTTGATATGTTGCTGGACTGGCATCATATTAACTTCATTGACCCCATTATATATATATATAAGGTCAACACAATCCAAGGACTGGAGAATGATAGACTGAAGGTCAACCAAAAGCACTATCCAGATGAAAAAACCACGTACAATTGTCGAGCTTATGAGATACAACCCTTAACTCTATAGACCTGAAGTGCCATGTAATAAATTACAGCAAATAATTAGTAAATTAAGAAATAATAAATCAGACTACAAGATTCTTATGTCAAGTATTACCCCATAAAATAGATGCCAAAATACATCTGCATTCTTTCATCTGGACCATAAATTAATAATCCAATCTTAACACAGCATGTCCACATCTGAATACCTGTAGTTTGTTAATCAAGTGACTATGTCATTACAAAAACCATACCTAAATAGTCTAAATGAAAAAGCAAGGGGGCAATGTCAGCCATGAAAAAAAAGTAGTTTAAACTGAGCATGAACAGCCAGTGGGTAAATGGAAGAGGGGGTGAAGAGGAATGTCTGGAACTGAACTTTCGATTTCTCCAGCAAGAGTCTGCTGCTTGCTAGTTGCAGTTGGACAGGTGGGTTGTAAATTTTTATAACACCTGAACTAAACAGAAGTGGCATATCCTGGATGCTCCAGTTAACAAGAGACATGAGACAGAAAGAGCCATTAGGAGTTTGATCATGCACTGTGCTTCTGCATGTTGAGTATGTAGATTGGGAAAAACAGCACTTGGGCTTCTCCATAGAAAAGGAGACCAAACAGAGGGGTTCCCAAAAAACTTTTCACAGCACTATAATAAATAACAGAAAATTATCTATGGGTGACAACATCGTGCTTTGCTTACTGCAAAAGTACAATTTCCAGTGAATGAAGATCCCACCTGAAACTGAATCACTAAGATGTGAGCATGTCAAAAAAGTTTCCAGACCCCATTTTAGATCCAGAAAGATATGGTTTTTTTAATATTTTTTAGGTACTCCACAGACACCTACAGATACATATAAATTGTACATTTCTGGCAAAATGAGTTAATACCAAAGCACTGGGAAGTGCACATTGGAAAGTGCTACCTCAGGCAACATTTCCTATGCTTGGGCTGTACAGACATTCTTCACAGCAAGAGTACTTGCAGGCCCCAGACAGAAAAATAATATGTTCATACGGTATTTGATGGGGTCTGATGCTAAAATGCACCAACATGAAAAATGTCTAAAGGTGAAAAATTTTACTATTAAAAAGCAGAGGGAAGAAAAAAAAAAAGGTTAAAAAATTTCTTGTTTCTAACCAAAACTTACGGTCTTATAGTCTCAGTAATAACAACATTCAAAGCACACATATTTCTCATTCACTCAAAGCACTTCAGTCAGAACAAAGTACAGATATGGGATAGGAATTAAATTCTTAAGATGTTTCCATGAAATAAATATTTTAACTTTTATAAGAACTTAGTCACCAGAGAAAAGACACAGAAATAAATCTCCTCTAATGTCTATTTTAAGTTCCAAATTCTCCATTTCTGACATTGCTTCCTTCTAGGAAAAAATAATTTGAGGGGTAAATGCTTTATTTTATATTCCAGTGGTAACAGCCAGAGTCCTTGCAGGATCCATGGCCGCTTTGATTTAGCATTTTTTTGCTTAGTGCTACTGAAACATAACAGGATTTCAAATATACAGTAGGACATAGCACAGATGTCTTTTACGAGAGAAAATGGTAACGTAGAGAAATACACATTGGTATGTGTTAGAAAGGCATGACAGTGAGAAAAAAAAAAAAAAAAAAAAAAACAGTATGTGGTCCACAGACAAAGAGAAAAACCCTTTTTGGTAAGTTATATAGGCAACCAATAATACACTCAGAAAGATAGCTCTTGATTCAAAATGAGTATTCATCTATTATCAAAGGTGAAAAAACACCTATGTCTAAGTATCAAAATGTGGGGATCCAAATGCTGCATCCCTCAGACTGGAAAATAACTTGTGCTGCAGGCTCTTCTGAAGGTATGTTTGCAGCTGTATGCTCAGCTTCTGAGATCTGCTGGGAGGAAAATTTCTGTTTTCTCTAGATATCAGGCTTTTTCCTTTGTAAATGCTTTGCTTGTTTATAGCATTAGAGACATCTCTTAGAGACTAAAATAATAAACTCTGTTGTTTATGTAAAATAGCCCTTCGTTCATAACAAATTAAAAGGTGAAAGGATATAATAAAAGAAACTTCAAGGTGGTATGTATCTGAAAGGTCCCTACTGGGCAGACTTTGTATTTTTTAAATTGCTTACTCACAGTGGCCTTCTAGCTTCATAAATGTGTAAGACAGAAAAGTAACTAGATAGTAAGGCACAATGGAAATCAAACAAATCAGTATCAGAAGCCCTCTTTACTTCAGTAAAGACATTTGCTCTGTAAAATGTCCTAAAGCCACCTCCTAGTTTAAGCCTTCTCTGCTTCTCTTTGCAACTTGTACTTCCATTTCCTTGCTTCTCCTTCTTGGAATGAAGAAAATCCTTTGCAATGAATTTGTACTATGAATAGTACTTGTACTAGACTAGAACATGTTTCATGACTTTTATCTGAATAGGAAAAAAAATAAACTAGTATATGAGGCTATAACACGGAGCAGTCATTCATTCTTTAATTCTGTGTTTCATATATATTAAAAAGCAGAACTTAAAAAGCAGAACTTGAGATGAGACATTTTAATTTTCACTGAAAGTTATCAACTGCACTGTTGACATTTTCTTCTTTGCAGAGAAGAATGTGCAAAATTATGAATTGTTGAGGCTCTTTTCCCTTTATTCAACAATTTTTTTCAAAGATAAAAGAATCAGAGAAAAAGAATCATAGAATCGTAGAAAGGTTTAGGCTGGAAGGCATCTTAAAGATCATGTAGTTCCAACTCCCCTGCCATGGGCTGGGACACCTTCCACTACATCACTCAAAGCCCCATCCAACCTGGCCTTGAACACTTCCAGGGAGGGGGCAGCCACAACATCTCTGGGCAGCCTGTGCCAGTGTCTCACCACCCTCACAGGGAAGAATTTCTTCCTTATACCTAATCTGAATCTTTCTTCTTTCAGTGTAAAATCACTGCTTCTCATCCTATCATACACTCCCTGATAAAGAGTCCCTCCCCACCTTTCCTGTAGCCCCCTTTAAGTACTGGAAGGCTGCTATAAGGTCTCCCCAGAGCCTTCTCTTCTCCAGGCTGAACCCCCCCAACTCTCTCAGCCTGTCCTCACAGGGGAGGTGCTCCAGCCCCCTGATCATCTTTGTGGCCTCCTCTGGACTCACTCCAACAGGTCCATGTCCTTTTTATGTTGGGAGCCCCAGAGCTGAACACAGCACTGCAGGGGGGTCTCACCAGAGCAGAGTAGAAGGGGAGAATCACCTCCCTCGACCTGTTGGCCACACTTCTCTTGATGCAGCCCAAGATATGGTTGGATTTCTGGGCTTCAAGCATACATTTCTGGCTCATAGTCAGTTTCCCATCCACCACTACTCCCAAATCCTTCTCCACAGGGCTGGTCTCATTCTACTCTTCGCCCAGCCTGGACTTCTGTTTGGGATTGCCCTGACCCATGTGCAGGACCTTGCACTTGACCTTGTTGAACTGCATGAGGTTTGCACAGAGCCACCTCTCAAGCCTGTCAAGGTCCCTCTGGATGGCACATCCCTTCCCTCCAGCGTGTTGACCGCACCACACAGCTTGGTGTCGTTGACAAACTTGCTGAGGGTGCACTCAGTCCCACTGTCCATGTTGCCAACAATGATGTTAAACAGCAGTGGTCCCAATACTGAGGAATGTCACTCGTCACTGGTCTCCACTTGGACATTGAGCTGTTGACCACAACTCTTTGAGTGCGACCACCCAGCCAATTCCTTATCCACTGAGTGGTCCATCCATCAAACCCATGTCTCTCCAATTTAGAGACAAGGATGTCATGTGGGACAGTGTCAAATGCTTTGCACAAGCCCAGGTAGACAAAGAAACCATGGACTAGATAATTTCTTTGAGCAAAAGCTTTCATAACACCAGAATAATGAGCTCTTAGAAATTCCATGGATGAAGCAGAAGAGAAACTCACATGTCTGGAAAATATTTAGGTCATCTTAATAGGCCTTCAAATTAAAGAAAGGGTAATTTACAAGCAGCTTGAAGGAAATTCATATAATCCCTGATATATCTTGCAGAACTCTTTAAATCTATTATTTAATCTGATTCATTTATGCTCATTTACTTCAAAGGCCCCAGCACTGTTTACCTACATTTAAATGAATTTACTTGGACTACATACAGTGCAAAAACAGCTAATGCAAACATAAGGAGGCACCTGAATTCTGACACATCTCTCACCCCTCAAAATCCTCTCTTCTTCTGATTTATCAAGCCACTTCATGGCCTGTTTTAAAAAGTGACTAGGGTTTCCACAAAACGTATTGGCAGGGTGCCCTGTTTTTACAGTTCCCTAGAAAAAGATCCATATCTAATATTCAGAACAAGCTGCAGACATCCTCAGTCCTCTAGTCTGCTGCTGTAACCAGTCACAGTCCCACCAAGATACAAATGGCTATTTCACATTTTGGAGATATAATAACTCACTTCTTGAAAACAGCTTTGAATAATGAGGATATGGAGGTATCAAGTGCTACAATAGGACTTAGCTTAGCCATTTTCTCTGACAAAAGGGAAGTGTCAGTCTACAAATCAAGAGCAGTTTCACAATGGCACTGCAGAAGAATTCTAGATTGTTATCGTTAGATTATTATCATTATTCTATATTTCTCACACTGCAAGAATATGTAGCCATTTTTATGGACAGGCAAGAAAAGAAAATCCTTATTTCAAGAAACTCTCAGGCCAAATGCAGAGAAGTAAACCAGTCTGATTTTCTTTACAGAATAATTGATATTACTGGAACCAGGATGGAAGAAATAGTTACATGCAAAGGTCTTCACAGAGAGAAATTAGAGATTTTTCAAGGGACAACAGGGACTGCACAAAGAAGTCAGACAGAGTGAAAAATTTCAGTGAAAAGGGATGCATACTAAAAAGCAGGGAGGCCAGGGTAAGTTGGAGAAAAAAATGAAAAAAAATTTTAAAAAAGCCTTAAAACCAGTGAGAGGGGTAGGTATACAAATAGCTTTGGGGGTTGTGGAGATGGTAAGTGTTTTTGCTTCCGCTGTGACCATACCCTGCGTCCATACCCTGATGTGTCCATGGTCACTTTGTTGGATGATATTTTGTGTCAAACCTTAGAAAAATTGGTTATCAAATATCTTTTTAGTAAAAGGATTATTCTCAAGAACATTAGGATACCAGACTGTCTCCTTCATTCATGATGGGATTTAGAATTTTTTCTAAAACCCAAAGAAGAAAACGTGTTTACTTGAATTGTCACCCACTTTAGGTTGGAAAAAATTAAAAAGGAATAAAAGAAAATATTTCATAAGTATCTCTGCAAGCATGACAGATTTATGTTCACAGAAATTGTCTGTTCATGACAGGCATGACAATTTATGTCCAGGAAATGCTTACATAAGTCCATTGACAAAATGGTGTGATAAAGAGAGGGTGACCTAGCCAGCAATGCATGTTTAACAAATTTCAGATGTTCTTTCCCTGTGCTTCTATACTGAAAGCTGGTAATATTAATTCCCGAGTTTCAGCACCATGCTCTGTACTGTAAATCAATGTTCTGTGCTATAAATCAATGAAAGAAAGTTTAAACAAAGAAAATCTAATCACTGAGATGGTAAGGGGGAATGTCCCAGGCTTTAGGAATGCTGTTCAGAAATATAAAGCACCTTTTCATTCTTTTTATTCTCTCTCACACTTTTATAAACATGAAACTGAACCTGTAACTTAAAAGCCCTTCTTACACCTTTTTTTTTTTTTTTTTGTGTGTGTCTGGTTTTCAGAGGTTTAGGATGTTTAAAGAAGGAAGAGTCATAAAGATGGAATATGTTATTTTGATGTAACTATATGGAGGAAATAAGAGTTCTCTAAAATAACAGTTACTTCTGAACAGAATTTTATTAATGTTGTATTTATTTGTTGGATTGCTTTTAGGAGAAAGAAGTGATGTATCAATTAGAAAGCATCATACTAGCAGCACAAAGAACAATTGTTTCAGGATGCCACCCACCTATCACTCTCAAGCACAATGAAAATGTCAGTCATGTTGAAGTTTTGCCATGATAGCCCACTGAACTTGCCCACATTGTTCAATTCTTAATGTTAGTCGTGATCACCTGCTTCTTCATTGAAACCAAACATCAAACAGACTTGCAAAAAATCTCACTTTAGCATGCATCTGGGAAAACAAAACCAAGAACAAACCAAGGCAGCATTCTGAATGTTTAGCCTATGATTTTCCTGTCTGGTCCTGTATTTTATCCCTTGGACAGCAGTCAGAGGAAATATTTCTGAAGCCTGTAGACAACATAGAAAGAATACACCTATCAAGCAGTAACAGCTTTTGAACTATTCTTTCATGGTTCAGTAGCTCTCTCTCTTCATTAACTTAAAAGGACAGCCATCTTCAGGTCTTACATTCTTCCCTGTAATCTTCCATCCTGTCCTTCTCTATCTTCATTGTTATCCTAACAATGTTCATCATACGGCTAAAATGACTATCAGGGTCATAAATCTCTTTGAGAGTTCAAGGCTGCTGAATGCTGAAACAGTCTGTAAACCACGTTAGACTGAGTAAACTGTCTTCTTCAAAGAAAGATGCTAAATAAGCCTAGGTCATATGGCAATTCTTAAATTAGGTATACATGAATTAAATGTGGTGATAGCAATATGTTTCAATGCACTCATGAGAATAAAAGAACTCCAATACCACCTAGTGTCAGCTAGGTACACTGTCCTTCACTGAACATGGAATCAAAATGGTGGAAGAAAGGGCAACCATAATGTGGAGTCCTGTAAAGACAATGCTGGGGGTGAAAGAGTGGCTCCTGCAAATATGCAGGAGGAAAATACATGACATGCATTAAGAATAGCTTCCTAAACTGAAGCAAAGTTAAAAGAAATTATCACTGTGAAATGCAGCCTACAGAGCTTGCTTTTGGAGACTTTTCTGATAAAATGTAGCTTTTTCTTAACCCTTTGACAGTGAAATAATAATGAAGGACAAAATCTTCTTGAAGACTAAAAGTTAGGTATAATTAAATCCTGGTTTGGGATCCAAAAGCCCTGGACAGAATTTTTCAGTTCCAGTATAGCCTATCTGTGCAATCTTGAACAAAACAATTAATCTAAAAATTGGAAATACTTAAAAAAATTATTTTTCCTCTCTTCTGCTGCGAGAGTGAAATCTTGGTAGAAAAACTGATTTATCCTTATTCTTTGAGATAACGTGACATGTTGTCTAAACAGTGAGGGGTTTATGAACTTCTGAAGTAAATCAAAATACCTACCTCTTTCTGAATATATTTGTCTGCTATTATTTATAATAATTTGTCATCTCATCAAGAGGAATGTGTGGTTCTTGATAACTAAACACTTCATATCCAAAACCCTCTTCTATTTCTATGCCTTATGCTACTCTACATTTACTATTCCCTCTTCTAAATAAATATATTGCTTATTTTTCTATTGCACACCTAATTGCATACTGTAAACATTTCAGTCCTGTAAAAAAAAAAAAAAGAGACAGAAACAGAAGGTGTCACAACCCCTCAACCTGACTGAAGTCAGACACAAGATTATCTGTGCTGACTGGTGCTGTTTCAACAATCAGCCCTCATTTTGGCAGTGTCTCCATCATGGCTTTCTCTAGCTTTCTCATTCTTTTCTAATTCAGGACCTTCCTATCCCTTAAACTGGGGTCATGTCCTTGCTATCCAGATCCTTAACTCTCTCCATGTGTTTAAAACTTCCTTCATAGCTCTGAATTTTCCATGTTCTCTTTACTAGGAAATGACAGTTGATAACCTATTCTTTTAACCCACATATTCCTACTATAAAGGAAACAAAGAAATCAAACCAACCTACAGCATTTCCCTAATGTCTAGGAGACAGGAGGTTTCTATACAGCACTGCAAATTTTCCACCCAACATATTTTTCCTTCTGCCAATATCTGCTAAAGCTATCCCCTCTGTCCTCTCTCTGTTCATCAACTCCCAAAACCTAAACGACCATGCTGTAGGACTGGCCTGGGTTCTAGACCTGTGAGAAAGGCTGTCTTATGATAGAAACAATTTCAAAGAGCGGAAGACGGGTAGGAAAGGAATACGCAAACACACAAAAATCTATGCAAAAAAAGGAAGGGAACTATCTGTTTTTCTCGTTCATTTTGCACAGCGTAAAAAGAAACTAATTTGATACCATAGCAGAAATGTTAGACGTTTGGAAAACTTCCCTGCACTCAGGATAGGCAAGCTCCAAGGTATGTTGCTTGGGGACATCAGAGACTTGCTCATGTTGGATATTTATATAAGCAGGACAAACAAAGAACCCTAGACAAAAAGTAGCACAGTCTTTCCTTAGGGCACATCTCAAGCTATTGTAACAAATAGACATGCTTCTGGAGTTCCCCTATAGCTCTACTATTTCTTGATTCTATTACTAAATATATGTAAAATTATTTCTACATTAAAGTGTGTAAGGGTGTTGAAAGAAGAATAATTATCAATCCAACAGTACATCAACAATCTGGCAGCCACACCGGGAAGATTAACATCTAGATGATTCAAGCTCCATTAGAAACTAATCAAAATCAAGGCATTTCAATGTTATTTTAAGGTAAATTATCAAGGTTAATGACCTGCATAAAATATTCATATTTTAATGTATTAACAGTTCTTTGGATGACATTTTTAAGCAATCCATTGTGGTTTTTATTGTATTCCAGACCTACACATTTGTAACAGTAATAGCTATTACTGTAACAGAGGAAACACTCATTCTCTGTTCCTGTGTTGCTGGATTCTTTTAATAGTCAACAATTTCATTTAAACAGCTAATTTAAGGTAACAAAAAATATTATAACCAGCATCAGCTTCTCCTTAAATCAACAAATACAATCTCTTATTGACAGTAAGAGACCTTCGTATTCTGTGTAGTAAAGCAAAAACCAAAATTAAGATAACATGAAGCCAACTTAACAGTCACCCACAGCAAACATGAAACAGCACCTTCCCTTAGATCTACCAGAACATATTCTTGTTAGTCACTGAAAAACTGGATGAGATTTTAACATCATATTTGCAGGGCAAATAGTGGAAAAGCAAATTCAGGTTGCAGAACTGACAGACCTCTAAGCCCGGTGCCCCTTTGTCACAACCTTTTGGTCTTCAGTACTGGTGGCTCCAGATGCAGTAGCACCCCACGGGAAGGCAGGTTCCTCTGGGGCTCTGCCTTTGGCCTCTGAGTTCATTGCCCCCCTGTGTTAAGTCAGAACAAAATCACCAGCAGCATGGGCTAACACCAGCAGCTGTGGATGACTGGAGATGAAGATGGCGCAGGTATTCATTTCTGTCACCCTGCCAGATGGTTGATGTGAGTGACCACATGTTCATATGCTACTGTGAAAGTTGAGCCTTTCTGCCAGTGGCCTCACCTAATATCCCTGCAGCCTCTTTCAAGGTCAAAATGAAAACTGAAACTAAGTGTATCTTTTACAGCTGTTTTGCACACTGCTTTCTCATGTGTGTACCTGTCAAAATGGCTTGTATATAAAACACATTTTTGAAAAAACTGGTTGCTCTCAATCTTCATTGTCAAATAAAGAAAACCAATGATTTGCAAAGACTTCAAGCCTAAAAATGAAAAATAAGTATTTTTTTTAATTTGAAGGATGAAAGTAAAGAAACAATGCAGGGTGCTCTGTTCTGTTGCTTTTAACTCACAGCAGAAGCCTTACCAAAGACAACTCACAAAAGTTTGTCAGCAGAGGTTCTGCAGCCATGAAGAGACTGATAAGAGTTAATTTAATATTAGCAAAACATCATTTTAATGATATTCCAAGTAGAAAACATTAGAAATGCCTCCTTCTATAATTCAGTATGACAATTTTGTAATAGCAAACTCTGACTAAACAAGCATTAACTTGTGCAGATAAACTACCACTATCCATAGACTTATCAGTTGTTGCATAGGGGAAGCTGAAATGCTAGATTAGGAGGGTGCATATATCAACTTGAAAGTTACCTCAGGGGTAAAAAATCCAACCAAAACAAAGCAAATAAACGCAAAACACTGAGCATAAAAGAGAAAAAGAGAGGGTGAGGAAAAGAACGACTTTCATCCAGTGGCCAGCTGGCTAGTGGCAAGCAGCGGGATCCCACGATGAGCACCCTTCTTCCCAGTACAGGAGGTGGTAAGAATGAGGAAGGTGATGAAAATGAACTTTTATTCATTCCTTCCTAGTACAATTACAGTTTTCATTGAGACTAACACAATGCCACATCTGATAGTTTCTGCTTATGACAGTATTATTGCTGATATTAGTATTATTAAATATTATCTCACTTTTAGGTAGATAGGTATCTAACTATTAGATAATATTCACTGTAAAGTGATAGGACTATTATCCATTTCCTACCTCCTACACTCTGTATTTTCTAATATGAAGTTATAGACTAAAAGCTATGTGGCAAAGGGTAAAGGGATTTTAGTGTACAGTTATGAACAAGAAGCTAGAAAGAAAAAAGGGAAGGAGACAGGGAAAGAGCAGAATAATTTAAACATCAGTGGCAATCACTATCCACAAGAGAAAAGAGCCAGAAAAAGTTTACAGCAGCAATGCCAAGGGAAGAGAGCAGATGGGACACCAGGTTAAAAGCACTGCAGGGATTCCTCTGGGTGTGTGGATGAAAGACTGTGAAGTAAAAAGGTATGCTCCAGAGTTGCAAGGGAAGTCTCATAGCAATACAAAGGCTAAGGCACCGAAAGTACTGTGCAATGGTGCAACAGCAGTCTCAGCAAAATGAACATTTCACCACAAAGAAGACAAAGCAAAACAAAAAACTCAAAAAAACCCCAAAATGCCACTTTGCACTTTTATAAGGAACAAGACAGAAGCCACTTGAGATCACCACTGGAAAAGACATTGTGAGACACGGAAAAATGAAGAAATAAAGTAATACTAATTTCACAAGACCTTGACTCGAAACCAAGCACACCATGGGAGTACCTGTGATGTGCTCAGACAGTCAAGGAAATAAGCCCTTATCCCAAGTGGCAGCATCCCACTGTACCACCTAACAGCAAAGGCAGAAAGTCAGAGAGAAAGTTAATTCAGAGCAAGGCAGTCTATCACTGACAGATGGAAATTAACCTGCTGGTTTTGTTCTGATCCATATCATTCTAAATGTCTCTTACCTTACAGAAGTTTGCCCTCCAAATACATGGCTACCACATGTGATGACATTTAAATCTGATGTTCCTTCATGTAAGAGAAAAGTAAAGTACCAGAATCAAAGCCAGTCTTTATCTTTGAATGTCTCGTACTCCCAAGGAGAAATAACAAGGGGTCTCTTTGTGGCACACTGCAAAGCTAACTTAATGTTACAGCACAGGGAGGGCTTTCATGGAGTTGTCATTTGAGTCAGTCCATTCTTCCTCTTGCCACATCTTCTTGCTTTCCCTTGCCTCGCCTTCCTCTTCCCTTGCCTTCCCCTTCCATTTTCTTTCTACAAGACTGGACATGGTTCCCTTACCTACTTTACTCTGCTGCTAGCAATTAAATGAAGTTGATACATAAATATAAAAATGAAGTAGAAATGCCTGTGTTGATTTGATACCAGTTAACAGGCATTCTAAGGGCTTGCTTTTTTAAACTTTTCTTTCCTTGCTTTACATTTTGTTTTGGAGTTATCTGCCTAAATGCAAGAGAGGAATCTGAGCTTTGGGAGTAACACCAACTGTTCACACACACACACACAAAACAAACAAACAAACAAACAAAACAAAACAACAAAAACAAAACCCTACTTACTTTCACTGTTTTTTGCCTTTTTTTCATCAAAGTAGACCTTCATTTTAAAGACTAGATTTGCCAACTTAAAACTATTTATAGTTGAACAATTACCAGGTTACTGTCAAAGGGAAGCATGATGTTTCTTTGTCCTCCTTGAAGCAATCTCCTTTATATCTAGCCCCTATTCAGGGACCCAGCAGCAATCACTCATATGTGTAAGATCCCCATGTTCAATGTTTTTTGCTAATAAGTGAAAGAGTAGGGAAATAACAGATGAACTAGACAGAATCCCCTTCTGCGCTCCAAGTTTTCTGAGATTAAAATTAAAGAACTCCTTTTAGAAAGAAGCATTAAGACATATTTTGCATCAATAAACCACATGTTAAACCCACATTTAATATCTGTTGCCTGTAAAATTACAGAAAACTGTAAAATTTCCCAACAGTTAGAAATCAGTAATACTGTAACTACCTAAAAGCCTGCACTCACAACAGCTATATTTCTCTTAGGTTTAGATGAATTTTCTTTTATCAGTTCTGAAACCACGATAATTCACGAATAGTCTATTAGCTTAGGAAGAAACTTGTATTCTGCACCATCTTTACGCCAGGGTTACGTAAACTCAGAAAATGAGTCATTATATTTTGTTATTAGAAAAAGATCTAATGCAAACAACAAGAGAGCCCTTGTCACTGATTTAAACCCAGTCCATACAAAACAGGAATATAAACAAAACGCAGAGTCTGATTCTGCAACTTATGGCCATAGCAATTCTTACACCAAAAGGTTCTGCAAATATTAAGGACGTGTTCACAAAACTCCGAACGACCAGAGGAGGTGGAGGTGCTCTCCTAGTGATTAAACTGCTTAGGAGATTGGCAGAGCTAAGCTGGTATTCACAAAGAATCAGACATTAATAAGCTCAGTTCAGCAGAGCATACTGTTGACTTTGTGCAAGAAGTATTAGCCATGAAATTTCTTCAGAATTAAATGTGTCTTTTTTGGATAAGGATATCCATTAAGTCAACTAGCATGCATGTTTTAAAATTCTGAGTAAAGACATGATATAGCAGAAGAACTAAACAGCAGCAAATGAGTGAGCTAATCATGTAATGAAGCTGGATTAAAAATGAGGTTGTGTTCTGCAGAAGGAATATGATCACAAAATCCTTATAAGAATACAAAGAGCATATATAATGGTCTCTGCACTAACGGAATCACCAGATTTCAGAAACATCAAATTCATCTGGGGGCAGCTTGTCCCACTTTCGCATTCTTCTGTCTGCCTCCAAAGGAGCTGGCACTGTCAGAGGCAAAACCAAGAAAAGACAGGTAAGGCCTAATCCACATTATACTCCCTTTGCATCTATGTCATTAGCATCCCTGTGATACTCAGCAAAACCAGGAAGGCATCAAAACAAAAATTATAAAGTAGCCCTGAAACATCCCTGGCCAAAGTGTGAGTTGAGGGTCTCTAATATCTTTCATGACTGTCCCTTGCCCATAGCTGAATCCCCTTGTATGATCACTGATTTATACCCAGGACTGCTGTACTGCCCATTGCACTGACTTCCATGCCTTTCAGCACGCACACAGACAAACTGTAACAGCACGAAATACACCCTCACAGGCAAAATATGAAGTAAGCTGCGTACAGATTACATTTTGTCATCTTGGTCCCAGAACATATAAGCTGTGAAAATTTAGACAAGAGCTCCAGTAATTTTCCTCTTTGCATGGGTACAGTGATAGGCCATGCATGCCTGGGGACGTGGAGAGACCTTCTCTCAATTCACAGAATCACAAAACCACAGAATCATCTAGGTTGGAAAAGACCTTGAAGATCATCTAGTCCAACCGTTAACCAACCATTGACAGTTCTCAACTACACCATATCCCTCAGAGCTAAGTCAACCTGACTCTTAAACACCTCCAGGGATGGGGACTCCACCACCTCCCTGGGCAGCCCATTCCAACAGCTACCTACCCGTTCTGTAAAGAAATGCTTCCTAATATCCAGTCTAAACCTTCCCTGGCACAACTTGAGGCCATTCCCTCTTGTCCTATCACTTGTTACTTGGTTAAAGAGACTCATCCCCAGCTCTCTGCAACCTCCTTTCAGGTAGCTGTAGAGGGCGATGAGGTCTCCCCTCAGCCTCCTCTTCTCCAGACTAAACAACCCCAGTTCCCTCAGCTGCTCCTCGTACAACATGTGCTCCAGACCCTTCACCAGCTTCGTTGCCCTTCTCTGGACACGCTCAAGTGATTCAATGTCCTTTTTGTGGTGAGGGGCCCAAAACTGAACACAGTAATCGAGGTGTGGCCTCACCAGTGCCGAGTACAGGGGTAAGATCACTTCCCTGTCCCTGATGGCCACACTATTTCTGACACAAGCCAGGATGCCATTGGCCTTCTTGGCCACCTGGGCACACTGATGGCTCCTGTTCAGTCGGCTGTCAATCAACACCCCCAGGTCCCTCTCTGACTGGCAGCTCTCCAGCCACTCCTCCCCAAGCCTGTAGCGCTGCTGGGGGTTGTTGTGGCCCAAGTGCAGCACCCGGCATTTGGCCTTATTGAAACTCCTACAGTTGGCCTTGGCCCATCACTCCAGCCTGTCCAGGTCTCTCTGCAGAGCCTCCCTACCCTCGAGCAGATCAACACTCCCACCCAACTTGGTGTCATCTGCAAACTTACTGACGGTGCACTCGATCCTCTCATCTAGATCATCAATAAAGATGTTAAACAGGAGTGGCCCCAAAACCGAGCCCTGGGGGACACCACTCGTGACCATCTGCCAACTGGATTTAACTTCATTCACCACCACTCTTTGGGCCCGGCCATCCAGCCAGTTTTTTACCCTACAAAGCGTGTGCCCATCCAAGCCACGAGCAGCCAGTTTTGCCAGGAGAATGCTGTGGGAAACAGTGTCAAAGGCCTTACTGAAGTCAAGGTAAACAACATCCACAGCCTTTCCCTCATCCAATAAGCAGGTCGCCCTGTCATAGAAGGAGATCAGGTTTGTCAAGCAGGACCTGCCTTTCATAAACCCCTGCTGACTGGGCCTGATCATCTGGTTGTCCCGCATGTGTTGTGTGATGGTACTCAGGATGAGCTGCTCCATCAGCTTCCTGGGCACCAAAGTCAAGCTGACAGGCCTGTAATTTCCTGGATCATCATTCCAACCCTTGTTATATATGGGCATCACACTGGCCAATTTCCAATCTGTTGGGACCTCCCTGGTCAGCCAGGACTGCTGGTAAATGATGGAAAGCGGCTTGGCAAGCACCCCAGCCAGCTCCTTCAGCACCCTCGGGTGTATCCCATCCGGTCCCATAGACTTGTGTATGTCTATGTGATGCAGTAGGTCACTGACTATCTCCTCCTGGAATGCGGGGGGATTGTTCTCCCAGTTTCTGTCTTCTGGCTGAGGAGGCTGGATTCCCTCAGTAAAACTGGACTTGTTATTAAGGACTGAGGGAAAGAAGGTATTAAGCCCCCCACCCTTTTCCTCATCACTCATTCCCATGTTTCCTCCTGCATCTAGCAGGGGATGGAGGCTCTCCCTAGTCTTTCTTTTGTTGCTGACATACTTATAGAAACATTTCTTGTTATCCTTGATTGCTGAAGCTGGATTAATTTCCAGCTGGGCTTTAGACCTCCTGATTTCCACCCTGCATAGCCTCACAGCACCTTTGTAGTCATTGTGAGTGGCTAGCCCCTTCTTCCAAAGGCCGTAAACTCTCCTCTTCTCCCTGAGTTGCAGCCAAAGCTCCCTGTTTAGCCAGGGTGGTCTTCTCTGTCACCGGCTTCTCTTACAGCACCTGGGGACAGCCTGCTCCTGTGCCATTAAGACTTCCTTCTTGAAGAGTGCTCAGCCTTCCTGGACCCCTATACCCTTCAGGACCATCTCGCAAGGGATCCTGTCAAGCAGTTGCCTAAACAAGTCAAAGTCAGCTCTTTGGAAGTCCAGGATGTCAATTCTGCTGCCCCCTCTCCTGGCCTCTTTAAGAATAAAGAGTTCTATTATTTCATGATTGCTGTGTCCTAGTCAGCCTCCAACCACCACATCATCCACCAGTCCTTCTCTGTTCACAAAGAGAAGATCCAGCAGGGCACCTTTTCTGGTTCGTTCTCTCACCAGCTGCTTCAGGAAGCTATCTCCCACACATTCCAGGAATCTCAGGGACTGGTCCCGCTCTGCTGTGTTGTATTTCCAGCAGATGTCTGGGAAGTTAAAGTCTCCCACAAGAACAAGTGCAAGCGATCATGAGATTTCTCTTAGTTCCTATAGAATATTTCATCCACCTCTGTCTCCTGGTTGGGTGACCTATAGTAGACTCCTACTACAACATCTGCCCTGTTGGCCTTCCCCCTGATTCTAACACAAAGACACTCCACCCTGTCTTCACTACACTTGTACTCAAAGCAATCATAACAGTACCTAACATACAGTGCCACCCCACCACCTCTCCTCGCTTATGTATCCCTTCTAAAGAGCTTGTAGTCATCAACTGGCGCACTCCAGTCATAGGAGACATCCCTCCATGTTTCTGTAATAGCCACGACATCATAATTTTCCTGTTTCATCATGGCTTCAAGCTCCTCCTGTTTGTTACCCATGCTGTGTGCAGTGGTATACATGCACTTCAGATGGGCTGATGTTTTGCCCCTTTCCCCCTTCAAATCTAGTTTAATTCCCAGCCAGTCCCTTCACATCTGCCCAGCTGAAGAATTACTTATTATATTGAGTCTGCTCTGTGGAGCATGATGCATTATAAAGCTGGTATACAGTAAAGAGAAGAAAAGGGCTACATGCTTATTTATTTGTACAGACATGTTGGCAAGGGACTGTTTGCCCTAACAATATGTATCATCTATAAAATTAAAGTGCAAAAATATACAGACTGTTCAGAGCTGGAGGAAGTTACCAAAGCTTGAAGAGATTTTACTTTTTTCCCCCCCATATTACAACTTCTATATATAATGGGGAGTGCTCAAGTTTTATAGTAAAAGTTACTAAACAGATGACAGGAGAGTGGGTGGGTAATAGGTGTCTTTCCCTGTACAGGTGTTTTTATCATTTTCATAAACAGAATTGTTAAATTAAGTCTGTCTTGTTGATTCATAATCCCATCCAGTCACCCATGGCTTGTTTTTGGACTGCTTGCCTTAACTGGATAATAATGCATAGAGCTGTTTTCTCCCAGCCCTGTCCTGAATGTTAACCTCCTGTATTTTAAGACACCACAAGGCATAGATTTTCCACCTCCTCTAATGAAATAAAGCCATTTAAATCAAATATTTCTTGTTCTCCCATAAATATACCAGCAGTTTATTATGTACATGATCAAATAGAGATCATATCACCTTTGCCAAAGCTGCCTGCATGTCTCAGCAAATCAGATGGATATTTTAATCATTTGCACTTTTATCGCACCTCCCATCCAAGTCAGTCAGAGAGAGGCAGTGACAATGAGGTCACCTTTGTAGCACAGGAGATACTGATAAGTTAATAATCCTAACTTGGCAGAAGGTGTGTGTAGGAAGGGCACCAACTGACTTGTTCAAGGTTTTTTACCTTCTCCTTTGTAACATATAAAGGAATTAGCTCAGTTCTTCATTGAAGATGGCAAAGTCGTATGTTTGAATGACGGCTGAAAATACAGTTTTGTATTCAAAGTGTCATAACTGGGAATGAGTTGATCCAGAGACAAACCTCATTGCTGAAACAAGTGACAACTGTTACTGACTTGCAAAAAGACACATTCATTTTGTTCTGTTCTAAATAACTCAGTGAAGTAAACGATCTTACCAACATAAGCTTTGAGGCCAGACTGACTTATGTGGGAGCAATGACTAGAAGCATAAATTCTGCTTACCATGAGGTGAATCTGCACATTTGGCTCTTTGAATGAAGTCCTGGTCCCGTTCATGATAACGATGTTGATCTGCTCTGGAAATTTTACAAATATACCTTCTTTGCATGAACAGTACCTAACAGCTTGGATGAACAGTACCTAACACTTAGAGGAATTAATTTTGTGACCTCTGGACCATTCATTTCTATACCAAGGAATAATCCTTGGATAGGGATTTTTTCCTGGCAACAAATATGAGTGTGAGGAAAGTAAGACAACAATGAAAACTGCTGGAAAAAAATGAGGTGACTCACATCTGTATTTCTAGAGCATCTGAGATAGCAGTCTGTTCCACCCATTGTAGTACTGGAAGTTCACAGCCATTGCTGTATATATGCACAAAGCCACGATCTGTGAAACCATAAGACGACACATGCCACCTTCTCACTCTGCCTATGTTCAGCATCACTGAAATTAACTGGATTTTGTCAATGTTGATTTAGGCAAAAAGGAAAAAAACAATAAAACTGTGAACTTCACCTGAGCTCCTTCACCCTGAGGTGGGTTCAAATTGAAAACCCAATGAAATGGATAACTTGTTTCAAAGACTCAAGTGCTCTTAAACTTATCATATACATAAAATACACTGAACCAGGATCCTAGTAGTATCATGTCAAGTTTATGCTTTTTCTTTAAGAAAAATTCAGAGAGAGCTCTGAGTAGCGAGATGCTTACTGTATACATAAATGAATGAAAAGTTATATACTGAGACAGAGAAAAACCATAAATTACAAAGAATTTCTGCACATTTTAAAACTGAAGAGATTTAGACCTTGTAAACATATAGTACGTGTGTAATCCTGGTGCAGATGTATAGAAAATGCACTATGTTCTTCCAAAGAACCCAAAGTAAGGGAGAAGATGCTCTAGATAAAGATACGTAGATGCCCATAGAAGATGTTTATAAACTTTTGTTTAAATATAATCAGATTTTTGTCATATGACATTTCTTTTTTTCAACACTTAATCACTTACTTTTTTGTTTCATTGGCCTATATGTTCTTTTAGAAAGAGAGTGAGATATCCAGATGGTGATATTGGAAGTTTGCTTCAGGAAAAAGGTCAACTCTAAGATGCTCATTTATTACAGGAAGCAAAATGTCAGTGATAAAATTGTGCAAGATGTGATGTATCCATGTATAAAAGGCCATCCCTCCAGAGAGCACAAATTGGTTCATTTCTACTGGAATAAATAAGTTTATACAAATGTGTATCATTTGCCTTACAGGAACTTAGTTGTCATGTAAGGTGGTAGAAAACAAAGTGGAAAGACATTAGGTGTACTGATAACAGAATACTAGAATGGATTTACATACAACAGAACATCCTAATCTTACCACAGTCCATAGGTATTTGCCCTAGACTCCAGCTGGGAGCAATAGATCCCCCCACAGCCCCAATCTTTGCTGCACTTCTGTCTCTACATGGCAAAACGTCTCACATTTTATAGGAGATATCTTCTTCCTTACATAAAAGCATCTATCCTCTAGATTTGGGTTCAGTAATGGACAAAAGTATTTGCTCTTATTACAAGGTTTGAGTGTAAATAACGACAAGTGAATTGGTTAAGTTAGTTTCTTCCTTGTGATTACTCTTCAATAAGCTAGATGACTAACCTTTTGCGGTTGAAAGGGAAAAGTGAAAATGAACTGTCAACAACTGGAGATGAAACATGGTATAGACCAAAATTTGTCTTCCATTCTCATGACAGGATGTTCCTTCACTTGGTGCAGAACTGAATTTATTTAAGCCCCTGATCTTCAAGGACAAGCCTTACTGAGCTGCTCCAAACCCACCAGGTGGTGATCATCTACCAGCTGTGATTATCCAAGGGCAGACGAGACAGATTTTCTGCAGTACACCAGAAGCAGTAGACAAACCACCCAGCCTTCTGGAATCCTGCCAAATGAATGCTGAAACCAAGATCCACCTTCAAAGAGAAACCAAGACCCACGAACACCTGTCTTGCACATACAACACGTGCCTTTGAAAAAAAACCTGTGCTATATGGTGGAGTTTACTGTTGATTTACAAACATGTTTTCACCATAGGGTACCTCCTGAAGTATCTGAGGAAGGGGAAAAGTGAAAAGCAAAGACATGCCTGGTGAGAAAATCATGTATAGTTTAATCAGCTTTCCAAGAAATTCTTTATTCCGAATGGCCAGAAATTTTGTGTATTTCTTATTTTAAATCAAGTCTTCTCCTTCTAGTAGACAAAGGAAGTACAACTTCTTAAAACATCCCGATATCAGAGAGCCAGACAGGAGAGACAGAGATAGAGATAAAAAGCCTTCAGACAGACAACAGTTTGGTGTGGCTGTGACAGACTGACATGTCACCAGGAACCTGGATCACTGCATCACATTAGAGACCACTCTGATCAACAGGTTGTTGACCATTGCAGGGTGGGATATAGGCTATGAACAGGACTTCTATCCCATAATTTATCATGAGTCATCTCCCAAACATTTTCTTTTTAATACAGAATTAAAATAAACACTTTGCAAAATAGAATATATACTGGTTTACGTCTAATTGTTCTAGCTCAGCTGGAGATATATGAATACACTTAGTGGTTTCCTATATGAGAGAACTGTCAGATCAAGAAAGCAAAGACAATGTTGCAGCTGAGAAACAGTGATTTCAGATTGAAACTGCAAGTACTCAAGACAGAAAACTGTATCAGATCTCTTGTGAGACAAGAGATTTCTTCGTACCCCTGCAGAATTTCACTGAAGCAGTGAGTCTCACACTGCTGGGAAGCCTACTCTTCAAGCACCTTCACTGAGCTATCTCCCTCCAGAGAGCTGCTCTGAGATAGCTGGATATTTTAAAAATGGATATTCAAGACAGGTGCTTCCCTGGGGCATATTCCCTACCGCTTACAAACCTTCAGAAATGTTCTCATGGATGCCTCTTGCCACTGAGAAAAAAGAAGGTTTTTTTAAAAAAAAAAAAAAGAAGCAACCATTTTCTCACCAGTCATGTTATTCTCCATAAAGACCAGAATTCCGAAGCCCTATACTCTTAAAAAGTAATACTCATAAGTAATAAAATTAGTGGACACTGTGTGTATGTTTTAAAATCAGGTTACTAAAATGTAGAGCATCTAAGGTACTCCTTAAACTATATTTATGCAAACTATTTACCATTGCATTTATTAAATTTAGTAAAATCAGACCAATTAGTTTCACAATATTCTGCAAACGTTACAATATTAACAGGAATGATACCAAATAAGGTGAACAGAAATGCAGTACAGTTTAACAGAAATTATCCTAAAAAAGGTAGAAGAGAAGCAAATCTCCCCTTTTCTAACTAACCCCACAGCATGCTGTTTCAAAAGTACAAATCTGTCACATTTGATGTTTATTTCCCCAAAAATTAAGATCTGAGTTAAGTCCTTCATAATCTCCATTAGAATTAGAAGTATCTAATAAGACACAGTCTCAACAGACAAGACAAGCTGGAATCTGTACAACTCCTGAATCATTCTTGTGTTTCTTCCCACATCTTCTGCCTAAAAACATCACACTGTGCTATAGGTTTCCACTAACATGGAACAATGTTTGCGCTAAACATAGAAACCCTTGATAGTATTTATATTACAAAAAAAGCAGGTGTCTTTCTATTTCTGGGAAACATGAAATACAGCTTCTGCCCTCTCTTTCATCATTTTTTAGTCAATAACAACTTCAGTCTCTTCGGCAGGATTTCACCCTTATAAAATGGACTGAAAGGAGAGCAACATGTCTGGAATACAAAATGGAGGGATTTTTCATTTAATGCTTACTGGCATTTAGCATATACTTTGAACAATGAGTGCTGATAATTCTTACCATTTTATACTCATTAGAAGCAGCACATATTCAACTTATGTAAATGCATCCCTTTCTCTCCAGCGTAGGTGCCTGTGAGGAAAAAAACTACAACAAAAAGCATGCAGCATCATTTTGTGCTGCAAGACATCCGCATTATCTCTTAGGAAATAAACAGTGCTTCACTAAGAATGGACTGCAGCCAGACTACTCTCGTGGCCAGAGTGGTTTGCCAGGATGAGCCGTGACCTGGGCCAGGTCTATCTTGTGCAGCAGAGCATGGTACAGAGTACTCCAAGGCAGACTGGAGAGGTCTGGTGTGCTCCTGTGAAGCAGTGAAACACCATGCTGACAACGATGCTGGTCCAGGCTCCCTGAAGCACAATGCAGTATTAGTACAGGGCTGTACCTTATCTTCCAAGTCCTGCCCTCCTCTGAGATTAATTAGCTTCATAGTAGCACTTTTTTCTTTTTTTTTTTTTTCCTAGCTAACAGCAGGTACCACTATGACCCATACACTCGCATGGCACTCTCTGACAGTTCCAGTACGGTTCCTCATGTAATGGGAACAGTAAGTAAAAACATCTCTGAAATGGGGAGAATTGCCTAAGAATCATGAGCACTAATACAACTGACCATGGAGTTAATTAAAAATTGCAAAGGCTAAACTGTTCAGGTTGGTGTCAGTTGCAAATGTAACAAGCTGCCTTTCCACGCCCTCCACCTTCAGTACGTACTCAATGATTTTACAGATACACATTTACACATAATGCACCACGAGCTGAAATTTTTCAAGCACACGCAGAAGAGCAGAGTGGCATGGTGAGCATAATGCATTAAAAGATTTTATAGCAGAACCATTATGTTACACATTTGTAACTGCTTGCCAGTAATGCTTATTCTGTTCAATACGCACACTGCATGCATCATTATCTTGACATACAGTTACTGGTAGGCAAGAAGAAAGGACGCTGTCTCTCAGTTGTCACATGCCATGTTTTGCTGGCACTGAATTGTTGCAGAAAGAAAGTTTCATTATACACCAGCATATATTCCAAATACAGCCTTAAACAATTCAGAGAAAGGTGCACTTCATCAGGACTCACCTTTGCATATCAGACCCCAACAACAGAGTTAAAATTTTAGGGCAATTAATTTAGTGACCAGCTACAATAAAATTTGAGACAAATCCATTGCTGCTATTGCCATAAGGCTGAGTGGACAGACTTCTTGGAAGAGTCTCAGAAGAGTTAGACTGCCCTGGAGTCAGGATACTGAGCACCCGAACAACCATTTCGTAATTGCTGTAGGTAGCTTCTGAGCTGCTATTAGTCATTACAGCCCACTGCTGGCTTGTTTATCAAAGAAACGCTTGCTGCTTCTGCTGACCTTAGAGAACCATGGAGATACTCAGCACCTGAGGAAGACCGAGATCATACTAATGGGTGTCATCAGAGTGGAAAGGTATGACAAGAAAACTAAAAGATTCAGGGCCCCAGTTTCCCATGCAGAGAAAGTCAGTGTACAGTTTGCCAGTCCACTGGTAGTTTATGCCATCCTTCTCTCCTTGTCCTTGCAACAGGGTCCTCTATCATATCCTCATATCAGCTCTAAAACACGGAAAAATAAATTTCATTAACAAGGTATTTTTTTCAGAGAACTGAAAATGTCTGTAACCTTAGGAAGCTTTCCTCAAATTCTTCATAAGAATTCACATGAATATACTACCACACACAACATCTTGAGCGAAAATAACTCAATTCATCCCAAGATAATTGTTTTGAACCAACTCCTATGAATTTGTCTGATGTATTCATCTTTATTCATGGTCTTACTGCAACCTGAAAAGCAGAAGAGCTGCAGAGCTGTAAGAAGTATTGTAATTATGGTATCTGAAGCCTGATGAAAAACAGAAACTTTTCTAGGCTCAGTACTATTTCTAATATGGTTTTGCAGAGCTGAAAAAGAGCAGTCTCTTCAGAAAATACTATGAAAAGCACACGAATGCTAGTGAGCTCATCAGACCCCATAAGTCTTACCAGTTATCTTCCAAGTGTGCCTTAAAGTGATTTGTCTGTCACTGAAAACCAAACATGTTAATATCCAGACAGATTGCCAGTACTAATTATCATCAGTATAGGTCTGCAATCATAAGCTTACCAAAGCCTGCTAATGAGTTCTGCAGGCTTGAATGATTTGATTCACTGGCCTTTAGATACATCTGAAAATATGAAGCAGTAAGAAGACATCATCATATAAACCCTTGTGGGCTCTTGCCCAAATTCTTATCTTATTCAATTCACTGTAGAGGCAGGTCACTTTCTTTTCTCTGATCACCACATTTGCTGAATGGCAGAATTTCAGAGAACTGACTGCTTTTCTGAAATGGAGATCAATTTCTTAGAATAATTCTGGCCAGGGGAAGAAAAAAAAAAAAAAAAAAAAAAAGGAGGGGAAGAGCAAACAATTTGAAATAAACACAAATGCTTGGATAATTTCTGTATGAATGAAGTGTTTTGTTGTTACTGAGGTAAGACATATCATGCAGGAAAAAATGGAAAGGACAACCTGAAATAGTAGTGGAGAGCCTGGTTCATCTGGGGAGATGAAGAAAGACTTCAGAGTCTGCTCTACAGCAGAAACTGAGATATCCCTGAACTCCAGTCCCACAGAAGACATACACTTCAAATTGAAGTATTTCAGTGCACAATGTGATTTTTAAAGTAACCTGATTCTACAAAAACACATTTCTAATTATCACTAATTTGTGCTCATGACCTGTGCTGCCTCTTCGTGCTGCTTAAACATATTCCACTTTTCACTTCAGACAAGAGAAACAGGCTAAAGTTATAAACCCCCTTACTATTTCTAAAGGAATCACTGAGCATTTTATTTATTCTTCTGTGGTGTGATGAAATCTGTGTGATGAAAACAATGTGAATGGCAAACAAAATATTGAGCATTCTTGTAAAATTACTGTAAACTTGCACTTGACAAATTCAACTCTAAATTACTGGGGTTTGTAATTATCTATAGCTTGATTAGATGTCAACAAAACACAAAGTTCTGAAGTAGAAAAAAATTTCACTTATTTTGAACAAAAGCCTTCTAGACACAAAAAGACTTTTTCTCATTATCTCGATTACAAGGATTTCTTCATAGGCAACTCTATATTCCATACTAGAATTAGACTGTGATCAGGTTCTTGTGAGTCTGAAAAGAAATCTGAGACTGCATGATCTTTTTTATATAGCAATGCATTCTGTGGTTTTGATTGGCAGACTTTAACGTAGACATTTCAGGCCTTCACTTTGTCTTCTGTATCTTCATACCTGCTGAGTTCTGCATTGGGTTTTGTGTTGATTTAAAGAACAGACATGAAGTTTTTAAAGGAATCCCACAGCTGTATTAATATTTCAAGCACATTACTTGTATCTTACTGTTCTCTGAACCACTATAAGAACACTGATTTGCACTCAGGCCACCAGAGTTAAATAGAAGTATGTGCTGATGACTTTCCAGAAAGGAAATAACACCCAAATGATACTAAAATTAAAAGCTGACAGGCCACCACTGAAGTTACACATCTGTGATTTATACACAGGCATTTTATGAAGCTAGAAAAAACTACAAGATTTTTATCTGGAAGAAAATATGGTAAAATGTAAAGTCCAGTCAGCAAACTCAGATAAGATGCTGATTAATTAATTCAGATTTTGACTGCATCACACAGACTCAATTGGACAAAACAAAAGGTCCATCAAATTTTCTGGACAACAGCTATAAAACATAGAGCATAATCTATTATTCCACAGACTGTTTTTATACAGTACATTAAAGATTTTCAGCTTTGCTCCCATAAGCTTCATTTTTATAGGAATCATGTTGATCATATAGGTCTTCATTTCTTATCCTCAAAAACTTTTGAATTTCTTGTTCAGTTATGAGAAAAACTGATCGAGACTAAAGTCTCCAAGGTATGAAATTTCTACAAATTCCACTGTGTTAGAGAATGCCCTAATTTGTACATTTAAGAAGAAAACAGTATGATTTTAATACCTATACTTTCTGTTTAACATATTTGTTGTCCAATCAGCTTGGCCAGGCCATTCATCCCCTTTCTTAGCCAACGAACAATAAAGAGGGAAGAAGAAATTTAGGGGGATATGAGAGATAATTTAGAGAGATAATCAGAGAGGAAGCAGGAAGAAGAGGTGAACTGGTGTACCTAGCATACTTAGCACATGAAGGATCAAGATCAGTAAGAGATGGGGCTTCATGAGTTCTGGTATTCATGGAACAATTTAGTCTTATTTTTAATCATAAGGTACTACGCAGTAATATTATTATCATATGCATATCACTTCACTTCCTTTTTGACAATAGCTATTTGTGTTTTGTTTAGGAAGAAATATTTTTGGCAGCCTTCCCAGTGATATATATTAGAAATGACCTATAAATCTTTAAAAAGTTTGCATATTCATAACTAGAAATATACACTTTATTAATAGCTCAGTAGTAAATATAGAGATTTGTTAACCCAAGGTTCATAGGTACACTTGGAAATTTTTTATCAATGATGGATCATCATTGTATCAATAATGGATACAAATGATGGATTATCTTTCTTCATAAATACTGTTGTATTGGGTTTGTGTGGCAGTGGGTGGGCTACAGGGGTGGCTTCTGTGAGAAGCTTCTAGAAGCTTCCCATGTCCAACAGAGCCCATGCCAGCCAGCCACAAGATGGACCCACCGCTGGCCAAGGCCAAGACCATCAGCAACAGTGTTAGTGCCTCTGGGATAACATATTTAAGAAGGGGGGGAAAAACTGTGAAAGGGCAACTGCAGCTGTGAGAGGGGAGTGAGAGCAACAACTCTGCAGACACCAAGGTCAGTGCAGAAGGAGGGGGAGGAGGTGCTCCAGGAGCCAGAGCAGAGATTCTCTCGCAGCCCGTGGTGCAGCCCATGGTGAGGCAGCTGTGCCCTGCACCCATGGAGGTCCATGGTGGAGCAGATCTCCACCTGCAGCCCGGGGAGGAGCCCAGCCCGGAGCAGGGGGATGTGCCCGAAGGAGGCTGTGACCCCGTGGGAAATCCGTGCTGGAACAGGCTCCTGGGCAGGACCTGTGGCCCCATGGAGAGAGGAGCCCACGCTGGAGCAGGTTTGCTGGCAGCACTTGTGACCCTGTGGGGGACCCACGCTGGAGCAGTCTCTTCCTGAAGGACTGTACTGCATGGGATGAAGCCTCGCTGGAGCAGTTCATGAAGAACTGCAGCCTGTGGGAAAGAGTCATATTGGAGAAGTTCGTGGAGGACTGTTTCCCATGGGAGGGACCCCACACTGGAGCAGGGGAAGAGTGTGAGGAGGCCTCCTCCTGAGGAGAAAGGAGCAACGAAGACAAGGTGTGATGAGCTGACCGCAACCCCCATTCCCCATCCCCCTATACTGCTCAGGGGAGGAGGTAGAGTAAAATCAGGAGTGAAGTTGAGACCGTTAAGAAGGGAGGGGTGTGGGGAAGGTGATTTTAAGATTTGGTTTTATTTCTCATTACCCTACCCTGATTTGCTTGTCAATAAGTGAAATTAATTTCCATTAGTCAAGTCTGTTTTGCCCATGATGATAATGGCTGAGTGATCTCTACCTGCCCTCATCTCCCACAAGCCTTTCATTGTATCATCTCATTCTTATCCAGCCAAGGAGTGGGGAGTGATAGAGCAGCTTTGGTGGGCACCTGGCATCCAGTCAGGGCCAACCCACCACAACTTTTAAAGATGAAAACATCTATTTATGTGTATCATGCAGAAACAATATTTAATCATCTGAAATTATTCTCTAAAAGGTATTTCTCATAATAAAAGTAGTGACTGTAAAATTATTTGGTACCATGCCTAATTTTTTTTTCCATGATGTTTTTGAAAAAATAGCGATAAAACAGCAGTGAGTCTCTGTCATTTGGTCTCATATTTTTCCTAAATCATTTTAGTTATATTTTCCTGCTCCTTCCTCAAGACAAACCATCTCTGAAAGTCTATGAGAGAAAGACCACGATGCCAGAATCACTTGTACTCCATAAATTCTGGATAGGAACAGTTTTGTGCATAATTTGCCTGTTCCTTATTCACACCTCTTAACTGAGTTGTCTGTGTCAGGAAATCAATGTTTTACACAGTTCACTGTGCATCAGTTATAATGTGCTTTAATCACCCTTGTACATATAGCATTTGCTAGCACAGAAATTGTCTATTGAGAGGTTTGCCTCCCATCCTTTGGGCATGTAGAGTTTTATTTAATGAGCTCCAAGGTTTCTAGAGATACACTGCAGTTACCAAAAGCAGTAAGAAAAACAGTTTACAGTTAGTATTACTACAGAAATGTGTCCAAAACAGGGAAAAATGTTTTGCTCAATGTAATGCATTGTGGTATATAAAAGGTTAATTCAGAGAACTGCAGAAGCACTCTGATTTTTCCATCTCTGGTGAAACAGGAAAATTATGAGAGAAGCATATGATAATTTATTCATCATGTGGCCCAATTCTTGATTCAGTTTAAAGCTGAAAGCACAGATGAAGTACACCATTATAGCCACAATGAAGCTCTTACAGTATTTTATATGAAGTAAAAATACAGATTTATCCCTGAAAGTGGGAGCAGAATAAAAAGTGCTTGTTTGCTAGATAAATACCCTAACAAGTAGACAACAGAGTGAAGGTCCTTTTCTTCCTCTTTTTGCTATCATTGTGAAATTGAATTTCTTTGTTGCATGGGCTCCATTCTCCCAACAGATAAGTGGAAATTGCCTTTCCCTAAATGAGTCTGCAGGTTTGTAGTTAAGGACTCTCCTTGTGTGTGACAGATAGAGCCTTATAGCCCCTTCAGTTGATGAGGCATTGAGCCCAAGTTTTTCACTTCATGAGTGAGTGGACCAACTCCTAAGCTATTACAGAACCAGCTGAACAGCAGCACTAACATCTGCTATTCTGTAAAAGAAAAGAGGCAGTTTTTCACAAGAAACTGCAGAATCACCTGTCGTCAAGGAAGGTTGCTCATTCAGGATTTGCAGACTGAGAAAGAACTGAAACTCCAGGTGGAGCTGGGATTTCAGATGTGCTTCTTCCATCCCAAGAATTTCCAGCTGGCTGGGTCTTGGCAAGACCTTGTGTTCTGATTCAGATCACAGTTCTACAGGGCCAAATTTCTGGTGGGTGCCTGCTTCACGGCTCCAGATCTGCCGCCAGCAGAATGGAAGAAATATAGCATATCCACCACTGACTGGATTCAGCATTCAGTTTCTAGACTTTTACCTTTGCACAGCTACATGTTAGAAGCATAAGAAATTAGTTCTGGTTCTCCTCATCCTCAGTTTCTTGCAACACTTCATTCAAAGCACGCTTAAAAAGTATCCACAGGTGAAAATGCCATTAAATAACAAGGATTATCTTTAAATATCTCAGTCCTTTCAGTTAAAATACTTCTACACATACAGGCTCACTATCCCAGAAAAATTTTAACCTTCATTCTGAAACTTTCAGTAGCCTCCCAAGCTCTACCATTGAACAGATAGACACACATAAATATATGCTGCACTTCCAAGTTCAGCAGCAGTTTGAGGCTGGGAGCTCTCTTGTTGCTGTCTCCATGCAGTACTCAGCCTAATGAGTCCCAATGATATTGGTTCCTCAGTGTAACAGCAGTATAAAAAAAAAAAAAAAATTAAAAAAAAAAAAAACAGTAGTATGTCATCAGTATGAGTTTATGACCTTCCACTTGCTCCTTCCCCCCACCTTATTGTTTTTTACTGGACATTTCCACATTCCTCTTGAAAATTTTCTGTACGTTTAACTCCACCATTCCTCTTCCTATGGTCTCACAACAAGCCTTTCCCCCTGACCAGATCGGACGTGCCCACAGAAAGGTAGAAGTTGAAACTCTGACATTGTTGGGCTGTGGAAGCTAAGCAGGAGGACAAAACCCTACAACACCATGACTGAAGAAGCAGCTCAAAATGGAAGGAGGAAGAGTTTGATCATGCCCTGCACAGTTGTCTTCCCCCACCTCCCAAGCCAGAAGTACCTCTCACCATCAAAACTGGTGTGTATGGAGGAATCCACTCAGTCCCAGGTCTCGTGTTCCAAAACATGGTGCCACCAGTTGCAGGGCCCTGCAAAAGTTAGCTTCACAAGCATGTAAATTATGGCAGCACCCAGGAATCTCAAGTACGGAAACACTGTGCTAGGTAGGAGACACACCCTGAACAAAGGACTCAAAAGAACTTATGTCAAGTTTCATTGGTTTTGGCTTCTGATGGTGGTGTATCTATTTTCTTCCTTTTTTTTCCCCTCCCAGAAAATCTTTCGTTTTCCATTCCTGTGACAGATGTTAGCTACCTGATACCAAGAAGCTGTAACTTGCTGAATATCCAGATGTTCTCCTAACTGCTTCATCACATTAACATCAGTTTCACATAGCAATATATATCACCTTTATTGTAAGCACTGCTGTATTCTAGAAAATCCAATAAAAATAATCAGCAGAAAAACTCTGAAAGATTAACATCAAGGAGATGCTTTAAAGAGAAATCACTTTGGAAGAACAACACCGTACACTGAAAAGGGTTCCTTATTACCCTCTCTGAGTTGTTAAACATCAGTTCTTATATGACCCTCAGAATTGACAAAATGGATGAGTGTATCTAAAATGGAAGGTACATAGTGGGACCAGGCAATACTACAGAGGGGTTACAGAAATAGTAAAAGCTGCTATGGAAAAGGGTGAAATTTTAGGATTAAGGAGAATTTGAAAGTCCACAGAAATCACTCAAAAGATTGCTGTCAGATCCTGAAATGGAAGCAATCATTCATTCACAAGTTTGCCTTCTAGATATACTCTCCATGAAATTCAGATAACTGTTCCCCTGGAGCGATGCTGAGCTGCCATCTGGAGATGCCTCCTCCAACAGCAGAGCTAAACTCTATTAGATGAGGTTGTCTTATTTTCCTTTTCTCCTGCTGCTGATACTGTTGATCTCACCCAGTTACAGTTAAGATAAGAGGTAGGCATAAAGTACAGAGCTTTTGCTTCCCTGAAGTAAGGGAAAATTTGGAGCTGCTTCCACATGGGCAAACCCTGCTTTACTAGAACACAGTGGCTGCAAAGAGCAACAGATGAGTGGTGATCACATGCTGCTGCAATTCCTGTGTATGAAAACAACCACAAAGCAGCCCTTCCAAGTAATCAGATCCTACTGGCATTCCAGCAGCTTTAAGTCAAACAAACTCAAAGAGTCAAGCTTGAAGTTCACTCTGCATACATCCTGGGTTTCTGCACCTGCTTATCACCACTGGACCAAAAGATAGTGGGGATAGTGATGGGCTAGCAGAGCGAGCTAGATCTGAGCAGGAAGTTCCTGCACCACTCCTTGAAGAAGTAGTGCAAGTACCATAAGTAATCACTACCTACATCTCTAAGAGAACCCAGATGTGTCTATTTACGTATTTATTAAAGGATTAAACACACCTTGAAAAGAGCAAGAAAGACAGGGAAAAAACAGATTTCCTTTTCACTAGATCATACGCAGGTCTCATCAGAGCTGACAACGACCTTAGTAGCAGTGTTTAAAACAAATAATCAGTTATGTCAGGCTTACAGCAGAAGAAAAGTTACTGTTTCATTTATGAAACTAGGAAATCTGTCAGAGCTTGAGCCTTGCACAACTTTTAACAGTTCCTAATTCTCCCCCTCCTCACCCTCCTTTTTTTTAATAAACTAATATTTGGATCAAATTTCATCTTCCCTCATCAATGACAGTATGGGAAGGTGTGGTGGGTTGACCCTGGCTGGATGCCAGGTGCCCAAAAAAGCCATTTTGTCACTCCACTACCCAGTTGGACAGAGGAGAGATGATACAATGAAAGGTTTGTGGGTTGAGATAAGGACAGGGAGAGATTATTCACCCATTACCATCATGGGCAAAACAGACTCAACTCAGGGAAATTAATTTAATTTATTGACAAGCAAATCAAATCAGAGCAGGGTAATAAATAAAACCAAATCTAAAAACACCTTCCCCACACCCCTCCCTTCTTAATGGCCTCAACTTCACTCCCAATTTGTCTACCTCCTCCCCACTAGCAGCACAGGGGGATGGGGAATGGGGGTTGCTGTCAGTTCAAGGATTGTCTCTGCCTCTCCTTCCTCCTCAGGGGAGGCCTCCTCACACTCTTCCCCTGCTCCAGTGTGGGTCCCTCCCATGGGAAACAGTCCTCCATGAACTTCTCCGATACGACTCTTTCCCACAGGCTGCAGTTCTTCATGAACTGCTCCAGCGAGGCTTCATCCCGTGCAGTACAGTCCCTCAGGAACAGACTGCTCCAGCGTGGGTCCCCCACAGGGTCACAAGTCCTGCCAGCAAACCTGCTCCAGCGTGGGCTCCTCTCTCCATGGGGCCACAGGTCCTGCCAGGAGCCTGTTCCAGCACGGATTTCCCACGGGGTCACAGCCTCCTTCGGGCACATCCCCCTGCTCCGGGCTGGGCTCCTCCCCGGGCTGCAGGTGGAGATCTGCTCCACCATGGACCTCCATGGGTGCAGGGCACAGCTGCCTCACCATGGGCTGCACCACGGGCTGCGAGAGAATCTCTGCTCTGGCTCCTGGAGCACCTCCTCCCCCTCCTTCTGCACTGACCTTGGTGTCTGCAGAGTTGTTTCTCAGTCCTCTCTCTGGCTGCAGTTGCACAGTAATTTCTCCTCCTTCTTAAATATGTTATCCCAGAGGCACTACCACTGTCACTTATGGGCTCAGCCTTGGCCAGCAGCACGTCCGTCTTGGAGACAGATGGCATTGGCTCTATCAGACATGGGGACAGTTTCTAGTAGCTTCTCACAGAAGCCACTCCACTACCAAAACCCTGACATGTACACCCAACACAGAAGGGCTACTGTTTCACACAGGAGCCTGGTAGTTCCAGATATTTTCGTACTTGTGCCAAAAAGAACTATCCTCCTTGTGAAGGCTTGATTCTGAGCTGCTCCTCCTAACTTGAACAGCCCTACCCTCCTGCAAGGCTCTGCTCTTGCAGGAACAGAAATAGGTATTAAGTACTATTTTTCCCCTACAACTTTCTCAGGCTTTCAATACAACCTAATCCAAAGAATTCCCTTCATTTCGGACCATGTCTCCACAACCATACAGCTTCTTGTGTGGGTGTGTCTACACAGTGTAACACAGCAAAATACTCCTTTTACAAAACAGAGATGATTGACCATTGTCAGCATTGTGCTTAGAGCTGGGAAACAGAAAAAGCAGATAGCAGAGAAAACTGGAAACACAAAGGTGCACAGAGGATGTTTTCTCTAGGATGCTCAAAATTCTTCTGTAGCAGGAAATGTTTCTTGTACTATATTTCAGCTAATGTGAACCTGAAAAACATTCAGGTATTCAGATAAATTGGTCTCGACTCAGGCAAACCAACTGCCAAGACATGATTCATGCTCACTCTTCATTTAACCTGCTCCTTCTTTCTATTTGGGTAATTGAGAAACTGATTTCAACCAAACAGACTTAGCTCTCTGGCAAAGGTCTATCCAAGAGTTATTAAGCAAAAAAAAATACAAAGGTATTATCTGTTTATGAGCTAATGTACTGCAATCAGATAATCTATTTGTGATACACACTGAATTCCACTTGTTCTGCAAAACTCAGGAATATGTTGTCCTGTTCCTGGAGGACATCTAGAAGCATTTCACTGCTTCATACGTATTCTTAATATAAATATAGCACTGTCAAGAACACACTGTGATAGGGAGGAACTTGCTGTCACTATTGCCTGTCACTGCATCTATACTTCCTCATTTTAATGAATAACCTTGGCTAAGCCTGCACAATACCTTGCAAGAGTAAACCTAAAGGATGAATGAACAAATACGCACGGAATAACTGGTTAGAGGGAAAGAAGAGACAGAAAGAGAAGAAACCAAGGAGTTATTTCTAGTTACCTGAATTCTTCTCATCTGCATTTTTGGAAGGAGTGTGTGTTTGGGATTAGTATTGTCCGGGTTTGTTTGACTTGCAGCAAACCTGAACTGTCTCCACTTCCAAAACAAAAGTATTTCAGTCAGTTTTGTCATCAGTGCCACAAAAGGCAGTGACCAGATGATTGGTGAGATAATGGAAACAAGACCTCAAAGCTGCATGACTACAGTAATAGACTGAATACAAAAAACAAAATTAGAGATTGGAGCCAGAACCAACAATACCAAGAACATTTTTGCTGTCCAGGAGCAGTGTGAAACAGAACGACCTCCAGATTTAGCCCTTGAAAACTGCAACCATAAAGTGCACTTCTTTTCCAATCTTGGCATTGAACATTGCTTCACTTCTGTAAACTAAAATGTTTGAACAAAGTCCAAAATATAAACCCAAGAAGTATACTGAATGATTCACAGGCCACAGCTATTTAGAAGTGTTCAGTCTGAAAGTCACACCAAACAGAAATGCTGTCCCAGGTAAAGCAGAACCCAATCCTTCAGCAAAATCAAAAATTCACCCACAGCTTGTTAAAGACCATACTAAACCTACTGAGAAGAAAAAATATGTTTGTTAGCACTAGCACTGTGTGGAATGGCAGAAAACAGTAGACTTATTCCTGATTCACACAGAAACTGTCAAGGCTCAGTCTGTACTCAGAGATGACGGGAGGGACCTAATGATAAGATTTGCTTTTGGTTTGTTTGTTTATTATCATTCCCAGTAGTGATAGATCTCCCCTCCCATCCATCCCAGGTCCACAGGCTTGCAATGGAGAAAATAATTTTGTAATAACACAGTGTATAGCTATTTGAATGAGCAAGGTTCCCTGTTTAACTTATTCTTCTTGAAGGAAGTAAAATAGTCAAGGTCAACACCTGCAGTTGTCTCTAGCTTACTTGCACACCAGGTGGAATGAAACAAAATGGGTATACATTATGTGACTACTACTTTTCTTTGCAGAAGTGGAGAAAAACTAGAATTGTATATCAGGTTCGCCACAAAAAACACAACAGAGCAGGAATTTAAAGCACCAAAGTTACACAACGTGAGGCTGTAAAGATACTATTCTAAAATAAATGAGGAATTTGTAATGCTGAGAAAGCACAAGAAAAAAACATGCAGAACAGCTATTCCAGTCTAAATAACTACCTAAGCAAGTACTCAAGAGCCCACAATTCTGGATTCTCTTCATACAGGCACCTCATTTTTAATTCCAAATCCAGAGACAAACTCACAAATCCATTTCATTCTGGTATACACACATGAGATTCAGTGCCCATGCAGCAGTAAACTAATGAAGGTATAAAGACACTTTTGTAGATGCTTTTCCATATTTTATCAGGGTGACATTGTCACTGAAGTTGTCAAAATAGGCTTTCCCAATCACCCCTATTATTCAACCACCTCCAGCTCATTAACAAAATGAAAAGCATTAGCTTGATTCTACTTTATTATACTTAGAAACACAAGAAGTGGCTTAAAGTATCCCACTTTGTTTTAAAATTCCCATGTTTGACAATGGATTTTTTTTAAAAAAAAGCATGCTTAAAGTCACATTTCAGGTCACATCAGAATACATTTTTGGATTACCAGATGCAATGCTTTTATCTCACCCTCAGCACTGAAAGTGTGTTCTCTAATTCATATTAGGAATTGTGAGTTAATTGCTGTATGTTAACTATCTCTCTCTACAATGTGATTTAGCCTTTAGCAAATACCACACATTATCTAACTCCGAAGGAATAACACGCTCCCTTTACCTCCTTCTGCCAGTTGGAAAGCTGACTAGAAAATGTATTTCATAGCTTTTCCCAAAGTGTTAAAAAAACAAACAAACAAAAAAACCACACGCACCAAAAAAAAAAAAAAAAAAGAGGAAAAAAACCACAGAGAACTTTTTTTCACTAATGGACCATTAACATTCACAGATCTGTGGAATAGCTGGAATTAATCACCTAAACAAATTACAATAAAGCAACAAGCTCCATTGTGGCTATCCCCCCTATTGCAATATTACTGACTTCATTCAGAGATTATTTTCTTGTCACCTAAACATAATCATTAAAAAGTTACTTCCTAAGCAAACTTTACACAGCTGTCAAATCCATGGTTCCATTCTCTCTCTTAGGAATCAGCTTTTCAGTCTGCAAAACAAGATTTAACATCTGTAAAAATTACCCTGGATATACCAAACTGTATTTGTAGCATCCTTACTGCTTTTTTCAACTAATAGTATGATACTGAACGCAAATGGATTACCAAATGTCTTAAACTAGCTCCTTTTTCTTACAGATAGTTGTTCTCAAACTTGCTGCTTCAGTTATTTTCGAAGCTTGGGTACTGGAAACTCAAGTCCAATTACTCATTAACATGATACACAAGACACAATGGATTATGTACTCGGCTTTAAGGTAGCTGAAAATAAGGATCCTTTGTTTATAAACTGTTAGGTACTCCAAGGGATACAAAACCTGTTCACTGATGAAGCAGTATTTCCTTCCCCTCTCCCCTCATTTAATTAAATACTGTCTCAGTGTTCTATTAACATCTTGAGTCCTGACAGCCCACTTGGCTCAACACACAGCACAGGCACCTCTACAAAGTCCTGATCTGAGAGCTCTTCATCCTCACTTGGCACCAGCATTTCCAACTTCATATAAGGAAACTGAGAAATCATTCACCTTAAAACTGAGGCAGGGCTTACAGGTTTACAGGCCTTCCTACAGGGCTCAGCTACACATCAAGCTGCAAGCACTTCCTCAGGCCTCAGAAAATCCAGATCTTTATTGAAGCAATTCCTGTGTTTTCAGTTGCTCTTCTTCGAAGTTTAGGCTATTCAACTGAAGCACGTTGCTGCCATCCTTTATGCTAAGAGATCTGCAGCTTTTACAGTTCAACATCCTTTCCCATCTGGAAGAAAATGGATCCCAGGTTTTTTGCCTTTGCCTTCATTCAGTCAGCACTCCTGCATTTTACAGCTGCTTCCCTGTCACGACTGTACTGCTATCACATACTCTCCATCTGACTGTTGAAACAGCATTCTTTTTTTACTGTTTATTGAAATTTTTTCATAATATTATAATTGTTGCTGATATTTTTTTTCTGACTGCTTTAATCATTTTTAGTATTTTCTCACTTGCTTTTGTACACTTTTCATCATCTTAATTGATATCTGGAACATCCACTGCCTTTTTCCTTAATCACCTCATGAACCACCTCCTTTGGCCAGTATTATCTCACCTGTTTTGTTCTGATTTCACAAGGGATCTTACTTAACATCATTAAAGCTCTTAGAAAATACCACTCCACTCAGTGGAGCTGATTAAAGAGATACACAGTCCAACATTTTAGCTTATCTGTTTCAATGTGATGGTTGCCATGTTCTCAAAGATTAATTTAGAGGTCTCGCCTCACAGTTGAGATTTGGGTTTATAACACTCATTTGATGCAGAAATAAGGTTTGAAGCAAAACTCAGTCTAGAAAAGTTCTTACATGTGACCTGCTCCAATCTTTTCCTCTTTCAGGGGGACTCTCAGTGGAAAACCTCTTGAGGAGTTCCCTCAAAGGTCGTTTACCCTGCTGTCATCAATGCAAGTCAGGAGGAAGCCGTTCTGCATTCAGGGAGATAGACCACTTGCCAATTTGAAATGAAAAAAGGAAAAGTCTCCATCTCTGCGTGTCCTTTAAAAACAAATTAAAAAGGTGAGATGTGGCATAAACCATTTATCCAAGGTAAATCAAGAAAGCATGTCACTTGTCAGTTTGCTGAACTGAGGTCTTCTTGTGTCACGCAGGGAGGGATGTTACACACAATTTCTAGTCATGTCCCCACATGTCCTGAAACAACCACAAAATTCAATGTGCTAATAAAGAGCTATGAGATTAAATAATAAAGAAAATGATATATCACTGCAAAAGGATATTACTGCAAGCACTGCATCTGAGTGGACAGCAATTCATCATGCAGAGCACGACTGGTTGCATATTGTCACTCTCATTCTCATATATATTAAAATTAATATCCCTCATGAATTTTGATGGCTCTTTTCCGTCTCCAGTTTGGAATATACTATGCTTTTCCACCGACCACTTCGGAGCCGGCTGTCAAGGCCTCGGAGGCCGCAGCAACCCCAGCCCTCCAGCGCGGCCGCTGCCCCGCCCCGGCGGCCACTGCCCCCAGCCGGCCCCGCCGCCGGCACACCCTGCCCGCGGCACGCTGAGAGGACGGCCCCCTCTGACGCCCCATTGGCCCCCCAAACAGCTTAGCCCTCTCCCACTGGCTCTTGGCAGTATCGCTCAGGGAAGCCCCGCCCCTGTTGTTGCGGGGACCTCGAGGCGTGCCTGCCCCACAGTGTTGCCACGGTGACACTAGGGCTCAGCATGCGGCCTTTCAGCTGCTGCCATCTTCAGCCTCTCGTGGCTTATGGGGGGATTCTTGGTGCCCCTGGGCAGCCCCTGCCCCACTGATACCATGGTGGGGTTGTGGCCACTGCTCCTCTGACCAGGTCCCAGCCAGGAGCTGAGCTGCCCAGGTCAAACTGGCCTCTGTGTCACCGCTGCCCCCACGTGCAGGCCAGGTTGTCAGGGAGCTGAGTTGAAAACAGGCCAGTGCTTAGCTGTTGGGTCGACAGGAGCCACGGGGGTCTTGGGGCTGCAAGCCCACAGCATGGTCCCCTGCGTGACCTACCTCTCACCTGATGCTTGGGGCTTTCTGCCCTGCAGTCTGTCATCACAAGCTGCATGTGCTAGGTGAGAGTTGGGGGCTGAAGCTGTTTCTATACAAATCCTGTACACTTCTGTCTAAGCCATCCGAACCTCACAGTAAAGCTTTTTGATCTGCCAAATGAAGAGGACTAGCAAATATTTTGGGCCACAAGGGCTTTCAATGAGCAGGGAGCAGATTACTCCAATATGAGGCAATGCCCCAGGTTCCTTATATATCTGCAAACACAAAGCAAGATGCTCTGACATGGCAGAGCCCACCAGGCCTCTTACATCCTGCAAGCTCGGGGTGGTCACCCTCTGTACTCTCTGGGGTGTGACAGACTCCATCAGGAGGTGGGATGTGAGAGTTTTTAAAACATACCTGCCCACGTTATCTTTGGAACTGCCTCTCCTCCCTGTAATGAGCATGAGTGGTGAGTGTACAGCATGGCACAAGTGATGCCAGGTTTATAGGTGGAGGTTTGACTGAGATGAGTGTGTAGATAGCTGGAACAAGATGGACCAGACATACAGGGGTGTATTTTTACGTCCTCCATTCTCTGGTCAAAGGGATAGTTTTTGGTCATCAAAAAATTCAGATCTGCTTGCAACCGGCAAACCTGACAACCATTTAAGCACCACTCAGGCCATTCTTGTTACCAGTTCAGTCATCCTAAATGAAGGGTGAGAAGAGTTCTGGAAGGGCTGAGCCATTCATAGAAAACCTAGAGAACCATGATGTTCACAGCATTGCTTATCTGTAAATGGGACTCCCAAAAACTGTTGAGATCTAGGATCCGATGGTCCTGAGGGCACTGGCAGATGAACTTGCTAAGCCACTATTCATCGTATCTGAAAAGTTGTGGCGGACAGACTGGTGAAGTTCCCAGTGACTGGAAAAGAGGAAACATAATCCCCATTTTTAAAAAGGGAATAAAGGAAGACCCAGAGAACTACAGGCCAGTCAGTCTCACCTCTGTGCCTGGCAAGATCATGGAGCAGATCCTCCTGGAAACTATGCTAGGGCACATGGAAAACTGAGAGGTGATTAGTGACACCCAACATGGCTTCACTGGGAGCAAACCATGCCTGACAAATTTGTTGGCCTTCTACAATGGGCTTACAGCATTGGTGGATAGGGGAAGAGCACCTGATGTCATCTACCTGGACTTGTGCAAAGCCACATGTCCCACATGGCATCCTTGACTTTAAATTGGAGAGACATGGGTTTGATGGGTGGGCCACTGGGTGCGTAAGGAACTCAAAGAGTTGCAGTCAGTGGCTCAGTGTTCAAGTGGAGATGTGATGAGTGGTGTCCCTCAAGGATCTGTATTGGGACCAGTGCTATTTAGAATCTTTGTCGGGTACATGGACAGTGGGATTGAGTGCATCCTCAGCAAGTTTGCAGATGACACCAAGCTGTGTGGCGCGGTTGATACTCTAGAGGGAAAGGATGTGCCATCCAGAGGGACCTTGACAGGCTTGAGAGGTGGGCCCATGCAAACCTCATGAAGTTCAACAAGGCCAAGTGCAAGGTCCTGCACATGGGTTGAGGCAATCCCAAACATGGATTGGGTGATGACTAGATTGAGAGTAGCCTTGCAGAGAAAAACTTGGGGGTACTGGTGGATGAAAAACTCTGACCCAGCAGTGCACACTTGCAGCCCAGAAAGCCAACTGTATCCTGGGCTGCATCAAGAGAAGTGTGGCCAGCAGGTTGAGGGAGGTGATTCTCCCACTCTGCTTCGCTCTGCATTCAGCTCTGGGGCCCCCAACATAAAAAGGACATGGACCTGCTTGAGCAGGTCACAGGGGATGCTCTCTCTGGACTCAACAGCAGTGCTCAAAGCCTCATCTGAAGCTCTCGGCATTGCAGGACTTCCTCTGAAGCATCCCCTCAAAAATTTTGTTAGCTGACCTCTGTGAGAAAGGGGTGCTAGCTTTGGAGAAGCCAAGCAATCAGGGCAAATTAGAAGGAATGAAAGAGTAAGCTTTGCAAGCAGTCACGCTCTTATGGAGTGACTAGTAGAGCACAGGGGTTTCCCTGCAAGTCAACAGCCTCATCTAAAAGCCCATAATTTCTATTAGCTAGCTCTTGCTGCTACACAGTTGGATTTGGAGGGAGGGTAACATAGGAAAGCATTTCTCTGGTCAGAACACTTAATTAAGGCCTTTGAGATTGCTTCACAAAATGACTCTCATAAGAAGGGGAGAGACATTGCAGTATCTTAGTGAAGGTTGTCACTCTGCTGTAGGTCAGGCATGGAAATGAGAAACGCCACCATGTTTCATGATTGAAAAGCAGGAGACTTGAAAGCTGACTTAGAATACCTTGGAAGCTACACAACACAACCACAAGCTTTCATGTGCCTTAGGAAAGCCTCCGGTGAAATGTTATAGGATTTATTAATGTTGTTGATCTATTCAATGACTTGGGATTCTGCAATGCTGACCTGTTGGTCCAGATCTTAAAATTAACCTCATACTGAGCTGCCTTTAGGGATTTTTGAATGGCACTTCTGCTAAGTCATTGAGAAAAGCACACACTTTTCTTTTTTTAGTGGTAGCATTTCTGTGAGTTTAATAGCAATGCACTTCTATAAAGAAGTAGCAGCCACTGAATTGATGCACTGGTGTCATACTACATTTGTGTTCTCCTAGGGTGGATGACAATTGCCTAAAGCAAATCTCTCCCTCCTCAAGCAGTTGGTTTCTCTGCTGCATCACATCAGTCAAAACTCTTCAACCAGCAGGATGAATTCCAGCAATCTTGCCATCTGCGCTGGGCCAAATATGCTGAGCTCAGTCAAGGACAGCTCTCACTGCAGGCACTCATGAAGACAAATGACAAGGTACACTGATTTTACCAATATCAGCTACACCATTATGGGCCAGTCAGAGCATTCCTGTTGAGAGGTACCTTGTTGTCACCTCTCTTGAACCCTTGTGGAGGAGTCTCATGTGAAAACAGACACATGGCTACAAGGGTCAGGAATGGAAAAGTCTGTTTGATACATTTTCATCTCATTGTGGTTTTATGTGTGCAGGTGAAGGTGCTGGTAGAGTTTCTGATTAACAACTGAACTGAGATATTTGGGAAGGGGATTGCTTGACTTTTCAGTCTATTCGCTGGATGTCCTTGTTTAGCCAGGATAGGGTTAAGTTTCCCCAGCAGAGGTGGGGGGAGCTCTAGCCGGGTTATTCAGATACCATGGGGACTTCACATCCTGGTGCCCAAGCGAGGGGTCGGTTAACACGTGTGTTATGCCATCGCGCTTCTTACTGCTGTATTGGTAGATATTTTGCTCTGTTCATTGTTATTACTGTTATTCTTATATTTATTGTTGTTGTTTGTTGTGTTGCTGTTGCACTGTTGTATTAAACCTTTCCTTATCTCAGCCCGGGGCTTTCTATTTCACTCCCTTTGTGGGGAAGGGGCAGCGGCCACGTGGTCTCAGACCCCGGCAGGGACTAAACCACCACACTGGAGAATCACCAGCACACGTGGACAGCTCCACAGGTGGGAGGGTGAACTGAGGATCGTCACAAAGCGTGGCTGCTGGTCTGTATTCTTCAATTTGTTAATGAGATGAATCTGTGAAAATACAGACAGCTTCTGAGTGCTCAAAACACTGATGCAGAAGTCAGAACATGGATGTGAGCAGAGATAGACCCCAGGTCACTGGTCTGCCTCTCCCTGGTAGCCCCCAGTGCAGCTGTGATGGGACTGTGACATGAATGCATCCATCAGACAGGCTAAAGCTCACTTGACCACACTTGTTCCTTTGTCCCATGCTTCATTAATACTTTCTGCTACAGCTGAGAAGGACCAGCAGCTCCACTTCACAGCACTACCTTCAGCACAAGTGCTTTTTTCATCCTCCTTTCTCCTTGCTAAGCTATTAAGAGAGACTGATCAAGATTCCTTTACCTCTGCTTCCCTAACTCCCAGCCTCAAGTGCTGGACTTTGACATGGAAGTCAAACTGATTCTTGAGATGTTGATTGCAGAAACTCTGGAGGTCGTCTAGACATCATGGAAGAAGAAGAGCTGGCCCACCTGCAGGCAGATGAGGAACTGCCTCATTCTGAGTTTGCTGAGGTGCAGTACCAGGAAATCATGTGAGGCAATATCGATTGGAGAGGGAGAAGGAGGTACAAGTCCCTAAGAGTAAAATAGGCCTGTCTTATTGCTTCCCAGAAGAGATACAATCATTTCCAACACTAGAAGGCAAGACCTGAAATAGTCTGATTAGCCTAAAAAAGCCCTGCTGAATTTGATACGCCTCAGAGCAGGCTGGTGCCTTCCTGCTGTATTCTCCAGTCAGCTACCATGCCACATCAGAGGGCAGGAGTGTTTCTCCAGAGACCCTGTGTGGTCAGCCACCTGATCAAGAGAACCAACCTGACAGCATTTTCCTTTTCTAGCTGGTGCCATCAAACAACTGTTACTGAGGTAGCTGAGCCATTTTTCTTGCAACACCTCTTAAAGGAATCCTCGCAGTGCTCTAAAGTAAGAAAGACACTCTCCTGTCTTTTAACACAGTAAATCCTGAATATAGATGTATATCTCTCAAAATTTCAAAATTTTGAATGCATTTTATGGATAGTACCCATGAATAGTAAGAAGAATGGATAAGTCTCTATTATTCCCCATTCATCAGCCTTATACATTTGTGCTTTTAATCTTTACTTGTATGGCATGGGATAGAAAAATGAGAATGCTGAAACATTCAGATAGTTCTGAACCAGAATCACAGAATCATCTAGGTTGTAAAGGACCTTGAAGATCATCTAGTCCAACCATTAACCTAGCACTGACAGATCCCAACTACACCAGATCCCTCAGCGCTATGTCAACCCGCCTCTTGAACACCTCCAGGGATGGGGATGCCACCACCTCCCTGGGCAGCCCATTCCAATGCCTAACAACCTGTTCTGTAAAGAAATACTTCCTAATATCTAGTCTAAACCTTCCCTGGTGCAATTTGAGGCCATTACCTCTTGTTCTATGACTTATTACTTGGTTAAAGAGGCTCATCCCCAGTTCTCTGCAACCTCCTTTCAGGTAGCTGTAGAGGGCGATGAGGTCTCCCCTCAGCCTCCTCCAAACTAAACAACCCCAGTTCCCTCAGCCGCTCCTCATACGACATGTCCTCCAGACCCTTCACCAGCTTCGTTGCCCTTCTCTGGACACGCTCAAGTGATTCAATGTCCTTTTTGTAGTGAGGGGCCCAAAACTGAACACAGTCATCGAGGTGCGGCCTCACCAGTGTCGAGTACAGGGGTAAGATCACTTCCCTGTCCCTGCTGGCCACACTATTTCTGATGCAAGCCAGGATGCCATTGGCCTTCTTGGCCACCTGGGCACACTGCTGGCTCATGTTCAGCCGGCTGTCAATCAACACTCCCAGGTCCCTCTCTGACTGGCAGCTCTCCAGCCACTCCTCCCCAAGCCTGTAGCGCTGCTGGGGGTTGTTGTGGCCCAAGTGCAGCACCCGGCATTTGGCCTTATTGAAACTCCTCCAGTTGGCCTTAGCCCATCGCTCCAGCCTGTCCAGGTCTCTCTGCAGAGCCTCCCTACCCTCGAGCAGATCAACACTCCCACCCAACTTGGTGTCATCTGCAAACTTACTGAGGGTGCACTTGATCCCCTTGTCTAGTTCATCAATAAAGATGTTAAACAGGAGTGGCCCCAAAACTGAGCCCTGGGGGACACCACTCGTGACCATCTGCCAACCGGATTGAACTCCGTTCACCACAACTCTTTGGGCCCAGCCATCCAGCCAGTTTTTTACCCAGCAGAGCGTGTGCCCATCCAAGCCATGAGCAGCCAGTTTTGCCAGGAGAATGCTGTGGGAAACGGTGTCAAAGGCCTTACTGAAGTCACAGTAGACAACATCCACAGCCTTTCCCTCATCCAATAAGCAGGTCACCCTGTCGTAGAAGGAGATCAGGTTTGTCAAGCAGGACCTGCCTTTCATAAACCCCTGCTGACTGGGCCTGAGCATCTGGTTGTCCCGCATGTGTTGTGTGATGGTACTCAGGATGAGCTGCTCCATCAGCTTCCTGGGCATCAAAGTCAAGCTGACAGGCCTGTAATTTCCCGGATCATCCTTCCGACCCTTCTTATACATGGGTGTCACATTGGCCAATTTCTAATCTGTCGGGACCTCCCCGGTCAGCCAGGACTGCTGGTAAATGATGGAAAGCGGTTTGGCGAGCACCCCAGCCAGCTCCTTCAGCACCCTCGGGTGTATCCCATCCGGTCTCATAGACTTGTGTGTGTCTATGTGATGCAGTAGGTCACTGACTGTCTCCTGGATTGCAGGGGGGTCGCAACATCATCTCACCCCAATGCTAACCATCTGCTTTACCTGCAATCCCAATAAGGCAATGTGCCACCAGATCAGTAAATGCTAAGACAGCAGAGAAGAGCTTAGTTTTACCAGTCACAAGATGATTGCTTTGCAGACTTACCAAAAACAAAAAAAGGGATTCCCTTTCATTCTCTTGGGGCTTGGTACTACATGTAACTCTCACCATGACTTTAGACAAATCAGTCTCTTTCTGTCTAATTTTGTCTAGAAGAAAAGAAATCAATAAAAGGAAACTGTGATGTGACTTGTGAGAATTGCAAATGCTTCCAATTCTTTAGTGGAACATGAGATGTCAGTTTGAAGCATTACTCATTACTGAAAGGGTATTTGGTTATCTATTTACAGGACACTTACCTAAGAAAGAGAATGCATTTGGATCATCAACCAAATCCTGACTTGATTTTTTTTTTTTTAAATTATCTAAGACAGGAGTGGTCGACTGCAAGATTTTAATTTTTTTTCCACTTCTACTTTGTCATTTATTTCCTGGGTAACTTGGTTAGAATATGTTGAATTACTATACTCTTGTAGGCTATGAGACAATTCCTACTCTAAATTGTTTTGCAAAATAATGAGTACACACGTTGCATTAACTCAGAAATCCTGGCTAATGAATAGTCTGGACCCCATTAGAGAAGAATCCAAAGCAGGCAGGTCACTTTTCGTTTTCATGTCCCATTAAAGATGCTGGACAGGAAAGTTGCACTGGCACTTACTTGATAATATGTGAACTAGAGATACATGTGCATATACATAGCATCTGTAGAGAAGAAAGCATTTTTAGTAATACTTAGAAAGATTAGCTCCTGATTAAAAAGAAGTTTAAAAACCAAAACAGGAAGAGTTTATTTGTGGCTCAGCACTGGGCCTCATCACCACAGCCTTTTGGCAGAGAACAAGTAGGAGCAAAGAGGAAGGTGCAAAGGTGGGAACTCTTTGCCATGTGGAGAGAATAGTGAAGGGAACTCTCCTTCTCCATAGAGACTTCAGGGCTGTATCACACCCCTCTTCCCCCTGGTCACTTGGCCACAGAGCCTTGAGGCAGAGTGTCCATTAGAGTCAGTATTGCTAGGGAACTGTTAATTCCCTGAGGAGGCCCAGGGGCAGCACTGCATGCTGTGGGATGGGAGGGCTCATGCCTGGTTTGGAGTCAAGTTGAAGCCCTTGCTTATGGGTTTGGACCAATTCATCCCTTTCAACCTGTGTCTTCCATGGGTCTCGCGCTGTGGGTATGTACTGAGCCACAGCTGCTTCTGCATGTGTGGCTTTCCATCTCCCCACCAAAGAAACAATAAATCCAGGTTCAGAAACATCAGTCAAAATCCTCCCAGGCCTCAATACAGTCTGCAAGGAAGGTCTGTGCTTGCACACCCCTGCAGGGGACAGAACCAGGCTTTGTTCACCCCAGAGAAGGCTCCACCTGCCAGTGAGAGGAACTACATACTTTTGTACTTTCCATTTCAGACCATCCTGCTGCCACTGACATCAACATAACTTCAGCTCTCAAAAGTACATGTTAGTGAGAAATCCCCAGTGTGTGCTCCCTGCAATATCAAAGGGGACAAAGAGGGGACCTCCAGGTGATGGTGGACACCTCTGTAATGGCCCTGGACTGCACACAGCCAGTCAATTTTTGCACTGGAGTGATCCCATGGCAGTGATCTGGGGAGGGGATGGGAAGAATGAGCATAAAGAGTCCTCTGGCCTGCAGTTCATGCAGAAAATGGGCACTGTCCAGAGCACTGCCATAGCCAGAGCTCAGAAAAGTCTCCCCTTTGGCAGTGTTCTTCTGTACCTCTGTTAACTATGTCCTTTGGAGATGATGAGTTGGGAATAACTCCAGAGTGCAGTTCTGTCACACACATCAGTCCTGGATGTTCAGATACAATCCAGGACCTAGAGAGAATTGGGAGACTTGAGTACAGGCCAGTCCTGCTGTCTTCTTTCTAGCCCCAGCATTTCCTTCTACAGGGAGAGGGCCAGAAACACATCCAGCCCCAGTGCACGAGTGTCCCAGCTCTGCGAACTGCGCTGGGAGCTGCTGCCCTGGGCGCCCCTTTTGGCATGGCGGGGCTTTCCCAGACACTCAAGGAGAGGCCTGATGCCAGGGCAGTGATGCTTGGGGGTGCTTGGGGACAAAATCAGATACAATTTCATCAGGGATATTACTGAGATTTTCCATGTGGGATCATATTTGTGTGCAGAGTGCAGGGAGCTCTGGGGTTGGAAAGGCATGGTTTCCTTCAGTAATATGGGAGGTAGAGGAAGAGAAAGGCAGCAGGCTGGATAAAGGATATTCCTGAAATGTGACCACTGGACCAGGCCTGGTCATAGGAAAGGGTGTGTCCCGGGTGTCGCTCACAGCTCCATTTTTCCCATTGAAACCCCTGAAGTAGGCACTGCTGAGAGTTGTCTCCTCTGCTTCTGAGGCAGATGCTTTAGCCAGCCTCAACACTCAGCCTGCTTCTGCCCTGTTCCTGCATCACAGCAGACCTGGGCTCCTGTGCAGTCCTTCAGAGCTGGTGATAAGATCCGTGCCCACAGTCAAAGCCCCAGTTCAGGCTCAGGCTGAATGCGCAGTTTCTGAGGTTGAAGTTTTACACTGACTTTCAGGTTTTCATGTTTGCAGTGGAGTTTCACAGGTCCCTTTTTCTTTCCTGGGCAATTCCTCCTTCCTTCCTTCCTTCCTTCCTTCCTTCCTTCCTTCCTTCCTTCCTTCCTTCCTTCCTTCCTTCCTTCCTTCCTTCCTTCCTTCCTTCCTTCCTTCCTTCCTTCCTTCCTTCCTTCCTTCCTTCCTTCCTTCCTCCCTCCCTTCCTCCCTTCCTCCCTTCCTCCCTTCCTTCCCTTCCTCTTTCCTTCCTCTCCTTCCTTTCCTTCCCTTTCTTCTTCTTTCCTTCCTTTCCTTCCTTTCCTTCCTTTTTCCTTCCTTTCCTTCCTTTTTCCTTCCTTTCCTTCCTTTCCTTCCTTCCACCCAGCACTCTCATTATTCTATTACCAATTCCTTTATTTCAGATCTCTCTGACCACAGAAGTGTCTCCTCAACCCTGCCCAGCCATCCCAGGGCTAGATCTGACCCTGGGTCCCCTCACTCCACCTGACCTTGATCACACCCACAGGCTGACATCTCAGCCTGGGCTCAGTCTGTCCTTGTTGCCAGGAAGGTGCCAGCTGCCCGGGCCTGGCGCTGCCACAGCTGCCCCCCCAGCTACCCTGCTCCCTGGTGGAACACTGTGACAGTCCTGGCTGCCAGATCGTGACCTGCCACCCCTAGGTGACCCCCCGATGCTTCCAGTCCCCAGCATCCCGCAGCCCCTGCAGTACCCTAGTAAAGGACTAGGAAAAGCATCTCTCTGTAGGAAAGCATTTAAATCTGTGCCTGAAAACTTTTCTAAATTAGGTTAGGTGTCTGGGTGTGTAATTGCACTTTGTGATGCAAGCTTTCACAACATGGAGGATGAAGACATAAGACTTTTTTTAGCAAATAGATTCGCCAGACTTCAAAGGCCACAGGGCATGTTATTCAGTGTTAACAAATGTGACTTGTAAGTCATTTTTAAGTAACAAACCTGCTGAAAATTATCAAACAAAGGAAACCAAGACAGTGCTGGCCCTGACTTCACACACTGGTCAGTTCTCTGGCATGGAAACAGTAGTCTCAGTCTTAAAGTCCAGTTATTTGATGTCTGAGAAATTAAAAAACTATAACCAGAACACTAAACCTCACCAAAGATACTAGTACTAAGTTTTTTTCAAGAAGACAGCACTCTGAGCTACAGCTGGTGAGCACTTAACTTGAATTTTTCAGTGGAATAAGGATTTCGTGAAGTATCTAAAGTATGACCTGGGAACGGGGAAGTCCCAGAAGCTCTTGGATTTTGTGTCTTCCATTTTCCTATATTCATTCAAGGTCTGTGCAAATAAGGACTCAAATTCAAGTCAGTGTAACAGCATTGCTCATCAGTGAGCTATTGTCAGGACAAAGGAGAACTCATCAGAGACATAGTTTGTTCGTTGAGGGGATGACTCATTTACCTCAAGCTACTAGCACAGATGTTTTAGCATACCTGTCATCCCTTAGGTGATCCATCTACCTGAAGGCCTTAGCTGCCTGAACCTTCATTTCTGTGATTTGTGATTTTTTAAAAATATGCTTGGAAGCAAAACCCCATTAAAAAGAAATATATAAAATGTCTGCATTTCCACAGAACTCATTTCTCAAAGATGGTGTTTTCATGGGCATTTATTATGAATGGCCATGATAAAATTACATAGACAGTGGACACTAGCATACTAATAGTAAAGTGAGGGGATATGATATTAGATATTTGTTTATTTTTATTAAAATAAAGTTTCATCTCAAGTCTTCAATTATTTAAACAAGGCCAGTGCCGGCTGATTTTCATTCCCTCAACTCATAAAAGATTTCAAGTACTTTATTATAGTGTAGCTATAAATCTCACTACAGGTAGTGAAATGAAATGTGCCCTGACTGAGAGAGGCTTTTATACTAAAAGAAAATTGGAAACAAGATAGATAATCTAGGTTTTTTTCCTGATGATGTGGCTGTGGATGATACACAGTGATGCCTCATGGGATACAACAAAACCTTCATCAGACTGAAGATGAGGGGACCCCGTGTAATTGCACAGTTTTCCACAAGCCTCTCTAAACTTTGAAACAAGGGACTCAGATATTCAATAAAATCTGGTTTTTCAAATATTTTTGAGGTCACGTGCTTGTTGAGTACAGAGTATCACATTTTATTTATTTGAAACAATCTGACCTTGACCAAATTCATTTACCTCTCATCCCTCAGTTAAAATGATGGTGAGGAAACCTGTACTTGGTGAGATGCTTTGAAACCAAGTGTAAAACCCAAGCCGTGTGGGGCTCAGTTAGAAACCAGCGTGAAGCAGGAAAGGCAGGATTCTTCCCTCGTAATACTCCTGAAGGTTCCAGAAGTCCTGTGGGAAACATCATCTCAGTAAAGACGTCATGATGATTCCTTGCTCACAGGATTTCAAACCCCAGCTTTTTTGAACTTCATTCCTTCACAGAACAACAAAGGCTTATCTGTTTCCAAGGCCAAGGCCTGTTCTGCACACACACCTACAATATCAAAGCTTTCATTCAAAAGCGTGTCATCTGCTTTTGGAAGAAGGGTGCACATGTGTACAGAAATACCTCTGTTTGCTGCGATCCACATGAGTGCAAGCACTATGTAGAAATGCAACGGCAGTTTTTCAATCGCGTATTTTAGCATTCTGTTCCACCATTCTGATTCATTCATCCATTCAAAGCCATCAGAGATTGCTTCACAGACACCAAAAATTTTTAAAAACCTATTTAAAGCTTAGGGTTCTCCTTAGCAAAGATGGATTTTTGAACTTTGGATACCTAGAAAGATTCTCATTTTTCAGAAAATCTGAAGTACTTCCTTTATGGTGACTAATGATTTTCTGGATACAGCCAGTCATTTTTTTTCTCCTAAAGTATTACTTAGCTTGTTGAAGATCCTGATTCTAAGATATTAGAATTTCCAGTATAGAAAGGTTTGGAAAAAACAATTAAGATTAGGATCTGTTGCACCAAGTATTCTTTGCTAGAGAAATACACTCAGATATTTTAACAATCCAGTGAAGAAATTAAATTAATTCACTTGTTTGTAGTCCAGATTAAGCAGTCCAAGATGCAGAATCTTTCACAGAAGTACATAAATGCCATCTTAAGCAGTCCAAGGTGTGAAAGCTTTGTATTTCACAAAAGTACATAAATGCCAGTTATCCTAATAAAGTCATGGAAAACAGGACCTATCAATTTATACACGTAAACAAGGATGAAACACCTAGTGATACAGAAAACCTTGTCAAAAGTCAGTGACTAAGCTACTAATTGAGATCTCAGTTCATCTACAATAAAAAGTACTGCCTGGTAGACCAGGTAGTTCATACTTTCCTTGAGCTCAGGGTGTGCAAGATCATAGCTAAGAAATCTTTTTGCTTTAAAATAAAAGGTAGGAAGCTAAATATAAGCATCCATCTGAAAACAGACCAAGAAGGCAACATGGCCTATATCAGTATGAACAGACAAATTATTGGAGACTCTCCAGAAGGCTTACCAAAAATATTAAGCAAGTCATGACAGCCTTCTCACTTTCACTATTTGATTTTAAGTAGGTCATCTTTTTATGACCTTTCACTTCAGTCCAAAATAAAAATATTCTTCATAAGGCACTGTGGGATAAAGGATCCAATTTTTCCCCTCTGTTTATTTTCATTACTTTTTAAAATTCTTTTATTTCTAGCAGGGACTTTCTGTCTATATTTTAAAATGATATTATTTGCAGGGATAATACCATATGCTCACATGGCAGTTCTCAGTTGCAAAGTTGTATTTTGCAATAACTAACTGCTTATGCATAATTTTTTCTTTTGCCTATCTTAATTGACATTATATTGACCAAACCAGTTTATACGAGGAAAACAGAAAACTAAATTTGAAACGGTTCACCAATGCAGGGAATAACCTTTTGTGTTCCTGAGGTTTGTGAAGTTCAAAATCAAAATAGCTAAGATAAAACACTTCTGACATTCTCAGCTATGAATTAAATACTATTTAGTCTCCTACATACAAACTATGTTTTCTTCCTTCCCTTTCTACAGGGTTAATTATAAACTTGTCAGTTCTTCCAAAGTGCGTCAGTATTTAAAATACACTGGCCTTCAGATAGCACACACACACAAATCAGAGATGAATGGCTGAGAGAGATGAGCAGGCAGAAGCAGAAGAGGATGGCAGAGGGGAAGAGAGAAGGAATTGGAAGGAAAAGTGGAAAACACCCTCTCGCAGTGCCCAGATATGGGGGTGAAACAAACCCTGCCAGAAATCAGTTGTTCAGAACACAAACACACAAACATACCAATAGCAGATAATCCAAGTGCTATACCTGTCTAAATAAGGTAGCTAAAAGAGATCTATTCTGCAGAATGCAGAGAAAGAAATAAATTGAGCCAAAAAAGAAGAAAGCTTGCTCAGTCACTACAAATACTAACAATAAGCTTTTTTTTTTAATTGAGCCAAAGTTTTCATACATTTTGAATGACTTGAAGCAGAGTTTAGATATACTGATGCTACATGTAGAAGCAGTAATTTGGGTTCTCAAGGCAATTTAACATAGCAATTTGGGATTCAGGACAAAGTAACTTAATCTGTTAAAAGTCCCTTACAGTCACAACTTCTACAAATCTAAACAAACCAGTTTACTTTCTATCCAGAAGCTGAAAGAAAAAGTGTGCCTGGCACTTTCTTAAAAAAATAAATCTTTCTTAAATAAATAAGTCTCACATTAATCTTTTGTATGTTTACAACTAGGTAGCTTGTTCAAAGCCCACTTGGGAATCTCCCCACTGTTTTGCAGTATAGATGCACTGCTAGAACAGTGAGCTCATTGGTTTTGATGCAATCTTCTCTATTCCTATAATTTCACTTATAACAGAGATCTCATCTGATACAAAAAATATTAAGCCAAAGCCAGATAGCAGTATCAACCTATAGACAGTGAAAAATACATATGCACAGACACACATGCAAACATGCACGCCCATGCTGTAGACATCTATAGATATTGATCCTGATACACGTATCATATGCAGGTTTACACTTGGTGGAAATTCAGAGTCCTGTGCCTTTGAGCAAAGTGATCTAAGATTTTAAAAGTGCTAGAAGTATGCAGACATCATTTCATTTTTTGTTGCTTGGTTGCTGGGGGGTTTTTTTCCCAAAAATAAAACAAAAACAAACCAGAGAACAGTTTCAGTATTGGAAGAACAGTAGGACGTTTGAAATATAACATTAAAGAAGCCATTCACAATATGCCTGAGGGAAGCAAACCATACCTTTGGAAGTGTTGCAGTATGTACTTCCAGACCCAATTCGGTAGAGATTTTGAGGCTATAAGATAGGATGTATGTAGGCTACATACAGAAAAGGCAATAATTTGGCAGAAGTACAGAATGGATAGACAGCATGGTCCAGGACAGCTTCATGATACAGAAGGACTGAATAAAAAAGCCCAAAGGTAATTTAAAAGACACCTACTTTAGGCCCATCTTTGCAGTACTATTTAAAACTATTTATACTGTTATGTCTGTTTAGAAAAGAGAAAAAAAAAAAAAAAGAGAGCATATGATGCTGATCAGGAATATCCTCAAGAAGATCCATCAGAGCAAATTTGGTAGAAGAATTTCTCCTCAACGCTCATCATATGTCAGTGAAAACTGAGGTTTCCTTTTAAAATAATAAAGAAGAAAACATGTCACCTGTTTATACATATATAGATCTATTTATATATATATATATATATATATATGTTTGGGAAGACCTCTGGATCAATAATTCCACACCCACACACCCTACAAACCTCAGGGGGGAAGAAGCTGAATGTTTAAAAACAATTCTCAGAGCTCCTAAAGGCATGAAGCCAAAGTAGAGGAGTATCTGCAATATTGTGTGTCTGTAACCACAGTTAGTGAACACTGATAATAGTTTTATTGCATTTGTTTTCCTCTCTGCATTCCTCTGTCTCAGCCTCTGGTGGAAATCTTCCACTATTTTTAGCTTCTTTGGACTTAGATCACAACGGAAGAGAAGAAAACATTTGCCAAGGATCTGGAAAATGGTTCCTTGAAGAAATAATGTCAGAGCTAGGGACCTAACTCACATTAGCATTTTGGAATAAGGCTGGTGCAAACAAAAGAAAAAAAAAAAAAAGAAAAGGAAAAAAAGTTTCCTGAAGGAGATGATGAACCTGGAAAAAAATGGTACATAATTGCCTGTACCTCATCCTGTGATTGTTTTATATCCTGACAGAAAGGCAAGAGCTGTCCCAGAAAAAAGTGATCTCAAAGAAACTGCCTTTGCAAAAAGGGCTGATGTCACAAAGTGCTCTGGAGGATTACAGCCTCACAAAAGAAGAGCTGGGAACCAGGATGCTTTCATTAGCTTTTGCAGGTCTTGTTAGTGCTCGAGAAAAATATTTATACTCATACGTGTTCACAGAAAGAAGAGTCCTTAGCTTATATCTGTCAAATCTATGCAGCATTCTTCAGAGAGAGATTAAAGTCTGCTGACTTGAGCTTCATGAATGATTACACTGTTTCTAAACACATGAACGCAGACATCAAAGCAGAGTCATCAGGAGAAGAGGATGTACCACCATCTGTAGGGAAGCCTCAAAGGCAATCAGATGGAACAAGATAACTAAAAAGAGATAAAGTTGGGTTGGGAATAGCCAGCCACTGAGGAGTCTGAAAAATGAAATAGAACGAAATAAAATAGAAGCTCAATATGGTGCTTCAACATTAAGAGAGAATGTATTTTCACTACAGGACAGTTTGAGATTCCCAGATTACTTATTTCACACATGGACCTAAAGTTGGAACATTTCTCCCCTTTTTTCCCCTTTTCTCTAGCTAGATTCATAGAATCAGGGATTCATTTATGTAGGGAGGGGCCTTTGGGAAGTTGCCTAGTCCAGCCCACTGCTCGTGGAATGGCCAGTCAGATCAGATGATTCAGAGCCTTGTTGAGTTTTGTATATCTCTTAAGGATGGAGACTCCACAGCCCCTCTAGACACCTGTTTAAGTGTTCAGCCACACTCACACTGAAAAAGCTTTTCCTTATATCTTACTGGAAATTCCCATGTCATGACTTGTGTCCACTGCTCCCTGTCCTATCATTGTGCTGCTTGTTCAGGTGTACAGTGTCACAAGAGAAATGACCACTAGGACTTTTAGATGAGGAGACTGCACATCAGAATTGTGTCTGTGCAGGAGCTGGAGTTTGCTGATCCTGTGAAAAAAGAGTGATTTTTTTTAGTCCTGAACACAGGTAATTAAAAGGAGGGCATGAAATTTCTAGAATAATTGTATTTCTTCTTTGAACTCTGAGTCCTGTGTGACTACCTGAAGATATCTTCAGTGCTTGCTCTGTACTTCAGCTATGTGTATGGGCTGGTGTAGAAGGAAAGCTGCTTATTCCTAATCTTGACAATGGCACTGCAAGGATTTCACTGACTGTGGAGCTTTTGACTGAACAATTACACCAGTTTAAAAAGTATGATTTAATTAAAATACAGGAAAATGCCAAATGAAAAGGAGATATATGTACTTTTTTTTGTTACCATTTCTCTACAACATACATGCTGACTGGCAATTTAGCCCTGATAAATATGTTTATACAGCAAACCACTGCAGATTAAACAGCTCATTCTACAGACTCTGTGTGTGGAATCATTCTGGATGTATATAAGTGGTTTTAATAAAATTAGAGAAACATAAAATAAGCTGCCAAATGCAATTTCAGAGGAGCAGTTTATCTCCTGACTTTGTATTTTTCCAACATGCAAAGCAAGAGAGATAAAGCTTGCTGATATTGATCTCAATGCCCAGTCATAAAAAATTAAAAGTTATCTGTCAGTAAAAGAGAAAAGAATGTTTTCCATTTTGCTTAGAGAGCTCTCGAGTGCTTGTGTGAATGCAATTTACAGCATTAATAAAATCATCTTGCAAATATTATTTTATTTTTATTGTTTTTCTTCTCTGATTTAATAAAATACTCTGTAGTACTTACTTGACTTTCCTGCCCTTAGATGTGCTGAAATATTTAACTACAAGTTTGCAAACGTATGTCACCAAGTCCAGGACAACAGTACCCCAACTGGTTTTGGGCTATAGCAGTGTGGACTCAGTGGAAGTTTCTCCTTTGCTTCAGTGCCCTTTGAAACTGCAGGAAGGGGAAATAACTCTCCATAAGCATAATGAGTGGTACCTGGGCAGCTCTCTGAGCAGGCTACTGAGCTGGGTAGCAGGATTTACTTCTCATTTTTTTTAACAGCTCAGTTTAAGAAGTATCTGTTTCAGTGAAAAGACTCCTTTGTACACAGTGAAGAAGATGGCTGTCGAGAAGGTGATGTTTCCAAGGAAAACAGAGTCAGAAATGCCTTGATCTTCATGAGGTTAATCCCTGTATTTTATGTTGTATTAGAGATCCATGCTAGTGAACTGTGAAACCACTGACACTGAAGTTGGAAATTAAAATCATGTCTACTGACTGTAAAATCACTTCTTTCAGGAGAGCAAGCAGGCTTCAGTTACCTTCTGGGAAGGTCCACAAGAAGACATCACTTCATACAGTTTGCATAAACCCATCACTTACACTATATGTACAAACAAACCAAGAAGGGAGATAACCACTTTGTGAAAGAAAGCATTGTGATACTGCATTGGCAGATATGTAAACACAACTTCCACAGGGTGGTAGGAATAAAATAAAAGCTCTCTGGGAAACTGCCATCCCTCAAAAGCATACTCTTGCCCCAAAAGCCTACCTTCCCTTTCAGTGTCACTCAGCAGTAGTACAGTTTATACCCTCTTTGAGGGCTATATGAAGACCAAAACTTTCTAAGGTGCTCTGCTTCTTCTTTGGTTCCCACCCTGCCCTTACCTGTCCACTGCTTGCTCTCCTGTGTATTTTGTTACCTCCCTGCTCCCCAGTAAAATAAAAACTCCAAAGTAGCCTAAGTCAGTGTTCTCTCAGATGTTGTCACGGATGTTTAATAAGGATCAGCCGTCTCCCTGGCACAGTAGTGTGCTGCCCTTAGATATTTAACAGTAACGGCAATACTCCCCGCCCCCATCAATCCGGAAGCTGCTTTGATCCTCGCTGGTGGTGTTTTACTTCAGGAAGGCGATTTAAAACTTCTTTTAGTCACCAGAGCACTGCCATCTAGTGGTAATCCCTAGAAATGCAAGTAAAGTTTTGTAACTTCAGAGGTTCGCACTGCTGGAGGGGTGATGGTCACGTGCAGTACGGACCTGCAGGCTGGATGAGAACGAGTATCAGAGGATGGTGCAATTACATTTCTGCTCTTGACACACCATACAACCATCAGATAATTACAACTGCAGCACAGGAAACAGACCTTGCAGCCAAATATGGGGAGCCTGTTTGTCTGTGGACACAGTGACTTGCTTTAATGAGCATTTAAAATTGCCTGAGATTCCCTACCCTGCTCGAGATGAGGGATCGTGTCACTGAGTGCTAGCGAGCGACCAACTGTCTGTGATGAGGTGTTCAAACAGTGTGTCTCTTTTAGCCTGTTGCACATGCAAAGCAGACTTACTGCTAAGCTCCTGGACCTGCCCTCATGAAGGCTTTGTGGCTTAGTGATCAAGTTGTAACTCCTCCAGGGAGGGTGATTTGCGCCCCCTAGTTTCACTTTTCCAGACTCTCAAGATTATTTCATTTTTGTCAAATTCGATTAAATCTAGTTTTGCTAAATATGATGGATTTGCTAAATACTTCCTTTAGCTGCCAATATGTAACAGAAGTGGTGTAGAAATCAAGCTGATTACAGCTTTTGGGGGAGACAGCTTACAAGGCCATTCTCAACTTCAGTACTACTTAACATTTGAACTATGGTGTGACAGGGTCAGACAACCAGCTGATGTAAACTGACTGGAGAGTTCTTGATGTGCAATCTGATAAACTGCAGAGGCACACTGTAGAGTGAATAAGCAAACAAGATGATGGCATACCCTATTATTTCATTTCATTTAAGCCATAGGCCTAAGAGCCTTTTCCTTACTTTGCATGTACACAGTCATTTATACTACAAAATGTTTTTGTCTGTTTTACAGTGTAAATGATGGTTTACCTGTTGTTTTTTATTAAATATTCTATTAAAGTAAAAAGGCTAGTATATGAAAAAGTAGGTATCTATTACTGCTTTACAAATTTATCACCAAAGTCTTATTACAGCAGTACACATATAAAGCACCACATAGTTCAAGATGAAGCTCTGCAAACCCCTAGACTGGCATCTCAGATGGCAATTCCAGCTCAGTTGATTTGTTTCTGACTGTTTGTGGCAGCGCCATCCATATCCTCCAGCAATGTTATTTGCAAGAGATCTAGTCTGATTTGTAAGACATTCACAACTACTTGGGAAAGTCCCAAGAAACCTTTGCAAACAATTCTAAGTCAGCATTCAGACTCACTGAGGAGGGCTGGGAAGGACAATTGTAATTGCAGAAGCTGTCAGATCATTGTTCTTTCCAAAGAACCAAACACAGAGCAATGCCTGCTATCTAGGGGCAGCACTGGCAACCAACACTTGTATTTAGTTGCACTAGTATTGCATAGGCATGTAGAAGCCCATTATGCTAAAAGACCTTAACATACTCAGCACTGCAAGAACTTGAGAGAAGATGCACACAGTATAGTTAAAAACTGGTAGTCCACCAGCTTTCTGTTGTCTTTAAGGCCATTACCCCAGTCAGCTGTATGACATACATGAACATAGAGTAAGCTTTCTTGGGGGGAGGGAACACTGTTCATCCATTCCACGGAAATTAAATACTGCTCAGAGATTTAGTTTATATGAAGGTCTTGCTTTGGTTGCTGTTTCTGACACTCTCATGAGATTGGTAGTAGTAGTAGGTGGGAGACCTGTCCTCTCCTGTTTGCAACTGTAGGCCAGCAGAGTATCTCACATATCGCAGGATCATTGTGTTTAACCAGCTGAAAGCCACCACAGTGATGCCCCAACATCTTTGTGACAGTAACCTCCTACGGTATCTTCTGGATCACTGGCAAAGTTTAATGCTGTGGGTCATCCACAAGACACTTCATTGACAAGCATAAAGTAAAATTTGCGTTACTAATTTCCTGCTTCCATGGTAGCATTGTAGGTGGCCAGCTTTCCTTGATATTGTACCTGGCTTATGTCTTCAAAATGCTGTAAAGGTAATATCCAACAGGCACCCAGCCAGCCTAAATTGGAATGCAGATGGATTATTGCCTGAGAGCCACAACTAATCAGTCCTTATTTCACCTTTACAGTATGCTTATCCTGAGTCAGTATGACCGTATCTGTTTAGGCTTCATGTATTTTCCCTTGTACCCCATTGCTACCCTGCAAGGACTGTCAGCTTGGAGCAGTCTTAATGCAGTTCTGATGGTAACTGTGGACAAATAAGAAAGCACTGCAGTGTCAAAGTAATCCGCTCTTTTCCTTGCTCCCATCTTCTCACAAAACTTAAGTGCTCAAGTGCACCCATAGTCTATCTGTCTACCAGGGCTTATTTAAGGACGGGCAAGATGAGAGCTTTTACCCTCCTTGGTTATCTACACACTCACTCACCCCCTCAGATATTCACGTGCACACACAATTATCTGCTGCCAGTCAGCATTCACAGCTTAAGCTTTTGTTGTTGCTGTTGTACTTGTTTTGCCTACCACAGTTGTTTTTTGTTTGCATCACAGTGGTTTTTGTTTGCATCACAGGAGGCTCTAAAAGTCCCACTCAGAGTAGGGTAGGACAGCTCTTAATGATAAATCTTGTTCTTTCACCCCAAAAGCTCTGGATGCAAATATATGTATCAGAGGACTGGGGGAAAGGAGGAGCTGAGGCAGAGATTTTCAGGGACATGTTTGAACTCACATACAAAGTCTGTGTTTAACAGGAAATCAAAACCATTTCTGGTTTCAATAACTGGTTTACCTACAGCAGCTTATTTGATGTGTTCCCACATGCACATTGAAGCTCACATTAAATATGAATGCATTTCTAAATGCCACCAAAATTCCAGGGGGCCACAAATAAGATCAGACATGTAACCATTGCTACCACGATAGACACTCAGAAATTTGCCTTTCAAATTGCTGCTGCTGTGTTTCTCATTGTCAGGTGAAGCATCATAATTTAAACCATGATTACAGTCAGAATTCACCAGTTCAGCACATTGCATTAGCCTCTTAGAAAAGTAATGTGAGGTGAACAATTTAGGGTATTCTCCAAATTCAGCTGTTCCCCATCGTCAGCAACAGTCACTCTTGAAATGTAGTAGTGTGACACTGTGGAGCATACAGGGATGTAACATAGTCTTACAGATAAAATAGTAAAGAGGTTCTTCATTCTTTCTCCCCTGTCTTGCTAGTTTCCTGAGTAACCTCAGGCAAGTAATTTATTCTAGATGTTCCTTGGCTTTTCAGTATATACAACAGGAAAAATACAAATATATACATACAACCTTCTTTTCTTAAAGCATCAACACACACAAAAAATCAAATCATCAATATAAAGGCATTTATGACTCAGTACAACTCTCTGGTCGGGAGAGAACTGGTCACAGCTTTGGTTTAGTGATTCCCAAGGCTGCTATATTTGGATGCAAGTATTTATTTCAAGAAGCCCACAGTGTCTAAATGGCATTTGTAAGTCTTACCTTGTCTCTTAAGCTCTCTCCCAGATCACAGGTTCCTTCTTCTTACATGGCCCAGCAGGACCCGATGTCCCCCAATCAGTGCTGAACCCACAGTATGTCCTCTGGCACATTAAAAACACTCACTTTCAGAGCCACTCTTGAGGGGTACAACAATTCACTTTTCTGGCAAGTAACAGTAAAGCCAAGTAACACACAGACTCTGTAAAAAGGATCCCTAAAAAGCATACTCACACTTTACTATGAGGTAAAAATGAGATAAAATATGCAGAATGTGTATTTTCCTCTGTGTACCACATTTTCCTGCCCTACCTACCCAGTCCTCTTTCTGACACAGATTTCTTATGCAAAACAAGAACCTTATTTTAGTCCTAGAGAATTCTGCCTTGATCTAAGCATGTGCCTAAGGGATATGTGGGGCCAGCATCGTGATCATGCTGGAGTGTCAGAAGCATTGCTTATCTGTCAAACCACAAGGTGTGGAGAAAGAAAACATCAGTATATTGGATATGTATATGATTAATGTATTTCCATACAGAGTTGTGGTTATAGTATTTTGGTCAAAACCTGTCCCCCTAGTGGGAAGGAGAATTATCTGTCCTGATTGCTCAGCTCTAGCATGCATCCCAGTATCCAAAGCAGCCCAGCACTTCATCACATTTAACACAATTATTTCACAATTGTAACGATGTGGGGAATTAGCATCTTGAATGGAGAGGGCAAATTCAGCCTGAGGAGATGATTTTAATATTTGGTTCCAGTAAGTCTCCAGCTTAAAAGCTGTTCTTTGCAAAAAGAGCTGCATTGCCCAAGCTTCTTCCACAGATCATCCTATCCATTTTACAGAAGAGGCAGCTGAGGAAAAAACACTTTCTTTCAGAGAGGTCTTACCAGTTCAGCTCTCTTTCTAAGTTCTTTCTCAAACACATATATTTTTGTATTTTTTTCATCCGGTGGACAGAAAATATGTCATTCTGTTTCATTTACAGATTCTTGTTATATGTTTCCTTGTCAAAATTTTTAGGATACAATAGCAACAAAGAATAAGAAAAAAAACACACACTTTCCATTGGATTATAAATATCAGTTACGCTTAAGACCAAATTTGACTGCAGTGTCTCTGTAGCGTTTGGATGAGAAATCTGGATTTCCAAGCCTATTTTTCCGAAACTGTTTTTACAGATCACTGCTCACTTATGAACTGTAGAGGTGAAGTACACATCCCAGTAAAATTGATAGAATTTATATTTGTTGCCTTTCATTCTTCTGTACATGATCTAAATTAACCTGTTTTATGCCACAGCACTCCCTGAACAGCAAGCCACCAATTAATAACTTTTATAGAATTAGAAAATAGAGATTACAAAAGAGATTATGAAAATAACAGGAAAATATTAGTTGCAGCATATTTCCCCAGTTCTTAAATAAATGACAGTTACAGTAATGCACAGGGAGTACTTGTCCCATTTTAACTTCTGTGCTCCCAACTTTCATGGTTATATCTGTTCCTTAGTATAGTTCTTTTCGTATAAATAAATCATGCTCAGGGGGCGGTCCCTCCCTCACCCCCAGGTTATACGTTGTCATAGTTACATTCAAGTTTCATAAAGATCAGTTTTTCCCCATCAATCATCTCTACAAAAGGACTAATGAAGGAAACAACATGTATTTCTCATTCTGTAGACCTTAGCTAAAGAAGGAGTCACTGAACATCATTACTAAATCATGGAGAACTCCAAATTTGCCTACAGCTTCTTGTAGTAAAAGAAAAAAAAATGTTTACATCTACAACCTGACGGAATAATAACAAAAAAGAGGAAACATGAGTAAAAACAAAATAGAGAATAAAAATATTAAATATATATATTTATAAAAAATGTATTACATTATGTTATAATGTATTAGATGTAATAATCTGTCAATATAATATGAAAAAAAGACATAGATTTCCTCTTTTTCTCCAGATTTTGAAAGGACTCAAACTAAGTAGAAACAGCATTGTGAAAAGTGCATATTTACATTGAGTCTTGGGCCAGCCAATTAAAGAGTTAAAACTAAATTTACCAAAATGGCATCAATTCTCTATTATACAAGAGAACATTAAATCTCGTTTCCTTGTGATAAACTATAAAATATATTTTCTGCCTGGATTCAGACATTTTTATCCTATCAATATTTGAATGACAATAAGTGCAACAATTGAGGTTTCTATTATGCAACATCATTTTAGCACACAACCAAAATGGATCTGGGTTTGAAGAAATTATAATGCTTCTTAAGGTAACAGATGTTCCATCAAAACTAAACAAAGAGTGGTGGAGAAGCTGAAGACAACAATAAATGCTTGAAATATGTGATGCTTGGTTGTGATAATTCAAGTAGTTCATCCATACTTTTTAAAAAGCTAAATACCAATTTGTTTTTTCGTAGCTGTAGATACACATCAGTGTGCTCTGTGCCACTGTGCTCTGCATCACTGCAGACTTGCTCTAGTAAGACTACAAGGCTTTACAATAGAAGAGTTAAAAAATATGAGAAACGTATGTTTAAAACTTCCTCGACTAGCCTCATTTCACTAAAAATAGTCACTTGTACTAGTGCTACTTAATGACAAAGGCATAAAGGAAAGCATAAGCCCCAGGTCACCTAGTGCCTAAGAGATCCCAGAGGTAAAGAAGTCAGAAAGCGGACTTGGGTGGAGACTGTTGTGATGCAGTGGAACAAGGGGAAAATAAGTGGAAAAATGCCGTGGGCAGGCCTGAAGCACAGTTTTGCATGAATTGTATTTGAAAAGCGTTCTTATGGAAAATACTGTTAAACCATAGAGTGGAAGTTTTCAGCTGTAATAATGGCTGTCTAGGCCATTTCACTCCATTTTAAATGTGCTTGAGGTGAGAGATTGCTTTAGTGCAAGATAAAAGATCCCCTTCAGCACCTGGGGAGCAAATGACAGAGCCTAGGAAAGAGAAAGGCAGTCAAGGGATTGTTGTAATCTCAAAGTGTTGTTCATGTTCTCCACCTCATCGTCCTACCAGCACAGCAACATCTTTTTTCTCTCAGCAGTTCAGTGTAGAGTTTGGATCAGTCTTCAGTGGAAAAAAAAAAAAAAAAACAACTCTTCTTCATCAACTCTTCTTGGAAAGGTTAGTTTGCAACAAATGAAAAGAATGCAAAATTGTTTCGGGAACTATATGCAGTCTGAGCCTTCCCTGAAATACTGGGAAGTTTGATTTGGAAACTGTGATGGAGATAGCACAGGAAAGTTAATAGGTAACTGCTGAACACATTTAGATCATAGCAAGACTGAAAAATGTGAACACATAGCAAATCAGGGAGGGAGAACAGAAAATATGTGTCTTTGATCATAACTGATTGTTTTGGAAGCTAGAGGGTGTGTGCATTGTGTTAGGGGAAATAAGACAAGGCTGCTGCAACTCCATGCCCCCAGGTCTGACCAGCAGCAAGACTGAGTATTCATTACCAGTGGGCAAATGCACACAAACACACGTATACATGACATGTATATACAGCCAACCACATGGATCAGCACAGGCAAACACACAGAGCAGTCACACAAATACAAACAGCTCCAGTGGCCCGATCCTGCTCCCCTCTGGCTGAGCAGGATGGACATCTACTAAACATAGAATCATAGAATCATAGAATGGTTTGGGTTGGAAGGGACCTGAAAGATCATCTAGTTCCAACCCCCCTGCCGTGGGCAGGGACACCTTCCACTAGACCAGGTTGCTTAAAGCCCCATCCAACCTAGTCCTGAACACTTCCAGGGAGGGGGCAGCCACAGCTTCTCTGGGCAATCTGTTCCAGTGTCTCACTGACCTCACAGTAAAAGATTTCTTCTTTTTATTTAATCTAAATTTATCCTTTCAGCTTAAAATTGTTATCCCTCATCCTATCCCTACACTCCCTGATAAAGAGTCCCTCCCCACCTTTCCTGTAGCCCCCTTTAAGTACTGGAAGGCTGCTATAAGGTCTCCCCAGAGCCTTCTCTTCTCCAGGTTGAACAACCCCAACTCTCTCAGCCTGTCCTCATAAGGGAGGTGCTCCAGACCGCTGATTATCTTCATGGGCTCCTCCGGACTCAATCCAACAGGTCCATATCTTTCTTATGTTGGAGTCCCCAGAGCTCTACAGTACTACAGGTGGTGTCTCATGAGAGCAGAGTAGAGGGGGAGAATCCCCTCCCTCGACCTGTTGGCCACACTTCTCCTGATGCAGCCCAGGATACAGCTGGCTTTCTGGGCTGTGAGCACGTGTTCCTGGCTCATAGTCAGTTTTTCCATCCACCACTACCCCCAAGTCATTCTCCACAGGGCTGCTCTCAATCTACTCTTCACCCAGCCTGGATTTGTGCTTGAGATAGCCCTGACCCATGTGCAGGACCTTGCACCTGGCCTTGTTGAATTTCATGAGTTTTGCACAGGAACATGTATGTGTATACATAGATATAAGGTGGATCTGCTCAGCAGCTGGGCCCAGACACTCTGTTTACCCTGTAGCTGCGCCAGTCTCAGTCTTGGTCTTCATGCCTGAACCGTGGGGCTGAGGCATAACCAAACAGGTTGTGCTACATTGCATGAATAAAAAAGATAGAGCAATCACATCTGAAATAAGTGATTGTTTAAATTTTTTTTTTACCCCAACAAGAAGCACAGACAGAAATTTTGGAGTGAAGCAGTAGAAACTGCAGTTTATTCTGTTGTTGCTGAATCACTCCGTTTTCATTAAACATTTAGGTCTGTTTGCATAATTAGCCATGTACTCTCCAGTGATTGGAGATGGGTTTTTAAAGTGAATAAGGTGGGATGGATTGCAATCATCAGTTGTCCAGAAGGCTATTAATAGTCTTTTGTGCATCAGGTGCTTCTCCAAAGCTACCTCAGAATGATAACTGGTGATATGAAGTCAATCAAATCTCTCTGTGATAAAAATTGGAAGTTCCAGTCTGTTTCTGGGCAGAAATCTACCTCAGCAGTTGTCCATCACTAGCAGCCCTTGCTGGCACCTGCATGATTCAAAGTTGTGTGATCAGCCTCTTGTTCCTGCAGACAGAGTCTCTGCGGGTGTGCACAAGCATAGCAACGAAGCAGCCTTGCAATAAATGTCTGTGGAGCTCTTCTGGCTGTCATTGCTGTGCCTCTTCCCAGCACATTCACAGTTGTAAAAGCTGAAAATGCAGCAGAGGAAAAGCAGCAGCTCAAGCATACTTTCTGATAAGCACTGAAAGCATAATTGTGCCTTGGTAGATGACCAGCAATGGGAGTTGGCTGTTGCTGTGTTTGTGCAAGAGAACAAGGATTAAATTCTAAGAAAATGAAACATTGGGAAAGAAAGAGAAGAAATGTCACAGTAGTGAGAGAAGGAATAATGCAAATAATGAATTCCTTGTTTGTTCAAATATTTGAATAAACAGCTGTCAGAAATTAGTTCCTGAATTTCAAGATTAGACCACAAAAGCCACTTTTCACCATGGCACATGTGTAGGCATTGTCATGCTTTTTCTAACTGAAGGTTTGCATAGCGTTTATTTTTGGTTTCTTATGAACTTGTTCATCTTATCTTTCACTTTGCTGATCTCTGACCTCTTCACTAACTCAAAACAGTAAGTGTGGTAGTCCTGAGCATTCAAACTTTTGCATATCTCTCTGAACCAATAGTGCCTCTCTTCTAGACAGTTACCAAAACAGCTGAGGAAAACCTGCCCTGTGTGCATTTACATCAAAGATCCTTTGGGCATATCTTTTCAGTCTGTCATATTTTAGAGTAACTGTAAAACAGATGTCATTTAGCAGCAACTAATTCAAATAGCTGGTAGCTACCAGGGGGAATCATTCTTTGAATTAGCCATTATAATGGCTTCAACACAAAGAAAAATAAATTGGAACTTTCTTCATCAGCCACCTGTTCGGGTAAGCTTTGAGAAAAATATTTGTATTATCATGAAAGGTCATGGAGATGGTCGTCTACAATAATTTAAATCTGTCACCTGCCTGCACCTTATAATACAGATATTTACAGCAAGTAAAAGTAAATGTCTATTTCTGATTTAGTGTATTAGGTAACAGCAGCTTTAAACTGTTTATCACATCTCCTTGTGCAGCTGAAGCCACATTATTAACAAATCATGTGTCCCAGCTAACTGGGGAATGGTATACAATGAAGGGGTTTACTTGAGTTTCTGTGGAGTTATGAAATTTGAAAAGAGGGAGAAATTATCAAGATAATGTTGTGGGTTGTTAGGAGCGTGGCCACCTGCTCCAGCTGCTTCAGCCCAGGGCTGCCCCCTGCCCAGCCACTGGACCCTAACCTGCTGCCCCAGGGATCTGGGGCCTCTGCCTGGGCTGCGGGACATGACTGCCGCTTTCCTGGTTGCTGGTTCAAATGGTAACAAAGCTGTGTAGCAACTTGCCAGCTGGTGCAACTCTATGCTCACTGCACACACACAGAACTCACAGACTCATCCCAGCTGGTCCAGATTGATACTAGTGAGCACACACACACACACCCCTCTAGGTGCACACTTAGAACTGAGGAAAATAGAAATGGTCACCACCAGCTCAGGGGCTGTGACTTGCAGTCCTGCTCCAGCCACCAGCACTCAGCTCCTCATTTGCCTCACTCCTACTGGTCCCCCCCCAGTAGCTGGATTTCAGGACACACACTTTTCCTGTGCCATGTCTGGAATTTAAAGACCCCACTCGCTACCGCAGCTGTCACCACGGGCTGGGGCACCCACATGTGGTCTGACTCCAGGAGCTGGCACCCCATCCCCTCACACACAGCAGTCTCACCACACAGGATAGAGAGTGAGATTATGCAGACAGCTAGTTAAGAAAAGATTTAGTAGAAAGATATAAGAAGATGGGACAGGCTGTGATGGTGAGGCACAGGGCTCAGCTAGACACGCATACTGACCATACCCATTTTACACACAACGAGCCCCTTCTATACCTTTTCTGCCTACCCCTGCTTTGTTCCTCCCTGCTCCCCTTCCCCTGCACATCCTCCATGGGTTTGTACAGCTCTATTGATTCCTGCACCCCTCCCAGTCCTGGTTTACAGTCTTACCCATTGCAAAGTCCAGGTTGATCTTCCTGGAAGTGGCGCCTGTAGTTTCTTGATACGCCATCAATTAGCGTGAGTGGTGAGGTTTGTTTTCATGTCATTGGCTCCATGTTTGTTTGTCAGGTCTGTGTCTCTACATATTTTGTCTCTAGCTTCCTCCATCTTGTTATCCCTTGTTGCATTTAAAAAGGTCCTTGTCCAGATACCCTTAAAGGAGCAGACAACTCTCCTTCCACATACCCTTACAGATTCTTCCTTGAATGGGGGAAAAGTACTGATGTACTCTACACTTTAAAGTATTTGATTCATTACATGAACAAAACAAACAAAAAAAATTATTTCCCTTCTGTAAGTCTTTAAAATATATCCTTAGTTTAGCTTAGATAATCCCCCCCTTCTCTGCCAGATCTAGCCTTTACCTATCAAAAAAAACATATTATAAAACTTCTGTTATGCTCAACAACTATGAAAAATTTCAGTTGTTGCTACTTACAATGTGAATATAGAATAAACATAAAAAGTCTAACTTTTCTTGGGGAATTGGGGAGAGGGGTGGGCAAGACAGTCTTCCAGTACAGTCTTTGCAATGATATAAATAACCACTTAGCATGGGATAAATGCATATAGTTATTTGGGTTTAATTATTTTCCCCAAGCAAGCATGTGTCCTTTTTTCTGCTCTCCTTGTTAGCACAGAGTGTTGTTTCAGTTTGTTTCCATCACTTGAGGGTATCATGGCAAATAAAGTCAAGCCAATAAAGAAGAAGGAGGATTTTTACATCAGCCAAGTCTGCTACTTTTTTAACAGGAATTGCCATCATGCTGCCACACAACCATAAATTTCTCCCAGTTCCAGTGATCCAGTATCAGGCAGCAGATTTCTAGCTTCTCTGGTACATTACCTGAAAACTGTGCATCTGCAGAACTACACATCGAAGTTAATCCACACATGAAGTGGAAAAATCCTATTAAGTAGAGAAAATAATGAAAACAGAAGTGCTCCCTGTTGCACAGAGCAAATAAGTTTTTTAAATAGGGGGTTCAGCATTTTGTATGTTTTGCATGCTTAACCACTGGAGAGAGAGATTGTGGGGTTTGCTTATTTCTACACTGAAGAGATTAGGGGAATAACAAAAATGAATACTTAACATACCGATGTAATTTCCATAAATTTCCTGCTACACCTTCATGTCTCACCAACTAGCAAACTTACAGTGAAAATACAGAAAGTTGACATCTGCTTCCACTTAAAAAAAAAAAAAAGTATGTCTCAGCTAAAGGAACTGACCAACCTATCGACAGTTGTGAATGTCACAATTTTCATTAAACTCTGCAGGAGCAGAACTGGGAACATTCAATCTGTTTGCTCTGTGATACTTTCTCTACTTTAGGGGTCAGTACTAAGCAGGCAGATATATTCAAGAAATAGAATTTAAAAGAGCTTCAGTTTGGAGTTACTAAATTCTTTATCACACCTTAGGGAAATAAATTTTAAATCCTCTTTTTTTTTAACACACAGTATATAAATGCGGAAGCACACAAGCTGTCTCAGAAGTCAAAACCAGCTTGGTGTAATGCTATCATAGTATTGTAGTTGCACCTGAAATATTCTAGATGATGACAAAAGGTTTGTGTGGAGAGATAACAAACCAATTTCAATAGCTGAGAAATAAAGAAAAGCTCAAAGAACAGGAACTTTTGAGAAGGAATTGACTACATAGCTGCAAAATGCAGAAAGAACTGGTTCTGCTGGTAGATGAACCTTAACTACAGCAAGGCACTTGCATCCCAGAGTATCCTCTCTGTGGGAACCAGCTGTGACACTTAAAAATTCATATCCTAGCTTATTCCTTACAAACATACCCACGTAGATAAGCCCTGAGGTTACTTTAACAAAGCCTGAGTAAATTCTCTGTTTAGAAAAAGGCCTAAAGCATACAAATGAAAGACCAGATTTTCAAGCATCCAGCTGCTCCTGTTGTAAACACCAAATGCTGTTTTTTTCCAAATCCAGTCAATGAGAATTTCAAAGGCTCACAATAACTTTGTGTTCTCTCAGTAGCGGCTGGTCTCATCTGATCTATACTAATCTTAACAAATATGTCCTTTTCACTTGCCTACGCAGTATGAAGTTATTACATTTTTTGTAAAATGTCCCCAGGCTGTGGAAGTTTGAAAACTGAACAATATTAATCATATTTGGGAAAAATAGTGTTCTTTCTTTAAAGAGAAAAAAGTAGGAAATATAAATATTCTCAAACATTAAACAGAGAATACTTCATTTGTAGTGTGCTGTATTTAACCAAGAAGGTTACAGCTGTGATAATTTCCATCTGACATCATAGAAGAAAACTACTTAGTGCAGATGGAAAAATTGGGTATGAAAATGAGGGGTAAGAAAAAACACCTGAGGTGGTTGTATTTTCTACGTTCGTCCAAGTTTTTGCTATCAACAGAGCTGCAGAAGAAATGATCACAAGGCTTATAGAAAAGTTATTATTTGTGTTCCAATATTAAATAGTAGTACAGTGCAGAAAGTTGGATACAGAAATTGTGGGGGAAAAGTTTTTGGAGAAGTCTCACTAATGAAAGGAACAAATGCTTAGTTTCCAGGACTAAAGGGAAACCTTACACAGTGAAAATGGCTCTGATTTCTGCTAGAGGAGAGAAAGAAGACTGGCAAAGTCAGAGCAGATGTCAGTTGTCTTTTATTTTGTGTTTAAAACTGTCGAGCAAGTGCATGATGACAGGAAATGTTTTATTCCTCCCAACAAGAAATTTTGGCGTAACCTTTTTGTTTCAGATATCAAGCTGCAGCCCATGTATCAGGTAGAACATCTGTTCAAGGCAATATGCATGTGTTCTAGGTGACTAATTCCCAGACTAGCCACAGCTTCACTCCATTCATAAGCAGTTCTCAGTCAGAGCACCTCCTCCGTTTGGGGGATAATAGGGTTTATGACTTGCACAGTCTTACTGCATTAGTACAAGTAAACCCAAAGATCTTTCTTTGCACTTCTGAACCTTTAGCCTTATTGCATAACTTGTCTCGTGATTCAATCCCATGCTGACAGTTTTGCTATGTATATAATTGGACATTAATTGTAACAATTTAACTCCTGAAGTCTGAAAAATCTAACTGCTAGAGAAAGTTAGAGCTCTAATAGAAATGTCACACAGCAAATAAAAAGCAAGCACAGCACATAAATTTAAAAAAAGTTATCTAAATTGTGAGTCTCAGTGTCTAATTATCCACTGTGAATCTGAAGTATAGGACAAGAGAAATCAATTATATAAAAAAAAAAGTGATTTCTAGTAGAATGCTAATGACCGCTCTGTTTCTTGACAGCACACCCTGACAGCACTGTACACTCAAAACTTCATGCTAATGAAGCAGTGTCTATTGCCAGAGTCCTATGGCAGCATTCTTGTTAAGTGCTATCTCTAAATATAAAATTAAAGTTTCATTGAACAAAACAGAATTTAGTGAGACTAGCCATTTGTCCTAATCTCAGCATCAGAGCAAACTAATCTAATCTAATCTAGTCTAGTCTAATTTAGTGTAAATGAAAAACTAATCATATTCTAAGTGGTGTGGAGGTGTTCCAGTTAATTCATTTTTTTAGTTTGTTTAGGCATTGAAAAAGAAGTCTAAAAATTAGACTGATGATAAGCAGTGTGGTCTTCAGTACTGTACTTCTGAAATGCAAACTGGTGACTATTGTTTGGCTAGCTCCAAATCCACAAGGATTTTCTTCTCCAAAATGGATGGCCATGAAAGTCAGAAGAGTCCCAGAAGAAAGAATTGTAGAACATCAGATCATCAGTACTTCATATCTTTCTAATGCTGGTAGCAGGTAGGCAACACTGGCAATATATTAAGTGTTAATATAATCTGGAATATTAACACATTCCAAATAGTTTTATCATTTGTTTATGATCACATATCAGCACCAGATAGATGCAAAAAGCCTGCCATAAACTTTAATCCCAAACCCAATGTCTCTGTCTTTCTAAACTACACCTGTCCACCCTAGTCCACTCTTTCTAAAAATTGTAATTAATTGTGTTGGTGAAAACACAGAAATAACATTTTGCACTGTAGTCACATAAACAGACACTGTACAGGGGGCATGCTTTTCCTTATTAAAAACATGATCCTCAGTTATGACATTTACTGTCACAGAGTGATGAGGCTGACAGAAATTTAAAGATCATCTAGCCTATCTCTTTGCATAAGGCAAACTCAGCAATATTGATTTAATCCATAACTGATGTTTGTCCAAGTGATGGTTAGATAAACTCCATATCATCCTCAAACCATTTATTTGAGAGCTTTATTATCTACCATTAGGGAAGCTGTCTTAGTGCACAACTTAAATATCTCTGTCTTTTGTTCTACAGTTGATAATTGTTATCCTATCCTTCACATGCATGGAAGATGGATGATTTCTTTCCTGCTTGAGGCAATTATTCTGCTAGTCAGTGAAATATGTGTTTCCACTCTTCTTTAGATGCAAAACAAAGTGTTCAGTTTTCCCTTCTAGGTCATATTTACTGTATGTAGTATGTAAATATAAATAAATAAAATAAATAAAATTTAAAAATAAATATGTAAATAATAAAATTATTCTTATCACTTGGATTTTCTCATTTGGTTCATAACTTTCTTGGAGACTAACACCTGAAATTGCGTGTTTTTTATCATACGGCAATTTATTAATTCATCTGTTTCTGCTTAGATATACCACAATGGCATATTACAGCTTTCTGTGTGAAAAATAAGCCTCTTCCATGCCATGATTTTTATACTGAAATAAGGATATGAGGTTACTAATAGGAGTCCAGCATGACTGAGATTTGCTAAGGAAAATAGGAAGGGAAGACAAGCTGATAATAAGCATCATTTGATTTTTCATTTAAGAAATCAGGACTTCCTTGTGAGCATAGCAAGCTGAATGAAAACTGTTATTTTTTCAAACCAAGGTAAATATTATTAGGACAATTTTTTAATATACGTCTAAACATGCCTTCACTCATTCTAGGAGGAATCTTGTCTGCTGGAAAAAGGAGGTGTTGGACGCTAAGTAATGAAGACTTCAGAAAAGGAATAGCTTAGTGGCAGATTGCAGACAAAAAAATCTTGCTGCAGGTGAAAGTAAGCAATTGGATTCATAAGAATGACGTTACACAACTATACTGCACACTGGTTTCATGGAAAATTAGAGAAAATTTTCACAGAATCACAGAATCATCTAGGTTGGAAAGGACCCTGAAGATCATCTAGTCCAACCATTAACCTAACATTGACAGTTCCCAACTACACCATATCCCTCAGCGCTATGTCAACGCCTCTTGAACACCTCCAGGGATGGGGATGCCACCACCTCCCTGGGCAGCCCATTCCAATGCCTAACAACCCCTTCTGTAAAGAAATGCTTCCTAATATCCAGTCTAAACCTTCTCTGGTGCAACTTGAGGCCATTACCTCTTGTCCTATCACTTGTTACTTGGTTAAAGAGACTCATCCCCAGCTCTCTGCAACCTCCTTTCAGGTAGCTGTAGAGGGCGATGAGGTCTCCCCTCAGCCTCCTCTTCTCCAAACTAAACAACCCCAGTTCCCTCAGCCGCTACTCGTACAACATGTGCTCCAGACCCTGCACCAGCTTCATTGCCCTTCTCTGGACACACTCGAGTAATTCAATGTCCATTTTGTAGTGAGGGGCCCAAAACTGAACACAGGAATCGAGGTGCGGCCTCACCAGTGCCGAGTACAGGGGTAAGATCCCTTCCGTGTCCCTGCTGGCCACGCTATTTCTGATACAAGCCAGGATGCCATTGGCCTTCTTGGCCACCTGGGCACACTGCTGGCTCCTGTTCAGCCGGCTGTCAATCAACACCCCCAGGTCCCTCTCTGACTGGCAGCTCTCCAGCCACTCCTCCCCAGGCCTGTAGCGCTGCTGGGGGTTGTTGTGGCCCAAGTGCAGCACCCGGCATTTGGCCTTATTGAAACTTCTACAGCTGGCCTTAGCCCATCGCTCCAGCCTGTCCAGGTCTCTCTGCAGAGCCTCCCTACCCTCAAGCAGATAATTTTATACTATTTCAATGCCTTACAGTTTTCCACCTGCAATTTTACTTAGAGCAACATGGCTGAAGTGGAGGGAGGGGGAATATGTGGAGGATTCCACTGTCCCATTTTAAATAACAGGTCCAGTGAAAGTGCTGAATGTTTCCAATAGTCTACTAACCTTCTCAATATCAGGCAGTAGCTAATATGAATATAATTTCTGTAATTACGTTAGCATGGAATAAAAGTGGTAACTCTTTAATACATGTATTGCAATTTGGACTATGCCAAGGTTAGTTCCAAGTTACCTGGACACCTATAATAGATTATAATAAATTATTTTAAAAATCATTAAGGCTATGGAATGGGTATTCATTGATATTTTTCTTTGGTCCTTAACTGGTTTATGGAAAATTAGTGTGCTACAATAAATCAATACAAGCAAGATATAATTACAATTCCTACTCAGATTTTTTCTTCCCAATATCAGGAAGCTCAACTGAGGTTTGAATAATAAAAAAGAATGCAGTGAGAGACTCTAAATATGATGTTCTTGTAATAGAAAGGTCGGGTGAAATATATGGACTTTGTTCAAATTACTACTTTGGCTAAAATTATTCACTTAGTTCTCCATAGGTATGGAAATAATGATCATCAATATTTTGGCAATTAAGCCAGGTGTAATAAAGCAGCACAATCCACTTTTTTTGATACTGTGTCCACAAAGACTGTCAGAAACCCACAATCCCGAAATGTTAGAAGACAACTCCATAGCTATATCTTCTTCCAGCTGCCTGTTTGATGGAATACCTGCTGATGTTCATGTGCTAATACTACTGGGTAGATATAATTATACTTTTTTAAGTCCTTATCTTCCAGCAGTGTAAGATAAAATTACTGGTGAAAAAGAAGCTCTGATCACCTTGCTAAAAAACAAGTTTCATGTTTGAAAAGAAGCTTAGTAACATAATCCATGTATGTGAGGTATTTAAAAAGCTTGGAGGCATGCCCATAGAAATTGAGAGCAACTGCTAAAGGATAGCAAAGTATCTATTTTTTTCAATTGTTTCGGTGTCATGAGGTTCATGCAGGAGTAATAGGACTGGTAGATGGTTGGAGTTAGTAAAGATCATGCTCAGCTGCTTCTTTTTTTTACTCAAATGTGAATTGGGGATAAATTAGAAAATGATCCCTGACAGACGTTAGTTTCTATACTTACTTATTTAATTTGTATTATTTCTTAGTCCGTGAAGACATTCACAATCATACTTCAGGGACTTCTCTTTATATATTCTGTACTCCTTTTGCATACAGAGCAACTGATACCAGACTTAACAATGCTTCAGAAACTCATTTCTGCACTCTGTCTACCAATTAACATAGCTGAATTATTTTTCGCTTGACTGAATGCAAACACACACACAAACTCATGTTTCAGTAAAAATATAGTAATTTTTCACATAAGGATTTTTGAGTCACCTCTCTAGTAGCAGATCATGTCCATGTAGGGCATGTGGGCCTGTGGGAAATGCCTTCTGTGAAAGAAGAAACAAAGCAACTAAGGATGACTGAACTATACGATTCTGTTTTGTCACTATCCAAATAAGAATATCCTCAAATTAGTCTCTAATCCTTCTGTTCATCACTGTAACATTTAACACTGCCGATTATTTGTCCATGGCACACATAGTATCTGCTGTCACTGTGTCTGTGTTCTGCAGTGGGACTTGGAAGGTTTTGGGGGGAGAAATGAGACCCTTTCAGCAGCAGTCCACAGTCAGTAGCAGAAAGCACTCTTGCATGTGATGATGGGAAAAATGGCTATCAAGGAGATAGCCGATTTCTCACAGATACACACTATCTACTACTAACAACTATAACACATGTGTATAAATCAGAAGTTTATTTAAATATAGCTGTGAAAACCAGCCCAAAGGTATATGAGAAAATGTTCTTCCATGCTTTGGTAGGATATGGGACAGTTTAGCTCCATACACTGTTATAAGCACTTAACTGTCCAAGATGTCAGTATTGTATTTTAAGACTCTAGCTTTTGCAGCCATTGGCTGCACATGACAAGGCACCAAAATGGGTTAACTTTATGCTTTCTGAATGGGAAGAACTATGTATGCTGACTTAATTCATTTTATTGCCTGATCTGCTTGCAAGGAAGAGAAGGAAAGACAGAAATAACACACTAGTTGATGGGTGAATCTCTTAGTCACCCAAGTAGAAATTGAAGGAGCAGTTGGATTTATTTAGGTTTAAGTTCATCTGTGCAATGATCAATTCATTTGCCTAAGCAAACAAAGAAATGCACTTGACATTATTGCAAAGGACTGTCACTACAGAATTGTTCTGAACTCTTCTCCAATATTAGTTTAGATGCTTCATTAAAAAAAAAAAAGAGAGAGAAATAAAAAAGTCTATGCAATGTCTCAGCCAAAATTCAAAGGGGGAACTTCATTTCCAAGTATAGTTTTGATTAATATGACCTACAAGAGTGAAAATATTACCTGCACAAGCATGTTCAAAACAAACACACAGAATAACTTTAACTGATGGCTTTCTCCACTCCTACTCTTTTCTACTAAGCACAGTAACTGCTGCTCAAGACAATATCACTGTAAGGTGTTACCTTTAGATGTCAAGTGCATCTGTGAGAAAATATTGAACCCCAGTGTTCATGTATCCTTCAGGAAATATTTTAGTGAAGGTTCAGCAAAACAGTGATTTGGTGAAACAAACTCTGTCACTGTAACGTGATGGAAATCAGTTTGTTCAAATTCTGCCGTTCTCTCTTCGTATTGATAACAGTTTCTCAGCTTTATTAGCTTTATTAGTAAAATCAAATGCATTTCAAAATCATGGTAATCACTGTACTATTTTTAGACCGAATGGATATTTATTCCCTCTAATTTAAGTTTTAAATAAATCTGAAGTATAAATATTGCAAAACTTCTTACAAGCTATAACCCCACCAATGTCACTAAAAGCTAAATCACATCAAGACATTTTTATACATTTAAGAGAATACCAGAACAAGAATATATTAGGCATCTGAATTAGAGTATAACAAAAGATAATAAAAGAGCAGGAAAATAGCAGGATAGTGAACTGAAAGCAAGAGAGAACTGAGGCACAAAAACCTGACAGCACTCTCAGTGTTCTGAGAAGAAGAGAAACAGTTGAGCTTTTCTAAGCTGTTATCCATCTGATAGCCAGTCTAGAGCATGCTTACGGAGGTAGACTTTACAAGGTAAATAGAGGTATAACTAAGAAGATCAGCAAAGATTACTGTTTTGTACTTTTACATGGGTATTTGTTAATCCCAATGGAATGCAGTCAATTAAACTTTATTGTCTCATAAACCTCCAAGCCTGTCTCCCTTCTGTGAATTCTTTATACTGCTTTCACAGCTATTGCAAATATGCCATTTATAGTGGTCCATCAGAAGGAAATGCAAACTGCATATTGCCTTATGCAACTACGTAATTACACAATTATTGATTAATCATCTAATTATACTATGAAAAATGCTTCCTTTGTTTATAAGGGATTTAGCCCAACTATGTCTGGCTCCACTGCTCTGAGGAAATATGCAGGTTATATCCACATGCTTTAAGTATTTCCTTCTAATCCTGATGCCAACCTGTCAGTGTTTAATGCTAAGAACATTTACCCACATGAAACTGGGTTTGTTTCCATTAATACATAAGAAAAACAATTCTTGTTTATTTACCTTCAGGATTTTTCTCCTTTTCAGTGCAGTTTTATCTTGAAAAGACCACTCAATTATTTTCTATTCAGTTTTGCTCTTCATCTTAGTTTTTACACAACTTAGTGCCAAACTGCACAGTGCTATCTAAAAGCAAAATCTTGCCCATAATTATTTATCTCCTGAAATCTCCAAAAAGTGTCTTATACATAGATGTGAGTTATCTTCAAGATACTTTATGTACTTTTCCAAGAGAGGCAAGTTCTTTCCCTGGTGTTACCGTGGGATGGACATAGACTATTACCTTTAGAATAATGATCTCAGGCTCCCCATGGGAAGATGAGCCACTGCTCACTTTCCTACTCCTTCTCCCCACCACACACCCGTATGTCCACAACCTGAGCTATGGTTTACTTTAGTTATTCCAGCCAACACAAATCTCCGTTAAAGGTATGATGTTTCACCTGATCTGTACAAAATTCTTTATGTGACCTGAAGCCTGTGACTATTAGACACTTGGCTACAATGCAAAGGCCATTAAAAATAGCTCAAAATCTAAAAAGATGTTAAGTGTAGCAAACCTTTTAATGAGTTTGAAATAATGGTCAAATTTGTTGTATGACTTGAAATAACCATCTCATTTATTTCAGAAAAATAACTTAGGAGCTGTAATTATTTCTTTTTAAAAAATCTCATTTTATATTTCATAAAATACTGGCTTTTGAAAATTGTTTACTTGGTAGTGATTAGCAGAACTGTAATTTTCTTCTACTGTTTATTATTCATGAGGATTAGCTATCAAACAGCTATGTAAAAAAGCACAACACAGTGCTTGTAGTTCTGAGAAAGTAACCTTTGCAAGCCATACAGTGTCACAATTTTTTATGAGTGAGATAACCCGGGTTCAGACCCTAGTGTGACATATGCTTAGCTGCTGCTGTTGTCGAGAAACTGGTGAGCTCAAAAACTCAAGTGCTATGAATTTCTGGAGTTCTGTGTACAGAGAATGCTCTTCTCCTCCAAAAGTCACAAAGTTCCAGATTATAATTGTAGAGAAAGACCTATAACAACAAGGAAAGCTCTTGAAAATCTTCTTAATATATATTACTGAGACAATTTTTCTTCTTAAGGATACCTGAGGGATTTATAAATTAATGCCCAGACACATGACAGATATGGATTTTACAAGCTAGTCCTGAAAGTCATTATTTTGTCACCAGACAATATAAAGGAAATATACAAATGCCAGTGGCAAAGAGATGTGTTCTAGAAAAATAATTGTTGCCGGTTTTCCTCAGATTTTTATTCGTTGCATATCATTTGGCTGAACACATTACCAAATTCTACTAAAGAATCAATTGGCCAAACTTCAGTACTTTAGCAGGCTTGCCTGAATTAAATCTGGTACTGTATAGATCTCAGAACTCAAAAAATTTCCAGTGATTGAAATATATTTTAAAAAAATTCATAGAATGCTCATTTTACATGCCACTGTTGAAAACACAGTAGCCCGAAACAACCAATACCATTCATATGCTGCCTTTCTATACTGCTACACAATGTATTACATTACCACTGGCAAGCAGCTAGGCATTTTTAAATAAATAAGCAAAAAGCATGGTCAATCAAAGAGAATTAAACTTGAAACTCCCCAGCAGAGCAATATTCATTTAGATGAAACAAGACAAAGACTCCTGAAGCTGGAACTACTTTTATTTTCTTTTGATTTAAACCCGTTATGTGGGCTTTGAATCATTAATGTAAATCACCATCAAAGTGTTACTTAGCAAAAATTAGAGCTCATGTTCATATTTTAAAAATAAATGTAGGTTTTGTATTGTACCACAGCTGACCAAAATAAAGAATACAAATATGTATACACACAGAGAAATTCCAGATAATATCAAAAAAACATTTCAGTGCTATTTCAGTCTTGGGACAAGAAACTACAGGTTTTCATTTTAGTTGAAATGCAGCACATTCAGAGCCAATAACAATTTTTTTCCAAACAACCCATCATTAGAATATCAAATTTACTGCCACAGTAAACTACTGAGGCCAAATAATTCACAAAAATGTAATAATTTTATCTGTTTGCAAGCTGTTCTACAGTCTTCTCTTTCAAATGATTGATCTCAGATTATAGTCAATGAAGCAGTTCCAAAAGCATGGATGCTTGTTTTCCAGCCCAAATCCCCACTTGTTAAAACTTGTTGGATCCACTGTAACATCTTGTTATGGGCTCCTGTATTGATAAGATCCAAACCTATACTCTTTAGAAGATGTTCTTTCCTCAGGACCACCCAGGTTAGTTGCAGGGTTTTATAGGGCTGTTAATATTCTTTCTCCTTTTGGGTCTCTCCTCACAGGGCTGAATTTGTTTTGTCACAATATTTGCTGGCAGAAATGCATTTCAGAGCATAAGAAAGGACACAGAAGAAGATAATTTTTTCTCAGATCTCTCTTTTTCATAAGCCATCAGCCTGTTTATAACCGTTGTCCAAAAAGTCTCACCTCTGAGCAAGGTGCCTTGAATCTGGATTTTATTGACAGTGTGGGTTTATATAGCAGTATAGATCACCTTGGATATATGGTGTTAGGACTGATCTGTATATATTATGAGTCTCAAACCTAACAAGTCTACTACTGTACATTTGCAGTGAGTTTGGTGAACAAGCCACATGACTGTCATGTGACAAGCTGACAGATATGAAAACTATGTGTCCTGGTTTGAACTCAGAGGGCAACTGAGTATCACACAGCTGCACACTCCACCCTTTCCCCCAGCACTGAGAAGGGGAAAATAAGCAAAGAAGCCGCTCACTGGCTCCTTCCCCGCCCAGCACTGAGAAGGAGGAAAGCAAAAGACCCAGGAACTTGAGATGAGGACAGGGAGGGATGCCAACATCCTTTAAGGCACTGGCAAAAATCAGACTTGTTAGGGGAAGAAAAAAAGAACAAAAAATTTAATACAGACACTAACAACAACAACATGTAACAGACAGAGTAGGATCATGCAAAAAATTGACGCCTCTTGGAAACACCTTTCCCCATCACTCCCTACTTCCCAGGCCCAGCTTTGCTCCCGGTTCCCCTTCTTAAACATGTTATTGCAGAGGCGCAGGTAATTGGCTTGGCCTTGGCCAGAGGCAGGTCTGACTTGGATCTGGGGGAGCTTCAAGAAGCTTCTCACAGGGGCCCACTGCTGTAGCCCCCTCCCCTGCTGCCAAAAAACCCCCACCACTCATTCAAACCAGGGCACTATGTCTAATTGTCACTTCACATGTGAATTGCAAGACTTGTCTATCTGAAAAATCATGCGTTATTTGAGTTTGCATCTTGGATTTCTTAAACTCTTACAAGGTTTCTAAAAAAGACAAAGTTGATGCAAGCAAGAAACGGAAAACCAACAGGCCCAATCTCAGTACCTACAAACACATTTAGATCACACAAACAGTGAAGTCCTGCCATCTGGACCAACAGAGTAACTGTCACATTTGCCAAAGGGTAAAACAGATTATGAAGATGCTAATTCACACTGGTGTAGTAGACATAAAGTCTTACACAGAGCCACGCAAAATCACAGTGTTGCTTTTTCATTTGGACTCTGATTTTGCTGAGAGGTCTGAAAAGTCCATTAGCATTTAGCCAAAGAAGTCCTGAACCAATACAGAGCTGCAGATGCTGAAGGACACAAGTTATTCCAGCTGCAACTGACATTAACTTACATTCAATCTTTTTGTCCTCATTGGCCCTTTTTCTGATGGCAGACTATGTCAGAGCTTTGTATATTTATTAGGTTACTTAGGTCGGGTCAGACAGCAGATGAGGATCCCTGAATATAAATGCTTACCTATAAAACCAAGGACTTGGCCCAAAGTTATATGAGACTATGGAGATCTTTGCATTGACTTCAATTATCTGTTAATCTCACAAAATAGTTTCTCTGGACTGCAGGACAGAAAAAAAAAAAACAAAGAACCAAAACCGGGTAACTAAATACCTGTATCTGCATGTATAAGCTATATCAGGTGAAAGTCTTGAGTTACTGCTCTATTTCAATTAGAAGATTTAAAACTCAAAGGGGTTGTTTGTTTGTTTGTTTGTTTGTTTTCACAGTGATGACATAAAATCAAATGTCAGATTTCATTCCCTTCCACAAGCATTTGACAGCCCATTTCTGGGTGGGTACTCAGAGTTTTGAGGCAGTTTTCAGTCTTTCTGAACAAAATCAACATTGATTTTAATTTAAACTATAATTGACCTGTGGAAAGTGTGTTGTGAGACACATCCGTCATCCATTAAAATGGCTCTTTCACCCTCAGTACCTTACAGTGATCACTGATCTAAGCATCCTGTTTTAAGAACTGCAGCTCTAGGCTTTGGTGAATTGAGTTTCTTGAGATATTGATTTTTATTCAAGTACTTAAAGAAATATTCCTTTCTGTGAATTCCCTATCTTATCCAGAAGTTGAGGGTCCAGACCAGCTCCTGTTGAAGACAACAGTAATCTATTCAGTGAATTTATTTGGATTTAGAGCACGACCTGAGAATTCTTTAAACCAAAACTTTGAACAAGATGTCTAACTTAGTGTATGATGAGCACAGCAGTTGTGATTCTCTGTAGAGTTAATCATGATTGCATAGAAAAAGGAAAAAAAGAAATTAAATGATTCTTTAATAAATCTCTGATATTTGTCCACCCGCAGATCTCTACTGAAATCAACAAGGAAGTGAGCCATTACTAGTGTGGTAGAGTTCAGTTTTAAGGTCATATATTATCTGCCTGTTCATTTATAGCTAAATTACTCTATTTTAATTTCACTGAAAAGCAAACAAAATGAATGCCTAAGATCCAGAACACCATGGCAATCATTAACATCATTAAGAAGGGTCTTTGTGTTTTATCAGTGAACCACAGCCTGACATCAGTAGGCTATGGCTAAGTTAAGTAAAAGGAGCCCCTCAAAAGCATCCACACACTTGCTACTCAAGTCACTAACACTTACCTATAGCACTGATAAGGCAAGTTGAAGTTAGTCCATAACAAATGATAGGACTTCCGTGCTAAGAAAACAGAGGTAGAGATGCTCATATAGGAGAAAATATGGGTGACTGCTTAACCAGTCATCTCTCATGATCAGAAGAAAAACACTCCCCAAGGGGTCTACTACTACATCAACCATGCCTTCTATGTTTTGAGAGCAATCTTTAAGAATTTTTTTCAGAAATGAAGGCTATTTTGTTTGGTTTTACCTAAATGAAGACACTTGAATTTGCTTAGGAGCATGGGATATCTTCCTGAAAACCGACAGTGATTCTTTTACACCAACTATCACATTTCTTAAGAAAATCCCAACAATACTACCATTGTTTATAAATGAGAATAATGTTTGTATGATTGTTCAGAAGTTCTGTAAATTATGTGTCATTTCTATCATCATGGGAACATCTTGGCAGTGAAAAGGGCTCTCCATGCCAAAAAAAAAAGACATTTACTAGTATGAAAGACAGGTTATACAATTCAAAAAACAATCAAACAAACAAAAAGCCAAGAGCTTTTTAATGGGGAAAAAAAAACCACCAAAGCTTTAAAGCAAAAAAAATACTAATATTTCACAATTTATAAATTCAAGGTTTTCACAAAGTATTACTTTATTTCAGGGCTATCACAAGGTGGCCACTCTAGATCTCTTAAAATAATTGATTTTGCACCTGAGAAATGGAAAAGAAAATTAAAGCAGATGAACTTCTATTTAAAGATTCATTTTTACTTGCCAGAACTTGAAATGTGAAAACACATTCTGATCTAGGTTCAGCTCAGCTGGTTAAAAATCCTTTAAAATTGTTCATTTTTATGTACTTCCAATAAAATTGAAGAAGAGTTTTATTTACTTCTCACAGAGAAGCTATAGCAGTTTTTTGAAAGGAATATTTGTTGAAGCCTGAGCAGAGGGACATATTGCATTTCCCAGAAGGGTCTCTGGATATGGGGCACAAAGCAACAGAGCACCAGTAGAACAAATGAGAAGTGTAAATTCCTCTCAGAAGGCAGCTTTTAAGAGGTGAAACCTGGGAGTGGGAAGAATCATAGAATGGTTTGGATTCAAAGGGACTTTAAAGATCATCTATTTCCAACCTTCCTGCCATGGGCACGGACACCTTCCAGTAGAACAGGTTGCTCAAAGCCCCATCCAACCTGGCCTTCAACACTATCAGGGAGGAAACAGCCACAACTTCTCTGGGCAACTTGTTCCAGTGCCTCACCACCCTCACGATAAAGAATTTCTTCCTTATATCTAATCTAAATCTACCCTCTTTCAGTTTAAAACTGTTAACCCTCATCCTAGCACTACACTCCCTGATAAAGAGTCCCTACCATCTTTACTGTACGGCTGGAAGGCCACTATAACATCTCCCTGGAGCCTTCTCCAGGCTGAACAACCCTGACTCTCTCAGTCTGTCCTCATCAGGGAGGTGCTCTAGCCTCCTGAATATCTTCTTGGCTCTCCTCTGGACCCACTCCAACCCACTCCATGTCCTTCTTATGTTGGAGATCCCAGAGTGAACACAGCACTCCAGGTGGAGTCTCATGACCTCGGCCTACTGGCCGCAATTCTCTTGAAGCAGCCCAGAATACAGTTGGCTTTCTGAGCTGCGAACACACATTGCTGGGTCAGTCAGTTTTCCATCCACTGCTACTCCCAAGTACTTCTCTTCAGGGCTGATCTCAATCCACTCTTCACCCAGCCTGGATTTGTGTTTGGGATTGCCTCAACCCATGTGCAGGACCTTGCACCTGACCTTGTTGAACTTCATGAGGTTTGCATGGGCCCACCTCTCAAGCCTGTCAAGGTCCCTCTGGATGGCACATCCCTTCCCTCTAGAGTATCAACCACACCACATAGCTTGGTGTCATCTGCAAACTTGCTGAGGGTGCACAAAATCCCACCATTCATATCGCCAACAAAGATGTTAAACAACACTGGTCCCGATACTGACCTCTGAGGAATGCCACTCATCACTGTTCTCTACTTGGACATTGACCATTGAGCACAACTCTGAGTGCAACCATCCAACCAATTGCTTATCCACCATCCATCAAATCCATGTCTTTCTAATTTAAAGACAAGGATGTCATGTGGGACAGTGTCAGTTGCTTTGCACAAGTCCAGGTAAATGACATCAGGTTCTCTCCCTCTATCTACCAGCGCTGTAACCCCATAGTAGAAGGCACAATATGCCATTCATGAAGCCATGTTGGCTGTCACTAATCACCTCCTTGTTTTCCATGTGCCTTAACATAGTTTTCAGGAGGATCTACTTCATGGTCTTGCCAGGCACAGAAGTGAGACTGACTAGCCTGTAGTTGCCTGGGCCTTCTTTTTTTCTGGGGGTTATGTTTCCCCTTTTCCAGTCAGCGGGAACTTCACCAAACTGCCAGAACTTCTCAAATATGATGGATAGCAGCTTAGCCACTTCATTCACCAGTTCCCTCAGGATCCACGGATTCATCCCATCAGGCCCCATGGACTTGTACTCCTTCAGGTTCCTTAGATGGTCTTGAACCTGACCTTCTCCTGCAGTTTGCAGTTCTTCATTCTCCCAGTCCCCACCTTTGCTTTCTGCGTCTTGGACAGTGTGGTGTGGCTGGAGCCCTTGCCAGTGAAGACTGAGGCAAAAATGTAATTGAATACCTCAGCCTTCTCAGTATCCCAGGTAACCAGGTCTTCCATATCTTTCTGGAGAGGGCCCACGTTTCCCCTAGTCTTCCTTTTATCACCGACATACCTATAGAAGCTTTTCTTGTTGCTCTTGATGTCCCTGGCCAGATTTAATTCTATCAGGGCTTTAGCCTTTCTAACCTGATCCCTGGCTGCTCAGACAGTTTCTCTGTATTCCTCCCAGGCTACCTGTCCTTGCTTCCAGCCTCTGTAGGCTTCCTTTTGTGTTTGAGCTTGTCCAGGAGCTCCTTGTTCATCCATGCAGGGCTCCTGGTGTTCTTACCTGACTTCCTCTTTGTCAGGATGCATCCCTCCTGAGCTTGGAGGAGGTGATCCTTGAATATTAACCAGCTTTCTTGGGCTCCTCTTCTCTCCAGGGCTTTATCCCATATTACCCTGCCAAGCATATCCCTGAAGAGGCCAAAGTCTGCTCTCCTGAAGTCCAGGATAATGAGCTTGCTGTGTGCCCTCCTTGCTGCCTAAGGATCTTGAACTCCACCATTTCATGGTCACTGCAGCCAAGGCTGTCCTTGATATTCACACTCCCCACCAGTCCCTCCTTGTTGGTGAGAACACAGTCCAGCATAGCACCTCTTCTCATTAACTCCTCTATCACAGGAAGTTGTCATCAATGCATTCCTGGAACCTCCTGGACTGCTTATGCCCTGCAGTGTTGTCCTTCCAACAGATATTGGGGTAGTTGAAGCCCCCCATGAAGACCAGGGCTTCTGAACATGGGGCTGCTCCTATTTGTCTATAGAGGGCCTCATCCGCTTGGTCTTCCTGGGCGGGTGACCTATAGCAGAACCCCACTATAATGTCTCCTCTCCCTGCCTTCCCTTTAATCCTGACCCATAAGCTTTTGGTCAGCTCCTCATTCATCTCCAGGCAGAGCTCCACGCACTCCAGCTGATCACTGACATAGAGGATGACACCTCATCTCCTCTGTCTGTCCATCCTAAAGAGCCTGAATCCTTCCATGCCAACACTCCAGGCATAGCAGCCATGCCACCATGTCTCCGTGATGCCAATAAGATCGTAGTCCTGCAGGCATGCATGCATCCCTAACGCCTCTTGTCTATTCCCCATGCTACATGTGTTTGCATAGAAGCATTTAAGTTGGTCCCGATGAAGCTGACTTACTGGCTGGAACTCCTTTGTGCTGCTCTTCAGGTGCTCTCCTGCTGACCTGTGACCCCTCTCCAGGCTTTGAACATCTGTTGATGGCACTGGCATCAAGTTGGTAGGACTGGGATGGACTGAGTTTCCCTTCCCCTGGCAGGGAAGCAGAGAAGGATCTGGGCTCCAGTTATCTTGGACTGAGGAAATAAATCTGTTTCTTCCTCGTCCTTGGAGAATGCATTAACCACCAGGACCATGGATCAATAAAGAACCTCATACTATCACTACAATTTATTCTGCCAGCTCTGCATGGAGAAATCTTCAACCATTGAGATGCTTAGTTTGAAGTTTTGAACCGGGGAAAGGGAATGGATGAAGTCTGTGGGTGACTTCCAACATTTCCCCTTAAAAGCTAGATCCACACAGACACCTAACTAGTCTATTTGCCTCACGATTATATAATTTTGAATCAATTCTGAATGCCAAAGCTGCTCTAGCCCCAACAGACATTTATTAATTCAGTGTATAAGTCATCTAAAACTAAATTGCATGCACACTGGCTACATGGGTGCTTTAACAATAGCCATTTGCTTTCTGTACCACTAGAAGGAGGTGGTGCAGTGCAGAAGGGTCTGAAGGGAATGGTGCTCTGCTATCTGTAAATCAGTGTACAATGATGAAAAAGAAAGTATTTTAAGAAAAATAATTATCTCATGTTGAAGTGATCTCATACCAGATATGTAAGTGACTAGATCACACATCTGCTACCTCATTATATCTAGGGATATTGAGGTAACAGTCATGCTAATCCACTTTTCTGGATGTACACAACTGGGAGCATGAACTGGTTTTATGGAATTGATAAGACAGCTGCAGAAAAGAGATAAAGACATGTTAGCTTTTTAATTTGGTATTACCTACCCATACACCATAGTGTGACAAAATTGTATGGGATTATTGGAAACAATCAGTCATCAGCAATGACTGGGTATATCTACACTGGTACCTTAACAGACACCTGTACCGAATCAAGCTAATAAGGAGAAGGACAGGGCTTGTTTTTTACTGAAACACTATGTAGATAAGCAGATTTAAAACGGGAGCATAACTGACAAAATGTGTGTGAGGTAGTTGAAGTCTGGCTCTGCAGCTGACACAGACACAGAGACTGAAGCATTCCTGTTTACTTTCTTGAATCAGTCAACACTAGTTTTCTCTACTTTAAACTGAAAAATCACTCAAATGCCCAGAGTTTGTGATCTCTGATATTTTTCCATTTCCAACAAAAGACAGCGGCTTTACACAAAAAAAAAGCAAAGTACATACTCCAGACTATTGATGAAAAATAGGTACCTGGATTGCAGTGTAGACATTATCTGTGCCTGTACAGCTCCAAACACTGTTCAGAAATTTTAGGGAGGAGCAATAGTAGTACTGAATGTACAGCAGCTGCATTAATTTATTTAAGACACCATTTACAGTTGAGACAGACTAAGAAAAAAGCATACAGAGGTGAAACATTACCAATATTGTGATATAGCTTAAAGAAGACTATTGAGGAGTTTTGGTTTCATGTTCATACAGAGAAATCTTTTACGCAAAGGAAAAAAGATATGCATACTCTCCCCAAATATAGCCCAATACACCACCCAGCATTACAGTGCAAATATTCTAAGTCAGATTTTTCATAGGATTTGAATACTACTCTTTAAAACTTTGCTTAAAATGCAAGATAGTATGTAAGGAGAGAAATAAAGAATACATTACAAAAGGTTTTGTTCTTAAAAAGCATCCTTCAGAGATACCAACATAAAAGGCTTTGTACCAAGAGAGTCTGTCATGAACTAAAGACAAAAGGAAAACTTCAAGGCAAGGTCTGGGAAGGAGGAAATAACTTGAACCAGGACACATTTCTCTGCAAAAAGTTAATGAGTTCAGGTCATACTCTGTAAAATGCTAAACCTCTGGAGCTGCCCTCAAGATCAATGCAAGTTCATGTTGCCCCATAGCCTCTCAAGACTGCACATCTCACAGCTGTTGGACAAGGTACAATTATGATAGCTAAGAGATTATTGGCTTCAGTCCATCGATTTTTCCTTTTAATTTCCAAATACTTAGCTCAGCCTTCTCCTGAATGACACCAAGGCCTGGGGCTTTGTAACAACACCAGCTATGATTTGGCTGGTGGATCTGATCCAAATCCAAGAAAATTCCATGTGAGAGCTGAGAAACAAAGCTGAATGCCATCTCACATGAGACATATAGAAGAATATCTGAATCAAGAGGTCTTGGTACTCAGATGAGGTCTCTTGAGGCTCTGAATGTTTGATAGGTGAAAAACTGCAATTCTGTGCAAGAGTATATTTGCTGTAGAGAAAAATAATACAAAGAAGGAACTCTGACTAGTTCATGGACTGCTTCTTTTTAAGCCATTTTTGCTGCTGGTTGCATAGCAGAACTTTCACAGCTCCATGACAACCCATGTCATCCCACACTGAAATCATCCTCCCACTCTTCCCAAGTGTTTCTGGGTGCCTGGGACTGCTTACTGGGTTCATCAGTCTCAGAGGTCATGTCCCAACATCCTGTAAGAACATCTTGTCTTGCCCCTGGACCTGACTCATCTTCAAAGTAAGCTCTTTTCTGTGAGAGTCTTTTGACCTACTTTGTAGCTAACTAGAAGAACTTCAAAAGTTGACACCTGAATAATGAACAAACCAACATCTGCCTTCCCAAATCACTTCTGGGCTGACCTCAGTGCACATGAACTCAGAAAAGCTGATCATTCAATTCCACTTTCTCTAAAATCAGCCATCTCCCATCTATGATGGTCAGCGTCCTGACAGTTCCTCCTGCAGACTTGCACCAGGCATTTTTTACAGAGTAAAGCAAAGGAAAAGACACAGAGTTTCTGACAGAGAGCCCTGAGATGGTTACATAGCACAGAGAGATAACAATGTCCCCACAGAGGATGTAACATTTCTGTCTAACTTGATGGAGACAGGTACGACCTTCAGCTCCAGTCAGGTTACTACATTGACTCACACTGAGAATCTAAGTATTTACAAGCAAAAACACTTCCTTTTGCCTCAGTCTATAGGTTTATTATTATCACTGAAAGCCACCCAATGACTTATTTTTACCAATGACCAGCTGCACCTTGTGAAACATAGGAAGCATGCTTTGTTCCCCTTCTCTCTGTCAGACAACTGATCCAGTGTCTCTGCGCAGAAGCTATGCAGAGTGGCCTCACTGAGGAAGAGAAAAAAATGCTATTGCTGCCTGCTGGAAAGTGGATAGATTACTGAGGGCAAACATTTGCAGGCTATTTTGCAGAACATCGGAGCAGTTACAATGATCAAAAGCCAGGAGTATGCATGGAGACAGACGGCAGCGGGGGTGTCTTGGAGGGGAGGCAGACATAGATTAGGTGTAAGAAATTAGAAAGCCACTGAAACAAAAGCTTAAATGTGGGTAAAGGATTCATGGTAGTAATTATAAACCATATGAGGAAAGCTTAAATAGCAGCATGCAGAAAATAATATTAGAAATATATGCATATTGAAAGAGTAAGAAAGGGAAAAATGTTACAGAATAGAAAGTCTTATCCTGGAATTACAATGTCCACATTATATTGAAAAAATAAGTGTTAATATCCCCGCCAAGCTACAGAGAACCACTGTTTTATCCTCCTCTGTGCTCTTATCATCCTCTATAGTCTTCATAGGTGATGTGTTTCTGTAATAAAATGTTATTTGGGTTTTTTTTTGTGTTTTGTTTGAAATAGCTAATGGAAATGTTTGAAGGTGAAAGTATTTTAGAAAATGGAGAAAGGGAAGAAATTAATCATTTGCTACATAACATCATCTTTATTTTAGAGATGTGAAAACAGGCATAGAGAGGTAAAAATGAGTGTCTGCAATTCTACATTGAGTCCGTGGAATGAACTGGATAAAAATATCATCTGTTAAGTTTTTGAAGGCACATGGAGTGGCTGTACCAGAAGTCTGTCAGAAGCAGATTTTTTTTTTCAGATTTATCTTTTTCTAAGACATATAGTGTTAAGCAGTTTCTCCATTAATTCAGGTTTGCATCCATTTTGAGTCCCTTTCTGAAAACAGGAATCTTAGCAACCAAAAGAGTCTCTCTCTGCTTTGTAAAAGCCTTTTGCAAGTTAAAGAGCTAAGGGTCTGCATCTTGGTCCTTCCTTTAAAACTTGACATTGAAAAGATATTATTAGCCTGTCCAGTCCTCCCCTTCACTGACATGTATTACTTGCCATACATCTAGTAGTGTGTACATTTGAGGTTATAATGTCCTTAACCATAGCTTCCTGCAGTTTCCATTGGACCATTATTTTATAGACAATGAGCCATAACATTAAAAATGCATAGTACACCTTGCCCAAATTACCTCACTGTTGTAGCATTACAGAAAACACGAGGTGTGTATTTAGAAAGCAACTTACTTTCTTCTCCTAATATAGGTATCCTTAATTACTTTGTAAGTTACTTTGTTTGAAATGAGAATATTTCTCCAGAAGCACAAGCAGTATTCTGGATGCACAGAGTCTCTCTGGAGGATCCTGGACTAATTTTTTCCTGCTCCTAAAACAAAACCTTATGTTTTGCAGCACCATATTCCACTAGATGATTTAAAGCAAAAACAAAAACAAAAAAAAAACACCAAACAAACAAAAAAAAAAAAACTGAAAGCACCACCATATATCACTGCCAGTTGATGGATTGATTTTTGAATGTACAGAGTGGAGTTAGCATCCCCGTCCCATTGAAAGTCAATGAGCACTGAGGGCCAAATTCCACTCTGAGTATTTCCTCCAAATTACACACAATTACCACCTCCTAAGTTTTTTTATCTGTTGCTGAAGTATAGTATCAGCAATATTTTTTTCCCAAGATATATTTGTTTGTATTTTCCAGCCTAGAATCTCATTCAATCTTCCATTCAGATATCTTATTTCATTAGGTTGACTTTTTATTATTTCTTTATCCTTATTCATGTTAATAAGTCTTCCCAATTTATTATGTCGTGTGGATTTCATTAGCATGTTGTTTGCCCCAAGTGAGAAAATAAGCTTGTGTAAATTAACGGTATTTCTCTCCTCACTTCAGCGCAGCTATGCTGATCCACACCAGTGGAGGTTCTATCTGACTGTCCCTAGAAGACTGTTAATTGAAACTAGAAGTGAGCGGTTGACTGCAGAATCCAGTGCATCGAATCCCTACAATTATACCCTGATCATAATCCTTCAAATCCAGCTGTCAATCCCCATAAAATGCTCATGCACTGTCTCATCAGAATTACAGTGAATTAGTATTTTCTGCAGGAGGTCCTCATTTGGGTTAAATGGATACAATTATGATACGTTTCAGTGAAACTGTACCAGTAGACAGTTCCGCTTGGTCAGTCAAATGCTATTCCAAACTGCATGCCTCAGTGAATCATCTCAAAGGGATTACTGGTTTTAAGAATTTAAATCTGTTGTTATATGGGAAAATAGAACTGTAGCGGTCAAAATGAAGATTATTTTATGCATGAAATAAATGCACAGCCAAATCTGGATTAAAAGCAATATCTGGCTCTTAAAACATTTTCTGTCTAGATCTCAAGTTATTTTCTATGAAAATGATAACAAAGTTCAAAATTAGCAAAAAGAAGATTGTGGTAATATTTATGGTCCTAATAAATATTAAGACAATATTACGTTGGACACGTCTCTAGATCATGAGAATCAGACAAATAGCTAAAGAACTGGCATACGAACACTCAGATTCTACTGGAGGCTTTAGTAATCTCTTTATTCACAAGATGAAACCCATTTGCCTCATCAGTTAGCCACAGTGAACAACTAAGCAGCAACAAAACAAAGCTAGATTTTACATAAAGTAAAAAAAAAAAAAAAAAATTAACCCAAAATTATAGGTGTTAAGCCTGCTTACATTGACTAACATGAAACAAGCTGAGCCAGCATATTTTCTGTTTCAGTGATTGCCATAAGGACTGCCAAAACCGCTCTCAGAATTACACCTTGTGAAGCATCCCATCTGATTCTGCAATATTTGTTTGATTTAGTTTTCCCCATAAGTCAGTAAGATCCCCCCAGGATCAAAAAACATAATGCAGAGTTCAAGTAGAAATTTACATGTAGGAAGAAAATACTGCAGAACACTAGAATTTAAAGTGTATCAGAGGGCAATCATTTGTCACAGGCATTTCTAGGAGAGGTTCTGTTCTCTTTAAAGGCCAATTATGGAATACATGATGAGATTATAAGACTACTTTCCAGAGAAATTAATGCAGTGAGTCCCAACGAGTTTCAAATCAACAACTTTGAGACTGTAGTTTCATCTCTGTCAAATATAAGAAGCCAAGTGAGTAGAAAGACATGGTCAGCATGTCCAACAGAGAGGAAACCAAACAATGAGTGCTTCAAGGAAGAAGGTGAACACAGAGAAGTGTATTTGTGAACACTGGTTTCATCCCTTGTGTTTCTTCACCCCTCAAAGAGCCTCCTTGATCTCAATATGTCAGTCAATCTTGAAAAGACTTCCTGAAAAAAAAAAAAAAAAAGGTCTCCAGATTGTTGTTTCTGGAGCTAGTAAATCCTGTGTGGGTTCGTCATGGAGAGTGAAAGACCTTAGCACCGAGAAAGTGTTGTTCCCTGCCTCAAGGAACAGTGGTCAGGAAAGACATTTCACTGTAGTTCTCCTGTAACCAGAAAAACAATAGACACTGGAGACAGAGGAAGAGCTCTGAAGATGAACGGTAAAGGAAGTTGGAAAGGGAATGCTATGCACAGTGCTCAGCAATTACTACTGGGCCCATAAAAACCAGAATTATGGTGCATGCTATTCAACACATCCCCTGACAGATTATCTATGATTTAAAAGACAATGTACTTGTGGCTACCATAGGATAACCTCTTTAATTATGCATAAAATAGAGTGACCTTTAGGTCTCATCTTAACATATGTACAAATAACAATCTCCCTCTGCCAGATTTTGTTTCCTATTTCTGCAAGGCCGAGGCTACAGTCTCCTTTTTTTGAACAAAGTATCACATACAAAGAGTTTATTTCATTCAAGATATTCTTATTTGTGACTCATCAAGTCTTACATGACAAGGAAAAAAGTAACTTAGTAAAGTTCAGGAAATCCAGTTGTCTCACATGTGGTCCTACTTCTATCAGCACCTCCAGATGGCAGGTTCTGAGAACATGAACAAGTTGTAGATTAACATTGAATTTAAACCAATTTGATGTTCAGTTTTGCTTGCTAGGCAATTTTCAAGCCCTGAAAGAGCTCACAAGCATCCTCTTGGGTTCCTACACCATGCAATACTTTTTCTATTCAGTCAGGATTTACTTCTATAAAATCATCTCAAACTTAAACTAGTGACAGTATTTTCCAAAGTAGAGAAATGAGGTGAAGGAAGAGGCAGGTCTTGCTTCCTCTGGATACATTTATTAGGTCTTGCAGGCAGATGTCCTGCTTCACTTTGTCCACACTCAGAGCCAACCTAAATCCATATAGCTATTGTTAACTTGACAATGAATCTAAGTTAAGCTTGTGAGTTACTTTAAGTGACCCTCTAGCACTATGTGATTGCATATACGCCAGTGCATGAAAACTTGTGAGTGTGCATCTGCCTGCAAAAGACGGTGTAAACACACCCTCTGTCAAAAAAAACAAACCAAAAAAAAAAAACAAACAAAAAACCAAAAGAACCCCCAAACAACAGAAAAAGGAAATGAAACTGCTCTTTATCCCTACTGGTGTGAAAATCACTGCCACCCATGAGATGCCTAAGTCCCAGTGCAAAGCTTTATCCCAAAAAGGAAGAAATTGAGTAAAAAGGGAAAAGGAATTTGAAAGAAGGACCTGTGATCAAAGTGGAAAAAGAATAATAGATGAAGCTATGATATGACACTGGAGAAGTATGTGGCATACTGAGAGCATGAGAAGCAAGAAGAGCATTACATGGTCATTCTTTTCAGGAGCAGAAATGAGGAGCAAAGAGAGACACTGCAGAGAACAGTGGTACTAGGGCAAGTCCAGAAGTGCTCAGAGAGAGGCACTGGGAAGAGATCAGCTTTCATTGGTCTATTGGTTTTGTCAGATAAATAATTACTGTGCATATTAAATTGGCTTTTCTGGTCAAGGAAGAAAGGCAAGGTCAACCTTTGCCATTACCAGCATGAATTTTGGGCATGTCACTGTCAGCAGCCAATGTCAGATTTAGGGGTGAGGTGTCAGAATGAGAAGGGCTGAGAGGAAAGAAAAAACAGATTCCTCCTTCACTCCTCAGGAGGGGTGGCTGTCTTCCCCTGTGCTCCCCCATAGCATTTTGGAGGCTTGCCTGAATATGCCAGCCTGCAGCAAGATGCATCCAAAGAGAAAAGAACCATCCTCTGATGACACAAACACTCATGCATTGGCAGTTCTTAGCAACAAGAGGAAGAGGGATTTGGGAATTTGGTGAGCTTCTTTCTTTCCTTATTTTGAACAATAACTTCTTCTGTGGCCTAACCAGAGGCTGCAAGTTGTTACTTCAGATATAGATTTTTACTCCATCTGTGCTTAACCATATTTGCTCTTTTGTCCAAAGAATGGATCTAGGGGCAAGTACAAATGATCAAGAACACCCTGCTGTCTACATAGGAATTGCAGAGGTGTACAGACACTGTGGGCCTTTCTCTATAGGAAAGTCTTCAAATCCCTTTGCCATAGGTAACAGAATACACAAGAGAACAAATAAAAAAAGAAAGGCATTTTGATTACTGGTGCCTTTTTCATGTACAAAAAAACTGCATGGATAAGAATGATGGGATTCTTTTTCCCCCTATATGATTCCTTAGTGAAGCAGAGTTGTATATTTATGTATGTATATGTGATGAAGTACAACACTACACTGGGCTACAGGAGAAAAAAAAAAAAAAAGCCTAAGGAACAGCAAAGACTTTCATCTAGGTAAATATAGTACAATAGTATATAGAGATATGCATATATGTAGTGTATATATATATATATATAGTATTGCATCAAGATGCTTAGGATTCAGAGACTGTGCAAGGCTGGCACTAGTACAGAGACTTATTTTCATCAGCTGAGACTTGCCTTTAGATATATGTGGGATTAGAAAAAAAAGCCTTCTGAGAGAACCTTTTAATAACAATCACATTTAGAAACCATTGAACTTTCTTTTATGTTTTGTAATTAACACATCAGAGTTCCATTGTAGCTGATTATGCAACTAATATAGGGAGAAAAGAAAGAAAGATATACATGTATTAACTACATTTTCCTAATGGTAAAATAGTTCATATTAGACATGTGACAGATTTGAATGCAGAAATAGTAGGTTTTATAAGTATTTTTGCTGTAAAGGTTTACCAACATTATTGGTGACTGAAATATGAAATATTTTATGTTTATCTGGGACCAAACAACACAGAAATAGTGAAGCAATTTTCCAGTAGTCTTTACCACAATAAAACATGGCAAAGCATATATTTTTGTACAGCTCTCAACTATGAACATGAACAAGTTTGCTGTTCAAAAACAAGTCACTTTTTCACAGCTGAATTTAAGTTATACTCAGAAGGGATTTACCAGCTTTCAGGAAAAAAGCAGAAAATTCTTTTCCTAAGGGATTCCCATAATGGACATTGGATGTACATGCTTATAAATAAAATCTTGCGGTGCAACATGGATGGTGTAGCAAAGGGTCAGCCTGTGCTGGTCAAGGAGCTTCCCTTTCCCCTTTCCCCATCTGAAAGAACCTTTACCTCTTCTGACCAAAAAACTGTTTCATTACACAGATAATACTAATGAGGTTTACATCAGCATGGGGTGGGGAAACAGAAATGAAAATACCCGTTTTGTAAGTAGGAGTGCATCTTTTTAAGATACAAATCCATTCATGTTAGCTCTGTCTAAACTAGTTTACCCTGCATCCCCCATAAAGTCAGCTAAATTTCTCAGCTACACTGTATACACTGATCCTGCCACAAAGTTTAGCTTGGACCTGGACATTGCTACAGAGAATAAGCATTTCTATATCTAGATCTAGCAGGTATGACCATTAGTGACATAATGACAATAAAGTTTAAAGAGAAGAAAGTTGAGAAATGACAATTGAAATATTATACAATTAAACCTTGTTTTTCAGAAAGATTAAACTACCATTCATTTTAGGCAGAGTTGTGGTTGTTCATTGTCTCTGTTATCAAAATTGTGAAGCTGAAACAGTTGAGTAGCTGAATTGTTTAGGTCTCTGAATTGAGGCTTACTTCATGCTGGTTGTTGTTGTCAGATGATGTGAAACGTTCATCATTCTGCAATGTATTGTATTCTGCAAGTTACCTAAGTGACCAAAGGAAAGCTTCCTAACTGAAAGAGCAGAACAAAACAAGTGAACCAAAACCAAACCTCACTGTAGTAAGTTCAGAAAAGATTTTCTGACTTGAGAACTTAGAGCACCAGGTTTCCCACTGCGAATAAGATATACTGGTAATGCTTGGGTAAGAAATGTGCAAAGCTGTAACAAAACTTCGGCCCTGGTTCTTTGTCAATATCCTGACCAAAAAGCTTTCTAGTGGCTTGTCCATTGCATCTGTGTCATTACAAATCACAGCATGGGAATGTGCTCATAGTTACTGATCAGCCAGCAAAAAAACAAGTTTTACTTTCTGTCAGTGGGTTAAAAAGTTTCTGTTAGTTATGGAGCTTTTTAAGCAACACAACTGCCAAATAACTCAGCAGGTTTTATTCCCAGACCTTGCAGTAGTGCACTGAATTCGTTTGTCTACTAGTTTTTGTTCAGCATGTTGTTTGCAGGATTACACAATGCACAGCATACAGTATTTGGGCCGTTGCCTGTGAGGCAGTGCTTTTGAATATAAAAGACAGAATTCAAAATGAAGTGAAGCAGAGCGTTTGCTGTAAAACTGACACCAATTAAGTTATTGCTCTCAGTAGCAATCATACTGTCAAGCTGTCTCCCTCATACACTAAGACAGTGAGAAGTTACTGCTAACAGTTACACAACTACTAGTGGGTCTGCACATGCAGATTTAGGTAATCGTAAGGACAGTGCAATGAGGTGGAAAAGTTAGGAGATACAGATACTGAACGAGGAAGAGAAAATTTCAGTAGGGAGAGATTTAAAATAGAGATTGCTATGGAAGAGTGAGTTGTGCAGTGAAAGATCTTTTCAAATACTTTATCAGTGCTTTGCACGCAAGGGAAAACCATCTGACTGAAATCACCAGTCATTGCTCCTATGTTTTGGGCAACTCTGATGGAGGGAATTTCAGGAAAGAAGTGTGTCATTAAAGCTAGCTAGTTGCAGACTGATCACCAGCGAATGCTGATCTTGGAAATACATTATACATTGCAGACTTTCCCCTCTGGAACTAGAAGCTGTGGTCCTCCAGTTGGAAGTAGCAATAGGATGTTGTCTTCAAATAGCCCAGCCATTATAGTGGGACATGGCAAGGACTGTTATTCATGAGAAAAGATTTTAGACATCAAGACAGAAAGGAAAGCCTGAAAGTGGAGTGAGATGAATAATTTGGTGGCAGCCATGCTCTTGAAATGAAGAGAAGAGAACAGTGTGGCCTTACATTATTGTAAGAGTCAGATTTTCCACTCCAGTTTGAAATTTTAGAGATCAGGTTATACTGTTCTGACGTAAAGGTATTGCTCAAGCCAAATCCTCCCACTGCTTTAAGTGAGGAATGTAATGTGAGGAACTAGATGAGAAAAAACCCTATACACAAGCACACATGAGTACCTTGGGACTAGACCTGCAGTTGGCTCTGGAGGCAAAGATTATGACAAAGTCACTTTCCCACCAGCTACTAGGCAATTTCTTGAGGAAAATGTGTATGTTGTGTAGAAACGTCTTTTATTATCATCACATTATACTTAGGATTCTAAAATATTTTAAAGGTTTTGATGGTCTGTTTAATGCTTTTCTAACTTCACTGAATCCTGTTTCAACTTATTTTTATGGATTTAAAATAGCCCTTCAACAGCAGAACATATAAAAAAAAAAAAAAAAAAGGCAAAAATAAAACCAAAAAAACAGAAAGCCTCTGGGATTTCTGTAACATCTTTCCATCTTTACCAAATACGACTAAATAATATTAAAAGGAATTATAAGGCTCCATAATAGACACAGGACAAGCATTGAGGCGGTGTAGAAATGAAGACTGCATGTGCAAATTTGTTATTTTATACTGCTCTCTTACAACATATCAAACAGTTCTTTAATTAGTATGTTCACTAGGTTGTCAGTTTACTGCATTAGTTTAGAATCCAAGATACTTGAGACTTTGTTACTTTCTATAAGCACAGTTGCATCACCCCTTTAGATCTTGATTTTGAAAGGAATTAAAACCAATGAAATAATGTGGCTAGGTATTAGTGAAAATCCTTTCTACATAAGAGGGTCATCAACCAAGCATTATAAGTGTAAATGTTTTTTAAAAAAGAAAGACATAGGAAATAATGCCCATTGGATTATTGTCAGACTGTGACTACTAACCTAATTGCCACTTACAGAAGCATTCAGTGATGGAAAAGAGGTTCAGCCAGTCAGTCATAGCTTAAGCCCTTCTCAAGTAACAGGTATTCCTGTTTAGCACACATAGCTGTTTATCTTCTTCAGAGACTATTACTTGTCTTCTTACTTACTCTCTACCTAGTCATTGGATGTGTTTCTTAGATTCCAAAAATTCAAGACCTGAATTGCTTTTTCAGAAACTCAATAATGTTATCTAGGTCTATAAGAGATCAGTAAAGTCACTTTTTAAATTTACCTCATAGATGTTATGTCATTACCTGGACTTTACAGGTAGTGATTATTTCATATTGATTTTTTTCTCTCTTTATCTACAACACTGAAACATGAGAAAGTTCAAAAAGAAAATGGATGTCAGATCCAACAGAGCACAGGGTTGGGAAGAACAGATTCTTATTTCCTTACAGTCCCCAAAATGTACATCACATTGACATTCTTTAACTCAAAGTTGACCATATATTACTATTTTTTGCATCCTTCAAAAGCCATCACTGAAGATGAGACATTAGCTCATTGTTATAGTAAAATATGTAATTAAAAACAGGAGAAAGAAATAAAAAGAGAATAAGCCACAACACTTAAACCCAAATCTTAAACCTTGTACATGCAAAAGTAGTTACCTGGACAACAGAACTACTTGTGCTATTTAAGTTATACTGCCACCAAAGACATTTTCTGAATCAGTTCTCTAAGACATACCAATATCTCCCTTTGCAAATAAAAATAACATCTTTTATGTAAAGTCCCTTAAGTAGCTTTTACCTCAGCCCTTTTTCTTCCTCTGTTAAGGTGATGAAAAATTTATGTTGCAACATATGGTTGTAATTCTATCTTGCTTGAGGTTACAGAAATTTGGTAACTTTGACTTATTAAATCATTTTAAAGTTTGAAATATCAGAGAAAACTCCTAACATTATTATGCTAATTATCATTCTGATTAAGAGTCAATATTGTCTCAAGTTCATTGGTAATGATAATCATCAAACATAAACAGTACTGCCACAGCCTGAAGTACTATTTGGGACTTAGACTCACTTGTTCCCTTATCCCTAAGTTACATCATCTGTGATGCCTCTCTAGAAAGGAACAGAGGAACAGAGAAGACTTGTTAGGAATTTAACTAAGAAAAGGCTCTTTCAAATGAGACAGTGGAAAAAGCTTTCCAGAGGAGTGGAAAGTATATGATGTCCAGTTTGATGTGCAATAATTAACCATTTAATTTGCTTCAGCTTTTTATAACTTGCGCTGATTTCAGGTGACAAAATCTGAATTGTGAGGAGTGAAAAAACTGACTAATTTTTGTGTCATGATTCAAGGAGTTGCGATGTCTTGACTTCATGCTGAGATGAGATTCAGGTGGGCATCAGCCTTTCCTCCCTGCATGTTACTCTCTAGTGGAAAGGAGACTGTGGTTGGCAGGCAAGAAAAGAGCTGAGAGGTTCATCCTAGGACATCACAAGGTCCACATTTCTTGCATGGCTTTTAATGTGCCATAACTGCATAACTGCTACTGTACTAGACTGTTATGATGCAGTCAGTCTATTATGGGATCCTGAAAATAAGGAGACTCTCTAACCTTACATAAGGCATTTAATTTTTTTTTAAGGGATCCAGGCACTTGTTTGGATAGATAGGTAAATTGAAGAAAGGTTAGATAAACTAATGGCAATTATGCCTTTTGCTCATACTCCAGCTGACCCAGAGAAAAGAGGCTCAAGGTAAACCCTGTATATGCTATATGCTATCAGTCTTTGCTATGACCAATACAGGTCAAAAAAATCTTCCTATTGGAGTCAAATGACAAAGACAGGAAAGTCAGGGGCACAATGCCTCAGTCAGATTGCTTTTAGAGCAATCTGGATGCAGTAAACTCAAGCTACAGAAATATTGTAGCAAGTAATTTACGTGCATCTGGTCTAGCAGGAAGGAAATTAAATCATTACTTATAGTATCCCAAAGGGATCTCCAGTATGCTGGAGATGCTTCATCCAAAGGTGAGACAGAAATGTTAATTGTCCCCCATCAGCAACAGTTCTTTGCCATCTTTAATCCTAACCAATTATCAAACTAGTAAGTGGTTCAGTACAACACAAAAGAAAAAAATCAGGGCAGCATTTAGCTTACTGCCAAATCTGTGTTCAATCAGGCACTGTAAATGTATCTGAAAGTGTCACTGAATTTCAAAAGAAAGAGTTAATCTGAAACAATTTCTCTGTAATGAGTCCTTCCTATCAAAAACCTCTTAGAATTAGGCAGCCAAATGATGAATCACCAGAAACTGGGTGCCTTATTCCCTTGATTGATTTGATTTGATTTTTTTTTTACCTAAAACTTTAAAATGTCATGAATTACTAGCAGCTTTTAGAACATTTTTTTTTTTTTTACCATAGTTTACATCTATATTGCTTAATTAATTTAAACACTATAGCAGTTACTTTTTCAGAAAGCTGTTTTGGCAGCCAATTTTACAAAGCAAGGAAGGAAAAAAAAAAAAAGATAAAGAAATCCTAGATAGGTATAAATTTAAGCAGATGTGAGTGTGCAAGTTTTGTTCATTAGCATAATAAAGTCAGCATTAAATGTCAACCACAAACATTTTTTACCTAATAAAACCAGATTAGCCCAGAATAATTAAACAAATTATGTTTAACATAAGTTACATTCTCACAGTTAAGGTCAAATTAACAAATCAGTGGGCTTCTAGAGAAAATGGCAACTTCATTTATTGTTTAAATAATGTTTTGTCATACCTAGTGATATTTGCTTGGGTAGTATCTTAAATTATTTGTGATCTTTCTGCTTGTAATTGAAATGTGTTAGTAAAATGTATGATTTGCAGGTCTTCTGGATGGTACTGGATCTGAGCAGAAGAGAAGACTGGCAGGCCAGACCATTTCATGCTGATGAGCAAAAGTAATAGTGAATAATGATGATATTTAAAAGGCTGATCTAGCTGTCAAAAGAATGGGTACATGAGTTCTCCCTTCAAACTCCTCTAACATCTGTAGAAAGATTCATGACAATACAAAATGGATATGAATAAATATTATGAGCTACCTAGATATTAAAAACAAACTGCTCTCTATTCCTGTGCAAAAAGTCATTTTGCTGTAATAAACCTCAACTGTTTGTACACCAACTTCATACCCATTTGACAAATATCAGAAAAAAAGCAACACAAATCTTTATCACATGCATTTTCTTTTGATAAAGGTCATTTGAGGATGTCAGGCCATGGCAAATAATGTTAGATCTGGAGTAGCAAGCATCATGCAGAAGTATTCTATTTTACGGCTTCAAGTGGACAGTCAAAGATATGCTATTCTTGTGTCTCGTAGGACATAAAAGGCCAAACCTTGGGGTCTTTTTACTTTTTTTTATTTTTTTAATAAGGTGGGGAAGCAGAAGCTACGATTTGTCCTCAGAAAAACATCATTCACAATGTTGGTTCAAATGGAAAGGTCAAATTATGTAATAAATTCACACAACATTATAATGCTGTAATATTGACAACAGATCTTGGAGTCAAATCCACCACCATCCAGTTTATTATTCACATATAGTAAGGCAGTCTCACTTGCAAATGTATTTGAAGATACAGCAGTAGTTTGCAAGTGCAAAATATACTATACATGCCATATTGTATACAGGTGGCTACGTTTGGAGATTCAAGTAATTTCACAGGGTTTTGATATACCCATCTGGAGAAGAGAGCTTTTGCAACTTACCTTACCTTACCTTTGTTTTCCTACTTTAAGCCAATTCACAAGACAGTGTGTGTACATCACACGGCATTTCCTAGGGTAGCAGTTTCTGTAAATTATCTCAGTTTGCACACCCATAGTCCATTGTACTCAAAACAAATTACTAGTTTTCAGAATCCATTTTGAAAGCACAATTCCACTCAGTTTTACAATGAGGCAATCTAGTTTTACAAGGATAATGCAATGCACAGGTATTCTTATGTCATGTAGATGCCTAATTTCTGGGTTTTGCATTCCAATTCTTGGGTCAATTTCATGTATTTACTAAGTTTCATGTTGCTGAGAATAATAATTTCTCATAATTATGATGCATTTTTCTCTTGATCTTCTGAAGGGTTGATACATACATACACTGGTGTTGTATATATGTATCTAGGAATTAGAAAGGGAAAGGTAGAATATTTTGCAGTCACTGTGTAACAGTGATGAATAGTATATTATTGTTTTGCTTAAAGCATTATTCTGATATCTGTATTAATTATATCACAACCCCTTTTAAAAACATGCCTTTTTAAAACAAATATGCTGTATTTCTGATATACATTGTTTCCAAACCTATCACCTTTGCATTGCTTGGTTTCAGCACGGAAAAGAATTATTACAGATAAAAACTGTTTCAGCTATTCATGGCTAGATAAAATCACTTTCTGTGATTGCTCTATTGTAATATTTTTATTTGAAAGAAAAATATTTCTTTTGAGGGGACAAGTTTTTTTCTTTGTTAGTTTCACACAACCCTTATTTTCTCTGGGTCTACTTTCTTTCCAACCTGCATACACAATACTATTCCATATAGAAGTTTTGTTGACATACACTCTGTGATATTTATCCGGTTTACAGAATGTAATTACATTGGTGTTCACTCTGAATAATATCAAATATATTCTTTATGTATGAGAATTTCAGCCACTTCAAGTACTGGCTTCATTTCAGCTTTTCCAGAGACCTTGAGTGATTTGGAAACCATTGCCATGTTCACAATCCTGTCTTGTTTTTTAAGCCTCCTGTACATCTCCCCACTTCAGTTTATCAGAGTTTATTGAAAAATATTATCTCCAAATAACCAAATAAGTAAAACCCTTGTATTGGTGGTCTATGCTATACATTGTAATATGGCCATATTTTTTTTTCATCTAAATTCATCCCAGTTCAGCATTGCTCAGTGGAATTAGCAGAGAAGTGAAGTAGGTCTTGTACAAATGTAACACGAGACTGTTCCTGGATTAAAGTCTCAAAAGACTTTACAAGAAAATTTTTTGATCTTTAAAATAAAGATTAAGTTCAAAGACCCCATACTTCAAGTTCATTACAATTTTGGCAAAATGTGCCACTGAAGGAAATTTTTGCAAAATGTTTTGTCTGGAAAACAGAGCACTGAAATATCTTGACTTATCCATGTTTTCAGATGGAAATTATTTAGTTTCTAAATGTACCTATAAATGTTTAAAATTTAAAATTAAATTAAACTTTGTCTTTTGTTTTGTTTCCTTTTCTTTTTGTTAAACTGAAAATATGAGGGAGAAGGAATCATTTTACAACTCTGAGATTCGTCTTCCCTTTTCATAATGAGCATAATACATCTTATTCCTACATAGGCATTTGCCTTCTAACTGGAGTAGAGACAAAAGAAATGGGGATGATATGACATTTTCTTCATTTCACTGATATTTATTTCTCATATGCAAAAATTAACACCAGAAATCCTTTACGAATTACCAGCTTCTGTCCCCAGCAAGAAAGATCCCCAAATATATAACTGCTGAAACATGAGTAGTTCTAAAGGATGCAGTTCATATAGCAAAAGAAAAACATAGAGATTTGTCAATTTAATCACTGTTACTCCCATTATTCTCATGTCTGTTTGTCTCCTATTAAAATTAATAAGAATGTTGTTACAAAAAAATCTATGAAAATGGATGTTTGTTATGTGAAATCACCAGAAAAGGGACTAGAAAATTTCATGGATTTTGGGTCCCTATGGAACAGGCTGCTGATGAGAGAGGGAGAGACATCTTCTGAGTTTACTTTCAAACTGTTTCCAAAATTACTTTGATCTTGCTGAAATTCACTAGAGCAAGTCCTTCTGTGACAGACACCTGAACCTGCAAGGGAATCTGATGTCCAAGTAAAGACAATGGTGACATCAGAAATTAGTAAGATACCTAACTGAATTCCACCAGTGTCCTATTGTCTTCTGTGATTCAGCCCTTCCATTGTATTATATGGGTTTCTTTATGTTTCTAAACTAAATTTACCAGTTTCTATTAAATTGTCTTAGCTAGATAATGCCATGTCATGGCTCTCCATACTGGGAACAATCTGATAGATCTTGAATCTCAAAGAAGCACAATGAGAGAGCTTTAAACTAGATTTGAAGGGGGAAGGGGACAAAACTGGAACTCCCAGATATAAGCCCCAGGGTAGATTAATAGAGCTTGTGGGCTGTTCCGCCAGCGATGACCCTCACCCTGCTATCCCAGTGGAGGCAAGGGATGGAGACATGCAGCACAACAAAGTTGCAAGAGGTATTGATGAATCAGTAACTGTGATAACACCTGTGAAAGGTCAGGCCGGACTTAGGATCTCTAAATGCAAAAAGTTTCTGGGGACATCAGCCCATCTGAAGTGCATGTATACCACTGCACACAGCATGGGTAACAAACAGGAGGAGCCTGAAGCCATGATGAAACAGGAAAATTATGATGTCGTGGCTATTACAGAAACATGGTGGGATGTCTCCTATGACTGGAGTGCGCCAGTTGATGGCTACAAGCTCTTTAGAAGGGATACATAAGCGAGGAGAGGTGGTGGGGTGGCACTGTATGTTAGGTACTGTTATGATTGCTTTGAGTACAAGTGTAGTGAGGACAGGGTGGAGTGTCTTTGTGTTAGAATCAGGGGGAAGGCCAACAGGGCAGATGTTGTAGTAGGAGTCTACTATAGGTCACCCAACCAGGAGACAGAGGTGGATGAAATATTCTATAGGAACTAAGAGAAATCGCATGATCGCTTGCACTTGTTCTTGTGGGAGACTTTAACTTCCCAGACATCTGCTGGAAATACAACACAGCAGAGCGGGACCAGTCCCTGAGATTCCTGGAATGTGTGGGAGATAGCTTCCTGAAGCAGCTGGTGAGAGAACGAACCAGAAAAGGTGCCCTGCTGGATCTTCTCTTTGTGAACAGAGAAGGACTGGTGGATGACGTGGTGGTTGGAGGCTGACTAGGGCACAGCAATCATGAAATAATAGAACTCTTTATTCTTAAAGAGGCCAGGAGAGGGGGCAGCAGAATTGACATCCTGGACTTCCAAAGAGCTGACTTTGACTTGTTTAGGCAACTGCTTGACAGGATCCCTTGGGAGATGGTCCTGAAGGGAATAGGGGTCCAGGAAGTCTGGGCACTCTTTAAGAAGGAAGTCTTAATGGCACAGGAGCAGGCTGTCCCCAGGTGCTGTAAGAGAAGCCAGTGACAGAGAAGACCACCCTGGCTAAACAGGGAGCTTTGGCTGCAACTCAGGGAGAAGAGGAGAGTTTACGGCCTTTGGAAGAAGGGGCTAGCCACTCACAGTGATTACAAAGATGCTGTGAGGCTATGCAGGGTGGAAATCAGGAGGTCTAAAGCCCAGCTGGAAATTAATCCAGCTTCAGCAATCAAGGATAACAAGAAATGTTTCTATAAGTATGTCAGCAACAAAAGAAAGACTAGAGAGAGCCTCCATCCCCTGCTAGATGCAGGAGGAAACATGGGAATGAGTGATGAGGAAAAGGGTGGGGGGCTTAATACCTTCTTTCCCTCAGTCTTTAATAACAAGTCCAGTTTTACTGAGGGAATCCAGCCTCCTCAGCCAGAAGACAGAAACTGGGAGAACAATCCCCCGCATTCCAGGAGGAGATAGTCAGTGACCTACTGCATCACATAGACATACACAAGTCTATGGGACCGGATGGGATACACCCGAGGGTGCTGAAGGAGCTGGCTGGGGTGCTTGCCAAACCGCTTTCCATCATTTACCAGCAGTCCTGGCTGACCGGGGAGGTCCCGACAGATTGGAAATTGGCCAGTGTGATGCCCATCTATAAGAAGGGTCAGAAGGATGATCCGGGAAATTACAGGCCTGTCAGCTTGACTTTGGTGCCCAGGAAGCTGATGGAGCAACTCATCCAGAGTACCATCACACAACACATGCAGGACAACCAGATGCTCAGGCCCAGTCAGCAGGGGTTTATGAAAGGCAGGTCCTGCTTGACAAACCTGATCTCCTTCTACGACAAGACTATGGATGTTCTCTACCCTGACTTCAGTAAGGCCTTTGACACCATTTCTGACAACATTCTCCTGGCAAAACTGGCTGCTCATGGCTTGGATGGGCACATGCTTTGCTGGGTAAAAAACTGGCTGGATGGCCGGGCCCAAAGAGTGGTGGTGCATGGAGTTAAATCCAGTTGGTAGCCGGTCACGAGTGGTGTCCCCCAGGGCTCGGTTTTGGGGCCACTAAATTATGGTTCAGTTATGAAGTCTGCATTAATAAATATAATCAATGTGTCTGTAAATATGTGTATGTAAATCAATGTGTATGTAAATACCTGTTAAATATATGTACACAGAGACAAAATTATCATCGAACAGGGAAAGTTAACTGTCAAGTCCTAAAGAAGTTCTCCCTCTGTGACCAGAAGTTGAAAGCTCTGTGAAATGAGGTTAGGCTTTTGCCTAAAAATGCATGTAAACAGTTCCTCAAAGTATTTTGTAAGCTGTATGTCAGACACACTTGACCATAGTATGTCAAATACATATTCACACAACTAAATTCCTTTAGATTCTTAAGATAGCCTAAAATTAAATCTTGTTTTTTCTTTTAGATATAAACAAACATCCAAAAATATGATGTTCTAGATTTATTAATATCATTTTACAGTCTTTAGTTCATTTCCACAGATGAAGTAGAGGATTAACCTATAAACCAAGACCTCTCAATTAGATAAAAATCTGTCATTGCTCTTGAGGACAACATTTGAGTATGTAATTTACTGATCAGTAAAGTTGTATGAAATCCTTTCAGTGAAGAAAATGAACAAAATATCATGTTTTCGTATTTTTGCAGAAAAAAACCCCAAACCAAGAAACATTTGGTTTCTTTAATTTTTTTTCCCCTCTCCTGGGGAAAAAAAAAAAAAAAAAAAAAAAGAAAAAGAAAAAAAGACATTGTTCTATTTGAGTCTTTGCTTGTGTTTTCTTCCAAAAGTGAGGCCAGATTTTTGTTTAGAAATATTCTCCTTTCAGTAATTATAGGGGATAAAGGCAAGTTTTATGATTTAAAAGATAGCTGGTCTTAAAAGATAAAAAAGACTAGATTTTCATATCTCTCCTCATTACTAATTGTCTTTCCTGGGAGGCTGCATCATGTTAGAGAAATACATTAATGAGAATGGTTTCTGATTTTATCACAGAGAGATCCTCACAAAAGGGAACTGTTTGCAAATCCATTGACTCTTTCTTACCTGGCGTATTGTTCAGCCCTGTATTTTTCTTGAAGGCAGGCAAAATGTATGAGACAGGAAACACAGAAGCCCAGTTTATCTGGAGAACTTTTTTTTAGAGTAGGGAAGAATGTGTCAGGAACACACCTCTGGTGAGTATACCAAAATCAGAGGAACAGCTCATTTATTATAAATATTTATTATCAAATAATAGGGAAAATGTGGGCCCTCTCTGGAAGGAAGAGGGACACTTGGTCACCCGGGATATAGAGAAGGCTGAGGCACTCAACGACTTTTTGCCTCTGTCTTCACAACCAAGTGCTCCAGTCACACCACCCAAGATACAGAAGGCAAAGGTGGGGACTGGGAGAATGGACAATTGCCCGCTTTAGGAGAAGGTCAGGTTCAAGACCATCTAAGGAACCTGAAGGTGCACAAGTCCATGGGACCTGATGAGATGCATCCATGAATTCTGAGAGAACAGGTGAATGAAGTGGCTAAGCCACTATCCAATACATTTGAGAAGTCGAGGCAGTCTGGCAAAGTTCCCACTGACTGGAAAAGGGAAAACATAGCCCCCATTTTTGAAAAGAGAAAAAAAGAAGACCCAGGGAACTACAGGCCAGTCAGTCTCACCTCTGTGCCTGGCAAGACCATGGAGCAGATCCTCCTGGAAGTATGCCAGGGCACATGGAAAACAAAGAGGCAATTAGTGACAGCCAACATGGCTTCATGAAAGGCAAATCATGCCTGACAAATCTGGTGGCCTTCTATGATGGGGTTACAGAGCTGGTGGATAGGGGGAGAGAACCTGAGGTCATCTACCTGGACTTGTGCAAAGCGACTGACACTGTCCTACATGACATCCTTCTCTCTAAATTGGAGACATGGATTTGATGGATGGACCACTCAGTGGATAAGGAATTGTCTGGATGGTCACACTCAAAGCATTTCAGTCAACAGCTCAATGTCCAAGTGGAGAGCAGTGACAAGTGGTGTTTCTCAGGGGTTGGTGTTGGGACCAGCGCCGTTTAACATCTTTGGTGGTGACATGAACAGTGGGATTGAGTGCACCCTCAACAAGTTTGTCAATGACACCAAGCTTTATGGTGCGGTCGACACGCTGGAGGGAAGGGATGTGCCATCCAGAGGGACCTTGACAGGCTTGAGAGGTGGGCCTGTGCAAACCTCATGAAGTTCAGCAAGGCCAAGTGCAAGGTCCTGCACATGGGTCGAGGCAATACCAAGCACAAATACCAGCTGGGCGATGAGTGGATTGAGATCAGCCCTGCAGAGAAGAACTTGGGAGTAGTAGTGGATGGAAAACTGACTATGAGCCAGCAATGTGTGCTCACAGCCCAGAAAGCCAACCGTATCTTGGGCTGCATCAGGAGAAGTGTGGCCAGCAGGTCAAGGGAGGTGACTCTCCCCCTCTGCTCCACTCTCGTGATACCTCACCTGTAGTACTGTGTCCACCTCTGGGACCCCCAACATAAGAACATAGACGTGTTGGAGCAGGTCCAGAGCAGGCCACGAAGCTGATCAAGGGCTGGCTGAGAGAGTTGGGGTTGTTCAGCCTGGAGAAGAGAAGGCTCTGGGGAGACCTTATAGAGGCCTTCCAGGGCTTAAAGGGGGCTACAGGAAAGGTGGGGAGGGACTCTATCAGGAAGTGTAGTGGTAGGATGAAGATCCTATCCCTACACTGATAGGGACACCACTTTTAAACTGAAAGAGAGTAGGTTAAATTAGATATAAGGAAGAAATTCTTTACTGTGAGGGTGGTGAGGCACTGGAACAGGTGCCCAGAGAAACAGTGGCTGCCCCCTCCCTGGAAGGGTTCAAGGCCAGGTTGGACGGGACTTTGAGCAACCTGGTCTAGTGGAAGGTGTCCCTGCCCATTGCAGGGGGGTTGGAACTAAGTGATCTTTCAGGTCCCTTCCAACTCAAACCATTCTATGATTCTATGAATTTTAGATAAGAAATTAACATCTACACTGAAATCCTGCCTATCACAAACCAGAAACTCACATTAATTTGTGCAAAAAAACATAAGGACTTCTTTCTTAACTGTAGTTTATATTTTAGAGGAAGTAAAAATCCAGCTGAGGGGAAATCTACTGATTTCTTATATTAGATCTCTAAAATGTATCTTCAGGTTGGAAGGCCTTATCATTCCTTGCCTGTAAAAATGGAAGTCCTATAATACCTAAAAATTTCAGTACAGGTAGAAGGGATGTTTTGGATTCTGTCCTCTGTGTCCACTCACAACAGTAATAGCAAAAAATTTCTAAAATCAGTAAACAATAAGCAGATTTTGCCTAATAGGACTTCATGTCCATCAAAGTCTACTAGGACAGCAACATAATTCATTTTTCTACCATTCCACTGACAGCAGTGAGGCCTTTGCTATTATCTGGCTTATGTTGCAGGTTGACGTATTTAGGTATTTCAGTGTGTGGTGGGGTGGATGTTTTTAAGCAGAAGAGAAAATTGAATGTACAACCTCACAAGAAACTGGTGGAAAGGGAGGACTCATTACACTCTTTGGAACAGTCCAGTTTGGGTGGTAATTCATGAGTTACCAATTTCTGATTAAGAATGAGAGAAAAGAAATGTATCCAGCAAAATCTAGAAGTGTCAAGGGAAAGACAGATGTGTAGGGTAGAAAGGAATAGGCAACACCCCATGATACTAAGTGAGAAGTGATTACTGCATCTGTTGTATTATTTTAATGATGACAGAAGTAAGAAAACAGAATATTATACTTTCTTTTGCCTTGTCCAATCATCTACGTACATGCATGAAATGCAAAGTGCAACATGTGACTTTTTGAAATCAGTGGTACTTATCAGAAATACATAATCACACATGATGCCAAGATTCTAGTTAGGGTCCAGTATTTTGGCTTTCGGTGGGTTCTTCTCTGCCAGCCATGGCAAGGCACTGTACCCTTCAAAATGTTGGACCCTCTGCCCACTACAGCATAGATTCACATGTGAGTCTGAGTTTCACACTCCAGAGTAAAACCTGGCTTTCTAAAAACTTCACCCATTTTAGAAAGCAAGAAATGAGTGATTTTGGAAATGTTGTTCGTACCATAAACTTCAGTGGGAAACAACAGGATCAGTTATGCTTTCCAGTGCTCCTACTTGTGTGCCACACTAGATTAAGCTAAATTGTGTAAATTTACATCTTAATACATTATAGCCTTTTTCTATTTATGATCATGTAGTAAATTTCCATTGCTGCTGATTTTATTACATGTAGGTTGAATTGATTTCAGATGAATACTCCTATTTACCTGGAAAAATGTGAGCGCTGTAACAATCAATTCCAGTAAGAAATGTTGAAGAGCTGAAATAAAATTTAAATGTCATCTTCCTATGCTTTCAGAAGGCCTCTGTTCTTGATACAAAACATCCAATTTAAAATGGTGTTCTTTTGCTTTTAAACCTGACACTTTCAAAAGATAATCCTCAATGGACCAATAATTTGAATAACCACAGGAGATACTGAAATGTACTTCACCTAAAAAAATCTCATGATGCTTCCAATTTCATTATGCTTTTGCAGGACTGAAGTTTCACTCTTTTATCACTTATAAAGTAAAGAAGGAGATATTGTATGGTAATTTCTTATGTTAACATGTTTCAATGCATTCAGAATTCTCAGTGAACTGTTTCTGGCCACACATCTTTATTTTTATAGTAGGTAAAATTGGTTTTATCTGTCCTGCTGTCCAGATATAAGTTGGTTTGGCTTAATAACCTGATCTTTTTCTTAATACAGTTTTGTTTTCATTAAAAAGCCTGGATTCCTAGTTTTCTTCTTACATACATTTTACTTTATGGTCAATTGACTGATTTAAAATGCCCTCTTGGAAAGTAAAGGAAATTCACACTTGAATTAAATATAAATCAGTTCTCTCTTTGCTCTTAAAAATGAAGGACTCACAGTTTTTCTACAGGAAAAATCTCTTTAGACTGGGAGACTGATAAACTAATACAAGATTGATGTTATTTGGTGCATAGTCTCGTCTCCACTCCCTTTTCCTTGGCAAAATACAGGGACTGTGCATTTTAGCATATACACAACTCCATCTGCAGCTTCAGCAAATGGTACATAGTCCTAACAGCAGGCAAAAAGCAAGTCTTTGAGAATTACTTTAAAAACAGAGCATTCCCTGCACATCCAAGGAACAGAGCTAACAGGATATTGTTTAGTCAAACACTAAGGGTAAAAAGTCAGACTTTACCGAATTAGATGAGAGCTCAATGGGACCCCAACTTCACATTCGCTTAATACCCTTTTTCTAAAGGTCAAACATTCAGGATGTTTTCAGATTGATTTGCTACGATGGATAATTTGTGTTAGCTCAATTATAAATCCTTTGGTGGATATAGATTCTTGCAAACTCTTTGCCTTGCTCTTCCGCCCATGTTTTCATAGAGTTGACCTTAACAGTCCATTGTGAAAGTTCAGTTACTGGGCTAGTTTTATAAGCATCTTTCTACTAACATATTGCAGTTCAAAGCATTCAGTGCTCAGAGTCCCTTTTTGTATGCTGGATTGTTCCTCTATGGGGAAGGTATTGCTTTCTCTATGGAAAACAAAATGGGTAGCTGTATTTTCTTCTTCTGGGTCTAAATTTTTTTTTTTTTTTTTTTATATTGCTTGTCTTTTCTTAAGCAGGCCAATTCAGAAATGTGTACTCAAATTCTCTTATTCTTTATCTTTCCAGCTCAGTATCTGAAGATCAAAAGGAATGTGTGAATATAGCTCTTCTAGATGGCAGAGCTCATTCACATTGATGCTACAGTATTGCATTCTTCCTCTAAAAATCTACTCACAAAAACAGAAGAAAAATACTGCTGCTCAACAAAAGGAAGGGTAAATGTCATTTTTGTAAAGGGTTCTTACAAGCACAGACACAAAGATAAATTTTCAAAATCATCAAACTATTATTTCCTAATCAATGGTTGCTACTGAGATTGTGAATGGCAGAGTCAGGTTTCACCTTATTTTTTAAAAGTATATTTTAGTAAGATGAAATAGTGAAATGCAATTAAAGGTAACCTTGAAAAAAAAAAAAAATAAGTGTGTCACTTGAAAAATTAAGAAACAAGTCTATTTGACATTGCTTTAGCTTTTGATTTGGTTTTCTTCTGGATCAGTGTTTCAGAGGAATTAACCCAATTTTGGGCTATGATTAGAGTGCCGTAGAACATGGTCCCCATAAACTTTCTCTAAATTGTTATCCAAAAATATTAATGAGATTCTCAGATCCACAATTCCTTGAACTGGGTGTAACAGCAAGTTGTGAGGGATTTGCTTTCCAGCTAAACATGACAGCTTTTCTCTCCTTTAAGCACAGATCAAAGACAGAAACCAAGTAAGTGCAAAGGATGCTAGTCATGCTGGATAGGAAACATTAGCTTTTTGTAAGTCAGTCAGTGCAGTTAATGGCTATCTCATACAGCACTTACCAGTGCAGACTATATCACACAGTTTGCACATTTGGGAACAAAATAGCAAGGAAGTCTTGGAGGAAATTTAATTAGCTGGGCATCTCCTGCAGCCTAGTAAACTAGAGTTCCATTAATCATTGCCATATACCTCATAAAGCTATTTGTACCTTTGCTGCATCTTTTGCATAAAGAATTAGGGTAAAGCAGAAGAACGAAGGAAACACCTGCAAGCCCCCTGGCAACATGGGATGTCTCTTCATACTCAGTTTGGGAAGGGCTTGCACAATATATGACACTGGAAATCAGCAGTAGCCTCTCAGCTTTGAAAATTCACCAGATGCTGGCTTTATCTTTTAAACAGAACTAACAAGATATTCATTGTAAAGCAAGATGAAAAGAGACAGATAAGGTAAATAAGAAAAAAAAAAAAAAATCAGGCCATGTTTGAGGGAAAACTGCCTTGCCTGTGAGTATCTGTATACTAAAAGGACTGATTTTATGAATATTACAAACTAAGTGACAAAGAACAACTGAGTCTTGTTTTCACAAGTGAAGATCTATGTGCTTGTCCCTCAGGTGTGTCCATTAACACACAAACTTACTCAGATTTTCTCATTTTTCTCATTCCTCTCCATGAAGTAAGTGGTCATACAAGCATACAGTGCTAGAACTGGATTTCTCAGAGTGAAAAATGTAGTGCGTTAGCACACCATTAATTCTACTGTTTTATGAATCTCAGCTTTGCTTTTTTGCCATAGGATAAAACCAACTGGCAGTTTTGAGAGATAAACAGTTAAAAATATATTATTTATTAGAAAGTCAATAAAGGAGACTGTAGGCTATAGACCAGTAAAAGGAATGTTGCAGGAAGGCTCTGACAGAATATTTTACAAGTGTTTGTATTTTTTGGAGCAAAAAGCCTAAGCTCTGGGGAGCAGCTTTACTAGATGATTATAAAGATTTCACAACTCCTGCAAAGCCAAAGTCCCTTTTAAACCAATGTCACATGTAAGGGTTATTTGCGCCCTAATTTGTGCCATGCTGTTATGAGGGACCAGTCAAATTTATCCCTAACTAGTTAATTAACTGTGAAAAGCTTAACATTTTGTTTTCTTTTCCCTATACACAAGACAGCATAACAGGGTCAAAGCTATAGACCTCTGACTGCTTTTAAACTGCATGTCTTTGTGTCAGAGACCTCCTGTAGCCAACGTGACAGGCTGCTCACAGATCACTGCCTGCAGACAACTGCTCTCTGAAACCTTCCTGCAAGTGGTACAACATGGGGTTGTGGCTTGGATGGGAAGCAGTGATCTTCTGCATGGAAGCCTGAACCTCCCCAGGCTTAACTGAAAACCTGCAAATTAGATCTACCAGAAAGGAATGCTGAGTGCCCCTTTCTCTGTTGCTCATCTAGTACAATGGCAGATCATCACATCTCCAGTCTGCCCCACTGGATGTGGAAACATCACCATAAACTGAGCTAGTAGACTTCTCAGGTCAACAGTCACTAACACACACTAGGAAACATGGCTGATGTGCAGAGCAAAGTCATTCCAAGCAACCTTCAAGAACACACTTAATGGGAGCCTTGAATACCGACAGACTTGGCTGTCACTCATCTGAGTTCAGCCTATGGGCAACTTGCAGAAGGCTGCAGCCCCCAAGAGAGGTGGGTGAAAGCACAAAAGCTGGCAGCACCCGGTTGCGTGTGGCAGATATGAGCACGGTCATGACTCTACCCAGCCTTAGTAACCACATGTGACCCCACTTGTTTAAAGCCAGACAGCCTGCTCTATTCCTGACACCAGCGTTTTTGACTGTTTGCTATATTTTCAGGGGAGAAATCTCAAAAATTTTAAACATAGCTGATGAAACATAGTTTTTACCTGAGTTTGCTTGGAAAAGACTGTGTCCATTTAATTTTGCTATTTCTAAAGTGGGAAGTCTGATTCTTCTGCAAGTGACATTGTTAGACATAAAGAACTTTTTTATTTTCTATCTCCTGGCAAACCCCACAATAGTGCAGGCCTGCCACTGGCAATATTCTAGCTTATGAAGAAAAGCGACTGCTTTAGTATTGCTTGTATCAGACAACCAAAACAATGAGGCTGAGTTTATTCAGCTCAGTGATGAAGTGGTTGCGAGAACTGTATGTTATATCAATACAGAAAAAAGTACCTGTCCATTCTGGGGGAAAAAAATATTTTAAAAATTATGTATGTATCTCTGCAATGAGGCTAACACTGTTTCCTGAAAATAAATAGGTGTTAAGAAATACATAATTTACGCAAAGGAATGGAAATAAAACACTCCAGCTGTTCCTCATTTTCAGTTCTCCAGAGCTGTTTAAGCTTCTAGAAAATTAACTGTGATACTCTATATACAGTTTTGATACCCTTAGTTTTGAAACTAGTAACAACAAGACAAACTCCATTATATGTAAATATGCAAAAGTCGGACGGTCTTGACATTCCAGTTCCACGTTTGTGAGGATGACAGAAGACATAAAACTGGAATTTTAATCCTCAATTTATGCAGTCATGAGAAGTATAAAGAGCTTACCTCAGGACGAAATACAGTAAATTTGGGTTCACAGGGGCTTCATTTGAATGGGTTTTCGTGGATTTTTTTGCTTGCCTGTCTGCTTTGCAGTGAATAACACATTCTATGTAAACACTTTGGCTCCTGTCGTGGTTGGGCTAACATAAATGCACTTATGCAAATCTGATGCACCCACATGAATTTAATTATCTTATTGAAAGAGAAAGATAAATCCATGAACAACAATGGGTTTGATGTCATCTTTAAGGTCCAGAGTTCAGTTATTTCAGCAGGTGTTAAGAACTTCTGAAGAACTGGCCACCACCTTTATTATTTGAACAACACGGTTTTTTGATGCTATGTTTTTTAACTCAAAACTCTTCAGAGTCACAAGCTAGGTGGGTTACATATGAAAGTATATGCCATATTTCTAACTTGTAAAATCTGTTTAAAGAATATTTATGTCTGCATGTATGTGTGCACATATAGCAGTGTGCATATCTGTGTATATGTGTGCATATATAGGCTTTGCATTTAAAATGTATTTTGAAACAATGTGCATTTACCATGTTGAACTAATTAATTCATTTTAGCATTAACTAGTAGTTTGACAAAGAAGGCCTCATCCTGTGAGAGAAATATGCCATAAAGTCACTTATCATTCTGGAGACTCTGAGGTTCTAAATATATATGAAAAAAAAAATCATTTTTTCTCTCCTCTGTGGGGATCAGCAGAGAGTAATTTAAAAAAGCAGTGGGAGTGTCAGAAAGGAACTATCCCTGCCCTGAATAGGAGGTGTTTTCTCCCTGAATTCTATCAAATCACTGTGTCCTTTCCAAGAAGTGATCGATCCTGTTAATTAAATATGCTGCAGGGTAGCAACAAGCTTGTTCTACATCATGGTTTCTGCTTCTGTTTCAAAAGTGTTTTTTCCTGCTCCAAATTCAACATTATTGTGCTGTAAAGCAATGATGCAATTGGGTGGGAAAGCTCAGGCTTCGGTGGTAATGTCACAGCAGCAAACAAAAAGAGCTTTGCAGCAATGGAAAGTTAAAAATAACAGAAATAGGTGGTGGTGGTATGTGTTACAAAGCAACTTTAAGAAAAAGAAAAGTGAGCATAAAGCACAAACAGCAGGATGTATAAGCTTCAACATGGGAGGTTTATTAACCAGAGTAATTTCTTTAGCTATTCTTACAGTCTTAATCAGAGTTATATATCAGCATTGTTAACATCTTTACTTTCTCAGCACCCCTCTTTGTAATGGAGTGTTTCCAGAGTAGAAGCCAAAGTTTCTTGGACATTGAAGACTGTACAAGAAAGCAAGGTTTGCTTCGAAAAACTCTACACTTTCAGACTCATCTTTGAAAATGAAAGGATAACCAGATCTTTATCCTGTTTTATTCACTGAGCTCCATCTTTTAAAAGCACTTTGACAAACATCTCAAAGGTCAGGAAGGTGTAGCCAGCGAATTTGCCCAGTGAATCTCCCTGGAGCTAGAAAGCTGATTCTCTCCCTCCAGCTCTGGTTAGCAGTTGTCTGGAAGGAGCCCAGGGTTTCTGTTCCACCTGGCACTCATCATTTGAAAGAAGCCAGAGAGGAGATGTGACTTCTGGAGAAGAGGGTTAACTGAGTCTATATGCCAGGAAGATGTTTACGCTCTCTGCTTCAGTCCCCTACTGTGTAAAGTACAAATAATGATGTTTATCTTCTCCTGCCTTTGTCTTTCTGTTGTAAAGCTGGAGTCAATAAATTCCTGTCGTGGGGGCTGGAGAAGCCACAGTTCCTGTCACCAGTGAGGGGCCACAGTCAGGACAGCTGACCCAAACTGGCCAAAGGGATATTCCATACCATATGACATCATGCTCAGCATATAAACTAGGGGCAAAGTTGGCCAGGGAGCTGCTGCTCGGGAAGAGGCTGGGCATCAGTCAGTTGGTGGTGAGCAACTCTTTTTCATTTGCATCACTTGTTTTTCTTGGGATTTATTTCTCTCTCTTTTTGTTATTCTCCTTTTCATTACAATCTATGTCTTCTATTAATAATAATAATTATTATTATTATCTCAATTATTAAACTATTCTTATCTCAACCTACAAGTTTTCTCACTTTTGCCCTTCTGATTATTTCCCCCATCCCACTGGGGGCAGAGTGTGGGTGAGCAGCTGTGTGGTGGTTAGCTGCCTGATTGATTAAACCACAACAGTCCTTTTTGGCACCCAATGTGAGTCTCGAAGGGTTGAGATAATGACAGATCTGACCAGAGCATGTTAAAACAAATTTGTTGTAAGCATTCATTATATTAGTTTTTCTCTGTGGAGAGCCAATCTATGGGGAAGACAATGGGAGACTCTTTCCCCCTGCTCCTTCTCCTCCCCTTCTCCTCCAGGCTACTTACAATAGCTCTTGAGAATTTTGGATAACCTTTGGATGTTCAAACCAGCATGTTCTTATCACTATACCTCCTGAACGTGTTCCAGATCTTGATTAATATTTAACAACTATTTAAGAATACCACCAGAGATCTGCCCCAAGGAGGGAGATTTATGAGTGGCGGGGGATGTGGGATAGCATAGGCAAGTACATAGGACAGTGGACACCTCCAGTGTTTTGGAACTTCACCCCTGAACAAGTGCAGAATACTGAAAAACTAGTAAAATATTTGGAAAAGAGAGACACAAATCACTGCAACATGATGGAGCCTGGCCCATGCCCACTGGGCCTGTTCAACACTATTCAGTATCCTCAAGGGGAAGAGGAGGTCTCTGGATCTGACAACAAAATGACAGGCACTGGGCCTCCTCCAACTCTGGTGACAGGCACTGCAGCTGAACTAGAGAACCAACCCATTCTGGTATCAGTTGCCCCTGTACATAAAAAGAAATACTGGATGCAAAAGTTAGTAAGGGAAGAAACTCATATGAAGAAGGGGAAAGAGGCCATTCCAATGCAGGGCCATCACAGGAAGATGCAGAACTCATTAATGAGGTAACCACCCAATCCCTGTCCCAGAGTGTAAAATATGCAAAATATTTTTGCAAGCACATTGTCACCTGGGTGCTTCAATGCTGGGACGACAGGGCCAGTAGCCTGGAATTAGAACATAAGGAAGCCAAACAGCTGGGATCCTTTTCTAGGGAAGGGGGCATTGACAAAGCAATTGGAAAAGGGACACAAACTCTCAGCCTCTGGAGGAGACTCTTGTCAGGCATGAGGGAAAGGTATCCTTGTGAGGAAGATGTTATATGTCACCAAGCCAAATGGGCCATCATGGAGAGAGGTATCCAGTACCTGAGGGAATTAGCCATGCTGGAGATGATTTATGATAACCTGGACAATATACAGTTATCTAGAGATCCAGATGAAGTCCAGTGCATGTGACCCATGTGACAGAAGTTTGTATGGAGCGCACCATCGTCATATGCCAACTCATTGGCAATAATGACCTGGAAAGATGGAGAGGGACAAATGGTGGATGAATTGGCTGGCCAATTCCAGAAATACAAAGGAAGTCTCTCTTCCTCCCTATGGACCTGCGTCTAGGCTGTGGAGAAACTGTCCCGGAAGTTGCAGCAATCCAAAGAGGATATGTCCTACTCCCCACTTGTATGGACCAGTATCTCAGCTATTAGGAGTAAGCGTTTCTCTGCTCAAGAGAGAAGATATAGTGTGTACACACCACAGGCCATCCTGTAGTTTCACCTGTGTGATCACAGAGAGAACATGTGGAAGTGGGATGGAAAATCTACCTCGACCCTAGAGACACAGGTACATGAGTTGCAAAAAAAAAAAAAAAAACAGAAAAGGGGGTACTCCCAGGAAAAATGTTGCTCAAGTTTCCAGTGGGCAATTTCCCAGACAGAGTAGAAGAGCTGATCTTACTTCCAATTTTAATAAAGGGACAATCTTAATAAAGGGATAAACTTAACCATGGACACTATTGCACAGGTTATCCATGAATGTGAAACATGTGCTGCAATCAAGGAAGTCAAGTGGCTAAAGCCTCTGTGGTATGGAGGACAAGGGCTGAAATAGAAATACAAGAAGACGTGGCAGAGTGATTACATCACACTCCCACAAACCTACCAAGGCAAGCGCCATGTGATTACGACAGTGGAAGCAACCACCAGATGGCTGGAGATATATCCCATGCCCCATGCCACTGCCCAGAACACTATCCTGGGCCCTGAAAAGCAAATCATCTGGCAGCATGGCACCCCAGAAAGAATTGAGTCAGACAACAGGACTCATTTCTGAAACAACCTCATAGACACCTGGGCCAAGGAGCATGGCATTGAGTGGGTATATCATATCACCTATCATGCATCAGCCTCCAGGAAAACTGAACAATACAATGAACTGTTAAGAACTACACTGAGAGCAATGGTGGGGTGGGATATTCAAACACTGGGATACACATTTAGCAAAAGCCACCTGGTTAGTCAACACTAGGGGATCTGCCAATTGAACTGGGCCTGCCCAATCAAAATTTTACATACTGTAGAAGGGGATAAAGCCCCTGTAGAGCACATAAAAACTATATTGGGGAAGACAGTCTGGGTTATTCCTGCTTTGGGCAGGGCAGCATCCATAGGATTGCTTTTGCTCAAGGATCTGGGTGCACTTGGTGAGTAATGCAGAAGGATGTGGAATTCTGATATGTATGTCAAGGGGATTTGGTTTTGGATGAGAATAGCCAGTGATTTGAACTGTATGATGTTAATTGCTGTATAATATTGTATGTCATCACTACTGTGGTTACTATATACCATATCAATGGTATTACAGTAAGAATCACCCAGATTAATGAAGAATTAATTTTGATGGAACTAGAACTAGTTTCAGCATGCAACAGTCCAACACCATACACCATCTCTCCTGCCCTGAAGGACTGTTATGAAAGATGAATCCCAAAGTCATGGACTAAATAAACTCAATGGACATTTTAGAGGGAAGGCCCACAGACTAAGGGAATAATATCTGTGTGTGTGTATCAAAAGACAGAAAAAGTCGTGGTGGTTAATTAGGATGTATTGTAAAGTGTGGGACCTGGGTATGATGTAGCTGGTATAGAATAAGGGGTGGATATTGTCCTGGTTTCAGCTGGGATAGAGTTAATTTTCTTCCTAGTAACTGGTATAGTACTGTGTTTTGGATTTAGGATGAGAATAATGTTGATAACACATTGTTTTAGCTGCTGCTGAGCAGCGCTTAGTAAGTCAAGGCCTTTTCAGTTTCTCATTCTGCTCTGCCAGCAAGGAGTCTGGGAGTGCACAAGAAGCTGAGAGGGGACACAGCTGAGACAGTTGGCCAAAACTGGCCAAAGGGATATTCCATACCATATGACATCATGTTCAGCATATAAACTAGGGGGAAAGCTAGCTGGAGGGCCGCTGCTTGGGAACAGGCTGGGCATTGGTCAGTTGGCAGTGAGCAATTGTTTTTCATTTACATCACATGTTTTTCCTGGGTTTTATTTCTCTCTCTTTTTGTTATTCTCCTTTTCATTAAATTTTTTTTTTAATTATTCTTATCTCAACCCATGAGTTTTCTCACTTTTACCTTTCTTGTTCTTTCCCCCATCCCACCAGGGGGGAGTGAGTGAGTGGCTGTGTGAGGCTTAGCTGCTGGCTGGGGCTAAACCACAACAACTCCTCAGGACCAGCCTGTCTCTTTGTAGGCATGTGTTCAGTGCCTAATATCACAAACATGGTCCCTTAGAGACTTCCAACAAAGCGAATACATAGTATCTGGCTATTTACAAGTAGGCTGGACAACCTAAAGATTTTCATTCAGTTTTGTGGGTTTTAACAGCCCATAATCCCTGTAGTCTGGAAAGGGAAATGTCATTACTATCATTAAATGTTTCCTAAATAAACAAAAGTTTACAACACTTTTCTTTTTCAAGTGGGTCATCTCTAAGACCTAGCCAGACAGACATATCTGACAGGTTATGAAAGTTCTTTTACAGATGATTTATTGGATACCTAAAAAAAATCTTTTGTGATCATTAATTTCCAGATCAAAATGGATCAAAAAATAAATTAATAGAAGTAAAAATTTCTTTTAAAAATATCTGTGATACGTAACTAACATTTCTCTAGGGTATTTCACAGCAGTTTCTCTCTTCAAACTGGCACAAGGTAACAGAGCTATGATTCTGGTTTCTGAGGGTGGCCCTGAAAAAAGCAGTTGTAAGAAGAAAACTGACCAGTATTTGCAGCTATACCCACAAAAATCAGAGTAAATAAAGGCTCTTTCTCCTGCCACTTGCCACTGAAAAGAGAGAGAGCAAGCATAACCTTCACAAAAAACAAACAAATTTTTTTTTTTTTTGTCTCTGAACAGTGCACTCGCTTCTACAGTTTCTCAGGTGGGATGGAAACATATGGAATCAGTATATTTTCTAATAAGACACCATTTGACTCCACAACAAGTCAAAGTGTGGTAGAGAAAAGCTGCATTTCCCTTGTGGGCTGGATGACACTGATGCATCCTTTCCACTGTCCATAGCAGAAGACACCGTAGCACTGTTCAGAAATGGAAAGCAGACCTCACTCAGAGGTTTGGAAAGTGTTGGTAATTGAAACAGAAGACTGAGATAACAGTTTTGTGTTCTTGCAAAACTAATTTTCACAAAGTGTTAAACATGTTTTAATTAAACAAATTCTCAGAAAGATGATGATTGCAAATATCCTTGATGAAACACTCCTGGTAATAGCAGCTTTCCCCGGCTATGAAGGAGTTTTGACAGTCAGCCCATCTGCATCTACTATGGGTGGAAATGGGATTTTAAAATCAAACAAAGCCCATGAACGATTTAAAAACAGGCTTTTCAGTGACACCTGCCTGGTCTGTTTTCAATAGTTGCAGTTCATTAAAGGCCCAAATGACAGGCTTAGATAGTACAGTCAATACTTTCAGAGTAGCCCTCCAAATATGTGTCTAAGTTTTTAAGCTGCCACCATAAGGAAAGTGAGTGTGATTCCCTAAGAAATCAACAGCAAAATGACCAACAGAGTCCTATGGCTTACCATATTTTCTGGTATCTTTGTTTGAAAATGTGTTTAATCTGTCTGCTGTTGGAATGTATTTTTATCATAGGTATAAGAGCAGCTTTCCTAGTTACTACTAATGATATCACTGCCATATCACTGCTGTCAGTATTAGGTTCCTCAAATGAAACATGCACATAGACACCCAGGTAGTATGCTTAAAATTCAGTAATACATATATGATAAGTAAATTATTCAGAGATGCCTGCCCTCCTGAAAGATGGAACAATGCCCTCAAAATATCAAAGCAAGCCACGGAAAATAAATTCATCATCCACTCTGACAACCAGCCCACCTCACATACCAAAACTCCTGTCCAGGTCCTGAAGGACAACTGAGGGGAAAACAACAGTCATCCCAGGCCTATGTCATCGTCATCTATTGGATATCCATGGGGTTGCAATGTACACAGTGAACATGGAGTACATTTCAGAATCTGTCCATAAAATGGCTTCTCTGGAGGAATTATTCTAGTTTTAAAAAATAAAAATAAAATAAATAAATTCCTTTCAAACTCTCACTTGCAATTCTCAAATCTGACTTTTTTTAATCCAGCAAACATAAATCCTGGCTAATGGCTTCTCTGTTCTGTGTTGAGGAAAATCATTGCTTAATGTACTGTGTTAGCACTGACCTACCAAGCTTTAGGCAACTTCAACTATTATCTTCAATAACTTGTTTATGCCTAGAGAGGTTTGATCACATTTTGTCTTGAGCCTCAGGGTCTGGGCTTGGCACAATCCATTGCTTTAATAAAGTGTATGACAGTTTTTTTGTTTTAAATCTACACATTGGCCCACTAATGTCTTTCATCTCAGAACAGGTTATAGCTCAGTTCCAAGTGATACTGCCAGTACCTCTGCTACGCCTCTGAAATGCACAAGGTTAAAAGAATACTGTAAAAACATGGATCAAGTTGCAAAAGGTGTGGTATCTGCTCCACAACCAGACTGCATTTTGGGTGTGTACTAAATAATATGTCAAGTCACTCTGTTTGGTGTTAATGAAGCAGATTTTTTTCTGGTGCAGAGGGCAGGAAAAGCATCAAAGAAGGGATGACAGAGTCTTCAGGAGTGAATTCAACATGATGGCTTTCCAAGATGATCTTAGGAATACCAAACTGTATGAAATCAGCACCTTCCGTCCCTCACATGTATCATTTTTTTGGCAAGGAGCATATTGACCACTGACATGAGTATTCCCACTCTCAGCTGCTGTCATTCAAAACAGTTGTCAAGTATTTCCAACATCCACTGATCTCCTGTCCCCTTTAGCTGTACAACTGGCAGTTTACTGTTCTCAGCACTAAGGTCACGACTGCCTTTTGCATAAGTACTGATAAGACACAGGCATAAAGATTAGCCCCTGACAGTACTCCTGGAGGAAGTTCAAGCACACAATGAGCCTTCACAACAGAGAAACACCCAGTGAGAACCTGTGGGGCTAAAGTCCCCATGCAGAAGAATTTGGCCAGCAATGTACTACACTGCTGGAATTTTAGCATGGAATTCAATTGCACTACCAAATGTTTTCTTTTTCATAAAATGTGTTACTGTTGGAGTTTTTGCCTTTCATCATTTTGAGTCTCATTCAAGAACATGCAGTTCTGTTAGAGATCTGAATAATCATATTGCTTCTGAAAAGCAATGTCTATCCTCCACTTGAATTCAGCAATGAGCTCCTGCAACAAATGTACAAACAACTCTGTTGTCTTTATAAAATTCGGGGCACATATGTTATGAGATGCAAAAAGGGTGTGCAGATTTTCCCTTTAATCTTATTTTATTACCAGGTGTACATACAGCTGCACTGAATTCCAGACTTAACGGATATGCATTCACCTTGCTTACATACCTCCTTGCAATGATAGTGTTCCCTAGCAGTGTTGCAGAAGGCAGACTTTTAAATGAATGATTAGCAATATTCTGTTGCTTTGTTTTCCCAGTCCATAAGGGAGTTGTAACCCCTTTAAGAGGGCCAAAGCTCTTTGGTGTGGCCTCGTCTTCTCTCAGTAAAGGTAAAAGCTTCATCTGAGCATAGTCCTTCAGTAACATGTGATAAGGATGCTGGTAATGTTATCAGTGCATTTCTTATTCTTTAGAAAAATGCTGACAATAATAAAGTTTTCAACATGAAGACAGAAAGTTCCAGATGTCCTCAAATATGATTATTTGCAAAGATGTGCCTTTAGTTAAAGAAAATCTACTCAGCAAGCAGAGCAAATGAAAGAATCTGCTAGAAGAGAAAGTACCTGAAAAAGTTTAATTTCTCTGAGTGAAGGGGAGAAATGAAGATGGCACGTTACAAGCCCATATAAACTATATGAAATATAGGAAATGGTTCCTGCAGGAAAGGGACGTTAAAATCTTGAACCAACTGAGGTTAAGAGTGAGGAGGGCACAGAGTTTCACCATTCATCTCCCTGTCTCCAGGATATTCCCCCAGTCTGCTGGGGACATACTCTATGTACTGCAATGGTGAGGAGGTAGTGGTTTACACTGGATCAGCAAACTTAATAGTACACAGGATTTCCATCTAAGAAATCTCCAGCCACTTCATAAATCATCATATGAAACGTCAAATTGGCAATGTGATGCAGCTTGTCCAGGGACCAGAAGGTCAGACATGAGTGTGGGAAGGCAGCTTGTCATGTCATCTACATAAAATGGCCAGTCAGGTTTATTTCCTTCTCTCTTTTCATTTCAGTGGTTTAGCATCTAATCCTTGTTACAGGATTAATTTTCTAATTCTTGCTAAATCACATATGGAAAAATAATAGTATGTTGGCCGACTGACAACACCTTTGTAAAATTTGAAATCCCCATGACATGTTTGTTTACTAACTTCTTTCTTCAAATTACCTATCTCTTCTCTACTTTTTATGCATATATCTGTGTCTATATATGCATATGTATACATACATGTACATGCTTAAACACACATATATTCATACATTCACCTCAGGAGTCCATGCTATCCATTCCTAATTTAAAGTGAGTCTATTCTTGATGTTAAAAAACTTTAACAAATCATCACTTCAGTTTCATTAGAAGTAAACAAAACTTTTAAATGCAATTTTCTGTAAGGAAAGCACTGACAGTTCCTTCTGCTGATGGAAAGTATGCAGTACCTTGTAGAAGATTAATTATTACATGGGCATGAACATCAGAAAAAATGGATTTGATTCCTTAAGAAAGAAAGACCATCACACTGTGCTCACAAGTTCAGAAAGCACAAAGCAGTTTTTATGGTCATTTGCTTGTTTTAATGTCCCAGGCAAGCTCAACTGAAACAGGCTTGCTGGATGATGCAGAAAATTCAGGTATCTGGAAACCAGACCCATCTAACCAAAGTAAAATATACCCTGCAAGATTTGTCAGCAGAGACACAGTAAAGCTCTGATACACCACTCTTTCCTGTCTTCTCCCCCAAGGAAATATTAGCTTTTGGGTTTGGGGGATTTTTTCCCATTTTTTCAGGATGCAGAAGGAGGATAATCAATGTATTAAGAAACCAAAAAGAGTTCAGAATTGAAGAAACACATTATGTTCAGCTATGCAACTGAAAAACAAACAAGCACTTATTATCACCAGTAAAATTATCTTGCAAAAGTGTCCTTGTTTGTTAAGACAGCATACACTGAATAACATTTTCATGTGAATATTTGTACTTTGGGGTCCTTCCAGAAACATAGTAGACTTTGTAAATTATAAGTAGTCTTTGCTGTCATTTGAATGACATTAAGTACTCTGTGGTGACACAAGGAAGCTTGCTGTCTCTCACATTTCATCACAAGGCCTTTCTTCCAATTAGAGAATACAGGTGATGTAAAAGCTTCATCTGTGTACTTACACAAAACAAGTTTACCTCTAAAAGCCATACATCGGCAGAACAAAGTGCACTGTCACTAACATCAGAGTGATGGGGTTGTTGAAAACCATCACACCCAGATAAGCACAAGGTACAGCCTGGATTTCCAAAGTAATGCATGGGGAAAAGAAGTAAGTTGTGCCTGATGAGGTGTCTCAGTCTCCAACATCTGCTGCTATGAACCTGTTGCACATGGGGTTTGTGGCATCCCTGAACTACCATCTGCACAAATTGTCCACTTACTGTTGGCAGCATTATGCCTTCCTTTACAGTTTGACCCAAAGCAATTATTAACAGATTTCATTTTAGCCTCTTACAAATTTGCACCTTACTTTCACACTTTACTATGCCAGAAATCATATAGTCAGAACACTAGTGCAGACTTAGTCACACACACTCTCAAAAGCAAAAGTAAATGCAACAAACAAAAAACAAAAAGAAATCCCATCACTCTTCTTTCCAAAAACTTAAATATTTCACTGGTTTCAAGAAGCTTGATTGCTTTGCTGCTTTTGTTTTATATATGAAGTGGGTTTTGTGCAACAATAAAGGAATGAGCAAATTAACAGCCTTTATCTCCCCGTTGTAGTGGTAAACAATTGTATTTGCATGTTGTTCTTTTCCTAGGACACATAACAAGTGAAAAACAAAAGAAGAAATAAAGAAAAAATATAATTAAAATTGCATCCTGAAGTATTTTAATTTCCTCAGGATTTATGAGACTAGACTTAGGGAATGCATAAGGCCAGCCAGCAGCTCCTTCAGTCATTCCTCTTCCTTTGTGAAAGATGCTTGGAAGAGAGGCATATGGAAGACACCCTGCACTTGAGGTCTGGAGGGAGTCTCCAGACCTCATGACAAGTCTGTAGAAGTCCCAGCTGTGCGCAGCCCTACAGAAACAGTCAGGTAACACAAGCCAGACTTGGATATCTGTTCTGTGATAGCATGGTTTTGCCCACCCATATCTCCTACTTACATTGTAATTTCCCAGTGATCCTTGGCTATATGTGTAAAATAATTAAACAAGTGAACAATCAAACAAGCAAGAAAATAAATAAAGCTTTCTTCACTAGAAATGTGCTCCATAGTCTAACTCTTTGTGTTTATCTGCTTGCATTCTGCCTAACAACTAAAGCAGCCTCTAATCATTGCCTCCTGCCCAAGGAAACATGTAGCGGAGAAAATTTGTATAGGGGAGAAATTTCTAGAGTAGGGCTGATGGTTGGACTCGATGGTCCAAAGGGTCTTTTCCAAACTGAATGATTCTGTGATTCTATGATTCTAATCCACTGGTAGCAACTCAGGAAAGACAACTACAAAAATTAAAATGTAACAAGGCAGAAAAGTATAGGCTACCTTAATTTAATATTTTATATTTTATTTTATTATGTATAGAGCCTTCATATTGCTGTTGCTAGATGACTAGGAGGTCAAAGAGTGCACAGTCTGGATGCAGAATCTACCTTAATCATTCCCAAAGCACTGTTAGGCACAGCCAGCCTCCGGTTGGAGAATGAAGCCACATAGTTATGCTGAGTCTGCTCACCAAAACCTCCATGCAAAGAGTACGATAATTATTTTAAGTTCAACAGTTTTGTCATCTGTAATAGTCATTCTGCTTCTGGAAAGTTGACAGATAACTAGATATGTTGTAAGCCACTTAACATGGCTCCACAAAACATTTCTTGTTTTAGCTGGACTTGCTGAATCCTTCTAATGAGTACATGTTTTTTCCTTAAGCAGGAAGACAGTAAAGAATTATATTTAAAGAAAGAATCTGGATGGTATCTTTAAAGAAAGAACTTGGACAGCATTTTTGAAGTTGGTGCAGACTCCCACAGATACATCTGTAAAAGATAGAGGCAGAGCAAAAATCAAGATATGGAAGGGTGGGAAGTAAATGTGAGAAAGTTTTCAGGAATTCTTAATAAAACAATCAAGCAAACCCTCTGGGAAGTGTTTATATCCCAGCAATTTCAAGAAGGAGTTCCTGAATTTCCTCATCAATACCTTCTTGGATTTCTTACACATACTTTCATTCGCTTGCAAAAATACATACTTTCTGAATTCCTGGATTGTTATCTGTTGAGTGATTTCAAAGAGAAAGAAATATGAAAAATATTTGAAAAATTTAACGTCTATCATGGATTTAATAAAACATAATTTTTTTTTTATTCAAACAGTGCTCAGAGCAGCCACTGAAACCATGTCAATACTCTTATTAGGCAGCAGAAGTTAAATGCAGCTATGGGCATTAAACCTGTATGACCCATTATATTTTTTTATATATATACACATAAGTATATGAAGCAGGGAGGCTGGAAGGACATTTGTTTAGCAATATATGATAACTTTGTTCTACCTCATATGTATTATTCTCCTCTACCATTAGGTTAAGATGCTTGAGAGTCAGATTTCATCACCAGATTGTTCTGGTGCTGCTTTCTGACCCAACACGGCCCTTCCCCATGTTCACACAGAGCCTTCTCACAGGCAGACACTGATGTAAAACAGGAGAAACAGGAAAATGAGTTCCAGAAAGGCTGTAAAATGGTTATGGCCAGCGCAGGCAAGAGGGCAGGAAAGAAGATGCTAGTGAAAAAATAAGCAGAGTTTCTGCTAAATGTAGCATTGAAGAGAAGCCAGACTGCCTTTCAGAGATCATTCTTGCTTACTAATCAGCTGTCAAAGACAATGCACCATATTGTTAATAGACATAAGTTATCAAAGAGAAAAAAAGTGACACTTGGCTAGATGGGCAGAAAGGACAAGGATGTATCAGTTTTTGTAGGCCAAATTTTAGTGACAAAGGGAAAAGCTGTCATAAAAAAATCCAGTGTGTATTTTAAAAATATGACTGAAATGTAAACCCTACTATGTAGAACTTTTTGTTTATGTGTAAGTATGGATAATGGACCACCTAAATGGAAAGTTTCCATTGAGTTCAACGGAGACTAAATGAAATTATATATTAAAAAATAAAATAAAAATGCAACACACCTGAAAAACAAGTGGACTTCTTTTTTAAAATATATTCCAAATTCTTCCTCTGTAATTATGTAGTTGAGCTATGAATCTCCTTTTAATTCTACTAAATTATTGAAGAAATATAATATTTTAAATTTTGTGGACTTTTCCACAGAACAAAAAGGAAGAAAGAGAAAAATCTCAACTGAAGGCAAATGAATGCAGGAACAGAAAACACATACAGAAAGAGTGGGAAAAGAGAAGAAAACATGGAAGGTTTTAATGAAAATAAACCTAATATATTAAAACTTTAACTCTCCCCGCACAGCTGTTGTTATATAGCTTAGCATATCTATCAGCTAGAATTTTTTTAATGAATTCATTTAGATTTCATATAGCTAGAGAGGGAATGAAGGATTTGCAAATTTAAGTTTATGAATCTAAATGAGAGGGGCAGTGGGAAATTGGGTTTTGACACTGAATGACAAGACATTTCAAGGGAACACCAGAGGCCATTTTTATTATTACTGTTACTTAGCTTCAAAAAGAGCAGAGAAGGTAGGGAAGCACATTTCTGAAACCTTAAAATATATGGTTAAAGGCTTGAATTTTATTATGTACAGGGCAGGGAATGAAGATTGACTTCAACAGGACAAATTCTGTTTCAGGAAGAAAATTATCGCCAACTGTGTTTAGTATGGTTTTGTAGAAAGTATTCAAAGCTTTGCCATAATTGCTCCTCTGAAGTGGCTTGTGAGTTGATCTGTGGGTGCTCAGCACTACTTCAAATGAAACTCTTCTACAGGAGCACACCTTTAGGCCTATGAAATCAAAAACATTATTCAAAAGAACAAGTACACATAATAACACACTAAATACACATAATTATAAGACAGAATCATGAACATTTCTGTCTGTGTACACTTGCATGATGCTGTGCTCTAAGTGAAAGGCACAGGTTGGTGTGGGGGGTGCCATTTGCCTGAACCAACTACCATTAGAAGCAAAGCTACAGAACAATTCATTGATGCAAATGAGGGACTTAAATTATCACAGGCCTGCCATAAAGAGAGAGAGGAAAAATTGCAGATGTCCCATAGACCTCCAGGAAGGCTATTATAAATCAGTCATTTGCCTGCTACTGATCAGACTTTGTCCATGTTAGAGATATGACATCCTGGAAAATAGAGTAATTTAGGATTAGTGTGCCTTTAATTTTAGATATTTTAGTCTTCATACCATGTAGACCTTATTTATAATATTAGTAAATTTTAAGAGTCTGCAGAGCTTTCTGCTTCTATAAATTATTTTTCACCAAACAGTCCTTTAACAACCACTTGGTTGTTAAGAACAATATCATAAGAAAGATTGGTTTTGTATGTACCAGAATTTTTTTACAGTGTTTCTTTTCTTTTCATCTCAGGCATGTTTGCTACTTAAAATATTTTGCTATCTCAACTACTTTGGTTAAAAGAGTAACATAAAATTATTCACCTTCCCTTACTCAACTTGTAGTGCAACACAGTAGTAACATTAAGAAGTCTTGCATACTGGTTTTTTATTTATTTCTGGAAAATATAGCTTATTTTCTTTGGGGAGCTACAGCAGCATAAATGGATTTTTAAGCACGCAGAGAGAATGGCATTTGACACCTCTCAGATGTTATACTCATGAAGGTTATAATAGGATGACTCTGCATTACTCTAATTTTTCTTGATTAATATCATAAAAATCTTTTTTGTTGCATAGTGTAGCAGTGTGACACATAGAAAAATTAACTCAAGCTATATTTATTATGTTTGCTGGGATAGTCTAGTGAACCTTTCTCATTACCAGCCAGCATAAGTGACTTCTCTGGGATCTGTGAAGCACTGAAGGGTGAAATTTACTGCTCTGAGAAGACTAACAGGACCTGTCCTTCACTTCAGTGTTCAGCATAGGACTTGCAGACACTTAAGGCTTGGGTCAGTGATGTGAGCAAGAGTAAATTTTACCCTTTGTGTGGAAAGCTGTGGATCAGAAATCTAATTATCTCAGTAATGAGAGAGGGTACTTACTATGACTGAGGAGCAAAAAGGTATAGCAGTTTCAGGAATATGTGAGAGGGAGAAAATATACTGACTGATTAGCACATATCTTGGGTGAGGAATTTTTAAAAGAAAAAGAACACCCTAAGCCCTTCAGCATGGGAGCAGAGCAAATGACGCACTGCCTACATCACTTGTGACATATGCAGGACCATAAAGAGATAACACTTAAGACATGCCTTCACTATATTGCTAGCGGTATCTAGTGGAAACAGAGAAGATTGAATTTTATTTAAGTGTCTAGGACCATTGTGCTTGATCTTACTACTATTATTATTTGATTTGTCATGATGTTTTGCAGTCTCTGTTATAGATAAGAATGGAGGGAACAGAACTTTCTTTATTTGAATACTGTGCCCATACCTCCAACATTTGTTTTATTATGGTGTATGTTTGGTATCTAGACATTTTTCTGCACAAGGATAACTTACTGTGTAATCTGATATAAATTCAGAAAAGTTTCTGATGTAAGTCTACAGCTGAAATTTAATTGACTCCCTGAGCAAAAAGATCAACATGAACAGTCTTCATGTACACCAAAGTCAATCGTTCTCAGATGCCTCATTTGCATCCTCTGAGTCCAAATAGATGAAGAAAACTTCAGTACAATAAGGCCTATAAATTAGATATGAATTGAGTGGATATATTCTTATCACATTGCTTTGAAGTTTCACTTTCCTTGAAATACCTGAAAAGAGCGAGGTGCCCTGAAAACAGTAAGGCCAATATCCCGATCACAAGCTCTGAGTAAAAGTACCCAAGCAGACAACACCAGCTTAGTCGTCAGACCCCATGGATAAGCTGTGCCTGAAAGACCTGTGGTGATACACAAACAAAGACTTAAATGTCAGCTATCCTGCAATACTAGACTACATTTCTCTACTTTCCTCTTTTGTCACCTTTTTTTTCCCTTTTTGTCATTTTTGGAGTCAAGAACTCAAAAGCATAGCTTTTTACTGACATGTACATGATTTAATCTAGCATTTTTGCTTTTAATAGGATTAATTCCTATCAAGCAGGAATGAATTGCTTCTCCAGAAGCAATGACACAAAGAAGGTGCTGGTGGGCAGATGGGTGGGGTGTTTGTGCAAGGGTGTGTCCTGTCATTTAGAGAGAAATCCCTCTTTGAAAGCATAAAACAGTGTCTTCCTGTGTAAGGACAGAGCAGCAGGCAGACCCAGCTGACTGCACTTGCTCCAGAGTTTCACAGCATTGCAAAGACTTAAAACAGAAAAACACTTGTCCAGTAAAGTCTTCTTTTGCTGCATTGGTAAAGCAGTTTGTAGGGAAAAAAAAAAAAAAAAAAAAAAAGGAAGGTTAAGTTACATATGAACAAAAAAATTATACAGAGGGACAAAATAAAGAAATATGTGTCTAGATCACAGCATGGTGCCAAAATCTCCTGTATCTCACAGTGGGATTAGGCTCCATTGCCTTACAGGTTTGGAAGGAGACAGTGATGTTTAACAGATAAGCTGTTTTTCTACTTAAGTCCAGCAATATTGGCTAACACAGTCATTTTGATGGAAGAGAAAAAACCAAAAACAAAACAGACAAAACAAAACAGCCTGGTTAGTCTACCTCTTCAGATAGAAATGGCAGACTGAAAAGAAAGCCTTCTCCAGACTAGGAGTTCCCAAGAAAAAAGTATTACTAGAAAAACTTTTTGAGTGCAAAACCGCTTGAAACCCAAGTAGTGCTGCAACAGAGTTACCTGAAAGAGGACACAAATGATAGGAAGTCAATCAGAAAGGGATTCCCCATATATTACAGGAATGCAGCTTGTAATGAAATGTGTGACATTTCTGTCCACATTCAAAAGCAGTACACCCATAATAATAAACTATGAGACAACACTACAGGTAAGGGCTTGTATAGTCCTGGAAGAGGTAAAACTTTCAATGGATATTGATGGAAGAGACCTGGATACTGACTAAAATGGATGAGGGATCACATATGCCAAATGAGAATCTGCGAGTGAAATGAGAAAAATGAGCTAAGATTAAATCAGAGCCAGACAAAGATGGAATACCGTATTACCCCTAGCAATTCTGGAGAACAAGCTTGTTTACATGGAACGGGGAAAGCATAAACATCCAGCAGGCTATTTCAAAATAGCAACTTAGTACAACTTCTTTTAAAAGGTTCCCCATATGAAGTCAGGATGTGGCACAGCCACAGAAAGAGAAAAGATTAAAATGCTAACAAAAACATTGTGGCAAGACCTGCAGAATTTAAACTGTAAATGAGATATAAGTATGAAAATCAAGCCTGTCATTTAACAATAGCTGTGGTGTAGCTGGGTATCAGGGTTGTGCTTGTGTGCACATCCAGTACATGTGCGTCGTTAATTTGGGGTGGCTCGGGAGATCCCCAGCAGGTGATCAGCAGAGTTGAGACTGTGGTCTGGTTGTAGACAATGGACCCAGTTGAAACTGGGTGACTGACTGGACTTGTGGCCACCTTTGCAATTAGCTACCTGGCCAGTTGGTGCAGAAGCCCTTCTGGTGGTAATTTTCAATGATTCTGGAGACTCCTTCAGGCTATTTAACACCCAGCCTGGAGGATGACTTTCAGAGACTACCCTCAGTGGTCCCTGATGCAAAACTGGTCAGTTTGTACAGAGATAAAATATATGTCAATAGTAATTTGAAACTGTTACTGCTGATACAGAAATGATCACATAGGACAGTCTTTTGTATAGAGTCAGTTAAAAGGCATTTTGTGTGTGATTCAGATTAACTGTAATGAGGGATATCAATAATGAAGGAACATATTTGTGCTGGGGTGCTCATACAGAACCACAATTATCTGGAGTGTAAGAACTGAGTCAAGCAGTGGTTTGGGAAATATCTCCTGATCCAGCTGAAGACAACCCTGCAGGGGACCTTACAGCAGAGACTCCTGTTGTAATCCATACAGTGACTGATCATCTTGTCTGTCTGGGAGATTTCACTTCTTATATGAGCATTACACTATGCCAAAATCCCAATAAAATAAATTTTAAATATAAAAATAACACAGTCCATGAGAGTCTGTGGAACAAGACTGAGTTCTACACTTTGCCCTGTGAATTTCAGAGCATGATGGGCTACATTTCTAATGCATTAGAAACTTTGGTTTGGACTGATAACTGGAAATACTGAGGAATGGGGATTCTTCACCTGTAAAAAGAAAGCTTCTTCCATACAACAAATTTCTGACAGTTCAGTAACTGTTGTCGAGAGTATGTACATTCCTGTGACATAAGCAAGTAGAAGAAGCCTTAAGAGCACATTGAGGTCAGTCTGTCTACTGGAACGAATCTAAAGTGGAGACTTTATAGTATTTCCATGTAATAGCAAAAAGTGTCACAATAATCCTTTTAGACAGACATGCTGAAACAAGGTATAAACAACAAAAGTAACCAAGTTGCATCACAGACATATAAAACTTCACTATAAATGCATGATAAATTCAAGGTGACACAGCTCAGACATAAAAACAGAGCTGGTGAAGTTCCCTTTGGAGTAAGTATACAGTAGAATGCTTTGTTCTTATACAAAGCTGTAGTGGCAAATGGAGGGTCAATATATCTCATTCTTCCATAACTGAAACACCTACCAGTTAAATACCAAAATACAGTCAACAGCAAATGAAGAGGACAGAGAAACAGAAAAATGACAAAGCAAGAAACAGTAGACAAAAACTATCATGAGGGTCTTGGACAAGAAAAACACTCTCCAGCAGCATATCTGTACTCTGCAAAAATCTGGTTCCTAGAGAAAAGCTCCAAATAAATTTGGGTAGAAAAACAGAGGCACAGCACAGTAGCGATAATAGGATGTGAGAGCAGGTGTTAAAAACAGATTCTGGGATCCCAGTCTGCCACTGAGGTGCTGTCTAAGCTCAGGTGATTTTATTTCACTTATATTTCTTCTCTTAACTTTTCTCAGTCCCATCTTTTTGATTTATAAGCCAAACAGGCTGCTGGCTGCATATTCAGCACCCAACACAGTGGCTGCCTGGAAACTCAGCAAGACCAACTCACGTTTATTATCTGTAATGAAGGAGATATTCTCATAGAACATAAATAGTGTTTGATGCAGCATCCTGGTTTGCATGCACAAACGGGTGTCTGCACTCAAGTGTGCGATCTGTGCAGCAGAGGTGCCATCAGAAAGTTTTCAGGGGAGCAGATTCCCTCAGAATCCTCTTGGAAGATGGCCATGAGCCAGTTTGAAAGCAACATCTGTTCTGTATGCATCAAAACACGGTTTGTACAATGAGGGGGATATGAAACAAATGGAGGTGCAGGTGAAACAGAGTGACACAAGCGAGTTGCAGGGAACTTGGGGATAGACATCCATTTGAAAGGGCACAGAACCCACATTTTAACATTGACATTTTTTCTTTTTGAACCATCTCAGAAACAGAACGATTAAATTCTTTATTTGACAGCAAGCATTTAAGCATTACACTTGCAGGAAAAAAAAAAATAAAAAAAATTTCTGCATATATCTAAAGGAATAACACTTGATATAATTTATTCAGACTTCCAACAGGCTTTGATGAACTCCCTTGTGCAGCAGAATTCTTATACTGCTGCTGTGGACTCAAAACAGGTGGTGAAATTTGAATGCTACTGAAGTGAGAGGAGTTCTGTTAGGAGAGGAATTCAGTGAGATTACGCATTTAGCCAGAAAATCGCAGTGGGAATGAGTGGTCATTTTCCAACTTGGCAAAAATATCAATGCAGTAATCCATGAATCTCTGCTAGGATTGTTTTTGTACAGGGTGGTTATACAAATATAAATTAAACCCTGAAAGCAAGGGTAAGACTGAGATGCCAGAAATAGCAACATGAAACAAGTTAGTCATTATTTGAGAAGACTTTGCAGAAGCTATCCCAGGGTAGCAGAACAAATTTCAGTAATAAATGCAAGGTCACACATTTATGAGCACCAATCTGAACTACTGATCAATGCTGTTTGACTCCATATTTACTAGAACAATTAAGGAAAAAAAAAATAAATGTCTGTCATGTAACTAAATATTTATGAAAATTTTTGCAAAAGAGAAACCACTCAATTTCTGTTTAACAGATGTCTGGATTCATAAGCATCTCTTTGCTCAGGTTGCTTCTCTAGTTTGGCAGAAATGACACATTTGTCCCCTCTCTCCTTCCAAGGCCAATAATTAGACACAAAAATTGCAAAGCCAGAAAGTCAAGTCAAAGTAACAGAAACATATCTGTGAATAGACCTTCAGAGCAGCTTGTACCATTTACCTACTCAGAAAACACAAACAGGATTTTTCAGACATTTATCATAGAATCATAGAATGGTTTGGGTTGGAAGTGACCTGAAAGATCATCTAGTTCCAACCCCCCTGCCATGGACAGGGACACCTTCCACTAGACCAGGTTGCTCAAAGCCCCGTCCAGCCTGGCCTTGAACACTGCCAGGGAGGGGGCAGCCACAGTTTCTCTTGGCAACTTGTTCCAGTGTCTCACCACCCTCACAGGGAAGAATTTCTTCCTTATACCTAATCTGAATCTACCTTCTTTCAGTTTAAAATCGTTGCCCCTCATCCTATCCCTACACTCCCTGATAAAGAGTCCCTCCCCATCTTTCCTGTAGCCCCCTTTAAGTACTGGAAGGCCTCTATAAGTTCTCCCCAGAGCCTTCTCTTCTCCAAGCTGAACAATGCCAACTCTCCCAGCCTATCCTCATGAGAGAGGTGCTCCAGACTTCTGATCATCTTTGTGGCCTCCTCTGGACCCACTCCAACAGGTTCATGTCCTTCTTATGTTGGGGGCTCCGGAGCTGGACACAGTACTCCAGGTGAGGTCTCACGAGAGTGGAGTAGAGGGGGAGAATCCCCTCCCTCAACCTTCTGGCCACACTTCTCTTGATGCAACCCAGGATACAGTTGACTTTCTGGGCTGCAAGCACAAATTGCTGGCTCATAGTCAGTTTTTCCATCCACTAATACCCCCAATTCCTTCTCTGCAGGGCTGCTCTCGATCCATGAATCACCCAGCCTGGATTTGTGCTTGGGATATTTTATAATTCAACCATTTACACAGATGAGGGTCAGGATTAGGGAGCAGACCAACATGGGTGGTTTTGTTGTGGTTATCTGTTGTAGACTCCTGACCAGGAAGATGAGGTAGAACAGGTCTTCTTCAGACAACTGGAGGAAGCTGTACAGTTGCAGCCCCTATTCCTCATGTGGAACTATAACCATGCTAATATCTGCAGGAGGGATAGCGCAGGAGGACACAAACAATCCAGGAGGCTTCTGGAGTGCATTGTTGACAACTTCCTGGGGACCTAATGTGGAGAGGAACATTACTGGACCTCTTATTGATAACAAGAAAGGACTGACTGAGGACAGAACTTTGGGGTGACCATGAGACAGGGAACTTCAGAAGCCTGAGAGAGTGGAACAGAGCAAAAAGCAGGACCATAGCCCTGAGCTTCAGGAGAGTAGACATAGGCCTGTTCAGAGATCCACTTGGAAGAATATCATGGGATATGGCCATGAAGAGAAGGGTCCATAAGAGCTTCTTGATATTCAAGGATCACCCTCTATGAGATCAAGAAAGGTCCATCCTGACATATAAGAAGTCAGGCAAAGGTGGTAGGAGACCTGCATGTATGCGCAAGAAACTCCTGACTAAACTTGGACATAAAACTGCGGTGTACAAGTGGTGGAAGCAGACGTATGTAACCTAGGAGGAATATAGAGTTACTATCTGAGCTTGGAGGGATAGGGTTAGGGAAGCTAAAGCCCACCTGGAGTTGAATCCCACAAGAGACATGGACAACAAGAAAAGCTTGTACAGATACATCAGCAGCAAAAAGGGAGGCTAGGAAAAATATGGAACAGCTGCTGAATAGGGCACAGGACCTGGTGACAAAAGACACAGGATAAGCTGAGGTACTCAATACCTTCTTTCCTTTGTTGTTAACTGCTAAGACCAGTCTCTAGAAATTGCAGACCCCTGACACCAGAGGAAAAATCTGGAACAAGGAAGACTTACTCTCAGTGAAGAAGGATCATGTTAGGGAGCACTTAATACAGACATACAAGTCCATGGGGCTTGGTGAACTGCACCCACAAGTGCTGAGGAAGATGGCTGATGTCATTGCATGGCCACTCTCAATTATTTTTGAAAAACAGGGGTAACTGGGAGAGGTTCTTGAGGACTGGAAAAGAGCAAATGTCACTCCTATCTTCAGGAAGGGTAAGTAGAAGCTGGGATACTACAGGACTGTCAGCCTGAGTTCAATCGCAGGGAACATGATGAAACAACTAGTCCTGGAAGCCATTTCCAAACACATGGAGGACAAGAAGGTGATCAAGTGTAGGCAGCATGATCTTAGGAAGGGAATATTTTTCATAACCGACCTGATAGATTGCTGCAAACAAATGACTGGCTTGGTGGATGAGGGGAGAACATGTTGTCTGTCTTGACTTTAGTAAGGCTTTTGACATTGTCTCCTGCAACATTCACACTGACAGATGAAGTACAGACTAGGTAAGAGGACATTGAGGCAAACTGAAAACTGACTGAACTGCTGGGCTGAAAGTGGTGTAATCAGTATCACAAAGTCTAGTTGGAGGTCAAACACTACTGGTGTATCCCAGGGATAAATACTAGGTTCATATACTCTTTAACCTCTTCATTAATGACCTGGAATATGGAAGAGAGTGCACCCTCAAGAGGTATGCAAAAGGAGAAGGGGCTGATGCACCAGAAGTTTGTGCCACTGTTCAGACAGGCCTGGACAGGCTGGGCAGTGAGTAGACAGGAACTTCATGAAGTTCAACAATGGGAAATGCAAAGCCCTGTACCTGGGAAGGACTAACCCCAGGCACCAGTATGCTCTGGGAACCATCTGAAAAGCAAAGCTGCAGATCAGGAGGTGGGGGTCCTGTTGGGACAGCAAGCTGAACGTGAGCTGACAATGCACCTTCATGACAAAGAAAGACCCTCCTGGACTGCATTATGACAAGTGTTGCCAGCAGGTTGAGGGAGGTGATCCTCCCTTTCTGCTCAGCCCTGGTCAGAGACACCTGGATTGCTGGTTCCAGTTCTGGAGTCCCCAGTACAAGAAAGACATGGACATACTGAAGCAAGTCTATTGCAGGACCACAAAAATGATGAAGCATCTCATGATGAGATGGAGCAGCTCATACAAGGAGAGGCCGAGAGAGCTGGAACTGTTCAAACTGGAGAAGAGAAGGCTCAGGGAGGATATATATTTAAATATTATATATATATATTTTCAAATATATATTCCATATATATAAATATCTGATGGGGGAAGTAGAACTGATGGAACCAGACTCTTTTTAGTCATGCCCAGTCACAGGAGAGGAGGCAATGGGCACAAACTGAAACATAGAAAATTCCATATGAACATAAGAAAAACAGGTTTTTTACTGTGAGGGTGATAAAATACTGGAACAGGTTCCCTGGAAAGTTTATGGAGTCTTCAACTGTGAAGATATTCAAACCCCAGATGGACATCAAAGTCTTATTTGAAAGCAAGGAAACAGACAAAAACATAGTATTTAAATAGGTTTAACACTTTTTACATGAACAAAACAAGCTGCTTTACCCTAATCTTATACACAGAAATGCCTGAGCTGTTAGACTTGAATCTCTAAGACTAAGGTAAAGCTGCAGCAGTGACCCAACAGATGAATTTTCTGACCAAAGCATCAACTGACAACTGGATGTTTTAAAGCAAATATTGAGCAATCTTTAACTGAAAGTTCTATCTGTTCTACCAGCAGCACTCACTAGGAAGGTGTGTACTAGTACACGGGAAAGTGCAGTTGCATCCAACTTGCTGCTGCTGCAAAGCAAAAAATGCTGTATATATGCATCTGAGTGACAACCATGATGTTCCCTGGTGGCCACAGATTTCTTGCAACATTCAGGTATGGTTATTTAATTTGGATGTTACTTCAAATACATGGAAGAGCTTGGGTTCCAAGTACCATCACTCCAATATGCAACTACAGGAGGGCAAATACCTGTATTTGCTCCTTTTCAGTCATGAGGACATCCATTGTTAGCAAGGAAATTTTCAAGTCTAAAAGCATCACCCACTCAGGAGGGTGCGGGTGTGTTTCTCTGAATGTACAACTCCACCAAATTTCTATCTATTATGCTTCAGAGGTAGGTTCTTTGGAATTCACTATACAAATATTAGCACTTTAATGCTGGCTCTCCTGACAAAAACAGAGAAAAAATAGCACTTTGTTACTAGAGAGCATGAATATCTCTGCCTCACACTACAAGTCCCCTATAGCTAGAGAGTATGCACATAAAGACCAAACTGTGTGACTCATGTGTCTATAAGTTAGGCATGTAATTACAAACAGGCTCCATATAGTTGGTTCAAGATTCAGAGCTTCAGAGTCTCCACTTTCAATACTGCAACATCAGGCTGTTGAACGTAATATTGCCTGAATTCATTAAATGTCATTTTTCTTCAACTAAAATTACAAGGCCATCCTTCAGCCTAACAGAAAAAGGGGTTAAATTGAACTATTCAGGGGAAAAAAATGCAGGCCTTTTTATAGATTCACCCCTCTTATTTTAGCTGGGGCAGTGTCAGAGGTGGTAGCAATGTAGGTGTATTTGGAGACACTGCAGCAGCCGCAAACCTTTTTCTGATTTTAAGTACTTTGTTTGCAGGATAAGAGGAAGCAGAGGATAAAATGCCACCGGGTGGCTGAAATTAGCATTCTCTCCTGATGTTCACACTCATTCCATACTGAAGCTGTACAATATTGCCTGTAGCAAGATGGGTGGGTGTTGGGAGTTTTTAAACAGGTCCTAACAATAGCAACCCTGTGTGTATTGGAGGCATATACTCAAATTAGGCTACCTCAGCCAAAATGCATTGTTCTGGAACAATTCCTGTACAGCTGAGAAGAGTGGTAAAGAGCCACTAACAGTTACTGTCCCTAAAGTAACTTAAAAGCTATAGCTGGGATGAGGTCTTCATGGCCCAGATAATGCTAATGAAGGAAGAAGGAATTAAATTATTGCCATCAATAAGTGGGTTACTTGAATCTTGCCCCTGAAATCTTCCTTCAGTAGGTAGCACATTTGTATTGATGCACGGTATCCTCAATTAGTAGGAATGTAATAAGAGATTTTATTATTAATCAGGGAGCTAAGGGAATATCTTGACATATGGATAATGTTTTTTGGAAAATTTCAGTGGTGCAGTTACATGGCAGATAGAATTAGTGCCTAACAAGGCACTACTTTTTTTTTACAGACTCATTGGGGAACAAATATTTTAGAGAGTATTTTCAAGGCTCTTAATGTGTTTATGTCTGGCCTGCCAGTTGGAGAACTGAAAGGTGCCACAAAATGAGAATATTCTGGCACTTTATCTCTCAGTTGAGGGCTAGTGACATGGAGAACAGGGGAGGGGGGAAAGAAAAGTATTGCAGAAGTTCTTTCTCCTAATGGCCAATTTGGGAATACTTCAGGCAATTAACAGGCAGTTTGCTGATTCAAGAACATATGAAAAATTGTTATACACAATATGCTCATTTGGGATGCTGAAAAAAATAAGTCCCCAAGTTATCCAATTTGAATATTTATATGAAGAAACAATAAACACAGTGCTGACAACAACTAGTCTCCTAGCTGGGAAGTTTCATTGAGTGAAATTTCTGCATTAATTTTAATGCTTTCAGAGAACAGCACTGAGAGAGTGAAATAATTCATCCCTGGATACTAGCTACATCAGCAGATGAGTTCAGCACAGACAGACTGTTCATAATGGTAACCTATCCTTTTTACTGAGACTGATGATGCCTTAAAAAGTAAAAGACTCCCCTTATCCAAGTCTGTCTTTAAAACATTTCACAATGTAAAGGTTCTATATGTCTGTTCATTTTGATAAGTGGTGTTACTGTATACTTAAAAATGACAGACCTTTTGCTTTTTAACACAGTTTTTGTTATGAATAGGACATATCTGAGCATGCCAGATACAAAATCTAAAACATCCCAATGCTAACAGATTTTGCTGCTTGGTGATTACTCTCAGTGTTCCATTTGTAAGGAAGCAACCATATGTTCTCACTGATTCTGTATTCTGAAATCTGTATTACCAATTATAGGTTCATTATTAATAAGACCAATCTTTTTTTCTTCAGTATTTCCCCACAATACTTGCGTAATATGCAGTAATATTCCATGTCTTTTTCACTACTCTGCTTTTAGACTATAGGAGACCTAAATGTCTGACTTTTGAATTAGCCCCATTATTCTACCGTATATTCAACTTGAACTGCAGGTTTATTCTGTATTAATACATGAGACTTAAGGCTGGTTTTCTTAAAGATTTGTATTGTGATGTGTTTTCATGAAATAAGATATATTGTCATAAAATATATCCTGCTTTAATCACTTTCATCTCGTATCTTGTAACACCTTATCCTACAAACAATCCAATTGGTAATTTGAATTGGGTGGAATAATGTTGAAAAGTCTTGAACCCTAAAACAAAAGAGAATGAAGACAAAATTAGGAAAGTATATTCCATTTCCTGAGACTCATATGCCAGTTAGCCATTGACAAACATTAATCCTGCAACTCACACAACAGTGTCCAAAAGCACTTAGTCTTACCATAAAGCCTAAGTCAAAAAGAAGAATTTCCCCTTCTTCTTGGATAACAATATAAATGGAAAGCAGAAAAAATAATGAAAGAACAAAGGAATAAAGGAAGTTCAGCTTTTTATTATTATTATTATCCATGAATTTATAGTAACAGCTTTATTTATTTTTTAAATTGCTGTCTCCATATGTGATGAACCTGACCTTATCTGTCAGTGGGATCCACAATATGAAGAAAATAATTTACTCAAGAAGCAATGCTGTAAATTATTTTACCTTGATCAAGCTGCATGTGGAGAGGATCATCTGCCTGTGGAAATCAAGTTGAACTGCAGTAATAAAAATCCTGTGGTGTATTGAACTGCATTGCTGTATAAGGCAGTAAAACCATATTAATACCTTGTATTATAGTTATGCTTTTTACTTCAATTTTGAAGACAGTGAAATGCAGTTGTCAGTGAATTTCCTTACTTCACAAGAACTTTCTGAGCTGCAAGAAACTCATTCAAATTCAAAACTGCGTTGTACAGCATGTTGTGTATCCACAAAGCAAAAGATATTTGCTGTTCTTCAGAGCTCACAAAACCAAGTGGTAAAGAATATAAGAAGGAAATATTTCATCTCCATTTCACGGATGAGAAAATGAAACAGAGAGATTAAGCTAGCTCTGAGCATACCAGCCCCAAGAACTGAAGAACAGGCCTTATGGATCAAGTCCTGTGATTGAACTACAAGATATCCCTCTTCCAGTCTACCAAGTCGTAGTTATAGCTACTTACAAAGAAAAAAAGAAAAAAAGAAAAAACACACCCAAAAGTTCAAGAACTATGTCCCTATAAAACTATCATCAAAGTATTTTTCTATATCCTGAATATATAATCAGGGTTTCATCTCAGTTATTTTATTTTCATCTGTGAAATTTCTAAAGCCCATTGACCTGTGAAATGCAAATGGATTTCCCTATAAACTGTCCTTGGGACTCACCACACAAAAGTCGATTATTTAATCTGTGGCTTACTTCATTTCTGGGTGGTTGTGGGAGAGCAGCAAGTTGACATCGGCTGTCAAAAACCCAGAAGTTCTTGCAACAGTCTGTAATAAGAGATATCATTTTATCTGAAGGAAGTGTGATGCTCTGTTCATGTCCTACCACTCAATTGATAGTTAAGGGTAGGAATCATTTATTTTCTGTTTACAATATGCTAGGGAAGGATGATAAGAGCTGATTTTCACTCACACTGTCATGGCAGGTGCAGCTGGAAATATTGTGGTTTTTACTAGGAAGGTTTTCCAGTTGTAGTCAGAAGTTACTTATGCTGGAACTGAAAGGTCCTCTGCATCCTCAGCAGCACACACGTAAGCAGGATGCACTGTCTGCCACCACTCTCACCTTCGTCAGAATTTTTTTCTGAGGATGTCAGTGCTACAACACAGCATACTTAAGGTTCTCTGAAGGGCAGTTCAATAGGCACATTATGAGCATGTCTAATAAAAAAATGAGTGACAGGTCCAAGGTATATTTGCTATACTGTGCTCCTGGTAATTGTCCCTGAAGGAACAGCCTTCTGCTTCCAAGTCTGACTAAGCATATAATTAAATAAATGGCAGCTAAGCAGCAGAACAATAACTCTGTACCTATTTCAGCCAGGCTTCCTGCAGAACTTACCAAACATTTCCACAGCACCTACTGTTATTTTGACACAAGAGAAATGAGGGTAGTGCTAATGATGAGACTTAATTTTGCATAAAGCCTCACAGTAGAGATTAACATGTTTAAAACATAATAAACCACTGTAAGACACCTGTTTACAATATGCTATTAAAAATAAAAGTTTCCCAAGAATCTAACTGCGATAATGATTGAAAAATTACTGTCACACACAGGGCTCTGTTAGAACACTAGTGACATGCAAAAATGCAGCTAGCCTGCAGCTCACCTCTGTAATGCTATCAGGTCAGACATTTGTTTTCCTATACCATCACCCTGGCAGCCACCTGCTGCAAAGGACTAAACCCATGTGGAAAATACCTCCACATCACAAGACAAAACATGAAAATTATGGCCCAGAAAGTAAGATCTTTTGTCAAATATAGGGGTTTGATTGTCTAGGTTAGATTTTATTGACATTGGTACATTTTTATTCAAAATTGCTTATCTAAACAGGGCTTGATGCAGAGATGCTTCTCCTAATGGGGAGTTTTGACTTGTCCTTCATAGGAGCTCATTTGCAAGCAACCTAGCATATAGGAGAAGAACACAGGCCACATACACCCCAGCATTGCTACAGGGAAATAGGCTATTTTGCTTTGTCTAGACTTGCCTTGCGCCAGATTCTTCACATTCAGAACATGGACCTTCAAGGGCTGAACTCAAAACAAAGCTATGACATTTCTCATCCCATACCTTGTGAGCTGTGAGCTCCGGATGTAGATAAAGATGCTCATCTCTGTGTGCACAAATGTTCCAAATCTCTCTGTCTGTGGTGGTCAGAACTCCTCTAAGACACCATGCTGCTGTAAATGGCACATCAGCTTTCCAACAACCAAGGAACTTTGCAGTGAATGAGGTGCTTTTGAAAGACCTCCCTTCTATGTCCTCACCATTAAGGAGAATATCATTAGCAATTAAGAACTAATTCCTATTTGGAAGGTAGTAATATATAACTTGCCTGACATATTTGACACCAGCAGCTTTAAATTCCAAATTTAAAATACATACAGAAAGTTGTAAAAAAGAGAAAAACAAACAGAATTTTAAAGCCAAGGCAGTAATTCCTGCTCTCTGCCAGCACAACATATTTTTGGCAATCAAATATTTTATATTATTTTGCTCTACTTATTTAAGATTAAACATGCATTATGTTAAAAATACCAACAAAACCTCAACAAAAGGAGGGGGGGTTGCGTTTGTTTGGAGGATTAACATATTTTTAAAGGTTTATTTATTGGGGGGGAGGAATTGCATGATGTGAGTATAAGATTTGTTGTAAATGCCACAATATTTGGGTTTATTTCAAATAAATAAATAAATAAATAAATATGGGGTTTGTTAATTCAGAGCACTACACACTATTGGCTGTTGAGTTTCGTTATATTAACAACAGCTCATGACACTGCAACAAAAGATGTGTGTGTCCAATATAAAACTCCTGTTGTCTACTGTTCAGCATTCAACCAGAAAAAATCACACTGTGATGAAATGTAGTCTACACAGGGTTTGCCCTGGTACATTTCCATTGATGTTTCGTGTTTAGCTGTAGGTTTCTAATATGGTAAGATTTTGAAATGGGAAAAAGTAATAATGGTGAATGACAATTTTTATCATTTAAGACTAGCTTATAGTCTAAAATTCAATTGTGCTAGACACTATACAAATGTGGAGAAAACAGATGGTTTCAATTAACTTCTTCAGATGCTTTCACATTGATAATGCACTTTTTTTATAATCAACTTTTTTGTATTGGCCAATTATCAGGACATCTATTCTCTTTCTTTTCTATGGCAGTCATACCTAGCAGAACCCTCATCACTGAGAAATATCTGTATCCCATTAGTTCCCTTCATTTATTAACTAAGGGCAGCAACTGCTGAATAGCAAGTGTGTAAGCATGCAGTGTGATATACTCTAAATTTATTCGTAAAGCTGCTATGGAATGAAGTGAGAGCAGGGGATGTTCATTTTTTTGAGAACTAAAAAAAATACCCAAGAAACTTCTTTGTCAATATATTTCAGTATGTCTTTTGAAACTAGTTATAACCATTTGGAGCCACAATATCAATTTCTTTTTCCATAAGAGGAAAGTAAGTTTGTTATCTGAGCCTAGATCAGTATGTGAAGGAAATGAACCCACTGTCCGTCAAGAATCCTGTTTTTCAACCCCGAGTAAGCAGAATTCCCTCAACCTCTTGAAGGATCAGTGTTTAAGAAGAGTGAGGCATGACTGCTTTATCCCTGTTACTGAATCAGGGATTTGTAAAGCAAGCTTTGACACATGACTATAGGTCAATTTGTGGTTTTTTTCTGTGTTTTTTGAAGTTATATAATATCTCTAGGAGTAGAAAATTTCCACACAGAAATGATTTGAGATAAATTTACTGCTGTATAAGCTCCTTTCTTCATAACCTAAAGCTGGAAATTTTAACTTCAACTTTCTTGGCTTTCAGTAAAAATCAAGAATTCTTGTATTACTTTTCGTTAGATATATCATGGGGGTTTTTCTATATTTAGAAATAGACCTGAGATCAACACAGCTTTTTTAAACAGTAGGAAAACAGGTGCCAGCCATTCATAAAATATTTTAGTAACTGAGCATTAATTTCTTATACATTCATTTTCTGTTAAATTTCACTGAGGATTTTGCAAAATTCCAATGTAACTCACATTTTAGTCACTAAGATCTCACCACTTGATTTTGTCTTCAGCTCAATATTCCTAAAATAATGGGGAAATCTTCTCTTTTCAGCACTGTATAGTGTTCTCTTCTCATCTCAGAGATCATCCCCACCTAATTATGAATTTAATCCCTCTACATTTCTTTTAGCAAAAGATCTGCCTTAATTGCTTTAATAAATGATGTGTTTTAAAGAGAATCCACAAGCATTTGTTACAACTGTACATATTTTAAAGAGGAAATATGAAAGATTCAGGAAGATTAAAGGTTCTGCAACTAAATGTAAATATAAAAGAGTGCAGTTTAATGGTTAATAATTTATTTGCTTAAAGAAGATCAAGATAATTTGTGTGTAATCTTATATGCAACCATGAAGACTAAATGGCATATTAGATACTTGCTTCCCATCCATGGCTCCCATTAACTGACCAATTGTTCCTTTTGTCACCCACTACTCTGAGTTTTCTGAAGTTTACTGGGAAACTCCAGGTAGGGTAATTTTAGACTGGCAAAATGAACTCTTATTTATTGTAATACCCTGTTTCAATGACAGATTTTTCTTTTCTGTCAGAACTTGCCTCTCTTCAAATGAGGTCAGTTTCCAGCCACTCTGTAAGTTTTCCCTGGTTTTTTGCAGTCCCCAGGAGAAAAATACATCTTTTCAGCACTGATGTCATGGCATGACTTATCAGCCAGCATGTCACAGAGGAAATTAGAAGTGAGATCACTGAAGGGATAGACCCACACCACCCACTGACTTAAAATTTACAGTTTATTTATTAAGTGGGAGGGATGTAGTGGGTAGATAGAAGTTTCAGTCTAGAGCTTTTCACCTATATTCTGTGACATTCACTGACTTCACATTCACCCCAATCCAGTCCATTGCCTCACCTTCCCCTCCAGCTGACACTGGTACCATGGCCCCAGATGACCACAGGTGCTTGCTCTGACCACCCAACATCTTTGGGGCGGTGTGGGTGTGGTGGTTTCTCTGTGCACTCACAAGTATGCACACTTCTGTGTATGGACGCTCCCCAAGAGGTGAGCAGATACAGCCAAGGTCTTACTTATCTAAGTGTTGCTTTTAGATAGTCTTCAGTCCATGAAAAAGGCCACAAACTCTTTTCAGTTTGGATAATCCACATCTGCCATGCTGAGGTATGATTCATCAGCTGTTACATGTTAGTAAACTAGACGTGATTTATGAAAAGCAGCTCTTCCTTCCCACTCCCCTGTGCATCTTTGCCTTCAAAGACTGAGAAGTTATCCCATTTCAGTTGCTAAAGCGTTTGCTTTGCAAGGCCCAAATTCTAGTCTTCATCTTGAGAAAGATACCCTTTCTTTAGGAACACTAGCAGAAGTATAGTATCGAGACAGCAGCCTGCCACACTAAACAAGGACAATTGTCACTACTGACGTGAATCTCTCAGACTCTGCATTAAGCTTCATTCATGCATGAATTAGCATATGGGGAACTCCAACTTCCCTTTTCTTCAAAACCAATTGATTTCAAGTAATGATCTTCTATGTGGACTGGCAGTTCCACAAGGCTCTAAAATTATCAATCTTTAAGCTCTTCCCATCCTTCACAGAAAGTACCTGTTGACCTTTAACCCAATATAAAGGGAGACGATTACTAGAACCACTTTTTAAATGTCTCTTTTACTGATGTCACTGGCAGGACCATTTCAGTGCTTTGTTGAAACAGTGGTGTGTGTGTTTTTTTCCTGACAGTGGCAACACCATGAACTACAGGCTGTAATTTGGTTGTCATGCAGACACAGTGCTTTCCTGCAGTACGTTCATTCAGTGGAGAGGCTGCCAGAAAGATACCAGCTTGTGTGCTGCATTCGCATGTGTGCTGGCATTGATATGGAGAAAACCAACTGGCTGGGCACAAACCACCGAGCTGCATTCAGATGTTCGTGGCTTCAGCTCTCTGCAGCATTATTGTCCTTTCTCTGGGAATTACTGTGCCTTGTGTTCTCTCTTCTTTTTGTCTGAAAAGTATATGATGACATTAAACACCTGATTTATTGCCGTTACTCCAGCACTGACAACTCCAGACACAATGAATTCTAGTTTGGACTAGGTAAATGGCAGCTATAAATCCTTCCTTGAGTTCACAGTTTCATTGAACATATGTGATAGCCCTGCTAGTTCTGCACTGTCACACTATTGTGAAAAGTCTCTTATGTGTCACTGAGATGTCAGTGTCTGCAAAGCATGGGAAACTGCCCCCAGCACAGCCTATCAGAAAGAGAATTGTGCACAAATGTTATTTCATACTTGGTTCACATAACAAAAATGAACCAAAATCTAGGTCTTATTTGACGTGAGAGTGTGTGCACACATGCACATGCACAAAAACCTCTGACAGTTCATACTATGAATGGTTTAGTCTAAATGTTCAAGTGAGGAAAGAGTGGAAAATATATTGGAGCAGATAAGTGAAATGACTTTTCTGTGGTCCGTAATAAACACCAGCTTCCCACCCTTCACATCCCTTATGTGAAGGACGGTTTTCTATAATGCTGCTTGTAGTGACTTACGTCTGCATCCCATGTGCCTCTGGAGATAAGATCTCTAATGCTTCTGCATCAATGTTGATTCAGGATACTCTGGAGTATTTCCTTGCTTTAGAAATGCTGGTCCACATCCAAGCCTTGGTCCTTCCTACCATTTCCATTGTGTAGAACATGAGCAGAGAGAAATCTTTGTTCAATCATTGGTGACACTGTCCATTTGAAAGGCAATTCCATCCTGAATCCTAGTGCTTCTATCATAATTAATATCCACCCTCACCACCATAGTTCATGCTACAGTCTCATATGTTTCAGTCCTTTACTGACTCAGCCTTACACTCTATGGCCTTGACTGAACAATTCTCTTCTACTCACATTTTTCACAATGCCATTGCATCTTTTGATTCATTACAATGACAAAAAGGGACCCTTTCTTCTTGCTATAGGTGTCAAATGCGACTTCTATGAGTGATCCTATATGCGTCTGCTCTCCAAGTCACAGCTGATGCCATTCGTCTCCTTTGCTGATATTTGAGCCCTTGTTATCACCAGTCTGGTTCACCTTAAATGCTGTATCATTGAGATACTTATAAATTTGCCTATATAATCAGTAATGAAATGAAACTTTTCCCTTTTTTGTTTCAAATATCTTCTTTAAAGACAATTCTTTCTTCAGCCTACAAGATACAGTCAGGGGCTCAAGGATGAAGAGGCAATGATCCTGCCCTGACTATCTCTTGATTCCTGATCCTGCCACCTTCAATTTCTCCATCACTTCAATGCTTTGGAGTTTTGGGGGGTTTTTTTCATTCATTCTTTTTTTTCTTCTTTTTTCATAGCTATTACATGCCTGCTCTAGTCTGCTTCTTTCTAAATGCAAATATGTCCACAGGGAATTAAAAGAACTGGTTTAGCTCTTTACCCAGTTCTCTTGCTGTTCTCCTTTTGATTTTTCTCTATTGTTCAAAGCACCATGTGCTGAAGATTATTTGGGTACATTAGTCAACTATTATAACGTTGTACAGCAGCATCACAGGAAGATTAATTGTTCTCCAAAAAGAATGTAAATATGTGCCATAGAAAATGTCTAGTAATTCTGTCTTTTTCTTACCATCTTCAACTTTGTCTTGATTTCTCTGACTTTCGGTAAAAGAGAGAAGGTTAGATAAAAATACTTTCATTAGGTGATATAATATCACTTATCTTAAGTTACCAAAGGAATAAAGCAATCACAGCCCTCAAGGATGAATTAGAGTGGATTGCTGTAATGCCTGGAGGGTCAAGATAAACTTTAAATATCTTATCCCTTCCATCTCAGTAGCAAGTCTGAGGCATTATATCTTACTCAGATTACTTCACCTAAATTAGTGAGAGAAAGAGACAGACAGAAAACTGTAATAATCCTGACTAATTGGCAGAATAATTCTTCAGTCTTTCAACTGAAGAGATACAAAATAGCGAAGGTAAAACACTAAAAGAAATCTCTTTTATTATTTAAGTATCAGGCATTTGGCTCTGGCTTCAAAACATCAGCGTCTCCTGGGCTACTCTTTCTCAGGTAGTTAAAGGGCACAAACTTCATTCTCCAAGCACTTTTTTTGACTAAAGCACGTATTTCTCCATTTGCACAGGAGTCTGCAAGCTCTTCCACCTGGAATTCAGGCAAAGTCTCATCTTTGCCTAATGCCACCACCATCTCTGATTTTACACTGTGCCCAAGATAAAAATCCAGCTCCTTTGACTGAAAAGTAGAATTTTCTGCTTTTATGTTCCAAGTTTGCTGGCTCAGATCTGAGTATCTCATCTGAGGGGTTGCAACTTATATGAAAGCCTGTGCTCCAACAGACTCTGGATATCATAAATTGTGCTGCCAGGCCATTTTGGAAATCCTCCTTGTAATACTAGTAGGTTCAACACCACTGCATGTGTACACACATCTGCTGGGACACCATCTTGAAGGCACAGCTATATGTTAAAGGGATAAGCTGTGAAATTGAAACTCAGCATTTGTAGTATATAATGCTACTATTTGAAACTCTTGCTAAGGCCTTTTGTAACAGATTCAGAGCCATGAGATCAAGATATCCACCAGATTCAAATCCCATTCACCTGTCTTTTTTTAAAGCATCTAAAGGTCAGAATTTGGATTAATCATCTATTTTGGTCAGACAAGATTTGAATACCTATTTATACATTTAAAAATGAAGTGGTTGAAGCTTATATGAGGATTTTATCAAGATCCTTATAATGAAGAATTTTTACTATAGGACTGTTAATACGCTTTGGGGAATAATTTCATATTATATAGAAATCTTTTGGATATGTCATTTAGTCATGACCTAAAGTAAATCCAACAGTGAAAGGAATTCAGTAAAGCTGTACTAAGACAGTGCTTTGTAAAATTAATGGTAGCTGGTTACATTTTAAACAAAGACACGTTATTTAGTTACATGTAATTCAGAGACTCTCTTAAAGCAACAGCATCCCTAGGGATGAAAGGTATTGACTTCTTTTCATCAAGAGAATTCTATGTAACATCTGATGATTGATTTAATATGGTAATGTGGCACTTATTCAGAATAGTAAAATCAAATTAATAAAAGAAATTTAAGTGAAATGTTTCTGAGAGTGGAACTTCCTGTGCTGTCAAAGATTGCATTCTAAAGCAGTAGAAACTCCATCGCCCAAATACTTTTTAAAATGTCTTTCATCAAATAATGTTTTTAAGAGTGAAGAAAGTACAAGTGATGTCTCTGGAAGGTGAGTTTCTAGTGCCATTGAAACCAATGATGAAAGTCTCACTGATATCACAGGAACCATGCCTTGTCTGTTGGCTTTTCAGAAATACATTTTTTGTCTGGTGAATTTTCTGTTGTGTGTACCAAATCACTAGAGCAAAAAGACCCTCTCAATACATTAGAGGGATACTTTACAAAGCAGAAAAGAATATTGCTTTCTTTTCTTTTAACTTCTACCTTTCATTCCTGCTTGTTACTTAGGGAAAATACAACAAGTGCTCCTGATGTTGCAGTGTGTTGTAGATGAGGTGAATGTACTTATTCAGACTGCAGTTCCACAGAAGGGACTCAGCTTCATCCACTAATTTCAAAAAATTTTATTATTTCTCATTTGGGATAGGTCACTAGGAGACTTAGCTCACTTCAGATTCAATTAACTTTTATTTTTTAATTAGTTGGAATATTAATAACCCTTCCAGAAATCCATGAGGAACTATGCATTCTCCAAAGTAAATCTGGAGAGGATTTTAGCCTGCGAGAATTCCTTGCTGCTTCTTGCACAGGAGATTGGATGGCTAAGTTACTGCACAGCTATTTGTGAAGACAAAATACCTTCACATTTCACAAACAAATTCCTTCCTAATATTTTTCTGACTGCCTACTTCCTCCACCCAGAGAATATCAAGTTAAGAAAGTGATATTACATGTCTTTATAACATTGGTGGGTTTCATTCTGGAATAGCACTTGCAGTCATAAGGGATTTTTTAAAAAATGAAATCTGCTTAAAAATCCAAATGTTAGACTGAAGACTGGAAGAAAGAAAAATATGATAAAGTTAAAGAACTCAATTTTTTAACTGTTTAGAAGACCAGATGGTGATATGAACACAGTAGTTGTAATTATCTTCAAGGTGACAAAATGCCAAGTACTATGGAAAGGTGTGCAATCCATTAAAAAATGCACAATAGCAATTACTTGTCGAGTATTAAAGATGAACGATTTTAGTTTAAAAAATCACTAAGTTGTACCATTGCAGCCATGTGAACCAGACAGCTATTTGTCTTTACTGCAGTTTTAATCTTTTATTTTCATTCAGAAGATTAATCAAGTTGTAAATTGTATGAAGGAATAAGTAGATGACAACTAGTATTTGATTATATAAGAGCCTAAGCTAGATGCTCCAATGATCCACTCTGACTTAAAAGGCAAAATAATCCATACATAATGTCAACATTCATCAGCCCTAAAAAAATCCTGCATGAAAAGGAATGTCTGGATACCTGTATTTTAACTGCATATTAATAGATTAATAATAACATTCACATGAATATAAGTTTCTTTCACAGTCAATATGAATTACATCAATGTTAAAAGAAAAACAAATTAAAAACAAACAAACAAACAAACAAACCAACAACAAGGAAAACCCTGCATAGTTACTACAATCAGGGTTGGATTTCCATACGCAGTTTCTCCTTAGTTTGTGTAAATCTAACATAAAGGTTAAGGTAAATTCCTTTTTAGTAAATTCTCAATTTCTGAAAACAAGTGTTCACCAAGTTCTTGTGATTAACCTAAATGGCTTCTTGTTTTATTGAAGTGGCCAACTAACTAAATGTAATGTGATTAATGAATACAATTTTTATTCAGTTTTTTTTCCTGTCATTATTTCATAGGTAGATTATTAAAAATTGTAGCATTATAAAAATCTTGTTTTCTTGTCATTGTTGTTCATTGTCTTGTTTTGGTTAGATCACTGTCATTTGCTTAGTTTTGGTTTCAAAATTCAATGCTGATGATTCTAGGTATTCTTAATGAGCTTACCTAATTATAGGGTTAACTAAAAGTCATAGTCATGAGAGATGGATTTACATAAATTTAGTTTCCAAAAAATCGAGGAAGCTTTACCTGGAAGAGTAACAGAGCTTCCCTGCCATGGCTGGGTTTCTGTAGCAGGTGGATGCATCACACACAGACCAAGCAAAACCTGCCAATAAAGAGTCAACTTGTCTCTGTCAGTCTCAGCATTTTCTTCTTTGTGTGCAGACCTTATGCAGAGAAAAACTGCTGAATCACAGTAACGGGCTGAGAATGAAGCAGCAGTATTTATTTTATACTTTCTACTCTCTCCCAATTATCCTTATTTCTGTAGCTTTCCTTCAAGACAGACTTTTCTGATGTGCCAATAAATAAATATATCAAGTGGAGATCTCCTGCATCTCAGCTGGACAGAGGCTGCTTTTATTCAGGTGAAACTGAATCATGTGAACTGTGCTGAGACACTTTAGTCCCTTTCCTTCACAGTCCGTGAAACTGACTGAGGGATCAAAGCTACCGATGAACCGAAAAACTGGCACTTGCAGCCTGGATGAATACTTTGGGATGCCGTTTTTAAGAAAATGAAATGAGATGTGACAGGAAAATGGGAAAGAGCCATATAAATGAAAGAGAGGATGAAAAAGCAGAAGTAGGAAAAAAAAAATCCAAATGACAAAGCATAATCCAGAAAAAGAAAAAAAAAAAAAAAAAAGAAAGTAACAAAGAAAGTAATATAAAAAAAACAACCATTAGTCAACCTTCTGAAATGGCTGAGCCAGATATGCACTTTCAAGGAGTTCAGCCACCAAAAGAACACCCTCAAAAATGTCCACAGCATGGTGTCATCGCATCCATACAATGCCCAGTACCTGCTTGTCCTCCACAGCACAGCAGCACATGGGGGTAAGGGAAGGCTGGGGAAGAATTTGCAGAAACTCTCAGGAGCATAACTGTAATGTCTGAACGTAACTTGGGAGGCACGACCAAGGAAGGAGTCATACCACAGGAATACCCAGGCCTCTGCTGTGGCTTTGCAATCTGCTTTATGAATGCACAGGCCAGGCCCTAGGTTAAGGTTCTTGAAGAGTCTCTGCATATTGGGCTAATGCAATGCAACCTGTATGGCAAATAAGTGTGCCACAGTGAAGAGATAGGTGGTATAACCAGGGCTACATATTGAAAAAATGCTGCTGAAAGGTCCAGCATATGCAGCGTCTTGCCTCAGCTATCTCTTATAGAGGCTAGCTCACTCGTAACCAACTCATGACATGAAAAGTAGTTCCAGACCTTTGCATTTCAGATTGGGGTCGTCTGTAAACTGATTTAGCCTCACTTTCTGAGTCACAGTGTTGGATTTCATCCTTGCTGTTTCAGCTCAGCAACATCCTCTGAAGATCTGAAGTTTCACCATTGGCACACTTAATCACATTAGCATATGACAGTTAGCACACGTATAATTTCTGGAAACTGATAAAGCTCTTTGGGCATTTCCTCTGCCTGAGATTTGTCCTTGCATGTTTCTGAATCTCCTTCTGAGTACTGAGGGCTTTTGTAGCGCAGACCCCAGGGAAGCACCAACTTTGAAGTCTTTTGAGTACCTCAGTCACACTTCAGCTGTAAATAATTGCCTTCCCATCAGTACTTATGTTTGTCTGAAGTTTTAGTCACAGAGGTCATTTTTTGCAGTCAGCAAGCAAGCATTACTTGTGTTCTGCTAATTTCCTTATCTCTCTGATAGGCAAAATTGTCCACAGGGCTTCTAGCAGACAGTCGGGTAGGGAATGGGGATGAAGAAATAATAGTATGAATAATCCCTGCTGAACAGGATCTTTGGTAGAAAAGTCATACATAAAAAAGGGTGATTGATAGCATACAGCATTTTTGTAGATCATTTAATGGTATATAAATTCTAAAGTCTTTCTGTAAGGACAGTGCTTGTGTACCAAACTACAATTCCCCATAAGAATACGCAAAATCACCTCACTGCTTTCCTGAAGACACCTTCAATTTATCTACCAGAACATTGACATTGGTAGACTTGTAAATAAGCAGAAAGCACAATTCACCATTTCATCATAAGTTCCCACACCATTTTTTTGTATTTTCATCTTTTTTTTTCATGAACTGTCATCTATTGCCTTATACCTGGGCTTGTAAAGTTTAGGGGTTCAAGGGCTATTCATTCTTTTGCATCTCCTGGACTCCTCAAGTCCCTAGTAAATTATAAATAACTAATATTACTGAGAAAGTGTGTGGGGTGGTGACGTGTCCTCTGAATAAGCTTTCTAAATTGAAGAAATAACTAAGGGTACTTTGTGTAATTATTGTCATTCTTTTTATAGCATTTTTTTGGATGCTATTTCCCAATTGCATGTTATTTATCTTTACATAAAAGATGCAAACATGCAGAGAATGCTGACACTTCTACTACTTAATACCAGGGCCTAATTTCCCAGTGCATGTTAGATCTTAATCTGTTTTCATGCCTTCTTTCAAAGTCAGCATCTGATCCAGAGCAAATTTTTATTTCTGTAAAGTTCATTTATTTAGGCAGCTAGAGAATGTCATTTCCTTTAAAAATGGTAGAATAGTCGCCTACCCTCTCCCCCCACCTCCTACACACTCAAAAGGTTACAATTTTCTTCTGTGATTCCCTCTATAGGGAATGTTATATTGGTACTCTTTGGCAACACTGTACTCAAAATATGCATTTAAATAGAGACACTGAGTGAAGTAAAAGCATATAGGAAGTTGGAGTTACGGATTTTTTTTCCTTTTAAATGAGGCATTTTATGACTCAAAGGATTTTACTGAAAGTCTACATTGTCTAGTTAGAGTAACAGTGGAATTCTTGTGGGAACCAACGCACAATACTAAATGTAATTTTTTGTTTTCCTTCCAGCCTGTAGATGTTGTTTTGTATTTGTCATCAAGGTGAAACTCTTCTGCTCTAATAGCCATCGTCTGCTCTTTTAATCCTAAAATCTTAAGGAGTGTTTCACTTTTGGCTGTTACTAATGCTGTATGTATTACAGAACCAGATGGGACCTCTCCAGAGAAATTTCTACAGGAGTTTAAATCTAAACTGCTGTGGTTACTACAGCAGCTGCCAGACCCCATGACCCCCAGGGCCTGTGCCCTCCTCCTTCCAGGTGCCCTCTAAGCCACAGGCCCCCCTGCTCCTGCTCACAGGTCCAGCCAGCAGCAAGGCTGAACACTGTCTCACACACACACCCCTTCCCATGTACAGAGGATTCTGACACTTGTGTGTCTGTGTGTTTGTCACTTTGTATGAATTTATTTCTTTTACACTTTTACCACATTTTGGTCCTTAACCAAATAACAATGAACCATGTGCTCTCAGATTTCTCATAGCTTTATATATAACTGGAAAAGGCAGAGGTTATTAAAAAGAAAAGATTAAGGTTATTCAGATCTGAAATATTTTTACCAATATTTCATCATTTGTTATTATCCTAAAATGTGATGAAAAAATTGAATGTTCATTTCAAACCCTTTTAGGGAAACAAGTGAGCAAAAACAGACTCCAAAACAGCAGAATGCTTTGACTTCTAAACTGATATTAAATCTTTGGTGTCAGGTCAGCTCAGTACTAAGATCCTTATAGCTACTGTGTCACAGTGTCTGATGAGACCTGCACTTTTGTTTACGTTATTCACTGTAAGCCAAACTCTCCTGCTTCCCATCTTGCATCATGTGGCTTGGCCAGGGGAGAGTTTGCAGCCCTCAGAGAATGCACAGTTCAGACAGGAGATTTGGGACCTGCAAAACACCAGCACATCAGACTACCTGACCACAACTTTCATGAAGACATGACAGTAAAACACAGCTTAGTGCTGAACTGATTCAGAATAGAATATTTTGTGTAAAGAGAATTTGCAATCATTTTCAAGCAACTCACAGTTAAGTAGTTAAATGGTTCCTTAAGGTTTTCCTGTTGTAAAATTATTATCTTTCTGATAAAATAAAACTTTCTAGATAGCACAACAGGAAATTCAGGTATGATGTAAAGAAATTAAAGGCCAGGACAGAAAAACAAGCAGCATAAAGCAAAACGTCATACTTGTGGCGACAGAAGAAATATGCCTTCTGGTAAATGTGGCGCTCCAGATTCATTACTTGCAAGTGAGGATCGCACTAAGTTTACAAAATCTTCTGCTATGTCCTCACAGCTCAAACCTCCTGGCAGTCCGGTTGCATGGGAGTGTCATGAAAAATACTAACCAGCACTGCAAACTCTCCAGAAGTCTCCTGAACACCCTACGAATTGGGAGCAGAGAAAGAGGACAGGTAAACATGCCCCATCTTCATTTGAATACCAGATACTGCCACACAAATTCAGGCAAAATCTGCTTCCCAGTTTGACTGATGCACTTTTGCTTGTAGAAACATCAAGGAGGTGGATTTTGTCTTCTGGAGGAGGTGTTTCCCCATGTAAACAGCTTGGCAGAGCACTATTTTCTTTTTATATTTTTAGTCCAACCTATTTTGTGTTTTGCACCTCCCTTTATGTCATGGCTCCATTTGCCTCCTTCAAGCAAAAAGGGTCTGACTGAAGAAACAGGAGCTCACACAGTGGTCCCACCATGGTGGAGACCTGCAGAGGTGTCTGTGGCAAGGGAAACAATCAGCAGGAAAGTGTGTGCATTCCAGAAACCCCACAGTTTTCTTCAGTTACTCTCCCATGCAGCTCTGGGTAGTAATTTTAAAATCAGTGGGTGAGTGGTGGATCTAGGGGAATCAAAGTGTCACTTGCTGAATTCATGTCCCAGGGCAGTTTGGAGAGCAGGGTAAAATCTAAAAACACAAAACTGTTTCTTATAGTATTAGGCAATTAAGTGTTAAATATACAGTTCAGCTCTCCATCTGACATAGATCAGTGACTACACAAATTTCAGCAGAACTGCAGTATTTTGTAAGTATAGTTTACTGCGATGTACAACATCCTAAATCAGATGTTTGTGGTAGATGAACCTTGTTTCATTTTTTTATTTTATTTCTTTGTCATTACACCTTTTTTCTTATTGTAAAGACAGTTTTAATTTAAACAGCCTTTCTGTACATTTAAAATCCTAGACAAACATTTACATCAGGATGACATCATCAAGCAGAATACCTCACCACCACTGAGTTCCCTACTCTCTGAAAGAGCACAAACAGGTCTGGCAGATATTCCCAGTGTCCTTGCATCTCTTTCATAAACCCTGCATTCAAACAACAGCAAACATAAATTGCATTACACCCCCAAAATTGAACTGGGGAAGAGAAAGGCCAGGAGAGGAGAGGGGAAAGTAAAGTGATTTTTAAAAGTAGTGAAAATGCAATCAGTTTTTTTTAAGTTTCAAAACAGACTAAGGCTCACAGCTACTCTTCTTCATGGGAGTCTTGCATATTGAACATCTATTAAGATAATTATCTTAAAGCGTACACATGGCAGTGTGGTATGCAATACTCAATGTTCTGATTATCCCGAAATGGCATTGTAAATTGAAAAAAAAATAAACTGAATAGTTGGGTTAATAACAAGACTGGTACACAGATGAGTTCTTTAATGAACTACATTATTTTCCTGTTCAAGTTCAATTTCACATAGTGTTCTTTAAAATGTCTCACAGTGAGACTGATTTGGATTGTGTACACATATGTCCAGTGAGTAAAAGGGATCAAAAAAACTTGTGTGAGCTGAGATGGCAGAACAGACTTTACATGCTTATTATCTTCCAGAATCTTTGCAGTTCATTAATCTCCCCCTTATTTTCAATATCTGGCCAAACATAAAAACTGAATATTTTTGACATTGCCTTTTGATTCAACAAATCTTAAAATCTCTGCTAATTCTTTCAACTTTTGTAAAATATTCACAGTTGAGTTACTGTGTTACAGTAGTAGCAGCCAGACAAATCTGAATTTCAGGGTTTGCTAAAATATGTCTTGTGCATCCATACTCTGGGATTTGCTCTTTCCAGACCTAACTTCAGTTCTTTGAGAGTATAATTTCTTTCTTCTTTTAGGTTGGTTTTTTTGTAGCCTAGAAAGCAGTTATCCATGACATGAAAGTAACTCCAAACATTTTCATTAAAAAACATAGTTACCTACTCTGAGCCTTTTGGTGTTTTTTCTTGGTCTTTTGCCTAGACCCAAGAAAATAACTGGGTTTTTTTGAACCAAGGGGAAAAAAAATGCTAAAATTGACTTTGCATCAAGTTAATGTGGAAAACTCACCTCCCTTGATGAAATTAAATCCTTGATATAAACATAAGTGTCCAGATAGCTGAAGTCAAAATAAGATCACAAGTTGAGACATTTAAAATAAGAAGAGCTATTTCCAGAGGGGTAAAGAAAAAGGGGGATGGGCAAGGGGAAGTTTGTTCATTTCTGGCTTTTCTGAAATATTATTTCCATTTTATTATCTTGATGAAAAGGATTAATCAAATTCTGTACAGATTTGGCCATCCTCAAGTTACATGTTTTTCATTAAATAGATTGTCCAAGGAAAATTTTTTCCTCCTCTGCTTGTGAGCCAGTTCTGCTCCCTTTGAGATGTGCTGTGGGTTTTGCTTTTGGTTTTAATAAGCTTTGGGTCAGGGTCTCAGACTACAGATTCATTATGGCAGGGAATATCCCATCCCATACTCATGATAGTAATTTCTTCACAAAAAAATTATCTTACTGGAATAAATCACCCATAGCTTGCTCTTTGGACAAAAAAGGCTTCACTGCAAATCCTCAAATTTAAGATTTTTCCTTCGGCATCATTGTTGGTTTAGGTCTGACCGTCACAGTATCAGCACTAATGCAGATACAGCTGTCAGGCTAGTGATGTTTTTCTTCAAGTAAAACTGTTTATGTGGAGAAAATATAAAGAAGACTTCTGCTGACTTCAGTCTTGCATGAGATGATACCCTTTGGTGTAAAAAAAAAAAAAAAAGTAAACCAGTAAAATAAAGCTCCTCTAGATAAGCTGGGCCGCTTGACCTGTCCCATGAGCAAATGAACACACTTTGTGAACTTCAAATCTTCCCGTGCTCTGTCCTCAGCAGCAACTTGCGAAAGTTATTCCAGCCTCTGACAAAATAAGTGAAGCAGCCTAGAGTTAAATGCTGTTTGCTGGATCTCCCTAAACATTATCATGTAAAACATTGTTTGTTTAGTAATACCTTGCTCTGCTTTCTGCCTCCATCTGTGTGTGTTCACAGCTGGTATTAGTGCCTGCCAGTCATTTTGCCAAGCTGTTTTGACTACATGGGTTAAATAGTGATGGACAGTGAAGCCCCTTGTGAATAGGGTAGGCTCTTCAATCCCCCATGGAGAAAGCTGACCCTGTTTTGTGTCCCTATTTGAGAACTCAGCAGTACGCTCAAGGAAAGAGGAAGGTTTTGGAAAAAGTGTATGAAGCCAGAAAAATTATGAAGAGGAGCTTTCATTTCCACCTCTATAGTCTTACTGAAAAAACAACCTGAGATGTTTCTGACAGGAACTGTAGGCATAAAATAAAAGATTGATTTCATTGAAGGTCTGTTGAGAGTTGTGCTGAACAACAGGCTCACAGATGAAGAGAGAAGGAATCTTTATCATGCAGCCTCAGAGCTCACGCTGCCAGGAGCTCACCAGCTCTGAGGAGGAAGGGAGAGTATCTAATGAATATATACTGACCTTCTGAAGCAGGATCTTGCATGACTTTTTGCTAGCATTTTTGTCTAAGAGAAAAAGTCCCTTAATGTGACTGCTTACTGCTTAATGTTATGTAAAGGACAGGCTGTTCCTAAAATAAAACTTTTTCTCTATGGAATATATTTTACAGTAAAATAAATGGCTTCTTATCAAGAGATGCTCAAAGAACTTCAGTTTTTGAGGCCTGAACAAAATTTTCAAGACCAGAAATACTTTTTAATTTTATCCTCTTTTTCTACATGCTATAATCTCAGATGCCAGGTATGGACATGTAGAGACTTATTTTATCCACACAATCAACAATTCTCAGAATAGAGTAATTCACAGTATACACAGCCTGAGAAGTAGGCTGTGAAATGAGAGAAGGCTGCTTATGCCATGATGAAATAAGATAAAGACATACTCATGTAATCTCTCTTCTGCACAGTTAAGTAGTTTCAGAGCCAAGAAGTGACAAAGCTCCAGCTTCACTGACTTTCCCATAACCCTTTAGAGAGTCATAGAAATGAAAGCAGCGCGGTCAGTCCCTGCCATTTAGATAGATGAACTAAGGCACCGAAGGCAAGTTAGCTGGCATTATATGCAGTACTAGAATATTTTATAGCAGTGCCCTGAAATGCTGTATAGCAGTAAACGTGCAGCCACACTCAAGCATCTTACTACCAATTATCATAGCAATTAGGAAAAACATCATAAGACCTTACTTTGCAAAGTAAATGAGACTTATTTGATTGAGCAGTTGGTTCCAGTTTCCACCCCTTCTCCTCCATTTTCCTCCAGAATTTTCAAACTCACTGGTGAACTTCAGTCACATTTGACAGAGAGGGGTAGCCCTCAGAGAAACTAGGGTGCTCCAAGTTTCTGACAAATAAAGGAAGAGATTCAGGTCAGAAGGTTGATGTCTGTATCGTGTTCAGCTATATTACCTAGCTAGAACCCATAAGAGATGGTGTCAGAGGAAATGAGGCTTTGTAAAATCTCTGCTTACTCTATAAATGAGTTTCTTCCCCAGTGAGGAGGTATCTTATTGGTAAAACTGATTTTTTTTTTTTTTTTTTAAATGGCTCTGTTTTTCTGGACATCATGCACCAGATGATGATAATTGCTATCATTGATTCTTGCCGCTGCTTGCTAAACATTGTCTCCCAAACTCACTCTTGTCCCTTCAGAACTGAAAGCTGTTATTATACCCAGTTATTCTTCTCTTGGGCCTCTCTCTGTATGCAATTAACAATGAGTTAGGCTCTCATGTGAGGACAGATGGAAATGTAAAGACAATGCTCCAATTAACAGAAGGGAGGGCTTCCAGAAAAAGTGCCAGGGAATTCACTCACTTAATCCATTTGGCTGTATTCAGAGCACAGACTGTTATTTCAAGTTCAAAGGGCCTTTGTTTTATCAGCTAGACCATTCTGAAAATCATTTATCGTCTTCTGATGCTAAAAGGCCCCACAAGTAGGTGTGGTCAGGTTCTTGAAATATTAGAAATAGGAAAGAAAAATAAATAGACTGTATATGAATATTCCAGTTATAAATATCCAAAGGACAGTGAGCAAAAGGTATAGAGTAGAAAATTCAATCAATGGTTAAATACATCTAACTGGAAAGTAAGCAGAAACAACAGCAAACATGAGCAAATATTTTATTCACAAAAATAAAAAGGTTTCTTCTTACACATACTGCCAGCCTTTACTTTGTAAAAAGAGAAAACAAACAAAAAAAATGTGAAAATACCAATAGTTTCACTCAAAAAAAAGTTGCATCAAATATGTCTGACTGAACTAAATGTCAGCCAACTTTTAAAACATCCTGCAGTATACAGTTTACAACTGTTCGGCTAATTCATCCATCGCACTTTATTTGTACCTGCAACAGTTGATAACTATGAAAGCTCCGTAGCAACTAGGACTAAACGCAAGCTGCTAGGACACAATGTCAACAAGGGAATCAAATCCTGCAGCCACTGATATGAAGACATTTCAAGAGGTGCAACTTCCAGAAGGCAGGAGAAACCATACTCCCTTCTCTAGGATGTGATCAGTGGCCGACTGATATTTAAACTGTCTATACATGTATTTGAAGAGTCACTGTAATTTTTTTAAACTTTTCAATTCTTAGCACCTTCAATATCTTCACCTTTTTCCTTCCAATCATTAACTTCTCTTTCCTACTTCCCATCCCCATAAACTCTTTCTTTTCTTAGTCGTGTCACTTCATTATTTCCTCACTTACAAGTGATGATGTATGTATTCAGGAGTGGTGGGTAGCTGCCAGTGCAGTCAATGCTGGAGGCAGCCCCTGCACAGGCACACCAGGCTGCTTGCTTCATCCCTCCAGAGGTTTTCCAGGGAAGTAGCCACCCCTATCCTCACTACTCTGGAAGCCAGTGAGGTGGGACCTCTGTGATGGTTTGGTTCCCTGTTTTCATTTAGTCTGCAGTAGTGAAGCATAGGACTACCTGAAAGGGATCTCCAGACAGCACCAACTACAGCATTTCCACACAGTGTTACTCCTTTCCCTGTTTCTTGATCTTCTTTTTTGCCTTGTTGTACCTGCCTTCCACCTCCCAGTTCCTTTCCAAATAAACAGCCTGTCCTTCATCACTTTTTCCCTTTTGGTCACAGTTTTGTTATCTCCATACCCAAATTTGTTATTTCTGATACCCCTACCTATTACATTTTGGCCTTACATGGTATTATTGACATGATTAGGCACTTCTGCCCCATAAGCCTCCAATCCCTAAAAGGTCCCCTCAGTTACCTCTCTGAAGTTTGGCAATCAGTCACACACTTCCCCTTAAAATCTAGCCACCTTATAGTGCTCTTCGTAACTTTTGTCAGCTTCTTACTGTTATCATCACAGCCAGCAATTTCTTATGTCATGTCCAGTAGCTTCTCATATTCTGTTCAATTATGTAGAACTCAGGCCAGTACTTACTCGTTTGCTTGCAACCTTAACAGCATACTTAGCCCTAAAGATAGATATCCATCAATGCTTACCAGTACAGATACAAATCCTATCATCACATCAATGTAGAGAAGCTCAAATCAGCCCCTCACTGAAGCCTGCAGTCTCATCATCTCTTCATCTGACAGCATTGTAAACTGGCATGGGTAGCAGTGAGAAGACACAGGTGAATCTAATCAGCACCAAAGTACTAGCCTTGTATTGCTCAACAAAATGCAGAATCAGAAAGCCTTCTCAAGTTTGTCCAGAGCATTAATACTTCCACAGGCACATTTTTTTCTTGACATAGAAGAGACAGTCCTAGCTTTTTTGTGTCAGAGAAGGGCTATATAAATCACCTCCCAGGTTAAGCACAGGAATCACGAGCTTCTTTTTGATATAAATTCTGTACTGGATATATAGGATATATACTGGATATATAGGCCCATGTGTGGGGCTATAACATGCAAAGAGCGTCAAAAGACTTCTGTGCTTGATTCCAAGCAGAATTAGGTTGCTTGAAGTTCTAGCGCAAAGTAGATAAAAATATTCTCTCTCATGTTTATATCACCTAAATTATTTCATCCCCCAAGATACTCCATTCATACCCCATTCTCCTCCTTAATCTTTCATCTTGTCCAAATTCATCGCTAATAGCCCTAAAGAACAACTTAAGATCACCACACCAAACGTTCAAGATGGTTGGAAAGTGCAAGATCCTTTCTTATACAAGCGAGAGTTGAAAAAGTCAGCAGGAAATCTGAGACTTACTGGTTGTAATTGCTGCTGACAGGCATTCTGCCAGTTCACTAACAGTATGTTATGTTACGTACTCTATATACAGCAACGAGGAGGAGGAGTGACAGAAGCTTAAACGTATCCTGTGTCTGTTCCTCAGCTGATATATGAATCAACATAATGTCACCGACGCATAAGGATCAAGCCTTCAGCCCTGCTCAAGGAAGGTTGTTTTCTAATATCTTCAAGTATTGCCAAGCAGCATGGCTCACAGGGAGAAGGTTGTCTCACTTGCATTAAGAAAATGATTGAGAAAAATATTTAACATCTGCTTTGAGAGAGGAAGACAGGATTCCATACTATGATGAAACACGGGCTCAGCTCAGAAGTTCTCTTTGGTGAGCACAAGGAGATTAATTGTTGGAAGTCTTTGATCCTGAAAGTGTTAAAGTTGGCAAGCCTATGCCTTGTCATGGTTTCAGCATGAAGATCTGGGACCTGATCAGACTGCAGAAGAAACTAATATGTAGTTAACACAAAGCCTTTGACATCTGTTATCTCCACCGATGATAAACCATTGCAGAAAAATCATAAGGTGTGCTGACATATGTGAGATCAGTGAATTGGACAACTATCTTAACTAAACCTGCGTTTAATTCTTAAGTAGAATAACATAATTCATGCCACCCTAAAGGCAAGAAGTGCACCAAAAAAGCTGTTACCTGATCTCCAACATGAGACTAATAGAGCAAGAGTGAGAAAGAAAGAACACAAGTTGTGGAAAATTACTTTGTGTGCAGTTCAGATCCTGTAAGATATCCTACAAAAAAAAAAAAAAAAAAAAAAAAAAAAAACCTTAAAAAAAAAAAAAAAAAGAACCCTTAGGATCTCTCTAGTAATATCTTTTGTTTCTCACACTAGCCCAGCTCTATTAACTCACGGATCTGCTGGTTTATCATACTCTGGATATTTCAGAGAAAGTGAATTTATGGTGTAAGTGGCCTGATAAGTGTTAAATGACACAGCCTCTTCCTCTACTTGACTAACCAAAGATACAGCTTCTCTTAGTCTAACTCACAGTCAGTAGTTCTACTCTCTTCTATTTGTCTACTTTACTAAAATTCCTCTTGGCACTAGAATAAAAGCTATGTTGCTACTGCAGAAAAATCAACAAATAAAGTTAAAAGTGATCCAGATTTTACACCAGCCAGTGGTGGTAATAGGCCAGACAGAACCAACATATCTTGAGAGAGAGCTGCAACCCATGGGTTGGACTGTAAAGGAAGACTTAAGAAACTGTGTAATAAGCTATTACTATTTTGAAAACATGCAGAATTGCAGGGAGGAGAGATCTTAACTTTGTTTCCCAGCTCCTATCAGGCATTTCTGTGAGAGTCCCTTTCCCCTCCGTTCAAGAGGTAATCCTGCCAGGGCTGTGCCTCTGGGATGTGTGCCATGTGGCAAGGTAGAACATGCCCATTTTTTAGGCTGACAGTTTCTCACCTTCTACAGGCAGTAAATTAATCATGAGGATTTAATTGGACTTGGCCATATGACTATGACTATAGTTCCAGCCCTGGCAGTAAAGACAGAACAATTCATTAGATACAGTGCTGGTATTTAAGTCACAATCTTGAGCTCAGTATCCCCCTTTTCTTATTATCCCAACAGCTGTTTGTGTCAGCAGTATCCAAGGATACCTATATTTGCATGGAATTATAAGCTTCATTGCTTTTCTTTATTCACCATCCAGAAGCAGAACAGTTGTATGCACATTAATAATATGATTACACTTATATATGTGAATATGCTCAGCCACAATACACAGTCTCCTAGAGTGTTGTACAGAGGGATGGACTTGGCATTACTAGTGCTTATGTGGCTTATATGAGTTTTAATGAATTTAGTGAATTTAGGGAAAACATTTTTTGAGCAGGAAGGCTGAGATGGAGTGAAGCAGGCCAGTCCCAATGAGTGTAGGCAGAGCACATCACCTGTTTACATCAAGCAATTAGCAACCTCAAGACCCAAATGCAATTTAAACCTGAGGAAAGGGCAGCACACTTTATTGCATAGGAGCAGAGGAGAGAATTATGATACAATGAGCAGCATCGAACTATCCTGCTTCTACCACCTTATTTCTCCTGGTTGGAACTGAGACCCAGGCTGGAAAGTGAGATCACACCTATTCGCTGCTTTCTTGAACTGGACAGGGAAGAATGTCTGACTTAGCTGCACCACAAATCACTTCAATGAAGAAAGCAAGTGGATTGAGGAATAACCTTACTGTAGGTAAAGAAGAGCAAAAATTACTATTGAAAACTTTTTAGTTCATTGCACATCTTCTCCCTACCTGCTTAACCATGTGCTAGACCTGCTGCCAGGCTCACTGCTTTTCTGCTTTTCAGCAGTGCATCCAGGAATGTCCTTCTTTAGACACTTCTGTGTTTGCCCTGTATATCACACCAAACCCAGATACTGGTGAACAGCTCTCCCACTGGTTGTACCAGGTGCCTACTGTCTCCAATGTGAGCTGCTCCCAACCCCAAATCCCCTTCTCTTTCTCCCTGGTAAGTCCTCTGTCTCCTAGCAGCTCTGCACTACTGACCTTCTGGAAACTCTTCACTGTTTAGACCCATTTCACAAGCTGTCCAGTGCAGCCTGTGCCATAGTTAATGAACACCTCATGTAGGCATGAATCAAGAGATCTACAGTCCCTAAGGTCTAGTGTCTTATCTAGGTTATGGATCTTTTCTCTCTGTCCTCATTGCCTGACCTCTGAAGGACGTTGTCCTGTGAATTCTGCAAACCAAAGCAGAGTGTTAACACTTGAGTGTTCTTTGACCCTCCTGCACTGGTAGCTGTTAAACATCAGCTGGTGCACATCACCGCTGTAAACTTCTCAGCAGCCTTCTTCAGTGTCCACCAAACAAAACCCTGCCACACACACAAACCCAGCACACTAGCAAATGTAACTAGCAGCTCCACACTTTCCTGAGATTCATATTCCCCTGGAGAGGTCCCCCAAGGGCAACATCTGCTGCACAGCCTCACTATTCAGGAGAGCAAGTCCAGGCGGAGTTTCAAACACAAAAAAAGTCTGCAGAGAGACAAGGAGTAAGGTACTGTGAATCATAAATGTACATTTTCCACTAGAGTTTTTAGTGTTTTAAGAACACCCTAACTTTGCTTCTTTCTTAATCTGTTGTCCTGATTCACTTTTTTATTCAGGCTTGTTCCTCAAGAGTACTTCAGCATCAAATAGATATCTTCTGGGCTTGCTGTGTGCAAAACAGCTTCATTATAATAACAGCAGAGAGGCATTGAAGCTGATTCTTTAGTAAGTATCTTTGTGTGGTATTCACCAGAGCATTGAATTCAGATGCAGAAAATCTGAGGACTCTTCATCATTGTGACTTAGACTTTCATATGTTCTTTTATGCACCTTTTTAAGACTAGGGTGCTGTTATTAGCTTAAGGCATTTGAAAACTGAAGAGAAAGTTTTGCAAGAGCTAAGTAGCATCATTCACTGGATTTACTCACTTTTTACAGCAGAGAATTCTGTCCCAAACTTTGACTTGAAACATTCCTTATCCAGTTTGATTGGAAAGAAGAAAAAAGAAGAAGAAAAAAAAAAAAAAAAAAAAAAACCAAAAAGCATTACTGCTTTAACTGCATACATATTAAAATGCAGTGAGCCAGATGAGCAGGTATTAGATTATTTGACTACAAAACTGCTTAATAGGAGAGAGATGTCTGATTTTTGCAGGCTTGTCAAAGCTGAAACAACCCAGATATTGTGAGATCACCAAAGACAAGTATGTTAAATGCTTAAATCAGAAATATTAGTTAAATATCTTTTAACCCCCACCACTAAATTACATGTAAGCCTCAGTTAAGAAAGTAATTAGGTGGCTGTGTAGGAACTGCAAAGCTAATATTCTCTTCCTCTTTTACTTCAACTGCAGAATAACCTAAATATTCTCCTTTTATGTATCACTTTCTGTCAGATTTTTTTTTCCCAAATTGAAAATGCCATAGGAATACTTTCTAATACTTGTTCAATCCCATTTAGGACTCTGGAGCATTTATATTGGATTCTTTTCTTTATGCTTTTATAGAGGACGTGTTTGCATCAGAATCACAAAGTTAGTCACAAGACATCTGAGAAGTTTCAAACTGCTGAACTTTCATAATCTGCCTTTAATTGCACATATGGTTTGTTGATAATGATTCTGAACTCCTGGCTGAAAGAAGTAGGATGGAAAAATATTTTCTGGCAGAAAAATATGCCTAAAAATTAGGACAGAAAGTAAATGGAACCCACACCGATGTAGATCATCAAAATAAAGTTGAACTTCACTGATGACTTTTTATTTTAAACCAGAATTAATAACAATCAGAAAGTAATTTGCAGATTCTGATCAAAGAGTGAAATATCTACTAGTCTTTTAAAATGTTTTGTGGTGTATTCATTTCATGTGAATAGTTTTAGCAAAAACTGGTATTATTTTACAACCATTTCTAAGGGCCTCATTTTTTATTCTTGCTGACGGTGTGATTTTTTTGCTTCTTTCGCTATTTCCATGAATCTACAAGCTGCTCTCCTTCCAGCTACAACAGAAATGTGAAATGTCATTTGAAGAACTCACATAATAGTACTTGAAAAAAATACATTTTTTTAAACCTGAACAAATAAAAACAGACAGCAATGCATGTATCATTTTCAGCTACATACAGAGTCCATTTTTCCACTCATTAGTTACATTTTAAAGGAGATTGAAAAAGGACATTTGCTTTTTTTCTTGAGGAAATTACTGAGTACGTACTGTATATGCAGATATCTTGTTTCAGCACTTGGGCTGCTTCAATTACAGTGTGATTTGTTGTGATTTAGGGGTTAGTCATCTTGTTTTATCCATCCTTTTCCTGTGACACAAACACTACAGCCCTTCTTTTAAGGTACACATTAATTATAGGAACACTGTGAATTTAGGTATCAAGAAAATAGTGCCTACATAACCTCAGTGTGATTTAACTATTCCTTAAGTTTCACAGACCACGTAAGAAGTGGTTGGGAAAGGCACACATCCCTTTCAGGAGCATTGTAGGTCTTAAGATACAGGTTTTAGATATAGTTGCAAGACTGGTCCCAAGTGGATCTTGTCAAGGTCAGATCCTCCTGCAGGTGTGATAGTGGTGGCGGTGGCATCACTATCCATTTTATAAACAGAAGATTGAGAAAGAAGGTCAAAATCCTAGTACTGTAGAAAAGAGCGGTAGCTCTGCTATTGGATTCACACGTAATAAGTTTTTTGTTAAGAGACATTGGTTGCCTGTGAGACAGCAGAAAAGAAACCATGCTAAAATGGTACCTTTGCCTACATAGTATCCTGTCTTTCAGAAGCCAGAAGACAGTATGGAAATTTTCAACATGCTTCCAACTTTTATTTTTCTTTGAGCTATCACTGTAAAGGAGAGACCATCAAGACCCACCTTCTTGCACCAGAAACATTCTTGTCTAACTAATGTTTTAGGAGGTTTAGAGGAAATTCTCACATTCCTCTTCCTTTTCATTTCTGTTGATTTTACTTTGCAGTCTGAAAAGCATTTTTTCAGTGTTAAAGATGGGTCATAATTGCCCGGATTTTCAACATATTATGGTCAGTAGGATGCATATGTGTTTGTGAACAACATCATGGTTTTAGAAATGTTTAAGTAATTAACATGTGCCATATATATTAATTTAATTAATTAACCAGTTTTCATGCCTTCATTTAATCTAATTTTAAGGCGCTAATCAGTTATCTAAGTGGGTTATCAATTTAAGCTGTCAGAGTCTTTCTTATATCTGAATAAAATCATTCTTGTTTAGGTCTTGTAGCTGTGCATCAAACTAAGCAGACAGTACAGATGCTTACAGAAAAATTTCTTACAGACTAATATTTAATTAGTCGCTCTCTGAAAAGTCCATGAACACCAGGCTAAGGCTAAGGTCTCTGCTGGTGTGTAAATCTGCCATCAGTCAAAAAAGTATTGATCTTTAAATTAGCAGAGAGGCAGCTTCCTAAATTCCACTTTGGGTGTTAAGCTCTAAAATCTTTGATACAGGGCACATTCAGTTGTTTGAACACATCACCCAGGGAAGGAAGAAATAAAGTCTGTAGCAAAGCAACATATATCAAGATCTCTACTCTGCCTGGAGCTCATGATATCAATGCAATAATAGTGGAGGTCTACAGGAAGCAATGCCTGACAGCGTTCGGACAACAAGCAGTTACGATGATTCACTTACTCCTCTGGGTAACCTTCACTGATGCAGCTGTCCTGTGCAGTTTAAGTGTTCTTGCTATTGAAACCCCCCATCACAAAAAAGGACAGTAAATTAGTACTTCCATGACTGCTGAGTGCAGTCATATGTTTTACTCATGAGCAAAGTTACAATTACAATCTCTTATAAAAGGTGAATCACAACCAAAATATATTATCACTTCAGTCAACTGACAAGGATCCGACTGTATGAATTTGACTTCTGAATTTTATTTAGAGAAACATGAAAATTTGCTTTCTATAATCACTCTCAGATTTTTCTTCTTTTAGTAGCCAACAAGAGTAACTTTGCTTAGAAAGATGAAATTGAAAATTACCATCTGATGTTTTCATGAGAGCTGCTCCTATATCTGATTGAGTTTTGTCCTGTCTCCTTCAAAACTGACTAGAGACAAAGCTAAGAAATACATGTATCATGAAATGTATTAAACTAGATCAAGAAGCAGTGAACATATAGATTTTTCCTCTCATTTTAGGAAAGACAGGAAAAGTGTAAGGTTGTAGAGAGGCAAACTGAGGGAGGAAGCTACAAGCAAGGTGGTCTCCAAGGAGATCTAGAGAAAGAATGAAATGAAAGATTGGAACAGGAAATTAGTGAGTACAGTGGTGAGAAAGGTTTTCCAAAAATCAGACAAGGTTGTTAGTGACAGAAGTTAAGGAAATGGGGAGGAATAAAGTTGATACGAGATTGTGGTGTTACAGTGTTGGTCTTTTTCTTCCTTTCTTAACAGAACAACATTACATTGGGCCTATTCTGTTTTTATAGGCAACTGCTGTGTAATGTGTCTGGCCAACAAAAGTTGAAAACATAAAGCTAAAAGGTAAAGGTCACTGATGGTGGGGATGACAGCAGTAAAGTGGGAGGCAGGTTCACTGTCAAGAGGCAGCTCTTCCATTCAGAACATCATAGTTATTTCTCCTGATCATCCTTACAATCGCAATTTGAATGGCAGAACAACAGATTGTCCCCACAACCTTGAGGCATTGCATAAGCAGTGATGTCACAAAAGAGTGAAACGCCAAACAAATAAATGGGGAGACTAGATTTTCTGGGTAAACATGTATCTTTAGACAAGGCCTCAGTGTCCTGTCTCACCTACCAATGAACCCCCTGGAAGAAGGCTCCGGAGGAGATGGTGTCCTGGTTTAACCAGGATAGGGTTAAGTTTCCCCAGCAGTGGGGGGGAGCTCTAGCCGGGTTATTCAGATACCATGCAGACGTCACATCCTGGCAAGTCACATTTTCCTGGTGCGGAGCGCGGTGCACTCGTGGTTTTGTACATCGTGCTTCAAACTGCTGTATTTGGTAGCTATTTTGCTCTGTTCACTGCTATCACTATTATTGTTATTGTTATTGTTGTTGTTGGTTGTGTTGCTATTGCATTGTTGTATTAAACCTTTCCTTATTTTAGTCTTGGGGCTTTGTATTTCACTCCCTTTGTGGGGGAGGGGCAGCGGCCGCGTGGTCTCAGACCCCGGCAGGGGCTAAACCACCACAACTTTGGCACTCCAACGTGAGGCTGGAGAAGACTGAAATAAGGACAAAAGGAGAAGTGTGTTAGAGCAATCTGTTAGGTGTAATTTTTCTGTTTTACTTGTATTGTTTGATAGGAAATGTTTGCAATGCTGGGCAATTTGCTTGCGTGGTGGGGCTGGATTAATCCTCATGTCCACTCTGTGCTCCTAGTACTGGTGTTTGTTCTCGGTGGAAAATGTATCAAGGGACTTGTTTTGCTCTACTGGTTACTGTCTGCTTATAATGGGCTCGTTTCGCTGCTTGTGGGGGTGCACCGCTACCTGTTTGCTGCCTGGTCTTTTGTTTGGGGTCTCACCTCCTCTATGGGTGAGCCAGGGGAAGAGATTCTCTCGGTTTTTGAGAGTTTCAGCTATCCCTGGAGCATCCAGGCCACTGTGTTCGCGGCACAATGCTTTCTAAATGTCTGCCAGATCTTGTTTTGGGCCATGCGGTACTTCTCCAACAATAGCACCACCCGGAAACCTGCCCCGGGGGCAGATAGTTATAAATGGCTAGGTATGTGGGAGAAGATGGGCAAGTACCTGAGTGAGTGGTCACCCCCAACGTTCTGGGATTTTACTCCCGAACAAGTGCAGAGTCCTGATAAACTGGTGGAGTGTTTGAAAAAGGTGTGCTGCCAATCTGACAAACCCCGGGAGATGCAGCTCGCTGCGATGTGCTGGGGGCTTGCCCATGCTTACCGTGTCATGTTTAACACTGTTCACTGCCCTCAAGGGGGCGAAAGAGCTGCGGGGTCTGAAAGTGAGCCTGCTGGTGCAGCAGCTGGGCCAGGGGGACAGGCAGTGCCAGTACCGGTCGCCTCCACCAGCACAGCAGCTGAGCCGGAGGGACAAGCAGTACCAGTATCAGTTGCCCCGATACGGAAAACCAAATATACCAAAAAATCCCCTCGCAGTGCACAGGGTGATAATGAACCAGGCCCATCACGAGAGCAGGAGGAAGAGCCGGAGGTAATCATCCGGTCTCTATCCCTCAGTGAGTTGCGAGATATGCGGAAGGATTACAGCCGCATTGCAGGCGAGCAAATTTGCACCTGGTTGCTCCGGTGCTGGGATACTGGAGCTGCTGGTTTGGAATTGGAGGGGAGAGAGGCCAAGCAGGTGGGACATTTGGCCAAGCAGGTTGGTATTGACAAGGCAATAGGGAAACAGGCTCAAACCCTCAGCCTTTGGAAGCGACTCCTGCTCGCTGTGAGGGAGAGGTACCCCTACAAGGATGATGCTCTATGTCGGTTAGGCAAGTGGACCGACATGGAGAAAGGCATCCAAAACCTCAGGGAAATGGCTGTGTTTGATATGATCTATGGTGATCTGAATGATGAGCAGTCACCATTGGATCCAGATCTGGTCCCTTGCACACAGCTGATGTGGCGGAAGTTCCTGCAAAGTGGACCAGAGGCACATTCCAAAGCATTAGCAGCAGCATCCTGGTGGCGAGACAATCAGACAGTGGATGAAGTGACTATGCATCTCCGGCACTATGAGGGAAGTCTCCCTTCCTCCCAACATGCCTGGGTTTCAGCCGTAGAGGAACTGTCTCAGAGGCTCCAAAAAATGGAACAGGACATGTCCTATGTTTCACCTGCACGGGCCGATGTCTCAGCCATTAGAAGCAGGCGTTTCCCCACCCAAGAGAAGGGCGGTAGAAGGTACACACCACGGGGCACCCTGTGGTTCTTCCTCCGCGACAATGGGGAGAACATGAGAAGGTGGCATGGGCAGCCCACTTCCGCCCTAGCTGCACGAGTACAGCAACTGAAAGGGAAGACCACCATGAAAGGGGAGTCTTCCAAGAGAGATGCAGCTCCAGTGTCTAGTCAGAAATCCCCCAAACAGAATAGAATGGCCAGCAGTATGCTTGACCCTCTTGAGGGGACCAGTAAGTCATTCCTGCAGGAGTCACTCTTAGATCAAGTGAGTGATGGTGAGCAGGATTAGAGGGGCCCTGCCTCCAGCCAGGTGGAGGAAAGGGATAATCGGATTTACTGGAAGGTGTGGATCCGATGGCCTGGCACATCAGAACCACAAGAATACAAGGCCTTGGTAGACACTGGCGCACAGTGCACTCTGATGCCATCAAGCCACAGTGGGGTTGAATCCATCTGCATCTCTGGAGTGACAGGGGGATCCCAACAGCTAACCCTATTAGAGGCTGAAGTGAGCTTAACTGGGAAGGACTGGCATAAGCACCCCATTGTGACTGGCCCAGATGCCCCGTGCATCCTAGGTATAGACTATCTCAGGAGAGGGTACTTTAAAGACCCAAAAGGGTACTGGTGGGCCTTTGGTATAGCTGCCCTGGAGGAGGTTGAGCAATTGTCCACTTTACCCGGCCTCTCAGAGGACCCCTCGGTGGTGGGGTCGCTTCAGGTCGAAGAGCAGCGAGTGCCAATTGCTACCAAGACGGTGCACCGGCGGCAGTACCGCACTAACCGAGATTCCCTGGTCCCCATCCATCAGCTGATCCGTCGACTAGAAAGCCAGGAGGTGATCAGCAAGACTCACTCACCTTTCAACAGCCCTATATGGCCAGTGAGAAAACCTAATGGCGAATGGAGACTGACTGTGGACTACCGTGGCCTGAATGAAGTTACGCCAGCAATGAGTGCTGCAGTGCCGGACATGCTAGAGCTCCAGTATGAGCTGGAGTCGAAGGCAGCCAAGTGGTACGCCACGATTGACATCGCTAACGCGTTTTTCTCCATTCCAATAGCACCAGAGTGCAGGCCACAGTTTGCGTTCACTTGGAGGGGTATCCAGTACACCTGGAATCGATTGCCCCAGGGGTGGAAACACAGCTCCACCATTTGCCATAGACTGGTCCATACTGCACTGGAGAAAGGTGGGGGTCCAGAACACCTGCAGTTCATTGACGATATCATTGTATGGGGGGACACAGCTGAGGAAGTCTTTGAGAAAGGAAAGAAGATAATTGAAATCCTTCTGAAGGCTGGTTTTGCCATCAAGCGACAGAAGGTTAAGGGGCCTGGAAGGGAGATTCAGTTCCTAGGAATAAAATGGCAAGATGGGCGTCGCCACATCCCAATGGAGGTGATAAACAAGATAACAGCCATGGCCCCACCAACCACCAAAAAAGAGACTCAGTCTTTCCTGGGCGCTGTGGGGTTCTGGAGGATGCACATCCCAAACTACAGCCTGATTGTGAGCCCTCTCTACCACGTAACCCGCAAGAAGAACGATTTTAAATGGGGCCCAGAGCAACAACAAGCCTTTGAACAAATTAAGCAGGAGATTACCCAGGCAGTGGCTCTCGGGCCAGTCCGGACAGGGCAGGAGATTAAGAACGTGCTCTACACCGCAGCCGGGGAGAATGGCCCTTCCTGGAGCCTTTGGCAGAGAGCAGATGGGGAATCCCGAGGCCGACCTCTAGGCTTTTGGAGCCGGGGATACAAAGGCTCTGAAGCTAACTATACCCTGACTGAGAAGGAGATACTGGCAGCGTATGAAGGAATTCGAGCTGCCTCAGAAGTGGTCGGCACTGAGACACAGCTCCTCCTGGCACCCCGACTGCCGGTGCTGGGATGGATGTTCAAAGGAAAGGCTCCCTCCACACATCATGCAACAGATGCCACGTGGAGTAAATGGGTTGCGTTGATAACACAATGGGCTCGAATAGGGAACCGCGACCCCCCAGGATTAGTGGAAATGATCATGAACTGGCCAGAGAGCAAAGATGCTGGGATGTCACCAGAACAAGAGGTGAAACGTGCTGAGGAGGCCCCACCATATAACGAGCTGCCAGAGGAAGAAAAACAATATGCCCTGTTCACTGATGGGTCTTGTCGCATTGTGGGAAAACATCGACGATGGAAGGCTGCAGTGTGGAATCCCACACGAGAAACCACTGAAGCTGTTGAGGGACAAGGTGAATCGAGCCAGTTTGCAGAGGTGAAAGCCATCCAATTGGCTTTGGAGATTGCTGAGCGAGAAAAGTGGCCAAGGCTCTATATCTACACTGACTCGTGGGTGATGGCAAGTGCCCTGTGGATGTGGTTGCAGCAATGGAAACAGAACAACTGGCAACGCAAGGGCAAACCCATCTGGGCCGCTGAAGTATGGCAGGACATTGCAGCCCGGGTGGAGAACCTTGTTGTGAAGGTGCGCCATGTGGACGCCCATATACCCAAGAGTCGAGCCACTGATGAACATCAGCATAACCAGCAGGCAGACCAAGCTGCTAAGATTGAGGTGGCTCAGGTGGACTTGGACTGGCAGCGTAAAGGTGAACTGTTCATAGCCCGGTGGGCCCATGAGACCTCGGGCCACCAAGGCAGAGATGCAACATATAGGTGGGCTCGAGATCGAGGGGTGGACCTCACCATTGACACCATCGCAGAGATCATCCACGGATGTGAAATATGTGCTGCAATCAAACAAGCCAAACGGGTGAAGCCCCAGCAGAATGAAGATCGATGGATGAAATATAAATATGGAGAGGCCTGGCAGATCGACTACATCACACTGCCACAGACCCGCCGAGGCAAGCGCCACGTGCTCACAATGGTGGAAGCAACCACTGGATGGCTCGAAACTTATCCAGTGTCCCACGCCACCGCCCGAAACACCATTCTGGGCCTTGAAGAGCGAGTCCTGTGGCGACACGGCACCCCAGAAAGGATTGAGTCGGACAACGGGACTCACTTCCGAAATAACCTCATAGATGCCTGGGCAGAAGAACACGGCATCGAGTGGGTCTACCACATCCCCTACCACGCACCAGCCTCCGGGAAGATCGAGCGCTACAATGGACTGTTAAAAACTACCTTGAGAGCAATGGGGGGTGGAACCTTCAAACACTGGGACACACATCTGACAAAGGCCACTTGGTTAGTGAACACAAGAGGATCTGCCAATCGAGCTGGCCCGGCTCAGTCAAAACTTCCACGTGTTGTGGACGGGGATAGAGTCCCTGTGGTGCGCATGAGGGACCTGCTGGGAAAAATGGTCTGGGTTAGTCCTGCGCCGGGCAAAGGCAAACCCATCCACGGGATTGTTTTTGCTCAAGGACCTGGGTGCACCTGGTGGGTGATGCAGAAGGACGGAGAGGTCCGATGCGTACCACAAGGGGACTTGATTGTGGGTGAAAACACACCGTGAGTTATACTGTGCTTTTGTTAATTTTTCTTTGTCAATGCTAATTGCTAAGTGGCAGCTGGATGTGACGCACATGGTATAGAATAAGGGGTGGATTATGTCCTGGTTTAACCAGGATAGGGTTAAGTTTCCCCAGCAGTGGGGGGGAGCTCTAGCCGGGTTATTCAGATACCATGCAGACGTCACATCCTGGCAAGTCACATTTTCCTGGTGCGGAGCGCGGTGCACTCGTGGTTTTGTACATCGTGCTTCAAACTGCTGTATTTGGTAGCTATTTTGCTCTGTTCACTGCTATCACTATTATTGTTATTGTTATTGTTGTTGTTGGTTGTGTTGCTATTGCATTGTTGTATTAAACCTTTCCTTATTTTAGTCTTGGGGCTTTGTATTTCACTCCCTTTGTGGGGGAGGGGCAGCGGCCGCGTGGTCTCAGACCCCGGCAGGGGCTAAACCACCACAGATGGTCAAGGGCAAGGTTCTCCTAAAACTTGGGGTCACAAGGAGTGACTGAACACAGCTATTACAAAAAATCAAAGGGGACCAGAGGATGGCCTTTGTTCTGGATGGCCTTTGCTCTGGATAAATATAATTAGAGTAGAGGGGAAGGGAAGGGAAGGGAAGGGAAGGGAAGGGAAGGGAAGGGAAGGGAAGGGAAGGGAAGGGAAGGGAAGGGAAGGGAAGGGAAGGGAAGGGAAGGGAAGGGAAGGGAAGGGAAGGGAAGGGAAGGGAAGGGAAGGGAAGGGAAGGGAAGGGAAGGGAAGGGAAGGGAAGGGAAGGGAAGGGAAGGGAAGGGAAGGGGAGGGGAGGGGAGGGGAGGGGAGGGGAGGGGAGGGGAGGGGAGGGGAGGGGGAGGGGGAGGGGGAGGGGCTGGGGGAGGGGATTCATCCCATTAATCATAACCTAATGCTCCAATCTATCTAGATCCCTCTGCAAGCCCTGTCATCCCTCAAGAGAGTCAACAGCACCTCCCAGTTTAGTATCATCAACAAACTTGCTAACAGTGCATTCAACTCCTGCATCCAGATCATTCATAAATATGTTGAATAGAACTGGCTCTAGAATTGAACCCTGAGGAACACCACTGGTGATCTGTCACCAACCATATGTAACCTCATTCCCTACAACACTTTGAGCTCTACCCTTCAGCCAGTTCCTCACCCAGCACACTGTGAACCCACTCATCCCACAGTTGGACAACTTGTACAGAAGGATGCTGTAAAGAACAGTATCAAAAGCCTTACTAAAATCCAGAAAAACTACATCAACCGACTTCCCTTCATCCATGAGGTGGGTGACTTTATTGTAGAAGGATATCAGATTAGCTCTACAGGATTTTTCCTTTGTGAACCCATGTTAACTGTACCTGTTGATTGCATTATTTTTTAAATGTCTTTCAATAGCACCCAGTATAATCTTCTGCATAATTTTTTCAAGAACTGAGCTTAGAGCAACAGGTCTGTAGTTCCCTGGGTCTTCCCTCACACCCTTCTTATATATTGGAATAATATTGACCAGCTTTCAGTCAACGGGAACCTCTCCAGATTCCCAAGACCTTTGGAAGATGATCAAAAGGGGTCCTGCCACAACATGTGCAAGCTCCTTCAGTACTCTGGGATGAAAATATTAGCTTTTTTTTTAGTGGATTTAGCTGAGCAGATCAGCCATTTGTATCCGCTGAATGAATCAACCGTTTATTATCAGCTGAGTGTGTCAACCCAATGTATAGCTGTTTGTCCGTGAGTTAGTCAAAAGAGTGTAAATGTCTTCCTGTGAGCATATTATACAGACACATAGTGAAATTCATGTTCCATGTGAGTCAACTGTATATCACAATTGCTACACATTTCTAAGTGTAATTTGTACCAGTACTGTGATTTAAGTGCATTGCTGCATCACTCTGCTAAATTAATGTCATGTAGTTTCAAATAAATTCAAAGAAGTAAATTTTGTATGATGCATTAAACACTGTATGTGTGGAATATCTATAAGAAACTGGAGAGTACTGAACTGCAACACACTGTATGCCCTGTCCAGTCTTTTCTTTCCTGAGTACCATCACTGGGACATTTAGATAATATTTCTGATCTTCTGCTCTGCATAATTATTGAAGCATCACACTCTATTCTTTAGCTCAGCAGCTGCAACTGAATTATCTATGGGAAACCATTCATTTTCAAAGTGCCTTACTACTTATCTCATCAGGACTAGGATTTTAAATTAATTCTTTCTTTGTCACAGGAAATTTTCTTCTCTTCTTGCAGAAATTTGTTTGTAGGCCTAGCAGTTTCTGGTTTTCTGTGGTATTAGATCCAAGTTCTAATTTTGGGGAAGCAATTTTTTTAGTTATCCATTGTGTGTATTGTCTTTTTCTCAACATCAGGTTGGTTTGATTATTCCTGGACAGTTACCAAGTAAACAATATGAGTGTGCAAGTAGAAAACTTCAATACCCACCTGTTACCATCTGCCTTCTATGTATAAGAGCCAGACTTATTTTTGTCCCATTTAACTGGATCCTTTTGCATTGATCTTCTGGATATGTTGAAAGACCAAAGACTAGCCTCACAGAAGTGAGGAAATAGAAATATATTTTGCATATATTCATATATGAGCTCTGTAAGTTCCAAACACAGTTCAATGGACTTAAAAGTATGCCTTTTTCCCTATTCTGGTTTCCATGTTCTCACAGAGTAGAAATTGTACATTCTTTTCATGTAGAGGGGAACTACACACACACACACACACACACACACACACACACACACACACACAGTTTCACTTATTTTTCTTTCTTTACTGTCAAAAAGGCTCAGGCTGTCTAGAATTATTATAAGATGTTTCAATGTCATGCTAGAATAAAATGTTTTTTATAATTTCTTCTGGTATTCAAGGAATATCACAATATTAAAATTTTAAAATCTGTTAATTATAATGAGTTAATATGAATGCTGTCATTTCTGAGTCTCATTTAAAAAAAAATAAAAAAGGAATCTAATGAGAAGAAATTCACAGTAGTGTCTAATTTTGAGCTTACTGCAATCTTTGACAAGAAAAGGAGCCACTAGAAATACATTTGTTCAAATACTGTTTAATGTTATTCATATATTTCTTCAAGGATGTCAAGATACTTTAAATCAACTTCTACAGAGGAATGGACAAATCAAACAGGCACTACTAGTAGCGGAAAGTATCCTGGTCATCCAGTTCCTTTGGCTTTTTCCCATCTTTCCTTTCTGTCTTCACATTCTCCCATGCAAAAGATTGAAGTATGTGGTAGCCCTTAATTCTTTACCTACTGATATGGGTGGTATAATTACCTCTCTTCACTGGTGAAAAACCCAAGTCTTTACATGTTGTCAAGGCCAAGCAGAGTAATTAGCCAACAGAAACAAAAAAAAAAAAAAAAGATTTTTTTAGACAAGAGTGAAATGCTTCTTTACACAGTTGACCTGATTTGTTCTACACAACTTGCCAGAAGGCTTAAGAGTCCTTCACCTTCACTTCTCTGAGAAAGGTCAGTGTGAAGCTTAGCTGAGAAGTTAGAAGAGGAAAGGGGAATTAAACAGTAGGGTGTTGACTTCATTTCTGAATACTGGAATAGTAGGACAGATACCAGAATATGGTGTGCTGACCCCACCCCCACCACATCAAAAAGGATGTTGCAAAATTAATAAGGTGCTGGGAAGTGCTGCAAAAACTGATAGACCTGGACTGGTCTCCTCAGAGTTGAGAAAATCTTAAGGAAAACAACTGGTTTTATTTTTCTTATAGGGAAGGTATGATTAGAACCTTCCCACTAAAGAAATGCTTGTAGCCACACTGCAGCTCCATGACAGTGCCAGGTAGACACTCAGAGAAACAACTCCTGGGTTGCTTCTTGGGCTAGTTTCTATGAATCCTTTAAACACAGTTGCTGGAAAAGGATGGAGGAGATAAAGATGCCAGCTGGTTATACTGAATGACATATGCTATTTCTGCTTATGCTGTCAGCTTGAGTGGGTTTTGGGCAGGCCATCTGCACAAAAACAAAGGTTGTTCGTGGTGAGCATGTGTATCGAGCATATGTGTCACTCCTATACTGCCTAAAAGACTGGCAAGACCAAGGGCTGACTGACTGACTGACTTTTGATAAATGAAGGAAATAACAATTGCATGAAATATAAAGAGATTAAAGACCTAGGAAGATGAATTTACCTCACTATAAAGAGGTGCAATGCAATGTATTTCACTATACTATGTGGAATGATGATTTATTAGTTTAGAATACAAACTTAAGTATTTTGCTTTTGATAAGAAACATAGAAGATGATATAAGTTTAAAAGAAATCTATGACTTTTATCCTGCAGCAGGTTCACAGTGTGTGGAAAACATTGGGATTACGAGTCTGAAACTAACATCATAGCTCACATCACTGAGAGAAAAAAATGTACGTCCATCTGAGTCAATTTCAAGTCCCTATCTCCAAGGAATAGGTCATTAGCATCCCTCCCTATGGCACCCAGGTACTTGATAAATTAAGTGAGGAATAATCTGAGGACAATTTCCATCAGCTGGACTGGAAAGCCGTTTTGTCCCTGTGTATTGTTTGCTTGCTTATGCAGATACTGTTTCTCTTACCCACCTCTTCTGACAGTTTCTTCCTATTTTCTTTTCCCTTATGTCAGTTCCAGGTGCTGTTGGCTAAGGCTGAACTGAAGAACAAGCCTACTCGCTTAGCTCTGTCAAAACACCAGTACCTTCCCTGCACATCAGTTAAATGCCGTCTTGGTACATGATCATGTGTTGCTGTGAGCAGAAATGTAGATTCTCTTCTCTTTGCTTTAAAATCATCATTTCACAGCACAATTCTGCTTTTCTTTTTCTTTTGGCCTCTACTTTTTCCACTATACTCAAAGCACAAAAATTGTTGTGGATATTGCTTTTTTTCTTTCCCTGACTGCTAATTTCTTCCTTTCTTCGACCAGGAGCAGACTTCTGAAATGAAATGGTGCACTGTGAAAACATTTTTTACTAATGCTGAGATGTTCTTTGGCATTCGGTGAGCTTAGCCTGTAGCAATCTCAAATACTAAATTATTCTGGAGGTTACTAAAGGCAGAAGAAAGCAGCTTCTCATGTAGCATCTTCAAAAGAAATTACATTCACAGAGGTCATGTCTAATTCTGCTATCATTACCTCAAACTGATCACCATATTACTGCTATAATTCTCTCTAATATAGTAAAAAGAAGAAAAAAAATCATATTCAGCAGCTCCGAAAAAGACACAGAGGTAAGTTTGGGTTCCAAAATATATTCACTAAAAATATGTATGGGATGCATTGTCATTCTTTTAAAATTGTCCCAAAGGTTTGAACTAAAAAACAATAAAAACCTTTTTCATTATCTAATCCTTTATCTCTTCACATTATGAAAATGAGAAATATTTGATTTGTAAAAATATTTTTATTAAAAATTCTGGAAATCATATAAGAGTTGTATCAAGCCATTTGAAAATTCTCTTTCAGAATTAAAAGAAACACTATTATGCTGACAGTTATTTTATAAATCTTCAGATGGCTTTTTTATGTGTTTTTAATAAGTCCTAAGTCTAAACATCAAAATAGATCCATTCCCAAGAGTTATCCAAAGTCAGTATGACCTTAGATTTTCTCAAAACTTCCATTTTCACTTCTTTAATTACAAGATTAACTTATTTTAAAAATCTACTTTGTAGATAATGGAGAATTGCATGTGTTTAAAGTATACAGTTATTATTGTCACTAATGTATTTCAGGAGTGGTATGTACTTATACAGAGAAGCCGAGTATGAACATATTAAATGAATATATTTTTCACTTGATTATTCTTCTCTGTTTGTCATATAAATTGGAAGGAGGAAAATAATTTTCTCTGTTGGAGCATAAAACAAATTAGACATAATGGCACATAAAAAGCAAACCATAATCACCCTCTTGAAAACGAATGCATTTTACAGGATATGTAGCCATTAAGGCAGTCACAACATTTTAAACCTACTCCAGTTCAACACGCCCGCAATCTATTCACTTTCTGATGGCAGCATTTTGTGAAGCTGGCGCTGATAATTAAATAAATTGTATGGTGGAAATCTTGCATGGCAATGTGCCAGATTTTTCTTTCTTTGTCTTCAGTATTTCACTGAACAGTTTTTATTCACTCTGTAGTCTTTTGATGGCATTTCCTTTAGAGACTGTGAATTTTTTTTTGTTGTTGTTCTGAACACAATATTAACAGATGAACTTAGGAATAGCCCATGGATGGGGTAGACATTATACTGTATTTATTTACTGTTATTTTACCATGATCATTTACCATGACCAAAGGGACTGGATGACAAAGCTGAGAGTGACTGATGTAAGCTGCTATGACTGAATGCAGGGAAACCACTGCTTCATACCATACTTCCAGAACTATTCATTCTGTTAGATCAATCCACAGAGAAATATTGGAAAACCTTTCCCTGACAACTTCTTACAGCATTCCAGCTTCATTTAAGCAGTTTGAGGGCAAAAGTCTTGTTTCTTTCCTCCATTCACCTCCCAGTACCAAAGGGCACACTTTCACATCATCTCTAAACATATCAGGATAGCTCTTAACTACCATAAATGACTTCTCATTCAGCTGATGACACTCTGGGAGCACATAAGAGATTTCTATTACTGATCATTCTGCAAAAGCAAAGATAAAACTCTGCTTTTGGGAAGACCATGGCCAGCTTTAGGACCTGGAGCTCGTAGATTCATTTTCACTACTTAAGGCCGTGCCCAAGTGATTTGCAAAATAAGTGATGTTAGCAAACGTGCCTCCAATAGTGGAAATTGAGCACCACTGGAATTTTTCTACTTAAAGTCAGAAGAGTCAGATTGCACTGCAGGTGACCAGATATGAAGTGTTAGAATAAAAATCCTATATTTTGGAAACTCTGTAGAGAGTGACTATGCTTATGGTTTTGTTGTCTGAAAATCCCTGGTTTTCTAAGAGCTTTAAGTACTGTACGTTGACTTCAGTGGAATCTGTATTTAAGTCTGGGGACATTGGTCTCTACACACAACACTCCCAGTGACTGAGTAGCGAATTCCTCCAGGAAAAGTTCCACCTAAAGTCAGGAAGGAGAAGCGAGAAACAGCTGGATTAAAAGGTGGCTAAGCCTACAATGACATGTGTATATTACCATGAAGAAGTTAGACTCGCACACACACTCAAAAAGTAGGAAATAGTCACACTGGAGCAGAGATAACGCATGATCTATGCACAATAAAGGACAAGGAAATTGAAATTGAAGTAGAAATCCTTAGTCAAATACTCTAGTCTCAGCACACTGGGAGTAGGATACTAGCAAAGAGGGCTCCAAAATCCATCTAATATTATGGTTAACAAGTTTTTTCATGTTATTTAGTCTAAAGGTGATCACCTGCATATAAAGAGATGTGACAGAACCTCTGCTGGTGGTGCCAACGGATCAGGCACTCTATACAGGATTCTGGTAATCTCCTTATCTGATGAGAGATAGAGAGAAAATCCTTCAAATCTGAATAAAAAGGAAATTCAGAAATATGAAGGTAAAGTGCTTTCTATCTTTCTCAATCTCAACTCAGGAAAACTTTTTCTGATAAAGAAGACTTTTTTTTTCTGACAAAGAAGTTGGAACTGTCCTTTTTTTATTTCCTGATAAATTTACAGTGAAATGTCAAGGCAAAACCAGCCTTTTCCAGGAGGTAAAGTCCACAGGTCATCTTGAGGAGAAGATTAAAGATGACAACGTAAAACTCACTGACAACTTTGACTCAAACCTCAGTAGTGATTGAGTGTGAATTTTTTTCTCTTCTGATGTTATTGAATCACTGAGGTGTAAGCTGAATATTTTTGAATAAAAGATTTCACTTCTTTCTGCTCATAGGATAAACTTAAAAGGTATATAAACATTTAAATGCACTTGGTAATGGGTGCTGAGAGAATACAATTTAAGACAAGTAACCCGTAGGCTACATATTGCCAACAGTTTTACAGGTTTTTTCAGTCTACCAGCTATTTTGAATAATCTACCATAAATAGTTTCATCCTGATCTCTCTTGCACAGACAGAGACAGGAGACACACTCACAAGAGGGCTATAACAGCAGGGCTGCAACTGAGTGTTGTGTAACTGGTGTTTTTTCCAGTTGCACACGATGGCCACCCACAGTGGTGTGTGCCTGAACTGCAGCTCACAAAGCCCAAAGGTTGGTTCTGTCAGGAGGACCATGGTGCGACCCTCTGCTGAGCACCCTAGGGCCATGAGGATGGTCCACAAACCTTGTCAGTCATCTCCCACAGGGTGTCCGTGGGGGACTGCCTGGGTGCTGGTACTCAGCCCCATTGAAGACAGTGGAAATTTGATCTCAAAGATCAATGCAGTCACAGTTTCAGTCCCCCAAATTTAAGTGCTTGTGATAGAAAAGTCGCTTGCGAGCAGAACTATCACTCAAAAACTCTTTCTTGAAGATGTTCTGTAAGCAGTTTCTCAGAAGGAACAAGACTGATAAACCTGGCAGTGAACCTGTCACTTCAAAACAGAAAGAACATTTCCTTTGATATATTTTCTCATTAGGAATTACTTGCCCACTTTTGAGAAATCAATGCTTATAATTTTCTATAGTCATTTGACCACAAATTTTTATTATTTTAATCAGCCTAAAACATGTTTTTTCAGGGGCTGCCTTTGTTTAACTATTTTAATCAACCATTGCAGGCAGTGTCTAGAACACAGCTTACTCTTCTGCAAAGACAGATCAGCTATAGCCCAGTCCCCTGCACTTAAATACCAATATCAGACAATGGGATGCTTTGCAAAGTGTTTTCTACATAATTTTTTTATGTGTTTTCCACTCTCTCTTGTTTCTGTTTTTCAGTCTGACAAAAGAGATGTTCAGGCAGTGGAGGCCTGCTCCCAAGCCCCAGCACTCTTTGCCTGCACTCTGGAACCACACACACCAGCTTTCGTTTCTAACACAGCAGCAACACACCGTGATTTCTGTTTTGCTTTCAGAAGTGATGTGTTTGAAGTGGTTATTCAACTGGAGTTGTATTAACTTTGAAATCCTCATACAGCTTAAAATACCAAGTTTTCTTTGTAGCTGCACGTGTTTTCTTTGCTGTTAGCTTAGTTCCTTTAGGATGAGTGCTGAAATAGCATAATTAACTTGCATTTCCTGAAAAAAAAGTCTTCAATAAATTAGGAGCTAAATGGTCCTAGACTCTCTGTATGGTCAGCAGAGAGACAATCACCTCCAGACCACACTTCAGTATCAATCTTAAAATCCAGCAGAGCTTGACTAGGAAAGCGTTGTGAGACTGCTCTCCCAAATTAGGTGGTGAAAATTCACGATAAACAATGCTGGGCAGCAGTGAAACAAGATTTGAAATATTATGCTTGCAACCCAGGAAGAAAGGTTAAAAAAATCTACCCAGCTGACAACTGGTAGTGGCAGATAGAGGAAAGCAAGTGCAGTTTTCAGAATAGACTTGCCTCTAGACACAGGAAGATAAACAAAGCACAATTTCTGCATTGTAAGGATACTAAACATTTGTAAAAAAAAAAGTTTTTTCAAGACAAGCCTAGACAGTGTAAGAAAGTCAGGTCTGTAAAATTTTGAGCTCTCTTTCATCAAAGCCTATTGTTATTACTTGCCTGAGCTCCAGCCAAAAGCCTTGTATTTCAAAAACAAAGATGGGGGTGAGCATATGATCACATTTCTATTGACCTGCTGGAGCACACTATTTAGGCTTCACACTCTTGATGACAGCTCTAGAAATATAGGCAGCAGTTGATCCATTACAAACATCTCCAGGACAAAGCCCCATTTTAACAAATATCCAAAGACAGTATATGAAAATATTAACACTTTGTATAGTCTGCACAACAGTGTTTTTCATCCTGTTCCCGGAGTACTAAAGTCCATGTGACCAAAACAGTCTAACAATAATAATGTGTGCCAGTTGATCAGCTGGCACACATCAACAGAGCCCCACCAACTTCGGTATAGTGATACAATTTCCATTTGCAGACAAACATCAAAACAATCAATGCTGTCTCTAAGCATGACAGACATATGAAAACTCTATAATATTACTCTGGTTATCCTGTGAGTCATACAAGGAAGAAAAGCACAGCTTTGCAGAAGAGGGATGACACTGCTTGATCAGAAGTGGCTGGTGCTCAGTGTTGGTTCGGCACCAGAAGCTAACCCAAAATGAGAACAATCAGCCATTGGAATAATCTCCCCAGGAAAGTGGTGGACTCCCCAATATTGGACACATTTAAGAATCAACTGGACAGGGTGCTAGGCCATCTTGTCTAGACTATGATTTTGCCAGAAAGGTTGGACCAGATGATCCCTGAGGTCCCTTCCAACCTGGTATTCTATGGTTCTATGACCCTTCCTTATGGAGGAATCTGTGAGCAGAAGCATGGTCCCAGAGAGCCACATACAGAGTGGGTGTACATGTCTGCACATGCCTCAGGAGTCAGGCACAGGAAAAGGCATGCCACAGGTTTACTTCTGAATGAAGCTCAGAAGGTCAGATCAGAAGTCCCAGTTTCACCAAAAGACACATAAAATTGAATAAAAAGGCAGTTTTACTATTGCCATCAGTGGAGTTGTATATCATGAAGAATTTTGTCACATCTCTTGCCACAACAAGCATGTACTCACAGTTACAGCTGCCTTTCCAGCATCCCTGACTATAATTTCCCTCTCTGTCTTTTGTAAATATAGGTAAACAAGGGACCTGCTGGAGGCCCCTCATATAGAAAAGCCTGGAGCAAGAATTTCTGGAACATTTATACTGTCTGTAAAAGACAGCTCAAAGGTTCCTCCCAAGCTGAACTCATTTTACAGGTATCTCATCACTTTGACAGCTAGATTAAAAGGAGGTGGGTAGGAAAACATAACAACGGATTCAGACGTCCAAATGCAGTTTTTGCGTTGTCTGCCTCCAGATATGTAGCTGCCCATATCTGCATGCAGTCTGGTCCCATACAGATTAACCTTCAGCCAAATTGCTTCTGTATTTCTGATATGAATCTGCTGTTAGAAAAGCACCAGAAATCACCAGAAATAGTGCTGTTGGACAGTGTTCACCTAACTCAGAAAACAGCCAGACTCCCATTCTGTGCACGTATCTCTAGATTAGATGGAAAGATACACTGAGGATATGATATACTGAGATCTGTCTTCTTCATTTTTTCTTGCAGCTGGAGCAAGAACATGCATAAAAGTTTACGTTGTAATAGAAAAATAAATAGGGTCACTGTCATTTAAAGTAATAGAGGTTTATTTTATTTCTTTTTATAAATCACCCTTAGGATAACCTGATATACTAACTTCTACAAAGTTATTTGCTAAGACATAAACACCTGGAAATGGCAGGATATTCTTTATCTGAACAGCTATGCAATATTGTAAAAACCTGGTGCAATCTCCAGGAAAAACTTTTGCTGGGGGTTTGTTTTGTTTTGTTCTATTCCATAATCGCAAAAAATAACTTTGGGCTAAATTATTTTTAAATACATATACCTAACAACATAAGAATCCAAAGAATAAGAATGGTCTTGTTCTAGTTTTCAAATACTTATGTTTCCTTCTGAGTTGTAGTAGCATGGATATTTTATTGGGTCTGTTGCATTATTTTGACATAACTGTTTAATAAAGTCACTTCACAGGAATCAATTCACCTGTTTATTATTTTATTGCTTTGGTTGCAGGAGGTGAGAAAAATGACGACAGAAAATTGTGGACTTAGGGGTTTTTTTTATGAACTGCATATGTTATTTTGAGGAAGTCCAAAGTCACATAAGCATACCTGAACAACATCTTACTTTTCTGAATTATGAACCTTCACTTTCAGATCCTTTGTCTGAATTTAGGGGCTTTTTCCCTTGGAGCAAATGGTGCCAATCCTTTCCTACAGCGGGGAAAAAATAAAGGGATCTTGAGGATGAACCCAACCTTTCCCATATATAAGTTTTTGCTGAAATTATTAACCTGCCTCTGTAACTCTTCTTTACAGCCTCTATCTTCCGGAGTGGTTTGACTTTGCAGAAACTGTCCATTTGGGGAAGGGTAGCTGGATTTTCTTCCCTGCCTGCATTCCACATCTAACGCCTGAATATATCATAACAAGAGGATTAAGACACACTTAGTGCTGCACTTTAACTCCACAGTTCCTTCCAAACCAGTAATATGTCTACATTTTATTCCATTGCCTCATTTTCTTCAGTTCTTAGACATATACTTCATGGCTATAGTCTGAACTCACACAACTTTAAAGCTGGATAATTTAGGGGATTTGAGGGTGGAGGGGTTTCTTGGGTTTTTGGTTGTGTCTTTTTCCTGTGCTGCTGCATATTATATTGAAATGAGGTAAAAATCAAACACTCCTCTACAGAGGTCTAATTAAGCTCATTTTAAAATCTACATAATATGGCAACTACTCTTCCTGTATGGTGAAAAGATACTCCCCAGTTGTGTCACCTTATTATAGTTACTGTGTAATAATAGCTTCCTTACATACCATAAACATAAAAGACTGTGCATCAGCTAAATCTTTTTATGTCAATGACATAATGTGGGTAGAGTGTTTCTCCATCTGTTCAAGACAAAAATGTACATACACTGAGCATATTCATATTTATTTGTGTCTATGCAACAACCTCTTTCAATTAAGTGCAATACTCAAAGGAACAACAAAATGCAAAAGTAACAGATACTGAAGCAACATTCAAAATGCAAAGGTAATAGATGTTTTACATGCTATCTACTTTCAGGATTACAACAGAGATTTTCAAGTCTGAAATTGTCTTTTAAGACTAAGGAATACCACAACTTTTGGCTTGGGTGCTGATGTAAGTATTCAGCCAGGATTTACTCTGGTGAGATTCAGGAAATCTTTCTGGATTCAGAGGGACCTTTTTCCACAAGACACTGATAGACCTTTATATTTTTTAAAAAAGAAAAAAATATTTTTTTTCCTTAATGTTAGGAACAGGATTTGAGATCAATTTAGTTTGTACATATCTTCAGAAACAATTAATAATTTTAAATCCTAAACAGAAACCTGGGAAATTTAGGCATGCTAAAGCAAGGAAATTTAAGGATATTTTGAATGTACAGATCTTTCTTAATCCCAAAACTCAGAGACAGAGACTTTCTCATACCAAAGAACAGAGATAAGTCTTCGGGAGCACAGATATGTAAATAAAGAATGAACAGAACAAATTAAAAATTGGGTGAGTAAAACAACTAATAAGATTTTTCTCTAGTATATTAATGAGTTTTTTGAAATGAGTTTTGGATGACATGTTGCAGCAAAAATGTTGGGCTACGGGGCCTGGACAGGCTCAATTCCCAGGGAAAGCCTGTCCCTTTACCAGTGACCCAGTCCCTGGTACCAAGCTGAGAGCTCTGAAAGAAGAAATGTCTGTATTCTCCCTGCAATAGTGCAAGTACACAAACAAAGCTGATTCCTTTTAAATAATATCCAAGTTCTATATAAATGTTTTCTCTTTGATGATTGAAGACAACCTGGTAGTATAGGGGTTTCCTTTTCCTTGGTATGATATGGCAGTTAGGAGGAACACAGCCTTCCTTTGTGTTACTATAAACAGTTGCACTTGACCTCCTATATCTTAAACAAAAAAAATAAAAAATACAAAAAATCAAGGATTATGCAAGGTTTTAAGGTAGTTCTTTGCCTAATATGAGAGTAATAGAGAAAGGTAGACTGATGTGGATGATACACAGGAACCTCTCTCATTCCTTTTAATTCTGGGAATATGAAGGGAATAGGGCCATGAAGATGGTTGAGGGCTGGAGCCTGGGACATACAAGGAGAACCTGAAGGAGGTGGGCTGGTTCGGCCTGGGGAAGAGAACGTGAAGGGGAGATCTTATTGCTGTTTTCAACTACCTGATGGCAGATTTCAAATAAGGTGGAGGGGCATGAAAGCAGAACAAAATGCAACAGACACAAGTTGAGACACAGGAAACTCCATTAGATATAAAGAAAAATAGTTCTAGCATGAGGATTCTCAAAGACTTCAGAAACTTACCCAGAGAGACTGGGGATCTCAACCCTTGGATATATTCAGAACTCAAATGGACACAACCCTGAGCTCCCTGCTGTACCCAGACCTGCTTTTAGACAACCTCCAGGAGTCCTGTCCACTACTGATGATCCTTTTTCCCATGTCTCAATGTGTTCCATGTACCTAACTGTATTTCATTTGAAATCTAAATCCCCTTCTTGATCCACACCTGGAGACCATACAATATCTGAATAGTTGATGACCTGTTGATTTCAAGGCATTCTGCAGTAAGACCAAAGATGTGTTCAAAGTCTAAAAACCTTTCACAAGGTGCAGTCCAGTTATTCCTGGTCTCCTATTATTGCACTAAAACACTGCTCTATATGGCCTTCTAAAACAGAAGGAAGTTTTAAAAACAACAGCAATAAAAGTCATCATCAGAGTAACACTGACATGCTTAGATCTTCATAGAGAAGATCTACAGAGAAGTCATGAAGGTAATTTTCTGTTTAATTACTAGTGGTGAGAAAAATGCTTACTTTTCAGAAATTAGTAAGTATTGGGAAATATGACTTAGATAATCTGAGAACCATCTCAGGAGGTGATCCCATAAGAGATTACTTTCCAAAAAGGGGGGTGTTTTTGGAAACATATTTTCAATGATGCAGTTTGCAGCACAGCCCTACAAAGTTTTAGTCTGGGACACCTAAGGATGGATCAGGAAGGAGAGGTAGGATATGGGGAGAAGGCTTTATTAAATATTCTTCTCTGTAGAGACTGCTTTCTCAAAGCTTCAGTAGAGTATCAAGCTGACTTTGGCTCATTGTTTTCCACAAAATGTTTCTGATTTACTGGTGGTGCTAGTGGTGACTTCTGATTGAAGTTTTTATTTGTTTGGGGATTTTTTTACCAACTCTTGCTGTCATTGTTTTCTAAGTTAAATGAGTGAACTACATTCTCCTGAGGTGGTCTTAAGCTTCTTCCAGATTTTCTTAATCCATGCAGCTCTTACACTTCGCACCCTTTTGGGCAGAGTTTCACTGATGCTCACTACTGCTAGGAAGATTTCACTTCCTCTCCCTATCTTATCTTAGTTGAGCAGTCTGCCTGCTCCCTTCCACCAGTTTTGGTGTTCATCATATCTTTCACTGAGGCATTTCAGCTCATTGACATGGCAGGAAATGATTATCCACCAAAATTTGTTGGCCATTCATATGCGTTAGTGAGTAAACTCACAGAGGGTCCTGCAGGCTTTAACAGGTGAGCTATTAGGTCTGCTTTAGCCATCTTGCATGGGTCCATCTTTAAAAAAGACAGGTTAGGTGAATGCTGGTCATGATTACCCATGGTTTCATGCTGTCTGCCACCACTTGCACATTTGCTGTTTGCACTCACCACTTGTTTTAATAGAGACATTTTGGTTTAGTTGTTTTCTGAGTTGCTTTCCTGCTGAGTCTGTTACAAGGTCTTTAGTGGTCACTGTTGTTCAACACCGACAAGGCTGTCAGGAAACATGAACTGATTGGAGTGAGATGGAGGCTGACAGCAGCAGAGGTTGGCTGTGCTCTTTGAGCCTGGGTAAACATTTCTCACCTCCTGGCTATTCTTTCCTGTGTCAGCAAAACCACCACCACAGTATCATCATGTCTATCTTTTTGTACCCAGTTGTGATATGTTCAGATAAGCTGCTAGTAATAAAATGAATGGAACAAGATGAAGACCAGTGGCTGAAAATTTAAAGTAGACAGGAAACACTTAATTTGACCCTGATGATGAAAGATTGCCAGACTACACTCAGGGAGATATGGCACCCCTTACTCTGAAATCCATCTTTCAACAGATATATTTCATTCATTGCTTTGTTTGGTAGAGAACTGTGAAACACAATAGTTTACTTTCTTAGGCTCACTTCAAAAATCAAAATTCATAACATCCTAGAATTTCCTACTTTTGGGACCAACCTTATCTTGACAAAATAGGTCCTGCCAAAGTAAGGGATTTCCCAACAGTAAGGTACAAGTGGGATTTTTCATTTACCATTTCTAAGTAGAGAACCACCAACTATTCAGGTTTTGTGAAGTATGAGCACTTTATTCTACACATGTTTCTATTGACACAACGATGGCTATTCCAAATTTACACTGAGTTGAGAACAACGCCATGCAGTCATCCTGAGGTCAGCTTCCTATCAGCAATCCCATTATGGAAAGGTTTTCACAACTGTAAGGAAATTTTATGGTTGGAATTAAAATCTAAAGAAGAGAGGGAGCACGCATGGCAGAAGCTACTCAAGGTTGCAGTTTCACAGTCATTAGCATTGAATCAGCACAACTGTGGGTTTTTCAGCAATACAAATTTAATCCAGATCAGGCAAGAATATAAAACTGCTTTTCTGACAAATTAAGTAGAGGAAGCAGTATGAAGTTTCTGCTGGATGCAGGAGAATGGATGAGAGCTGATGTGGCAGAAAGCCTGTGGGAATACAACAAACTAGATTTTGTTGCTCTTGTTTCTTTGTTTTGGGTGCTGGGGCTTTGTTCTTTACTTCAGAGCGGGTAAGCAAGTTGAAACAAAGAGAAAGTGAGGAAATAAATCTTATCAGTTTGTGCTATATCAGCCTTTTGTATTGTGCGTTTCATGCGTTATGGGTATCCTAAAGATGGATTTGCTGAAAGATCAACCCATGACTTCAGAGCCTGAATATCACCTGGTGGAAAAGGGACTGTGCCTTTTGGATATTAAAGAATACCCCCCGGGCCACTTCACAGACTGTCATGCAGGGGGAACAACAGCATGAGCATCTGTAAAACTGCCTGGCTCTGTGTCGCCAGAATAGGCATTGACTGTATCATGGGTTAATTTTTAAAATGTCTTGTGCTGTTGCTGCATTCCAAGGCCTGATTCTGCACCCTGTGAGTGACTGGCAAAGTTTCATCCACTCCAGGTGGAAACAACTCTGATTTCCCAATTCTTTGTAAGAAAGAGAAGTAATTTCTCTTAGCAATGTGATTTTCACAATTACTCACTGAAAGATCTTAACACTTTGTTCCTACATCATATTGTAAATATTGGAAAAATGAAAAGAAAAAATGTGATAGGGGCACCAGAGTTTGCAGTGCCATGATCCTCTTCCACAAATGCCATATCCCCAAGATAAAGTTGCTCTCCAGAGTATCCCAATCAAAACCCACATAATTATTAGTCAATGTGTGTTGGATAATGAACATTAAGTTTGCCAGATATGAATGGCCAGCTGCAACAAACACAAATCTGAAGCAATTTCAAAACATGTCAGTGCTCTAAGAGGAGGTACAAGCACTGTGTCCTTCACTGGCAGCAAGACCGGATAGCTTGAAACCAAGCATTGACTTCCAGTGTGTAAGAAATTACAGTTAAAAACAAATGTCTTAAATGCAGTCTGATTCAGACTAGTAGAAGCATTGGAAAAAATGTTTTAAATTCATGTCTCCAAGAGAGGGTTGTACAGTCTCTAAACCGCAAGCTGAGTCCCTTTCTTAAGAGGGGTGAAAGGCAGGAAAAGCAGTAGCAGATAACAGAGAAACTTGGATGTCAATGCAAAAAGAGATAAAGAGGAAAGAAAATTCTGTGAAACTTAACATATAATGTGTGCTTAGAAATTCTGTTGGGGATAAGCAGCAACGTCCAGGCTCGCCCATGAAAAAAGTACTGCTGTTTATTTGGATTTTAGCTTTGTACCTTAATTAAGGCCTTGACTGGTAAAAATTTCCTTTTCCTGCTACATGACTTTAATAGACTACCACAATGATTGAATGTGAAGTACAGCCACTGCATCAAAGTGTCTCTTTCCCTCGTTACACAACTCTGTTCTGACTTTATGTGCCAACCCTGCAGCCACTATGAATTTGTGTGGCAACCTTGAGCGTTCACAAACTACATTTCTTCCCCTAGATAGACTTCCACCACCTGTGTATGTAAAGGTGGACTGAGATACCTTCAAATTAAAAAATAGTTTTAAAGATAAGATGGGGAATTACCTTCAGAGAGTATCTGAACCTTGCTTCCATTACTTCAAAGAAAGTTCAGAAGAAACACATACCATTACAGAGGTCTACCACTAAATGAGACTAGTAAGGGATTTTTAAAGTGGGCAGTGAATCCTAGAATGTCTACACATTATAATTTCATAAACATCCTATAAAATATTTAGTTTCAGTCATTAGCAGAGACAGACTATCAAACTAGAACAACTCTCTTATGGGTATAGGCATATATAGATTTATCCGAGGATATAAGATTCACAAAACCATTGGAAACCACTGTTTTCCCTTTCTTATTTTTTTTTTCATTTCATCTAGCATTGTATTTCCAAGGTTCTGCTGAAGCTCTAAGCAGAGATATTTAAATGTTATCACAATTAAAAAGGAAAAGAAATGTGCCTTCACAAAAGAAACAGCTTAGGATTTATCCTGAGGGGTTCTGTCAGGCTTCGGTAAGCAGCTAAAACCATTGTTTTGAACTAGGTTTTCCTATCTGAACAAGAGGTTGAAAAACACACACAATAAAGACCATCACACATAAGTAGTTCATCATCCATAAATGCAGAAAGCTCAACTGGAAAGAGTATGAACAAATGTCTTTAATAAATGGCAGCCTAAATTTAGTTCTCTATGCATATGCAGAAGTATCTAATTAACTGCTGTATTTTCAAAGTTGCTGAGCAACAATCGGGTGCCTTAACTTCTATGTAAACCATTTAGGCAAGCAATGAAAACTTAATAACTTAATCTTTGCCTGTTTCTGTGAAGGTCTCATTGTTCCTCCTGTATGTATATTTTAAGATATTTTTTATAGAAACATAAAATTAATGGTGATATATATCATTAGCTAGTGTGATTTGCTGTGGTACCTAAAACTTGCTTGTTGTTTTTATAGTATGCAAAAGTAAGAGAAAAAGAGAGAAACAGATAAACACAAAATAATCTAGTAGCAGGGGGAAACACAGCTGTACTTTACTTGAGGTTCTTACCTCATTTACACCTGTTCACAGAGATGTTTTTTTTCAGAATGTTTCACCTATTAATGCTCTGCAGATAAAGAGGCCAGGTTCCAGGATTCGGATCTCACTTTTTTCTTTAATGTACACAGAACAGAGGAATCCCACCTATTTAGACTTCACTAATCCAGATCAACTTAGTTAACCAAACCCTGACTCACTGTTGTCATTGCAAGGGGTTTGTGATTAAAATATTCCTTTAATAGTTTCTTTCTTCTTGGTTCTGGCCTAAATACTGATTTTTGGAAGAAAAATCTGTCTGACTGGTGCCTTTTTTGTATCAATGGGAATAGAAGACACACTCAGCAAGTGTTTTCACTGATGTATATCTGTTTAGATAAATTTGCTGGGCCTTAAATTTAGCTCTTGTGGCGTCTCAGGAGTTGACAATCCCCATTACCCGTTAGCAAGATTTACAAAGCAGAAAATGTGGTGGTATTGCTGTGTAAATTTGCAGCTAAATCTGCTGGCAACAAGAACAGCCCAGGGAAGGACTATATTATGATTTAATATAGAATCTCATAATTCCTGGTTGGTTTGTTTTCTAATTATTATTCATACATACATTATGGGACATTATTTAACAAGGATACATTGAAGGTCTAATACTCATGAAATTTACACCTCGCTATGCAGAATGCAGTGTTCTTCAGATGCATCATGTCTGACTACTGGCGAATACTGAGGGAAAAATGGAATGGAGTACACGCCATTGAAGGAAAAGATAATCACAGCCTCTGAAACGTTAGGCCTGATACCATTAGACAGGAAAAGTTAGTTAACTGTTACTGCAACCGCCTTTATGAATATTTCATCTGTATTTGCCCTTAACAGCATGAATTTTATTGTGTTTTTCCATCTATCTACTCAAGGCAAGTACAAGCAACCTAAGGGAAAAAAAAAGTGGTTTAAAAAAGAAGGAAGAAAAAGAACAATGGAAAATTTAAGAAGTGGGAGTGGAGAGGAAATTCCGCGGAAAACTTCCTAAAACTGATCTTTTTAAACTAACATGCGGAATTTTTTGTTTGTTTCTTTCTTTTCTGTAAAAGAATACACTTCTTACAGAACAAGTAAGATGTCATTGGGCTCTGGGGAAAGTGCATTTCTGAGATGATGGAACTAGAAATATAGATTCAAATAAAGGAAAATTGAGAGAAAGGAAATAGAATAATGGAAAGGAGACACCAGCATCAAATGAGTGATGTTAGACACTAGAAAAAGGAGAACAAGCTTAATATTGATTTGCTTTGCTATAAGGTGAATCTGAGCATTTAAATTCATTTTTTGCATTTGAATAATACGAAGAACAGCTGACTCCTTTAATATTCATTCAGGTAGACTCCCTTACCCATAGGTTCATGAATTTCTATGCAGCTGCTGTTTTCCCAGTTCTTGCTTTCTTCTCAGCATTTTTTGGTTCACTGATATCTACCAAGGGAGGAAATCAACACTAGTATGGATTTGTTGCCTATTCATTTACAGGAAGACTTACTGAAAATTAAAAATAGAGTCTATTAGTGCCTGTGAATTACTCTATTAATAGTCCATAGAGAAGACTAGGGGATAAGCATCATCTTCTCAAGGCTTAGGCTTCAGTCTACGTCACAATTCTTTGCAAAAAAGTTGTGCTTGTAGGTCAGTCTCCCGTATGATTCTCAACTCCTTCTATCTAGATTTGTCAATTAATTTTTTAGAAGACATTTACAGAAAGTCATTCACAGTAGCACATTTTCCATGAAAACACCCACAGGAGATTTACATTTTCCCAGAACAGAAGGTTTCAGTTAGACGGATTTGCAGGGGTAGCTGTGGCTTACATATGTGTCTTACAAATCCGTGTCCCCATATACACCAGTAATTGAAATGGCTGTGCAAATAGCAGTTAGCTAGCAATTAAAAATTACAGAAGTTCAATGTATTGTTTAATTATTTGGTGAGTTCCCAAAGCTCAGATACGGTAAGACAGCCAGCCATTCAACACAGCTGTGTAAGCCAAAGCTGGTTATTAGCATCCAAATGGCTATGACAGATCCACTTTGCTTCTGAAATTCTTTTATCCTGCACTGCTCCAATGAGTAGATATTTTATTGATTGATTTATTTATAACCATATAAATAATTTAACTAATAATTTTAGGTCTCCATTTGCCTTGCTAAACCTCAAATAAAATAAGTGCCATGGCTAATGCACAATTCATCTATCCAGGAGAATATAATTACTATTCTTGTTATTATTCCTATTATTTAATCATATTCTAAGCATTTCAAAAAAAGAAGAGAGTGAATAAAATTTCAAATTAATATAATGCATAGTTCACAACAAAATTATATTGATATAGAGGGAAATCTATTTGTACATCATTGACGACAATTGGTTTGACTAGTGTTTGTTTAGAGGAAGGGTAAGGATTATATGACAGAAAAAACAAGGATATTCAACATTCTTTTTTTTTTTTTTTCCTGTATGGTATGAATCAGACTATAGAAGATATTACCGAAAGGTCAAAATAAAAAAGAACCAAAAAGGTAATATGTGATTCTAAATGTCTCTATATGCCTAGGCAACCTATTTGCAATATTATTACTGTTTGCAATAAGTTTTTTTGAGTTACCATCAGAAAATCATTTTCATTTCAAATCTTGTTTCACATGCTTCGAACTCCACAATGAAACATCAACTTTACTTCAAGAATTTTACCAGCTTGGCCTTTCCCTAGAAAAAAAAAATCCTTAAAAATACACATGTGCTTGAAGTCTGAGTCCCGTTTTCTACTCCTTCAAAGTTGTAAAGGGTAAACACATGCATACCATTAATATTAGCAGAGAAATGTGGCCGCTCATTAAAATATTGAGCAAGGAGGGAGTGAAATGTGAAATTCAGTGCTCAGTCTGACCCCAGTATATGCAAGCCAAAGGGGCAGGACCGTCAGAAGAGCAGGCAGCCTGGCCTGCCCAGGGCAAATCCCCACACCTGCAGTGCAAGGTTGGAGGTGGTGAGCAGGTGGACACAAGGCTTACAGTCCCCCTTAGCCTCACACCTCATGTCACTGATTTTTCTTGCAAAAATTAGTAACTAATCCTCAACTACTCTTTACAGAGGCCAGTTCCAAAAATCAGGACCCAGAAAACATTCATGCTGGCTGGAAATCCAATCTCCAATTTCCATCCAATCTCCAAACATTTTATATTGCCCTTCAATCATATTCATTATTAAGAGAAAGTGATAAATAAAAAATTATTTAAAATAACCTGATCCCATCTTTTCAAGAACATAGGCACATGTTCTGAGTTTACCAAACTGATGCTGTAGAAAGGTCTTGAAAACCAAGGTCTTCTCTTCCTTTTTTTAACCACATGTGTCATTTCCTCCTGATCTGGGAAAACTCCCTCATCTAGACACAATGAGGTACTCACAATGGGTATTACAGTGGGTGTGGACCAGAAATAAGTCAGCGAATCCCTTTCAAGCAAAGAAGCATTAATATGGGCAAGCCATAAGTCAGGAACCGAAGCAAAGAAATATAAAATCACTTTTTCCCAGTCAGCTGAAGAAGGCACGATAGAGAAAGGAAGGACATCCAGCTCATTCAAGCATAAGACTAGCAGCCCAGCTTCTAATTCACCAAGTCTTCCCCCTTCTCTGAGGTTTCTGCTAGGAAATTACTGGCCACTGCCAGTTGTTCTTCTGTTCTCTGCAACCCTGACATCTGCATCAAAAACTTAATTAAAGCCATCTCAGTTCACAGAGACCACATAAATGTCCAGCAGCTGCCAAAAGTTCTCAGCCAGTACCAAAGAGGGATAGATCTGAAACAATGTTGGACCACAGCAAGTCCCTATATTACATTGGTAGTTTCCTTAATTGGCTATTACTTTCACCAAAGTACCATGCTCTGCAATACCATTGCAGATCTTTCCCTAGCTGCATTACTCCTTCATGCAAACATACCTGGGAATTTCTTTTGCCCAGTATTCAAAAGCACTAAAACACTTTAAGAGACCATAGAAAAGAAGATTTGTAATTAACAGCATACTTTGTGCACATTCATATCTTTAAATAAGGTGCAGCAAATTGTAGATGGATTAAAGATCAGGATAATTTTTCCCTCACTCTGTATTCACTTAGTGCAGTAGCTATTCTGGTTAAATTATCCTTTCTGGTGTTTTTAACTTGAATATGACAGGGTTCTGAGCTTTTGCCTCTGTGTGTGCATGAATTATATCTATGATAAGTGTTTCTTTTCCTCACAAAATTGGGAGGCTGAATTAATATTCATTAGAAGGTAAGAGGAACAAATGGCACAAAATATTTTAGGATTGTGATTTAATATACTGTTCTATATATGCCACAAGTTGTAGTCACTGATTGGTCCTTTTTCAGTTTCCAGAGTCCTTGGAACAGAAAAACAAAGTTTCACAGAAGTAGTAATATTCACTTTGCCTATTGCAAGACCTTGATTAGTATGTACAAACCTGTCAGCATGGAGCCTATTGAAAGAAATACAGTAGGTCTTGATGGAAGCTCAAAAGGGACTTTGTCATTATCTGTCAGGGTAAAAAGAGCAAATGTACTGTAATGTCTGACTTTTATTATTATTTCTTGTGATTAATATCCCATCTTTTAAAAGGCAATGAATTTTCCTGGGACTTCATGTGTTATATAAAGTAAGATTCAGCAGGGGATCCCTAGCTTAGAGAAAGACAAAAAAAAGGGCAAAGTAGCTTTATTTTATAGTAGCACACATGCACACATACACATCAGTTTCATGACCTGGTTTTATTTTCCTGAAAATCCACTCGGCAGGCATCATAATAGAGAGAAAATAAAAGTAGTAACGGCCCAAGGCTTTTCTTTTAAGACAAAAAGCCCAAATCTTTCAAAACAGCTGCCGTTTATAGCCTTTTTTTCCTTTATTATTTTATAAGAAACTGATGCTTGGATTATCATTTTTAGTGTAGAGCTGAAACAGGCAGTCGTGCACACTGATCAGAACCAAGAGAGCTTTGGGCACAGACATCCACAGTGTGATTTTGTTCCATATCAGGGAGAAATGAGCTGTGAATGCCATCTGCTGGAGGAAGGGTTTGCCAGGCCAAGAAGTGATGCCTTGCAACAGCTTTGGTCTGGGTGGCAAATATCCCTGTCAACAAGACCTTGCAAATCGTAACAATTTTTCCCTGTCAGTCAGGTCTGTTAGCAGAAGCAACAGTCAATGATCATTTTGAGGGTAGTCTGTTCCCCTTCATTTTCCTGCTCTTCCTGAATCCAGTATTGCTCCAATGAAGGTTCAACATTGCTGCTGTATGACGGGAATGGACTGGAGTAATAAGAAGGGAAAACCAAAAAAAGAGGGAAAAAATATATTTTTTGATTGTGATTAGGAGACGAAGACATGAACAATTCTCTTTTCATGTCAGTACCTTTCTGGTGACATAGGTCTGTCATTACACCCAGGTGACAACCCTGAGGAGAACTAGCCCCTCTGGATTCACTGAATTACAGCTGGCCCAGGATGCAATGGGTTGTTAAGGTGGCCAGTAAAGCTTTATCTTGTAAAGGCCACTTTAGGACTTGCTGCTTTCTTTAGGAGCTGGACTGAAGTGCATCACGCTGGAAATTTGCAGGTGTTATGAAATAGTTTGATCTAGTAAGGCAGGGTCCTTTTAAACCAGTAGAGAGATCAGGCATTTTCAGAGAAAGTTAAATTCAAACTATCATAGGAAACAGCCCTGTAAGGTATTAACTAAAGACAGCAGGTGTAAGCTATGCAAGTTGCTTAACTGATTTCAGCTATCTAGTTAGTACTCTAAACCAAATCCCACTCTACCAAACTTTCTTCCATTTAAGTTAGCAGAATTTTTGGGAAGCTGTAAATCACATAGTATTGTTGAAGTAGTGTAAAAGCTGCTGTTAACACATTTTTACTGGATAAATTACTTTGTTAATTTCACCTTTATAAAGATGCTTTGCTGTCTCAAAGGACGAGGTCAAGGGCCTCAGCAGCCATGGCTCCATGAAGGAGTTATGGTCATCACAGCTAATGTGGGAATTTGAGGTCCTTGTTCATCCTAACTGACTTAGTCATAGAAGAGTAGATCTGGGGATTGATCCATCCTTTAGCAGTAAAATCCATATTCATTCAGTGAGAGGAAAGAGAGGTGAAATCCAGGCACTCTGCTGTGTTAGGAAAGATTCAGGTTTAAAACTCATCTCTGAACTTGGCAGACATGAGATTTAATACTTCTGACCTTTACAACCCAAAGAAACTCCCTCTTCCTCCCTGCTTTTCTTCACCTAAATAACTCGAGCTCCCCCAGCCCCAAATCCAGTCCAGATCACATGAAGTCTTCCCAACTAACTAATATTATTCAGCTAAAAAATCATTGAAACATTCCTCTTTACTTTCAAGTAACTAGGGACAAAATGTTAACTAGCCCAAAGCAACAAAGCTTCAGTGATTTCAGCACTGGTCCAGTCGCTCCTACACAGAGATTTCAGCACATGAATATAAAGGACTCTCTAGATCTGAGCACACAATGAGAGAAGAGAAGAAGGAGTGATCATTACATTTCAGCCATTTTCTTAAGAGCAGTAGAGGACAGAATCTCCTCCTGATGTGCTGTAGTGATTGCTTGCTCAGTAGGAGGTCTCAAGAGCTGTATAAGATACTGCTAAGCCTCAGATAGAGGTGAAAGTCAGCCTCTCTTGAATTAAAGGTGGAAAAAGAGTGGGTTATAGCAGCTCTACAAATAATGGGGAAAAAAATGGGAAAAAAAAAAGAAAAGGTTTTAAAAAAAGGTAACAAAGCTCTAAAGGATTAAGAAGATAAATGAAAAATGAGAGGAAAGGTGAGACTATCTGTCCTGGGGATATGAAGCAGTATATTAACCTTACCTATGCTAAGTCAGCACGGACAACTTGTTCAGCCTACAAATTAGCCTTAGGTTTGGTCTGATGATTAATGCAGCTCTGTTGCTATCCCAATCAACCATCCAACATCAGCTTCTCAGCTCCCTTTTGGCGTAGTTTGAGGTTTTTTGCTCCAAATGCTGTTATGCAGCAAGGCATAACAAGGCTGTCCTAAAATGAATCTATCCAAAGATAAAGTGAGTTTGTTGAAGGTACTAGATTTATTCAGACATTCAGATTCACTGAAAGAAATCAGTTATGCTATTTTACATATTTAAGAGAGCTACAAACAGAGAAGCTGTGTAAGGCTGATAGTGAATCAGAGCTAGGTCATGCAGAGGTGGAAGTATTTCAGTGATTGTAAGTAGACAGGCCAAGCTCTGAATTTTATGGCATGTGTATTTTAGCTAAGAAAAAGTATGAAGCAAGAGTTACAAATCCAGTTCTGGAAGGGAGAGTTTACTGCCTTTTGGACAACCACTTGGATTAAAGGGCAAGAATGTTATTTGTTTCTCCTGTGTTGAAGAAAAGAAGGTTTCATATATGATTTAGTAATTACACAGAAATAGAAAGAAAATTTATAAACAATTTATACGTGATCCTCATTCTAGTAGAAGCAAATAACTCTGTGAGATCTCATATAACAGCTATCTCCTTTTGTTATCAGGAATAGCATTAAGAATTTTTAAAAATTACAGAAGATACCAAATGCACACTATGTAAATAATGTCATTTGTTAAGAGCAGTTACACAGAGCCCAGACTTTTATCTTTACAGCTGAGTGAAAAACAGACACATTGTTGAAGGTTAATGACAAGTCAGCATTTTTCTTATAAATATTTTAAAATGTGAGCAATTTTTTTCTTTTACTTTTGATGCAGAAACAGGGAAAAGATTTCCAGCTTTACAGAGCTTTGTGATAATACATCTGATGAGATTCTTGACATCTTTATACTGTGCATATGATCTAGCTGTGAATATTCTCCACCAGCTACTGATTATTAGCTGATCTATAGTTAGTAAATAAACTCTAATTAACTACCACAACACTTTGAATCAGTACATACATATATGCACACACATCCACACTTCATTTTTTGTCCCACCTGCTTATTTTATTATTGGCTTTTTAATAACTGTGACTCTCAATTCAGTTCTTTCCACTCCCTCCCCCATAAAATATGTGTGTAAACACAAGGTTTAAATTCTTGTTTCTCTATCACTGCCTTCATTTAGTCCTCTTCCAGTGAAATAATTCCATCAGTGTACCATGCACTTCATCAGAAGATTCACACAAAATTTGGCTGTAAAACTTCGCAATGAGATATGACTGAGTTACATGAAGGTTTTTATACCCTTTATGAGAAACCAAGGTGTCTAAAAATCTTCCTTTGTTCTGTGATGAGCTGGCCTGTAAGATAGAGTTCAGCTACATAACTGTAAATCTGGACTGACTCTGCTTCTGCATATAAAACAAATTTAAAATAAAGATGCTTAACAAGGATCATTTCTCTATTTTTTAGGGTTCAGGTACAAAGTGGTACCAGGCAGAGGGCGATATGTAAACCCACACTGAACGGTGTGAGATCAAAAGTTAAAGACTTATGTGAAAAAAACTTGGATGAAAAAGAGATGAGACAAAACCTCATGTTGACACACCACATCAAAAGATTCATCATTCAGACCAGAGCCACATTTAACTGTTCTGCTTCTTATTTTGGTCTGTGAGGAAACAGCCTGGTAGCTGTGGTTACCACTCTGCCATCTGATTCAAAATGGCTCCAGGCTATTAACCAACAGCACACGCCTCACAGCTCCTCTCTTTTCTTGACTTTTATGGATTTAAAAGGGATGTACAAGGTCCAAACAGCAGAGGCTAAAGCAGAACATAAATACGAGTTCACATGTGCTTACACAAGACTGCTGCTGCTGACAATGCATTTTTTTGTGGCCAAAGATGCTTTTTTTCTAACTACATGCAAAGCATTAAAAGCACCCAAAAGTAAGGCAAAAGCACGCATTCATATCAACATTGTATATATATTTACTTATTAATTTCAGTATAATTAAAAGAAGATTCTCAATGCAGCAAGTTAAGGGTCCTAACACTATAAATCAAAAAAAAATTTAATGGAAAGGAAATTGTGGGCAGCTAGCTTATATCAAATGCAGCTCTATTTTTTGTTCAAGAAATTCTTCCAAACCACTCTTTCTTGTCATTGTCCCATCCTTTGTTCTCTTTATAAATCACAAATTGTTATTTATAAATTTATTTTAAAGTATTTTAACACCTTTAAAAATCTTCTAAAATATATAAAAGTATTTAAAATTAATTCTCACTTGTTAAAAAAAAAGTCCTTAAAATCAGAAAAAAAAAACTGTCTGAAACATTTAACATAAGTAATACAAGTTTTGTATTTGTGGAATAATTTTAACTCAGAAGGAGCAAAACTGAGACTGTAAGGAGTGTAAAGAAGTGTAAGGAGTGTAAAGACAAAGCAGATCACGTCCTGATTAACACAAATGAGCAAAAGCCAGGTGAACTCAGCAGACCCACTTCATGGGTTTCCCTCTGTAGTCACTATTATGAAAGTCCGTAGGGTAATAATCATTCCAGCAGTTGACACAAGAGTCCCTAGAACAATGTAGCATCTGATCTTGAATGAAATGCTGCAAAATGATGCCTGAGGAATAAGAAGTGACTGGGGTTTCATCTGTGTGTTGCCTTGCATGACAGCTAACATTCATTCCCAAATGCATCATTAGCTGAAGTTCACTCATGGTAAAAAGATATCTTCATTTTAAGAGCAGCACAAGTCATTTAAACATTGAGATGAAGGCTTGGTCTTACTTTACCAAGCATTAAGTTATGCTTGTCCCTGGCTGTGGAAGCCAAGTGGGAGGTACCATAGTGAAGGTGGATCTCATCAGAAGATGACTGCTCTGTGAGACACATCTGATCCCCCAGAGTGATACACCTTTAGCCCCAGGGACTGCTGAAAGACAATATCCTTTCCAATACTCCTTTGCAGCCAAGACACCACACTCCCACAGTTAAATCAGAGACTGCAGTGTAACCGATGCCAACTGATAAAGATGTTTATTGATTAATGAGCAAACCATGAGGAAACTGGTAGAGCAGCAAAAGAATAAATTTTCTCTGCAATCATAACATTTATATTATAATGCAGACTATTATGCTTGACTACAAAGCTGTTCATTACAGCTCTTAATTCTAATGAATCACATACATGACCACTACTGAATTACAGTTCTCTAAGTATGGAGGTGCAAATCTATTTCCCTCTATACCGAGTTTGAACAGTATGTATGTAGAGCAGGAGGTCCCTCTGGCATCCTGATGAGCTGGGGCATGCAAGTCAGCATCACTGCTGACTGTTGCCATCCACATCCCTGCCAATTAAAGATCAACTCTTGTAATATTTTTTAATTTTGTGCCCGAAGTTCCCCCACCATTGTCCATCCCAGACTGACCAAATTTTGTTTACTTTGTTCAGTTATTGAAAAATTTCTTTACTTTAGCTTTGATTGCTCTGCTCTGCCTAAATCCTGTTAAGCAAGACCATGTTCTCATCACACACATCAACTGTTTACATACCAGGGTAGCAGAGTAAATTGGTTTTCGCACTTCTGCTGTGGGCTACCACAGGTCCTCAGTAGGATCTTGGCTGCTGTGGGACTGTGTGCCCCATGGGACCTCTGCTACACACATACACAAAACAGTTTGGGCTTGGTCAGCTGCAGCAGCAATGACCACTCAGCCTTTAAAAGAAACAGCAACCATCTCAATATTTTTCTGTCACTGTAACAAAGAAAAAACTTTTTTTTCTGTTCAAATGTGACTACAAAGTGGCATGGGCATAACCATGTGCCTAACTCAGACCTTCATTGCCATTTTCTCCAAGAAAAACTCAGGGGCTCTCCAGGCCATGAAGATGATCTTCAAAGACTAAAGATGTTTCTCACTTTGCACCCTGTTCATGTGACAGGATTTTTCTTCTTTCCCTCAAAAGAGGTCACTAAATCAGTCTTACTTCCACCAGCAATCTCAAATTTGCCCTGGATCAGCTCACCAATGAATTATTCTTTATAGGCTTCCTTTACTCTAAAATTAGGATGGTCAAGCTTTACTTTGTTTTGTTGGGGGATTTCTTCTTCTGAATTTATCTTTCTTAAGCATGCAGGCTACGTTTTAAAATAAGATTTTCAAGTGCTCATTTTCCTAAAGCATCAGTAAATAACAATGTATTATTTCATGGTCTGGTTTGCTCAGATTGAGTTGTGCAGTTGGAAACCACTGCATGCCTATAGCCTCCCTGAATTACGCTTAAAAATGTTATTGAAGTTATTTGATATCCATATACAAGTAAAAGATTATTTTTATGAAAAAAAAAACACCCTCTGGCACAGTTTTTCTTTAAATTCAGGATAACATCTTCGCAGACAGAGCAAAACAATATAATTAAAATGATCCCATTTCTTCTACAACCTCTTTATTTAGTGCTAGAGGAAAATATTCATCTTGGAAACATGCATGGTGTATGTTACACATGTTAACACACTAGATTTATTATTCTTCTCTCCTAGGAAGTTACATCACCCATGTAATCTCTGGCAAAATTCTGGGTTGTGTGTTGACTTTGCTGTAGAAGTAAGATATCATGCAGATTTTGTCTTGCAGAAATAAGTTGCCATCCCTCCTCCCCAAAATCCCAAATAGTGCAGAAGTGTTTTCTCTTGCTGTGCCAGAGAAAAGCCTTTGTGATCATACTGCAAAGTGCACTGTATGCACGTCCTAGTAGACAACTTTGTTCAAGCTGGAGATGTTTCTGATGGCATTGGCTGTATCTAAACAAGGGGATGCAGGATGATTTCCCAGAGCCCAAATCCAGAAGCATGCCTCACCTGTGTCCCAGAAGTGAGGTGGAAACACTCTGGTGATGTATGCTACCGCTTCCTATCGAAAGGATACACAGCCTGCATGGGAGTCCATACGTGCTTTAGCAAGTCTTTAGTCTGAATCACTGGCAAAACTAGACTTGAAGGTGTATTACAACATACAATAAGAAGTTGATATAAACTGAGTTTCTGGTTCTTGCCTGTTAATTGGAATCATGTTAGGATGTCAGGTCAGCAGGGCTTTGAGACTGATCTAGCTAAACTTCCTCCTACAGCCTACTTCCCCCAAAGCACAAAAGGCTTTTCAGTTCAGTAAACTAGATTTTGTTGAAATATAATTTAGGAATATTCACTTTGTATGGAAAGTCAGAATGATTAGGTCAGACAGTAGAAATACAATGGCTTCACACACAGCTCTTCTGCCAGCATTGTCCTCATAAGCAGATCCTTGCTTCTTCAGTAGATTTTTTGCAAGTTTGAGCTGGATCACAATGCCTACTTCGCTCTGGTGCCTGGGGAGACCCTACCTTTCCTGGTCAAATCCTCCATAGTCTGTCTCTAACTCTCTTCTTGTCCCACATAGCCTGTGCCCCCCAGAAATTCCCCTTGTCTGGACAGGCTCAATTTGTTTCCGCAGGGAAGCATGGTCTTCTTCCTCTGGCAATGACCTTTTCCAGATCCAGACATTCTTCCTAGAGGAGCATAATGTAAAACTAAGACCCCAAAAAGGGATTACAATCAGACCCAGTGTTTCTGCACTCATAATCTGACAGGGCTGCTGAGATTGTGTTAATCTCTCCTGAACCTATCTCAAACGGTGACCACTTGCAGCTCGGCTGCAGTGCACAGTTGTGTAACCAGTACTGAGAGGAGATGCTTGTGACCTTCTTGGCCTCTGTTGTTTCTTTATTTCTATATGCCACATCTGAAGTGTAAAAGGGAATATTTTTCTGGAGTTCAGAAATTGGTAGTTAGATCAATTTTGTTCATGGAAAATCAGGCCTTAGCAAACTCAGTAACACAGAACGCATGCAGAGTCATGTTCTCCTGCTCTTGTTGCACTGTATGAAGTGCCACTACAGTTTATAGTGACCCAGGCTGGTGCTGGCAGTCACACCCTTCGATTTCGCTTCTGCTGCCTGTACATTCTCATTCCATCCTTGTGTCTCAGTTTGGCCTACAGGTGAGCTGCTTGCACAAGATAAATTACTGGAGAAAATAAACCCTTCCAAAACAGAAGTGAACAGGCAGGACAACAGCACTAACATAAACAGAACTAAGGAGTCACAGGAAACAAGCACTGCGAAGCCAAACGTTCAATCCTTTCCTGACTGTCTCTTTGCAGCACTCATCTTTTCTATTATCCTTGTTATCTTTATTTCCTGCTGGTCTGAAGAAAGGACTTTCTTTTTGTTCTTTGAAGTTTGTTTCCTCTTTGGGAACAATCTGGGATGGTTGTTTTGTAACTGGATGAGCCATCAGTTCTACCACCAAAATAATCAGTGTTATCTAATCTCAGATGAGAAGTTGGGTTGTGCACTGCTGACAAAGAGATCTCACTAAGAAGTGGAAGTGGCCCAACTGTAAAACTTTTCTGGCTAGCCAGCACTAGCAATGTTTGTTGTCTACAGGGTCAGGTTTCCAGAAAGACAAGATAAGGGAAATGATTACTAGCAATTCCTTCTGTAATAAGCAATAAATTTCATTTTTGTTTAACTACAGCAGATATACTCTGTTTTGCAAGAATTACCAAAAGGATTTTGATGTTTTATCTCAGTAGGTGGAAGTATAAATGTGTCATTTCACACAACAAGAACTCAGGAGGACTAACCAGGCTAATGGTAATCATTACTAGCTTCACGCAGCTGGAGACGATGGACTAGGTTTTGTTTGGTTTTTTTTATATGCTGAACATAAGAGTATTTGGTAGGGAAGGAATGAGTTGCAGCAGAGTTCCTCTTAGGACTTTATTCAATTGTGTAGAGGTTAAGTCCAACATGAGATAGAGCAGCCAAGAAGCAGACTTGACATGCCACTGTTCAAACAGGAAGCTGTTTGAGGAATGCTACTTCATGCAAGCATGTGTGGCACTCAGTCATTTCCAAAAGGGATTCCTAAAAAAACTATATGCTCCAAAAATAAGAATTGAGGTGGAGATTAGATTCAAAGTGATAAATATAAGTAACTTCAGTGAGTTAATTCATGAAGACCTTTACATTATCCCAGCAGTTTCAGTGATCTGCCCCTCATAAACATATATGTGCTCCACAAGGATTTCTTTCATCATCCAAGGACTGCATAGACCTTGTAAACCAGCCTAATCTGCATTGTCTTTTTTTTCCTAGGTGGTTCAGAATCACAGCATCACAGAATGGCTGAGCAAACAGAAAGTTTGTTCCCTGAAGGAACAATTCCTTGGAGGAACAATTCCATGGAGGAAGTCCAAGAGTTGGCATACCTTCTTTTATGCACTAAAAAGTCATAATCATCTTGGAGATATCCCAAAACTTAAACTTAGTCAAAGCCAGAGATTAACAAAAATAAACACATAGCTTGTGGCTTAATGGAGGTAAGATATGAAAAGCAAAGCAACTACAAAAAAATGGAGGAGAAACACATACTTGAATGATTTATTACAGAGCTTAGTAGATACTGCAAGAGCTTCCATGTAAGGAGCAGGAGGAGCCTAACTCATGTCTTTAGTGTAAGTAAGAGTAAGAATGTAAGTATTGCACTTGTCTTCAGTACAAACACTGAAGAGAGTTTGCTGAGCTTTTCTCAGTCTTGCACAAAAAAGATATTCTCTGAAAAGCAATAAATTTAGAATTTTAAAGCTTAGGACTTTTTTTGCCAGAGCCATAAGAAAACATACAAGACTGAGAAGAAAATGAGAAACATAGCATCAGGTATTCTGTTCACAGGAATAGCTATTTTTCTTTGACTTGGGAGAAGTTACCTGAGTCCATAACAGCTATGAATCTACAGCATATTTTTCAATAGTGTTACTTTCTTATTCACGGACTGAGTTTGATTCATTTGCTGGTCCCCACTGTGTAGGCAAGGAGCGGATGTGAAGGGACAGTGTAGCCTCAGGGCACCAAGGTGGACTTCAGACAGATGGGGACATAACTTCTCAAGGTGTACCCTCAGGTGTACCTGCTCCACTTTCCTATAGAGCTGGAATAATTGGCTAGCCAGGAATTCAAGAGAACTGATGTTACAATGAACAAAAAGCCAGAACTGTTATTCCATCCCCAAAGCTGCCTATAAAATGTTACTCTTTTTAAAATATTTTCTATACCCATCGTAATGCATTCTGACATGAGAAGAAAGTGATCTCAGATAACACAAAGACAAAATACCACAATCACCAGGTGTCATAGCACCTGTAATAGCACTATTTTGAAGAAGAACAATTGTATAGAATGACATATTTCCCTCTAATGTTGGCTTTCCTCTTCAGACAAATATACCTTCTGCATGTTAAGTATGAATAGAGGAGCTATTGAGAAAAATAAAGGTAGGTGCCATGAATTGTTAATACCCACTTTTGTTCACCTGCCAAAAAGAAATCTAATCTCTAAAAGTTTGATAAAAGGCCCTGGGAGTTAGTAACGGCTATTCCAGCTCATATTTTTTGGAAAAAAAAAATATATATATATATATATATTCCTTTGCTTCTGTATGAAGTCTGTACAATAATAAGAATACGGTCTTTGCATACTTATTAGTTTTCTTCAACAAAAGTGTAATTTTCAATGGGATTCTGAGCTGGTTAAAGAGAAATACATTTGGTTACTACTAGCCCAAGCAAAACAAACATGACATGATTAACAGTTACATTTTACCTATGAAGATTACATTTTTGTGATTGCACCAAAACCAATGATTGCTCTGACAGTGTTCTCCAGTGTCACAGAAAACAGTTAAACCACACTGTTTTAATATTTCTGAAACCCCAGTTTTGGAATTGCTTCTCAGTCAGGAAAAATTCCTGGTATTGTTTATGAGCTTTAGGACACATACTGCAAAAAGGAATTTTAAAATAATAAAAAAGTTACAGAAGCAGCTGATAGTATAGAAGTTTGAAGACAAGCATTTGTGTTCCTATCACAGTTAGTGATCAAAACATGATTGAATTCACAGGTACAGCATAAAAATGAGAGTTCAGTTTCTGAAAGACCAGATGGTGCACTAGAAATGTTGACACGCTAAGTTACAAAAACAAAACCAGCCTAGCGGATCCAGTCTAGTGGATCCATATAGTCTGTTTAATTTAGGCTTCCTCCTCTCTTTTCTTCTGGAAAAAAAGAAAAGTCATGGACTGGATGATATTCACATACTTAAACTTTCAGATCCTTGTCAGTACAGCTGTTCTGTACTGACATTTGTCAAAATGTTTGTCAAATTTTCTTGGAAAATGCAGATAAAAAATTGTTTGTTCAAGCAAATTTTTCCTAAAAATATAAAATTTTGACTAAGGGTCTGTGAGGATGGAATTTGTGAGTGCAAGTGAGCCATTTGCTTGCTACACGAGGCACATCAACACAATCCAAGAGAAGAGAACAGCACCTACATGTCGTTTGCTGAAGGAGAGCACTCTAGTCTCTTAGTCTCTGAATCTCCTCAGTTAAGCATCAGCAGAGGTTCAGAAAGGAAAATTAAAACAACAAATCTTGGAAGGTTTTGATATTCTTCCAGTGTAAAGCTGGGAAAAAGTCTCTTTGGGATGGGAATATGCAGATCTGATTGTGAGAAGTTCTGCCTTCTCAACCAACTCTCTTCAGGCGAAAGCACTGAAGTATAAAATTACCAAGTAAAAAACCAAAAATTAAGCTTGCTCTTTTGCTACTGAATGTGTTCTTATCCCCCTGATCTATTTTTCCTGATTTCATATGTGCCTCAATTTCCTGTCCTTTCTTCTGCTCTGCCCACTAGTCTCTCCACTTACCACAGGAGTAGGGACAGTATAACTCAGCTTTGTGTCTCTCATGCTTTCTCCAGAAATAAAAAGACTCACACTTTTACCATTTGATCTCTCAGTCCCATGTGGGGCTACATTTGTCATTATGGGAGACAATGGAGAGAGATTTTAGCATTTGCTTTCAGCCTTCTCAGGTCTCAACACAATCCATAAATAATGGATAAATTAATTAATATCAGTGAAGGATTCAGATAGTGTGGTGATAAATGCTTGCAGAAAAGCTCATTCATTAGGATGTATTTAGAGCCATTAATCCAGCTTTGGAGAGCAAAGTCTGCCTTGAAAGGCAAATAGGAAACAACACACATTTCTACTGGGGTAAGATAAGGAGATGAAACCTCATATTTGCCTATCAAAATAAAGTTAATTTTTTTTATGTTTTAAACTCATCCCGAAAGAAGTTAGATCAAGTATTGAAAATTATTATATTTTATTATTCATATATTTTCAATATATTTGGTACAAAAATTGTAATCTTACACCACCAGAATTATGAGGGTTAAAAAAACCAGTGAAGTGTGCTTCCAGTACAATATTTTCAGCAATTTTTAGTTAGCTGATAATGTAGCATTTTAGTTATTGAATAAAATGCTGGTCAGATTCATTGGATTTAAGGTCTTAGGATAACATAATTCATTCTGGGGATGCAGAAAATATGTAAAATACAATTGGAAGATTTATAGTGAAATTTTCTCCATATTTTCAACTGCTGACTTTACAGTGAAATTTCTGAAATGTCTTTGGAAACAGGGAAGAAAGCAGTTATTTTTGAAATATATGGTCAAGATGCAATTAGGAGGCAAAGATTAACCACCTATAGAAGCTATAAATCAACACGTGGACTTATACTTCTGAAGGAAGAACAGTCTGGGCATAATTAATGATCAAGAGAGTAATATGCCAAAAATTATTACAGGTCTAGATTTAGAACTTTGTGAGTTTTGTATTCTTCTATGTTACTCTATGCTACTTCTAGCTCTGTTTTTTTAAGTATAAAAAATTCAATTACAGCTGGTATAAGAGAAATTATTGTACAGTAATAGAAATGTATTTATACATACTATTAGAATATTCATATGATTACTCAGAGAAGTATAGATTGTGACATAAAGTTATGCTTAAAGCATTAAGATCTGACTTAAAACATCAACAGACAATGAAATATCTGAATAAAATAATTTTATAGAACTAAAACATACCCTCAGTTTTACCTAAGATGGCAAAAGTTGAAGGACTCAAAATTGGTAAAGGGTTATTCGAGTGCTTTAACTAGGCAAAATGATCTTTGCCTTATCAGGACAGGCAACAGATCTGCTTAAACAGGTAGAGAACTGGATAATGAGCAATCCAATTTTTTCAAGGTGAACCATGTAGTAATACATGAAAAGTTAATGACATAAGAAACTTATAACTGTACTTGACTATGTATGACTTATCGAAACAGGAGTGCATCTTGATATGAGGTAATACAGAAGATTTATCTTGTATAGGCTTTCCTCACAGACCATAATTTACTGTTAAATAATACTATACCTTCTAGACATCTCCACAGACTACAACTGCAAAATGCTTCTCCAAAAGGTAGTGACCTGGGAGTGTGAGTGGAAATAGTAATTCCAACCTATGATTTTACTTTTTTTCCAGGCAAAACCACAGAGAAAAACTGCTTTCCAATTCTATATACTGTTATTGATCTCCATCAAAATAAACTGAGCTAGTTTGCTCCCAAAAGTTTGTCTCTTTTCCTAAAACATGAATTCCTAACCACTGAAACACAGAAACCGAGAATCAGGAAATATCCCATCTGAGTACAAGATTAACATTTTGGGAAACACAGGGACAGCTCCCAACACATATCTGTCTGAACCTTATCCAAGTAAAATGAGATTTTATGATGCCTTTTTTCCTGGTATGGAAGTTTGTGTCTTGCCCACAGATTGGTGAGAGACACTTTCTCCTCCTCCCATCTTTCCAGTTCCTCCTCAAAATGTGCTTTTATGAGCAGAATCGAATTCTAGACACTCATTTTGCCCTGGGAAGAAGTCACCCTACAAAGACTGGCCTTTGAGAGAAACGTGCAGCAGACTTGAAATCGCTGTTCCCTTCAGAGTTCATCAATATGGAGAATGAAGAAAGGTACCTGCTGTTCATGAGCGAGACATATTTTCTAAGGGACGACAATAAAACAGAACCTGATTGAACACACAATCAAATTAGGAATCTGTAAATGAATGTGTTCGTGTAAATGAACACTGTGTTGTTCAAGGGCTTTCCACTTCATGTTCAGGGGAAGAAAACTGAGCTGCCCATCTTTCAGAGTCTACTTTTTTCCTTTTCTATTCTCCTAGTGAAAATTGCAGTAGTCTAGGAAACCAGAGGCTTCTCTTTTTAACTCAGAGCTATTCAGACTTAAGAAAGTGCACAGGATGGGGGGACAGAGGAGGGGAGGGAGAGATGCAGTCTTGTGAAGAGGTCCTACTGCACAGTCTGACAGGAAAGAACACTGTGCATCTCTCATTGTGCCTGGCATTTCACTGTTTCATTCACATCTGCCATATACAACCAAAAATTATTAGGTGACAGAAAGTAAAATTCCCCCACAAAACCAACTGTTTGTCTTCGTGAAACAGAATGCACAGTGAGGGATAGGGGTTAAAAACCCTTTCAAGCATCATGCCTTGTGCTTCCTTGTTGCTTATGTAGGTAATTCTCAGTGTCATACCTCTGGCAAGCCTTCAATGGCTGCATTCACAGGTTACACCTTGTCTACATATGAAGATGTACCAGGAAAATGTGAGGATTTAAATATAATCATCCCCACCTCTGTCTTCCAAAATGAGTACTCCCCTTGACCCAGACCACTTCATCCCACCTCTCACATTCACTGCAACTGCTGTGTTTAATGCTTTTCATCTGCTTGAGTTGGTTCTACGCTATTACAAGTCTTAATTTCAGCTTTTTGGTTGAGGGTAATTTTTTGTTTGTTTTTAGTAGTAGTACTATTTTTTTTGTTTCAAGGTAAGCATGGGAACATTCTTCCTGGCAGCTTCCCTGCTTGCAGTGAGAAATAGCTGTGACTTTTGGGGGCTCAAAGAGGGATTTCTTGGCCTATTCATCTCCCCATGTTACTGCAGACTGCAAGGAAGATGGGAAAAGAAAACATGTAATGCAGGAGATGGTGCCTTCCTCCTCCCTCTCTACTTACAAATAACCCTTTCTGTGCTAATGTACAGTCCTGTTTTCACTGACTCGTTCAAGCTCCCAGAGCACTCATGTTTCTGCTAAAGATAAGCCTCCTCTCTTAGCATTTTTATCCACAGTGTGACAATAGGAAGCCTTTTTTGTCTGTGGAAGTGACTCCCCTTTTTCCCTCAGTGCTCAAGTCCATGAGTCCACCCAAGCACCAGAAGAAGGGGACAGCACCTTGCATTATGCCATTCTGCTCTTTGCCTCAAAGAGCTTTAGCTCAGGTTTCAGACTCTGTGGAGGAGCAGGCACTGTCTGGTTTTGTGACATTACAGTCTGACACTCACATCCCAGGAATGCCTCCTGGACATCGCTACAAAGCAACTGCCCTCAGATAAAAGAACAAGTTCTGACATCTCACACACCTGCCTGGGTCCTTGTTATCCAGGATGACACAGGTTTCAGTATACCTGGATACTGCTGTGTGGTTTCACAATTTGTACATTTCTGGGGCCTGCAGCTGGTGTAAAAGTTGCAGAGAGAAAATTTATTAAATGTGAATTTATTAAATATCTACAATTGCCCACAGTTCATAAAAAGTAAGTACACTGGCTTAATGGAAAAAAATCTTTACATTAAATTAATTAGTTCATTAAAAAAATACCAAAACTGACTAGTTGTAATGTAACCATGGAAATTATTATTATTATATTTATAATTATATAAATATAAATGTTCAAAATGGAGATTAATTTGTGAAGGATGAAACCTAGTACAAAGATAGAGGTAAAAATAATGAATATAAATTCTCTACCTAAAATATACAAAGATTAAAGACTATATAGAGTTAACTGATGCTATGAAATTTCAGAAGGGCTTTGGAGAATATGCCTCATGAGGTAGAAAATCAATGGTTTATGTGTGATCCATTGCCTTTAATAGTGTCCAGGGTCAAAAAGCAGACAAATACCTGCAGTCAAGCAGAGAGCTCAGTCTCAGATTTACCTCAGACTTAAGATAAGGCTTAAAAACTTGTCTAAAGGTTTTGGGACCACATGCCACATTTTTGCAAAACCAGCTCCACCTTTTGGCAGTTTTTATTTCAGTGGCCACACTTATACAAAGGTACAGGAACACATTGCTTGAAGCAGTACAGTTCCTGATCCTGAGCCAAACCCAGGGTACATCCTTTTTCTGTACCAGAATGTGACCTGGCCAAGGACCATCATCCCCTGTCTGCCAGACTTTCTTGAAAAAGGAAACTCAAGTACACAAGGAGGAAGACATAATATGGTCCAGCTGGCCTCAAGGTCTGGGCAGCTGGAAACAAGCATTAATGACATATCACAAAGTACATCTGCCCCATTGTGTAAATTCAAAAACAACAGTGGAGTAAAGTCTCCCCAGTGGCAAGAGTCTAGACTGTAAAACCTATATAAATATTTAAATACATTTGAGAATTATATTCTATTTTAATTTTGAAACCAGCAGTTTGTTATCCAATAATGTGCAAACACCAAAACCCATATCCATAGTCAAAGCCCTTTTCCTTTTACACACCTTTTTGAGCACGTTAAAAAAATAGCTAGAAACCACTCTGTCATCACCCCTTCATGTTAAATGAACCCCTTCTCTTTTCCAACCATTTACTGTCACAGTATGTTTTGGAAAACTAATAGCTCTGCTTCTTTAGCCCTTCTTTCTAATTTATTCAGAATTGGCCAATGAGTTTAAAAAATTATTGGCCAGAGACATATAGGTATATATGCATTCTTTCATGAACATGTATGCTGAGTAATTACATTAGCTTAATTACTTCAGGAAATGAATCTAAACATTTTTTTAAATAAACTGTGAAGACTTCAGAACACACGGCTGCCTATGTACTATGTGGTTTGTCTATACCATATTTGATCACATGAATTTTAATTAATTTTAAATTTAAATGAATCTCTGGCACCTTGAGGATTGGAGGGGAAGTCTATTTAAAAGGAAACAGATGGTCAGTTTTTATCTAGCGCTTGCATTCCTCTTCTCCTTTAACCTGCAAAGCTCACTTTTAAGTGAGGGTGGGCAGATCCCATTCCTTATTTTAGCTCCTGTTCCTCTTATGTTCTTGACAGAGGAATAGAAATCAGCATATTTGGAGGAACAAGTGCAAGATGCTGCTGTGGAAAATGGCTGCTTATCTGTTGCTGCAAGCAGATTCCATTATTTGATTAAAAAGAAACTGGTTATTCTTCATCCCCATGACTGACTGCTCTCTACAGACATCTTTTTGCCAGACTTGGTAAAACAGGGAGAGAACAGAATGCACTCTCATTGTGGAAACAAGGCTGGGAAACATTTACAAATGCTGCTGCTCTTTTTTTGGCATAGAGTATCTTTGCATTTATTATTCCACAGTTTGGTCGCTGAATTTGCTTCCACTTACATTCCTTAATCATAAACACTTATGCACAAGGCTCTGGGGGATGGAGAAGAAGCTGGGGGCGGGGGGTGGGGTGTGTGTGTGCTTTAATCTGGTTATTTCTTAGTCATTGCACTGAGCAAGTAGAGGGATGATACCTTGATTTGCTAGTGATCAATCACACTCCAGGCAGTCAGCACACAAATCAGAACTGATAATGTCCCTTCATGGTATACTGTTCTCTGTGACAAAACAGAACTCATTTTTAAATTCTCCTTTTCATCCATCAGAGGACAAAATCGGGAGCTCAGGAAAGAGCATAGCCCAAGTAATTCTTACAGCTGAGCAGCATCAATACTTATTGACCTACTCAGGGTTTACAAACACTTCACAGTAGGGCATCTCAAAACAGGATTGACTAAGGATCGAAACAGATTATAAAACATAATTGGTCAGGAAGACCAATGTTTCTGACAATATGGGATTACAACACTGATCATTGTGTACACCAATGCAGCTTTGGAAGTAAAGAGAGACAAAAACTGTGTCAGGAAACAGCATGGATAACAGCCTCCTCTTACCATGTCACACGTGATTGCTGGACAGTTATTCTAGACAGAAGCACATGTCTGTGCACATGGGTTTTCTGTTGCATGGTCCGTGCACATCTTCCTGTATCAGATCTCTCTCATCCTGGTGAGACCTAGGCAGCCATTACTAAAGGCAGTCCAAACTATAGTGCCCAGCCTAAACATCCAGGCAGAAAGGACTGTGGAGCAGCTTTCAAAATGGAAGATCACCAAAGTCTCTACTTTCAGGCTAATAAGCCCCACACTAGCAAATCTCTGTAAACAGGAGGATTCTGGTCTACTGTATCTTTTCATATCTGGACAGGCTTTTAATTATATCTTTTCCCAACTGAGGTCACAGGACAATGCAAGACTAAGGAGGGAAAAATGTCCATCCTCTCCTGAAATTCTTTCCTTGCAGTGAGAGGGGTCATTGTGAGGAACAAATACAGAAACAAATTAAGATTTAAGCAAAATATCATAGAAAGATGTTTATCTGAAGAAAGTTGCTATAAATGCACATCAAGGATTAAATGCAGAAAAAAATTATAAAATCTAGCTGCCAGAAAAGATACAGACTCCATATCCAGCTAAATCACATTGTATTACCTGAAAGGTAGACAAGAATGTGTAAATCAACATTCATGTCCCAAACTACTGCTTCTAGAAAACCTCCCTTGGTAGTTCTGTTTATGCAATAGTTGATGACAGCCTATACTCAGTCCTAATATTATAGTGGTATATTACTAAACTCATGTAAGTGAGCAAAGGTGTGCACAACTCATCTCCTCAAGACTTGTGGTTAACCAGAGATGTATGCAGTTATGGAACACTGCATTGCCTATCCCCATGTCTCTCCTATTCTTTTGGAGTTTTTTGGGTTCATCTTATCTTCTAATGTCAGCATAAACTAAGCCCAAACCTACCTTATAGTTAGAGTCCTAGGATTCGACACCTCTTTAGACTTGCATGTCACATATTAAAATGAAGAGGTAAGGAAGTAAGGAACACAAACTCATTTTCAGCCTTCCCATGCTTGGATGCATCTTCAGAGAACAGAAGACTGAGGGTGAAAATACACAGTCATATTAGGCTTATTTAAAATGTGAGTAATCATTGTACGGATTGTGTTTTTATGACTAGAAGCTCTTTTCTTTAAGGGTCATAACACCATTAGACTAATAGAAGATAGTCTATAATGTTAAAAGTACCTACTGTAGCTGTAGGAACAACATATTTTATTGGAACAGATGTTCTGTGAACGATCAGGGAATAAGGAGAACAGTCATTGTTTTGATGCTGTTTAAAGGGCAAGAGTGATGCCAATCATAATTACCATCTGCTATAGTACATAAAGTATTCGTATGCTCTTTAGGTGGCCCCAAAGTTGATTTGAACTGCCATACTGAGATTTCTCATTTGAGGACAAGACAGCTCTACATCCCCTTATTAGCTTCTGACTGACAAGAGCCCTGAGAGCATTTAACACAGACATCTCAAAATCCTGGCTCAGGTAGTCACTGATTAAATTTAGAGTAGACCAACCTTTGCCATTCTTCTTTCTTGGATCTTCTGTCATGATAGCATTTATCATCTAAAGTCAAAGCATGCCACTCAGCTGTTCAAAAACATAAATCAAATCTACAAATCCTCTTTCCCATACTCTACAGGACTTGAGACATTTCTCATGGTTCTACAAATGCTGTGTTAGAGACCACACTCTTCTGAACATTGGCTCAGAAAACAGCACCATAGTTAATCTTCCATCCCTCACCTGCCATCTGAAATGTGTTTCTTCTTTCAGATGACTGCATTTACAGCACTATTTCACATGGTAAAAGAGAGACCTCTCACATCTATCCAACATGTAGAGGAAAAAATATTTTTAGTGTTGCATATCCATTGCCCTCTTTCTACTTTGCAGCTAGATTGTACAGGAAGTTCATGAGCTTTCCAGCAAAATTTTATGTCAACTGGGTTAACAAATGTTTATCATGAATCAAAAAAAAAACCTTCAAATTCATCTATAATACAAGACTAAAACATGGGCTTCACTCACTTGCTAGCTTAAATTCAAGATTTTTTTTCACTTACACATAAAATAATTAAACATATCAGAAACTATATGGAAATACAATGGTGATCCATTCATTCATATGTTTTTCGATAGCAGTGTAAATAACAGGTGTTTGAAAGGATGGTGTCATACTCAGTATAAAATAGTAGTAGATCAAATGGCATTTTGTTGCTAAATCTAGCCAGTTAATTACAGGCTTATTCTCCAAAGGAGTTTAGATTATACTTCCCCCCTTTTTTTCATTTTATCATGTTTATACATGTTTTTATCATCATGTGATTGTCTAGTTTTAGAATCCACCTGTGATTTAGTTGGCAGCAAAATCTATGGAAATGAGTTCCAGAAGTTAAGACATTTCACATAACTAGATTTAAACACACTGTCGCAGGTTAGCTTTGGGTATCTTCTTGCTGTTGTGTTCATGAGAATGTGTGAAAAGGAAAAATTTTGGTATATTATCTCTTTTCTGCAATTTCTTCTTACAAGGCCATAAATAAATTGTGGGGTTTACCCATCTGTGATCTGATTCAATTTGGACTCAACTCTTTAAGTGACCATAGTTTAATGGCTAACATATAAAAATTTGGGTATTGTCTTCCTGCAATTATTTATCTTCACAGTGTCCAAAGCTGGTCAGGCTCCTTTGAGGTTCCCCTGGCACAGACACGTTTCTGTGTTTTTCAGGGACTCACTGAAGTAGATTGTCTTCTGGGCTGCCTTGGGGAAAGAAACATCTTCCTGGGTTTGATGCTTTTTCCTTAATCCTTTATAAGGGGCTATTACAGTCCTCCTTCCATATTTTTTGCATTATTTATTTCCCTCTTTGCCATAAGGATGACTATAATATGATGTTGGGGGACATTTCACTGGGAAACGGCTCCCTTTAGGTATAAAAGACCATGTCAACAGGTAAACTAGTTCTCTCAACATCTTCTATAAAAAGCAGAAGAGTTACCACACAACCTTCCACATTCTGATCTGGCACCAAAATGCACATTAACAACATAACTCTTGTTAACATGAACATGCAGAAAAATGTGTGCACTAATAGAGACTGTGTAGTGGTTTGACCCCAGCCAGCAACTAAGGCCCACACAGCCAGTCACTCACTCCCCACATTGGAATGGGATAGAGAATTGAAAAGGTAAAAATGAGAAAACTCATGGGTTGAGATAAAGACAGTTTAACATGTAAAGCAAAAGCTCCCAAGCAAAGCAAAACAAGGAATTCACTCAGTACTTCCCATCAGCAGGCAGGTACTCAGCCATCTCCAGGAAGCAAGACTCCATCATATGGAAGGGTGACTTGGGAAGACAAACGTCATCACTCCAAATGTCCCCCCTTCCTTCTTCCCCCAGCTTTTATTGCTGAGCATGACATCATAGGGTACAGAATATCTACTTGGTCAGTTGGGGTCAGCAGTCCCATCTGTGACCCCTTTCAACACTCTGTGCGCCCCCAGCCTCCTCTCTGGTTGGGTGGTGTGATGAGAAGAAAAGGCCCTGACTCTGTGAACGCTGCTCAGCAGTAACAAAAACATCCCTGTGTTGCCAACACTCTTTTCAGGACAAAGCCAAAGCAGAGCCCCATGCTAGCTACTATGAGGAAAATTAACTCTATCCCAGCCAAAATCAGCACAGACTGTGAGGGAATAAACCCTACAAATATAACATGGTTACGCTCCTTCACAAAAGGGTAAGAAAGAAAATTAATCTCAGGTGACAGATTGTTAGTCATGTTGCATAATGCTGGAGGGCATTCAGCTACAATAGTGATCCAGTGATGAAACTGGAAAAGCACTATTGCAGATAGTGAGGTGTTGTATGTATGCTTTTAATTAAAAAAAATAAAATAGAATCCTAAAGTGAAGAGGAACAAGATCAGCTCCCATTAAAACTCTTGTGGTATGCAGCTCCTTTGTATGGTCATTACATTTTGAGCACGCTCCATTTTGCTTTATTTTATTTCGTTTTATTATTCTGTGAGTAATAAGCTATACATTTAAGTGTGAGAAGTTTTACAAAAACCTATTTCATTTTATGTTAACATAGACACCCATTATTAGGAAATTGACCATTGCTAAGTTTTATCTGCAATATGGTTCACCAAAAGCTTAATTAACATTCTTCACTCTGTTGAAATATTACATTATATTGGTTTTAATACTGAATGCACAGAATTCTAGCTAGAGAAAAACTCTGAATAGGAAAATTGACTATAAAGACTAAAAGGTAGTAAGAATATATTGATGATTTATGTTGACATTCATTAACATTCTAAAAAGCAGCATAAATACCATAGGGAATTGTAAGGTTCATATAATTTCACTCTAATTATTCTAATTTACTGTAATTAAGACAGTAAAAAAAAAATCCAGTAAAATCCAGTAAAAAAACTCCATCCTTTCAAAACCAGAAAGACAACAACAGTCTTGCATTTATACAGTATTATTAACCAGAACCCTGTGAGAGTGGGAAAAATGCACATAAGACGTGCTGATATTAAAAAATATATTTATATATTTGTGTAGGTGTTTATAGAGGAAGAAATTTTAAAGCATATTTCCCATACATATTGTCCTTTATTTTCTTTCGAGGTCATCACCTGCATTAAAATCAATGGGACAAAAGCCTGGATGAGATCTCAAGGGCCTTAGCTGCATACACAGTCTGTCACCAGCAAGGGATATACAGCAGACCAAAATGCTTCACCATTATTTTCACCCATGCAATTGGGAGACTGTCCTGACCTCTGCTTCAGACTGTTAAGATCCATGAATAAATCTGAAAATTCATCAGCCAGCCGTCTGTGGTGTATACCCATTTTCTCTTTCAGGCTCCAGTTTGCTATAGGAAATCATACCTGTGTACAGCATTGAGCTATCTTTTGCACACACGATGCATGCTAGCTCAATACTAGCATAGCTCTTGTGTTTACGTGGTAACTAATCACTTAAAACAGTGCTGACACACTCTCAAAGCTATTGTTGATGCATGGTTAAAGACTTAACTGTTAGATGGAAACAGAAAGGGAGAAAAAAATATTACTTTTCTTTAATTCACAAAGGACGGTGAAATACCTGGCTCTGCTAGAACTTCTTTACATTGACTGCCACCATCATTTGAACTGCAGGACGGGTGCTTGATCTTTCTGCCTCTTATCAACAACCCAGGAATTAGAAGGGAGCTGGAAAAGGTCAGGAAGCATCAGTTTCTTGTCTTTGTGGTGGAAGGTGCATATGAGTGACTTGAGGGAGAGGGCAGGAAGGGAAGGTGCCAGGATCATACATTCGTCACTCAGATCTGGATGCTTCAAACCAGCTGCCTGAATTCTTCTGTCAAAAATAGATTGTGTATTTCTGAATCCCCTCTATGAAGTCCCTTCTGCTACTAAACAATTGGCAATTCCTCCCTGCCCTTGGCTTAAATTATTTCCACCCATTTGTCTCAGATGTTACATAACAGGTAAATTGAATTTCTATATGCTTTCAAACTGTGTTATGATCTTCAATTGAAAACCACTAAGTGCAAAATATTATTGAATATAGGAAAGATATTAATATATGAAATAGTGCTGAAAAAACTTTTTCATATATAGACTGTGATAAGGAAAAGAGAATGTCATTTTCTTGACAGGCCATGTTTCCTGTTTTATGTATAATCACTAGTTTAGACATAGAGTTTCACTTTTATGAATGTCAGAGAATGACAGGACAAGAGGAAAAGATCTTAAAGAACAAATTAGAAAGAGCCAACAATCCAAGGTCTTGGCAGCAGACTGGCAGAAAAAAATCCACTGAATTTAGAAAGTTTCTCAGGACTTAAATGTTTCTGAAAATATCAAGTCTGGCATGATCCATTCTGCAACCAGGACAATTTTGGTCCTTTAAATGCTATCTGTAAGTCCTAAACATGTCTGTATCTATACCTGCATATACTCATACACAAATACATATTTATGCTACATTTGTAGCACTGGGAAGTTGCTGATGTGTTGGTAAGAAAGAAATCCAGCTTTAGATAGTTGGGGACTGAAATCAGCTGCTTCTGTAGGATTCAGGACATGTCCACCACAAGTAAGAGAAGATCTCAAGCTGTAAGTACTATTAGAGATTGGTTTGTGCCTTGCATAGATGGATGAATCTCTCCAAATCAAAACTTTCCTTCTGTACAGAGTTTTCTCCCCATTTATTTGTCTGTCCGGTTTACAACGCAAGAACAGCCTGCAGTAACCACAGTGGGAATATTTATTTCAAGGGGGATCTCAAAGCACTGCGACAATACAAATGAAGAAAAGTAGCATTACAGTCTTATTATGTTTTACAGGAGTTTCCAGTTTGCAATGTAAGTGTATGTACATAACAGCCTAACATGATTCGTAATGGCAGCATGCAGCAAGATGCAATCATGCATACTGGGAAAGGGCATCCACAGAGTTGCAGGATGGCTTGGGAACTGCCAGTAAAGTCATCTGCCTCAGCACTGTGAGGATAACTGGCAGAGATCTTCACCACAGAGAACAGCCTCTTAGTCCTGAAAGCAGCTACTTCATTCAGTACTTTTCTAGATCGGACCCCTAGTAATTATCAGATCTCATGTGACCCAGGAAACCTGCTCATTTATGACAGTGAGGCTCATATCTCTCAGGTCCCAGATCTGCCATAAACCTATTTTTTTGGTCAGTTTCAAGGAAGATAAAACAATTAATAAGAAACTAAAGTACAAGCCACTAAGAGAAATAAGCATGATAAGAGGTACTTAAATGGATTCACACCTTAAACTAATGCATGTACACACCTGGCCAGGTGTACATTTCTAGAAGCATAAGTAATAAGTACACAGTCATTTAAGTCTAGACAACATTTCAGAAAACATTCCTACATAGGCCTGCTGCAGGTCACTGTAAACTTATATGAAATTGCAGAAGACTGAATTGACTAAAAGTCTACAAAATCATGATTTGCTATTTACAATTTAAATTTGTATTTCAAGAATTTATATTTCCCATTATAAACAGACTTTAGAAAGCAGGAAAAAAAATTTCTGCAGGTTTTTATTCCTCTTGAAGAAAAATCTACTTCAGAGGTACTTTTTTCCATTCATCCAAAAAGTTATAAAATAGTGCAATGCAAAGGATGATATATTTGATTTCTTATTCAAGTTGAATATCCTTCTCCTTCTTACCTCACTTACCCTCTGTTCTCCCAGTCTTCCCACACGCATATGTTTTGTCAGCAACTACTTCAAGAGTACTGAATGTGCAGATTCCCACCCAAATTAGATTAAAATAAAGGTCACTGAGTTGCAAAAGTCCCTCCCATTCCTCTTGAAATAAAAGTCTTGGAGGTTCAGCAAGATAAAGTCCAAAAAAGGGGTGTTCAAACTAGCATGCAAGGATGTCTTTGATACTAGTACAGCCCATATCTGGGCTCAGAGCCATCTAAAGCACACACTTGGTTCCCAGTTGCCAGCACACAGTAGGTTTGACATCAGATGTTGTGTAGCTGATCTTCATCTGTCCAGCAAGACTAATACTTTGGCTTCATTGTACAAGCATTGACTACCTTATCCCACCTGTGATCTCAAATCCTGTATGTTTGCGTTGAACTTGCTTGAGATGCTTTACCCATTTGAACTTGCTCAACGTGATGTGCCTCCTGAATCATTTAAACCTGTCTTCTGGGACCCAGATTTTACTTGAACTCTATGCAAATAGAAAAATGTGTCCATGAAGTTTGGTAGCTATCAGCAAGACAGAAAAAAAACCTGTAAAAAGATAGTTAAACAGGAAAGGAAAAGGGGTATAATCACAGGGTTATATCTTTTCTCTGATAGGGTTTATGCCCTGTAATGACAGGAATATGCTTCCTCTCTCTCTGTTCTTTTCCCTTTTTAATACCAGAGAGCTCATATTTCACATGTGAAAGAAATGAGAAGATTTAATTAAATAGCAACATATCTTAGGAGAAAATATACCCCGACTCACTGATGTCTTATCTTTAGTCAAGCCAAATGGACTTTAGGGGGGGAAATTGTTTACAAACTGTAGTCCATCAAGTAATACTTACAGGGTTTAACATCACAGACCTGTATATAACAGCTCATCACAAAATAGCAAACACTACAAAGCATGCTTTGGAGACTGAATGAGACACAAAAATAAGATGCAGCTCACCAAGCCTTCAGCAACGTATTTTAAGATGCTGAAGTTAATCTACGTGAGGTTGATCAAATGTTTGGAAAAAGAACTGCATCTTTTTTACCGATTCCAAATTATTTTTCTTCCTGTTACTTGTGCCTGTTTCACCTAGGGTCTGAGAGTTTGGGGCTGCAGGCAGAGGTTACTGCATGTTTCTCTGAATTTCAGTTCAAAACTGAAAGGTTGGCTATAAAGGAAACTAGAATGGATTCACTCTTTATGCTAGAATTAAAAGTAAAATACAGACTTCTTTGATTGCTTGAGGCAGACCCTAGCTGAAAGTAATATTTTGAAGGTGTTATCACAAACCAGCTACCCTAACATTTTATTAGCCTCACATAAATATAAAGTGATGAATGGATGCACGCACTCAGAGAAAAAAGGAAACTGATTACCATGCACCTTCACAGAAAGTCATTTGTGGTAAAGACTGATAATCTGAAAAGCACCTCTGACCCTGGTGAGACCAAGGTCAGAATTTCCACTTGCTTATAGAGCCACAATGGTGCTGTTAAACTCCGGACTAAACTGTGTGTCTTGCTTTGCTTCAGACTAGGGTCTTCAGTGGTGTTAGCATGCTGATTTCTGACTGCTGTCAAAACATAGTTGTGGGAGCTGCTTTCTTCCTTAGTATTTTGCATATATAGGACATATGGTGTATTCCTTGTAATTCCATCTAAAAGTGAAAAAGCCTGTTACTCTTACACATGTTACAATGTTAACATTCAACAGAATTTTATATTTCTGTTCTAACACATTTAATCAAATGAGGATGAAAAGTTTGAATAAAAATACTGAGTTAAAATCTTTTTGTCTGGAAGTCAGGGATGCAAAATAGTTGAAATATTTGACAAACTCATGTTGCATTTATAGTATTGCTTTGGAGAATTTCTAATTGACAGCTTTTTTACGGTTTTCTTATATTTCTTTGGGTTGAGGGCTTTGTTTTAAACATTGACATAATGTTTTATTTGTTGTGGAATTTAAAAAAAAATAAGAAAATATTTTGTTTTGAGTTGCATAAACTTCAATTAAAAGTTAATTAAAAGCTATTTAATTTACCAAAAATACCTTTTTTCTTAAGAAAGTAATATGTAAATATTTGCACAGCTCTAAATTCTAATAAAAAAAATTTGCTGCTTTGGTACTAAGGGCTTCCAAATGCACTTTTCAATATGTATGTGAAATACATTCTTATTTATACTGAATTTTGTTATAACTTGAAGCAATTTAGATGAAGACTGATTATGGTAGGAGTTGTACAAATGCATAAGGGAGAATTCTTGAGACTAATTACTCAAGTTCTAACCAGCTCAGACAATGGAAATATTAATCTAATTTTACAGAAGGGAAATCAGCACACCAGTTTAAATGACTTGACTGGAATGATAATAGTTCAGTTCTTCAGTGACAAATACAGCACAGTATTATCCTGGTCCACAGAAAGTTTTCTAGGACTCTGCTACAGCTTTGTGAAACTCAGCATTTCATTTCAGTGTCTTCAACAGAAATACACAGCTTAATAAAAGAAAATAGCCATCTTAACTACATGGAGAGGAAATAAGTTTTATGTACTTTGCCATTATCAGAGAAAGGGGGAAAAGAACACAAAAAAGTACCGAGTACTTTCTTAGTGCCCAAAGATTTTCATAGTCCTTTTTCCCACACAGAACTTCTGAAATAAAATTAAGCAAAACTAGAAATATTCCAGAAAGGTGGGTAAACCTTGAGTGAAAACTGCCAGTAATCTGCACATGCAGTTTAATCCAAAGAACAATCAAAGTTGGAAATTGGCTTAAAAGCACGTATGGTGTTGTTTCAAACATTACTACGGCACACAAAACTGTTGCAGGATCAAGTGAATCAGACTCAGAGCATAGCACAGAAGTCTGAAAGAGTTCAAGACTCTGCTGTGCTGTTTACCAGCCCCACAACTTTAACAGCCTTCAAAAAGACTGACTGAGAGGTCTCAGACTCAAGGCAGAAGCTAGGTATATGCACATATCTCAGACATTTCAGTGAAGATGAAAAGCGTCCAACATATTTAGTTGTCTTCTTTGTTGCTGTTCAAGTTGGCCAAAGGAGAACCCACTGCTGAAGGTTCTGGACAAAGAGAACTGGGACAGGCACAAAGCAATTATTATGTTATTGTTCAATTACTCTACAATTATGAATCATCCAACAGAGAAGCTGCTTTGAAAATTCTACTTTTCAGAAGAGGGTTTTATATACATAGTAGGTTTCTACAGGGTGAGAAAACCACAAATAAGTCTGTCCAGTTTAAAGATGATGATTGTCTCCTCACAGTGTCTAGCAGTTATATTACAGAAAGCTCAAGAACAATAAGGAGGATGGTGTAAATAAGGCCATTTTTGGAAGTCCCACACCCCAGAATCTCTTTCATTACTTTGTTTTTGTATGCGGCACAATGAAAGATAGGTTATTTTTTGCAGAATAGTCAATGTCAGACAGTCTTAAATCCTACTGTTTGGATACTCATGAACACTGACAGTCAGAAATTGTAGAATGTTTTGCTTTTGTTACCAAATAAAGTGTAACTCTGCCAATTAACTGAGCTGTTATATACCAAGGGCCAGATTCTCCAATTATACAAATATCTTTTTAAAAAGCTCCTGCAGATTCTAAGGTTTTAAATTGGGCATAAATTACATTTGTACTCTCTTCAAGGCTCCTTTAGCCTGCTGGAATGATGAAAGTTGATTTAGCATAAATGAAAATCCAGCCCCCCAAAACTCATTATAGTGCTTGGATTGAAGCTTTCTCAGCAAAGTCAGTTCACTACAGAACATGTCACTTCACAGTCTGTCAATCCTTTCCTCTGCACCTCTGCAAAATTTAAGCCTAGCCCCTGAGAACTTGACCCTCCACACACCAGCACTGTACCACAGTAAGTCAAATGCATGGGGCCATGGAAGAGGAAGCTGCAGAGCCTCAAAATATATGATGGACATAATGTATAAAATCCTTTTGACTTACAAAAAGTTCCCACCCATTGAGCAAATTTCAAGTTAAGGAAAGGTACCCCACTATTAAGTTCTCTCAGGCTTTCATGACCAGAAACTGTAACTAAATTATTAAGTTGCAATCTTACATTGACTATTTTTGTGGTTAGTTTTTTCTCACCAGCCATCACTCCTTTCAACTACCCTGTTGTCTCCCTCCCCTGCACCTGACACTACAGTGGCCTTATATAGCCTCCCCTTTCCACAGGCATACTTTCACTGATTTGCATGTTTACTTCCAGAATGCGATTCCTTATGAACATATTTTTCTGTTGATTTAGTAAACATAGGCTAACATCTTCTGGATGTCAGAAGAATTTCATTCATGATACTCACTAGCCAATATCTGTATGAATTTCCTGAAAAATGCTAAACCTTGAACTGAAAATACTTAACATGCAAAATTCACTCTTTTCTCCTCTTTTACTTTGTGTATCAAGTTAACTGATGAACCTCAACACAGGATGCATTTTACATATTCCACCTCTATCTATATTTTTCCTACATTTTGCTGCATGATAATTAGAGTGAACAGGATGTCCTGCATTTTTTAATGATGCAAATAGTTGCAAGTTTAGTTATTTTGTCAGCAATTACATAAGTCAGAGTAATTAGTTTGTCAGATGACCCAAATCTATGTTCATATAACAATAATCTTATTTCTGTCCATATATCTTATGTTCTAAGCCACCTGTTTTGAATTCCTTTGTTTATGCTAGAATAAACAAGGAATTTATGGTCTTTTATTTAAATTAAATAAGAATAACAGTTTATGTTATACCTTTTATAAAGATGCACACTCCTATGCCTTATCAAGATTCATTCTCGGAAGTTCCCCTTCCAAACTTTTAAAAGGTAGAATTTGCATAAGAATAGGTCTTGCATAAGTAATGCTCCACAGAGTGTCAGTGGAAAGCTGGTTTTGTTTAGTTAATACCTGGGCCTAACCAGAACTGTTGAGCAGAAATATATAAGTAGAAAAATGGATTTAAATGGTCTTTTGCTACTTTCAGCAAAATTGACTTCATTGTGTCATTTTAGATGGATTTTTAACAAAACTCTTCTCAAAGTGTTTGGAAGTTTCCACTGGCTAAAACATGGGCTTTAGGAAAACCAGCATTAGAAGTTTTTCAGGAAATACTTAAATAAATGGTAGTTCGAGCTGTTATGAGAATAGACTGTGTCCCTTAGCTTTTTCTTAAAAGAAAGAAAGAAAGAAAGAAAGAAAGAAAGAAAGAAAGAAAGAAAGAAAGAAAGAAAGAAAGAAAGAAAGAAAGAAAGAAAGAAAGAAAGAAAGAAAGAAAGAGAGAAGAGAGAGAAGAGAGAAAGAGAGAAAGAGAGAAAGAGAGAAAGAAAGAAAGAAAGAAAGAAAGAAAGAAAGAAAGAAAGAAAGAAAGAAAGAAAGAGAGAAAGCGAGAAAGCGAGAGAGAAAGAAAGAGAGAAAGAGAGAAAGAGAGAAAGAGAGAAAGAGGAGAGAAGAGAGAAAGAGAGAAGAAAGAAGAGAAAGAGAAAGAGAGAAGAGATGAGAAAGAGAGAAAGAGAGAAAGAAAGAAAGAAAAGAAAGAAAGAAAGAAAGAAAGAAAGAAAGAAGAAAGAAAGAAAGAAAGAAAGAAAGAAAGCGAGAAAGCGAGAAAGCAAGAGAGAAAGAGAGAAAGAGAGAAAGAGAGAAGAGAGAAAGAGAGAAAGAGAGAAGAGAGAAAGAAAGAGAGAAAGAGAGAAAGAGAGAAAGAGAGAAAGATGAGAAGAGAGAAAGAGAGAAAGAGAGAAAGAAAGAGAGAAGAAAGAGAGAAAGAAAGAGAGAAAGAGAGAAAGAGAGAAAGAGAGAAAGAAGAGAAAAGAGAGAAAGAGAGAAAGAGAGAAAGAGAGAGAGAAAGAAAGAAAGAAAGAAAGAAAGAAAGAAAGAAAGAAAGAGAGAAAGAAAGAGAGAAAGAAAGAGAGAAAGAAAGAGAGAAAGAAAGAGAGAAAGAGAGAAGAAAGAGAGAAAGAGAGAAAGAGAGAAAGAGAGAAAGAGAGAAAGAAAGAAAGAAAGAAAGAAAGAAAGAAAGAAAGAAAGAAAGAAAGAAAGAAAGAAGAAAGAAAGAAAGAAAGAAAGAAAGAAAGAAAGAAAGAAAGAAAGAAAGAAAGAAAGAAAAGAAAGAAAGAAAGAAAGAAAAGAACCAACCTGTATAAATTTTTTGGTTGGTTAATCATGTGTACCATTTAAAGAGTCCAAAAACTTCCAAAAAGTTCCACCATTTATTCCTACTTTGAACTTCTTCCAGACACTAGACTTCATTTTGCTTTTGTCTGAAAGATTAAGGAGTTCTCAAGTACTATTAATCTTCTCCTGGTGAGAGGTACTCCTCTATTGATGGTACGTATCAAGCCCCCATTATCCAAGATACTGAATAACACGCTCAAGGTCACAAAGATACATGTGATAAAACAGAGAATGACAGTGACTTCTGTGCTAACACCTTAACGTCAGGATCATTCTTCCTCTGTGGAGGACACCATTTTGCCACTAATTCAAATTATCTCAAATGGGAAAATAGAAAGAGCTTCATCAGTTTCATACTGGTTCATGTTTTAGACTGGCTTTCCTGAGGACACAGGGCCAGGCTGAGTCTTGCTGTACCTCTCCTGTGTTAGACAGACACACACAGACAGAACGTTTGTCAAAAAAATAATTTATTAAGGTCTTTTTTTAGAGTAATATTTATGTGGTAAACTGAAGGTCTCAAATACATGAGCCATTTGCTGCCAGATGTTGACAGGAGACTCCGTTACAAGCATCCTTGTAGCAGTATCTTCAGCAGGATTAAACAAGATGTGCCAAACTGTAGTTCTGGTTAATTATGATCCAGCTCACCTATGGTCCCGTGTAACTCCTCCATCATACACATCATCTTCTTCTACTGACTATCTCCAATTGCATGCAGAAGACCGTCTTACAGGACTCCTTCTGCACAAGCAGGGACAGTTTCTACAGAGTATTTGAAATCTGCTTATGGCTTGTTCATAACTTTTTTCCACAGCAGGAACAGCCTGAAGACATCTCTGCTGTAGACTGCCCCAGATATCCCCACCAAGAGCACTAAGCAATGCATCTCAGCATATGAAAAGTGCCTAACAGGGGGCCTGAGCACAGTGGGGCTCCCTGGAGTGGGGGGTGATCCAGGACTGGTTGGTGCCCTCCCCACAAACTCCTTTACCAATTGGTCAGTTGTTCTGCTGTGAAGGTGGCTATGAATAACCACTCTGTCTCTTGTTGACACATCATCTTGAACCAGTCCTGTATGCAAACTACACAGAGACTAACCTACACAGGACTAACCACATAAGGCATGGACACAGGCAGAGCCCTGGTACCCAGCTATACCATAGCTGCAACTATCAGTCAAACTTGAATTTCATTCTCATAGAATCACAGAATCACAGAATCACAGAATCATCTAGGTTGGAAAAGACCTTGAAGATCATCCAGTCCAACCATTAACCTAACATTGACAGTTCCCAACTACACCATATCCCTCAGTGCTAAGTCGACCCTACTCTTAAACACCTCCAGGGATGGGGACTCCACCACTGCCCTGGGCAGCCCATTCCAACACCTAACAACCCGTTCTGTAAAGAAATGCTTCCTAATATCCAGTCTAAACCTTCCCTGGTGCAACTTGAGGCCATTACCTCTTGTCCTATCGTTTATTACTTGGTTAAAGAGACTCATCCCCAGCTCTCTGCAACCTCATATCACAGTTGCAGCTTAAATACTACAGATCTGGCCTCACCTGCCAAAATCCTTGTGGTTTATTCCAAAATTTGAAAAATTGTTTTTCTTTGCCCTTTGCAACACTCACTACAGATTAGAAAACATATTCTATTTTATCCTTAAGGAAGTTTCAACAAATGAGAGAAATCTTGTAAAACCAGTAGTGTAATTGGAATAATATGAATGATATGGATGGAGAATGAGATATCATCCTCCTTGTTTCCCTCTCTCTGATATCCATCTGCCTTTAGTGTAAAGTTCTCCTCTTTTCCTCTCATCATCTTCAGAAACTGTATTCCAAAGAATGCCAACACCAAGAAGCTAGGTGAGGTTACCATGATAAACAATATGAAAAAAACCAAGCTAAGTAATAAGGAACAAAGCAAATGTTTATCACTGCAGGAATGAACAATACCAAAAAAAAGTAATTCCCAAGACTGCTGGAGAGTGGAAGACTTATGGGAGAGCAACCAATGAGCCTGAGAAATAGATCTGTTTGCTCAGGAAGTAAAAATTAAGATAATCCAGCTGAGTGACTGAATAAAATGCAAAAAGAAGTTGTATAGTCAATATGAATATGTAACAAACAGTGCAAAGGTGATACATCTCCCCTGGCTTTAGGTATTTACAGTACATTTGCCTGATTTGTCTTCCTTTACATGTAGCAAAGAGAATTGGGCAGCTTCATGGTGTGATGCATGTTGTCTATTGCAGATATTTTTTTTAGCATGCCTTTGTCATCAGCAAGGCACATAGTACAGCTATCACCTGTGCTGTAGAGGACTATGTGTAGCTATCCCATATTTGGTAAGATAAATTCAATCCTTTGAAGCCAAGAATGGGGAGATTTGCCTTCTGAGGGAGACATAATGGGGAAAAAAAAAAAAAAACACCTTTGCCATAAAACTCAGATTCTTTGCAGGACTGTTTAAATACTCCATACTGGACCTATTTCTATTCTGCAGAAACAAATTCAGGCCTAAGGGCTTAACTGTTCACTGACCATGGTACGGATATAAGTTGCCACTGATCAGACATGCACTGCTCTGCCTGTGTGTTGGTAATTAACATCATAGCTTCTCTTCTGCCAGGTTTCCTTGGTACAAGTGAAATCTGCTTGGTTACTGGCTGAGGGCCTTAGCCAATGTCACTGGCAAGCTGTTATTTTAAATAGTCACCTGCTTCTTCCAGTATAACACTTTTACTCTAGAAGTGAGTAGCCTTTGAAGGGAAAACCCATTTTCCTAATTCTAGCAGACTGATTATTTTCACTTTTCAGTTTATATTGTTGGTCTTCACATTTGTTATAGCACAAGAGGTTCAGTCTTGAATATTCTTCAAAATGTCAATTGTAATTCTTATATGTCCTTTGAATTGTATTTCATAATTTATTCATGTTGAGAATTGCTTCTTTTATTATGAACTTCAAACTGATGAGCTAAACAAATTCATGCAACTTTACCTTGCAGAAGGCACTGCCATTCTAACATCCATTTCCATCAAGAAAATGTAGTAGTCTGTAAACAGAGATCCAACCGTAGCCACTGTTTTGAAGTAATTCACATGGTCAGACTGCTACAGATAAGATTTACAATAAAAATTTATTAGACCTTGTAAGCCTAACACATAAGGTAATATCTTGTTAAAGAGGCCCTCTGAAATGGTTTTCATACAAAAACTTGTGGTATCCAGCTTGATTTGAGTCTGTGGAGTTTTCTGCTTTGTTGGTAATATTAAGCTTCTTTATTTGGCTGACGTTTTCTCTCATGTTGCATTCTTTGTTGCTGGCATCTAAATCCAACATATTGTAGAGCAATATGCTCTACATATTGCAGTACAGTTGTGTTTAGGAGGCATGCCATCAAACAAGGTAGCAGTTATCTGTTTGCCTTCTTTTTCCAGAGCCCAGTACAACACAATTTTAACCTACCAAAGGGTTCTCTAGATATGGCAACCAACTGCAGCAGTCAGACCTTCCCATCATTCATAAAACTTCATCCTTTCAGCTGAGAAGTCATAGTATTACTCAAAAGCACCTCAGGTTTGTAGTCAAGGAAATTAGCTATTTATTTCTGATTGTGCCAGAATGAGACTGCTAGCACATTCAATCCTTCCTAGAAGGAAGGGGAAGAGGGTTGCTCTGAGAAAAAAGGGTAAGTCTACACTCATCAACCTTCTACCAGCAGCCCCGCTTTCAAATAATATCCATCAAGGAGCAATGGTACTACTCTTCTTCTGCATCTTTCTTTTCTCAGTTTACCTGTGAGGTCTCAAGTGTTCAATTCTGTAATTTGTTAGGCAAGGGGTTCATTAGAAGGAAGTGAATAATCTTTTAAGCAGCCTACTTCAAACCATCCTATTATGCTGCCTCAATTCTCGCTGAACTTTAGCTCCCTCTCTTAAAAGGCATTATGCAAAAGAAAACAAAAACAGACAAAAAATGCTAATAGTACAACATCTGAAATAGAGGGAAGACAAAATTATAATCTGCTAAATTGAAAGCAACTGTATACCAGGTTGGAGGCTGTTGTGAACATTAAGTCTTTGAGTCTATTAGTAAAATCAAATCCCTCCTCTCCACTAAACTATTCTGATGACAAAGCAGGGAAGAGTGATTAAAAAATAAAAAATAAAATAGTAGCAGCAGTAATTCTTCAGTGTCCCTGTTGGAAACTATGTGCTACCCTGGTTAATTTCAGATGGGTCTGGCACAAAGCAGCTGAACTATCTTTCACTCCACCCATTCTGACACTTTTTGCACTATATTTTCTATTTTTTAAGTGTTCATAAAGCAACCAGCCTATCCCTGGACTTAGATATTGATCTAGTCTCAGTGGTGCTGAGACATCAATTTACTAATCAGTGTCTGCTATGCTTTATATTACCTTTCATTTCTCCCTATACGCAGCAAAAATAGCTCAAGGATTTCAGAAGCAGTACAGCAGGTGATGTTAATACGTACATGGCAGAATGAATCACTCCCTCTGAGGTGTTTAACAGCAATCATTTTCCCAAGCATTTTATTATGAGCAAGTTTTTCCTTTTCAGCAAGATTTTCAAAGTGAGAGTGTATTGAGTGGAGAGGAAGGAGGGCCCATCAGAACTGCTTCTCAGACCTCTGGGGACAGGAAAGACTGAGAGATAACGATTGGAAAATTCAGCCACTTCTCTAGATTGGGAAAATAGTTTTGGATGGCTGATCCTCTCTGCTTACCTGACCTTCAGCTGGCACTCCTCCAATGGCACTATAGCACTCCTTTGCAGATCTGCTGTGAAGGGTTACTGGTTTGGTTTTCTACAATAAGGCTGTAGCAGGAAGAGAGAAAGATCAGAGCCAGGCAGCAAGAAGGAAGGGAAATAAGTTCTTGCAATGGCCAAAGTCACCAAGTCCCCAGGCTGCCCTCTTCCCTATGCAAACAAAACTGTGAGAGTAACTCATGTTGAAATTTACTAGGTCCCCCATAACCTTCTCTCAAAAGCAAAGTTATTTTGAGTTGGCTCTAAAACACTTTCCTTCTCCCTCTTCTTCCTTGTCTCTATCCTAATTTGAAGCACATACTGGCTGAAACTAAGTATGGATAGAAAAAGATATCGATTTCAAGTTCATTTTATCTCAATGTCTTGTGAAAGAAGAATTAACAGATGCATTTTAAAAATGTAAAAATTAAACAGGACTGGTTTTATTCCCTCTTTTCCTCTTACCTGTTATCACTGAAACCATTCGAAGTTCAAAAGCTGTTTCAGAAACTCAAGAGAAATGCACTCCTGTGCATAAATTAAGCACCCCAGATTGTCACCTGGCTTGAACTAACTCATTTCTATCTCTCGTGAGGGATGAGAAGAATCTAAAGCAAAGAAGGAAAAATGTGGTTAAGGTACTCAGTATTTCATAGGTAGGTGTCCTGCTATTGAAGAGAAATGCTGGGTCTTTCATTGAAGGAATGAAAGTAAATTGTCTATACCCAGGCATTGGTAGGAGTTTAGTAGATGTAGTGTGAATTTGTTTTCCTCTCTAATAATTCTAATTACACCATGTGATGAAGAAGCATGTCAAAACCTAATGTGCATCAGTTACAGGTTGTCTGCATCTTAGTCACTGCAAACTGGCATAGATTTCCTATAAGAACACAATACTTAAAATAATTGTCTTCACCAGCTGTGTAGTGATGCCCCAGAAAAGACAGCCAGATATAGGCTATGGTCAATCATTGAGATGAGAACAGAAAGAGGGAAGTGGCAAAATGAAGAATCTGTTGATCACAGTGTACTATTCTTTGCATATAGAGGATAACACAAAATTATCTTCATTCTGGGCACTCAAAGAGCAGACAAGAGAGAGGACCTGCAGCCAACCCTATTCAGTGTTTCAGCAGCTTCATAAACTCAGCTTCATAAGTAATTTTTTAATGGGTTTCTACGCTAATTTTGGAAAGGAATGGCAAAAGATCATATCCTAGAGAATCACAACCCATCTCCAAATATTCACTTACTTCATAAACAAGGGGCTAGAATACCTAGAAGAGGGGCCAATCACACCTCCCTTAGCCAAACACAGACCTACAAAACAAATCCTTAATGACAGAAAATGTGATGATCTATTAAAAAATGCAAAAAATTAAATCCAGTGTATCAGTTTCGAGATTTACCAAAAAGGCAAAACACTGCCACAACTCAAGTAATATCAGTACAACTTACTGACTTTTCAGGTAGCCTTCAGCTAGCACCTGCTCAACTCTCTCTTGTATTTAACGAAATCCAGTAAGTTCCATGTTACGTGTGACTTATATATCATTTACCAGGTTGGATATTCCACAATTCCACATTTTAATTCACTAATATTAAGCAGATGTAGAACTACTGTAACAACAGGTTGGCCCTTCAATCAGAGGGGAGACAACAGTATAGAGAGCTGAGAACATTGAAAACAAATTTTCTGATTTGGGCTTTGTTAAGATTCTTCCAGCAGATTCCTAATTCCCGTGACTGGTATTAAGCAAACAAAAATGAGATATTTGAATGAGGCCATGTTAAACAGTGGCAATGACTTGCACACCACGGGGTAGGATTGCTCTGTCTATCATTTGCTTATCAGCTAGCTCCAGTATTATTTAACAGCATTCAGAAGATCTTTAAAGGTCAGAGCAGAGTAATAGAAATACAGCAAAAGAAAACAAGCATGCACAGTTAAGATTTCTGACAAAAGCAGTCAGTCACAGCAGATGCTTTCACATTCTTTTACTTTTTATTGCTCTAATATACACACAAAAAAAAGAAAACTCATTTGTCACTGTTGAAGCCAAGAACAATGAGTCTGAGGAGAGGTCCCATATGTTTAGCATGCTGTTCTGCATCTATGAAACACTCAGAAGCAACAGGAGTTTCCACTGCCTTTGTAGAGAAGCATCGAAGGGAGCTTTCTTCTCCCACTCTTTTTTTTTTCCATTTCACTGAAACCATTGAAACAACATGCAAAAAGTTTCTTCAAAGCCTCTGTTGGCTGTCAAGCTTATTCTTAGCTATTTAACACTAGAGATACAGATGTGGCAGCTAGTGTTGGAAAAATATAAGCACAGTGGTTTTAAATTTGAATTTAAAGAAACAACCAAACAAAAAAAATCATTATAATAAGCAAGAAGTGATGAAAGAAGGAAGAAAGAATGATTTATTTTCTGAACTATGTTGTCTTAGATTTCTTTCTCCCTGTGTATCTCATTTCTGCTTTAATAGGGTGTACAAAGAAGCACATCAAGGGGTGTGAATTGTTATAATGTACCAGCTGATCATCTACAACATTAAAATATGCCTTCTGTAGATCAACCATTTAAACACAAATCTTTCAGAAGGCTTAAGTATACCATTTAACATAATAAATATAAGAAGTATCATGACATAAATATAAGTAGCATGACACACAAACTCGTGAAGCATTCTGTATTTTTTTGCCAGCAGATCAATACCTGGCTCTGAGCCTGGTGTCACCGGCAGAATTTTGGGGGGTTTAATCATGGGTCAGTTTACATGACACGGGGCCTGCTGGCGACAGATGGGGTACACCTGTTTCATAGGGAGAAAAGGATTTTTGTGCAGGAGTTAGCAGGGCTCATTGAAAGAGCTTTAAACTAGATTTGAAGGGAGAAAGGGATAAAACCAGGCTCTCTAGAGATAAGCTTGAGGGCAACACACCAGTGTTTGAGGGACGGTGTGCTAGTGAGGTCCTTTGGACTGCCATCTCAGTGGAGGTGGGGGATGGAGATTCATGTGACAGCAAAGACACAAGGGTTATTGATGTGTTAGAAACCACAGAAGCACCTGAGAATGATTACATAGGAATTAGGGCTTCTCCCCCCAGAAAAGTGGTGGGATCAATAGCCTACTTGAATCACATTTGCACCAATTCGTGCAGCATGAGCAACAAACAATGGAAGCCATTGTGCAGCAGGAAAACTATGACATAGTTGCCATCATGGAAACATGGTGGGATGATTCACACAACTGAGGTGCTGCAATGGATGACTATAAGAACTCAGAAGAGATAAGCAAGCAAGGACAGGTGGTGGGGTAGTCCTGTATGTTAGGGAGTGCTTTGGTTATCTAGAGCTTGACAATGGGATGAAAAGGTCAACAGTGGGTGAAAATCAGGGGAAGGTCAACAAAACAGTTATCATGGTGTGAGTCTGCTATAGACCACCCAACCAGGATGAAGAGGCAGACAAAATATTCTATAAGAAACTAGAAGAAAGCTGAAAATATCTAGCCCTTTTTAAGGGACTGTGTTGGACTGTGTTTGTCTCGACATTGCTGCTGCACCACTACCACTTCCTGGCCTCAGCATCCTGTTGCTATGGAGGAGTATGCTCTGAAGGAGACAAATTGTCCCCGACAAAACCACGACATCCTCTCAAAGCTAAAACAACAACATCCTTGGTAGCGCCTACCAAGCTGCACCTGCGCGCAAGCCGGGTGAAGAGGAAATCGGGGTGAGGAAGATGTGCGGAGGTTGAAGACGCCACAGGCCGACCCCCCCCACTGACATGACCACCATAAACACCCGGGCATGCATGCATGGAGGACCACGGGGCGGCACATATTACAGTGAGCTCCGTGGAAATGGGCAGACTTTTCGGAGAAATCATGGGGACTGGGGCAATAAAAGGACTGCATACTCCTCTCTCGGGATCCTTCCTGATTTTGGTCCTCCTTCCTTGGAGCAGGGACTTTGGCGGAGCTTGGAGCACCATCACACATTGCTGGATTTGTGGCAGTGGTAATTAATCTTGCTACATCTCTACCGTTTCCTTGTTTAAGGATTCTGACTTTTCCTTTCTTTTTCTCTCTGTCCTATCGCTGTTATCAGTTATTACTGAAAATAAAGTTTACAAGGTTGTACGGCATCTGACCTCATTTGTGTCTTAATTTCGCTCCTGGGATTGTTTATGAACCCTCCCTGATATCGGATCAGGACACCCTTGTTCTCATGAGGAACTTCAACTTACCGAATGTCTGCTGGAAATAAGAGTAGATCAGAGAGGAAGCAGTCTAGGATGTTTCTGGAGTCTGTGAAAAATAACTTCCTGATAGAGCTGGTGAGTGAGCCAGCTAGGGAAGGCTGAACCTGTTGTTTGTGAACAGAGAAGGACTTGTGGGTGATGTGATGGTTGGAGGCTGTCTTGGGCACAGCAGTCACAAAATTATAGTGCTTTCAATTCTTGGAGAAGGAAGGGCATCAGCAGAACTGCTACTTTGCACTTCCAGAGGGCAGACTTCGGCCTGTTTAGGGGCCTGGTTGACAGAGTCCCTTGGGAGGCAGTCCTGAAGGACAAAGGAGTCCAGGAAAGCTGGACATTCTTCAAGAAAGAAATCTTAAAGACACAGGAGTGGGCTGTCCCCATGTGCCAAAAGACAAGCCAGTAGGGAAGAAGACCAGCCTGGCTGAACAGAGAGTTTTGGCTGGAACTCAGGAAAAAAAAGAGTTTATGACCTTTGGAAGAAGGAGCAGGCAACTCAGGAGGACTACAAGGATGTCATGAGGTTATGCAGGGAGAAAATTAGAAGGGTCGAAGCTCAACTAGAACTTAATCTGGCTACTGCCATAAAAGACAATAAAAATGTTTCAATAAATACATTAGCAATAAAAAGAGGACTAAGAAAAATCTCCATCTTTTATTGGAGGCAGGGGGAAACATAGTGACAAAGGTTGAGGAAAAGGTTGAGGGACTTAATGCCTTCTTTGCCTTAGTCTTTAATTGTAAGACCAGTTTTCTTAGGGTACACAGCACCCTGAGCTGGAAGACAGGGATGGGGAGCAGAATGAAGAGCCCATAATCCAAGGGAAAATGGTTAGTGACCTGCTACACACACCACTTAAGACACACACACGTCTATGGGGTCAGATGGGATCCACCGAAGGGTACTGAGGCAGCTGACGGAAGTGCTCACCAAGCCACTTTCAATCATTTATCAGCAGTCCTGGCTAACTGGGGAGGTCTCTGTTGGCTGGAGGTTAGCAAATGTGACTCCCATCTACAAGAAGGGCCAGAAGAATGATCTGGGAAACTACAGGTCTCTCAGTCTGACCTTGGTGCCGGGGAAGGTTATGGAGCAGATCACCTTGAGTGTTATCACATGGCACATACAGGAAAACCAAGTGACCAGGCCCAGTCAGCATGGGTGTATGAAAGGCAGGTCCTGCTTGACTAACCTGATCTCATTCTATGACAAGATGACCCACTTAGTGGATGAGGGAAAGGTTATCTATGCCTAAACTTTCATGAAGCCTTTCACACTGTTTCCCACAGTTTTATCCTGGAGAAACTGGCTACTCATGACTGGATGGGCATACTCTTTGCTGGGTAAAAACCTGACTGGACTGCTGGGCCCAGAGAGTGGTGGTGAATGGAGTTAAATCCAGTTGGCAGCCGGTCACAAGTGGTGTTCCCCAGGGCTCAGTATTGGGGCCAGTTCTGTTTAATATCTTTATCAATGAATGGGACAAGGGGATTGAGTGCACCCTCAGTAAGTTTTCAAACGACACCAAGTTGGGCAGGAGTGTTGATCTGCTTAAGGGCAGAAAGGCTCTACAGAGGGATCTGGACAGGTTGGATCAATGGGCCAGGCCCATCTGTATGAGATTCAGCAAGGCTAAGTGCCGGGTCCAACACCTGGGCCACAAGAACCCCATGCAATGCTACAGGCCTGAGGAAGAGTGGCTGGAAAGCTGCCTGGTGGAAAAGGACCTGGGGGTGTTGGTCAACAACTAGTTGAATATGAGCCAGCAGTGTGCCCAGGTGGCCAGTCCTGGCTTGTATCAGAAATAGTGTGGCCAGCAGGATGAAGGAAGTCATCATTCCCCTGTACTCAGCACTGGTGAGGCTGCACCTTGAATAGTGTGTTCAATTTTGGGCCCTCATTACAAGAAAAACATTGAGGTGCTGGAGCATGTCCAAAGGAGGGCAATGAAGCTGGTGAAGGGTCTAGAGCACATGTCTTATGAGGAGCAACTGAAGGAAGTGGGGTTGTTTAGCCTGAAGAAAAGGAAGCTCAGGGGAGACCTTATTACCCTCTACAACTATCTGAAAGGAGGTTGTAGCGAAGTGGGTGTTGGTCTCTTCTCCCAAGTAAAAAGAAATAGAACAAGAGCAAATGGCCTCAAATTGTGCTAGGGAAAGTTTAGATCGGATATTAGGAAAAATTTCTTCACTGGAGGGGTTATCAAGCATTGGACCAAGCTGCCCAGATAAGTGGTTGAGTCACCATCCCTGGAGGTATTTAAAACACTTGAAGATGTGGCACTTAGGGACATGGTTTAGTGGTGGAATTGACAGTGCTATGTTAATGGTTGGACTCAATGAATTTAAAGGTCTTTTCCAACCTACACAATTCTATGATTCTATGATTCCATGTGATAATGAGAAAATGACATATAATCTGGGACTTTCCATATGCAAATATAAAAAGGAAACAGCTGGGTTGCCAAGTAGTCAATTTTTACCAAGTAGCCACGTAGCCAAAATTTTTACTTAGCTAAAAGTAAACTCATATGATCATATGCAATCATCACATATAAAAATATTTTAGTTACAGAGATTATACAATCTGTGTATTCTGTTACATTGAATATATTATTTTATCCAGTCTGTTACATAATCTGCTATTATTCTATATATGAAGATAATAAAAGAAGCATCCAACACCCTGATTGTGTTCCTTTGCATTTGAAACTATGTGTACACAGTAATTCCCATCAGGAGGAACCCACACACTTCTTCACAGTCGTAGACATTGGAAAAGTTAACTAGGTCTCCTCTCATAACAGATGGCTTTGCTGGAGAGAACCACTCTTTGCTCTGAAAACAGTCTTGGTTTTACAAATCTACTTACCTATGGTTTTTATATTTGTTTTCTAGGCTCATTCTGTGTTTATACAGTAAACATTTGAATGTTTCCTCCATATACTTCATTGTAACACAGGAATTCACATCAAAATTTCTTCCTTTGTTATGTGTCCACTATATCGCACAATTAAGATGATGGTTAAATTATTTAGGTTTTCTTCTGGTGGATTTTTTAAACTCTTGATTTCCCAACTCATTTCTGTGATGCAATTCTTGCCTCAAATACATTCATTCTCCTCATGCTTGAGGCCGAAGCTCACAGGGAGGTTTATGTGTAAAAAATGTATGCTGAGTTCGTATCTGGTTAGTTATTGTTATATACATGTGGAATCACACACAAGAATAAGTGAGTTAAGATCATGTAAAGCTGATGGCTACAAATCCAACAGCAAATAGTGGGACTTTCCCCTCAAAAGCCTACTGCTAAATTCACTTCAGATTATACTTGAGCAAGGGTGATACATCCCAAGTACTTTCTAGAGTGGGAGAAAATGGTGGCATTCTCCAGAAAACCAAGATCAAATATTAGCAAAATACTGATGCAACAATCAATATATATTTTTCTGAGGCCTGAAGAGCAAGATACTGGTTTTGAACTTAGCTTGTGACATATTTTCCTATACAAACTGTAGAATATTTAGTTTAAAACTAGAACATACTGTTTAAATATAGTTTCAACTGAATTTTAAACAAGGAAATTAAGGTGCAAATTAGAAGCTCCATGAGACAGGACAGAGGACAAATTCCTGTTTCTTCCAGCACGACATGATTCCACCCAAACTTTCATCTGTCCTGACAGTTTGTATCCACTCAAATATAAAAGGCTCCTGAATTATACACACAGTCAGGGAGTTTTACAAATCTGATTGCCTGGCAAACATATCCTGCTCAGTTTCAGATTACTGCCCAGAATGTGAGACATTACAGTTTCATTCAAATACATAGAAAAAGGGTAAAGGAAGGGCTACCATGGGAGCAAGTTTTTACATATCTATCACTTCCATCCTGTAGGGTATTTTTTCTCTTTACTTGCAGCTGCCTGATGCCAGCACTCAGAGTTACATATAACCATTGGTGACAAAAGACTTACCTACTTCATTCTAGCCCTGACAAGCCATTAAAACAGATTGGTTGGAAATATCAGGAGCATATACCCTTAAACACTTCCTGTATCCCCTAGACAGATTCACTGATTTCTGTAATTAAGGCCAAGTCTAATACAATTATGAGCAGGGTACCAGCTTTTAGACTGCATGACAAACTAAAATTTAAAAAGTCGCTTAATGAACTACAAGCCTGACAGTGACTATGAGGAATATTGTTGAACCATCTGCATTTCTTTTCCTACCTTTGGTAACATTTCTTCCAAATTCAGAGCTTTAACTGTCATGGCTGGAGTTCAGTCCTGACAACTACCTTTGTTACTGCAACTGAACTGCTTCAATTTAGGAGGTGGAAGCAATGCAGAAAGCTGTCTCTTCCCACCCAGGCAGCTGCCTAGATGGTGGCAAAATATTTCCTATACCAAAGCAGCCAGAGTGTTCAATACACTGTTAAGTTGCATTTCTTAAGAGGAACGTCATCACCTTCAGAGCTCCTGGAATCAGTGCACACTTCTTGTGTCTTTTTTCTTTTTTTTTTTTAATAGACAATATTTACTAGTTTGAGGTGCTTCACAAAATATCTGTATAAATTATTTTCAGGAAATAAGATCATTTGCTTTGACTAGTTCATATTGACTGTTTTGAATAAATGAAGTCTATCCAGTCACACTGAATCTCTTGGGTGTCTGTCCCTCAGTCCCCACGAACAGATATATCACAACAGGGAAATATTGACCAAAGCAGAGGGTTTTTCCTAGAGAGCCTTGGATAAATTGCTGCTTCTCCTTATTTCCAATCCATAAAACAAGAACTGCATATTTATCATATCTGAACAGCAACAAAACTTTGACTCAACACCCTTTGGCAAAGAGCTCTGCCATGGGACTTGACTTTGTCTGAAAAGCTAATTCAAGCGCTAGTGACAATTTTTTTTTTACTCTACCTCCTTATTCACAAATGAGATTAACATGCATCTGTCATCTGTCTTTGAGGCAGGTCATCAGCCAAATTCATTTTGCAGAAAGTTTTATAATATCTAGACAGAACCATTCATAAAGCAAGCCATTACACCAGGGACCTCTTCATTAACAGTAATTATGCAAACCAGCATGCCACATAAGAGACTGAGATTATCAGGTGGGTAGCCTGCAATGCAGGAAAGAGTTTGTTAATTTCTGAAAACTGATTAGCATTCTGCTTCTGGCTTAGAAAGCATAGTGGATTTACAGAGTCATACTTGCCTTAATTATTATTTTGCCTGTTCTCATAACTCAAATAATAAAATTAGGCCTACAGAAGATTTTCCTAGACACAGATCTCCCTACATTTCTGTAAATTATTCCAGCACACACTATTACTCAGTTTCTCTTTTTTAATTACTTGTGTCCAATTGCATTATATGATATTATTCATTGTATGTAAGAACTAATCAAGTTAGATTCCCAAGACAGACAGGCATGCTGGTCCTTTCTTTGTAATAGGCAGAAGTTCCATAAATACCTTTATGTGGAAGCACAGTCTTCATTAATATCTGACACACTTTCAGTACACCTGCACCTATCACCAGTATGCCGGTGGCTGGTTTCTTGGGCATTCCTGAACCCCCAGGACTGTGACACAACATTCCCATGTCAGGTCCCAAACCTGCTGGTCAACAGCAAGACTATGAATCTGTGTTGCTATTGGACCAGGTAGTCAGCACCACTGCAGACAGCTTTGAATTCTGTCCTGTGGTAAGACTAGGGTTTCTCACACAGAAAGTTCAGAAAAAATCTCACTCTTAAAATGTTCAGATGTTTGGTACATCCCTGGTAAGGTCTGCAGTTTTCAAGTCAGACCTTCATAAAAACTTGCCGTGAATGGAATGGCTTACAGTCAAAAAATTAATAAATCACCATGTGCTCCCCTATAGATTAATAGAAACCAACTCCTTCCCTTTTAGTCTTGCATGTAATGCAAAACATTTTTTTTTAATTGCCAAAATAAAACACATGATTCTGAACTGGGTCTAAAAAGTATTTGTTTTGCCTCCCCATGTAAATTTCCCCTTCACAGTGGGAAAAACAGGAACTACTAGCATGAACATTTCAGAAATGAAATGCATGCAGTGGCAAAAACTAGCTCTATTTAATTCATTGGGGAATCAGCTTAATATAGGAGCAAAGATACTTAGCGTGGTCTCCTAGAGGTCCTTCCAAGTTTACATTGGCAATAGTCTCTGTTGAAAACATACCTTAATTTTGCAAAATGTTACCTTATATAACTGCCAAAATACTATTAATTCCCCACTTCTTCATGGAGCAAGGTGTGGAGGAAAGGCATCTCAGCTTGATCGAAATTAACAATGTTAGAAAAGCAAAACCAGACATCTTTACATTCTCTTTCAAGAGACAGCAGTGGAGAAATGAGGTATGCTTGTAGGAAAGTTCACAGGTATTTTTTTCAGCGGTGTTTTTGAGCTTTGCTTCAACCTGAGGAAAACAGGAGCAAGAGTGACAAAAAGGATGCAAACATTGCTATCAATGATTAAAAAAAAAGAAAAAAATCTCTGTAGGCAGAAGTTGAATATAATGTTGACTGCAGTTTTTTGTCTCCCTCGGGCAGCAATGTTAGTTCACTGAAGTAATGAATCTGCTATTGACTTTCTGAAAATTGAATTTTATTTTTTATATTGGATTGTTTTAGAAACTGGATCCCAGGTTCAGACCCCAAGCTTTAAAATCTGCTCAAGAATATCACATTGCAAAAGTTACAGTGAAAGTATGGTTCCTGACATCAATGGGAAATGTAGATAAGCCATAAATATCAGTTTTAAAGAATTATCAAAGTGGCAACAAAGCAAATGCAGTTGTGACAGTTTGTGGGAGATTATTTCAGTGCCTTTTTACAGCAGTGAATGCCATAAATCTTTCTCTTCCACCATGAATGGTTTTGCTCAAGAACACACTTCAGCCAGGTGACCTTTTGTATTTTTAAAGTATGAAACATTTCATTCATGTTCATGTTTCGGGAGAAGGAACTGCTTGATCAGCTAAACAGAATTTTTTTTTTCCCCTCCTAGGACATTAAGGACTTGTGCTATCTGCTTTAAAAACAAGATTCATTTTAATTCAATGTTCCAATCAAGGCCATGGATGTAATGCCATCTTCTTGACAAATCTTGTTTAAAAGCCCATGTTTCATTCTACAAGCTTTTATTGACTGTAATCTCATTGTTCAGAAGCACAGTGTCAACACAAACACAAGAAAAGGCTTTTTTCTATCTGGTATAACAACATGATGCAATTGTTTGTGAAAATGTTTACAGATTAAGTGTTTACAACCGATTAATACATCATTTTTAATTTAATTTCTTGTAGACAGATTAGATAGATAATCCCAACCAAATGGATAAAAATTATTTAGCTTAATATACATTCAGGAATAACCAAGACAAAAATGTATTTCAGCACCTGCTGCCTCATCCTTTTCTCTGACTTACCTGCCTTTGCATTCAGAGTAGGTCGTTGGAGATATACAGCGATGAATTACAGCTGAGAATCTCTCACCTCCAACAATCCTACCTTGACAAGGCCTTTTAGACAGATGATAGATAGATAGATAGATAGATAGATAGATAGATAGATAGATAGATAGATAGATAGATAGATATAAATAGGGAGAGAGAGAGAGATACATAGAGATAGATAGATAGATAGATAGATAGATAGATAGATAGATAGATAGATAGATGATAGAGATAGATAAATAGGGAGAGAGAGAGAGAGATACATAGAGATAGATAGATAGATAGATAGATAGATAGATAGATAGATAGATAGATAGATAGATAAAAAATAGTCATAAATTACTTAAGAGCTTAATTTGAAATTATTTTTCAGGGAGACAGATTCCTAAGTGATATTTTCAAATGGTTATTAGAATCCAAAGTCACACAAACGCTTCCAGAAAAGTTGGCCAGGGTTTCTATTAAAAACACATTTTTAGATAAGACTATATGATATAGTAGAAATTATGACTAAATTTTATTTAGGCTCTTGTACTTACATTTCCAAGTTTCAAAGAATTATGTTTAACTGAAAAATGAAATATGAAAATATTTTGTTGAGAGCACAGTGAAGGTGAAAAAGAAATAATGATGCTATTACCTCTTTCCACTATGACATAATAGCTAGTTGTTTACCAAAAGTATCACTGGTGAAATGATCATCACTGACTTTGTAATTATCATTAAGTTTACAGCATTGTAACGTTGTGGTGCATCTGATTCATATAAATGTAGACTTTCTTCTGTGGCTTTAGAAAAAAAAACTCTCAGAAACAAAATACTGAAAAACAAACCAACTGGTGGCGGATGATGGCCTCTTACCCCCTCAAGGAGCTGAAATCTACAAATGTCTCTTACATAAGTAGTCTCGTATGCCCATACTAATTCTCCCCACCACAAAATTTAAAAAAAAAAAAAAAAAAAACATAACTGTCACCTTTGGATCTCTCAGCTGGTCTGGTTGGTGACACTGTTTCCAAGTCCAGGGTTGTACTCTGAAAATTTTGTTCCCTCTTCTTTGGATATCATGATATCACCCCCAGACAACCTGTCTGCTTGTGTTAGCTGAACTCAAGTGCTGTAAAACCACATCTGGAGACACTCAACACCATAAAAAGCCAGTTCTAAGCTACTTCCTGCTGTGCAGACTTCATGCTTTCACCCTTAGCAGATCTTTAATGATGGCAGACATCACACATCAAGATGAATATGTAAATCCAAAGGAAATAACAGTAAAAGTGAGTATTGAAAAATGAAAAAAAAAAAAAAAATAGGAATACAGCTGGAAATAACCCCAGTTATCAGAGAACATTGAAACACAGCACTTCATTGTGAGGCTCTTACAGCACCTATCTGTCACAGCATTGAGTTGCCTTAGAGTGTAACACAGTTTGGGGTCTCCATGGGTGAGTTTTTGCTTGTTCTTGACCAACAGCAATCCTCCACTGCCCTCCAGTATGCTGAACTCCCTCTGTTCACCCTGAAGCAGTGGACTTAGACAAGACATCCTTAAATTTCACCTTTATTTTCTGGATATTGAAGTCCTTTTCCATTTCAGTTACATGAAAATGCCACCAATTTGTGGTGGTGTGGATAATTTTTCCATTTACTTTGCCTCAGAACTAGTTACTGACTCGTCTCTGTTCTTTCTGTTCAATTAAATCATTTTGTTGTCTTGTCTCTTTTCAACTACATCTACTTCAGATATCTGGTAAATAAGTTTTACAGCTAAACAGTTGGGGTTTTTTCTGTAGATAAAATTTATATAATATTCATAGTGCATTACCTATTGCTCATGTGTAACCCAGCACTGTAATTAAATTATTTTCCCAAATTAACTTTGGTTATGTAGTAGCTGGAATTCAAGATCTAATTTAATGTTAGATTAGTGAAACACCTCCTCCAGGGACAGACGTTAGAGAGCTAACAAAACTCTTTCACTGTACTTATAAATGCTGTGAGTATTGGCATGCTCTGCTGGCTGCAGCAGGCAGCAGTCTAGCTACTTGGTTCCTTGTTCACAGTCCCAGAGAGAAGGAAAAAATATCCACTGGAGCAAGTAGCATGAAAATGTGTCTTTACTGTACCAAATAAAACAGGAAAAAAGCTGCATGCAATGGCTTTTTTGCTCAAGTCTAAACCCTAGGTTTGTGGTGAGCACCCAAATAGTTTTCATAGCCAGTGCATTCAAAGCAGTTCTCCCCCTTTTCCTCATCCTTATATCCCTCGTATTTGGGCATGATCATACAATCCAAAAGACATTGGGAGTGTCAGAAGAGTATACCGAGCTGAAAAAGTACTTATGCCTAACTGGAAAGGAACCAAGACAGAGGAGCCTGACCAACACCCACAGCAAATGAGGCCACCATGCCCAAGTGGTTCATGTGGTGGCTGCTGGAGTGAATGCAAACCTCCCATTGAACACAGATGGGGATCAGAAGAGGGACAGCAATTTTTATGAATCAATGGATGTCTTCTGCTGGAACGGTCACTGCTACAGATTTTAAAAGCCCCACAGATACAGCTCCATGATAGTATAAATTGTCACTTAATGTTCTGCAGGTATATTTCTATACAGCTAATGAAAATACTGGCAGAATACTGTAGACTAAGTAAAACCATATGTTTGGGTTAATGCCTAGGTTATAGTGACACTATTCAAGCTAGAATTAGATATACTGCATTTAAATCTTCTAAGGAGGACCACTAAACACTGACTTTACTGTGTAAGCCTGATGTTTTGTATAAACGATGCAGTCAGTCCTGGCTGACAACTATACCCTTGAAGAGGAGCTAAAAGATGAGGGGAACATCCTGACCCAGAAGGCATCAAAAGCTGGATGCCTGCCCAAGAAGCATGAAGTCAGCAAAAATAGTAACTGGGGGAAAGGTAAAGGCAGCAGGGGGAGATCATGACCACCAACTCAGTTCAAGACCAAGAAGATTTGCCCCCACATGCCTGTAAGGAGCAAGTGTGTTCTACTTTACATAGCAAGCAAGACTAATTTAAATGTAACTAACCAATGAGGGACAAAGTGATAAGAAACTAACTGATGGTCATTACAGTAAATATATATTCGTGTAGTTTGAAGTGTATAAATACTTTCAAGTTCTTTTGTGCAGTATGCTAGCTTTGTGGAATTACCACATTACCACCCAGCACCCATCTCTGTGCAGACATGAAATAAAAAATATACCTCAACCCTGTGTGTATTGGCTTGAATAATGGGTGAAAGAAACCTACATTTGGGATATCAATACTAGTTATAAGCTAGCTGAGCAGTTCCATGAGCCTCTTTTTTATTGAGTTAAAATTCCAAGAAAATATTCTCATCTGAGCATGTGAAATTGCCAGCCAAAATAACTTGACAATTTCCCAACGCTACGTAGATAACAGCTTTTAACATTTAGAACACAAGTGCTCACTGGAAAAAAAAAAAATGTTAAACTCTTTCAACGGTACAGATGACAAAATGTAGTTGGGTGATAATGCCTTATTGAGATAGTTTATTCTCTTGTGATTAAAGCATGAATCACAGATCTGATTCTCACTGAAATTTATACAAAATGAGGCCCCAGGATGAAAGAGGAGAGGCACGCTACTTCACTTTTACACTTTTACACCTTCAGCAGGGTTTCCAGACACCCATCCCGCCAAAGTTTCATTCACTCTGAAATATTTCTGTTATTAAGTGTGGAAAGCTGACTCTCTCTAAACTTCTCTCCTATGTCATGTAATTTCTATGCTCTAGCATCACCACATTATATCTCATTAGAGGACTCTCACAACATATGATGTTGTTAGGACAACTTCTGCACTTTTTTTTCAGGGTGATAAATTTCAAGGTGTCACGTGTTCATACTTCGCTTACTCTTATGATGAGGTGGATATTTTATCAACACTCATGCAGTACTGAAAGGCTCCCAGGATATGAGAATTAATTTGACTGCATTGCTAAAGATGTAAATTACACAGGAGGTAGTGTGTTTTAGAATAGCTATTAACACCCAGGATCTGCATTGGTAATGCTTTGCCAACCCACTCCCAGTGCATTCTTAACAACAATAAATAATAATAATTTTGAAAGGAATTATTTTAGTTGCGTGACTGTACTGAGTCTTTATTTAGTGCCAGATGATTGTTGCGGGTGGCCAAGTGCATTGTACCCATAGAGCTATTCACCCCTCCATGAAGACAATGCACAGCCCTTCACTGAATCATGAATGTAAATGAATATATATTTGCACGTGTGTCTATTATTGCAATCTGCAGAAATTCTCCCTTTGAGCTGCATAGAAGCAGAAAACTTACAAAAGGGTGTAAACTGATCTCTCTTTAATGAAGGTGCAAACTTGCCTTCTGACTTGGAGTATTTTGTGCTCCTTGGTGCATGGAAAATTTCTTCTATCAGCTATCAGTTAAGCAGTTGGGCAAAATTCCCTATGAATGCACAAACCCGATACTACTACAGCTCCATTCTAGGGCAGTGCAAAAGGTCAGCTGGACCCCATAGGATTGTTAAGATGGCTCCTGAGTATGAGAAATTAGAGACAAGTGCAGGTTTCTAAAGCTTAGGTCCAGAAGGAACCCATGCAATCTGCTGTGTCAAATCTTTTGTGTAATACAGTTGCACTCCTGCATTTTGAGGTGCAGCAGCATTTAGAGAAATCCATAGATTGCTTAAAGGTGTAGAAATACTTCCAAGATCTGTAGGCATGTTGGACTGATAGGCACCCCCACTATGAGAGTAGAAATGGAAGTACAAGTGCTGACTTTACTGGGAACAAGATAATGATGCAGAAGTTTATCCATTATGTCTGCCACCAGCTATGGGAAGAAAATAGATCTTTACAGAGTATCCTGTGCTTATAAGCTAAATAATATGCCTCAGAAACCTGGTCTCAGCATTGTTTGCTTTTTAACAGCTGGCTGCCTAATTTTCTTTTTTGACACCTAAACAAAATGACACCACATATACAGTGAATTAAAAGTAATAAGCAAAGTTTTGCCGAAAAGTTCAACTGCATTGACAACTTGCTGTTCAGGGTGTCTTTGAACAGCAGCAAAAAGATAGCTCAGGCATCTCAGAAATTATGCAGAGGTATACTGTATAATAAAACTCACTCTTCTTTTGTTCCCTGGTCAAGTTTCTGGTTCTATTACTGAGAAAGACTCAAACACATGGGCTCCTATGGCTATTGCAAAGTGATGAAATGTCCACAGCTAAAAGCAGAGGATGTTACAACTGTTTTGATCATCAAAGCCAAAGAAGCATTACTGTGCAATTTATTGCCTCATGCACACCATGTTAGTCACAAAGAACTATGTTGTTTGTACAAAGCTACCATTACCTGTTTGAAAAGGAGCCAGTCTTCAAATAAGGTGAAAAAAATAATCAACCGCAAGAAACATGCACTTATTTCTTCTCCCTAATATCTATTACTTCATTTTGTACTGCTTCTAATAGAAACAAAATGCTGAAATAATGGCAAGCTGGGACACTTTATTACCTAGAGCATCATAACAACACATGTAGTGTGGCAAACCTCAACTGTAATTTCTCACAGATATTTAGTTTAATTCATTGGTGCTACTTGTACAGAGGGAATTTATTTTGCATTTAAAATGAGCAATTCATTGCTTAAGCTGCTTCACATCCTTTGAAATCTCTGAGCTCATTGTCCATGACAGTCTGAGAGCATCAGTAAGATGCATCTCCATTTCTCCATGTTTGAGGCTGCTGATTGGGAGTTTGAGTTTAAATGCAGGTTTCTTGTGCTTTCCACTGTATCAAGTTCTTTCCTCTTAAACCTTTTTTAATTATTATTATTATACAGTCATACTGCTTCAGTTATTACAGAGTTTTGATACTACAAAACAATTTTCATATCAGAGATCAAAGGACATTGCAAAAGCTCCAGAGTTTTATATATACATCTGTAAAAGGCATTACTAACGTCTTCTTCCAGTTTGTGCTGTTCTAAAGTTCTTGTTTGGGCTTTTTAATTACCACATCCTTTCTCAGTGCCTGATATAGCCAGGTGGAAACAGGCACTACACTTAAAGAGATGACAAACAATTACTAGTAAAATAGGTTATAATAGGATATTGTCCAGTGTAATTCACTTAATGCGGTACAGCCCATATTGCACTTGTGTGGAACTTCATACAATCAGAATATTGTGCCCGAATTTAAGGTCATGCATTCACCTGTTGTGGAATATATTGCACCTCAGAAAATGTATCACCTCTCCAGCAGGACAAATATATCCACAAGCCCTGATAAGCTCATTCTTGTGGCTTAACTAAGACCATCTTTAACCCCTGAGTTTCTGCAGAAATAAACAAAAAAGAAAATATACTGTATGGATTTTTTTATTTTGTTTTGTAGGTAAGGGAAACTAATTTTGAAGGGAGAAGGAAGTCATGTGGTAGCCATATGTTACAGAGAAATAAGGAAACAGCTGAGCTGAAAATATTCCAGTGCCATTTTGATGATTCTTACTTCTACAGCCTTCTGTCAACAGCACTCATAAAACCAACACAGCTGTCTTCTAACCTGAAAAATAGATGCTTATTAAAAACCCCAGCCCATTAACAACAAACTCTCCATTTTCTCAGATCACATGCCTACTTAATTTGATACTTATGGAAAGAGACCAAAGTATGTACACTCAGAGCAACACATATAAACACATATACATTGCCTGAAACCACCCACAAATCAGTTGCAAAATCAGAACCAGAAAATTTCTAATGAGCACACATCCCTCAGGAGTATGCTGTTTTGCTAATGACCTTTGAAGATCCTTGGAGTGGATCAGACCAATAGAAAACACAATCAATAGAAGATCACAAGAACTTACAAATGACTGCTCAGGGTACAACCAAACTGTCTCCAGTGTCAGGGATCACCTCTTCACATGACCCTCAGTGACCTTCAAACACAGGGAAAATTTCTGTGCTCTCCTAACTTCAAACAATTTTTTCAGTTTAGGGATTTCCTGAGAGAGATGTAATTTTTGTGTCTATAGTAGACCTTAACAGAGTTGTCTTACATTAACATGTCTTCCTCTCAGCCCATAAAAGCCCAGGAGATCCTATGGCAAGACATCCACAGCTCTGCCACTTCTGGCTTGAAGAGCCACCTCCTTTTCTTTGTTTTGAACCTGGCTCCTGCTAACTTCCTCTGACACCTGCCCACATGTGAAAGTGATGGGCCAAGAGTCAGTGGAGGCAAACATGCCAGTGAGAAGTAGTTGTATGACCACCTTTTTTGCTTTCTGAGTGTTTCCTCCATAATTTTATACCCTATCATTATTACTGATGCAAACACAGTGGAAAGGCTTTCACAAAAGCAATTTGACTTGACACTAGAAGGCTGGGAGATATCCAAATGGATTAGTAAGTGTATAAGTTGCTTCAGAAAATAATATCAAAAATGAGTTCATCTCAGAATTGCCAAAGGTGATTTTGCTACTCATTACCCACAAAATAACAAATTTATGGTTTAAATGCATCTCTACGAAACAAGCCACCACAAAGCCTGTTTGTCACTCAATCCAGCTCAACACTAAGGCTTAACTGGGACTTAGAAATGTGTGGGCCTTGAGTTTCCTTCTGTATCATATATTAATAGATAGCAGTTTATGCATCTGCCCAAAGATAAGAAAATACATTCAGTATCTAAATATTACATTTCTACATCAGGTTCCTGACCGATCAGTGACAGCATAAAGCACAGCCTCAAGTAAATTCAAGTCATACAAGTTAACATCACTAAACTGGCTGCTTTGAGACTCCCAGTGTTTTGAGGTCACACTCCTTTCAGTCTAGAAAATGTAGGCATTGCTCATTTAAACAGTTTATCATTTTACTATAGAGTAATTATGTGGGTCACAGTTAAATCCATTAACATGTATAATAGAAAAGATGACAAAACTTTGAGACCTTCCTGAAAACCCAAAACAAAAGGAAATAGAAGAAAGATATTTATTAGGCTGCTACCCAAGGCAATATCAGCTTTTGACCTTTGCCTGTCTACCCAGCTGCTCTCACTGTTTGGTGTTTCCTCAGGCAAAGACATTTGACAATACTTGTTGAAACATATTTGTTACCTAGCACCTCAACGACTTTGCTCTTCTACTCAATCATGTTAGAAATGTGAGTTTCCTCCTTCAGATGCTAACAGTTCAGGCCATGAACATTCAAGACCAGCAGAAAAATGTTAGTAAGATTAGGAAGTCAAGAGGAGAGGGTCTTAGAAAGGCAATGTAAAATTACTGCTGTGATCTACAGATGAGGTCATGCTGTTTCACAGATGCTCAGGGTTACAATTGCTGCTGCAAACTGACCTTTGTGGTCCAGCCTTTTTCACGTACAAAAAGATGATGATATCCTAATGAGAGTTGCAAGTTTCTAAAGAGAAAAATCTCCCCACCAGAGTATCCCAAATACATTCCAGAAACACATTTTCATTAAATAACTTTGTGACTTTTCTTATACTCCACCAAATTTAATATGGGTTCATCTAAAGAAAAGTAGCAGCTAACCGATTAAAAGAAAAGTGTATTAAAGGATGTGGGATTTTTCCATATGGGCCTCTCTTGATGCTTATTTATAAATTGTTTCTTCTCCCAAACTGACAGAGAGTATAAACTTGGCCACCAGTTCTGGTAAAAGATTTTTTAAAGACTGTGGGAGACTAATTAGCTCTCTTTCTAGATTAGTGTTTCTCAAATTTATTTGAGAAGAATGCTTGGACCTTGTGTAGTGCTACTGTGAGGATTTTCAGGTACAACTAAATAAAATTTAAGCTAAATTTTAAATGGGTTGTTATTATTTCATATTTTCTCCTGTTCATTTTGTTTGTTTACCTGCATATGCATTGTGGAAACATATACATATACAAATTTTTACAATTCTTATTTCATATTAGAGAATGGATGAAAAGCTAAAAAAAAAAAATCACAACTCAAATACTTATATAAGACACCTCTGTAACCTGGTGTATTTTTACTCAGTGATCTGTCTTCAGAGTTCAAGAAATTATATTATTTGTATGCATATTGTATTTATTTAAAGCTTATCTGCCAGAAGGAAACCAGCTTCAGTTTTAAAAAATCATTAGAAAAACACTTTCCTTGCTTGAATGGTTGGTCAGCTGAAAACAAACAACATCATCATGTTGAAACACCAATGATTACAAAAAAACAACATACCATCCTCATTTTATCTGATGCTCTTCTAGGAAAAATAAGTAGATATAAGATTCTGGTTAATTTTGTGAATTTTCTATTCCTTTTTTATATGAAGGAAATACAATGGTGACATAGTGGTTTTAAATCTCTTCCAGGAAACACCTGAAACAAAAAAAAGTCTTTTTTTTTCAAGTAAGAAATACATTAAATTAAAATAAAGTAGATTAATGCAGCCTGATATTGATTAGAAACTCTCCAGAGGAAGCTTTAATTTTTGTATGTAAGGTAAGTAACATCCATTGTAAAAGCCTTAATTAAATTTAAAAAGTAACTGAGATTATTTCTTTCCAACTCATCCCCCCCTCTCCATTGCTATGACAGAGTTTGAAACATGGTTAGAATAAAAAAACAATGTAGGAGATGTCCCCTCAGAGACAATGTTTCAGACTTATAGTCCAGATTCCACCAATCCAATTAGATTATTTGAAGTGATAGCTCATAAATTGTTAATATATTGCTCTGTAAGTGAAGAAAAATACTTATCTCATTTTTCCAGCCTGCTGGCTCAATTTCTGCACTTTACAATCATTTGTTACAAAATTTTCATTTTTCCATTACTTTTTATTGTTAGTTCAGAAATAAAATCCTATTAACAAAGGATTTATGATGACAAGATAACTACAGTGCAGGAGCAGAGAGGGTGTGAGTTTAATGACACACAAATAAAGTTTAATGAAATATTATGAAATGGAAATAACATAGAGTCTGAATAAATCTCACTGGTAACTATGCCTTATAACTGTAAGAAAAGAAAATTCATAAGAGAAAGAGGCTGTAAATATAAAGAAAAACAATACACCCAGCAGATAGCAGAACTATTTAATGATAACACCATTTGGATTTATGTTCTTAAAGATGTCTTTAAAAAAAATGAATTCTGTATTTCTATCCCAGCCATTGTTTTTTCCTTTTCTGTCTATAGAAAGGTATCTGCCAATAAAGAGAAGAATTAATTAAAAAATCGATACACCTAAATGACACAGTTTACATATTCAAACCTTTTCAGAATGGATAGTAGGAAAGAGTTGGGATAGAGATATTGTAATGGACTGTGCAATAAAGAAATGTGTATCGAATGCCCCATTCAAGGAGGTGATTTATTTTAATCCATCCCTTAAATTTTCTAGTGGAAAAAAATGCAGACTTTTAAAACACATTTTTAAAGCAATATCATGAACATAAAACTGCACTGGAAGGAGAGAATACTCAGGCATGTCTGACACGAATCACTTGGAATAGGATAATTTATATCCTTAGGAGGAGAGAACATGAAACCCAAATTTTGGGAAAGTTAAAGGTAAGTCAAAGAACAGCATAAAATAGCATTAATGAACGAATTCTTACTACTAATTTGAGATTAGCTAATACCCTTAATTTATTTTTTTTCTTGATAGTCCTCCAAAGCAGTATTCCTAGCAAACTCTGCTGTTCTATAAGCTGCGTATCCTATTTATCCTTGTATGAATGTCTCCACAAGGTTAATTGTTCCAAGTTACCCAAAGACAGGGATGTAAGAAGTACAAGTCTATTGACAAATTGACCAGCAATACTGTATCTTGGGTTTCAAGGGAGTTGCAGCTGCTGCCTGTACATTCATGCCTCCTTCCTACCATCATAGTCTCATTTGTTAAGTTGTGTTACTGAAAACCACTTTCTACTCTGCAAAGAAAGTACTTCTTAGATACCTCTCCTTTCCATATTATAACTCACACATTGCATAAGTATTAGACTGGATACAGTGTTTGATTCATAGGTAATTGCATGCAAGCTCTGCTAACGATGAATGTGTTAGATGATTGAAGTATTTGCAAATACTTCAGCTAGGTAATTTATAGAGAATAGGCTGTTCACTTAATCAGTTCAACTATTCATTATAACTTTTTAATGACATACTGTGTAAATCACATGTTATTCTTATATATACATCTCACTTTAGAGACAATAAATTAAGTCTACTGTGGTTTTGGCATAACAGAATAATTTCTATAGATAAAAATCATGTAATAGTCTTTCAATTCATTGAGAAGGCTTAAGACAAAAGACATTACCAAAGAGAGGAAGTGTAATTATAGATCAGTGTGTCCATTTTTGTAAAAATTATTTCTTTCACTACATTTCACATTCCTTAGGGAAATTATATGTCTATTTATGACATACATAATATAATATATCTATTAATAAAGATGGCAACACTTACCTATTAGTTCTGTTTGTTGAAGGAGTATCTTCCTTGCTTAAGAAGTGCAACTGTACTGTGAATTATCACTGTAGATCAATATTGGCTAATAAGATGGACCCAAGTATGGTTTGAGCTTGTGTCACATCCCAGTTTCTCAGGACAATGACTCAGATTTGCTGATTCCTAGGTCAGGATTAAGATGAAACTGCACCAGGCAGTCTTCAATTCACAAAACTTTATTTTTATTCGTTCACAACAGATATTGGCATGAAACTTTGTCAATAAGCCTTGCAACCTCTGTAACAAGCAGTAAACCTCAAAACATACACTGACAAACCACAAACCTTATAACATATGCCAACAAGCAGTAGATCTTATAACTCACCCCGACAAGCCTTAAACATGCACTGAAAAGCCTTTGCCTTATAAGCAGGGATACCGGGACAGAGAATGAGAGAGAAAAGGAGAGAAAGAGAGAAAAAGTGAGCAAGAGAGGCAGGGAGGGAGAAAGACAAAAACCAAAAATTTCACCAGTCCTGGGTCCAGCGCTGGTCCAGCCAGCCTAGAGGTCTGGTTCCAGAGGGACACCACCTGCAGGGGCTTTGACTCCTGTCCTTTTATAATTCCTTACCCCTCCTTCAAGCAGGCACTTGGGCTCATTCAGCTAATTAGGCATCATATGCAGTCTATGCTTCTAGAAATATCTTTGCTTTAGAACATGTATACTTTGTACCTTCAGAGTTTTCTGGAAATGGGTTGATGGGTTTGGGAGTCATTGGGGAATTATTCCCCATTCCCTGCAGGTATGACCATTGTCTGACCTTTCATCCTGGTGCATGTATTGTGAAAATGGCTTCTCTATTGGTGCTTTATGAGTCACTCAAGATAGGGCAGTTCAACCTCAGAAGAGCGTGATCCCAACTCTGTGAGACACCCTCCTCTCGTCACATCTTCCTGTCATTTTTTACGCAACCCCAACATTTCTATAGAGACTGTCTCCTTTACCAAAGTTCTTTGTCAGATGTTTGAGACATTAACGATGATTTTGTTGCACCGTTACAGCACAGTATTTTAGTAGTAATCTTGTCATCTCTTTTAATAGAAGAGAAATTAAAATATTTATGACATTTTAAAAAATCTGCTGAACATGACAAGTCTCAGAGGTTTGGGAAGAATGACATTTAGTTTTCTCCTAGATCTTTTGCAGGTACCCTCAGCATTTTTGAAATGCAGTGAAATATTCATGAGTGTCTTGCATCAGGCAAACTGTGGCTTCCTGTTACACTTCCATGTGTTCTAATGTTTTTTAGTTTTCTCTTCTTACAGTGCCTCCTGCCTACAGCCCCGCTACAGACTTTTTCATTTTAAAAATGAATTTTACTTGTTTAATTTTTGCTTTGTAGTCAAAGAAGCGTTCTACCACAGAAAAAAACTGCACTGGGATAAAACCAGGACCATCTTTTTTACCATTTTTCCTTAAACCCACCCAACAAGGGAAAAAAGGAAAGAGATAGATCCAATATACTGGAAATGTGTGAGCACATGTTAAGTTTTTTGAAACAGTCAATATTCAAGTTCCTAAGAGTGATGTGATTGATAGTGTGTATTTCACTGTCCTGGAAGCTTTGGACAAGACTATGCTTCAAAAGGTGTTCTGGAAGAAGGATTAATATCAGAAAAAATACAGGAAAAAATGGTAAGAATCGCCAAGGAGATTAAACAAAAACCTGCACAAATAGAGAAGAAATACTTCTCTTTCTACCATGTAGAATAAAACTATGAAACTCTACACCACCAAATAGCATGGGTGCCAAAACTAGATATGTTCAAAAAAATGAGCAGAGAAGTTTGCAGAAGAAAATCTCTTCCAGACTTACAAAGCACAAAGTTGTCCCCCAATTCTGTAAGTGGTTTGTTAAAAACTGTTAGATGTTAAAGGTAAGATTTAGTAAGGAAGTTAATTCTGTCACCTCTTTATCAAGCATACATTGCAAATCCTTCCCTTTAAGAGTTACTCATATTGTAAAATATTTTCTCCAGTATATTTTTCTATTGCTAGAGTGTTTGTACTGAAAATCTCTTTATTCTTCTTTCTAGATTAGATGGGAGCTGCTGTTTAATAGAATAAGGTTTTAATTATCAATTCAGTATTTTTTTTTTTCTGCCACTATGTCTCACTATTTTCTCCTCTAAATTAGTGAAAAAATTATATCCATCTCTATGGTCCATTAGGAAACCCTGGAGAAAGTCCACTGTTCAACAAGAGATACATTTTAGAAGTTTCTTCCTCACCAGCATTCATTCAGGTATCAGACTATTTATGAAATCTTTGTCTAAATTTCTGATGTTTCTGAGTCTCAGTTGCCCATTAAAAGGTCCATCCCAGGAGTGTGGGAATGCAAAATTGTAAGGGTTCACAGAGATGACTCATTTTAAATGGCTTTTCATTCACTCAAACCCTTGAGCATCAGCCAGTTTGCCATTGAGTTAATCCTCTTTGGCAGGCAGACGGGCTACAAAGCAGTCCTTTTCTGCCACCAAGGGCTGCTCAGTTTCTGTAGAGTAAGAGTTTCCCCTTAAACTGAAGGACCTGTCATTGTGAAAAGAAAAAAAAAGTTTCAAAAAAGAAAATAAGTTCAAATTCTTCCACTATGATAAAATCAGACTGATTTTTTTCTGTGTTGTATCTTTAGTGCTAAAATGTATACAAAAAATTAGAGTCTGTGTGAATGATCATTCCTGCTCCTGTTAGTCTTTGATTACCTGCTGTTTGAGAAATGGAGATCTAGGAAATCTGGTTCCTGTTTGAATCAGCAGATTCTTAACCTCAGCTGAAATCCCTAATTATAGTGCATTTACAGAGCAGGTTTGGGGTAAGAAGGAGAGGGAGAGGAGAACTAGGCCTTATTTTGACACATACAAATATAGTGGGGAAAAAAATGATTTTACTATGTCTACTTACCACTTTGCCCAAGTGTAAATGACCATAACAGCTTAAAGGAGAAGGGAAGGAGAAGTTTATTTTTAGTTACAGCCTTGAATACTGTTTTTATTTAATTAAGGTGCCCTTTTAGTGTTGCTATAAAGAAGAAAGGAAAAAGGAAAATAAAACAAGTATGAAAGAGTGACACAGTTCATTGCAAATCTGCTTTTGTAGATTTTAATTTCAGTTTGCACCTAAAAATAAAAAGAAAAAAAAAAAGTATATTTTACTTGGCTTTTTCTGACTAGTGCAATTAAAAGTGAAACATCACCCTCAAAAGTTCTATTGTAATGATAAAAACACCTTGAAGTGAAAGAATCTTTGCTCAATTTTGAATTATCTGTTCATAACATTTCAAAACCTGTTAAAAGAGAAGGGCAGAGTGTGGAGGGAAGCTTGTATAACTTTGTATAGAGTTTTTCCCATTAACCTTGTCAGGAATATTCTCTTTTCTATTAAAAAATAGTTGGGATGAAAATGTGTGGTGGTTTGACCTTGGCTAAATGCCAGGTACCCACCAAGTCACTCTATCACTTCCCCCTCTTCACCCTTTTTTCTCAACAGGGCAAAGAGGGGAAAGAAAATAAAATAGGAAAAAAAAAAAAAAAACAACCCTTGTGGGTAAAACAAAAGCAGTTTTAATATAAGCAAAGCGAAGCAAAGGTCCGCGTGCGGAAGCAAAAAAAAGAAAACAGATTTATTCTCTACTTCCCATGAACAGGCGATGTCGGGCCTTCTCAGGAAGCAGGGCTCCAATACGCGTAGTGGTTGCCTCGGAGGACCAAGGGTGACCCCACCCCCTTCCTCCTTTCTCCCAGCTTTATACTGAGCAGACGTCATATGGTCTGGAATATCCCTTTGGTCAGTTCGGGTCAGCTGTCCTGGTTGTGTCCCCTCCCAAGATCTTGCCCACCCCATCCCACTGTGGCGGGGGGGAACTGTCAGAAAGAGCCTTGGTGCTGTGTAAGCACTACTCAGCAGTAGCCACAACACCAGTGTGCTATCAACACCCTGCCAGCTCCCAACATAAAACACAGCACCATGAGGGCTGCTACAGGGGAAAACCAATTCCGGCTCAGCCAGACCCAGTACAAAATATCAATGCACTAATGCTCATAGGTGCTATACAGCTTACCCATATGAAGTTCATACTAGTCTGCATTCTGTGTTACTTAGTTCAACAGTTAACAGCCACTTCTGAGTTTTCACATTTTTACTCACTTTTTTCTGCAGCTATGTGTGTGCAAAGCACTTAAATTAATATTGGAATTCTTTTACATGCAATTGAAGCCATGAAGTTAGGCACTACTTATGCTGCACAATAAACTCAATACTTCCTTGCCAATTCACAATAAGCAAATAAAAGGGCTTGACAGAAGTGTCTTCCAGCACCCTGAGACCAAATGTTTATACACGTTTCTACAGGAGTACAATCCAATGGAAACAGATTGTTCCAGAGCTAACAAGTGTGGTGGTTTTGGAAATCATCAAAATAAGATGCTTCTTGGGACTTTCTGACTGAGGAAGACTTGAAGTGACTCATCTGTACTTATACGAGGTAAGCTGGGAAAGTGCAACCTACTGTCACCCAGGTACAAATATCTTGATTTCTTAGCCTCCTATGGGTCTCTGGGCTAACTGTCTGATCCCAAAATCACACAACCTCACAGATCTTTAGAGTTTTGAAACAAGATAGTCAACAAACAGCATAAAGTGACACTACAAAAGACTCATTTACCACCTGAGGCATCACAACACCTTCACAGTTAGAGATAAGCTCGTAAAAAAAATGAAGGTTTGGAACAGTTCTCAAGTTTGCAGGACAAGTAGCATGTTGTCTGCTTTCAGTAGTTTTGTGGCTAGTCAAACATTCTCTTGGACTCACGCCATCAATCTTCTACCAAGAACATTTACAAAGAAGCTTGAGACATTTCTAGTGTCATAAATCAGCTGCTGTTCATTCATCATAATCTCTGCATGCCAGAAGCTCTAATAACAAAACCTGAATTTCAGCTGTTACTGTTAAAGTTGTCCTGTTTGAGATGATGTCATCATCCACATTTACAGAAACAAATTGGGATATATTCTTTCTTCATGCCATGGATTTGTATTTGTAGTTTTCTAAAACATCCTTTGGTCTCCATGACAAAATTTTCATTTACTTCTTCAGCTTGCTAATGCTCTGCTCCAATTTTTAGTTGTGAGCCTTCCTACTCTCCCAGCAACAGGTTGAACCAGAACAGTTCAAGCAAATTCATCCATAGCTTTACAGAATTTCAGAACCAAACATCAACTCACCTTTTGCAACAGAGGCTTTAATTATTTAAATTTTTTTTAATGTAGATGCCACTTTTGGGCCTAGTCTTTCTAAGATGTCTCTAGAAGCATCCTCTGTTGGAAAAGCAGAGAATCCAGTGTGTCACCAAGTACAAAGTAGCTATATAAGAAAAGGACCGCACATATATTGTGTTCTGATTTCACAGGAACCTCTGTTATTTCTGCATTTCTCAGACCTGATATTTTAACTGTTGCCTTTTCCCTTGCAGGCATACCCATGCTCTGTGTCTGTTCCTTGCCATTGATAAACACGTACTCTCTCCTGAATGACAGAGAATGACTCAGACAGAAGCATAAGTGTGCTTCTACTATACAAATACTGTAAGTACAATATTCAAGTATAAAAACTATCATTCAAACTGGTGATGACAATGAGTTGTCTTTCCACAGTTCTGCACTTACTTCTTATTGCATCTAAACTTATGTTTGGCCAGAAAACACATTTCAGAACAAAATACAAAAAATCCATGCTTAAAGGATGGGACCTTTCAGATACATAAAACACATAATCTAGAATTTGAGGAATTATGGGCTTCTTTGAAAATCTTATACTTTAGTGCCTGGTACCCTTGCACTTCTAGAATCGTACAAGAGGCAAGTACTGTAACTCAGACACGGGACTTACTGAGATACACACAAGTCAAATCTGTTTGGTAGGAAGGAATTCTCCATGATACTCAGATTAAGCTTCTGACTTCTCATTTTAACAAATAATGTTCTTTAGTTCCTGCTTCAAGAACACTGCTAAGCACTTCAGCAGGAAACACTTAATCCCTAGAGGATGTAACAGGGATTTGATTTCGACATGACTGTTCTTAAGCTCATTTCCTTTTTGAGACAGAATGTTTCCTTCAGTTTGGCTAGTAAAGTATATTAAAGAGTTGGGTTTTTTCATTATATGTGAACCTCCACAGTTTACAGCAGCCAAAGTGAAAACTGTGTTAAATGGTTAAGAATGTTCCTTTCTAAACGATGTCCTACTTACATGTATTCTGCTAGGAAATCACAGTTCCCGAAGTTAAGCCTTTAGAGCTTCACGCAAAGATCAGAAATTACATACAGCTTCCTTCATTTTAGGTTTTTACTATAGCTGCTACAAGGCCAATATGTCCACTTATTATCTGTGTTGCTGCAGCATCTGGATAACCCAGAAATTCTCATTAACGAGTCATGAATCTTTGGGGACCAAGAGGGCATACATAGCTTGATTCAGCAGGAAATGTAAAAAAAAAAAAATCTATCTCTATAGTGACAGAGAATAAAGAAACATAGAGGAGATTACTTGGCTTTTGTTATTCTGACACTGGTTTTATACTGTATTCAGTCATCACAAACCCCAGAAAAGGGCAACACATACACTTAGCCTTACTGTTCTGATAACTCCTCTGCACGTCATCCATTTTCTGAACTGCTGGTGCTAAGACACAGCTTAGAAGGTATTTGACATTGCCATGGCCATGCCTCCAGAAAGGCCTCTGGCTGGGGACCATGAATGGCATGTGCAACCCCAGACTCACTCTCCCATCATGTGCCTCCTCTCTCCTGTGGTGTTTTGGGCCTCTGTGGGATCTCTGATAACACAGAGCCTCTCCTACTGTGTCATGTTACTTACTCCCTGCTCTTCTACCCCATTGCATCTCTCCCCCACTGCTCACTCCCATCACCATGCCCCAGTGCAACCCTCTGCTACCCCAGCCACAAGGAACACCTCCCACTCATCCCAGTGCCATCTCAGACATTCCTCTTTCACCTTTTCTTATGGGTCTGCCCATCAGGAAATTATGGTCATTAATCAAAAACTCACATGAGAGTGCTGGCTCATGCACCATATTAATACATATTATCTTAGCTGACATCAAATAAATTTCCAGCTGAAACGTTTTTGCTTTTTTTGATAAAAAAGTTGCAGTTTTCCAGCAATGTAAAGAACAGTAAGATTTTCCTTATGTGATCCTTAGCTACAAAATGAGTGAACTTCAACAGCACATGCAACAGTCAAGCTTTTTCCCTCCTGACTCATGCACCCTTTAGTTATAACATTTTAACACACGCTTTCTGTCACAACATTGATCTGAGAATTAAATGAATATATTGTTTGCACCACTGTCCTCTTTTCTGATTAGTGTCGATGTGTGTAGTGCACCAGATGCACTATATGTTGACCTACTCCATGCACAAATGTAAACTCTGGTTCATCTGAGTATAGAAAGCAACTTCCTCTTCTAATTTATAAACAATTTGATCCTAGGTTCATGAAAATGTGAGCGAAAACAAGCCACTGTCATACCAGTGAAAGAAGAAAAACACATCCTTATGCACAGCCAAATGAGTCGAGACACAGGTTTTCTGGAAAACAACATATCAAAACCAACTGAAGGTTAAAAAAGGAAAATAAAAAGGCATAGAATAATCACAAAACTGTATTAAAAGGGAAAAAACCTGATTTTAGAGAGAAAGCAGAAAAAATCAAGGGCAGAAACAATCTGGGCAAAACTGGAAAAAAAAGGAAAAGTGTTCCTTTTAAGAAACTTAGAAATTAAGGAGTCAAATCAGCCCTTACCTTATGTCATTTCATCATCTGGAGAACACAGAACTAATCAGGCACCAGAAGAACAGGCACAGCTGCAGGTTCTGCCCAATCCTAAACAAATGTCTCAAAAGTAACACAGCAGTTGCTCTCTGGCAGCTTTTTGAAGTGACTGAATGGCTTAATACATACTTATAAGTATAGATTTTCAAAAGGAGAAGCTTAACTTATATTCCTGACACAAAGACTTAAGAACTGATGGGAAGACTCTTGAAGACTTTGGTGAGTTTGGAGCCAGCTTTCACAAAGGAAAGGTGCTTGAAGATCAGTAGCATCCAATAAAGCATGCAAAGTTCAGTGTTTTATAAAGGATCATGCTTACACAAGGAGGGGACTGCAGTGTGCATATGTAGGTCATGATACTTGTTTTGATAACTCTGTAAGCCTCTACTCCTCCTCTGTCTTTGAAGCAAGCCCAGCTGCAATATCTAAAAGAACACCATTAGATATTGCTGTAAAAAGCATGAATTCTTTATTTGCTTTAAATTAAAACTGCTCTCCAAAACTAATATGAATGAAACATACATGTCTGTGTCACTGGACACAGAGGATATTATCAACAGTTATGTGACATTTTAATCAGTGACTTTATCATGTTACACTGCTAAATGGAAAGTGTAAAATGATCTGAATAGTGTTCTTATAATTACAGTTAGCATCACCTGATCACTTAAGTGTATTTCATGTAGTGTAGTCTGTGGTTACATGCAACCTGTTCACTGAATCACAGACAACAGAAAAGCTTCACTTTACCAAAAACTGAGCAAACCAAGCTTGTCATCCTGATTAAAAAGTCTGGTTTTCTAACTATTTCTGATTACTGGACACTTTAACTGCATTTCATGGACTTTAATTGAGCAGTGGAGAGCATGTCTTACTTCAGTGTCATTGAAAATAATAGAGGTGCAGCCAGGCCATTCTATATGAGTCACAAACTGTGTTTTTACGTGAAGAATAGTTAATGAAATCTTTAAATATATGAGTTAGGCTGATATCCTATTATAAAAATGTCCTTAATATTTTCATAATTTGTCCTCAGAAAAATAACTCAAATTCAGGACAGAGTTAAAAAATAAAGTAGCCTTATGGATAGGTGCTGTATCTTGAGTAGATAATGTAAAAGACAAAAGCATAAAGGACAGCTGGCAAATTATAAAGGATACTGTAAGAAAGCATGACAAGAAAGTCTCTCCCAAAGTAGTGAAACAGACAAGAAATGGCAAGACACAACTATAACCAAATTTTAAAGGACATCTAAAAATCAAAATGTAACAAAAAAGCTAGTAGGGGAAGACAAAAGAGTAGTGCAGGCATGTGTATAAATCATATGGATGGAGGCACAACATGAGTTACAACTGGCCAAAAGTACTAAGCATAAGAACAAAAATATTATACCACATTTACAGAATCGAGAAAGAGTAAAAGGAAAGTATAGGCTCATTGACTGTGGAGAAGAAGAGCAAATAAACACTGAAAGAGAAAAATCTGAAGTTTTAAATGCCTTGTGACTGGAGCTTTGAAAACACAATTACACGATTTTAACACAGAGATAGCACAAGCATTGTTGAGCAAAGTCCAATTAAGTTAAAAACCAAGTCAATTAATTATCTTAGTATAAAAATATACAAATTTATTGAGAACAGTGGAGTTAATTAAGAACAATCTAATAGAAATATATGGAAAAGAGGCAGCTGTTGAATCATGGTCATGTTGTTCAGGTCCATGAATAAGGTCAAACTTTTAATTCCATCAGGGAGACCCAAGACACTGGAAATAGTTTCATAACCAAGTGTGCTGGGTTTGTGTGTGGTAGGGTTTTGATAGTGGAGGAGGGGCTACAGAGGTGGCTCCTGTGAGAAGCTTCTCAAAGCTTCCCTGGCTCCAAGTCAGACCTGCCTCTGGCCAAGTCCGAGCCAATTAGCGATGGTGGCTGCGCCTCTGTGATAATGTATTTAAGAAGGAGAACCTCAGAGGAAGAGTTTTGAGGGAGATACCTCTGCGAAGACCAAGGTCAGTGGAAGAAAGGATGAGGCGGGGGGAGGTGCACCAGTGCAGAGACTCCCCTGCAGCCTGTGGTGAGAGGTCAGGCTGTACCCTGCACCCATGGAGGTCACCAGTGGAGCAGATGCCCACCTGCAGTCCACAGAGGACCCCACACTGGAGGAGGTGGCTGCACCGAGAGAAGGCTGACACTGTGGGGGAAGGCCACGCTGAAGCAGTCTGTGGCTGATAGGACTACAGAGCACAGGAAAGACCCACACTGGATCAGTTTGTGAAGAGCTACAGCCCGTGGGAAGGACTCACATCAGAGAAGTTCACGGAGGACTGTCTCCTGTGAGAGGGACCCCATGCTGGAGCAGGGGGAGACTGTGAGGAGTCCTCCCCATGAGGAGGAAGGAGCGGCAAAAACAATGGATGATGAACTGACTGCACCTCCCATTCTCTGCCAACCTGCCAAGCTGCTGGTGGGAGGAGGTAGAGAAATCAGGAGGAAAGCTGAGCCCGGGAAGAAGGGAGGGATGGGGGGAAGGTGTTTTTAAGATGTGGTTTTATTTCCCATTGTCCTGCTCTGTTTTGATTAGTAAATTACTGGTGGAGGTGTTCAAATGAAATTAAATTGTTCTTTCTTCACAAATCAAGTCTGTCTTTTGCCCATGACTATAGTTGGTGAGTCATCCCTCTCTGTCCTTGCCTTAACCCCCAAAGCCTTTTGTTATATTTTCTCCTCCCCGTTTCAAGGAGGGGGAGGAGTGAGCGAGCACCTGAGTGGTGCTCAATTGCCCTCTGGACTTAAACCATGACACCTATTAAACCATCTAAGCATCGTTACCAGTAGTTTGCTACCCCAGTGAAAGAATATACAAGTGTCATCCCATGTGTCTTTCCTAGATATATTCAATCTTTTTGTTTATGATTTGAGTGATGTAACACTTTAAAACAATGTGTAGTTTTGGGAAGCCTGATGAGTTTCAGAGCTCATGCAGAAAACACACCAAAAAAGCTCATATGACAAGCAGAAAATATCAAATGAAAAAAAGGAGATCTCAAATATGTAAACATGAAAGGGAAAACCGTTGGTAACATTCCAGTTTATACTAACATGCAGACTGATTTTAAGTTAATGATGTTGCTCCATGAAGAGCAGATCTCAGTCAACAGAGAATTATTAGCAGTATTATCTGGAAGGCATAGGAGATAACCATTCTGCCATACACAGCAGTGGCAGAACACTGGATGAGCTGCTGTCTCAGGTTTTGACTTGGTCCTCAAAAAATTGAGGGAATCCAAAAAAGAAATTATGACAAGGCACTTGAACTGTGGGGGAATGCTAAAGAATCACCAGCTTTGTTTTGTCTGGAAAAGAGAAATGTTTTGGGAAATGGTAATGGTGTTACAATTCCTGCTGGAATAAAAGGATGAGAAATCAGTCTTTCACCATTTGGAGTAAGTAGCCAAACAATCAGCTCAAATTGCAACAACAGGTTAGGCAAGGAAAACAAAAACCAAACAGAAACAAAAATAAAAATTATCATCATGCATGTGGCCAGAAGTCCAATTAATCCAGTAGTCCATTTTCAGTATTGAGTATTCTGTGTAAAAGGTGTAAAGGCAGTTCCAGAGTTACCTTCTATAGACTCCCAAATTATGGTAAAAATCTGCAGATAGAAGAGGGAAAGAATATTCTTATTTCAGGACTGCTTTAGCAATGTATATCTGCATACCTGCCTTTTGCAACATAACCATGATGTCCAAACAGTGTACACTCCTTAAGTTGAAACTAAAATCCTAAAATTTTCTTGGTTTTTGTCTATTTTACCAAAACACTTTAACATTACCCACTACGTAAAAATTTGCATTTTCAGTTTCTAGATTTACTTTTGAGAAACACTTTAACAACAGTTGTACAACTTCATTGTGAGCCTAATTGAGAAAAGCATTACATTGCAAAGACTGTCTAACAAGTAGGACATATTTATGATAGTGGCAGCAATTCTAGAAGACAAACAAACAGCAAAACCAGAGTAAATCAGGAACAATTACCATTCTGACTACAAATACTTTTATATGAAATATTTCAATCATTAAACTCCTAATTCTACTTTATTTTCTCCTAAACTCTGCACCCTTCCCCCCAAAAGCAATAAATTTGCCCATAATGAGGTAACACCTAAAAGTAATCCCTTGGTGCAAAATATTTATTAATACAATAATTCTTTCTAAGGTCATTAAAACTGGCGTTTCCTCTGTGCAATTAAGGAATAGCTTCTTATTTATGTAACACACTCATATAATTTTCTGCTTAGCCCAGCTAAGCAAAAGTGTTTCTCAAGCAAACTCCAATCTGATTGATCGTTATGGAGCAAACAATACAGTATCTCTCATCTGCATTTCTTACTGTGGACACTGTTTTGCTTGAAAGCAAAGACTCTGCCAGTTCTACATTACAGCACAAGATCCATTAGAGCAGCAAGGGGTACCTGTTGGAAGAATAACAGTAAAAAGGAAAGATAATCTGGGATATCTCTATCTCCAATAAACAATAGGAGCTCCACTTACTGAGCACATCAATTAGAAGTTTCATAGATCCAGCAGACTGTAAATAAAATCTCCTAAAGTTTCTGGGCCTTAGTGCTTTAGTGAGTTATATAGACAAGCAAGACAAGCAAATTTCAAAGCAAGCTCTGAATTAGCTAAATATCAGGCCTTTTTTTTAGTCAGGCATTTCTAAATTAAATACTTGAGAGCTCTTTGTATAAATTAAAAGAATTTGGGGAAGGAAAGGAAAGAACTAGGTCATTTAGCTTGCAAAGGACAAGTTCTCAAGTAGAGGTACAGTATAGGGAGTGAGAGAGGAAGACAAAGGTGAGAAAGAAGCCTCATCCCCAAACCTTTTCAAGGGTTGCCCAAAAGAGTCTACAGTCACCCCAGCCCTGTTCCTATGATGTCAGTGAAGAAATTCCCAGTGACTCTGAGTATTGGCCTGGACTTGAGTAAAATCCTTAGTTACAGTTAGATTTCAGACTAGTCTGAGAACTAAATTAGACAAGTCATGAGCAGCATTCCTGGAAATTTCCTGCTTTTGCTCAGAAAAGACCAACCAACAAAACAAAGTTGTCCACCAATAGTTTTGTCAAGATGAAGAGTCTTTAAACAACAACAACAAAAATGTCTATCTGTAACACATTAAAATTAAAATGCCTTCATTCAGTTCTGTTGAAGTGTTAGCAAGTACAGAATTCATTGTTTTCCAATGGCATTTTCTTAATCAAACACCATGGACTCCACTCAGCAATATAGACTAAAGAAATTAAAGACAAACTGATGTAGATTGGCAATGATTTGTGTTTTCAAAAACATCTACATTAATTAAACAATTCATTCTCTTTGTCTTCTGAACTGTATTTCACATAGCATCCTCTCAATTCTGGAAAACATGACCTGAGTATATACACTCAGCTGGATTTTGGTTCAGGCATGATTATGTCATCCCAAATGAAGGAACCAATAATGCCCTACCACTTACATATCAGTATATTTTAGGTTTTCAGCTTCCTTCAAAGACAGCTTTCTGTCAAGTCAATAATAATAATAAAAGACAAATAACAATCCAAGCTCATGAAAATATCTCTGTAGATTAGGATCTCATTTAGATTTGATAAGAAATGGCATATAAACTTTGCTTAAACAGTGAGGTTTGAAGACTTTTGGAGACTTAAAAAATAAACTACTGGATCAAAAAAGAACATGCACAGTGTTGGGAAGATAGTTGAATTCCAACTTTGAGTTAATATTTCATGATTAGGGCTTGATCCCCTTTCAACAGGGAAAAATATTAATGGAGCATATCATGTACATGATAAGCAGATTAATTTATTCAGTGAAAGGTGGTAATGCTTAAGGGAAGAGTGGGATGCTGGGTGATGCTCAAGCTTTATAAAAGCACTTGAGAGGATTAAAAACTGAGCCCAGTTAGTGCAGCTAGAGAACCTGTAACAAAACCCCTTAAGAATGTGGCAGTAATATGCATGAGGGATTTTGAATTTAAGTCCAAATGAGATTTATATATTGTCATGCTGCTCTTTGTAGCAGAGCAGCTCCTACAGCACTAAACCAAGATCAATGTCCACATTGCCCTCTACAACTGCCTGAAAGGAGGTTGCAGAGAGCTGGGGATGAGCCTCTTTAACCAAGTAATAAGCGATAGGACAAGAGGGAATAGCCTTAAGTCGCGCCAGGGAAGGTTTAGACTTGATATTAGGAAGTATTTCTTTACAGAACGGGTTGTTAGGCTTTGGAATGGGCTGCCCAGGAAGGTGGTGGAGTCCCCATCCCTGAAGGTGTTCAAGAGGCGGGTTGACAAGCACTTAGGGATATAGTGTAGTTGGGATCTGTCAGTGCTAGGTTAATGGTTGGACTAGATGATCTTCAAGGTCCCTTCCAACCTAGATGATTCTGTGATTCTGTGACTCTGAACTTTCTACTGGACAAAGATTTATTGCCTCCTTCAGGATATTGGCAGTCTGGAGTAACACCTGTTTTGTAGCTAGATAATTCAGACAGATCATGAGTCATCATCAGCATCATCAAGAATTCCACTCTCCTGGGTCTCCTACAGGTCTTTCTGCCTTCTTCTTCCATCCATTGTTCTTTGTTGTACTTAGTTTTCTCATATCCATACTTCCTGTACAATAAGACACCCCATTTCATAGAAATTCTTGCTGCACTACAATCCATTCTTGCTGCTCTCCATCACCCACCAAAGCAAACTCCAATAATTTCTACTGTACAGTCCCTTTCCCAGGTATCAACAGTACAGATCTGCCCAGATGTAGAGCCAGTGAAAATACAGACACATACAAAAGCAGAGAAGCTAATTATTAGAGAAATACCTCCTATCACGTCCTTTGCTTCCCAAGCACAGCCACTCAAACATCAATATAGTCACAAATTGCTCCTGACCCTTTCTCCTAGGAGGCTCCAGCCATCAAACAAATGGCTGCTGTGTTTCTCCACCCCTACTCTTGAACAGCACTCTAAAGCTTATCTTCAGTTCACTGAGGGAGGAATAAACTCAGCAGGTGCTTTTAAGACATCTATGAATCAGTAGCATATTAACAATGGTAGGACCATATTTCCACAATTGTCATATGCTGTTGTAGAGAGCAGAGGGAAATAATCTATTATCTTTGCAGGAGCAAACAGGAAAATAGCGTTTCTGATGCCTGATCAGGAAAGTCAAGACCACGTAATATCTGTTCACATTACTGACTACAATATCAGACTGAGAATCTCTATAGTTAAGAAATAAGTTTAGTTTACCTTTGTATTTGTCCCAGGATATGCAAAACCAGATCTCTAATTATGAAATGGCTTTGTAACATTCTTACTAATTCTTGTGCTCTTGTCTTTGCTAATACAAAATGTTACCATAGAAACATAATTAATCAACAGTCCTCTGTGCACTTCAGAAAATAATCAGTTCTGCTAAATTATTACTGTTTCAAATTAATGAATTTCAATCTCTCCTCAATGGTTTATATTTCTAGATAGCGGTCAATGAACCATTTGCAAATACAGAGAAATTACATGCTCTTCCAGAACTGTTTCTTTTAATCTGTTCACCAAATGTTTCACAGCAAATAAACAGTACCTAAATAAACAGCTCCACTCCCAAAACATTAAATTCTCAAGTACAGTGGATCAAAAAAGTCCTTTGGGTTCCTTCTTTGAAGTCACACATTTAGGTATCTCTGTTCAAACTGAGCCTCTACCAGATCTGTTGTATGGCTGCCTTTCATTCAGTGAGGGTAATGATGCACATTGATGAGAGACATTGGTGGGGGAAAAAAAGAGAAGCTCAGTAAAAGGATGATAAAACTAAAATTCAACTCACTTTTCTTTGTTTCTCAGCAGATCCTTCTGAACCTAAAGAAAGGTAACTACAATCACTTAATGAATAAGTCATCCTGAGAGTTTACTTATTTAAATGTTATGACAAATAACTAGCTGTGCATACGCCTTCCAATTTGAGTACACTTTAAAGTCATAGGCTAAATATTGCAGTTCTACCATGCACATGAAATTATTTTGTGCAGGGTGCTTTAGCAATTCCCCTATCTCAGGCTACATTAATTAAAATGCTACTTTAAGAAGTAGGAAGACAAAAATCTAGTCAAAAGCTATGCTTATAATAACTGTGTTATCTCCAGTAAATACTTATTTTAGTTTTGTAGATATTTAATGACTTTTTTCCCACTCTACCTTCATGATTTTAATTACAATTAGCCAAGATACTTATATTTAACATCTCAGTAGTCACTTAACTCTGTGCAGATTATATGGTATATAAATGTATATGTGTGAGACCAGTAGCATCACTTGCTTGGAGGAAAATACAGCAAGATTAAATGGACAGCTACTTCACAACTTGGACTTTACAACTAACCTATCATGTTTAATAGCTACTAGTATATCTATCTTCCAGCCTCTTTTCATTAGACCTTTCCAGCAACCACTAGAAATTAAATTGGCAGGAGGTAAAATAACATTCCTTTTCTTTTTTTAAACTAGCTATTCAGTAACTTTATTGGATATTTTATAAAGGTTCAGTATCACAAGAAAGAGTAGGTAATCCACTGTTTCATTAAAAGAATTAAAGCCATCAAAGTTTTTCACCAAATAAAAGGCAAATGTTATTTTTGTAAACTAACAAATAAGGAAAAAGTTTGTGAGAGGATCAATGTATCCCCAATATATGGCATCACATCTCAGAGATGTGATTTTTAAGTTATTTTTGGAAGTTCTTCACATTTCTAGATCCTATGTGCAGTGGCAGCCCAAAAAAACCCCACAAAATATTGGACTTCAAGAAAACAGGTACTGAGAACAAGACAGAGGGTATACTTTTGCTGTTATTTTTTGGTATACCCACATCTTGAGTATTGTGCTTGAAAACTGTCAAGAGAAGGAAGCAACTGCCTTACAATGAGCACCTGAAAAGACTGACATTTTTTGTTTTAGAGGAGGCTGACAGGGATGTGAATAAGGCTTCCAAAATAAAAAGGTGAGAACAAATTGAGGAACTGTGGTTGACCGTATTCCCCTTTTGCCTCATCAAGGAAATGGAAACGGAAAAGGAAAAGAAAAAAAGAAAAAGAAAAAGAAAAAGAAAAAGAAAAAGAAAAAGAAAAAGAAAAAGAAAAAGAAAAAGAAAAAGAAAAAGAAAAAGAAAAAGAAAAAGAAAAAGAAAAAGAAAAAGAAAAAGAAAAAGAAAAAGAAAAAGAAAAAGAAAAAGAAAAAGAAAAAAAGAGAAAAAGAGAAAGAGAAAGAGAAAGAGAAAGAGAAAGAAAAAGAAAAAGAAAAAGAAAAAGAAAAAGAAAAAGAAAAAGAAAAAGAAAAAGAAAAAGAAAAAGAAAAAGAAAAAGAAAAAGAAAAAGAAAAAGAAAAAGAAAAAGAAAAAGAAAAAGAAAAGAAAAAGAAAAAGAAAAAGAAAAAGAAAAAGAAAAAGAAAAAGAAAAAGAAAAAGAAAAAGAAAAAGAAAAAGAAAAAGAAAAAGAAAAAGAAAAAGAAAAAGAAAAAGAAAAAGAAAAAGAAAAAGAAAAAGAAAAAGAAGAAAAAGAAAAAGAAAAACAAGACAAGAACAAGGTATTCAATGAAAGTAGCAAAAGATTGGTTTTAAATGCACAAAAATGCTACCTTCTACAGAGGATTGCAAAATTTTAGAACACAATGTCACAAGGTGTTTACAGAGGGAGTCATCACTTGCAGGTTCAAAAGGGGTTTAGACAGTTTCATAAACAACAGGTTCCATAAAGGGATACTTTAAAAAAAGCCAGATAGATATATATTCCACAACATCCTTAATGCAACAACTGTGGGCATGGAATGCCAAGAGAACAGACAACAGAAATTAGTTATTTTCTCCCTTTTCCTGAAGACACAGTGCTGGGCTGCACAGACTACTGCTCTGGTTCAACAGGCATTCCTTGTGCAATGGTCTGTATAAATGCATGAGTAACACCTCTCTCACCTCCTTCTTTTAGTGTGAACTGTCACCAGACAACTGTAAAATGAGGCATTGTCCATAAGTCAACTATAGACAAAAAAATAAAATGTAGGCAATAGAAGAAGATTATTTAATTACCAGTCATGCAGAGGCAAAATTGAAAAATAAGGGAGATACAGAAAGAAAGAAGAGTTAGTGGGAAGATTTACAGGTTTCAAAATTGAAACAGTCCAGTCATAATCAGCAGTTTTATTTTTCTTAATGCAAAATAAGAAACATTCAAAATTACCTCTTTCTAAAAAAAGTATGCACTTTTGACAAAAACATGGTTCCATAAAAAGTAATTTGATCAGCTCCATTCACTATACTAACTGGCTGAAATCGTATCTCATCTGCAGAATGGCTGCTTTCAGCTAGGTCTGCAAAAGTAAAACTGTCAAAACATGACAAATCTCACTTTTGGTTGTTGGTTTTCATTTCCAGTTTCTCAGTGCTGTTATATATGAGTTCAAACACTCCAGGAGGGGAACAAACACTGTTGATAGAACAGCTATTGGCTTTGGGATATATTTTATAATATGATTAAGTCTACTGCCACTCCTCAGTTTTACAATAAAAACCATTTTTTTTTACAAAATTTAAGTTTCAAATCGAATTTATTTGAGTCCAAAAGGTGCTAGTCTCATCCATTTAAATAGACCAAGTACACACATTGAACGCAAAATGGGAGACAGTCAAAGTAAACGGTTTGTGAATTGCCCATCAAATAACCTCTGCTAGTTGGCAAATACATAGCTATAGTAAAACACATTTGCAGAAATTAATGCCCTTCCCTCACGAAGTTAATGGGACTCAACAGACACTGTTCATGTGGGCAAAGCTTGTGAATCACTAGGAGCAGAGAAAAAGGAGCTAGCTCCTTCATGTATATTGTCTGCAATGAATAATTCAGTCAACTATATTTATGACCACCCATGACACAAATGTGCTACTAACTTTGATCAGCATTAAATTGCTTTCCCTCCCTATCCCCACTGATCGTCAGAGAATATTGATGAAGTCATATACTGCAGCATTTATTTAATTAACAAGTGCTCCACTTGTTAATTGCAGGATTCCCTTCACGAATCAAGGTAAGAACACTTACTCTTTAAGTCCCATGGAGATGATGTAACTTCTCAAGTTCATTTCCAATGCACATTCACCAAGTTGAGCCCACTCCATCCCAACAGAGCAGCTCTTCTCTTCAAAAAGAATTAAATGAATATTATTATTATTATTATTATTATTAAATGAATATATATTATTATTAAATTAATATTATTCAATTAAATTAATAATATGATAAACAATTAAAAGAGTCCATTGGAATGTTTGAGTGTATTTATGCACAAGTGTCATGCATGTACAGAAATGTGATTCAGTAAGCTGACAGATGATTTTGGCATTAAATTTATAGTTCATGCCCCCAGAAAGCAAAGCTGTAATCAAAAAGTGGAGAGATCACTGTGATAACTAAGAGTAAGGAAACAAGTTTTTGACAGGCCCACAACGGGTAGGATATTATGTGTGGGTAACAATCTAAAAGTATAAGTAGTGGTTTTGGGGGTAGAGAAACAGGAAAAAAAAATTGAAAGATCCTAAGTAGGTTTTGCAGACTAGACATCTAAAAAACCATCAGGAAGTTGCTAAATTAAAGCATGAGGCATTTAATTGGAAAAACATTTGGGGAATTCTTTTTTTAGTTAGTGTTTTGAAAATTGTGAAAAGAATTTGCTTAATTTTGCTACTAGAAACTTTGGCTTTTGTGAGTCTTCTAATGGGAAGCATGTTACCCTTTGACCAGAAAGGCCCTAAGACCACCATGTAAAGGTGTAGTGAGGCAAGCTTCTACACATTCGTTTGACCTTGTGGCAAATACTTGAAAAGTATTGGTCAGCCAACCATTCACTCAGCATGTTCATTGGTCCCCAAGCAGAAAAGCAGAAGGAAAGTAACAGCAGTTGAGATGTGGGAAAGAAATCAGAAGAAAGCAAAGTTCTCAGCTCAGTCTTACTTCAGAGCTCATCTCCATTGTGACAGTATTTTGGCAAAGTGAAATACAGGAACAGTAACAAGAGTGCAAAACTCATTAGACACCAAAGCATAAACAGAAAGTCACAAGCTGGAGACCACTAACCCGGGACCACTTCAGCTGATGGCTTAAGCTAGCGAATTTCAGAGTTAATTGAATTCCTTATACTTCAATTGCATTGCAAGGTCACAAGCACTGTCATCAGTTTTCATAGCCACCACATAAGAAAGAGTAACTCTCTATATAGTAAGAAAGAGTAACTCTCTATATAGTACAGTTCAGACAAATAGATATTTTGGAGTTATAAACTGAAGGTTAGAGTTTGACCAGGTGAACATAGAACACAATAAAAGGACTCATTAAATTCCACTGGGGTGGGTAAAGCCCAGGAGGAACAGAGTCCAGAGCTGGTGCTATTGCCTGCTGCTCTGCAACAGGCATCTTTTGTTTCAGAGCACAGAAGGTGTAAAATGGTCTGTGATCAAAACAGTTCCACATTACAGCTGAACCACTCTAAATGATTGTCTGGAGGGCCAAGTTGCAGACTAGAGGGTCCCACTGTTTACTTTTCATGTCAGTCCATGGTAGAAGTCCATATTACATTTAGAAGAACCACCAGGATAGTAATCTATGTGCAAGCCTGTGTACATAAAGTCAGCAAAGACTTATATGGTACATCAAAGTATTTTAAGCTCATCAAGACAAAAGCCATTAGCCTGGGAGGAAAACATGTGATGCTATAAATTTAGTTCTACTGTGAACAAAGGCTGAGAAGGGCCAGTAAAGGACAGTATGTCTTACAAACTGTATGCCTCAGACACATATGCTGGAACAATTTTAATGCTGGCTTCAAGATAAACGAGGTTTGTACCAAGATTTCTAAATGTCTGTTTTGACTAATGAGGCATATATGTTCAGATTTGCTGGATTTCATGAGAATCTAAAACAAATTCCTGATGCATTTGCTGTGAAGCTTTCAGTGATTTCTTTCATACACAATCAGATGTAAATACTCCCTTCATCTAGTGATTTCAACAAACAAAAGAAGCAGGAAAGTGAAGCAATGCTGCAGTTAAATGCACTGTAAACTTTCCACAGTGACATCCAGGTTGGCTGCACACAAGCATAGCATTTGAGCATTTGAATCTGTTCCACTGATTACTTCAGCTTTGCCAAAGGCAGCAAAAAACCAATGCTGTGTAACTCTACAAGTCAAGGAAAGCCATTGTTTCTGCTCTTTGTGTTGCTTAACTATCTGCAGTAAACAAACCAGAAAATAACAAATGGGACTACTGCCTCCTTTTCCAGGCAAAAGAAACAGACAGACAGCTTCCATTTATCAAGAGACATCTTACCGATGTTAGGTGAATTGAAAAGAACCACAATAAATTTGAAATAATCAATTGCATTCTATGTTGCTTATGGGTGCATTTGGCTGCAAAGCATTTCTTGGTCTCTCTTTTCTCCCATATGGCAAGTATCCATCTCTCAAAAGACAAAGGCAGTAGGTGCATAAATTGGGATTTTCTGAGAGAAGAGTTTAAATTGCATCGCACTTGCAGTAAAGGTTTGTACACTAACCGGCCAGATGGACTCAAATTGCTTTCATCACAGTCTTTATGCAACGTGATGGCCCTGAATCCACACCCAACACCAGGCCATGTTCAACAGCAGCCTGATCAACTTTGACTGCAGAACTGGTAGTACCAGACTCGGGACCCACACACAGATATTTGGATCTCTTCTCTCCTGACATGGAAGTAGCCTTTCCAAATTGACAGGATGAACTAGATAAGTTTACAAGGCAAGAAGGCATCTATGAAGGCTAACAGAATGTTGTGTTTTACACATAGAAATATTAAGATGCTGAATAAATAAATTTTCTCGCTAAACATTATTATTATCAGAGTTTTGCATGTTTAGTTCCAGGCATTCAGCTACTAGAAGGACATGGATGAATAAGTGGGTTGTTGTTTGAAGAAGCAGAAGAATACTGGTAACTTCTTTAGAAACAGCAATTTTTCAGTAAAAGGTACTAGGCTTGCAAAATCAGGAGATTACTATAAGATTAGCTGGAGTAAACAACAAATAAAATCAGAAATTATATGTATATATATATATACACACATAAATATACTCTTACAGAAAAGACCTGCTCAGTTTACAAAGTTTAAACTACATTAACATAGTTAAATCAGGATTAAAGCGGCTATTTATTAACAACACACAACTAGCCAGCAACCAGTGAACTATAGTTTCAGGACAAATAACAGCAATCCTTGTCACTTTTAAAATGCTGTGAGATACCTATAAACTCCTAAACACCCCATTCACACTGTTCCATAAGTGTCCTTGGGGGAGGGGATGGGTTCCTCCTTAATGTCCCCCAGAGATGATGGCCCATAGCAGTAGCTAGTCTGACCATGGGTAGTTTTATTCCAGACTACTCCGTATCCTGCCTTTATGAGTTGAAAATCCATAGCTGCCATTCAGCAAAAGCAATCTTTTCTCCATCATAAACTAGTCTGTGCATCCCATAACAGAGGGAGCAACCAAGCTGCTGCATACATGTGATAACCCCCACCCTTGGGACACATATTTGAACAGCCAACACAGTCTGCACTACATTAATCCTGCCACACCACTGACTAGCTCCTGAAACAAGCTCCTCTCCTGTTTCTATAAACTTAAGTTGTAAAATAAGTGGTTTAGCATTAAAGATTTAAATTAGATTCATATTTCTGCCTTCCTAATGCCTATATGTTTCAAGCTCTAATTTTCTATAAAATGTTTTGGTGTCAAAATCAACAAACTGGTAAAAGGCTGTGTATTATATACTGTACACTGGATGCTCCTGAAGCTCTCTGCTGTTTGTCGCTGCTGTGACAGTTCTGGTTTCCATGGTATTGTATCACTAAGATTCAGTGATACAGTCAAGAGTTAAGGCACCTTTACAATATTGTTTTCCCTTTCAGCAAGGAAAGGTATGCAATGCAAATTATAAATGGAAAAAAAGGAAATTTCTCTCATGACACTTTATTTTTCCTCTGCTACACTGTTTCTTTGCAGCTGAGTACTGTAGCTTATATATCTTCCCCCAGGACCACCAAAGTTTAGGTGGCTTGTAAACTGTTTGACCAGAGTACATAGATATATTGACCAACTCTGTCATGCAGTATTACAGCTCTCAGCTTATCAGAGGACAGAACTAATTCTTAAGTGAATAAATACCTCCACTTCTGCTGAAATGTTTACAGTGCATGATAACATCCTTTATTAACAGGGTTCCTTCAACTGACCAAAAATGAAATAATCATTAATCAGCTCAAAAAGACTTCACACTTGTAAATCAGTGACAAGTACTATTCAACTTAAGTTCCTCTCTTCACATTTAACCAAAAGTGAGATTTACACCAAGTGCTCTGTAAGAAGAGGCTAGAACGCAACTCTATACTTCTATTTCTTTTTTTAATTGCTCTTCTTCACAAGAATGATGATTATGAATATGGTGACAAGATATTCCATTTCATGGCTTCAGATAAGATATCAGAGTATATTACATTTCACCTCCTACCTGTTCACAGAATCACAGAATCGTCTAGATTGGAAAAGACCCTGAAGATCATCTAGTCCAACCATTAACCTAACACTGACAGTTCCCAACTACACCATATCCTTCAGTGCTGCGTCAATCCGACTCTTAAACACCTCCAGGGATGGGGACTCCACCACTGCCCTGGGCAGCCCATTCCAATGCCTAACAACCCCTTCTGTAAAGAAATGCTTCCTAATATCTAGTCTAAACCTTCCCTGGTGCAACTTGAGGCCATTCCCTCTTGTCCTATCGCTTGTTACTTGGTTAAAGAGACTCATCCCCAGCTCTCTGCAATCTCCTTTCAGGTAGTTGTAGAGGGCGATGAGGTCTCCCCTCAGTCTCCTCTTCTCCAGACTAAACAACCCCAGTTCCCTCAGCCGCTCCTCGTACGACATGTGCTCCAGACCCTGCACCAGCTTTGTTGTCCTTCTCTGGACACGCTCCAGTAATTCAATGTCCTTTTTGTAGTGAGGGGCCCAAAACTGAACACAGGAATCGAGGTGCGGCCTCACCAGTGCCGAGTACAGGGGTAAGATCCCTTCCCTGTCCCTGCTGGCCACCTTGTTTCTGATACAAGCCAGGATGCCATTGGCCTTCTTGGCCACCTGGGCACACTGCTGGCTCCTGTTCAGCCGGCTGTCAATCAACACCCCCAGGTCCCTCTCTGACTGGCAGCTCTCCAGCCACTCCTCCCCAAGCCTGTAGCGCTGCTGGGGGTTGTTGTGGCCCAAGTGCAGCACCCGGCATTTGGCCTTATTGAAACTCCTACAGCTGGCCTTAGCCCATCGCTCCAGCCTGTCCAGGTCTCTCTGCAGAGCCTCCCTACCCTCAAGCAGATCAACACTCCCACCCAACTTGGTGTCATCTGCAAACTTACTGAGGGTGCACTCGATCCCCTCATCCAGATCATCAATGAAGATGTTAAACAGGAGTGGCCCCAAAACCGAGCCCTGGGGGACACCACTCGTGACCGGCCGCCAACCGGATTTAACTCCATTCACCACAACTCTTTGGGCCCGGCCATCCAGCCAGTTTTTTACCCAGCAAAGCGTGTGCCCATCCAAGCCACGAGCAGCCAGTTTCGCCAGGAGAATGCTGTGGGAAACGGTGTCAAAGGCCTTACTGAAGTCAAGGTAGACAACATCCACAGCCTTTCCCTCATCCAATAAGCAGGTCGCCCTGTTGTAGAAGGAGAACAGGTTTGTCAAGCAGGACCTGCCTTTCATAAACCCCTGCTGACTGGGCCTGAGCATCTGGTTGTCCCGCATGTGTTGTGTGATGGTACTCAGGATGAGCTGCTCCATCAGCTTCCCGGGCACTGAGCTGACAGGTCTGTAATTTCCCAGATCATCCTTCTGACTCTTCTTATATATGGGTGTTACATTGGCCAATTTCCAATCTCTTGGGACCTCCCCGGTCAGCCAGGACTGCTGGTAAATGATGGAAAGCGGCTTGGCGAGCACCCCAGCCAGCTCCTTCAGCAGGTGTATCCCATCAGGTCCCATAGACTTGTGTATGTCTATGTGATGCAGTAGGTCACTGACTATCTCCTCCTGGAATGCGGGGAGGTTGTTCTCCCAGTCTCTGTCTTCTGGCTCAGGAGGCTGGATTCCCTCAATACAACTAGTCTTGCTATTAAAGACTGAGGCAAAGAAGGCATTAAGCACCTCAGCCTTTTCCTCATCACTTGTTACCATGTTTCCTTCTGTGTCTATCAGGGGATGGAGGCTCTCCCTGGTCTTTCTTTTGCTGCTCACATACTTATAGAAACATTTCTTGTTGTCCTTGATTGCTGAAGACAGATTAATTTCCAGCTGGGCTTTGGACCTCCTGATTTCTGCCCTGCATAGCCTCACAGCATCTTTGTAATCACTGTGAGTGGCTAGCCCCTTCTTCCAAAGGCTGTAAACTCTCCTTTTCTCCCTGAGTTGCAGCCAAAGCTCCCTGTTTAGCCAGGGTGGTCTTCTCTGTCGCCAGCTTCTCTTACAGCACCTGGGGACAGCCTGATCCTGAGCCATTAACACTTCCTTCTTAAAGAGTGCCCAGCCTTCCTGGACCCCTACACCCTTCAGGACTGTCTCCCAAGGGAGAGAGTTGTTATTGCAACAACATTTGTTATTATTTGGGGGCATCCTGCTGGCAGCTATAAAGTCAGCCTCCTTCTTCATCCTTAGTAGCCATACAGACAGTTGTGAAGAAATGGTGGGTGGCACAGAGAGAGAAGAGTAGTGCACACTGCCATAGGCTTCTGGTCCATCTCCTTTACCTCTTGTACCTGTCAAACCATTCCCTCTCTCCAGCCTTGCCAATGTTATATCATGAGCATTTCAGAGCAAGGAGCACTTAATATTTGGGTGCTTTCACTCAACAGAGACCAGCTCAGCCATAACCAAAGTCTGCCACATTTTAATTCTCTCTTCCACAATGTTTCCAGCATTGTTATTCTAGATGAGAGAAGAATCTTTAATTAGTGTTTCTTTCATTAGTATAATGAAGTAGTGTTGTTCAAGCTATTTTAGATGAGAAGGGCATGGAAGTAAAGGGAGGTAAATTATTGATATTTGATTTACTGACCGGAAAGAGTGTGTTTTCACAGAACAAGTGTATTTATGAGCCAGCAGTGTGCCCAGGTGGCCAAGAAGGCCAATGGCATCCTGGCTTGTATCAGCAATAGCGTGGCCAGCAGGGACAGGGAAGGGATCTTGCCCCTGTACTCGGCACTGGTGAGGCCACACCTCGATTCCTGTGTTCAGTTTTGGGCCCCTCACTACAAAAAGGACATTGAATTACTGGAGCGTGTCCAGAGAAGGGCAACGAAGCTGGTGCAGGGTCTGGGGCACATGTCGTACGAGGAGCGGCTGAGGGAACTGGGGGTGTTTAGTCTGGAGAAGAGGAGGCTGAGGGGAGACCTCATCGCCCTCTACAACTACCTGAAAGGAGATTGCAGAGAGCTGGGGATGAGTCTCTTTAACCAAGTAACAAGCGATAGGACAAGAGGGAATGGCCTCAAGTTGCACCAGGGAAGGTTTAGACTAGATATTAGGAAGCATTTCTTTACAGAAGGGGTTGTTAGGCATTGGAATGGGCTGCCCAGGGAGGTGGTGGAGTCCCCATCCCTGGAGGTGTTCAAGAGGCAGGCTGACGCAGCAATTTAGGGATACGGTGTAGTCGAGAACGGTCAGTGTTAGGTCAATGGTTGGACTAGATGATCTTCAAGGACTTTTCCAACATAGATGATTCTGTGATTCTGTGATATTTTATTTGTTTGAAATAAACTGTGTAATCCTGGTTAAATACAGGTGGAGGTAGAAATGGAAGCTGTAACCCACTTTACTGAGATGTTGTGGAATAAGATTAGACATTAAAAAGGAAAATTTCTTCCCTCCCTTTCCTTAAAAACTTTTCTGCCATAACTGGCCAAACTTTGGGAATACAACTTTGTGCTCAATAAGGCTATTTCTGTCTTACACAATATTTGCATAGAAAAATGAACTGTACCATTAAAGGACAGAAAGTAAAGTGGAGAATTGTCAGGAAAATTCTTTCTTTAAGGCAAAACACCTTTCAGGGGGAGAAATTAAATTAAAAAATCACTCTTGTCTGTGCACTATCTCCAGTTATGGCAGTATTCAAGCTCATAGGAAAGCAAGGGAATCTATTTTTCTCCCTCTTAGCCATTCATCTGGCAGGACAGGATCAAATTTGCTCTTATATGTATGGTGTTACCACACTGTACCACAGCTCCATAGGTCCCCATCCTACAGTCTGAACCACACGTATATGTAACCCAACACAGACTCAGGCATTACAATGAAACTTTGAAAGGGCTGAATCAGTTACACTGAGAGGTCATTCAAATACTGGGACTTGGTTGTCATTCTTCTACAGTTTGTATGAAATTTTTAGCTATCAGTGACAATTGGAAAATATTTTTCAGATGGAACAACCTGATTACAAACTCACAGGAAAATACAAACAAACAAGTTATTGAAGAAACTAAGGCCTAGTTGTAATACCTGAAACCACTTCTTTTTTTTTTAAGACAGATTTCAGTTTTGAAAATATTTCAGCTGTAAAGAAAGCATATTTTTAGTATATTTAAAAAAAAAAAAAAAAAAAAGACAACAGCCTGCAGTTGCACAAATTCTTAAAGGCTGTGCGAAGTATTATCTGACAAATAACCCTGCAGTGCTCGAGAGCAGAACAGCTGGTGTGGACTGGTCATAAAGGTTGAACTCTGGCAGTTTCCTCCTGGTGCGTTTGAATCACTTTAATGGAGTTTACCATGGGACTTCAGTTAGAGTGTAGAGGCTATGTAAAAATAGCCTATCAGTGTGATATCCAAAGATTTTAATGACTTTCTACAGCATCCAAGCATCCAGGAAATAAGAGAAAGTTTGGCCATCCCCTAACAGACCTTGCAGATCTCTGCCTAAATGCTGCTGCCAGCAAAACATTTGCATAGGTATCTCAACTGCATTCTTAAGGTATACCTTAAATAGGGGAGTAGGGAAGGGCAATGTGGTTCTTTCTTGTCCTTGATTGTTAATTTACATTTCCTCAGTATGAGCACTATTCCCTATCTCTTTCATTGCTTATTTAAAATGTTGGACACTTGATGGAAATATATTTGAGTCCATATAAAAACAGCAACCAAGGTAGAGCTCCTGGCTCCATCTGCAGCATCTCACACTTGCTAAACCAGCTCTCTGGTGTCTACCATACAGATCATGTGCTTTTGTTCCCCAGTAAAATCCTATCATAATTAGTTTTTGATAAATCAAATACCAGCCTTAGCAAAGTGTAATAAGCAACTGAATAGCTCATAATGCTTTAGCTGACAATTGTATAGATTAAGGAAAAGAAAACGTTAAAACTCTGACATTTGGACCATTTAAAAGGTTGCTTTAAAATCATTCACAACAGAGTTTTCAGAGGTCAGGAATGTTAAATATAACAATATTCACCTTACAGTCTGATATCCATGGAAGTGAAATACAATTCAAGGCACAAACTTTTGATGAAGTATTCTGGATTTCAGTTTCCTTAAACAGTTCCTTTCCACTCAGGGTTGTATAAATGGGCAATCACTGTATGTTGACATGACAACTTAATTTTCTTAGAGGTGACCTAGAACATGGAGTGTCCTGGGATTTCACTGGGACATTATGTGATGTTTTCTGTACATAATTATCCCAAACTGCGACTTCCAGAAATTACCCAGTCCCAGGGCAGTGACAAGGATCACAGAAGCAAGGACTCCATCATAATCTGACCTGGGCCTGCATGGTCTGATGGTGTCCTGAGCACATAATGTAACTCAGCACTGGAAGCACATCACCTCACCCTCTGTCAGCTCAGCAGGATGAGTGTGTGATTTGAGCATCCACAGTCACCATTTCTTTGGTCAGGTCCCCTGCCTGCAGATACTCCATGTAATGCAATATTTCTCCTATTCTCTCTAACAGCAACATGCACATTTAAAAGAGCATCTCAGCCATTTTACTTTGGACAGCCACAGTGTCGCAGCATCACTGTGCTCAGTGCTGACTCCACAACAATGCAATACATGCTTTCCATGGGCTCACACCAGGCTTGGCCACCATCAGCTGCTGCCCAGAGAGATGCCGCGAAAGCGAGGATCTGATGGGGAGTGGAGGAAACACATCTGCAGTGACTTGCTTTCTTGATAAGAAATAAGAAAACTGTCACTCTAAATGTTCTCTCCTTTGGCTTTTACAGCAGTATTCATTCTGCTCAGTGAAATTGCCTTCAGGATCACCAGACAGTTAGGTTCTGGGACAGCTATCACAGTCACAGTAGCTTTCTTCCCTTTAGCAAATCTGCCTATGTTCAGGCCAAAGCTGAGGAGACTCATGGTTGTAGTATGTCTACCTGGGCTTGCCACATCCTACGCAGATCTATCAGCTAAACCACGTTGGAGACTGAATCCTAATATTTTTCAGTTAAGATTAGCTTAATTAGCTAAAAACATTTAAAGAAAAAAATATTTGTCTATTCATTCATGACTGTTGAGGCTCAAGTATTTTAGCCATATCCACCTTAGAAAGCTTCATCTCTTCAGAAAGATTGCATAACCAATTATTCAGGTGCTTTAGTTCCTTCACTGGCTTTTTTTCTAATTCTTTTAGTCAAATTTCTAGTGTCATTGATGACTAGCACGTGATCCAAAATATCTGAGAGATGGCCTAGCTTTTCTGCAGATTAGTTTCTTATGACAGCTGCCATGACGTTAGTTTCTCATGATAACTGCAGGGAAAATCAAACTGTCACAGCTACCTGTGGGATATCCCGAATAACCTACTGTGAATAGAAGTAAAAATAGTCTCCCACCTGCATATAAAACCCAGAGATTCCTTTTCAGAGACGGCATTTGACCCAAACTGTACTAGAGCCATTTTCACATAATGTCACCCATCAGGAAGCCATCAGCTGCAAATCCCAAAGCTAAGTCCATCGTGCTCCTGCCCATTTGGAGGAGAGCTGCGAGTCCTTAGCACAAACCTGATCCCATGTCCAACAGCAATTGCAGTGCTCTTTGTACAGATGCCTTCTACCCACAGAAAATGCCCCCTGTACTAGAGCTGGAAACCTGAAGCTGCTAAACACCATCACTCACAACAATAATTAATCTTGTAATCACCAGCTCAGCTGGCTGTAATTGACAATATATTGTTTTGTGAGCTTCCATGAGCAGGAAATGAATGATTTCTATCTCCTAAAAATAAAATTACTCCCTGGGTGCAGTACAGGGATTATTTATATAGAGAAGAATAAATCATGATGAAAGTGGCAGGAAATAAATAAAAGGGCAATTCTGCTGGCTGAGTGTCTAGAGTTGAAATTTCTATTTGAAGCAGGTTTCAAGGATCTTCTATACTACTTTAGTTATATAACCCTAGCTCCAACTTTAATGGCTACTGATTTCTGTTTGATTCAGATATGTTAAGTGCCAGGCCATTTGTGCCATCAGAATGTAACTATATATCTAATTTGGAGAAAATAAAACTACAATAAATAAATCTGAAAACTGCTACAATCTTCCAGCAAAATATAAGGTTATGAAAAAAAAAATCTGGTCATTCTGTATCATCAGAGTTGCCCATTAGCTGCACCACTCTGCCAGGGATGTAAGTACAAAGCCAATGGTAAAGCTAAATATCTGTCAAGAAGGATCATTTATCTCCTACAGAGTGGCATTCACTTAAAAAAAATGAAATTACCAAATGAAGTGGCATGATGAGACAAGACTCACTATAGACTAGAATGTCATGGTTTGATCTCAGAGGGCAACTGAGCACCATGCAGCCACTCACTCACCCTTTCCCCCTCAGGACTGGGAAAAAGAGAATATAACAAAAGGCTCAGGAATCGAGATCAGGACAGAGAAGGATGACTCATGCTTTATGGGCAGAGGCAAAAGACAGGCTTATTAGGGAAAGAAAAAGGACAAAATTTTAATTCGGGAAAACAATAACAACATCTAGCAGACAGAGTAGGATAGTGAGAAGCATTGCCACATCTTAAAAACACCTTCTCCCCACTCCTCCCTTCTTCCTGGGCTCAGCTTTACTCCTCATTTCTCTACTTCCACCACTCCAGCAGCACAGGAGGCAGAGAATGGGAGGGTGCAGTTAGTCATGTTGCTTCTTCCTCTTTGGGGCAACAGGTGGAACTCCTTGCATTCTTCCCCTGTTCCAGTGTGGTTTCCATTCCCCATTCTTCTGCATTACCCACCAAGTGCACCCAGGTCCTTGGGCAAAATTAATCCCACACATGGTTTTACCTTTACCCAAGACTCCATACCAAAGAGGTTTTAACCGCTTGACTTGTTTGTTTGCAGCACATGCTGCATCATGTCCCTCTCAATTTTCTCTAATGTGAGTCCTTCCCCCATGGGCTGCAGCCATTCCCGCACTGCTCCAGCGTGTGTCACCCCCGCGTGTTGCAATCTTCCCAGAGTCGAACTACAACAGCTGTGGCTTCTTCTCATACAGTCCTGGTCTTCTTTGGTTCTGCTCTGGTGTGGGGTCCTCCACAGGCTGCACGTGGGCATCTGTTCTGGCATGGACTTCCATGGGTATCAGAGGGCCTGGCCCTGCGTCTCACCGTGGGCTGCAGGGGAGGTGCACCAGCACAGAACCCCGCACTTCCTTCCACTGATGCTGGTGTTCACATAGGTGTCCTCCTCATAACTCCTCCTCCTGGGTTCCCCTTCTTAAATATGTTATCACAGAGACTCAGCCACTATCGCTGATTGGCTTGGCCAATGGGAGCTGGGGGAGCTTCAAGAAGCTTCTCACAGGGGCCACCGCTGTAACCCCCTCCCCCGCTACCAGAAGCCCCACCACACGAACCCAACACAGAATAAAACAAGAGGTTTTCTGGAGGAAACCATAAATATGTTTAAGTCCTCTTTTCCCTTAATTCTCTTGTCTACCAAGCTCATCCCAAGACCTTTTAGTGTTGTAGTAACACATCATTTCAATGTTATTTCAGTATAGTTAGGCAGAATTTTTCTGTGATTTTGAGTCACAACAGCCATTCTATAAAGACAGTGAGAGTACATGCAAACCAAATGCCTAAACAACCTCAGGGTTTGTCTCATGAAGGGACCAGCCTCCAAAGAGGAGCTTGCACAAGCTCATAGACCTGCAGAAGGGCAAAAACTTATCCATTGGGCACAAATAGTGCCTTGGGAAGTCCTGTAGGTTCCTTCTTCTGTGCAGGTACTCTTGCAGTGTCTCCAAGAGTCCACATGGATCTCACCAGAGGAAAGTAGGCTAAAGTTAGAATTTAGTAATCTAAAACTTTGTTGCATGCCTTAGAAATTATTTTATTTTTTCAGTGGTGAAACAAGGTTTTATTGTTAGGTCAAAACACTGTTGACAGCAAGGCAGAAACAAAACCCAAAACCAGTTTCCTGACCCGTCAGAGCAACTGAAGACTGGTTTTCCTGTTGGCCTGTCTCTGTGCAAAAGTTAAAACATCTCTAGAAATACACACTCCTAACTTACCACCTTATCTCAAGGAGCAGGAATATGGTCTAGAGGTGAAAATCAGTTTGCAGAGTGCATACTGCATAACTATTCAGAGATATGTGTTTTGATTTGATGACTGGTACAGTCTGCCTGCTCTGTCTTTATAATTAAAGCATTATTTTAAACTATATAATATGAATTCACCCTCCTGTGTCCCCAGTTCCTCCATATAGCTTTTCCCTCTTTTAAATTTAATAAATTTTCCCCCTATTTTTGCCTTCACAGCCAAGAATTGAAACAATTCATTTCACAGCAATCCCTTCTCACTGCTTTTCTAATACCCATGCGCATTAAAACCTCATCCATCACTGTTTTCAGAGTCAGCTTTTTAATCAGATCTGTATGTATATTGGTTTGAGCATGTGGCAGTTTAATTACCCTCTTGAATATGTGAAACACATCTTTGTCATATCTACTTATATCTGAAGAGAGCTATCCTATAACACTAATTAAAGAGGGATGATGACAATTTTTCCATACTCAAATTATGTCCCATCTGTCTAGTCATCCTCGTGTTCACTCTCTGGATTAATTAAGGGTGGGGAAAGGTTTTTTCCCTGGAGTTTTGCCTAAAAAGTCTGTTTTAATGAAGAAACATACAAAATTCCTTTCTTCTCATCCCAGAGTAAAGCACATAGCAAAGTAGAACAGAGTCCTTCATTTTGCTGCTGTCTAATCAGCTAGTCATATATTGCATGCCATCAGGACTCATGTTTATGCAACTGTTTACTGAAGCTAGCAGCTGGTCTGAAGGGACACACAGGACTGTCAGCAAGTCACAGCTAGACTGTGCCCTGATATCTGGACCCAGAGTTAAAAGCAATTTTGTGTTAATAAAATGATTAAAGGACAGAGTGGCATAGTACCAAACGGGTAGTGTGAAAGCATACCAGTTTTTCAGTACTGTCTTATCAGCCTCAGAGTATTTTGCCCATAGACATTTTCATCGGATATTTGAGATATCTAGGTAAAATACAAAGCCTTATGGCCTTGCCTCATAAAAAAAGTTTTAAAGAATTTATTCTTATTAATAATAAGGGTTTGCTTCTACTTAAACCTAGCTGCACAGTTTCCTGTTAATTTTGAAGCTATTGTACATCTAATCAGACCCCTCAGATGCCTAAACCATTAATTTTCATCTAAATAGCAGCTGCATAAGCTTTTAACACAGGGAAGGAAGCCCTGAGGAGTCAGAACTGTGTGCCACCAGTGAGGAAGGGGCATTACTTGTACCAGAGGCTGTCACCTACACGCGATCCCCAGAGGACACGCACCAGTTGCTGTCATGTGCCGTTGTTAAGTGAATAATTAGGCAGGAGAAGCAGTGTCAGCAAAGCCTGGATTTCCCTGGCCCTCATTACATGGCTGGGTTGAGTGTGAGAATCAATTTGATCCACTCCCACCTTAAAAGGTTCTCCACTGCTGCTGGACTTGACCTCTGGGCTTTTTCTTCTTCCTTTTTTTTTTTCTTCCATTTGTTGAGACTGATGACAGAGTCCTTCACTCAGAAGAATGTGATGTTACTGAAGACTTTATTATCTCAGAGGGTGGTGGTGCTTTTATCATCCTGGTCTTTCCCTGTTTATACAAGGCACTGCAAATATTTTATATTAAATTAATTTATAGAAATTACTTCATAGTATTAATTTAGGGTCATCAATCGCTGAGTCTATTCAGATCCTCCAGTTAGGCCAGGAGATAATAATGGCTATAAATTAGAATGAAAATGAGGTAGCTAACTAATGAAACCATTAAAATATATTCCTTTAATAGCTATCATATTTCATTGTCATTGTTCACATACACTATACAAACCTAGTTTTCTTTTCAATATTTCTTCCTGCCTAGTGTACAGTGTTCTATTTTTTCATTTCTCTGGCCTAATACAAAGTTAAACAAGGTGCTTACAAACACTTTACACTTCAGTTTACAGATTATCTGCCACATGCTGATCCATCTTTCAAGCTATAAGATAAGGAAAATACAGCTTGCCATATAAAAAAGATTATTTACATATTTTTTTTTCTTACAGGAATGTTGAAGCTCATCATCCTAAAGCCTTAAAGTTAATTTTTTCTAGGGAAGATAATAAACTCAAACCATGCTAAATTAATGTCTCGATCCAATGTCAGGGGAGGTTACAATATGATCCCAAGAGCGAGATTAAGACACAAACGAGGTCAAATGCCGTACACCCAAAACAGTTTTTATTAAAAGTGAAGAGTGGTAGCGATAGGACAGAATGGAAGGAAAAGACAGAAATCAAGCAATCATCTGGGATAGAGTTGCAAGATTAGTCACCACCATGGATACAGCAGCATCCCGTTGTCCTCAATCTTCAGTTCTTCGATGGTGGGTACACCCGGATCCAGCAGCGTCCCATTGATCCTCTTTGGTAGTGGGTGCCCATGGATCTAGCTTTGGTGGTGAGTGCCCACACAGCAAAGTTCTCTGTCACCTTTTAAGCTCATCAGCTGATTTGTATACTAGACAAAGAGAGGCAGGTACTCCATGAACTCATTTCCATGAGTAGGTGGTCATGCTTGCCCTGCCCACCTTTGTTCCCACAGATCTGCTGACTTCATGCTTCTTGAGCAATCATTCGGCTTCTGGGGCAAAAATGATCACCTCTTATCAGTTCTTATCACCTCCTCACTGGAGAAGTCACAAAGTCCTTTGCAAGGTATGCACAGCATCTGGTGTACACAACAGAGACACAAAGTATTGGTCTTATAGAGTGGCCAGTAATCAGCAGTGCTTGTGCTTGATGAGAAACACCTGGTTTCACTCAGTCCACCTCTTTGAAGCTTATCTAAGGAGTTTGTCAATAGGACTGCAAGGGAGTGGGGGGTGCATCCTTCAATACACTCCTGCTTCCTTTGGTGACATTCCTTAGACTAATTACAAAGTCACAGCTGGTCCTTGATGAATATTGAGGCATTACTGACACCACCCCCTGACTCAAAGCACACAAACAAGCTTTGAGACAATCATTTGACATTTCGGTCTCTCACAATCGGAGAGGCAGCCTGTGGCTAGATATTTCAGCAGTTGCTATGACACTAGGTTAAAGAAACAGTTTACATTCTCAAAATTTCATTTTGGTATGTTCTTGTAACCTTGAGTTATTAACAGCACTACAAGACCATAATGACTATGGCACAGAATTAAAAATATTTCTCCTGTTTTATATTTTACTTTACATATGTGTCACTATCATATTCTCACTATTGGGTTTCACATTTCTCTCACCATTTTCTCCTCAGTTAGAGCCCAATAGTCACTGGTTCTCCCATAACCCTATTTAATTTCCTATTTTGTCTTTGCATGGTCTCTGCATCTCTAACAAACCCTTGGATTGTTTTTCATCTGGCTCAAACTGCTCTGGAAAGAAAATGAACTCTTCTTTAAGTGAAACAATGGAAGCTCTCTCACACAGACATGCCAGCTTACTCCTGCATCAAAATCCTAGGAAAAACAAACAAACAAACAAACAAACAAAAAAAACCCTTCACAAACTGCAAAATCAGTTTCTTACTTCTGTCAGCCAAGGGATATACTCCAAGTACTTCAAATAACTCTTCCAGACATGCTTAAATCTGCTACCTTTTCTATATGCATAATGTTTTGTGTCACTTGCACAGTAACTCTTACCTACAGTTTGAAGTTCTGTTTTCTCTCACACAGCTTTACAAATAATCAGCATCTCACATCTGATTATTTTTTTAGGCTTAAATTGCACAATTAGATTCAATAGAAAACTTTATAGACTCCTACGGATTTTACATCTGTCTTACCAAGTATGAACACATTCCTTAAGACATTAAAAACTTCTGGCAACAAGGATACCTAATTTCAGCAAGAAACTGATATTTGAGTCATTAGAGAAATTCTAAGTACTGTGAGAAAACAAGCTGATTTAATAATGGATCCTATTTCTGATATTTTTCATTATCTCCAACACAATTCTACAACATGAATGGTTGAGTAGCAGAAGGGGACATTGAAAGAGATATAAAGAAAATAATTTTTTCCTAATCCAATATAATTAATACAGATTAGTATGCAATTTCAACCTCAGTGTGTGGACAACAGGATCACATTTTTTTATTCTCCCTCTCCCACTCCAAAAAGTCTCAATATAATGAACAAATGTGAGAGTTTTCATCCCATGTGTCTGCAAAATAGAAAATCCAGTCTTGTAGAAAGGTATGATGGGATTTTATTTTCAAAATGTATTAATATGTTTCCTATGTTTGCAATTCTAGTATCCATTTCCTTCCCTTGCCTCCCCCTTCTGCCAAGCTGGTTAATTGTTGGTCCTTTTCCCCCTGTTTTTGACACCTTACAAACAATATTTACAAGTAATGTTTACAAGATTCTACCTATAAGAACAAATAATAGCTGAAAAGTTACAGTGAAAACTCAGCTTTCACTTTGAAAGAAATAGCAGCATTGTACCAACAGCCAGTATTGGAAAAGAAATACTAAAAGAAGTGGCTTCACTTGCACATTATGTTTTAACTTGTCCATCATTATAAGCATTTCCATGAATTTAATAATAGCATCAATATCCAATATTCTGAACTTAATGTAATAAATGAAGGGTGATCACATTACCCAGTTTTAAAAATTGCTTTACATAATGTAATCACTTACTTGCTCTAATTTAATTTCACTTTACATCGTTTAATAAATGAATGCTGATCATTTGACATAATTGAATAAGTAGGTCTGCTCATTCTCTGTACTTCTTAGATCACAAAATAGTCTGCATTTTTGTCATCTTCCAGGATGGTATTGTGAGATTCGGGAGTTGGGTTTCATTTCTCCTCTCAGCCTCTTCATTACCCAGTTTAATCCCACCCTGTAGTAAAGAACCCAGCTCAGGCCTGTAAGCTGAATTTTTTCAAAAGAATTACTTAAAGCCGAGAATCTAAAACCTAGAAATTCTAAACGCTATTGAGTTTTCTGTGAAGTCAGTGAGTCCAGACAATAAAATAACTTTCCCAATCTTCTCTCCAAAGGTATGGAAATGTTCAGAAGTGTCTTTTGAAAACATTAAGGCAGAAAACTGCACCTCCTACCGCTTCCAGCAAGCTTGCCAAAATCAACGTGACCGTGTTACTGAAGTTCCTTTGGAAATATACAACAGCCCTCAGACCACTTTGGGCTAATAAACATTGAAAGTCTTACTGCAGCACAACAGAACCCTGGGCATGTTTGGAGGTAGGTAGACTTTCAGAAGTATTTATGAAAATACCTGGAATTCAGTGCGGGACTTCTACAAATGAGGTCCCAAAGGCCACCACGCCAGTACCATCGTTGCTTTTTAGTGACCAGCTCATGATCACACAGGTGGCTGTGAGGATCACGGGATGAAGCTGTCCCAGCCTATCAAACTAATGAGATTACTCAGTTGTAAATTAAATATGCTATATGTAGGTGCATGTTAGCAAGAAAATCTTGTCTCCATACTACAGGCTGTGTGAACACTTGAGGCCAGGTCTCACCTAGTTGCTTCAGGTCTTCCAGCACCAGAGAAGGCGAAGATCTTTACCTGGAGATGTTGTATGCGGAAACTCTTTCTTAGCTGTCCTAAAACAACTTTCCATGGGAACAGGCTTAGTCCAAAGGAGCTGTATAGGAATTCTTTCCAAAATAGAAATGTTTGAGAAGAGCTGCTCCTTTCCCAGCATCCGTTCCCACGTACACAAATCTTAAATTCACTTCCACTAAACAGAAACTAGTTATGGTGTGCCTGTGGATCTAGTAAATAGTAATCTCAGATGACTCCTTCAGCAGAAGTGTAAGCTCCTGGTACCTCTTAATATGCCTGAAATGGCTTTTTAAATACAACAACAGAGCAAAAAGCCTGGAGGGTTGGCTTAAATATTGCATTGTTTAAACAGTTGAGTGAGTTCCTCACTCTTTGAAAGGGATTTTCTTAGACTGTGATTACATTTCTCTTTTTTCTTAACCTATAATCCAGCAAAGCTTCAAAACTTTTTTCATTAATTTAAACGCAAAACCTCATACCTTTAGTCATAAAACTGAATTCTGGTGAATCTTCTTAGGAAACAACACATAAATCATGGTAACAAATTAACAGTTTGAAGTCTAATAAAAAGAGGTATACTGACTGCATCTGTTGCACTATCAGAAGAGATATTAGTTGACATGACAAAGAACGAAGAGACAGATGACAGTTTTCTTATATGCAAGTCTCCTGAACATTTCTAATGGTCTATAGCTACCCTTTGAAGCTTCTTTAATTAGAAAGGAACTTTTTTGACAGAAATCATAACTCTTATGTGCAATGACTAGTTTCAGCTTTTTCATCCAATCCAAGTCTATGCAGGGCACAAAGGCACTCAGAAGTATATTTCTTACAGTTAATCGCCTATAGCTACAAGCTGAATAGCAAAATTCTGACTTACTGTTATAGAAGACTCCACAATAATATCCATGTACAGTCTCCATGTAAATATGCACAGCTATACACATAAATCACATACTGTATATTCAAACATTCTCTCTCTGAAACGCACATAGGCAGTTTTGGAAGGTATTTTCTCTAGGAGTACATATTAAAAAGTGACAAAAATTGAAAGGAATACATGAATGGGTTGATTTAAGGATTTATTATTGCTCCTAGGTTCTCTCCAGAGCTACAGCCTCCCGCTTTCATCTTTCATGCTTTAAGCACAAGATTAATCTTTCTTTCCCAAACCAGCTGTATAATTTTTCAAAAATCTTATTGTTCACTTAGCTTTAGCAACAATACGGATGCACTTTGTGTTGACTTGTTTAGCTTGTGCAACCTTCTCCTCTTCCAGCATCCCCACATGGATTTAACTATGGGTTCATACAAATTCTGTACCAGGCAAGTACAGTCATCTTCCTTCAGTTCTAAGGTGTGAAACTGCAAATATGTGTGCTCCTGGATAGCTTATACCTGTGTGACTTTCTTGACAAAATCAAGTTATTCACATGCACCACTGCTTTTAGAGCTGATCCCCTCAGGTATTAAGTCAGTATATGAAATATTTAGCTTTTCCTCTACTGGAGAAGATAGATAACATCACTCTTCATTACTAAACAAAATTTCATGGTATATCAGAGCAACATCAAGGCAATTAAACTCGCTGTAAAAACTTTCTGAATTCTTCAGTAAAACTACATACCTATATGGAGAACCAGGTTGTTTCCACAGTGATTTACAGTATACAACAGGCAATAACAGAAGGCTTATCTTCTTGAAGATACTGTTATTTTCTTTTAAAAAAAATGAAAAAGGTAAAAGGGAACCCTCACGGTAGAAAATTATTTCCAACACCTAAAAATATTAACAGCAGATTGACATGAAATTTTTCATCTTCAATGCTTCGGACCAACTAAATGTCAATTTTGCAACTCTCTGGCTCTCAGAAATGTGCTTGGAAAGTGTTCCATTGTTCTGAAAGAGACATTTAGCTCAAGGGACAATCAAACAATGGGATTTTTTCCTGGTGTTTGAAGTAATAGCTACCAGACATTGGCAAAGACCTTACTGTTCATGTTGATCTAAAGAAAATACCCTGTTTAGCAAGAAAAAAGGCTTGGCTGTTCCACACAATGTTTTCTAGCTGGTGCAGATCAAGTAACTCAATTTCTAAGAACAAACACACAGCACACTACAACCTCCTGCTTCATTGTACTGGCAAAAAAATTTACCAGAATATAAAATCCATAATTTCAATTAAAGGATACCTTTAAGTTGTTTAACAATATCTATAGAAAGTAGGCAGGAACTGAGTCTTCAATCAACTTCTAGCAAAGCCCAGATCTTTCTATTTTGTATTTGTGATATAGAATTTAATTTCAAACTGAAAAGATAATAGACTTGATGAATGGACTCATAATTCCAGAATCTGGATTATGTTCTGCTGAGTTAAAGTTAAAACAAGCCATCATTCACAGTAAGGAAGGAGAGAAAAAAAAAAAAAAAAAAGGAAAAGAAAAAAAAAAAAGACAACTCCTTCTAGGGAAAAAAGACAGAAAAAAAGAAAGACAGAAGATGACACAGAAAGACCAGTGGGCACACAGAAATACAAAAAAGAAACTGTATAATTTCAACATGCTCACCATCTGGAAGGGTGAAGGAATCAGAAAAGCAACAATCAATTTCAAAATGGCCATGTAGTAAAGCTGCAGCCAGTGTTTTCTGCCAGGTTTGGTAGTTCAGTCCAAGAGAGACGTACCACAAAGAGGTTTTTAGGGGGCTGCAATGACAACTTTTACATTTCAGCATTAATTTTGACTTTCTCATTTTCTGCGAAAGGCACCACAGTGAAATCACCAATTCAGATATGGAATACATGGGTTTCAGTGTACTCTGCAAAAGTGTAACCACAGAATATGTTTCTAGCTTTGTACTAGACATCCATTTCTCCCCTTCAAACACAAAGCAACATAATTTTCAGAAAAGTCATCTGCTGCCTGCCTGTGCAGCTGCTCGTTTTTACAGATTATGGAAAACATCTGGAGATCCTTTCAGAATGAAGCATGCAATGTATAGATTGCAAGAGTACCCCAGTAATACAGTGCAGTTGCATTAAACACCATTTTTAGTTCAAAAGAAGTTACTCCTGTCCAGAAATAACTATTCAGAATCAAAGTGCCCAAGTCAACACAATCAGAAAGGGGTAATAAATCTATGGTTTTTTTCTAGCAACTCTCTATTAATAACCATTTCGATCTGTAGTAGGTTGGTCTCATGCACTCTCACACTTTCCCCTTTGTTTTCACCAGGTTAAGATCTGATCTTCTGGAGGTACATCTAGTATGCAGGGGAGAAAAAATAATTCCTAAAAGTCATTTCTTATAGTTAACTCAGAGTTTTATTTTTTTTAATTTCATATTTATCTTATAACTTTCTTGTACAGTAAGATTAGAGGGAGCCATGCATGACCTGGACTTTCAACAGACTGGAGAGTAGATGAGGACATTCACATTAATAATTCACCTCTTTAACCACCTTGAAATGTCTTCTTTCTACTTTCTAGTGAAAAATATGGGCATTCCCCTTTTTTAAGAAATTCTGTCTCAGAACCTGTGAAGGAAGTTGTAAGAGATAAGAACTGATCTGAGAAGAAAAATTTCTCCCTCCCTTAATAAAGGCATGCGGTAAAAAGGCACTACATGCACTTGGCTATTCCACTTTTCTTTCTTCAGCAAACTCAGTTTCTTCCTGGGACAGTTGCTGTCACTTCAGTTTCATTACATCTTTGTAATGTCATAGAAATAACTTTGCATCACAAAATATTTATGTGCCAGGGTACCACAAAGCCATAAACACCCAATTGCAGTGCTTAACTAGATGAATTTTATTTGCTGTCATATGCATCCCATGTCATGCAAACTGAAATAAATGTTTCCTTCTATTATGTTATTCAAAGACACAGCTATTTTCCTTGTTTGTTTTGGAACATTCCTTCCTTTTTTGAAGAATTACTCACTCTTAATGAATTAGTTCTTTTCCTTTATCTAAACAAAAGGTTTGTTTTTTTATGAAGCAGCCCTGCAGTATACTTCATATTTGGTTTCCACATAGTTATTAATAAGTCAGCAAGAGGTGACCTATGACCTCTTATCCCCACACCCCTCCCCCATGAAAATCAGTATCTGGTGATTTGGGGTCTGAAATTTCTCAAAAAGTACCTGCTATTTGGTAGATAACTTAAAGCAGTAATGATGTAGCTGACTATTGCTTCAAGTGTTAAGGGAGTTGACCAATTCAGTGTTTTTTGTGACCCAGGCAGTTTCTTTGTCCCTAGTCTGGTAAAGCCTAATATGATACACTTGTAGGCCCTGGAGATTCCCTATATACACTTACTAAAGGATGCAGCTGCCGCAGTTCCCATTCACAAGTTAGTAGCGAGGCCGAGAGCACTTCCCAAACAGACACTTATGTAGAAGCATGCACAACCATGCACTGCACAGTCTGACTCAGGTAGAGCAGAGCCTTTACCACCACTTCCCTAAACACCAACACCACTGACATAAACAAGAATATGAATAGCCCATACACTGACTTAGCCTCTTTGAGCACATGCAGACTAGAGTGAAACTCACAGAAAATACAGGAGAATTTAGTAAGAGTAAGGCAGAGGTACATTAAGAAAAACCAGAGTATTGCTGTTGAAAAATCAAGCACACATATGACCCCACATAACTTTCAGGAAAGAATTAACTCATTCCTTGCTTTGACATGAAATAAGTAAATAAATACAGACAGACTTTATTCTTCCTCTTTAATTTGATAATTGCTCCTGTGCAACTCCTGAGATAGCTATACCTCCTGCTGTAGGTCATCATATTAGTTACTCTGTTGTTGTTAAACATATGGTCTTCATTTAGATTGCAACTTCATGTCACTTCAAAAATTGACATTTATTTTCACTGAAGAATAAGTTTTTAAACGAGTGTTTGAAGGAGAAAAGTAAAAAAGTGATAAAATTTATCCAGAGGGTTTCTTTTAGAAATAACAAAGTGTTAAATACAAGTTTGAAGGTGGGGGGATCTGCTGTTTAGTTACTCTTCAAGATTCTAATACAGTTAAAATTTATTCCAAGTCATGACCTTGCAACATGCTCCCCAGAGCAAGACATTACCTACTGCTTCCCCACACTCACATAGAGTAGTTTCATGTTTGCACATACTGAAGACCCTCCCCTCCCTGCTGTGACTTCCAGCAATGAAGTTTTTCAGATACAGGATGACTATTGCTTACCTGGATTTTCAAAAAGCATTTGACACAGTTTCCCATAGAATTCTCATAGAGAAACTGGCTGCCCATGGCCTGGAGGAGCAAACAGTCTGCTGGGTCAAGCACTGGCTGGATGGACGGTCCCAGAGAGTGGTGGTCAATGGAGCTAAATCCAGCTGGCGGCCGGTCACAAGTGGTGTTCCTCAGGGCTCGGTGTTGGGACCATTTCTGTTCAACATCTTTATTGATGATCTTGATAAGGATATAGAGTGTATCATCAGTAAGTTTGCAGATGACACCAAGTTAAGCAGGAGTGTTGATATGCATGAAGATAGGGAGGCTCTACAGAGAGACTTGGATAGATTGGATCGGTGGGCCAATGTTAATGGGATGAGCTTCAACAAGGCCAGGTGCCAGGTCCTGCACTTGGGCCACAACAACCCCCTGCATGGCTACAGGCTTGGGGAGGTGTGGCTGGAAAACTGTCTGGAAGAGAAGGATCTGGGGGTTCTAACTGACAAACAGATGAACATGAGCTGGCAGTGTGCCCAGGTGGCCAAGAAAGCCAATGGCATCCTGGATTGTAATAGAAATAGTGTGACCAGCAGAAGTAGGGAGGTGATAGTCCCCCTGTACTCTGCACTGGTTAGGCCACACCTTGAGGATTGTGCCTAGTTTTGGGCACCTCAATACAAGAGAGATATCAAGGTGTTGGAGCGAGTGCAGAGGAGGACAACGAAGCTGGTGAAGGGCCTGGAGAATAAATACTATGAGGAGAGATTGAGGGAGCTGGGACTGTTTAGTTTTAGGAAGAGAAGGCTGAGGGGAGACCTCATCACTCTCTACAACTACCTGAAAGGACATTGTAGAGAGGTTGGTGCTGGTCTCTTCTCACAGGTGATTAGTGACAGAACAAGAGGGAATGGCTTTAAACTCCAACAGGGGAGGTTCAGACTGGACATTAGCAAAAAATTTTTCACAGAAAGAGTGGTCAGACAGTGGAATAGGCTGCCCAGGGAGGTGGTGGAGTCACCATCCCTGGATGTGTTTTAAGGATCGTTTGGATGAGATGTTGGGGGATATGGTGTAGGGGAGAACTCTGTAGAGTAGGGCTGATGGTTGGACTCGATGATCCCAAGGGTCTTTTCCAACCTGAATGATTCTGTGAACCTGGGGAAAACTGATCCAATATTGTGACATTAAAAAAAAAAATCTACTGGTGATCAATTAGTTTGATCTTACATGCAAATGTATTTTAAAAAGTTTTTTCCTGTGCAACTGCAAAATGGTACAAAACCAAGGAAACATGCAGCAGGTTCAGCAGTGCTGTCAGTATCTGCAGGCCTATGAGAAGGTAGACAAGTCCAGAATTCAGAGGTTATGGGAAGGCTGATGCCTCATGAAGATGCCATTGCATACATATCCAAGACACTTAGCACAGTACAGCAGCACCGAAATATGGAGAGCATGACAAAATGCAACCAGTTGATACAAAGAAATGATTACTTGTTTTGAGACTTATTTACTTATAGCAGCTTATAATATTTTTCAATATTGCTAATAATCCTGCTTGCCCAGACTGTTCTGTGGAATTTTACCAAGGACTACTGTGTTCATCAAAACAAAACAGTTTACTGTGAAAATCTACCAAGAACTGCAGTGTTCAGCAAAATATTATAGTTTTGTCCTTGGGAAATAGGTGCGCTCTAACTAGTTGGGTCTTAGTAATGAGTAAAGATAGCCATATACAGATGGTAGAAGTTCCATTGGTTCTCTTAGATAAGATAGAATGAGTAAACCAGCTGAAAACACTCTTGTTATTCAAGAAATTGACCGAGAGAATCTGTGCGTGCTCTGGGAAAAAGTACAAGGTGAGGAAGACTGTGAGCCTTCCTCCCAAAGACCCCCGAAAACGACCACCAGGAGGCAATGTGCAGGCACAAAGAGAACATAAACTGCTGACACCAGCTTCTAGAGCTAACCCAGCCTTACTCATGCATATGTATGTTTGTGTTATGTAATCCAATGAATATGTATATCCACACTCTATAAGTTTTTGGTAAAATGTGCTGGGGGTGTGCAAGCTTTGTGGAGAAATCCCCTTGCACCCCAGCTGGAGTAAACACACCTGCTTTATAACTCTATTCGAGTTGTAGAGTCTGTTTCTGCAAGTCACAGTCTTCCAGCTTCTTTAGACAGTCTTCCTGAAAAAGCTGTTCTAGATGTCCTGTCACCCCTGCAGTGAGAATTATTCTCCTTATAATAGCTTCAGGGACATGAACTTTTTCATCTAGAAGATGCCAAGAAGCAGCTGTTGCCTTTTGTCAGTCTGTGTAGTTTTGGACCCCACAACACTGCAGCTTCCTCTGTACCACATCCACAGCCCTGCTGCCAGAACCCTGGGACTGTGTTCCATTGTACTGATGAGGTAACCCATAGTGCTTTTCAGCTCATTTGAATAGAGTAGAATTGTGCCAGAACTTCCAAAGAATTTCTAGGCAAAGAAGCACCAAGTACATGAGAGACCCTTGCAGAAAGCAGGAGCTCCTAGTAGAAATAGAGATAGCCAGAACTCCAATAGGTAACAAGATAAGCGCAACTGCAGCAGCCAGCCAGCCAGGGAGAAGCAAGAAAAGCTCCTGAAATAAATACCTGTAGTTCCTCTATATCAGGATCACAAAAACTCCACCAAAGGCCAGAACTGCAGCAGTGCCACAGAAAATGAAGCCCAGGAGACCCAGCAGAAATCACGCGAAGAGCCTGAGCCAGGAGCCCTCATAACACAACAACACCAGTTTAACTCTACTCACTCCTATCAGCCCAAACTATCACTACCACTACTTAAGAGGCCTTCAACCCACTTATCCAGGTGCAGCAGATGACACCTCCACCCAAAAACAACTTGCAAGGGATCAAGATTCATGAGATTCCCTCAGCACAAAGATTACGCTAACCACATGCTGCTGCTTGTTCAGCATAGCCTGCAGAAACCAGGAGGGTATGTTTTAGTCTTGATGTGGAGAGTTCATTTACTCTGCTCTCATTGGAGACATTTGCATTTGAAGGGGGAGGACAACTGGAAAAAAACTACACCCTTGCTTTATTACATTCATGTGTTAAAGAGCTAAATGTAAAGAAATAGTCAAGGTGGTAGCCAGCAGTGCTAGTTCAAATCACTTAGACTGCCCAAGTGAAGGAGGTAATCCAAATATCAATCCTACAGCTGTAGCTAGGATGGCAACAAATGCACAAGTTAGAGCCATTAACAAAGGAATAGTTTAAGCAGAACTATTCAATCATGGATCTCTGTAGGTAACACTCACCTAGACTCATTATCCTGCCCAGTATGTTTACCACTCATTAGATTTTATGAGGGGCATAATGATATTAATAATATTTTGCCCTTTTTTACTCGGCAAGATTTCTGTGTAAATAGCTTCAATTACTCAAGACACCTGGATGAGAAATCCCTGCCATTTCACACTTGTACCCCTCAGTTTGCATCACTAGTGATTTGACTGAATGCTGTAATGACTGAATACAAACAGTAAGAACTCCATTAACTTTTCCTTGTGTGTACAGAAACTGAATTACACACCAGCTAAATGACTTCACAACAATCCCAAAGGGAATTAACATCACTTATCAGCCAGCAGAAGAGCATTACTACTCAAATATGTGATACACAAGAGTCAAGCAGGATGGGAAATGTGCATAAAACTTGTCACAGCACTAGGAAGGCAGATTCCAAGGCCAACAGTAATTCTCTAATCAAACTGATGAAGTCCCATAACATCTCTTCTGTTTCTCAAGATGTAGAGCAGGGCTAATAAAACAGGCCTACATAAGAGAGAATACAGAGAAATGATCCTCATTTTCAGAAACATGAGCACCTGCAGAAAATCAAAGTAAGTCAATGCTCAAATCCCTGGAACCGTGGAAAAGTCTCAGCAGAGCCCATGATCCCACATCTGTCAGACATTTTACAAGGACCTATTGCTGTTATATATGCTATGCACACACAGATGTTGGGCTGACTCCCATCAAAATGTCTATGTGCTGTGCAAACATGTCATTAAGGCTAATTATTTCAGAATTAGATAAATTGCTCTTATTATTTTTAATCTTGCCATTAACAGTAATTAACATGCAGTGATTAACTTGTTAAATCTTAACCAAATGCTTCTTTCAAAGCTGTTCTATGGTGTGTGATTTCCTGCAACTATTCTCTGAAGTCTGTGTCTCCTCTCTCTCCTGTTCGGCTTTCTGCTACCCCCAGCCCTCCAGCTGTGGTTTTTTTGCTGTCATTCGTTTATCTCTTGGACGCCTTTTACTCTGATTTCTATGTTCTGCATGAGGGAGAGGGAGAAAGGGTGGAACAGAAAGAATTTCCCCTCACATCTGTACACACAGGCAAACCACACTGATTTAATGCAGAAGGAACACTGTGAGGAAACATACCAGAAACATATCAGAAAATACTGTGAGGAGTGTTTATTGATAGTTTGCAAGCTTTGTGAAAAAAGTACATGAACCTGCCTTTTTTTCTCTCTGTTCTCCCCCATGCTTATAAAGCTTAATGAGATATTAAGAAATGAGTTACAGCACTATTTACTTTTAGCTTATTCTGCAATCCCTGAAATATATTGGAAAGGCTTAAACTGCCTGCAGGAGAATTTTACTGCAAGTCTTGTTCATTTCAGTCAGGGTAACTGCCATCCCCTCCCTGAATACAGAGGAGAGAATTTCAATGGTTATTGAAGCCGAGAGGCTCTATCTTTCTAAATATTCCCCAAATATAATAACTTCCCATTTACTTAAATCTGACTCTTTGAAATACTGTGAGGGTTTTTTTGTTTCTTTCATCAGGCTGTGGGACAGAAGGCAGGGTGGGGAGAGAGGGGTGAAGTGGCTTTTGCAACTGGAGAGGTTTGTGTTGCCACAGGCTCTAATCCTTCCACTGGTGCCTTCGTTCTGACTTAGCCCCTCATGAAGATCTGTGGGCCAGCCCACAGCAGCAGGGAGCCTTCCACACACAGCTTCCTCCTGACATCAGGACCTTTATGACAGTACAAGTGGACAGGAGAACTGGCATGCCTGCCAATCTGCCACAGGAGTCAGAAGCACCAACACTAAACACTTCCTGGGAGCCAGTTCCCAGGAAGAGCTCTCAGTGCCCAGTGCCACCTGGGGGATGGAGCATAAGCAGCACTGCACAAGCGGAAATCACTGCAGTGGGGATTAATATTGGCAGGGCTGTCTAAAACCCCTCACCTACTTTGTGCTAGGCAATGCATACGCACTCAGGAAAAGGGACCTTCTGCTCAAAATATTTTCTGTCTGGTAAGACAGGCAAGAACAAGAAGGATAAGAAAAACATAGAACGGGTCCCTGAAGTACCCAAAAGACCTCAATAGCACTGTGTTTGTGCTAAGTAATTTTACCTGCATGTGTGGCCAAAAGCTTGAAAAGAGCAATGAGTGGAGGTATCCATCAAGAGACTGTAGTGTGACAAGAGTATAGGTAAGGCAGAGTAGGAATGCTCCTCTGTTTTCTTTCCAGTGGCAAACAGCATAACATGATAAATGCCATCCCTGCTTTCTCTGGAGTTGTTTCTGCTTATGAATTGATGAGTATTGAAATTCAAATGTGGGTGTAACAGATAATACATCTTAGATAAACTACTTTCTGGAATGTTGCTGAAAGTATAATCCTTCAAGTTAATAAAATGCCGACTGTGTATTTTTTGCATTCATTGTTCTAGCAAGTCATGACTGACATGAATGGCTCTGATGTGTCAGGAAGGTCAAAGAGGTTCATTCCACTTGAGTCCAGGAGTGGGACTGGAGACCCACCAAGGCAACGTTGTGGTTGTGCAAATGAAATGTAGGTGGATGACTGGACTCATTTTAAATTACATGGGCTGTCATACAGATTGATCAGGGAGCATATCTGAGTTCTTGCTGTAATGGACAACAATTCAGATCAAGATGACCAGCTAGTCCATTCAGACTTGTGTGAACAAGAATAAACCAATAGATGACCATGGGATCAGGTCACACTTAAACAAGCTCATCTTCTAGGTTTAATAAAAACTTTACATAAAATGAGGCAAGATCTGAAAGCCAGATCCTCAGCCACTGCATTCAGTGTCACAGGGACACAGAAGAGCCTTAAAGCTGCCTCAGAATAACAGCTGGCATTTCCCCTGTAACCCTTGCACACATGAAGCTACTGAGCTGGACCTTATAGGTGAAGTTAAAGCACTCTGGAAGAGGTTTGGCTTGAGAGTTTAGAATATTTTTTAAAGGTCTTGTTAGATTAAAGCACACCCATAGCATAGGGTATGACTTTAAAACCTTACTAAAACACAAAGGTTTTTATCAACTTCATCTAACCCAGTTTTTACATTAAGCTTCACCCCACCCACCCTCCTGACTCCTTCAGTGGGTCGAAGCTGATGTGTGACCCAGCAGGGCTGGCAGATCCAGAAAAAGTTGTAAATGGGTATTATTGGTATCACTCCTCCCTTCACTGATCCTGACTCTGTCTGCTGGCCCTGGAAGTATATCTTTCTGAAGCTGAAGATACTCCACACACAATTTTTCCAGTTTCCAAGAAAAACCCTGGCTTCATATAAAGTGACAGCAAATAAATAGTAATATTTGGGAAAAAAAAAAAATCCAAAATTTCATTCTTCTCAGTCAGATCATTCAAGCTATGATGAGTAGTCAAAACACCACACAGCAGAAGAATTGGGTACCAAGCAGAAAACTATTTTTAAAAAAACTGAAAGCTGCTAAGTGTATAGACTCTTCAGGAATAAAAAACATTATCTTATGAGATGTGTCATATTACAAGATCACTTTGACAGCCCAAATGCCAAAAGGATGAACAATCCTGGTTGGACCCAGATCCTACACTCACTGCCATGCAGAACCGGTTGCCATAGTAACAAAGGTCAAATGCTGTTGCTTCGCATGAGACTAATACCTCTCATGCAAAGCTTGAAGCAAACAGAGGAGATAAGATTGCCACCTCCTATTCATGGAGAAAATGTACTCTCCACAAGAACTGATTTACCATTGTGCAGGTGTTTCTACTAAAGCCAGTCAGATGTTTACCCCTGGGTCTGTTTGCCTGATGAAAAGTGGCCTTTTTTGTAACTGAAGAACCACATCAAATGTTCTCAGGGATTTTATTTAGTTTTGCTTTTAGCACTCAAGGTTTCCATCGGTATTGAAAATATTGAAAATCAAATGTCAAAAGTTTGGTGTTTTCATGTATTTGCCTCTTTCTTTCCATTTAGAAATTGAAAAAGAAAAGCCTAAAACCTTTTTTTCTTGTTAAATTTTATTTTTCCCCTCCTATTTTTGTTTGCCAGTCTGGAAAAAAAAGAAAAAAAAAAAAGCACTTTCTGTATTTCTATCATTTTGGAATTTGGGAAGTTGGAGAAGATTTTAAAAGACAGAATGGCAAAAGAAAAAAAAATAAAATTAAAAGGAAACTTCTGGTCTTTTGATAGCCTTCATTTTATTGCAGTTGGTAGTAAAAACAGGTTGGAGGAAAGAGTACTTTGTAAAAACTTCAAAAAATGAAGAAAGGATGGAACACTGTGAAATTCAAGTCACCTTGACATTTAAAGTATTTTGTGACTTTTTTTATTGTTTTCAACCATCACTAGCTACATTTTTCATGTGAATGTAGTGTTCTCATTTGTGTTTCAAACCATATGCAAGATTTCTGGGCACTTTCTGAAGTTATAAAAAGACTTTTAATATGAAATAGAGGTCCTTTAATCGTTAACTCGTGAAAATAGCTAACAGATTTCTCTTCAGGGAGGAAGTCAGAAGTGTCTGAATACTATATCTGGAAGTTAGTAAACTGTGTGAAGACCTGACAAGAAGCTTACACTTACCAGAACTTCCCACAAATAAAGTTTCTTCTCTGCTGGGTCTCCTCAGAAAAAAGAATCTTTGTAGGATGTTTTTTTCCTCAAGAAAAGGCTTTCATGCAAAATTGGGCTGGGCCCCTGCTGGTCTAGCATTCTGCACAACATTGCCTCTGAAACCTCAGGCAGGCCATGGCAATGCTGTAGGTGACATGCATGAACTTTCTACTTGTGATCCTTTTGCCCAACAATGAATGAATCTACTTGCACAGTCATAAAGCAGCCATTTATGAATAAAAATTTGGAAATCTTTTTTCATACTGCTATTATAAAATCTATATACAGCATCCAGGACAAATCTTTTAAATTAATTTTGTGATAAATCTTAAAATCAGTCAGTCTCAGGGTCCTAAATCACTGAGGTGCTTTTGCAAATGTTGCCTTTGGCTACTCTGTTTCTCAGAGGACATAGGCCTTCTAATGCTCTTCGAGGTCCAAAAATTTCAGCCTTAAGTCATCAGGATTTATTACAATATGGAAACCTGGATCCCATTGTTGACCTTACAGTGTAAATCAAGGCTCAATATCATTTTGTTCTTGAGGCCACTTCAGCAGAGATGTATTTTTTCTGAATGTTTTGGTTTCCTTTAAGTAGTTACTCAAAACTAAGCTGAAGGGGAGATATCCGGAATGATCACATGCAAAAAATTCCTGATTAAAGGTTCACTTGAGCAGCTATTTAGGAGGGCGAAAAAAAGCACCGTAGAAGTAATGATGTGATAAACATGGGATTACTTCTGAAATATCTGGTGTGGCCAGAGTCAGATTCAGCAATTTCCTTTAAGATGAGAGCATTGGATTACCTTGGTGTGAGTAGCTTGTCAGACCTCTTCAGACCTGTAACAGGACCTTACCCGAAAGAATGAGATTTGTACAGCTCGTGCTTCATGAACTCATCCGCAAAGACGAAGGCTGAAAGGGTGTAGGTTCTTCTGGTAAATAACTGATTCCTTTTTCAGCTCATTGGGAAAAAAAAAATAAATAAAAACATTCATTTTTGGTTAATTTGACAAATGATTAAAAGTTCAGATTTTCCACCAAGAAAGATACTAGCAAAGAATGTTGTCAGCCTACCAGGCAGCTGAAAATTTAGCAAAGTGGAAGTAAAAGGAGTATTTGATAGTCTTTTCTCTTTTTACTGGCATAGTACTAAGTATGTCTATATCAAATGTAATATTCATTTCATACCAGTTTTATAGTGACTATAGTAGAGAATTTATTTTTATTATCTTTCCTAAGTCATGGTAGGAATATATAGAATGTCAACAACTTTGCCAGAATTAGTCTTACAGCACATTTCAAAGAAGTGGAACCAATTTTAATAGGATTTTTATGCATTGCCATTCAGATGAAATGCAGCTTTTTAGAGGAAAAAAAAATCAAACCCGAATATATTTGCAATGTCTTTCTGTGCTCTATTTCTATCTACAATCTCTCCACCAAACAATTGCCTTCAAGAGATATTTCGCTTTTAAATATAGATACTGTCACTGACATTGAAAAGGTCTATTAGGTTTAAACTCATAGAAGCATCTAAATGTAAAACAAAACCAAACAAATTAAAATGTATTTGAACATGGAATGTAACACTACATTTAAGGGTGAAAACATGAATGCATTCCACCATCAGGATAGGTGTCTCTGATAACTTCCAGACCCAACAACAAGCAGCACAACTTGGCTTTGTCTTGGTAGGAGTCACTTTCTTTTATTTCAGAGTTTAATGTACTCATCAAAACTCAATTTTCAAGCCCAGTTGTCAGGAATAAGAGGCCTTTTCAGACACCTCAGTGAGGTTCCCATAATGTTGAAGTCCAAGGACGACCAAAGATATGCCAGCACTCCAGAAGCATTTTATTTTCTCCCATAGAACTTTGGCAAGTGTGGTTGTTGTAACCTAAATGCCATCTTCAGCACCTTCCAGCAGAACTGGGCTCTGAGACATGCACAGCATGAGAAAGTCCAGGAGAGTCTGTGAGAAGTAGATGACCTGGAGATGCTGCCTTCTCACACACAGCACAGTTTGGGACACCTTTTGCTCAGTACAGATTATGGTCCTGGCTGAGTGCTGGCTCCAGCATGAGAATCCATGCCAATATACACTGAGGCACATAAGTATTCTCATTTTCAGCAGCCAGATAAAAATCAGACACTCAATGTGAGCTGAGGGATCAGTAGGGAGAAAAAGATTTGGAGCACAAACAAAGTGAGTAGGTTTACACAAATTCTATTAAATGTTAATACCAGTGAAAGAGACAGTGATGAAGAGCATAGATGCTGAATCAGGATAAACCCTACAAAAAATAATCAAAAAAGCATCCACTGTTATCTACTTCTTTAATTTACTTCAAAAATTTGTTTGGGGGCTGTCTGTAACAAAAAGGATTAGTTTCTGTTTTCCTGATTAGCACTGTGACAACAGCCACTCAGGATCAAACAGACAATAGCTCCTTAATCTAAAAGGTAATTGTGGTCTTGCTTTTACAGAGAACAAAATGCCAGATTATTCAGGGCTACCATGAGTTTTGATCCAAAACAAAACAATTAGGTTTCACCTAAACTATCATTCCCCACCACGACACTCTCACCAAACTCGGTATGATGCAGTGCCTGTGTGAATCAGGCAAGGAGGGAACCCGTATTTCATGCTGATAGGGGGATAACCTTACAACTGCTTGTACACATTTCTCCTTCCTCAATATTCATTCACAGATGGGGCATTGGAGAAATCTTGGAGTGCCACAAGCATAAGAAGCAATAGAAGTAGAAAACCATTACTTTGGGGAATTGAACAGCCATTTTGGATGGTTGGTCAGGCAAAATAATTACTAAAATAGATAGGCAAAAAACCTTCCTCATGGATTCCCATTATGTGAATTTCAACATTAATGTGAGATTTGAGGCAGAGAACCTTCCACAGGTGTATGCTCTAGTCTGAAATTGCAAATGTGTGGAACAGAGCATTCAAAATGAGGTGGCCTCTGCAATTTTACATCTGTGGAAGCCAGGAGGGCCTCCCCACACACAAATGCAAACAGTCAGGAAGTCACTCCCCATTTAATAGCAATCCCCAGAGGTGTGGAGGGAAGCAGGACATCTGAAGCAAGACAAACACCCTACTATGCCATCAGGGCTATACCAACAGTGGAGGTAACCAGGGCAGCTTCAGTTTCTCCATGTGTCATGCTGACATATTTCTCCAGCACTACATTCATTTTAGAAACAAATTTATATTTACAGGCCTGTCACTGAGTGGAATGCATAAGAAAGCTATTACAGACACCTGATAAGAGCTCCAGTTTCCAGAAAACATGGAATTCTAAGGGAGCGGAGCTGACTGACAAGCAGCTTCTGCAGCCAAAGAATTTCTGCAATGTGGAGGAGGAAAAGGGCAGCAGCTCAGACTGCGGACCTTCCTAGATTTGCTTTGGCACAGACTGCGCTCTCAATGTCTTCCCTTTCCCTGTGCACAGAAAGGTAGGACGTACTGCAAGGGAAATGGGAACTGAAGTCCTTCATGTCCATTGGAGCCCTAATAGGAATGTAATTTCTCCCATTCAATTATTCAAGGCTTTCTCTGCTCTGGTTGTTTGCACAGGTTTTGCCAAGTGGCAGCCCCATTCATTTTAAAATAAAAATGTAGCATTTCTCTACTTGTCTTTATCAACAACTGCCACTTTGACAAATGTTTTTGATAAGCTTAAAAATACTGAAAAATCACACTAGAATGATGACAGAGCCCATCACCTTGACTGGCGTGGTAACAACACTGCTGAAAGCCACAGCACTTCCTTACATTTATAAACTGTGGAATAAATGTAAATCCTACTAAACACACACACTTTCTATGTTTACATTGGTTCACTTCAGCTAATTAACCTGATTTATTTCTAATAAATACTTATACAACTTCCCAAGCAGCAGTGCATTGTATTTAATTAAAAATATTTTCAATATTGCACAAGTAGGTTTCCACAACAGTAGCAATTGTGGGTTTAGAGTTGTTGTGTTTCAATATTCTTCTTTCATGAAGTAATGCTGAAATGTTTGCTAATAGCTAGTAGTTAAACTGTTAATAAAAATATACTGTTCTTACAAACAAGTAGATCTCAGATATTGTGATCCATGCCTTTGTTTCACAGTGCTCCTCCGGACAAATTTGCAGGTAGCAGTAAACAGTAGAACTCAACGGAACAAAATATTCAGCTGCCATAGTGATGAAAGCAGCAGGAACAGAAGGCAATAAAATGAGCTTTGATAAATGAAAAAGCCTGAACCAAGAGAGAAACACGAACAAGCACCTGACGACACGGAGATAACCAAGCAGCTAAAACCAATGCATTAAAGCAGACTTACTCTTTTTTTCAGTTGTGTCATACTGACAAATGCTTCTGGGAAGGCACATTGCAGAAAAAGATGCAGATGAAAAGCCAAATTAATCAGGAATCCTACCAAGGATTTCAGAGTCAGCAGAGAAAGGTCCATGATAAGATCCTTAGCCCAATAGAAGAACTTCTATATGAATAATAAAATTTGAAAACCATCAGTTGATAAACATAATGAATATAAAGAATTATCCTAGCCTATCAAGTAAATTTTTTCATGAGTTTAAACTAGGACTAGAAATCAAAACCTGGAATTGTCGGATTTCAGAAAACAGAATCAAAATGCTTTATCCTATATTTCCTTTGGCATAATTTTTTAAACATTTTGGGGAAACTCTAGAGATATCTAAAAAGTTTATTTTGAACTTATTTTACTGAGAGACTCTCATTTAGGAATGGCCTATGATATCAAAGGTAATTTTTAAAGTGCTTTAAGTATCATCATATAATTCAGAATAACATGCTTAAAGGACCTGAACAGTTTTCTGTAACAGTGTCTTCCTGGAGAATTTCAAGGTACCTTTATTAATTTTTATTCTTGAACCAAAATGAAATCAGATTTTCCAAAATTCAGAGTGGAGAGTACATTGTTACTGAAAAAAAAAAAAAAAAAAAAAAAAAATTAAAATCTACATTACTTTAAAGATTTCCATGCATGTTTCCCTCTTCTGACATAGATCTCATCCTGCATCAACTTCTGCAAAGCCTCCTACATGCTTTAAGAATGGAGAGGTTGATTTCAGTACTTGGCTGAATTGCCTTTATTTTTAAGGGAAATGCACCTGAAAGCTTTGAATGCTCTCTGATCTCTCTGTAGATAGAAACATGTATCTTAAACAGACATGTACAAACAGATTCATAAACCTTCCCTGTATAGTATGTGCATGAAAGAACTAGTTGCTACCCACATTAATGAGGTAGAATTTACTTTTCATGCGCAGTAATCTACCATGTGAACCACTATAAAAGGTGGCCTCTTCCTAGTCATCTTCTATGTAGGAAAGAGAAAACCATAAAGAAACTTCATTTATCAATGCACTGCATAACTCCACCATAAAGCCTAAAGGAAGCCTAAAGGAAAGGGGAAAGACAGCTTTTCAGAGCTCTGTCATATAATACAAAAGAGCCGGTTCTAAGCTCAGTTATAAAGAAAGCAATGTATCAAGAAACACCATTTAATTGCTGGAGTTGGAATAGTATAAAATCCTATGAGATCACAACAAGACACAACCTGCGCTTGTTTATTTAAATCATCTCACACCAGGTAAATTTAAACTCTCTAATTTTAATATATATGTACTGCCATTTTAGATACTAAACTACTAAATTACCTACAGTTACAGAGCTGGAAAAAAACATGAAAGAGGGTAAAAGCCTGAAAAATATTAAACCATTAGTTTATCTGCAGGGATGTAAGAAATGAATATTCATGTAATAGATACTATTTTTGTGAATAGATAGGTGCTTGCTTTTGTATTTAATTTTCACTCTTTATCAAAAGAAGGAACAAACTCGTATCTATGCAGACTGATTAGACTGGATTTTACTTGAATTTGAATAGCTACAAATATTGACATCTTTATTAAGGCTTGCTTTGTAAAATGTGTGGTTGGAAATTAAAGTAACCATTAATATGAAAGTTAACCATTTTAAAAGTATATAAATTAAAAGTCATTCTGGCCAGTACATTAGCATAGATTGCATGCTATTTGACTAGGCATCACCTTTGTGGTTTTTTTCTCTATTTTCCTTTCCACAGTGTGTAGATCATAGAATGGTTAGGGTTGGAAGGGACCTTAAAGATCATCAGTTCCAGCCCCCCTGCCATGGGCAAGGACACCTTCCACTACATCATGTTGCTCAAATCCCCATCCAACTTGGTCTTGAAGACTGCCAGGGAGGGGACAGCCGCAGCTTCTCTGGGCAACCTGTGCCAGTGTCTCACCACCCTCACAGTGAAGAATTTCTTCCTTACATCTAATCTAAATCTACCCTCTTTCAGTTTAAAACCATTACCTTTTGTCCTGTCACTACAGATGTCACTCCCCATCTTTCCTGTAGCCTCCCTGGAAGGCCGCTCTATGGTCTCCCCAGAGCCTTCTCTTCTCCAGGCTGAACAACCCCAACTCTCTCAGCCTGTCCTCACAGGGGAGGTGCTCCAGGCCCCTGATCGTCTTTGTGGCCTCATCTAGACCCACTCCAACAGGTCCTTCTTATGTTGGGGGCCCCAGAGCTGAACATTGCAGTGGGGTCTCATGAGAGTGGAGTAGAGGGGTAGAATCAGCTCCCTTGAGCTGCTGGTCACACTTCTTCTGATGCAGGCCATGATACGGTTGGCTTTCTGGGCTGAAAATTCACATTGCCAGGTCATGTTGAGCTTCTTGTCAACTAGATCACCAAGAACACACTAAATACAGTATAATATTAGTTATACCAATAAAAATGACAATATGTAATCAAGCAAAAATAGGTAATCCAGAGTATCCAGCCTTAACAGTTTTCCTAAATTTGCAGTTCCCTTTTCTAGAATTTTTTGAAATTATGTTTGGATGACAGAAAAAGCTGTATAGGACATGATACCACATAAGAAAAAGAATAAGCTGCATAGGACATGATACCATGTAGTCTACTCCAAGCACACTGTTATCAAAGTGAGAGAAAGAGAAAAAGAAAGGAAGTTTTTTTGCACTGACCTATTAAATACGTAGTAAATGCATCAGGACCTGCCACATAATAAACAAATACTTTTAAACAGAAAGTGACTGGTTTTATTTAACTTAAAGATTTTTTTAAAACATGTACTTAACTCTTCAGATAACTAATCACAGGTAAGTATTGGCACACAGTGATCTGCTGATCAAGAAGAAGGTGTAAATAAGAGTCAAATATCTTACTCCTTGTAATATCTTGCAGGGTAATATGAAACAGGAAAGTGGGATGAAAGTCAGTAACCCAAACAAGAGAATGGATGGTGATGAAATGCAAGCACATATTAAGGGCAGATTATATGCAAAATTTGAGTGTAAGCACAAAACTTTAGGAATGACAAACTACAGACAAGACTCCTTGCTGTCATTTGAGCTGCTCTGAGATTTTTCTTAAACAGTAATGGTAAGAACTAGGTCACTCTGTTCATAATGCCATGTAGGTTAAGGCAGACAACCAAAAGAGGGCTGATCACTTACCATCTTTGACATTATTCCCCTTCCAAACTTTATTTGTATGCCTTTTAGACTGCATATTTTCATGCCAGGTATTTCTTCTTAAATTGCATGGCACTGTGTTCAATGAGGTTTTAGCTCACTTCTCAGGTGAACATCACAGTCCTGCTCATTAGGTATGTGCCTGCACCAATGCTCTGATTCCCCTTCAAAGAAAACCTAAATATGGGAGTAACAATGGCTCTGCTGTCCTCACCAGTAAATTGCTTGGTTTGTATAACCAATGTAATTTCTGCAGAGAGCATCAGCAAAGGCACAGTCACTTGGGATTTTGGTTCTGCTGTGACACAAGTGAACAAATATTGCTATATAAACACAAATAATCAGAGTTTTTTTCAAGGAGCTTACTTCCTTTACATGCCAGGCCTCAAACCAAGAGACTCAGCAGGATTTAGGCTGCCGTGTCCTCTTCATCCACAGGCAGCTTTTTGTAAACCCATTGACATTTGTCTGGGAAATGTCTGTACCAGTAATAAAAGAAACACGTAGTTGTTGAATATTTGTTTCTAAGTACTGTCATAAGAACAGGTCACTTTCAGAAGAGACCCTATCCCAAATTATACTTGGTCTTTGCTTGCAAGAGTATGTGGTAGTTTCATATTTTATGAACTAGATTTTCTTCAAAATATGCCATGGTGTTTTTTCCCCGTTTGATTTGTGTCTTTCTGCATATCACAGTCTCTAATGGTCTTTTTTTAGAAAAGCCACTCATATGTATAAGATGAAAGACAGCTACCTACACCTTCACGTTTTCTCCTGTTTATTAGTTTCATACCCTGCACCAGTGCAGAACCAGAGATACTTGTTTTCATGTTTTTTTGTGTGTTTCCTGTATACTTTTTGGAACCCTCAATTCATTCTCACTAGGAACACTGCATTACCTTCACCAGCTAGCCCTGGCTTTTGAAGGCAGATGGAGGTGTTATTTTCTGTAGAGTATATACCTCACTCTTCTAACTGCATCATGAGAAGGAGCTTTGCAGGCATTATCATTTGTCATAACTGCTGTAAGAAAGCATTGGTACCCTGCAAGCAGGAGGCAAATTTTACTTCAAGAGCCTGACACAAAATCTTTCTGTATTACCACCACCACATTTACCCTGCCCACAGATCCCACAGACCCCCTCCAGTTCCCTCTGGGATAATTGGGCCAGTCGCACACCCTCCCACCATGCTTCTTCGCAAGGAGGAACAGCCAATAGTCTTCTGTCATAAAGATCGTCTCTCAAAATTAAATCCATTTGAAGGACTTGAAAAACAGAAAATCTCAGGAAAAGTGGCACTAGGGTTTGAGTAAGCTATAAATTCAGGTCACTTTGAGTAATGAAAGCATTTTAAAGACCATGCTCAACTACCTATAAATCGGAGATTATTTTTACCTTTCAGGTTAGAGTCTTTAAAGAGAAGCAAATTGAGAAACTGCACCATATATTGGATAATATGGTGAAAAATTACGTATATCACTGAGACCAGCAGGGACATTTTAGAGATGTAAACAGAAATCACAGTGCTAAAACAGGCAGTCATTTAATTCTCCTCTTCTGTATGTCTGTGCTCAGTTACTGCTTCTAAGCCCTGCATCTTTTCCTCAAGCTATTTGAGCAGCAGTACATTGCCTTCACTGTCTGTTACTGGCCTCCTGCACACTTGATAGGCTGGTCAATTAGGGCACCAATAGCCTGAGCTCTGTACCCACTTCAGACCACCCATCCATCTGGGTGGTGCCCCCAGAACAGGACCAAATGAAGCCACTAGTACTTCCAGTCCCAGACCTGGCAAGCTTAGCTTTATCGAATTATGTAAGTGAAGTCAAATTTCCCACTGGAGAGCGAAGAGATATCTTCAACTTTATCTTGTGAAGGGATAACCTGAGACAGACCCAGTCAGTGTATCTGAGATCATTCCTAACTTCATGTCTCCAGCTTTCACCCACAACCACCCTACAGACCTACAGCCCCTTGCATGGGGACATCCTTAGAAATATTCTGAAGAATAATTAGCTATGTAGTGAATCCCCTCTAATGACAATGTACTGACCCGTGTCAATACTTTATCTCTCTGAGTTCAGAACAAACAGAATATCAGGAGCCACATACCAAAACTGATTAACTTAGGGAATTTGTCTGTGGTCTGAAGACATATGCTATTAGAGGCCAGCTGGGTTGTGCTGTTATTCTCAGATTTATAATGAATCTGTATAAATTGATGGCAATTTCACATAACATAAAGCAGAATGCTTTGTATGATGTAACTGCCATGTAACTAGGCTGTACTAGCCATTAAGTCTGATCAGACATGACTTTGTTTTCTTCCTATTGTTCAGTCCTCACAGGCACCTGAGATACAGCATGCAAATATTAATTAAGGGACATATATTTGCCCAAGAACTGCAGCAGAGACTTCTGAAGCTGCAGAATTTACAAGTAGACTTGGAAAAAAATTTCAGCCACAGCTCAATAAATTGACCAGCTTTATTTACAACACCTTTTACTCATTCATTACCTCCTCAAGAAGATATTAAGGAATGGGATCTTTAATGCAAGCAAGGCCACAAATTCTTACTGAGAGCTAAGCAGAGAATGGTGTACATGATTGAGAGAGTGAACCGGCAGCCAAGAGAGAGTCCGTTGTCATTACTGGAGGAGTTTGGCAAAGAAAAACAGAGTTTAACTCCTTTTTTCCTACTTCTGTCAGACCAGTGTCTGACAGCATGCCACACCAGAACATCTCATAACACCAAAGGCACATGCTGGCGCATTTCGTGTACAACCAATGCAGAATGAATCATCACCATCATGTGCTTCATGCATTTCTGTTCATACTGTCATAATTTCTATAAAGGATGGTATTTTTTTGAGTCCTACAAAGAATTTAATAATCTCCTCAAAATTTGATCTGCTGCCTCCAAAACTAAATTGTGGTCACTAGACCTCAGCAAACTAGGTAAATGCTATACAGAAATGTTAACATTTTCCTACTTAGGTGATATGTGTTAGATTCTCAGATTGAACTGTGATGTACCAAAGTGCTTTTGTGCCTTTGTAAGTCTTCTGGAGATTTTTACTTAAATTGTGAAGTCTGCCTCAGATTGCCTGGGGAAAGCATTAAAATAGAATCATTTTCAAGAGGATTTTGACCTGTAATTTATCTAAGTATTGCTATATGACACACAAACCATAGAACAAAGTTCTCTGATTTTATCTATCTACAATCTTCAGTGGAAACACAGCTTCTTTTACTCGCAAAACAACAAAAGCAGTGCAAACACAGACCTTAAGCAGATTTTGTTTAGTCATAATGTGATGTGATTGATAATTAGAGTACATTGATTTGTCTGAGTATCTTTTAATTCTGTCAAGCCATGCTATTTTCTCCCTTTAACTGTCTGAAATTTTTCAGTTGAAAGCTTTGGTGAAACTTTATATTTTATATATAAAGACACCCCAGATTTTCTCTCTGAAGCAAACCTGATGGAGGTGTACATCACTGTACATCCTTTGTTACTGATGTCACCTTGCAAAACAGAATAGTGATTTCCAGACAGGACAAAAGCAGATGTATTGTACTTCATATTTAATTCTATTTACATACACCAAAGTGTACTTGTATAATATTAATGCAGTTTTAATATAAAAATATGCTATCGCTCCTTTGCAGAAATTGTGTATATGTTTTCAAAAACTTCTTTTGGAGGAAAATCAATATTCTTCTGTGAAGCAGGGTTTTTTTTACCATTTTGTTTTCTAGTTTTATTTTTTTAAGATCCTTTTACCCTTTCACAGAAGGGGATTCAGTGGGTGAATCCACTGTGCAAATTAAACTTATATATTGTACAATGAAATTTTACACTAAACTAAGAAATATTTCTTCACAATTGACCCAAGTAGTGGGGTAGATGTGTACTCCACAAATCAAGATTCAGTTCACATTATCAATGTAGAAGGGTGCCTAAGAAATATATCATACTTGCACACTATGTTAAAAGACAGCCTCAAGCATCCACTTAAAGTTGGTAGCCTGATAGCTGCGTCAACATTTAGGATTTTCTTGGCAGATAATCAAAGCGGGTGGAGAAGTGAAATAGGTAAAGGACTGGACACCATGGAGAGAGCAGAATGGAGATGAATAGATTGAAGAGGACTCACTTGTTATTAACCTGGGTAGGTTACAATCTCATGCCTAACTCCAATCACACTGCTGTTCTACTTTACTAAATAATGAGGAGAAATTAGGATGATTACGCTCCAGTAATTCCTTGATGAAGCAATTCCACTCCTCAAATGAAAAAGCAATGAGGAAAATTGAAAAAACCAAATTCCTTTGTTTGTTTGTTTGTTTCTCTCTATTTTTCATTCTTGAAAAGTACAATAAAAGCATAAGCAGGAATTCATGGTTTGCAATACCTGAAGGGAGCACTGAAATTATGTAATCTCACCCCAGAATTTGTAGTGGGAGACGTCTCCACAAAGAAAGGCGATAACAAATGTAACCAGAGACCTCCCAGACTCTCTTGCTTCACTGATATTGGTACCAAACTGTACAGTTTCAAAGATCTAATCTAATCTGCCCCCACTGTACAATACAGTGTACAGTGCAGAAATATAGGAAGGAGCCATCCACAAGTAGAAGAGGAGTTGTAACAGTCCAGTTTTTACAAACAAAGTCTCTAGTTTTTAAAAACAGAGTCTCACATGCTCAGTATCGCTTACAGTGTGAGTGGGAGCACCTTTATTTTTATTTTCATCCTATGTACCTGGAGTCGATCCCTTCAAAAAGTATTCCTGGATGTCCACATTAAAGCTGTAGACCTAACTTTTGTACACCTAGGATACGGGTGTTCCCAAAGCCCACCCTTGGTGAGCACCTCCGGGGACCCACACAACTTGGGAGAAGAGGTTTGTGACACCCAGGGCCTGCGCAGGGAGGGGGTATGCGTGCATGTGTGTGTGCGTGCCACTGTGCTTGCATGCATGCATATGCATGGGTGGGATTAGACCTTCTGGGGATTTACTACAGAAGGGTCTTTACAAGTTTGTAGGTGTTTCCTAATTTTTATAAGTGTTTATTACTGTAGTTTATCTGTTGCGTTTCTGATATTGATCCTGAACATATAGTTCACTGAGTTGCTGGTTAATTGTGTCTCATTAATATATCAATAAATCACTGCAATCCTGAGTTAGTGTTTTGAACTCAGCATTTCTTTCTCTGTGATACTCCAGTGTCATTATGTTCTTTTATCACACAGGAAGGTCTCATTATTTGCCAGTGTGGACACTGAGAATTTCTGATATCCATGCCTTTGCCATCTAAAATATACAATAATAACTTCAGTAAAACCCACAAGTGTTTATATACTAACACAGAAATAACATTTCTACATGTTATTCATGCAAATAAACCCCCAATCATTAGCAGAGGTAAGTTTATCTGAACAGATCAAAGACCAGGTCATTGCAAATCTGCTCTCACTAGTTCTCAAGCCAGCTGTATATTGACAGGTGAGAGGTCTAGGGTTTGGGGTTTTTTTCCCCAACTAATATTGTTGAATATTCATTACATAAAAATGAACAAAAATAATGCTGTATGATTTTTATGGATTCATAATTACTTTTACAGAAGAAAGTCCTCCTCCTCCAAACGAGGCAAGGATGGCAGTCAGACTTTTTCAGAGATGGAACACCCTTTTTGCTGTAGTGTATGTGTTGATAAGCTTCCTGCATGCAAGGTAGAAGAGTTTATCCCTAGAGTGGCAAGTACTTAGGCAAGATACTTCAACTCTGTTATGTTATTGCAACTCTGTTATTAAAAAGAAGAAGGGTCTTTTCAGTGGTCTCCTGTGCTTACATTATTATGGTTTTGGAACCTGTGATCACTTCTTGATACATGTGCATATAATATTTAACACAGTAAAGACCCTAAAGATTGTCTAATACCTATGAAATTGACTATAAACAATTAATTCCAGTAATTCTCCCTCTTTCTTAGGTGAAAAACACACTATCACAGACAGTCACTGTTCCAAGCCTCCTCTGTTGGCCACACATCAACAAACAAGACCTGCTGTTTCACAGACAAGAGTGATCCCTCTGACCTAGCTTGAAAAAAAAGTGTTTGTGATAAGGCACAGCATCACATGAACTCACAGAGAAGAAAAAGACCTGCTCCCATGTGATTTCAGTACCCATGTCATTACAGTTTCACTTTTCACCAGTGCTTAGGAGCTTATATTCATTCTGGAACTACCATTTTTAAGCTCCATTTCCAGACATCCACTATTGCCATATATCTAGCAAACTTCTTTCTTTATCACTATTTCCAGTTCTTCTGCTACTGGAGCTTGCAGTTGGACTCAACTTGCTCTTCTCTAGACATGTATAAAAGCTCACAAAAGCCCGTGAAGGAAAGACTTTAAAGGAGTGAAATAAAAAGTAAAAGGAGTTTCCGAAGGCCAAGAAGGAAATGAAAGTGAGATCACAAAGACAACATTGTCACCTGAATCCAGAGCCCATAGGCAGTGGGACAATTTCAACTGGTATACCAGCCTTGGATTTACTGCATGGCAAAGCAGCAGTTGGGTCAGAAGTAACATTATACAAGTAAGTCTGAAAATAATACAGAAACACATAAAAAAGAGCTATGAAAACTTGGTGGACTTTCTCCAAGTCTGCTTTGTTTCAGAATTTACCCATCGTAAGAAAATCCTTCTTTGAAGCTCCTGCAAAGTAGGTAGCATCTTTAAGGAAGATGTTAAAACCTGCTAATTTGTCAAGACAATCCCTCTGACTGCTGATTTCTAAACCTTCTGGAGTTTCACAAAATAGGTGAAGACAGAGTGAGCAGAAAAAGCAGAGGGATAAATGTTACATTTCTTGCTGCTTTTGTTTTCAACAAGCAGCTTTCGAGAAAATTTCAGGTAGTACATACCATACCCAGTTTCTATGAAAAAGATTATCATACTCTTCTGAGTGCTGTAATGCTCACCATCATAGAGGAAATAAAACCAACTTATCCGAAGCCTTTTGGCTAGCTTCTGACCACCTCTTCAACACTTTTACACCAGTCTGGAAACTACTGGACCCTGACTGGTTTCAGTGGGATCACAGTAGAGTAACCAGGAAGGAAATGCAGCAACTGAGGGGCATTTTTCTGCTTTGAGACCAATGGCAGATATGATTAGCTGATAGAAAATGTGAACTATTCTGATGTGATCTCTGGATAGGATAATAAAAGATAGATAGGATAATAAAAGGCAAAGGAAATGTTTTTCTCTAATTATTCAGTGATACTTTGTGATGGGTTGTTGCAGTTGAACTCAATAACCTCCTGCCATGAAAACTGCCAATCACAGCTGCAACTGATACTGAAGAGCTTAGTTCATTTATGTGCCCATTCACTTCCCCAACTCAAGAGTCTAGGTTATGGTACACAGACTTTCTCAAGAGAAATAACTTGTCTAAGGGGGAAGTTGCATTATTACCTCCAATTCTCTGTGTTTCTTGTATTTGAATTCCCATGTCTAGCTAAATGAAATTTCTTCTAAAAATCAGCCTCAGTCAAAACCTACTTGTCAAGGCAACTTTCCTCACAGAATATCAACGTTAAAAAACTTATAAATCAGTTAATCAACTGGAAAAACTGATATCTATTTACTTTATAAAGTGGGCACAAAAGTTACAGCCAGGAGCAGTCTGAGGAGTATTAGGGAGGACTATAGAGCCCTGGGAGCTGTGGTAAGGGACTCTGGAGCCAGGTAGTTTTTTCATCAATCCTCCCGGTCTAAAGGAAGTGATTTGAAAGGGCCAATCAAATCTGGCAAATCAACAATTGGTTATGTGACTGGTGCCACAGCCCAATGTTCAGCTACTTAGAACATGGGACTTACTTTAGGAAATCTGGGCTGCTGGAGGCTGATGGGGTCCATCTGTCAGAGAAGGGAAAGAGTATCTTTAGTCATAGGCTTGCCCAGCTGGTGAAGAGGACTTTAAAGTAAAGCTGCCAGGGTAGGGAGAAATCTGAACTCATCCCATTCCTACCAGTCTGATGCCAGTGCCAGCAACAGATGCCCAGAGCTTGGAGAGGGGTCACAGATCAACAGGAGAGCAGCTGAAGAGCAGCACAAAGGCATTCCAGCCAGTAAGTCAGCTTCATCGGGACCAACTTAAATGCCTCTATGCAAACACATCTAGTATGGGGAATAGACAAGAGGAGCTAGAGATGTGCACACACCTGCAGGACTGTGATCTTACTGGCACCACAAAGATGTGGTGGCATGGCTGCTATGACTGGAGTGTTGGCATGGAAGGATGCAGACTCTTTAGGATGGACAGGCAGAGGAGATGAGGCATAGCCCTCTATGTCAATGATCAGCTGGAGTGCGTGGAGTTCCACCTGGAGATGAATGAGGAGCTAACCAAGAGTTTATGGGTCAGAATTAAAGGGAAAGCAGGGACAGGATACCTTATAGTGGGGTTCTGCTACAGGCCACCCGCCCAGGAAGAACAAGCGGATGAGGCCCTCTATAGACAAATAGGAGCAGCCCCACGTTCACAAGCCCTGGTCTTCATGGGCCACTTCAACCACCCCAGTATCTGTTGGAAGGACAACACTGCAGGGCATAAGCAGTCCAGGAGGTTCCAGGAATGCATTGATGATAACTTCCTTCTTCAAGTAATAGAGGAGTTAATAAGAAGAGGTGCTATGCTGGACCTTGTTCTCACCAACAAGGAGGGACTGGTAGGGAGTGTGAATATCAAGGACAGCCTTGGTTGCAGTGACCATGAAATGGTGGAGTTCAAGATCCTTATGGCAGCAAGGAGGGTGCATAGCAAGCTCATTACCCTGGACTTCAGGAGAGCAGACTTTGGCCTCTTCAGGGGTATGCTTGGCAGGGTAATATGGGATAAAGCCCTGGAGAGAAGAGGAGCCCAAGAAAGCTGGTTAATATTCAAGGATCACCTCCTCCAAGCTCAGGAGGGATGCATCCTGACAAAGAGGAAGTCAGGTAAGAACACCAGGAGCCCTGCATGGGTGAACAAGGAGCTTCTGAACAAGCTCAAGCATGAAAAGGAAGCCTACAGAGGGTGGAATGAAGGACAGATAGACTAGGAGAAATACAGAGAAACTGTCTGAGCAGCCAGGGATCAGGTTAAAAAGGCCAAAGCCCTGACAGAATTAAATCTGGCCAGGGACATCAAGGGCAACAAGAAAAGCTTCTATATGAACATCAGTGATAAAAGGAAGACCAGGGAAAATGTGGGTCCTCTCTGGAAGGAAAAGGGAGAGTTGGTCACCCGACATATGGAGCAGGCTGAGGTACTCAATTAGGTTTTTCCCTCAGTCTTCACCGCCAATGACTCCGGCCACACCATCCAAGACACAGAAGGTAAAGGCAAGGACTGGGAGAAAGGAGAACTACCCACTGTAGGATATCAGATATCAGGTTTCAGACCATGTAAGGAACGTGAAGGTACACAAGTCCATGGGACTTGATGAGATGCATCCACGGATCCTGAGGGAACTGGCAGATGAAGTGGCCAAGCCACTATCCATCATATTTGAGAAGTCATGGCAGTCCGGTGAAGTTTCTGCTGACTGGAAAAGGGGAAATATCACCCCCATGTTTAAAAGGGAAAAAAAGAAGATGTGAGGAACTACAGGCCAGTGAGTCTCACCTCTGTGTCCAGTAAGATCATGGAGCAGACCCTTCTGAAAAATATGCTAGAGCACATAGAAAACAAGGAGGTGATTAGTGACAGCCAACATGGCTTCACTAAGGGAAACTCATGCCTGATGAATTTGGTTGCCTTCTTCAACGGGGTTGCAGCGCTGGTGGATAAGGAAAGAGAAACTGGCGTCATCTACCTGGACTTGGGAAAAGCATTTGACACTGTCCCACAGGACATCCTTGTCTCTAAATTGGAGAGACATGGATTTGATGGATGGACCACTCAGTGGATAAGGAATTGGTTGGATGGTCGCACTCAGAGTGTTGCAGTCAACACTCCATGTCCAAGTGGAGAGCAGTGACAAGTTCCTCAGGGGTCAGTATAGGGACCAGCAGTGTTCAACACCTTTTTGGAGACACGGACTGAGTTCACCATCAGCAAGTTTGCCCACAACACCAAGCTGTATAGTGCAGTCAACATGCTGGAGGGAAGGGATGCCATACAGAGGGACCTTGACAAGCTTGAGAGGTGGGCCTGTGCAAACCTCATGAAGTTCAACAAGGCCATGTGCAAGGTCCTGCACATGGGTCGAGGCAATACCAAATACAGGCTGAGTGATGAGTGGATTGAGAGCAGCCCTGTGGAGAAGGACTTGGGAATAGTAGTGGATGGAAAACTATGAGCCAGCAATGGGAGACTGCAGTCCAGAAAGCCAACTGCATCCTGGGCTGCATCAAGAGAAGTGTGACCAGCAGGTTGGGGGGGTGTTTCTACCCCTCTACTCCACTCTCATGAGACCCCACCTGTGGTGTTGTGTCCAGCTCTGGGACTCCCAACATAAGAAGGACATGGACTTGTTGGAGTGTGTCCAGAGGAGGTCCATGAAGATGATCACAGGACTGGAGCACCTCCCTTGTAAGGACAGACTGACAGAGTTGGGATTGTTCAGCCTGGAGAAGAGAAGGCTCTGGGGAGACCTTATAGCAGCCTTCCAAGGGGGCTACAGGAAAGATGGGGAGGGACTCCTTATCAGCGAGTGTAGTGATAGGATGAGGGTTAATGGTTTTAAACTGAAAGAGGGTAGATTTAGATTAAATGTAAGGAAGACATTCTTCACTGTGAGGGTGGTGAGACACTGGCACAGGTTGCCCAGAGAAGCTGTGGCTGCCCCCTCCCTGGCAGTGTTCAAGACCAAGTTGGATGGGGATTTGAGCAACATGATGTAGTGGAAGGTGTCCCTGCTTGTGGCAGGGGGATTGGAACTGATGATCTTTAAGGTTCCTTCCAACCTAAACCATTCTATGATTCTGTGATTCTATGATTATAAAATTTTGAATGGATATAATTATAAAATGTTGCATTTATACTAACTCAGTTAAAACCTAAATTAAGAAATCTTTCTCTGACAGATGTAACCAAGCCAGTAAGGATAGAAAAATACATGCAGATTGATATGTAGCAAGCAGAAAGTCCTGGATGACTGATTTTATTTGGAGAATTTACACAGACAACACTAGCAGAAAGGTTCCACATTAAAAATTTATATCAGGGTTCTTCCCCATTGTAACACTAAGTGCAATTACGTCTCACTCCTGCCCAAGAAACACTAAGTGCAATTACGTCTCACTCCTGCCCAAGATTTCCCACGTGTACAAACGCTCAGTGAGTATGAAGTATAGAATGCTTCTTGTGCATAACAGATCTGCTTTGCAGATGCATTTCTGCTGAAGTGCACGCATTCAGTGAGTCTAACTCTTCCAAGAAATATCAGATGTTCCATGTGTGAAGAAGATGGCTGATCTGAGCACAGATGGATGGTCACACAGTGAGAGGTAAGACAAAGAAGTAGTGCACAGGGGTTTCTACAGGGTTTCAGACCACCAGAAATCTCTCACCCAGATATATGGTAGCATAATGGTTGTTAATATTTTCTAAGTCTGAAACTGGTGTCAGTTGCCAGGAGAGGCAGCCAGGAAGGAGGGGTTCTCTCTCGCTTCTGGGATTACGACTGTGGGATCTTGGTATTTCAGGATCGCTAGCCACAAATGGGCTGCCCAGGGAGGTGGTGGAGTCCCCATCCCTGGAGGTGTTTAAGAGTAGGGTTGACATAGTGCTTAGGGATATTGTGTAGTTGGGAACTGTCAATGTTAGGTTGGACTAGATGATCTTCAAGGTCTTTTCCAACCTAGACGATTCTGTGATTCTGTGTGAGTTCTAATTTCTAGTCCTGGATCTTGTCCCTAGGGTACTGTGGCAGGTGTACCCGCCCAATGAAAATAGGGCTTCTTGGTTGCTGAAGTGTAGCTGCTCCTGATTGCTTTTGTTCTCCAGGCTTCATGGTAGTTGGGGCCTTCGGCCAATGGGCGCCACTATTGACCACAGATCAGATGTGGCCTGAATATCAATGGAGTCCCCTGGGGGAGCCATTTTGAGCTCGTCCCCTGGAGCAGCACGTTGCAGTCGAGGACTCTCCCCTTGGGTCAGGAGCTGCCCAAGGAAACTCCTCAAGGTGCCTTGGGTCAGGACGTTGCCCTGAGCAGGTCCTCAAGGTTGAGAGCCCTCACTTGCTAGGTGAATGACAGAGTGGTTTGGGTTGTCATTAAACTCTAGGGTGTAGTGCTTTATTCTGCATTTTAGGTTGTTGCTAAACCCTAGGGATTTGTTCTTTGTTATGCGTTTTGGGTTGTCGTTAAACTCTAGGAAGCTGTTCTGTTCTCTGACAGACATTCAAACCTGTAATTTGCAGAGGGCTAGTTAATTGTGTTGACAATAAATTTTTAATTTTTGGTGGTTGTTTGTTTATTTGAGAGCTCTGTAACAGGGACAAGGCTTTTCCATAAAGCCCTTTCAGTTTCACAGTGGTTCGGCACTCATTTCACCGCATATTTCATTGTGCATGAGGAGAAGAAAGCCATAGGACTATATGCTCCAACCATACACCAACCAATCCTCAATAGTAAAAGTAGCTATGATTGTCTTCAGATTAATACCCCCAACACAAAGAAAAAATTCACACATTCTTCTTCTGATTCAGTGAACCACTAGTTATTTCAAACATGACTGAATAGCTTGAACAAGCTGGAAGAAAGAGCTATCTCAGTCCTGCCAGTCTTCTCTCTCTCATCAAACCTGGGCCTGAGGACATGCTCTGGAGCCTGAATCTTGCCCCAGGGAGGAAACCAGTATCTCATGGTGCCATCACCACCCTGTGTGACTTGAAGAATGGTTGCTGCTTTTGCCTTTTGAGCAGAGCACCTAGGGTCTAACCTAGCTGCACGTTCAGACCCTACTGGCTGGTGCATTTGTTGTACAGTGCAACACTCTAATCCTCAGATGTACTCTCTTTTAAGGGCCAGAGATTTGCAGAGATTTGTTTCACATCCGTTGGGGTTGTTTCTTTTAATGATTGGCAAATGCAGTTTTCAACACTGTCTTTCTCCTGGGGTAGCCATCCAGGTTCTCATTCCTGTCCCTTTCCTCATTCATACATACCATCCAAAATCTCATCATCCTCCAATCGTTCCCAATCTAATGCTTCATTTCTTACTGCAGATAGTCTAGCTATTTTTAACTTTTGCATAATGATCAGCTTATTCCAGAGTTTTATCTTCATATTTGCTACTGTCTGACCCCTTTAGGGTCTGCCATTGTTCCTTTGAATTCCTGCTGAATTATATATTTAAATCCCTTCACTTGTTCTTATAATATGTCCTTTTCTTTTCTAGTCACCACCTTTTCCTGTGTCATGTTTCTTTGAAATTTCTTTCTGGGCTGCTAAGTCACTTTGTTTGTCTAATGACTAGGCCAGTTTTAAGGTACTTTCTTAATCCATCATTTTCTGATTGCAGCCACTGATTTTCTGATGTTCAGCACAATCAGCACAAAATACTTTAGCAGCCTCCCACAATAATCCCAATAATAAGGGACGTCCATCCTTAGGTTTCACTTCATAACATCAACAAAAATCTGAGAACATTTATATTACCCATAGCTCTGTGAACTGGAGGGACACTTCTTCCACAAGGACATGTCTAAAACCCAATTTGCTTCCCATATCATGACCACTTACTTTTTAACATTTCCATTCTCTTTCTTCCCTTTATCCAGCCAGTTTCCTTTTTGTTCTACTCTTAAACATTTTGCATAATAATATTCACCACCAGTCACATAAATTACAGTCTTTTTTCAAGTCTGACAAGACTATTCCAAAAGATTGTTTCACAAAAGAAAAAAAACAAAACAAAAAAAAACAACTAGTCTGGTTTATACCCCCCTGCCATCTGTTCTCCAGTGGAATTTTATAAAAATTAAATTATTGCGGTACCTTGTAGGAAGACATGAACCAGGACCAAGAATTAAAGAACACACTTTTTTTTGGTCTATGAATGCGTTAAAAAAACCCCATAAGTTCACCCTTTCCTACTTCTGTCTGGTGTTTCTCCATTCACACCTGGAAAGTCCATTCATTCCTTTTAAGGTTTTTAAAACAAAAAACCAAACCCACTTTTTCTAACAATATATATATAAATATATAAGCACCCCCATAAATATAGATAACCATTCTCATATATGTCATTTACAGCTACCAAACCATTGCAATAACCAGCAGACCAGCCTTGCAGCAGACCACCAGGGCCACTGAGGCACCACCACCTCTCTGGCCCTGGGGTCCCTCTGCCATGCTCCCCAGTGACCTTCCCTACTCACCTCTTACATTGCTACTGCCCTCCGAAGCCACACTTAACACTGTTCCCTCTGCACCCTTTTCTCATGGGAACTATTTCCGTTCATTCTTATAATGAATGCGGTGGGTGGTTGTTTTCTTAAATCTTTATCAGTCAAGATGGTTAGAGGAACACTTGTGTGGGTATCCTGACAGAGATACCACCTGAGGTTTTGACACTTCAGCACACCAAGACATTCCCAGAAACAATAATTTAATTTCAGGGGGAATTTAGCATTAAAATCTTAGGACTTCAGGCAGCAGAATAATAAAATATTGATGTCCTAAATTTTGAGCCACATTCTGTCAAGGTCTCACTGATTTGTGAGATGTATCCCACCCATTTGCATAACTGACCATTAAACTTCATGAACTCAAGATGTTAAATTCTCTTGTGTTCCCCTGACATCATCATCAGGGGTAGAAACTTTGTTGTCTGAAAGTCAACAGAAGTTTGCAAGAAAACTTGCTTTCCACTTCATTAACGCTGTTTCAGAAAGACAAGTCAAGGCAAGAAGGAAGAAAATTCAGACTCTTTTTCTTTGGGGATATAGCAAATTATCTCTTATTCCAGTTTCCACTACAGAGACCATCACTATCCTATGGACATAGTACTGTGCACCACCCTGTGTAAACAAGTCATAGGACATATAGAAGATAATCTCCCAGAAAAATCCAGCTTTGTGACTATTCAGTAATACTAGTATCACCCGATTGAAGGTTATTATTTTTTGTTTGGTTTTGGAGGAAGTGTTTTGCAAGTTATTACTTGGCGACATTTTGGTAATGTTACTGCAAGTTCAGAGGATTTTTCAATGAAAAATTTTGAGTTTTCTTTCTAGAAGGCCAAATGTTGTCTGCTACCATTGCTAAGATTTGTATCACTGTCTGGACAGTGTAGATAAAAAGGCACAACCCATCAGGGAATCTTTATGCTGGTCTGTTGTTCTGCTATGCAAATAAAGATTATACCAACACGAAAAAATGTTAAATGAGAGAGTTTTCTTTATTAGTGATTATATTACCTTATATCATTACCTATATACTACCTTATATTTATACTTTTATATACCTTATATATATCTTTATATTATCTTTTATTACCTTACCACAGATAGATAAACTTCAGTTCGGATCATAAATTTGCTAAAATATGGTGTCCTTCTAAAAGGAATGCAAGGACCAGCCTTCCTTCCTGCCCACACGGAGTAGCAGTTCCTGGTGAGACAATCAGTCATGTATTGCTGAGTCAGGAAAGTGCATGCCAATATTCAGCACTATCAAAAGTTTCTTAAATTGTGTCTAGGTTACTAGAGAATTTTAAGACAGAGGGAAGAAAAATCACATCACAATTGGGAGTAATGACAGCTAGACAAAAGATCAGTTTGGACATATTCATTGTCTTTCAAGAGAACAATAAAAATTAGAAAACTATGTAGGGAGAGCAAGACTGTGTCTTGTTTTATGCCTGCATGCAGTGGACAAATCTGGTGGACAGACATTTCATACCTTCCAAGCATTGCAATGTGTACAGGACTATTGCATAGTCTTCTCTCTTTCTTGGGGAGATAAAGGAAGAACAAACCTTCCTGGAAGGTTTTGATCATGTGTTCAAGCACTTAAAGCACTTGATGAACTTAAAATTACAGTGACATTTTGTTCATAGATAGTTGTCTCAGCTCAGAATTATTAACACTATGATATTCAAAGCACTTCTGACAATAAACGTCGTAATTGCTGGTAGCTTTTTAATGGTGGATCCACTGCCTCATTTCTCAGCATAGATACTAACCTGGATAGCCTGTCAGTGTCCTAATGCATTTAGAAAGGAAAGAATATCAAGGCATCTGTGTAATTAAGAGCAATGGTCTTATATTGCAGGATTACTCCAGTGATGGTTTTATATTGCAGGGCTATTCCAGCCAATTTGCTAAAGACTGGATTGGGAGTGCAGCTCTGTGTTTGTTTACCCAATGAACATCTGCACAGAAATCTGATGTTGTGGTTTGCCAGGAATTTTTACTGGAAGGGAGCTGAAATATTTAACAGTTTGATCAGTCTGTTTCTCTGCCCCGAGGAGTATATGGAAGTGTGTCAGCTCTTGTTATTTCAGCTACAGTTCTTGTATATCCTTATCTAGGTGCTGATCTGGCAATTCAGACAAACTCCTACGTAGCTTAAATAAGGTGCTGATTTGGCTGTTCAGACAAATTCATACGTATCTTAAATAGGAGCCTGACAATCTCCTAAAGTTTACTGATGCTTAAGAGTTTAGCTGCTAGTAAAGGTTTTTAAGAAAAAACTCTTCCCACAAAAATCACTGGCAATTTTGCCACAAAATTCAATTAGCAGAAAAATGAAAACTATCTTTGGATGTTTATATTTCTGTGTGGCTTTACATTATCAGGATCCATTATGGTTTTTTTCTGATTTAAGACACTGGGAAGGGTCTTCATACATGAAAAGTTTATTTGCTTATTCAAATACGTGTATATTTTTGGTGGATGAATCCTGAAGAGACATCACTTTTGGCTTCTTTCTCTCACTTAAAATCAAAGAGGAATAACTTGGACCTCTCCAGACAAATTGCATGCATGTAGCTGCACTGAAATCTTGATTAGCAAGCTGCTGTACCTTAATATATCTCAAAGAAACCTGTAAGGTTATAGGTAGGATTCAATGCAATGCCACAACAAAACGTTATTGTCAAGCAAGAAAGCTGATTGTATATTCACAAGTGCTGGGTGTGTGCCTGGATCTACTCCTGCTCTCAGCACATGGGTCCTGGGCCTCTCAAAATTATTCAGGGCTGTGGGAAAAGATATCCTCGGGCTAAGGAGCCACACAATCTAGCAATCCTAGGAAACAAGTAATGCAGAGGGAACCTTATTTCACAGACTAGTCATGCAGTTTCCCTGTAATGTTGTGGTTGTGGCTACTGCTCACTGCTGTGCTTGTCAGTTTCCTCATGTTTTAAATGTGAGATTTTCTTTCTTTCTTTTTTATCCCTTCCTTCTTTCTTATCTTTTCTTTCTTTCTCTCCTTCTCTCCTTCTTTCTTTCTTTCTTTTTCGCAAAAATATGCATCTCTGATCCAAAAAGGAATCCTGTCAAACTGTTTAGCAGTTGTCAATTCAAAATGAGCCATTTCAGTGAATGGGAACAATGTCTGTTGATGCAGAGTCAAGATCAAAAGTGATCAAGTGTTCATCAGACATCAGCTTTTGGAGTAATGAAAAGATCCTTGGCAGCACTAACTCTGGGACATGGCTTTGGATTTACTCTGATGTAGTAAGACCCCTCCCTTGTTCAGAATAATTCATAATGTTCAACAAACCACTGTGTAAGCTTGCAACAGGAGGTGATACCCATAGAGCAGCGATAACAAGGGGTTCAGTGTGGAAACCAAGTCCAGATCTTGTGATTCATAACACACTGCCACTTATTTAAGACTTCCATCTACAGGCTTTAATGATATCCAAATGTTATTCTTTTCTTTAACAAAAAACTTGCCTGGGATCATGACCATTTCCCATCTTCACTGTAGAAGTGGCTCCTTCCTTGGTTGCCCAATACCAATTCTCACCTTTCAGTTTCTTGGTCAGATCAACAACAGTCAAGAGTGAGAAACTACAAGCCTTTTAACTATGTGCAATAATGAGCACAGTCTCCAGACCCTCCTTTTCTCTTTAAATGCACAATCATGAAAGCTAATGGAGAGGTGGAAGCAAAATCGCTCTGTCATTTACAGCTCACTATTGTGTCTGGAAATGTCTTTTGCTCGTTATGTACTTTTTTATAAATCAGAGTTAAGTACTCTCCAGCTAGAAATGTGCACAGCACAAAGCACAGATATTGTAATTTTCAGAGGAAAGAGCAATGGGGCAAAATTTTTGCATTTTTCCATTTTATCATGCTTTTTCCCACCTAACTTGAAGTTATTTCTTTCCAACCTGGAACACCAAAGTATAGAAAAAATGAGAAGCACTGGTAAAAACAGTCCTTAGAAATCATCACTCAGACACAGACAACTTACAAAACATTTCTCTCTTTCCTGATTCAGGAAAAGGAAGACAGTAAGTATGCAATGCGTTTCTGCTTCCTCATACTATGAGAGCTTGGAAAAAACTATAACATAAAACAGTAAAAAACCTGCTCAAACTGTGGAGAAAATCTGGACAGGACCAGGTTATTTTATTTGCAAAGATTGCTTGAAAAATTTTCTCACTCTTCACACTCCTAAATGAATGGAAAAAAGCCCCAGCTTCAAGTTCTGCAACATAAGCACCTGAATACTCAAGATCCCAGCTGAGAGTCATCTTCTACTCACCTGTATTTGTATATCCTTACTGAACTGCAAACAATCATCTCCCATATTTGTGTAAGAATATGACTTCTCAGCACATTTCTGCCACTTGTGAAATATAAGCCATTATGAATGACAAAGAATTTGTATCATTTATATTTTATTCATCACACATACAAGATATAGATGATGGACACAGGAGGTTTCTGAACAGCTTTAGAAATAAGGAACTTCCAACTCTAAGATCAGAGTTTTCTAGCAAGAGGGGCGAGCATGTCTGCACAGTTCCTCACTGGCTTAAGCACATGAAATCCTCAGGAATGGGTATGTCTGCATCTGTGGATGGACAGTGGAAAAAGACCACCACCACCACACTACAGCACTAAGCAGCAAGCATTTGTGATCTTCCTTTCTACCATTTCACATCTCCCCAGATTGAGGTTTGTCACTATGACCATGGTGTAAGTCCATGTAGATCTTCTGCTCTGCATTTGCCCAGCTCTGGGTCTGGCCCAGGGATCAGTGTTGAGGCTTGACCAGGGAAATAGGAGAAAAAAAACATCAGACAATTTTATCTCCACAGAGCAGAACAATCTTCAGCTGTTCAGTCAGCTGCAAGGAAAACATCTGTAATTGTGTAGGATTTCAGTACAAAGTATTTGTCATGTCCCTCAAGTGCAACGTCATTTTAACAAGTCTCAGTGTCTCTTTTCTAAGACAAATCAAAGTAGCTGGAAAAGTGAGCAGGACCACACTGGAAACTGTAAATGTTTACAAATCCTACATACTGTGAACAGACAAGGAGACCCTCCAGTTTGTACACTGGTTGGCAAAGTCTTGCTACTACTGTCCCCAAATCTCATAAACCACATCAGAATAATCAGGTCCGTGGTGGACAGAAGTTATGTGAAACTTCAAAGTAGGCAGATGGACCCAGTTGCCCCTGCAGCGAAAATTAATTTAATTACATTAAATTTAAAGATATTTACTCCAGCTGAACGTTTTGTCCTACACTAACCTTGATAATTATTTTTTTAAAGTTATATAAAGCAATACAAAATAAAAACCAAGATCTCATCACAGTCTTTCCAAGTTTAAACCAAAACGTTCATGATCATGGAAAAACTAATCCTACAGATGTTTTCTGGGTTACCAGGGCTCCACATCAGTCCAACAAATCTGTTTCCAAGCCAATTTGAATAGGGATCACTGGAACACCTCTCATCAGGTAACTCACCCAAAAATTTTCATTAGTTATAGTTTTTAGTTATTTGATACAGTTTTGCCACATTTCAGACACATTCCCTCTTTCAGATTAGCCATCTGGCTTGCAGTAGTGGACCTAGACTAGTGGTGTTACATGGTAGAGCCTGGAGGGGAGGTGGTGCCATCGGCAAACACAGGACATGAATCAGCAAACTGTGCCCTTCCCTGGGAAGTTTGTGCTGACCCATCTGCATCAGAAATGGCACCGAGTCCCACCAAGCCATTAGGATATTAGCACGTTACTAGAAATTAAAAGATTCTATCTTGCCATTTCATCTTGATTCTGACTTTCATTTTAAATTACTTTGTTTCTAGTGCCCCGTTAAATTGATTTGTTATGCTAAATTTGTGCCAAATAAATAATGAGCTTCCTAATTAGTTGATTCTGAAGCAAGGCAAGGATGAAATTATATTCAACTGTCTTAGTGTCTGGGGCCCTATGAAAAAAACACACTGAAGATACTAGAAACTGTGCAACTCCTCAACATATTGGTTGCTACTATGCTGATTTCCAATGCTTTGATGCTGTTGGGAAGCAGTTGTTTGGAATGCTTGCAAAAGCACAGATCTTAGCTCTCATCACAGTGTCTCACAGATAGCTGCAAATTACAGATGAAAATTCTGATAAATAGTGGAAGAAAAACATGCATTCACATATATCTCATGAACAAATAACTGACACACCCCTCTGAATTAATAATTATTTTATTTTTACCCTAAACAATCCATAACTTAAGCCAACAGGCAGAAATAACCTAGGAACTCTAACACCTTTTCAAGCTTTGAAGGGGACCTGAGCTCCTGTCGCAGCTTTGAAATAGTCTTGTACAGCACATAAATGTTTGGGAAAATTTTGCCTAAAAAAAGATCAAGAGGGAATCTCTGTCTCCACCTAAGTCAGTGGCAAAATCCTTGTTAGACACAATCAGCTCAGTCTTTAGCCCCAGGTTGAAGATCCCATAGATCACCTAACAGAGGAAAGAAGCAAGACCAAGACTGCGGTATGTCTGTCTGCTGTCCTAGGAAAAACAATACCTGTGATACTGGCTGTTATTATTTTTATCACTAGTATTACTACTTTTCACTATTATTATTGCTATCAAAATTCTTAATATTACTGCTAGTATTGACTTCCTAAAGGATTACTACTCTGTCCAGACAACTTTTGGTACTTTTACAAGGCAATATTTCTGACCAGATGTACATACATATTTTGCTATTCTTTTCAAACATTGCATTTCATGAGAAATTCAGAAACAACATAAATTTTTGTCAGAATTTAGATGCCAAAAATTGTGCAGATGAAGCAGAATAAGTACCAGCAACTTTAATAACTAAAGAACACATCTAATCTATCAGCCATGACAAGTAGTTTCTTCCTGCATGGGAGAAATCTCACGGAAATACATTATGAAATGTAATTAGACACATGCATTAATTCTTTTGTCAAGAAAGAGAAATACCTCTTAGCCACTAGTGTTCACCATAAGATAAATAACCATATGACATAGTTAGCAGCAGAATGAATCATAAAAAAAGAAGGGCTGTTCACCAGATTTATGTAGAAGCTAGTCATGTCTCACTAGTAGAAAGAAGACTTCATATTTAAACATCTCTATTTTCACCAGATGAAATTAAGAGAGAAATATGAATTGTTTGCCTAGATAGTAAACATTGTAAGTGTCTGTAGTATAAGACTATAAACCTAAGATGCAAGAACTACCTTATTAGTCCAGACCAAAAGTTCATCTAGTTCAATGTCACATCTCCAACACAGGCCAGAAACAGGCACTAAGGTAAAGAGTAGAAGAATCGAGGCATGTGGTTTAAGAAAATTTCTTGAATATAGATATTGGGAAAAATTTCTTCAACAAACAGGTTCTCAAGCACTGGAATAGGCTGCCCAGGGAAGTGTTTGAGATATCCCTGGAGATGTGTAGATGTGGCACTTAGGGACATGGTTCAGTAGTGAACTTGGTACTGTTAGGTTAACAGTTGGACTCAATGATCTTAATCGTCTTTTCCAACCTAAATGATTCTGTCATTCTCTGATCTACAATGGTGGATCAGCCAGGACTAAGGGACATCTTTCCCCTGTCATACTGAGTCATGATGCCTCAAAATGTGCAATTCTATCTGGAGTCAGTCCTTGAGGAGCCCTGCCTGATGCTATTAACTCTCGCTTTCAGTGGGATCAAGGAAGTCCATTTAAAAATATATTGCTTATAAGTGACACATCTTAGAGATAAATTCAGAATAATCTACCAAATATATACATATATATATAGGGCAATGTCAATGCCACTCAGCCAAGATATCTCAAACAGCTCCTAGTTTCCTCTTAAGTATCTAATGTTGATGGTGCGTGATAGAAATACGTTCTGAAATATAATTAAACAGGTGTGGTTTATGTTTTGTCGAGATAGAAAAGTGCTGCAGAGCATGATCACAGCACAGCAGGTGCAATGGCAAACTGAAAAAATTTATACAGGTATTAATGTTACAACACAAAGAAGTGGTCTGTGGGACCAATTTCTCTAATGGTTTTATTATTTTTAAGAAAAAAATCTCAAACAATATGTCTAGATGGTCAAATTAGTGTTCTCAAAATAAAAGGATGAAAGCAGTGGGAGAAAACAGGTTTCATCATAAAAATCTAAATTACCTCACAGCAAATATTCAACACGTGGTCTTGAGAAATGAAATCATTCCAGGAAGACTAACACTAAGACCTTCTGTTCAGTTAAAGAAAGGTGAACTTTAAATCTGTATAAACTAATTTATTTTAACTCAATATGTGTTCATATGTTTGCTGTAATGTTAACATGTAACGTGATCCAGAAATAAAATTGGTGTTATTTACAAGTGGGTTCTATCTATGCTGCTTTGCTGTTACCAGTCTGATGTAAGACGAGTCCACTTTTCTGTTTTCTTTCAGGGTATAATTTGGATGGTGGCTGGGAATGGGGAAGAAGGGGTGAAAAAGAGAACTACAGAAAAGGTAACTTAAGATTGAAGAACCAGGTGTACAGAAATCAGAGTCAGAGTAAGGTCAGGGGCAAGGATTTAGTTGTGTCCCTCAGTGTGCAGAGCTGTTTGGCTGATAGACAAGGACTGTGTAACAAGACAGACGACTGTAGGAGTAACAGGGAGGTTTCCTCATTTATATTGTTAAATGCTGCCCTGAAGAGTTGGATTCCAGTTCTGGTATCTACCTCAGAGTTCCTGTGTAGCAGGAGACAAGTTGCTTCAATATTTAACAGATGACTAAGCGTATGACACATTTTTTCAAGTGTCAGTGAGCAATGGGGAGTATAGAAGAGCTGAGCCCTCAGAGCTGCAGCTGAAGGCAATGAGAACGGGTCTTTGACATTTTCATGTGGCATATGACAGTGAATCTCTTTGTAACACCAAACATTCTAACATATATATATTTCTAGTTGCTCTTAAAGTCATCCTTGGATTGGTGAAACAGGTATAAATACTCCTTTTAATTCACAGAAATATATGAATTCTTGTGTTTAAGGCACTCAGACAGTACAGTGACAAACATCTTTTAAAAGCCTGTGAACAAATTAATTAGTCTATCTTTACAGTAGGATATGAAGTGCATATGATAAAGAAGGAAGTAAAATAAATGTCAAGTAACTGCTCATGTAAACAAGCACCAAAGAGGCATGGGTCACTTTGGAGAAAAAAAGTGTGCATGTAATTCCAGTATCAGAAGATATAAAGTGGCAGCTGAAATGAGATTGAAGACATAATTCTGACACTCTCTACTGTTTAAGTGTTTGGCTTTGGAACCCCCTAATCATGTTCTTTTATCACGAAGGGTGGAGTGAGTTTTAATTTTTTAATCAACAGAAAACCACTACACAAAACTACCTTATTCCTGAAGCTCTTCAGGTGCCTCACAGATCATCTCAAAACAGGGTGACTAAACACAAAATCACCTCACCCCAGGTCAAGAGGTGAGATTTGCTAAGAAAACCTTGTAAACATTCCTGCTGCTCTGTTGAGCTGCTTGTGTGTCTTGTGAATAAATGGAGACTTCTGACTTCACCAGAATTTTCTCAAAACCACTGTGTCTCATGTGCAGGGTCATATCTTCTAACAAAATGTTAGAAAACTGGCAAGCAGCTGGCTACACTCTACAAAAAGCTAAACTTGTCTGTTTCTGAGATACAGTTTAGATTAAGACATATTAGCAGATGATTAAACACATTTGGGTCTCTTTTAAAAGCTCTATCCTCCTTTTACTTCCTCTTCCATCTCTTTTAGAAGCACCAAGCAACATTTTCAGTATCCAGAAGTGAAATGCACTCTTTGAAGATGCTGTATGCAAGGCAAGGCTGTTGACATTTCACCTGAGTTCAGGTCAGCCTCCACCCCCAGGCAGAATGAGAGAGGGTTTTATAGAAAGTTTCAGAGCTGACACCAATGTGTCCCCCAGACACCACCCATCATTGTCCTTGCTGCACAGCCAGACTCTGCACAGGCTATCCTTCAGCCACCTGCATCACTTTGCTCCCACTATCAACTGAAAGAAGCTGATGCCCATCTCAGCTGGGAGTACCTGGCCCCTCTGCAGAGGAGAATGCTGGTTTGGAGAGACAGTGGGTGGAATTTTTTTGTTTGTTTTCTGGCTGTTTTTATCAACAACATGGGTCCTTGTAAGAATAGTCACTTATTTTCTTGGAGGGTGGCTAACTGTAACAACAGTAAAAGGGCTGCAGAATTTAACCTAACGCTTTTTCTCCCCCTCATTTCTTATAAAATTACCATCATTCAGAAAGCTTTTGGCATTGCCTTCTCTAACACACAAGCTACAGAAAGATCTTAGTTATGAAGTAAATGGGGTGGAGGGGAAAAAACAGTCTTTGAGGACAGGAGCCTTGCAATTTCTTTCATGAACTACATCAGCTTTGTATACATTGTTGTGCCAGGAGAGCCATGATGTCTTGAAAGGATGAATACTAGGTTAAAACGAAAAACTGGAAGACTCAGACCTAAGGGCAGTTGCACAGACAGTCACAGACAGTGTGTTGAAAAGGAAAACAACTTTGTTGGGATCTTGGAATGGCGTGATGCTCGTGTCAGAAATCAAATCTTCTGAATAGGGTGGTAGTTTGTTATCTGAATGTGACAGGTATCTCTGTTGCAAGAGTCCTTGCAGTAGCATCTTGAGCTGGATGGACTGAGACTCCTCATATCTCTGCCCTTCTCAGTCCTTATAGCCAGCTGGCTATACTCCTATGTGACCACTCCAGAACGTGCAGAATCTATCACTATGTATTATATTAACCAGATACAACATGTCTTAAATATCTTGATGATACACGAAAGACTGCACTGCATGACCCTTTTTGATGAATAGGTTAAAATGTCTATTTACAAGTGTTTTAACTATGTACTATTTGATAAGTTCTGCAGCCAGGACTACCTAGGGTAGTTTTTGGAAGGAAGGGTCAGATTGTCCAACCAGGATAGTGAGTGGTACCTTTAAGCATATGAATTGGGCAAGACCAAAACTATCACTGAGAGGGTTCCTGCACCATATAGCTAAATACCTAATTGTGAAGGTGGCCAAGAATTGAGTCTGTCACCTGGTTCCAATGGACTCCATCATCTCTAGCCAGTTCATTGTCTCCCTTCTGATGACAACTAGCTGGGGAGTTCCTGGGTCGTCCCTGAATTAACAACTCACAGTCTTGATATCCAACTGCGCTATAGTAGATGGGTAGATGGATGGATGGATGGATTTCTTTTATGTCCATAAAAATTCAAGGTCTGGATGTCAGCATCACTTAGAAAATGTCCATGCCCCATATTCAAGTCATAGCACTTGGAAAGGTCCTGAGTATCTCCAATTTTCTACTTTCTATGGTCTACATCCTTTTTACCCTCTTTCCCGTGTGGGCCATCAGGTTCTAACAGCCATAAAACAATTTCCATTACTCCCCCATAGCAGACCATTTGCCAGGGCTCTGGTTTTCAGAGGGGCTGATGCTCAAAATGCAGCAGCAGTCTTAACTGAAGTCTGCTGCTGCTCCACTGTCTCACAACATCTACTGCATCTCCTCTTTGTAAGAAGCAGGAATGGGTTTTTGCACAAGAAAAAAATCACATTTGAGTGTGAGAGAGTATATTCTGCTGCTAAGACAAGATTGCTCAAATTATTTCCACTGAAAGACAGTTCACATTTCCTAACAGATGTTTTACCCTTGTGGTGGTGCAACTCTCCTCCTCTCTTTGGTCTGCTCATTTCTTGGTGTGATTTCCCCTCTGTCCCAGGCCACATACCAACCCAAAATGAATTGAGAAAGGCAGTGGACCAGAGCATTAAGGCACTCCATTAGAGCACCTGGCTCCTGCCCCACGCCTTACCACTTGGGAAAGGTAATGACAATCAATCACCTCCTGACAACCTAGTACATCTGTACTTGGGTTGTGGCCCAAAGGAGGTGATATCAGAACTTCAAGATCGAGCAAATTCTGGATCTGAGCCACTGGTAGAAAGTACCAAAATATTTCATCATCCAAGTTGGACTGAAATTAAAAATTACCTGATGAAAGTCAATTACATGGTACCCTAAGCAAGACACTTTGAGCTCTCCTGGATCGCAGCAGGCTGTGACCAGCATCTCTCCTGACTTGGGATGTCTTTCAGGCACAGACTCGTCGAGGTTTAAAGATTGTCTGCCCACAAAGCCAATGACAGGGCAAAACCAGACTTCTTAAGGCTCAATTATCACCTGTTGAGGAATGCCAATGCATTGTGACTATTTGCTCTAAATTCCAGAAGAGGGAAATTTTGCCTATAGACTAGTCTCCTCCATCCACCTCTCTACCTATCTATGTCTTTGAATACACACATTTTCCTTCATGAGTATGGGTGTCTACATATTTAACTGGACCCACATATTTCTGTCTGTGTATGTGTGTATGGTTTGTGTTTATACTTTTTTTTTTAATTTAGGGTATCTTGCAGCAAATTAGTGTGAATCTTGTCATTGTCAGATCTGTAATAAAGTAGCTTTTTTAATTATAACATATTCTACCAAATCACCTTGTTAATCTTTAAATTGGTGCTACTAAAATTCAACCTTTTGATTTACCTCACACCAGTAATAAATCTTGAACTGCTGCTAAATCATAACTGTGTTAAATATTTTTATCCATGACAACCCTGACAGGAGAAATGAAAATTCAAATCACTTTTTCTGCAGACAAAATTCAGCTTTGTAAGCCAAAAAACATGACACAGCAACAATCCATATACAGTGCATGCAACAAAGGGTTTGGGTTATTTCTAATATTCAGCTTTCCAAGCAAAAAGACAGTGTTGACCACATTTGCTGCCCAGTGGTGAGAAATCCAAATAGTGGTCTCTTACTCAAGAACCGTAGCTACCCGGGTAGTGCTGGACTAGCGGTACAAAAGTTTGTCAGTCATATCTTCAGTTCGCCACAGAATCATGAACCAGGACTCTACCAAAATTTGCTCATCTTGCTAAATCTTCTTCAAATAAGTATTGCCAGGCTGTCATTTGCTATGCAAGGCCTCAGGAAATACAAGCCTACAATGCAACCGATTTGTGAAAAGGGGAAGCTTATTAATGTGAAAGCTGGCAGAAAGCACAATGTGTTTGTTTACTGCAGGGGCAGACTAGCACCTTCAACTAGTTGTAAGTAAATGGGTCTAAAAGGTATCAAGAAAATAATTAACACCTATGCATCACATATCATGAAATGAGCGGAAGCAAGAGCTAGACAAGGGGAGAAAAAAGCAAAGGGATGTCAGCATATATCTGCAGCTTATTTGGTTTCCACAGATCACTTTTCAAACAGCCTATCATCTCTCCCATGCAGGAAGAAGAAGAATCCTCACAAGCACTGCAGGTAAGGAGCATGGTGATGCAGTTTTGCAGGTGTAACATGAGGCAGGCTCTAAGAATCCCCCATACCCCCTCCTCACCCAGATGCTTCCCCAGCAGGGAGTGTTTCCTCTCTCTGGTCCTTGAAGGACATTATGTGAGATTGCATCTGGAGGTGTCAGCTGTGATGAGGATTTTTACAGAAAAAATGAAAAGTGGAATGTTCTTTCCCAAAGTGGTGGCAAACTAAATAGCCCAGAGAGGTCAGCAATGGAGGAGAGCTCAGAGTGTGATACCTATTTGGTAAGTGGAATACCAGGCAGACTAAAAAGTTTCTTTAAGATACTACAGAACATCTGTAAAACATAAGAATTTCATACAAATCTGAGTCTCAGTCAAGTTCTTCACTCCCAAGATCTCCTTAACATGACAGAGTGGGACAAAATCTGGCATGCTAAGAGAAAAATTGTTTCCAAAAATACCAGGGGAAGAGCTAGTTTTTCAAACCCTTATTTCTCCTCCTTATTTTATGAGACAATCTGCTTTCCAGATGAGCACCTGGAATTTCCATGAATATCATTCATATGCAAGAACAGTCATTAAAAAGGTCTAATCATTATGCTGACTGTATTCAATAAGTTGTGAGAGTTACCTGCTCCTGGAGTGTTTTCTCTCCAGTGATTCCTTTTTTCCTTTCATTAAGTGCAACTATTATTTTATTTTCTCAGTCCCAGGGAAAAGGTGTACAGAATTAAAGTGTTAGATGAAAAGCTTTCACTCTCGTAAGTGCTTAAGGGGAAGCTTGCATAAACACCAGGAGAAAATAGAAATATCTCATTTCCATTCCTTTATTTCCGAGGAGTGACTGATTTCTCTGTCAACAGCTTAACAAGGCTGGACCAGAAGTTGTTCCTCAGGTGAATAATAATGAGAAAATAATGTGATTTGAGGTGCCTATTTAATTCTGAGTTCTGTATCAAGTAGATTTTACACTAAAATAAAACAAGGGCTTGGCCCAAACAAGTCAGTGGAAAAGTCCTAGCTCTGGGTCAGGCCTTAAAAGGACCATCCTCTTACAAGGAATGGTGAAAAGAGGCTGCTACCTTTTTTTCTGTCTCATTAACTTTTCTTATAATTACCATTTTCACTTTAAAGTTTTCTTCTTTCCTTCGAGTAATGACTTTAAAGACCATTTTCAGCATGTAAATATGCAGCCACGGTGTAACTGAGAACATTTATTTTCTGTTTTCAAATTACCAGTATTTCACCTCAAAGACAGTAAAGAGCTGTGACCCTGTTCATAAATCAGTGCAGAAATTAGGAACAATACGTAGTATTAGAGTCAGTATGAATGCTGTTTCTGCCATTCAGTCACTCCTGATGACCCCACAGGCCAGACAGTCCATTAGCAGAAAACCCTGCAATCCTCACACCAACAGGATGGTTAGAAGGCTGTGACATATCACATACACCTCTTTTTTTCTGTTAGACCAACAGGAAAAGGCTATAGACGTGTGTCTCAAACATTTATATTTCAAGGGAGAAGAAACAAGGGACAGCAACCTGACCCAAGGCTTATGAACGGTGAAGTAAGCATGAACTAAGGTCGATTACCTCATTGCACTTGATATTTCCTATGGGTAAAAGATTTCTCCAAAAACTGCTTTGCTGTTATCAGCCAAAAGGTATCCAAAAGATGCAGACAGCATCTCTCATACTGGTACTTCACACAAGTACCCTAGCCAGACCACCTAAACACATACATCTTGGCACTTGTGAGTGTGAGAGCCTGAGAAGCTAAAATCAAACTGCTTAAAGATTCTGTATAATAAAGTCAGCTTCCTCTTCCTTAAGAACTAAATTTTGTGACACTAATTTTGCACTGAAGTCCTGCTCATGGAAAGGAAGAATGCACACCGTCTTGCAGAGGTGAAAACATCCAAGGGATTATTGTGATAAAGAGAACTTTACAGTGGTTACTATAAATCACAGAAACTCAAGCCTCAAAATTCCAGGCACAGGTGATCAGGGGAGCAAACCCATGGAAGCAGCTGAAGCTGTCAGGGCTCTGGCATAGAAATAAAAGACAAAAGTCTTTTCCTTCCAGCAATATTAACCTGTGGGGGACAAAACAAGATGGAAAAAAACTCCTCACAGTCACCCATGCGGTCAAAAGCCATACATATTTTGTCTCAGACAGGAAAAGCTATTTGACTGTAAAGATGATGGGTGTCTAGAGGGCCACCCCAGGCCAGTGGCATCTCCTCTGAGTCTCAACAAGAGGCTCCAGTTCCTCCTTCTGGCTTTAACTGCCCAGCTCTGAAGACCAGACTGCAACAACAGTACAATGCAAGTTATAGTGGGATGCAGTGTGAGGAAGTACAAAGCAGCTCTTCCCCAAATCCAGAGCTGAATTTAAAAAATAAAATTTTAAAAATCATGACAGATCTTCTGAAAGATGAGTAGCAGCTTCTTTTTGACTACCTAAATATCACATATTATATCATTCAAGGAAAAATACCCAGCAAAAAAGGACATGTAAGTCACTATTAAGGTCTCCAAAGAGTAGACTGAGGTGACAGCCAGTCTGGACGTGCTAAGTGTCAACACTGACCCTCTTTGCTTTTGCTTAAAGTTCCTTCAAATACTTCTTGTGGGCTTTTTTTCTGCAGAATTACTTATTTTGAGGTAAAATACATTATATGTCTTTTTGTTTATGAGTTTATGTTTGTTTGTTTTTACAATCCATTAGGTTTATAAACTCTCTTTTGTCTGTCTGTTTCATTTATTTGAACTACAATAGATCAGACAGGATTAGTTGCTTAGCAACTTTTCAGTGGCAGAATCTATTTTGGAGAATTTGCAACGCTCATACTAGAGGTCAGAAAAATTTATAATATCGTAATCCAACCAGAAAATGTGTTTCAACAACAAAGATTTCTTACAAGGCTTCTATTTCAGTGAGAGAAGATTGCAGATTGCCACTAGATTGCTCTTCTGGCAAAGGGATAACATATATTTAAAATGGAGAAAGTAATAAGAAGGCAGGAAAATACAGGTAGATTTGGATGAAGTAGTATTATACCTTTGCATTTCTTCCTGCACTGCAGCTGTAGTCTCTGCTCCTACACAGGCTGGACTCCTTTATTAGCAGTAAGGATAAACAGAATTAAACCTCTAGCTTTAGGTGAAGGTCTAATAAACATTATTTGTTTCCAACCTGCTAATAACTACAAAGGAGGCTAACTTATAATGGCACAATTAAACAAATTGAATGTATTCAGAGAATATGGCATCTGTCACAAAATATTTTATACTGTACTAAGGATACTGTAGATTGCTTGAAAACAAATTCCCTCAGATGGCAGAATTGATGGTGTCACTTCTGTGACCTTTCCCAATTTATAAAATATTCTCAAATGTAAGTTTCAGCACAACATTTACACTACTGTACTTTGGCACATATAAACCACATTCTCCTCTGGTCTTTCTCCAGATTTCTAACTTTCACACTGTGATTACAACATGCAGTGTGTCCCACCTGTATTCTTCAAACCTGGAGATGAATGGCAACTACATTTAACAGAATGAGTTAACACTTGACTGGGTCTCAGCAGCACCCAAGATGTAACTGTATAACATGAACCCAAAGTGCTTTACGCACTGGCATTCAGCATATAAAAAAATATGTTCTAGAAATGGGCTATTTCCACACTACTCTAAGTGTCCTTATGGAAATAATGTGCAGTTCTTCCCTTTTAGGACTTTAGAGAAGAACGGAATACCAAAATCAAAAAATGCAAGTTTTGTTTTGAAGGAGAATTTTCCCAAACGAAAAGTACAAAGCCTGCCCTAAGATTCTTCAGTGACCTTTTGTCCTGAATACATCAACAGTAGTCTGCATTCTGGACTCTTTTGGGGTTAATCTGTTTGCCAAGACCCTTTGCCTTTCCCGCTGTACTTTAAACCAAATACAACTCTTTGTTCTCTAACAGCATGAATTTGCCCCTTCATGAAAGCCTCTTCCTTAGAGCAGGTAGGTAAATGGCTCATGCAATGACCTCTCATCACGTTTAACATTTGCAAGGAGTTGTCTTACCTGTACATTTTTTTTGGATACGTGCACCCAGACTGGTTATCTTGGGGCAGGGGAGGATACACATTAACTGAAAATTTGAAAACCACAGGCAAAGTTTAGGAAAATTGTTGTTAGTGAAACCAGATATGCTCAGCACAAACTAAAAATAGCTCAAGCTTTTTTCTGACAATTAAAAAAAATTTAGGAAGTTACTTTTCAGTATTTCCTATGCCTTATAAAAATTTGCAAACTTTGGAAGATATCAGCTCCCAGCCAACTTTACAAACACTGTTCATTTTTCACTTCTTCCCGCTTTATACAATCATTTCCCTTGGGTCAAACAGTTTAATGCCTTTTTTGGACTAACATGAATGGCTACACAAGACCTCAAGTAAGGGAGAAGACAATCAGTTCTCTTTCCTCTTGTTATTTCCAATATTATCTGAGAAACTTGTTTCAAGGAAGGAGAGGGAGCATCACTGCCTTAATACAATGGTCAGATAAAGCCACCAGGCACTGTTTGTGTGCTAACAGGGTATTGAGTAGCACTAGAGAAAACTGCGGTTTAAGAGATAATTAATTTCCAGGGATAGCACACTCTTTATGAATAATAGAATTTACCCCATCTCTCTCAGGCAGCTTTTTAGATTGAGATTTACATTATTCAAGGTTTTTTGAGGGAGAGTTCACAGTCATTTTTCAGTGAGAAAACTAGTAATTTCTTCAAAGTAATCACTCATAAGAATAAAATCCCCACTTTGATGTTTCACCGTTTTAAGTTTAGCTAGATTTTTGATAACTATTATAACAGAATAAAATAATATGACTGTTGCATGGTATTAGTGCATTGGCTAGATAGAAAATGCTCTAGTTAATGTTCCAGTGCAGTTTCACATCCTTAAAAATTAATGAAACATTCATCTTTGCAAGTGGAGCTTTCCATGCAGAATGTCACAATTATAGTTTTTGAAAAACTGGGCCAGTTTTCATCTACTGCTTTCAAGTCAGCTAAAGGTGACTCTTACCTTTCTTCTCATTACAGAAGAAAAATTTAAATACACTGCAGAGGTCTTAATGGTGGGACAATGCCCCTGAGAGGTCTGACAGCAGAACTGCACTTCAGTTGCAGGCTTCATGTGCTGGTGGCACACAGGCTGGATGTCAGGGAAATGGGAAGGCATTGCAGTCCTTCTGTCAGGCACTACAAGACAAAAACCTATACTGTCACCTTGAAAACAGGTCAGGTCATGCCAAGTCCATTTGATGCAGCTGATGGAGAGCTAGCTCTGCAGAGACTCCAATCTGGCAGGCGGTGAGCCAGCTGTCTTCCAAGAGTTGCATTAAACCAATGAGCATAAGTCGTACCTTAGCAGAAAAGCTGCACAACAAAAAACATTTGGACGAGCTTCATCTGCACTGGACTGTGTAGAGAATGGGAGCTTCAGGGTGCTCAGTCAAAAAGCGTATGTGATATCCTCAGAAACAGACAGGTTCATAAACTGGGAAAGATGGAAATAGTGTGAGAGGTTCTTATCTTTACTCTAATGTCATGATTTTCTTCAATCTCTTCAGTTCCTGTCCAATGCAATAAGTGTAAGTTGACCATAATAAAAATGCTCAGAAGGTGTCTTATGTGATTTCATAGGCAAACAGCTGGGATATTTAATGGTTATGTTGGTGAACACTCCCTTTTTATGTGTCCAAAATGCACTGACTGAACAAACCTCACTTTCATGCCATCTGGTAATCACCCTTGCTCAGAATGTGTATGCAGGTAGTTATTTCCTTTCATTTATTTGCCAGAACCATTCAAAATGACCAACTAAAACAGTAAATAAAATAAATTGTAAACTTTCAGATTGACGCTTTTCTTTCATATGCTGAAATCAAAACCCAAAGGAGCTCAAAGCCGGTGAAGAGTCTTCTTATATCCAACAAGCTCAGTGTTTGCTGCGCTCATTGAGCATGATCTGAATCAGCACATTCAAGCTTCTAGAACAGTGCCATCTTGGAGCTAAGTGATCATTTCACCACCTGCAGGCAGATTTCTAAACACTGACTGATCTGGGAGAGCAATAACCATGTACATCCACACTGAGAAAGCATCTTCTCCAGTAGTTCTCTCAGTTCATCCCACTGCCTCATTACAATTGCAAAAAATCCGGGCACTTCAGAAATTTGCCCCCCAAAATCTTTTCCAAGCACTGCTTTTGTTGTTTGGTTTATGTTTTGGCAACATCCAGGTAATTCAGCTCAATTTAACAAATAATAAGTTTTTCTCACACATATGTGTTTTCAGCACATGGTGATTTACCAAAAAAGAGGCCAGACGCATAAGCAAACCAAAATAAGAACAGTGTGATTTCAGACGTATAAATGAAGAAGAAAAAATTATTTGAGACTGTCAGCAAGCTGTTATATAGGTGTAGGGGGAGAAACTTTTTTTTCATTATTCACAGCCATTCCTGTCTTTTTTTCCAGAGTAGCAAGAACCTGTACCTTTTTTCAGTTTACTAGGATGATGTAAAGCTGCATAAGTTCATTGAAGCCAATGGCATAACGTGTAGAGGCTGGGGAACTTCTCTCTGAACTGCAAACTTTTTGTTCTAAAAGCTGATGACACTGACTATACTCCTTAGTTATTAACATGTTGCATTCATGTAAGGCTTTAAAAATGGGACAAGAATGAATTAGAGGGTCTTTAGGACAATATTAAGTCAATAAAAAGAAGGCTTTGAACTTACATTAATTGCACTTACTTGTCAGACTTGTTCCATGGAACAGGGTCCTATGTTCTGCCTTCTTGGAAAATTTTGTAAACTGTAGAGCATTTGGGGACTTTCATTTGTCTGTGAAGTTCTGAGACAATGGAACAGGAAAAAAGAGAACTGACAACTGGCAACCACGCAGTTTATTCATTAGGAGATGGCACACCCTATGCTGCCTGTGAGTAGTGCTGTTGTACTCAGGAGGACTCTGCTGGGACAGACTGTGCACATCTGGAACCTCTGGGCTGAACAAGCTGAATGAGGAGACACTATGTCAGAATGTGATTCCCGATCAAGAGCAGAGACCAGGGGGTTAAACCAGAAACTGAAATGGGATGATGGTTCAGCCGTCTATGTCTTTTAATTGAACATATATTTCCTTTCAAAATCTATTATGATTTTCATGTCTGAAAGGTTTTGGCAGCTATTCCCAATATTTCTTCTTTCCCATAAGCTTGTAGTTCCCACTCAGACAAAATTTCCCATTTAATAGATTTGAAGGAAATATAATATTTGACCCAGTGTAAATAAGCAGAAATAAACTTCCAAGTGTTCAGAGGTAGAGTCTATGTTTTTCCAAGAGAATTACTGAGGTGCAAAACAGCGTGAAGTCATCACATTGTTACTAGAAAACTATATTTGCTGTGTTTTGAAGGAGATGGAACAGTACACTAATTATCAGCCATCTGTGATGGGAGCTAGGGACTCTCACTCTCTCTCTTCCCTTCCTGCTTTTATACATAGACAGATTCAGATCAGAATCTCTGGAGCATCAGTCAAGGGATAAAAGCACATGCAGAAGGTCCCTGTTGTGAGCTGATATGTGTCACACAAGTGAACATCAAAAAAAGGATTGGCTAATCATCACTTTTGAATATTAAGGACAGCAAAAGAGCAAAAGCCTTCCTGGCTGATCCTATGATGCTTATACTGAACAAATTGTATAGTCCAGCCATAGGCCACAAACGCAACTCTCGCACAGGACAACACTGAAACCCACTTCGCATCTGCAGAAGCCAAAGAGACTTGTGCAGGGCTGCTGACACCTTGACACCTCCAGTCACTCTTGTGACTGTGGGCTACAGTCAGGCCTGCATACTCTGGGGTGGGCAGAAATGGGCCTTGTTGTTTAGACAGCCCTTGTCTCCAAAGCAGGGGCTGTCCTTTCTGCTAGGTGGACAGAAATCAGGAGAAACGCAAAAGAACACAGGTCAGCTGAATTTTCCTAGCAGCAGGAACATCCCTTTGCCAGACACGGTCTATTTAGGACCTCTTAATTTCTACAGATTTACAAAAAATAAACATTGTCCTGGACTCATAAGTCACACACTGAATGTTACTGCACTATCAAACAGAAAAACTGAAGAAGAAATTCTCCTTGGAAAATGCCAGACTCTTGGGCTATAGCAGTTATGTAATGATATTTCAGTACAGGTACTGAAATATCATTACATATCCTCATCTGTGACGTCTCTTCCCTCATGTCCCTTTGCCCCTGGGAATAACTTGAGCTGATTTTTTTGAGATTATTGTTGATGCAGCTCAACAGCATTTGGATTTAGTGCAAAACTGGCTGTGATACACAGAGCGACTTTCTCTCTTTTCCAGACTAAACAAGCTGAAAAGAATTGCTTCTACAAGATAAGGTAGAAATTACAACGATTGTTTCAATAAAATATTTCCAAACTAAAATGTTGTTAAAGACTAGATTCCCCAAAAATTTTAACCATTTATGTTTTCCTAGAAAATAAAAGGTACCAGTGACAGGCAATTTTAGGAAAGAAGAATGATGACACAAGAAATGAGAAAGGAGAAAGCTATCAGATAATATTAATTTTCTGAATTTGTTTCTCCAGCAAAAAGAAACCTGAAGAAAATCACCAGAGTAGCAGTAAAAAGCTTTTTTTTCCAGCAAAAACTTTGTGGTTTGAGGTTTGGGTAAGACAGCTTGGTTTCAAGTTTACTGGGAACAGCCTTTCCAATGTAGATTTATCAGATGGTATAAGGGAAATTGGGGCACCCTCTCCACCTGTCTATCAGCATGAGCTATCACAAAACAAACTCCCATGCTGCATGATGGCTAATACATGCACACACAAACTCACACTTCTTTCTGCTTCATCTGCTTCTATTCTGACCCTGCATTTTACTGGAACCAGTGAGGATTTTACCTGGAAAACTGGTAAGATTAGTGTTTCTGCAAGGCAGGTGGAATATCAGGATCCAGGGCACCATATTTCAGCATCATTCTGCTGAATAAAAGCAAGGAATTTTGTTATGTGGAAAGAGAAAAAACAATCAAGCCCTCTGCATTGCTGGAACCTGAAAAATAGTCTCTCTGGGACTTGTGAGGGAAGAAAAGAGATATAGATCTTCTCTAACTTTTTTTCTAAGCTGATTCACTCCTCAGTGGTATAAATTGTCTTGGGATGTACAATTGCTATCTCTTAAATAGATCTTGCTGTGGATATAATAGGAAAACTTTTAACTTGCTTCTAAAAACATAATTACAGGAGAGAATGTAGTGAGCAGCCTGATATTACAAATTGATAATGCCATTCATTGTCCCTACCCTCGTGCTATAAATCAGGGTTAATGACATGAAAATCAGTAAAAGTCTGGTGACATAAAACAAGTTAGAAGAGTATCAGGATCACTGCAGTTTGAGAGTACTGATGTTACTGAGTACTTAATTTTGACACAGTGTTTATATTTTGTGCTTAATTTCCTCTTGACATTCTTTGTTCCATAATGAAATTGCTTCTCATAAGGAGATAAATCCATGGAAAGTTGCAAGCTGTTCCATTTCATGTTTGTCTTAGGCACACCATATTACCTAGTCCTGCCCGGAGTCCTAGGGAATCAAGTTTTCAATTTACAGTGAGGAGGTGACATGCCAAGACCGTGCCCTCCTGCAAAACTGGCTTTGCAGCACACTGTTCCAACTCTCAATACAAGACAAGTCATTGCTGGAAAAAAAAAAAAAAAAAAAAAAAAAAAACACAAACCACACTGAATTATAAGAAAATTAAAAACAAACATATCAACACATACCAAAACAAACCACCCAACTTCACTAAATTGTTCTTTGTGTAACAACCACTCTCCTTTGGTAAATTAATGAGGAAAACAAAAAATTCTCCTTAACTTTTGCATTAAGCTCTTTCTTCCCCACAACCCAAGCACTGGCTCAGAATTATTTACATCCTTGTCTTTCTCATGCTTCTGTTTCTTTTAACTGTCTCTCCTCTGTTCCCTTACTGAACGTTCATCATCCATACTGTTTTCCAAAGAACAATCCTGTACAAGAGAGGAGAGGCCAAGGTTTAGTAATACAAGTAATGATTTCATCAGCTCTCCTTACAGAAGCTTAAACGAAAAGCTAAAAGGTTGTATCGTAACATGGAAGAGATGAGTGCCAAACCTGACACTGCCTACCAGATAGTTTTAGGGAAGTCAGTTCACCTGTTTAGTCTGTCTCAGCTTTCTTGTAAAATAAGAATGAAGACATGTCCCTACTCCCAAAAGATCCTGATTTTTAAAGCGATATCCGAAACTTGTGCTATTTATGAGATATTCAAGGATGGAAACCAGTGAAGAGAGGTTTTTAGAAACCACTAGATGCTTTGCCTGATGGAAAAGCATGTCATATAGTAAATCTCAAAAAAGAGCTGTTTGGCTGAGGCAGTATTCGTCCAGGTCTTTGCCACTGAAGTCAATACCAGTTCTGCCATAGTTTAATACTAGTATTTCTTGAGATGGCGCTTGCAATAAGGACAGCAGCATACAGTTGAATCTGCAGAGCTCTCCATAGGATCTTTGAGAGGATGTTGGAGAAATATTTTAAAAACTCAGACCTGTTTATGTTTGTGTTTACCTTCCTATACCACATCTGAGAAAATGCAAATAGAAGATTTATTCAGAAAATTGTCATTTTGTTTCACAAATATGGATCCAAAAATGCTAGGAAAGACAGTATTTTACCATGTGGATCAAAAGCTGTGGCAGGTTTTTTGGACACAATGTCCCCTTAAATATTTGAAAGGGCCCTGCCTTTTCAATTTCTGAAAGACATCTTTTTAAACACGGAAATTTAGAAACCTCTTTTCTAAGATTTCTTTTGAGAAATTAGCTGACCTGTTTTCTGAACTGCACACATTTCACTCCCAGTCTTCCCAGAGAGGTCAATGTAAGGCTGTCATTGCCCGTGGTAGATGTAATGCTGTTCTCTTCCAGCTGGTCTGAGCCAACCCAAATCCATGCAATTTTGCAACCCAAGTACCTTACGAGGGCAATTTTTACCAGCCAGTGAAACACAGCAAAAGCACCCTGAGCCAGCCTGCAGACTGCAGAAGAGGCACACACAGACAAGGCTGGGCACAGCTGCTTCCAGAGGGAAAAAGGGCACAGTCACTCCAGACACAGAATATTGTGGGAATGTACCAATATACCAAAACATCAGTATGTAACAACATAACAATGTAACAATATAAAAATATAGCAGGTGTGCTTTCCTGGGGAGGAGAGAAATATCACTCCTGTGGGATGCCCTGCAGTCTCATCCCTGAGAGCTGAACTGGTCAAATCTATCCAGAGTCTTTCTCCACCGGGAGGTGCAACCATGGTTGACTTCTCAAGCAGAAAAACTATAAAAATCTAATGGGGGAGCTGGAGGAAAGGAGAGGTGACAGCACTGTTAGCACAGCTTAATTGCAGGGAATTTTGCCCTCCAGCCCTCACATGCATTTCCACACCATTGTCACTCTGATGTGGGGATCCTCTTGAGAACAGAAGCAAAGCTTTAAATGCATGTATATATATATGTAAATATATTTTTTAAAATACATAAATGTGTCTATGTATTTGATTGTGTAAAACTATTATTATTAAAAAATGTAACAGCATCCCTCAGTCTGAGAGGTTCAGCATTATCTAATTTCTCTTCAGAGCAAACACACAGAGGCACAGAGCGATGAACATCCCCTGCTGTTAGCTGGTTTTGAAAAGAGCTCCACTTCACTTTTCAGGAAGCTCTTCCTCACAGCAGTATTGCCCTGTAATTTCAAGTCATAAAACTAATACTGAGAGCAAGCTGGAGTAAATACAGCTGCCACACTTTCCCCTCACCCACAGCCATTCCCCCGTCGCCTTTCTAGAGTGAGTCCCTTTAGGGGCTCACCCATGTGTGTTTCATATGCCTCCACCCTGCCTGACACAGCTGCGGGATTACTTTCCTCAAGCAGGGATGAGAGGGGTTCAAACGAGCTGGTGTATTGCCTGTATTGCTGGTTTACAGCTCGTGTCGATTACCTGGTTTTGAATGTTGAAAAGACCCTGGAGATGCGCCAATTAAATGCTGCAGTTACAGAAAGGGCCTTTGGAGGATTGGGAAGAAACATTATGACTGAGGAGGTGGGAGGGAAAAATCTGTCAGGTTGGCTGGAGGGACTATATATTTGTAAGAGGTCTAGTGTGAAACCAAGGGAAGGCAAAGCAAAAGGAGAAGATGGTTGGACCACTGTATCACTGCCCAGATACATCCTCCCAGAAGCAGAAAAGAATGTGCAGTGTTGCAGCTCTGCAGAACGTGAGTCTGCTTCTACCCTCTGGCTCACACTGCTAGCACAGCAGCAATGCAGGGGAAGAGGATCATTTATTTGAGTGTAGCTCTAACAGCCAGGGAGGAGGAGAAAGGGGAAAATAAGAGGGTGGTTTTATGCACAGTGACACAGCATGAGCCACTAAATCAGGAAGGAAGGAGCAGCTTCCCCATCTGCCCCAAGCAAGTGGGAACCAGTGGTGATGGATGCACCAACAGAGGATGCACCTGCACGGTTTCAGTAACACACCATCAGCTGGAGGCTTATGGCTGTGGCCACTGGTATCTCTGCAGCAAGTGCATGCATGTGACCCTGACTTCCAGCAAGTCCCTGAATGTCAGGGGACCTGTGAGCTGCAGAAATATGATCTCCTTTGGAAGGGGCAAACCCTATCCAACAAGACCAACTCAGGGGAACACTCCTAAAGATTTCCCTACAACGACCATGTACTGCAGGCATCTGCATGGGCTCTCCCAATGGTCAGAGAAATTCAAAGTATGAGGGCAAATCTTTCCAGCTTGCTCAAGAGGAACTTGAAAATTTAGTGAAAGGAAAAGGCAAGTTTACTTCAGGACTTTCTGCCTGCTAAATATGAGGCAGCAGCATTGTGGTTCTATATGGGGCAAGGCTTTTGTATTTTTTATTTCTGCATTTTCTACAAACCACAGACACAGATGCAAGAGTCATAATCCAGAAGGTGCCCAATTTCTTTGTTATCCATGAACCCAAAAGTCTTGCTAAAAGGTACTGGTGCCTCATGTGAGGATAATGCAAGCTCAAGCAATAGGAGTCATATCTAAAGGGAAGCAAACTGGACACGTAGATATATATGGTGAGAAAGTGGATCTATATATACAAAACAAACAAAAGAAGAGTTAAATTGAAGACAAAGTCCACTATTTTTAAGTGGGTCATACTGATTTTGTCCAGCCCTTCCGAAGCAAAAAATGTAGTAGTAAGCAGTACAGCTCTGGAATGTGTTATGCAGAGATGGTTTGACATCTCATACTTGGTGGTTTTGAAGGCTTGGCTAGACAAAGACATAGACATCATGCTGGCAGCAGTCCCACTTTGAGCAGGAGGCTATACTGTGGATCTTCAGAGGTCCCTTTCCACCACAATCTCTATGATTTTATGAAAAACACTGCAATTTTCTCCCTAAAGAGGACTGTATGAGCATCCTAAAATCCCATGGATTGGAGAGTATTCAGCCCTCTTGATAGCAGACGTGAAATTCAATGCTTATTTAGCATAACCTTCTCAAACTGTGTCTGCTAGCAAAGCTGCCATTCTCCCCAAATGTGTTAACTAAAAATCCATGAAAACCAACTATCTTAACTTGTTATATCACTAATCTTCTATAAGTAGAAAAGTGACTTGTGCTGATGCCCTTAAATGACCACTTCCAGGGAGATGATCAGTTCAGCAGGAAGCAAAGGAACACCTTTAAAAACGGACAATTATTTCTGCAATCAATAACTGTCAGTAATAGATTGAGCACTCTCTAAATGCATAATTTAATTTCACAGTCCATTAACTCTCCTCCTTCTTAGCCTGCCGTTGTACTGGCATTATGCTGTAATCTTTAATCCAGTGTGGGAATACTTCAAACTTTAACCTTTAGTTTCTTGTTATTACCTGATACCTTATGTTCTATATGTTTAAATAAAATAAAACTGAAAAAAAGATCAAATTAATCTATTCTTTTTGATTGGCATCAAGAAAATAGTTGAAGATTGAGAGCAGGAAGTAAACATCTCATATCAAAGTCCTGGCTGACCGGGGAGGTCCCGACAGATTGGAAACTGGCCAATGTGACGCCCATATATAAGAGTCAGAAGGATGATCCGGGAAATTACAGGCCTGTCAGCTTGACTTCAGTGCCCAGGAAGCTGGTGGAGCAGCTCATCCTGAGTACCATCACACAACACATGTGGGACAACCAGATGCTCAGGCCCAGTCAGCAGGGGTTTATGAAAGGCAGGTCCTGCTTGACAAACCTGATCTCCTTCTATGACAGGGCGACCTGCTTATTGGATGAGGGAAAGGCTGTGGATGTTGTTTACCTTGACTTCAGTAAGGCCTTTGACACCATTTCCCACAGCATTCGCCTGGCAAAACTGGCTGCTCGTGGCTTGGATAGGTACACGCTTTGCTGGGTAAAAAACTGGCTGGCTGGCCGGGCCCAAAGAGTTGTGGTGAATAGAGTTAAATCCGGTTGGCGGCCGGTCACGAGTGGTGTCCCCCAGGGCTCGGTTTTGGGGCCACTCCTGTTTAACATCTTCATTGATGATCTGGATGAGGGGATCGAGTGCACCCTCAGTAAGTTTGCAGATGACACCAAGTTGGGTGGGAGTGTTGATCTGCTCGAGGGTAGGGAGGCTCTGCAGAGAGACCTGGACAGGCTGGAGCGATGGGCTAAGGCCAACTGTAGGAGTTTCAATAAGGCCAAATGCCGGGTGCTGCACTTGGACCACAACAACCCCCAGCAGCGCTACAGGCTTGGGGAGGAGTGGCTGGAGAGCTGCCAGTCAGAGAGGGCCCTGGGGGTGTTGATTGACAGCCGGCTTAACAGGAGCCAGCAGTGTGCCCAGGTGGCCAAGAAGGCCAATGGCATCCTGGCTTGCATCAGAAATAGCGTGGCCAGCAGGGACAGGGAAGTGATCTTACCCCTGTACTCAGCACTAGTGAGGCCACACCTTGATTACTGTGTTCAGTTTTGGGCCCCTCACTACAAAAAGGACATTGAATTACTCGAGCGTGTCCAGAGAAGGGCAATGAAGCTGGTGCAGGGTCTGGAGCACATGTCGTACGAGGAGCGGCTGGGGTTATTTAGTCTGGAGAAGAGGAGACTGAGGGGAGACCTCATCGCCCTCTACAACTACCTGAAAGGAGGTTGCAGAGAGCTGGGGATGAGTCTCTTTAAAAAAGTAATAAGTGATAGGACAAGAAGTAATGGCCTCAAGTTGCACCAGGGAAGGTTTAGACTAGATATTAGGAAACATTTCTTTACAGAAGGGGTTGTTAGGCATTGGAATGGGCTTCCCAGGGAGGTGGTGGAGTCCCCATCCCTGGAGGTGTTTAAGAGTAGGGTTGACATGGCACTGAGGGATATGGTGAGGTTGGAAACTGTCAGTGTCAGGTTAATGGTTGGACTAGATGATCTTCAGGGTCTTTTCCAACCTAGATGATTCTGTGAAAGCCCACAGGTTTCCCAGACACATTGTAATTAAGTTGCAGTTCATAGAATTATACGAACATAAGAATTGTCAAAATGGCTCTCACTAGCATCCTAAACCCTGTAAGATCCAAAAAATGCTGCTTGAGAGGAAAAGAAACATTACACTGCAACAAAATGTGTGATTATATGTACTATTACAACAAACAAGCTAGTTCCTCACCTAAGCCATGATCAACAGGCATTTCCATAGAACAAGAACAATAAAATAAATAAATGTAAACCTATAAAAGCAAGCACTTACAAAAAGCTTTTTAGAAAGAGATAATAGAAAGGGCTTTAACTGTAAAAAAAATTTAAAAAAAAAATAAAAAGGTTTATATTGTCTTTGGCACCTATTTTCTCAGATGTTATGCCCCAGACCAAGTTAGTCTCTCATAGCTGACGATGCTGGAGTTGGGCATGCCTGCCCACTTAAGCCATGAGTCTGGTTTTCTGTTCTTAGTCACAGGGGAGGTCATGTCACTCCAAAGCTGAGTACACACTGAGGCTATACAGGTCCTTCCTACACTGGTTGTGAAAAAATTGCCCCTGCACACCTTTTCCTTGGATAGCAACTAATAATTTTGCCAATTTTTGTTACCTGTCGAGGGATTTCTCTTTGATTTCTGCTCAGGAGTTTGACTTTTTCTGGTTGTTAGGAGGGCAATAAGAGGGGTCTAAAATAAACCTGTACCCAAAACAGCAGGGCCCCATTCAGAAAATATGTAGTGCAGAACATTGCTGCTGTAGTGTTCCCTAGCTTCAGTTTAAAGCTGTTCACAGCTTATTAATTTCTGACTGATGCTGCAAATTGAACAGACATCTTCATTGAGCTTCCACAATGCAACCCATAGGTTATTTTTTCCCTGGGAGGTGACAACTAATTCAGAAGCCATCGATGTATATAAGGAGATTAATTTGTTCCATCCGATTTGTATTCCCTTGCAGCCATCAACAAAGAATGTAATTTACCGTCACGTTTGCCAACTGTCTCGAGCTACCTGCAATAGTCTTTTCATCAGTAGGTTTGGACACTTTGCTATTCAAACACCTTCATTCAGCAATAATATAAACCACTGTGAATTTAGGAAGAGAATTCCCCACCAGATAAATTAATCCAGACCTCCTAGTAGCAGGCAGTACATGAAATGGGGCATAGGAGATAAATTATTACGTGGGTTGCATATGGCATTCTTACATATTTATGCACGTGAAATTAACTGTAACTGTCTTCTTCCCCATCAACCCATCAACACATTTCTAAGGTGCAATACTATTATCCTTTTCTTACTGTTGGGTGAGCAAACAGATTAAGGACTCCAATGCCTGAACCTGCTTCTGCTATTCTGTGGTATTCATAAGTGTTTGCTTTTAGCGTGTGAAAATCAGGAGGCCTTTCAGGTTCAACTAGCCTTTAGTGGAGAAGAATCAATGTCATTCAGACTGACTCACATGCATAGCCAGGAAATTACTGTGGACAGGTAAATGTCCCATAACTTGGTGATGAGCTGTGTGACCTGCCCAGGGCCTAACAAGGATTCAGTGATGAAGCTCATAGCATGACTCAGACCTACAATAATTCTCTAAGTGTCCTGCTCAAGAAGGGAGTAAGCAGGGCCACTGGTCTATAAAGTGAATGATATGAAGTACTCCTGGTGTCTTTTGTAATCCATATATTGTGTGTGTACTCTGTCTTCCAAGAGGTTTACCCCATCCTTAAGGATCTGAACTGCACTAATGAACCCCACACAGAGCCACTGCTTAAGACCATGCTGGTACCACAGTCACTGTTACAACAGTTGCACTTTCCAAAGGCATGCAGAGCATAATAGGTTGAACAGTTAAAATTAGACCCAAGCAAATGTTTAATATGGAACATCTGAAAAACTCAGAAATCTGCTGTGAGTGTGATTTATAAATATGGTATTACGATTATGTCAGAAAACATATCAACCTGCCAATTTCTTTTCAGAAAGTCAGTGAACTTCATAAAGCTTTTAATTCCAACTTTCCTCTGATTCTGTCCATCTTCTTTTCAGCTTTTAACACATTGCAGTCCAAGTCATTGTGCAAGGAAACAGAGTGAATGTCAGTTGTGATTGACTCTAACAAGCTTCTCCCCAGAGGAGCTCAGAGAGGCCCCCAGAAGGAGTCTGTAGACCCACTAGGAACAGGAGCAGAGAGAAAGGGCAACGGGCAGGCAGGATGCTATTATGGGTAGATTTAGTTACTGAGGTGGGTGGGACAAGAAAAAAGAAAACAGGAGTTGTCCTTCCAAACCACTCTACGCCAATAGCATCCCAACACTTAAAAAGATAATTTCATATTCATAAAGGCTGTCAATCAATTCACAGGCTGGAGATGTATGTCCAAATGCCTGTAGCCACAGTTCATAGTTACAAGGCCACACTGCCTTTACCACAGGTCTTGTCAGTGTGTCTCAGTCCTGACTTAAAAGTGTTACCCCTAGGTCTGTCAAGGTCACATATTCGGTAGCAATATGTCTTATCTGCAATGTCTGCTTCAAGGAATAACCCTTTAAAGCAAGAGGCACAGCAGCAGTTAAGGAGGCACCAACCACTTGAGCTGACAAAGGAGCTGTCTAGCACCTCCCCATGTTTTTTTCTGACTGGAGAAGGGCACAGTTGCACACTACTTTGTGATGACCAGCAGAGTGGCAACACTGAACCAGCTCTGCATCTTTCATGCTCCCATGTAATGATTCCAAGATGAGAGACTCTGATGCTGAGCATTTATCAAACTACTCAGAGGGATCAGAAGCAGGACAAGGATGACTGGGTGCAAAATTAGGTTCTTAAATTTGCAGGGGCTGAAAGAAGTCCTACTACAATCTTGCTCATGCATGAAAGGGGGCATATGTGACTTTACAGTAAACCTCATTGTAAAGTATATAAAAATTTCGTCTACATTCAAAGTATCTTCTGTCCTACTATGCATGAAAACACCAGAAAAAACTTCCCCAAGTGCAGTGCTCTTTGTGTGAAACTCAGCACTAGGCATGCAGATGACATTCAAGAAGCAACAGAGAAGGAGGATTTCATGCTCTGTGGGATCTCTGGCTTTTATAGTCACTATAGGCTTTGATTTACCCAGAAAAACTGCACATAATTCTCTCAGGCCATCAGCAAGTTATCTAGTAACAGGGAAGAAACAGAAAAACAATTTCCCAAATCTTAAAAGGAACAAAGTCACCGTAGGAAGGAGGTCAGACTGGTGAGGAACAGAGTGAGAGACACAACCAGGTATGCTGCTGTCACACACCACCAGGCCTTCATGAATTAGCAGTAGAGCTAGATTTTCTAAACAACCTCACACTCAGAAAAGTACAAACAATAATCACACAAAGGTAAGTCACCAGGGCCAAATAAAATTCACCAGAGAGAATAAGAACAAACTGAAATAGAAACTCGCAAATTGATCATCCTGGAGAACTCAGTTAATTCCAAGGAGGTCTCCAGAGTTTTCTCACATTAATATTCAAAAGTCATTAGTTTGAGGCTTCTAGCTTTGTGAAATGAATATGTGCAGGCAAGACAGAGAAGGCACTGCAGTGATGGACAGCATATACCTCCAAAGAATATACTTTGACCTCCTTTTAAGGAGCAGAGAGTTAAGTCTGGAGAGACAGCGAACAGGTATCATTTGCCAGGACTTCAGAAAGTCTCACCATGAATGGGTTTTGCTTCCTGCAGTAATCCAAATCCCTATTTCAAGAGTCTATGGGTTAATGCTTGCACTGTACGTGCAAGTCATCAAAGAAAGAGGATTAGGTCTGATGTCTCTGCAAAGGATATGAAGACAAAGTGCATCCCTTAAGAAAAGATGTTAAAGACCCATAAGGTAAAAACCAAACCAGGCTTTTTAGAAAAGATAAAGAATTATTTACCTCCTGGCCAAGTAGAAACAAACTGTACTGCTGCCTGGGGTATGTCTATGCAATCAGTGTCTGCTTGTTCTCGCACTCTCAGTTCAATTACTGTGCCCAATACCTGCATTCTCATTAGGTGAAATACACACTTAAATAAAGACAGAGGTTCATAAGAAGATACGGGTATCATGTAGGTCAGATTGAGGTAAAGCCTTCATCAGAATAACAATTTTTTCACTGCAACTGTGAAACCAAAACAACGCAATTAAAGATGAGTTTACTTTGCATGTGTCATATATTTATTTGTATATTTTACAGAAGGTTTTTTTTCCCATACGTATATAAAATACAACAATCATTCATTGTGCTTTTGACACTGGTAAGGCTATGAAGAGTTAAATGCACAGTTCTGTCCTCTTACTCAAGAGTACCAAAAATGTGGCTCCTTTTCTTCTTGTGTGCAAGATGGTTTCCCAGCCTGACCACCACAAGCATATCAGTCTCAGCATACTTTCTCACTCCTGTTAAAGATGATATAAATGTAATGATATAACTGTACTACACAGTAGTACACATTACTGTGTAGTACTGATATAACAGTACTACACAATTATGATATAAACCCTTTCACACTCCCATGTCCTGAAATATTTTATACAATATAAAGAAAGAAGGTACAATATCATTACTGAGGAAAATGACATAATACATTCTCCATAAATCATTTCAAAACCAATTGCCACAGTTGTGAACCTGTCTTAATTTTGTGGATTAATCTTAATCTTGTAACACAAATGCCATCCTGCAGCCTGTAACACAAGCTCTCAGCACTTATGTGACCTGAACAGTACATTTAGCATTGCAAACTACAATATATAATTAACTGGCTATATGCACATGCAGTAGACCGATGTCTGCCAAATTACATACTGTGGTTTGCCCTTTAGTGCCTTAACTATAAATATAATAAGTAAAAATGATCAACATCCCATTTTGGCATGAAATTGATTTTCAAGGTATGCCATTTTAATACATAAAGTTGCATTCATGTATTACACTGAAATGTCTCACCTCAACAGCTACACAGCATGAGATTGATTTATTTTGTAGCTCAAAAAGGCAAGCTTGGAATCAACAAATAAGATCCTGTCCCTCCAGAAAGACTCCATGTCAGCAGTTGCCATTCTTGCCAACATGAAAGTTTTCTACTCTTATCCACTCAGTTACAAAAATTCATTCCAAGGGAGAGAATGAGGCAGGTGAGAACACACAGATGAAAGAATAGAAGTGGTTTTTTAAAACAGATGAGGTAAAAAGGAATGTCCTAGTTTTTTATGTATCACAAGCTGCTGTCAGAGTAATATGATTTCCCTAAGACATTCCCAGTCACCTCTGGAAGAAATAATAGGCAGTCAGATGTGCTACTCCTGGCACAGCTGGTCCAGGTAAAGAAGTTTCTCCTCAGCTGCTTGTCCCTCCTACACATCACAGGCTATTGTCTCCTCAGAGCTACAGCATAACATCACACATGATCGTTCCTTATCCCAATTCAACCAGATTTGAGGCATTAGCAGAAGTACTTAGTAGCAGTGCTCTTCCAAACCACTTTCACCATTCTGGTCATAAATTATACTGGAACAACAAACTATTGCTACAGCTAAGTGGACAGGCTTGCTCAGTCTCGGAACCCACAGCGTGCTTCAGTGTGGTTTGCATCCACCTCCAAGGGCTCTGACTTTTGTGAAAACTGTTGCCAGTGCTTCAGGGAACATCAGGTCAGTGCTCAAGACAGGAATCCTGCCATGTCATGTAGGGATCCTTGAATGTAAAATGTAAGCCAAGATTCAGAGCCAAAATCTAAAGCATCTCTGACTGACACTATGCTCAAAAAGGGAGAGGGACAAATAAAATCTGGCAGTTTTGTGGATTTTCCCCCTCAAAGACAAGAGGCTAAGCATTTTAAGATTTATACCTCCCAACTGCTGCACTTTTATCCCTCTCTTCCACCATAGGAGCCCAGGTCTAAGCTGGTATAAGTTCATGCTTCTTTCCCACATTCACCTACTTGTAGAGAACACTCTGCAGTCTCGGGGGTGGGCAGGCAAAACTGTTTGTAATTACAGTGCCATGAGTTTTCTGCAGACTAAAGATACAGAGTAATTTTTTTTAATTAAGTTGTTATATATTTCTCTTTTCCACTTACCCACTAATACATTAACATGAACTGAAAGCTGTTTCATGGGAAGATGTGAAGGGACAACATGAAGGCGTCGGTAGAGAACCACCTGCTGCACTTGATACTGGAAAACATCGGGTTTGCACATAGATTTTGGGTGCCTTACCTTCAGAGCCCAGTCTCAGCTATGATCAGTGTCCTCTGGACACAGCTGAGGAGATGCAGAAGAAGAGATGATGATAGCACCAGTTGCAGGAACATGCCAGCTAGTATGGTAGCTACTCCATTGTGTGTCATCCATTTCTCCCTTTCATTCTGCCCATTTTTCAGTGCCCATTCATATGCCAGAATATAGCCGTGATCTATGTATTTGCACTCTAGACATCCTCACACAACCTGCCAGGGCTGCAAGGGTTTAATGGTGTTACTTATGGGTCAGAGAAATTAAATCCTGTTTTCCAGCCCTTTACATACCTGGCATGAATGGGGAAATTTTGCCTGTGATGTTCTGGACTATAACCATGAAATTTCAAAAAGTGTAGCAGTTTCTTAAGATCTAGGGATGGGATTTTTTATTATTGCTTTTGAAATAGTATTCTTGTTGATGCCTCAGAAAACCTTCCTACATCTATCAATGAAATCAAGAAGAAAGGATTAGCCTTCTGTGCAGTAGAAATTCTTCACTGAATTAACCACTAGGTGGGAAAATCATTGTGCTGGGGAGCAGGGAAATTTCCACAAATGTCAGGATTGTTCCCACTGAAATACTCCATAGATGTTCTCTGAAGTGAATATAGTCAGCAACTTGAGATTAATACAGAACTAATGACACTATGAACATGAAACAGAATGAAAGTGGGTTTTGTGTTTTCCAACCCATAAAGTTGTCATTTGAAAGGTGGCATTCAATATGGAAACATAACTAGCAGTCCTTGTCCATGGCAAGGGACTGTTTTGCAATCCATTACTAAGGCTTTCCTAGGGACTCCATGCAATATGGATTTTAGTGCATGTTTTAGTGTTAGCAAGGGTGACGTCTTATCGTTTTACAAGTTCCCTGAGGTCCCTATGACAAATTTTCAATAACGTGTAAGAAGATGACCATTTCTTTATGACTGGCCCCCACATTACTGTCATTTCACATGACAGATCAGAGGTAATCCCTTCTGTTGCTTACTCTTAATACTCCTCTCTTGTTCTCAGTTGTTTTAACCCCAATTTTCTTTTATGGAAACAGAAGCCATCCCACTCCCTGCAGAGAAGTCTTCTCTGATGTTTTCACAAACAGCTCAGTGAAATTCCAGCCCTGGAGATGAGGGAAATTTATCAGTATCTTTCTCTGGGACAGAATTTACCAGTATCTGATTCACAGCATGGCGGCCATTTCCCAGTGTGTTTAACTGCAGCCTGGCCTCCTTCATCTGCTGAGAGCTCACAGGATGCTTATGACTTTAACCACCATATGGTTCATGTTTTGGGTGTCTCTCTACACACTGTTTCCAGGCACTCTCGGGTAGCCTATTCCTTTCCCATCACTGCCAGGAAACTGCCCTCTACAACACATCATGCCTAAATGAAAAGCTCTCACCATTCCTGCTGCTGCACCGGCATGAAAAGATTTGGCTGGTGCTTGGTGACCACCTCCCCCAACTTTCTTCCCGGTGTTCCCAGTCTATTTCTGATCTCAGAACCATAAAGACACTGAATAACAGAGCCATCAAACAAGTTGGGTGAGAAGATACCTCTGGAGGGCATCTAGGCCCTCACAAAGCAGTGTCAACTTTGAAGACAGATCCAGGGTAAGTGGAAAGAAAAGAGGAAAAAAAGCTGTGAAGAAAAAAGGGCAAGGAGAGATGTACACAACGAAAACGAACAGAGAAAAAGCTCGTTTTCATTCCTATTCCTAGACAGATCTCTAAGAAACAAAAAGTTTAAACAGAATAAAAATCTCAGATATCACTAGTCTTTTTATTAGCTCAAATTTTCTGACATTGACCTGTAACCTCTGGCCTGACAGCCAGTCAGGCAGACCCTTCCAGTTCCCACAGTAGATGCTCTCCTTCTCAAACACAGATTCTCAAACAAAATTCTTCTCAAACAAGATTCACAGTACCTCTTCTACTTAAACATAGACAGCTTCTAGAAACAGCCGCTGACTTTCCGTACTGCCCCACTGTTGGTTTTTTTTCCCCTCTGGCAAGGTGTAACTTCATGGCTGGCTCTTGTGTACCCTTTTAAGGCATCACCTTACAAAGGCAGCTGTGAGGCTCAAGATTCCTGTTTGTACGCTGGATTCATCACATGAAGCAGAAAAGAGCACCCCATGCTCTTATTCACAGAGCAGAATGGGAAACCTAAGGTGAGAAAAACACTTAAAGCAGAGAGACACAGATACACAGGTTCAGCCTTGCAGGGCTGACTGCCATCCATGCAGAGTGCCAAAGCGTGTCCTTTTCTGAACTTGAATCAGTCTTGTACAAACCTACTAATAGCTTAATGAGTTGAGAATGAGATTAAACCTGGTATTCTGTGGTTTTCTATATGGCTGTTGGGCCATTAGTTGCAATCTCCACTTAAAAAGAACTTTTATCTTCTTATTTTCTTTTTCTTAAGAAATATATTTTCTTTGGTACTGGTGTGTCCCTGTCAACTCAAAGTTCCTTAATGAGCTAAAGTTACTGGGGAAGGGATGGACAAACAGCTCATTATACCTATTTCCATAAAACAAAAGACAGACAACTTTAAACTGAGCATATTTTGCAGTGCTCAGTAAGTGTCAAACTAAAAACACTGCCTGAGAGTAAACTACCGCAACACTATGTCTATTCAAAATGAACGCCTTCTCATCAGTGCATTATCGATGCCAGAAAATTCAATATGACAAGTCTTTCTAGTTCACCATGAAAACCTCAGACCTAGATAGGATCAATAACCTACGTATACATCTTTTGATAAAACTCTTGGTTAATAATGTTAATTATTGATGATATTTCTGTGGAGAACACCACATCTGTAGAAATGCATTGCAAATGTGATGATAATAATTTGCCTTGTTTGGACATGTCCAGAGAAAGTAGTTTTCTTCCTTGCCCAGCTCTTCTTCAGTTTCCTAAGTCAAACAGGGCCTGAATGTGATCTAAACTCATCTGGATAATTTTTTCAGTATGAAGGTTTTTAAAGGTGTGTCTTGTCCCATGCGGTGGGTTACAAGGGGGGTGAATCTTTTGAATTCCCCAAAAGCCTGAGTGTCAGTGGAAGAGCCGGTCTCTGCTCGGCAGAGCCGCAGAGTGGCTGAGCCACACAATGAGTCAGAGGAACAATTGTGCTGGTGACTTTATTAACTGACCACTTTAGTGAGTTAATGGAGACAATTTGACAACAATCAGCTGATAACCCTCAGGAGAACAAATAAAGGCACTTTGGTGATGAGACTGTTTTCTACCATCAATGAACAACCAATCCAAACTCAACTCCTACAAAACTTATACACATGAATAAGTAAGAGAGAGAGAGCAGAAAGAGGAAGGAGAAAAGAGTGAGCGAGTGGCTGTGTGGTGTTTAGTTGCCAGCCAGCGTTAAACCATGACAACAATTAAAATACAAAGTCAATGGGAGACAAGAATCACCCTGTGACTAGGCTGTGAGGGGGTGCAGGATCACCAAGGTTAATCTGGGTTTGGAGCTTTGATAGAGCTAAGTGTTGGGCAAGATCAGATGGCACATGAGATAATTAAAAAACATTAGAAGGAGGGCTTCGCATTTTTGCATTTTGCAAGAAGCTTTAATGGCTCCCAGGGCATTAGAACATAACATGTATCTTGTTGAGAGAATACAAACCTAGTGTTACAACAAAATAATTCTTTGATTAGACTGTGGGGATGGGTGAAGAGGGAGAAGGTGGATTAATATTCATTTTGCATTGTCTGAATAGCCTAAGGGAAATATAATTTAATTAGATCTATGTATATTTTTAAGAGACACCATGTTCATAGCTAAAGAAGAAAATGTCTGTGTTCTCAGGCAGTTAAGCAAGAAGAGTGCTGACCTTCAGTGTTTTCAACAAAATAAGGAAATAAAAAGGACCATATAACTGGTTTCCTAAAGTCAGTTGAGATCAGTCAGTCTGAATAAATTATATGGTGAATAGCAGTTGCAAATGCAAAATAATGAGAAGGTAACATCCTGGAGTTAAAGAACATACAGACAATGGGCACAGGAAAATTGATTACACTGGCTCAAATGCATTGAGATTAATGCTGAGAAGTGTGACTTCTGCTAGAAATTTTCACAATGTGCTTTGGAATTTATTTGTATGCATTCATATGTAGATAATTATCTTCAAATTGGCACTGACACCCTGCTATAGGAGTAGCTGATGCCCATGCTATTTTCTCATCCCAGTAGAACACCTCCATGGGGTTAGCAGGAGAATAGTGCTGAGCATACAGCAGAGTCCTAATAAGATCACAGCCTTGCAGAAAGCAACCACAGAGAGAAACGTGTGAAGGCTCAGGGTTAAAAATCCATGGACATATGTCCCCTGTGGACACAGCTGTGCAAACTGAAGCTGCAACTGCCTTCAGGTTCCTGTTCAGTGGCTAACACACACACCTCCCTGGCCTTTCAAGGTGAGTCACAGAGACCTGAAGTCCTGCAAAAGTCTTGGCTCTTTTTGACTGAAAAAAGCAGCTCTGAGACAGACATATATTCCTGTGAATATCTAGAGACAACCTGTTAATTAGCTGAGACAAAATCAAGGAGGAAGAAAGGGACGATGCTCAGGAAGAATGGTTTTTATTTAAAAGCGTATACATGCATGTATGTATCTATGCATGATGAAAATAAAAAGATTGAGCTGGGAGGAGAATGGAACAATGGCAATTACGTATTTCCACACAGAGGCAAATCGAAAAAGAAGATGGATTTTTGTATGTCTGCTCAGTATATTTTGCTGTGAATATTTTGAAGGGCATAAATTTCTGTAATGAAACTTTAGATTTGCTTTACTGGCTTTGTAGGACAGAGGTTACTAAATAATGTGTTGGAAACTAGAAAAACATTTCTTTCTGGATTTCTTTGATATTTGGAAAAAATAATTGTTTTCCTTTTGTCACATTACTACAAAGATGTCTTAACAAGGGAAATAAGTGGCTTGTTTTGTTTTATTCTTCAAAAACTTAAAAGTAATCACTTCTTGATGAAAGTGATGATCACAATTAAGACACACCTCCCTGTAGTCCTTGATCCAAGGATGATGGTTCTGTACACTCAGCCAAGCTCACCACCCTGACAGACACCTTAGCATCTGTGGAAGCTTCTGGGCCATCCTGGAGAACCCACTGAACGATGTCACTACAAATGGATGAAACTTTCAGCTTCTTTTAAACCACTTGTCAGAGTTAATTCTCTGCAGATTACTCTCCCATGCACATGTACATGGACAAGAACATTTTTCTGCTATCACACAAAAGGAATGTTTGAAGGTACTGTGAGGCAATGGGTTCAGATCCAGACTTTTTACCTTCTGGAGGAAAGACAAGGAAGTCAGTGAAAGAAGAGACCCAAATTTATCTGGGGTTAAAAAAAAATATATATGTTTCCCATTTCTAAGCCTTAGAATAGTGTTGTCATATGACACTAATCCACACATTCCCTGTGCATGTAAACTATCTTTTCTCTCAGAGCAACTCCAAAACTCATCTCTTACGAATCAACTTCTCCACTAAACTTCTGATCTGTACATCATGGTCTTGTCTTTACTCCTACACTCTGATTTTCAGGCTGCTCCAACATGACACCCGTGGTGGCTCTTGAGCTCATTCAGCCTGCCACATCATCATCCAAAAGCCACCTTCTGCATCAGTTTGTACCAGCCATTGTACATGGCTGTACGTGTGTCTCCACCAAAGACACTTTCCTACCTAATCCTGTTGCATAGATATGCTGGGATGCCACAGTGGTGCATCCTAAGGCACTCCTCACCTACTGCATTTGTGCACAGGATGGTATTCCTGGCTGGAACAGAAAAAATGTGAATTGTGCCTGGTTTCTGCCTTTCTCCAGTTATGCTGCAACAGCTACAAAGAAGCAGAAAGGTGCAGTCATGGCTTCTTTCTTTCTTTTGATGCCTCTGTCTGTCCCAGTTCATGGGTTTTTGCTTCACAAACAGAACTAGCTATTTTTTACCTACTAAACCCCTGTATAAACACTGCAGTTGCTAATCCTCATGTTTGTGGAAAGAAAAACCATTGAAGTCTCAGAAGTTAAGCCTAACCCTTCCTGAAGTTTTGCAACTTCTGGGAGACACTGTGGGGGATGTTTATCCCAATCCCATTTATAGGGAACCTCATGCACGATTATTAAGTGCTTGTCCTCAACAACATGCATTACAAAGTCCTACCTAGCACTGAAATGTCTCATGTTAGCTGGTCAGAAAGCAAACTGTATTCCTAAATCCCTTGCAGTCCCCTTTGACAGATGACCCTTCCTTATACAAGCCTTTCTTATATTCCTACAGGAGCAGAAGAGGCAAGATTTACGGATAGTTGGATCTTGATAGGACTAACACAGAGCAGACGTGGTCCGTCAGAAAAAAACCATGAAATTTCCGTGCCTTAGCAGCAATTTGAATTACAGATTCAGACAAAGCAGCCTGTTGTCTCTGGTTCAGAATTTTATTTGCATTGAAGAGGCAACTTTCAGGAATGAAGTATGCATATAAAATAGAAAGCAAAGGGAGGAAAACAGGAGGTTGATCAAGATGCAAGTGAATATATATGTCAATTCCACACTGCTTTCCCTTAATGTATGTTTGTCATGGCACATCAGGCCTCTGAAACACATTGGCATGCTGCAATGATCAGCTCACCAAGCTGCTCCAGCTGTGTAGGAGGTGAATTTGCTCCCCTCTGGCCATGGCCTACCTTTCAGTCTGTCCTGGGACCTCCTGGAGATGGGCAGTTCAGCAGGTGTAGCACATGCACTGCAGACAGCAGGTAAGTCTGACAATCATTTCACAAACATATATGCTGTTATTCCCACTTCTGTCATAATTTGGGAAAGGATTTTGTGGGGGTTTTTTTCTAATATCTGTGAAATCCTTTTTCCCTTAAGGGAGAATGGGAGAGCAGCAGGAGAACCAGACCAGATTTTCTGGCTCTTGTTACAGCCTCTTTCTCCCTGCAGGCAACAAAAGAAATGGCTAAGAGCCCTCCACATGGGCAGAGCAAAAGCTGTCACTTTGATTTCTCCTGGATGCACAACTCAAAATGCTCAGCAAAATGCAGATCTTCCCTGTGGTTTTTCCCTCCCACCACTCCCCACCATTGAATAAAGGCTTCTGACATCCTTCCCAATAATGATGGCTTTCTGACCAAGGGAGAGATTGATCACAGCCTCATGGATACCAGGGGACCTGAGACAGGGGACCCCATGAATCTGGTGGGGATATTTGCAGAGTGGCAGAATATTTTCAGGGTGGCAGAGGAGAAGTAACTATGTCAGGGATGCTAAATCCTGCCATATCAACTACTATTCCAGGGCCTCCATATTCAGAATAGGAAGCAGCACAATCCTGTAAAGAGACACAGACTTCTCAGAAGAGGACTTCAGAAGACCCCTTAGAGGACTCCTTAGAAGAAGACTTCATCATTCCTTCTTCCTCTGCTACCACCCCAGTTGCTTCAGTATGACTAGCATGGTAGTTACATGGGAAAAGCCAGCCCCAGTGAGCTGACCCACTAAGGCAAATCATGGGATCACAGTAACCCAAGATCAGTCTCTCCAGACTCAACACATAGAAGATGAAATACATATCAGGTTCACAGCTCACTCCCTGCTCCATGCAACTGCCAAGGAAGATGTCTCTCATGGTCATTCATTGTCTAACTCATGGTTACACAGCAGGACCTCCTTTGAAAGATACACACAGTCCTCACCACAGACAGATATTAACTTTATTAAAGAAGGCAGTTAGAAGAGGAGAATGAACCTTGCAGTCTGGGATATGCTTCACACGGGAAGAGTTACATCCCACGTGCACAGTGCATTCACCTTCCTCCACAAAACAGGCTCCAGTATAAAGTATTAGGATATTTGTGTTCAGATTTCCCTGGAAACAATGGGTTTTCAAATAAATTGGATGCTGCGTTACATCTCTTTTCTACTGGGGAGGAGGGGGAGACAATAAATTTAGAAACAAACCAAGGGTGACCCAGAGCACAAAACAAAATTAAATCAGAGGGAGAGCAGGGAAGGCTCATAATAAAAGCACATCCCTTTGAAGCCACCTTCACATACATACTTTTCCCTCTAGCTGCAGCCATTTTGCAGGGCTTTATTAAAATAGCATCTCTGCAGAGGAGTTACTTAAAAGAGAGAAGTAATAGATTTTTCAGAACCAGTGAAAACAAACCCCCTAGAAACAAGAGTGATTTTCTTTCCCAGACAAGAGTTCTTTAATTCCTTTTGCATCTTCATCGATAGCAGTGATGAGATGGATCAAACCACAGCCAAAGTCTGTGACGGTGCTGCCACACAAGGAATGCCAGGGAATGCACTGGCCAGTCAACAAACTAGCTAAACAACCAACAACACAGCTGCTAATGTCCTGCCACCCTGAACCAGGAGGCAAAACATACCCTTTTTGAAGTGTGTAATGGGGTCACGCTGAAAAAGCACTTCAGTGACAATTTTGTATTGTTGGTTTTGGGCAGCATTTCAGCAACTTGAACAGGAGGAGGCGTGGGAGGAGGTGTGGTCTCTGTGGGCAGCTTGCTGTCTGTGGGAATAAAGCAGAGCAGATGCAACCCTTGTATGCAGCTTTTCCTGGCACACTAAGATATTTGAATTGCAGATTTATGGCTCTTCCTAGTTCTTTTTTTTTTTTTTTAATTGAAGTGTCAGTTCTGGGGAGGGTTTTTTTTTTTTTACTATTTTTTATATAAACTATATAACAGGCAGGAATGAGATGCAATTACACTGGAGAAAAATGGGAATATTACTTCTGCTTCCAAACATCAGTGAAAATTACAGTTAGTACCTTATGGGTAATTTCTGCAGGTTCCCTTGCTCTATGAGGCTGTGCATGAGGAATTTTACCTTGTTTCTCTGATGATGAAGTGTTCCACCAGGTGTTGATAGCTATGGTCTTGGTTCTCCATAAATTGAATGCCTTCAAGACCTCTAGGAGCAATGAGAGGATCTCAGCAAAACCAAAAGTGGACCTAATTCATTGTCTCTCAGTCTTCATGGGCTTTCTCTCAAAAAAAAATAGTTTTATTTGGCAAATAGTGCTTTCTCTCAGCTTGACATCTGGTTGTCAGACATCAAGACTAGCCGCCCTTTTCAATACCAAAGCAAAGTCTTAGCCCTACAATAACTGCATCAATAAACCTGTATCCTTGGAAGCAGGGTCCAGTCCTGCATACTATGTGGCCTCTGAGAGACAACTCAACAAAACAGCATAAAAGTCTGTTTTACTGCCTTCACAGTCAAAAAATGTTATATCAATTCCAATGATGCATTTGGTCAGAGATTTACTGACTAAGACTTCCTTCCCAAAACTGTCTGTCCAAAAGCAATGTGAATAACAAGAAAGCATGACATTTTTAACACTTCCCAGGTGGAGTCTCGCGGTAGGTTTCTGGAAACAGATACTCAAATATCTGGGGATAAAGGAGATCTTGCTGAAGGCTGGAGCTGTGTCATAGTAGGGTCAGGTACCTCTACTGCTATGTGCTGCCCCGTGACCCTTCTTCATGGGTGTGACAGGCAAAATATAAAATATACCAACTGTTGCTTATCCACCACATTTAACAGATAGGGTGATCTGCAAGTGACTTGAGACCACTTCTAGTCCATTAAGGTCATTAGGGACCAGTAGAGAATGGGCCAGGCTGAGCCCATAGGACACACTGCTTGGCAGGTCTGTGGAAGCACTTTGAAGACCTTCTGCACCATTTCTTAGGAGTGTGAAGAGAGTGAGTGAGACCCCAGTCCTTGCTATGCTTGTGCCACACGTACAACCTGGGACATGGGAATGAACTTGAGAATGGCAAATATCCAAAAAGAGGAAGGTGATTTGGTAAGGCAATTCAGAGTTTCATTTAGTGTTGTCTAGAATTGCTTGACTGCAGCAGGGACATCAGCCTTAACTTTCCCTGAGGGTGAAAACAGGTTTCTTTTGCTCAGAAGCCTGGAGACAGAGAGGACCCATGGGTTTGCTGTTGACAAGGAGCTCTCCTATCTAAAGAACATACTAAAAATATACCAGGCAAGAGCTCCTGACAAGAGCATCAATTTAAAAATAAACAAAAAACAAACAAACAAAAAAACCCTACAGAGCAGCTAGCTATGGTTCAAGCTGAATAACAGAAGCATGAAAACTGAAGTCTAAATCTGACATTAATGTTCAATGCAACACCCTTTACTGTAAGCATATTTGTTGTTCTGCTAAATTGGGATACCGCATCTTTGAAAGGAAATCTCTCTTTGCTGGAGTTTCTGGCATTTCTTCTGCAAGAGCTCCCTCTAAAAGGTAGTTCATTCCAACATCCTTTGGAAGAAGATTAGGGGATCAGAGAGCAAAACCATCATAACCTCTATCACGTTATAACTAAATCCCTTTACCCTAAATAACAAGCTTTATACAGTAAGCCTGGCTTGTTTGACTTCTGCTCCTGAAAGATGGAGTCTTGAGCTACTTTAAATCTTGTAGGCAGAAGAAAGCATATTATTCTTATATCTCCCTTTATTTTATGTCTTCAGACAATCTCTGGGACAGCACTGCAGCATGGATCTGGCTTCAGACAATTTAACCAGGCAATTACCGATTTTCTCACAGTTCTCTGGCTGACAGTACTCACTGTGGGCAGAAAATAAATGCTTCATTGAGGTGGATGGAGGGGGAGAAGAGGAAAGGAAGAAGGAAAACATAATTTTTTCCAGATGTGCTCAGTTCTGCCAGCTACCTTTCTGGGTCTCCTCTGCTACCTCCTTTCCTGTGCCATTAATGTCTGCAGCAAGCAGGAGATAGGGTGCTACAGGAACACATGATCACCCTTTTCCACTGAGAAAAATTCTAGGTCCAAATCTGAATCAATTAATCTGCCTCATTCATTATACCACATGAGAGGGCTGAGACCTGTTGCAGGCACAGCTGTAATAAATACTATTCTTGACCAGGAATAGCAGGATTGTAGAAGTACGATATGTTACTGCAGTAACATCTCTCTTATATCTGTGTACACACCCAGTAAAATTATTTGTTTATGGACCATGAAAAATACCAGTTCTTGCCTTCATCAAAATGACTGCTCAGCTGAGATGAAGCTAATTAAGCAACAACATCATAGCAAACTAAGTTCTGTTACATGTCTGTGTAAAAGTTAGCCCGGTACATTCATTTTACCTTGATGCAATCTGACTGGCTGCAACGGAGTTAATCCTGCCTTACAATGGCATAACTGATAACGATCCCCGGAGTTTTCATAAAAGCTGGTGATTTGAATTCTGCACATTTTTGTAGTACACAGCTGGGACACTCCCAGCTGCATTATATTCTCTGAAAAGGTGCTAAAGTGCTAAAACTGCTAAATACTGCTCTGAAATGCCCAGATATGCATTTATTTACTAAGAACAGAATTTCTTTATTAAATACACAAGATATAGAAATAACAAAATATTCTCATACAAAACATTTCCATAAGACTGTACAATCCTATTTAAAATTAAACTAATAATGTTGATAAAATACTCCTGTTATTAAATAAATATAATTTGTGGAAGCTGGAGAATTGCTAGTTGGAGAATTGGAGCAGCTTAGCCTTAGCTTTGGTCTGGTCTTGTATGTGTAATCTACCTATGCCTGATATGGCATCCTGTGAGAAGACACAACACAAACCACATTGTAGCAGGCTTGACTTTCATATCCCAGGCTGAGTTTTCAAAGCTCTCAGGAAGTATTCTTATATATATGTAAAATTATAATTTTGTATATAGAAATATATGTGTGTATGTAAATAAATAGCACAATGAGCACAGAAAACTGTGGAAGAACAGCCCAGTTTTCACATCATCAAAGGCAATAGTACCCTTGAAAACTAAATGTCCTGGTTTAACCAGGATAGGGTTAAGTTTCCCCAGCAGTGGGGGGGGCTCTAGCCGGGTTATTCAGATACCATGGGATGTCACATCCTGGCAGGTCACATTTTTCCTGGTGCGGGAGCGAGGTACATCGTGCTTCCCACTGCTGTATTTGGTAGCTATTTTGCTCTGTTCATTGCTATCACTATTACTGTTATTGTTATTGTTGTTGTTTGTTGTGTTGCTGTTGCACTGTTGTATTAAACCTTTCCTTATTTCAGTCTTGGGGCTTTGTATTTCACTCCCTTTGTGGGGGAGGGGCAGCGGCCGCATGGTCTCAGACCCCGGCAGGGGCTAAACCACCACACTAAATCATTTGCTTTTGTAGTTTCATGACTGGATGCCTTTACCTCCCCATGATGCTTGGCCTCACATGAAGTGGGAGTGATTGTCACATCCTGTCACACAAAGAGATTCATAGGCTTAATTAACACTGGAAGTTTATTAAGCTAAAGAACTAATTATAAATGCATCACAAATCACTCACACCCACACCATCCCACTGTCTTTCCTACCAGCTGGACAGTCCATTCCAGCAGAAACTGCTTTTGAAGCTGACACAAATCTGACAGTCAGCGAAGCACAGTAGCAAAGCTGCTTGTTCGTCGTGGTGTCTCTCCCACAAAAACAACTTCAACCTTCCCATCCCACTCCCCTTTTAGGATTTCTCAAGGTCTGAGGAGAAGAGATCCATGATCCAGCAGAATCAATGTGGTGGGTGTAAGACTGCCCCCACCTACATTCCACGAGTACAGAAATTATGCTCTACACTGCTCTACACAGAGCGAGGAGGAAACTTGGTGATAGTTAAGATCCTCATTCCTGTCACTTACAGTTAATGCCACCAATTTTGTATAGGTTTTTTTACTCTTTTATAAAATAAGTCTTTTTAATTCCACAGTATCTCCGATCTTCCAGTGATCAAAAGGCTTTGTCTTTGGAGACTGTTATTTCACTTGGTTTTTTTTTTAACTTTTATTCTCTCAGTATAACCACTGGGGAGGTATTTGCTGCCCTCAAGACAGTTCTGTGTCCTGATGCCTTAGCAGAAGTTAGCTTAGCAGGCACCAAGTGAGCAAAGCCCATAAACAGTTGTACAGCATGGGAAACCCTTATTGAAAAGTAAAGAGAAGAGCTGTGAACATCTGGCATCACAGGCAGTGCTCTGAATACTCCGCATTTATATTGCGTATATGCACAGCAGTGATTGCTTAACATCCTTCACAGACTCCTGCCAAGTAAACACCCAAGAGCAGTAAAGGGCTTTTGTTGGACCTTTCCAGGCTGACACTCTCCAAGCAAAGGAGCATTGTTATAGCCAGCTTTTCATCCAGTGATAGTCTTCCCCTGGTCACAGGTGGGGTCATTTTTACTCTTGTGATAAAAGGTACCTCTGGAGCTTGCTTTGGGAATGGAGAGGAGCTGTTGGCAGGATCCAAACAACCGTTCCCATTTCAAGGCTCTTTCTCTGCTGCTAGAACAGGAGAGAGAGGTGTTACAGCTGCCCCAGCCCCCTTCCCCAGCTCCTGGTCCCTGGTGTGTTATGGGGTCCTCTCAACTTGTACCAACAGCACTGCAGGGGAACACCCACTGGGAAGGGCATGTGCCAGCACACAGCTGCCCTTCAGTGAGAACAAACACATGTACGTGCTGGGCATTCCACCCAGCTGCCTTTCAGTTTCCTCCTGTGACTGCCACACATTCTGCCTGCAGAGAAAATTATGCAAACAAGCCTGAGAGAGAACACAACAACGATTTTTGTATATATATGTAATATTCATTTAATTTTAACAAGCACTTTGTTAAATAGCCTAAATCTGAAAAGGGGGAGAGAGAATGGAATCAGCTGATGTTGTGGGATTTTTATCATATTTATTTATTTATTTGTTTGAAATATCAAGTGAAAGTTGAAATCTCTTACGCACTTTGCTAGGAGCTGAACTTGTCCTGTATTTGACATACATACTTCACCATTGGTTTCTAACTCTTGACTTGAGATGCCTGTAAATGAATGATTCAAGAATAAATTTTTCTTTTGTTGCTGTTCATGATGCATGAAAATTACTACAATATCAGCCTATTTCTCTTACGATCCACACCTGTGCAAACACCACAAGACACTGCAAGACAAAATCTAATACCCAGAACCTCAGTGTTATGTAGATACTTCACTTCCACTGGTTTCTTTGGACAACAGGTTGTTAATACTTCAGGGGATTGGTTCTTATGGTGCAGACTTGAATCCAGTCTAATTTTCTAGTGGTTCAGATCATTGTTTTCCTTTTATTTTTAAACTATAAGCTACAGCTCAGATAGAGTTTGGATGAGTGTAAGAGAATTTCAAAGCTTGCTCAAATTTCTCAAATGTGTCAAAGTGAACTTAAAAATTTATTTTGTGAAGGATCTCCTGTAGGCTTTGCACTCACACCTAAGTTAACATAAGAATATCTATATTCACCTTACAGTATTTCTATGTTGTTATCATGCTCTCTGTTGGACCTAGCTAGTACAGCAAATTAATGCTAAAAAGTGGGTCAGATAAGTAAAAGTCTGTTTAAAAATATATAATATGTAAGTTATAAATAAGATTTGTTGGTGCTTATAGGAAGTGTCAGCTATCCCAGTAAAAAATGTTATTGCCATTTAAGTGAAAACCAGAAGTGATATGCAAGAAATCACAACTAGGTTGATGTTAGAAATTCTATCTTCATATTTGTCTAGAAATTTTGGCAAACTCTTGGTGGGAGAAGCACAAAAAATTTCCCCCTTTGAGAATAAGACTGTTGTCACAGTGTGGCCCCTTCTGTTTCTAATAAGGATCCAGGCTGCACTTTCCCTGGATCTTGTATAATCTGAAACACCTCTGGAGATTTTTCTGGTGTAAAGCACAGGGGGGGAAAAAAAATAAATAAACCAAAAAAACCCAAACAACTTTCTTTGCTTCCTTGGAACAGCTCTTTGACATGGAAGCATCTTCTCTTTATACTGTTGACTGCCAAATTCACCTGTAGGCTTCTTCTGGGAACTGAATAGATTCTGGGCCTGTGACCCCAAAACTCTGCCTCATTCTCCACCCTCCCTCCCATCCTCAGACAGACGCCAACACTAACACCTGCTCCTCAAAGGCTGTTAGATAGTAACTGGCTCATCATAGTCTACAGTCATCATCATGCAGTTGGCTTCAGGCTTTGCCAGACAGCAGCATCAAAGCCATAGCAACAATAAAACTTTAAAACTGAAAAATTACCCACCTCCAGAGCTCATGCTCATTTTTGGGAGACCTTGAGCCATGTGACTTAATGTAAAGGTGTGCAGTGCCCAGGGATTCAGTAGTGAAAGCCATCATTGTTAGTCCAAACCCTTCTGCAGTGTTACTGTCAGGCCAGCATTGTGATCCAGCGGGTGTTTCATGACCAGGCAGATGTACATTGCCTCTCCCAATGCACAAGCCAATGATCAAAATGAAGGAAAGAAGTGACAATGTTTAGTTTTCTTGCTGTGCAGGATGCCACATCAGAGCAGGGAGTTGCCTACAATCTACACAGCTGTGCCCCACATCTAAAAAGAACAAAAACATTGTAATCCAGCCTTTTTTTTTTTCTGTTGGTTAAAAGGTTCTGTGTGATTCAGAGCGAGGATGACACTGTCTCTGCGCCAGACTATCTCCTTTGTCATGGGATCATGAAGATGCAGCTTCTCTGCAGGGAGAAGTACTGATGGCAATGTATTATTGAAGAAAAGCATAGCGCTTTGGCTCAGATGTCAGTTCCCATTATAAGGCAATGTAGTGACAATGCTCTGGTAATACAAAGCATTTTGGCAGTGTTTTGCTTCATTGCCCTTTTTAATAAAATAGGGGAAAAAATAGTAATGATAAATCTGCTTAGTGAATTAACTCAGGTGACAGTCCTGTTTTTCATATCCAGACCACAGAAGAGCCTTCTTGACCAGCAGACCTTGCATCTGCTCCTACTTTGTGACTTTTTTTGCTCCCTGAAAGACAATCTGATCTGCATTGCAGATGATCCTTTAATCCTCAGGTCCTACTGCAACGTAGCATTGCTTACAGCTGGCTTGACAGAGGTGCGGCGGTTCAGCATGATTTGAGGCTGTGAACACACATCATCTCCTGGCTACAAGCATGCCCACAGGTTGCTGTCCCTCTGCCACCCCCGGTCTGTGTCACTGCCTTCTTGGGGTTTGCTATCTGAGGTATTGTGTGAACACTTTCTGTTTAAAAAAAAATGAGCAAAGATCTACTGTTTACACTTGATAATTCTCTTTTACTGAAACTGTAAGAGCTGGGAGGGTCCCTGCAAGTGGCAGAGCCAGCAGAGCAGGGGAAAAAGTCACCTTCTGCAGAGAGGTGCATGTAACAACCCGGGAGAGGTGGGCTCCATTCCCCACCACCTTCCACTGCCTGACCAGGAGGAAGGTGTGTGTCCCCTTTGTTGGCTGTCTTAAAGTTATCTGGTGAGAAAAGCCGACGTGTTCAACAAACACTACAAGCATTTACTACAACTGAGAAGCAAAGTCAGCCCAGAAGACAGAGGCAGAGCCCCATTAGTCTGTAGGTGTGGGATTACCACCTGCCACAAAACAGCCTTCCCAGCCTTTTGTTCTGGAGTCCCATGTCATGACACTTTTCAAACTGCACAGTAGTTAAGTGCTAGGTCCCACTGGGATGGATAGGAAGTCAGGAGATTCAGGAAACAGGGCTTCTGACCGCTGTCAATACAAATTTAATCCTCATCTACAGCATGTCAGTATTCCCCGTCAGATTAAGTTCTTATACAAGAAAGAAAGTGACGGGTCAAGGCCATTCTGAAGAAAAATACCAGATTACACACTATCAGCTGATTTCATCACCTGCTCTTTTTGTCTCAAACCAATTCATTCAGCCATTAGTTAAACTGAATTAGCTCCCCTGCCTCAGTAGTATCTCTGGTGCAAGGTTTTTTTAAAAATCAGGGCACACACAGGCAAATTCAGCAGCCATTTACCAATCAGCTGTCCCTCTAGAAAGAGGAAGTAGGACTTTGATTATCCTCCCAGTTTTATGATCTTGTCTTTCCACTGAAATTGAGTTAGACCTCTAGACGTGAGAACAACAAAAAACTCACTGAGTCAGCATTTTGGTTCTGCTTCTCTTTGTTACATGTTAGCCCTGGTTCGCATCTAGGCTTCCACTCCCCTGCATTCTTTGTCCATTATTTAGCTGTGTAAATTATTCCCTTTCCAGCCCTGAAAGAAGTACAGAAAAATTTCTCATGCTTTTACAAAAATCTTGCATATGAATGAAATCCATCTTCTGCCTCCCTGGTTCTCTTGTTCATGGTCAAATGTACAAGTGAAGGAAAATCAACACAGAGATTTTGCATGGGTCACTTAGCAACCAAGTACTGAGCACAGAATCAATTTCTATCATCTGGGATCAAAGATCAGGTGTTAGAGAATGAACATGGAGAGAAAAATCCTTTCAAAACTGGAGCACTTTGGATTAAAACTGTTGCAGTGTTTTCCTGAAATGAAAGAGGGAAAGGGGTATTTTCCCCACTTCTTTTCTTTAAAATTGTGTTAGATTTTGAACAGAGTCCCAGCAGGAAGAACCAAATGCACATCTGAGAAAGAGAGAGGTTTCTATACTAACATGTGTTTTCTGCTGGTTGTGATGGCTAGGGAGTTTGGATGAGGGTTTTGTTCTGAAAGTCCCAGCGACTTTTCTCGATCTTGGCATTTCAGACTCACAAGTGCAGCCTGTGATTGGAGAAAATAAATTTTTTTTAAAGAAGCGTGGAAGCAGATTTGGTTGGTAAGATGGATAGTAGAGAGCAAGAAATGAGAAACGTTGTGAGGAGGGGGCACATTCAGAAGGCAAGAGGTCCCTTAAAGGAGCTTCTGTGAGCTCAAGGAGACACAGGGCTTCTTCATCCATCCCTGCCTCTCTGTGTAGCAGTTCAGTAACATCTCTCCCTACTGAAATTTCTGCATTAATAATTCACACAATATCAAGTGAAATATGCAAGTGGCACTGCCCTGAAGAAGGGTTGAATGCAAGAGGTTGCTCAGTCACACTGAAAGGTTATTTAAAAATGCTGGATGTTTACGCTTTCTGAATTGCCTTCAAATGGTTACAACGGGTTGACTCTGGCACTAGCTCTTTGTGAGACCCTGGACAAATCAAACATCAGCTCTGCAAAACACAAGACGTGATATTTACTTCATAGTGACTGTCTAAACCACCAGACCCTTGGAAGAAAGCTGATGTGTGTGCTCTGATTCAAATGCCCATCACCATTTTTGAAGACCCACATATCTCTTAGTCTGTGTTGTGAAAGAGGAGGATGGGCACTAAAAGAAAAGCTACCTTTAATTCAGTTTTACCAAGATATCCTCATCATCTTTTTTAAGCAGCTCTCTGAGTAATTCCTTCCCTTTCATAATCTGAAAGGTCATTTTAATTCATGGCCCCTTTAGCATTATTAAGAGGTTTTTTCCCTGAAGGAAAAGTCTTCCCCCCCCCCCCACCTCCACCATCATTCATTCCAAAATGAATGGACCTCTTTATACTGATATACTTTGACATTGGCATTGCTCTGGTACTGCATTCAGCTATACTGTCCATCCCTAATACCCTTAATAAAACTCCAATTTCTGCATTTATTAATAGATTTCATTTAGTACTTAAAAAAAAAAAAAGAAAAGAGGGAGGGAAAAAAAAGTATTCAGAGAAATGAATGTTAGGGAAAGACATTTAATTAGTATTTTTTGACTTTAATGATATAGAGACAGTTGAAATTCACTTAACAACAGGAAATTATTTCTGCCTCACATGATTATCTCTGAGCATAACTTTTATAACTGTGATTGCTGGGAATGTGATTATTAAATCCACAGATCTCCTCACCATATCTGAATGAATGAATGAATGAATGAATGAATGTATTACACTGCCAACTTTTAAATACATTTAGCTGTACAATATCCTGCCAACAAATTTATTCAGTTTCTGTAAATACGGTCAAAACCTCACAGATTTCTGTGGGTTATAAAACTTGAAGACACTTATAGGATTACTTGTAGCTTATATCTAAGTTTCTACTACTTCTGACTTCAAAGTTTTGCATGGATTATAGAGAAGCATTGCTTTTAATCACCCTTTCTAAAAGACATCTCTCCACTGTTATCAGACCACTTAGGATTTACCCCAATTATTTAAAAATTTAAATGTTTCCTTAAATTAGGATTTACCCCAATTATTTTAAAATTTAAATGTTTCCTTAAAATTATTGTCAAGTAATTCTGCAGCACCATAATTAGCCTGAATCCTCAAAAAACATGACATACTCAGTGTAGTATGCAGACTGCAGAAGATAGTCTCACCAAATGCAAACCACTCATCTGAGTCTTGAAAAAGGAAGTCAAAGGAAAGATTTGCACTGCATGTCTCTGAGCATTAATTTAGGTGCAGGATGAAATTATAAATATTTGTAGGGTGCCTCAGTTTAAGAAATAGCATTTTTAAACACCACTTACCCTGGAACTGCCATTTGCTAGGGCAGGATCAGTAAGTTTCTTTGTTTGGCAAAACTTACAAGTGTGTTACCAGCTAAAAGCTCTGCTTGGAAGATACCCCCTGGCATACTCAAGCTGACCATTCTGTAACATAAGATCTTTCAAAGTGAAGTAACCTCATGTCTGTCCCTCAACTTTTACCAGAAAGACTAACAGATAGGTAGCAGTTTTCCAGGAAACAATCAAAATACCATAGACGAATTTTGATTGACTTTTCCTCTTTTAAATCAAATCCAGCTATGTTTCAAAGCCAGTAACTCTTCCACAATGGCAAGTAACTGTCTTTTCTACTCCTTTTCCTTTCTTTTTTCCTTCCCCCTAATTTCATCCACATAAAAGAATTTGACTTAGTTTGGGTCATTAAAAAACTGCTCTTCAGCAAAAGCTAGCTGCCTGCAAATTTTTCTCTGGTTCTTTACCAGATCCTACATGAACTTCAGTGTGTTTCTCATTATCTATCACAACATAACTACTTGCATACTTCAGCAGAGACAGATCACTCTGTGCATATTTCTCACCTTTGTACAGCCATCTTTATTTTATACCCAGTAAAGAAAATGCTGGCTGCTGATGATTTTAAATGGCAATCCAAATGAACCCCATCAGTTTCTGTTTGACTGTGTATGTGCTCTCCCACACCCCTTCTCTTTGTAAATAGAGAAGGAACGATGCAATCCGGTTCAGATAACTTTAGCCAGTTACTATGGGCTAATTCCAGCCAGGATTTCTTCTATTAAGAATAGACAGATATCGAGTTCAGTGTACTACAGGATCAGCCATTAATTCCAAAAAAATACATGCTAGGGGAGTGAGGAGCAGAATGTAAGACAATACTTTATTCATTTGACAGAGGTATGATGGAGAGGTCTGAGGCCAGGGTGGATAGCCAGGCTCTGACGGTGGCCAGTTCAGTTTTTTGTGCGGCCAAAACTCCATTGTTTCAATTTCCCAGCCTCCGAAGCAGAGGTGATACTTACTCACTGTATCTACCTTACAGGTCTGTTCTGAGATTAATCAATACCTGTAAAGTCCTTTGAAGATCAAAAGAGCCATGAGAAAACTAAGGCCTAGGATGACAAACAGTCCTTTTCAAATACAGCGTTGCATCTGAAGGTATACTTGCTGGACTTGATGGCATTTTTATTTTCTTCTGAAAATCCATTTCAAGGAGCCAAGGCAACCATTATCATAGAACAGTGGCACTGAGATCAATGGCACTCTAACAGAGATGAGTTTGGCCCAGTGTGTAAATTCCTGGATAAGTCCTGTGAAACAATGTGAAAATCCTATTCTGTCAATGTTATCTTGCCCTCACAGGTCTGAGCTTGTGTTTTATGATCTCTCCCTGCCTGGCTTTAAAGAAATAATTTATGCAGTCTTCTCCTATGGGCACTCTCTGCACCTCTGCCTTCCCTGGATGGCTAGCAGCATGCCTCGCTGCACACCGCCCCATCGTCTAAAAAGAGCCCAGATGTGTGAATGTCAGACAACACTGGATGGGAGGTGGCAAGGCAACTGGCAAGTCATCACCCAAAATGTATGAAATGTTATGCCATCAAACAGCCATGGAGGAGGTCAATCTGCTTATTCTGCATTTTGAGTGCACAGATCTGCAATTTTCATTACCAATAAAGACCCAGCACCAGGTGAGATTTGCTGCTTGGACTGAGTCATGGTCACAGCACTGGGCATTACATTTGAAAGCCTAATGAGGAAGGCCTAAAAAGAAGACAAACCCCAAAAAGCACTTCTGGATGGATTCTTGAAGCAGGGTGAAGCCCTCCCTTGCTCCCGTGACTCACTGCTCCTCACCATCCTCCCAGCCACAGTCCGCACTGCTCCTCCCTGCCCGCCAGCCCCAGCCACTGCCCCTGCCTGCCACCACTCTCCTGACAGCTGCAGCCACCTCCAGCAGCCCCTGGAAGAGTATGTGTAATGCTGAAACAAACCACAGACATTTGGTCACAGGAGGCTCTTTGAAAGCTCCTGATGTCTCTTACAAAGCTTACAGAAGACTCCAACTGCTTTTACCCCAGAGTTCAATGTTTGCACCTCAGCTGCTGCCAGTTAAGGTGTCCACTCACCCCAGGCACATTCAGAATTAATTGACCAAGACTTGTGTATGCTACTAATACCACAAGCTTTCTCTTTTCCACCACACTGCCTTTCAAACATAACAGCACAACACACACAACACATATAGAGCAGCTGTGTCTCATGACAATGTTTCTCACCATGGTCCTTTCCCTTTCTCACTACTCTGCTTTAATTGGGCTAAGCCAAGCGCCATTTGTCATATGGGATCTGATCCTTCTGGACTGAAAATCTCAAAGGGAAAAGAAAGGGATATTTTTGCCTGTAGTCCTCTGGCATCAGACTTATAAATGTCATGACCTTTTTGACTGGTAGAGCAACAGGGCAGTGTTTTTAATTCAAGACATTAGTCACACAGTTTAGGTGACAAAGCAGTGAGCACATTGTATTTTTCAGAAGAAATTAGGGAATTAGACAACTAATGGTGAAATAAATTCTAGCTATTATTTCCAGATACCACATTTAACACTGGTAAAGAAGTCTTTCACCAATCAGAGGAAAAATATTTTATCGCACTATCCTTATAAGAAGAAAGTGGTTTCTTGCTGCAATGAAATTTTCTGTCTCAAAGCCTGACTGAACTGCACATTTCACTGGCAATGTGAGGAAACTGATCTCTGATTATCCATGACAATAATTTGGCTAATGTTAGCATTTTTAGGAGCCCTCCTGCAAATAGTTTGCCAGCTGCTGACATGTCATACGCGGTGAGAAAATTAGCCTAATTGCTTTGTTTGCAGCTGACATAATTCCTGGTTAGTATATGCTGTTGTGTGAAATGTGTATGTAATTTAGACCACGAGGATAACTGTGAGCACAAGTTATCTATCTGTCCAGGCTGACACCTGGGGCCTTTGCTCTCTTTGCATATCAACTCTGTTAACCTGCTCTACTCCCCCAGTAAGACTCATGCTGAATTTGATCTAAGAAGCCTGGGCCTTTGCCACATTTTAACCCATTTGGCAAAAGATCACATCACCTCAGCAAAGACCCTGCAACATAAATTCTGCATAATGTTCACACCTGATATTGGAGCAAGCTTGAAGGTGACCTTATTTCCTTTTTAATTTACTCATTACTTATTATACGAGGTACTGGTATGCACACACAGGAAACTGTCCCTATGCACTGAGGAATGCAAAGAGCTTTATAACATTTTTTGAATAAAAATCTGCACTGTAAATGAATCCATACTTGGCAAAGATATACAGAACAACATGCACAGTGTCCAATACGTATTATCTTGATGAACAAATAAGCAATTATAGAACACTTTGAAAGCATTACAAATGCTACAAGCAACCCTCTCTGTCCAGTGAATTTGCTTTCAAGTAATGCAGACTGCTAATCATGAATGGTCCCAATCTCCCTCTAGACTGAGGATCTCTGTAAGAAGAGGTCCTGTCATTTGACATATTGCACACTTTCTCTTTCCTCCAAGCTCTTTACTGAGCCAGTGACTCAGTGTGATGTCAGAGGGCAAGTGCTTTCCTGATGAGATTTAAAACTGAGGTCCCGACCTGCTGTGATAATTAAAGATCCTCAAGTGCTTTTTGTAAGTGCAGGTTTGTTTCCTGGCTAAATTGCATTTCAGGTAATGACACAGAACCAGTTTAAATCACCTCTCTGGCTCAAATAGGACAGAGTTGCCATCCCAGGCATAGTTTCAATTGGATACAGCCACCTTTTCTTTCTGTACCACTGGGCCAAACAACATCAACATGTTCAGCCTTACACAAAGCAGCATTTCACCTCACAGCCTGCAGAATTTCAAACAACCTGGAGCCGATCCCATTTCACAGCTTGTGTATTAATTAATGAGACACTTTTACTCAGGCCAGACACTGAAGGGTTAGGGTTGGCACTGAGGTGATCCAAAGCTGCATGGTCTGCAGGAAGGTCGAGCCAGGCTCTGAATTTCAGGTGACCAGGGAGAAGATCATTTTGTCTTCTTAAACAGCCAGGAAATTGTGTTGTACTACCTACATTAAACTAACTTGGAAGGCTACAGAGACAAAGTAAATGCCAGAATAAGGTCAGATGATCAGGCCTATCTTCCTGCTATCATCCTCAATACTGTGTAGAATTTAATCTCATGGCATGCAGGGTTTGTGTGGCTGTGTTTTTGGTAGTGGGGGAAGGGGCTACAGCGGTGGCCCCCGTGAGAAGCTTCTCAAAGTTCCCCCAGCTACAAGCCAGAGCCGCCTCCAGCCAAGGCTGAGCCAATTACGTATTTAACATATTGTGATAACGTATTTAAGAAGAACTTAATTAACTTATTTAAGAAGAAGTATTTAAGAAGAACCTGAGAGGAGGTGGGGACTTATAAGGAGGAGTTGTGAGGAGAACACCTGTGTGAACACTGAGGTCAGTGGAAGAAAGGAGAGGAAGGGGGGAGGAGCAGTGGTGCAGGTGCACTGGAACACAGATTCCCCCCATATCCGAAGGCTGCCCCCCTGCTGCCACCATGGAGGTCCACAGTGGAGCAGAGATCCACCTGCAGCCCGTGGAGGACCCCACACTGAAGCGGGTGACTGCACCCAAAGAAGGCCAGGACTCTGTGGGAAGAAGACTCCCCCACTGTTATAGTTTAGCACTGGGAGAACTGCAACATGCAGGGGCGACCCACGCCAGAGCAGCATGGGAACAGCTGCAGCCTGTGAGAAGAACTCACACTGGAGAAAGTTCAAGGAGGGCTGTTTCCCATGAGAGGGACCCCACGCTGGAACAGAGGAGAATGCGAGTTGTCCTCCCCCTGAGGAGGAAGAAGTGGTGGACTGACTGTAACCCCCATTCCCTGCTCTGTGCACTGCTAGAAGGGGATTTAAGTTAGAGAGATTGGGAACAAAACTGAACCAGGGAAGAAGGGAGGGGTGGGGGGAAGTGTTTTCAAGATGTGATAATGCTTCTCACTGTTCCACTCTCTCTGTTAAGTGTTGTTGGTGGTGTTTGAATTAAAGTGATGTTCTTTTTCTTGCCCTAATGAGTCTGTCTTTTGCCTGTAACTGTAATGGATAAGTCACCCCTCTCTGTCCTTATCTCGATTCCTGAGCCATTTATTTTTTCTTTCCCATTCCTGAGGGGGAAGGGGTGAGTGAACAGCTGCACGGTGTTCAGTTGCCCTCTGGGCTCAAACCACAACACACAGTCATTCACTGGGCTCCTACAGAGGTCCCCAGTAGTGTCACAAGCAGGGTGAAGGTCTGGATGGCCATTGCACAGACTCACATTGATATAATGCAAGAGGGTATCTGTAGCAGGTTCTGCCATCCACATCAGCCAACTGCTACAAGACACCAGGGTGTTTAGCTCCCTCTTGTTTGGCACTACAGGGATGCTGGGACTCTGAATTTCTTTGTAGTCTCTAGCAATAAGCACATTATAACAGCTCAAGACCACCCCTACTCCTGTACCACCACATATCTCTGATTATCTTAATTCCTGCTCTTTCTCTGTCTATCCTGCCTGTGGTCCCTGCTGATCCTCTGCCACGCCATACTTTTTCCTCAGTGTCCTGGTTTCAGCCAGGATAGAGTTAACTTTCCCTGGGCTGAGCGGAGCACAGCTGGATGCATGGCCCAGATTGATCACTGGGGTATTCCACTTCATGGTATTCCACTTCATGTGACGTGTATGAGATGGTGCTCGCCTAGTTTCAGTTTCCCGGTTGGTCGTCGGCGGGATTTCTGGTGCAGTCGGGATTGCTGCTGGGGGTGGGCTGCACAGCAGTTGCCAGTTGGTGAGCAACTGCTGTTTATTATGCATTTGGACTTACTATTGTTACTGTTGTTTTGTTGCTATTACTAAATTTTTTTTATTCAACCTACAAATTTCTTTTTTTTGTCACTCCCCTATTTCACTGGGGAGGGGGGCAGGGGCGAAGTAAACTGGCCACGTGGTGATTGGCTACCAGCTGAGTTCAAACCACAACACTCAGTGTCCCTAGGATTTTGTACTTCAGTTCCTCCCTTGCCATCTCCCATGTCTACTTGATTTCTTTGCTCAGCATTAAGATTTCCACAAAGCACACTAAATTCCTCCCAGATATTAGCATAGGAAGTATTTCAAAGCATGAGACAATGCTTCCACTTCTACAAAGATATGTCCACAGAATGACCAGTTCAATAAGCGTGGTGTCACAGTGTGAATAGCAGAGGACAATACCACTGACATCCACGAAGATGATGGACCCTAGAGATCTACTTGTGGCAGAAAGCAGGTCATCCTGCTCTTGAAGCTGGTGTCAGAGGACCTCCACTAGCAGATTTTACAGTACCTTGCCTGGTATTGCAGATATGAAGGTAACAGCCCTTTCTGTTGAACTTCATGACCCACACTAGGGTACACAAGACACAGACAGGCTCTCTCAGTTGCCCTAGTAATGAATAAAAACTACAAATAACCGTCAGTCTATGGTCACACTTAGATCTAAAGACAAATATCATCTCTTAGCCGTGTTTGTCAGCCAAAAGCTGCAAGTGCCGCCTCACCACTCACTTTTAGCTGGCAAAACTGAAGTGGTAACTTGCTAAACAATTGGTGTCAGATGAAATAAATCTAGGAAATGTGTCCTTTCAATGTCACCTTCCTTCTCCTTGTTGACTACTCCTACTATCCTGCCTCATGAAGCCCAGGCAAAAAGATGAATCACAAGGAAAAAACAGAAGAAAATACAGAATTACTCCATTTGATCCTACTCTCCCCATCCCACAGAATTATTTCTTTTGCCAGTAGTCTGAAGCGCATTGAGCCAAAATCTCTGAAGGAAATTATCAGAGCAGTTTGCTATAGAAAACACACAGCTCATATGTCAAAACATCGCAGGGTGATATGAGGCTTAAGGAGTAAGGAATGGTGCTGCTGCTTGTGTAAGAGCCGCACCAGATCACCTCATGTAAACAAAGCCAGCAAGGAGTTTCAAAGGCAAACATGCCCTCCTTCACCTCATATGGGATGCAGGTATTTTCCACTGAAGCTACATCTACAGGAGCTTCTCTTATCTGGTGGGAGAGAACTGAGCCCAAATGGTGCAGAATGTGCTCTAACTTTGAGATGCAATATTTCTTTCATCTTGTCTCAAGTAACATTGCTTTCTGATTTATGTCCCATATATTAAATAATTTACAATCAAGGGACCTGCTGGGCTGGCTGGCACTCTCAGTTTTTGTGCCAAGCGCATAGCATACATTATTTGAGTTTCCTTTCTTCTTTTCAATATTTTGAAAAGAAGGGTTTGGATCCAGTTAAAGAAGTTGTGTGGTTTCCTGCTTGTGCTTTCATTTGTTTGGGATATTTGTTTTTTGTTTTTTCTTGTAATTAGGGTAACACAGTTTATATTGCCTTTAATCACAGCATACACACTCTGTAATTACTCTGTAAATACATGCATATGAATTGTTTATATGTGTGGAGGTGGGAGAGCAAGAAAGTGGATGTAATTATGTGTATAGGGAAATGTAATGATTAATTATCTGGAGTACATAATCTTACCAAGAGGCTTGATAAAGTGCAAGCACAACTGTCTCTCCTGTGTGTTAATTACTTACAGAGAGCTTGATCCAGCTGTTTCTACTCATGCAAATTCCCATTCCAGTCTATCTGAAGGGGAGTCCGTAGGCTGAAACCTGTTAGTGCTTTCCGTGAGCAAACAGCTCGCATCCATACATGTTCATCCAGAACACATGAAACTGTCTTTAGGTTGTGGGGCTCAATCTGCATTTAGACCGGTTTAACTCTTCAGCCTTGGGCCAGCAAGAATGAAATAAGGGGTGTCATCATTGCAGCTCTTCAGGTTCAGAGGAGGCAAAAGAGAGCTGTGCCCAGCTGAGAAGCATGGTTTCCTGTGCTGCCTAACCCAGAACATCTGAATCAGCACAGCATTTATGAACGGTCTGTGTAATGACCAAGCATGTGAAAGAAATCCTCTTTCTGCACCAGTGACAGAGGGGACAGAGCCAGATTTTCACACCTTCCTTAAAAAGCATCAAGGCAACTTTCCAAAACAGCCCAAAGGCAGCGGGCTGCATGGAGGAAAAGTCTGTTTTCCTTCCAGATTTCAATGCATTAGCAAAAAGTACCTTGCAAAAATTGCAGCAGAACCTAAATTTGGAAATTCTCAAGGGAAATGCCACTGTGTTGATGAATCAGACACCATTTCACTCGCTCAGAGCAGCAGCAGCAGCATCTGGTCTCCTCTGCCTGGTGCTGAGACGAGCAGTATGACTAAACATGGTGTGGAGGTGCTCTGTAGAAGTGAGCAGAGAAAGAGCATAGAAAGTACCCCTAAACTCACTGAATATAAAGTTGTGCCACGCAGGCATAGTGCAGTGATACCAGACTGACCTATATGTGACCTGTATGATTTCTTACTACACATGCAAACTATACAGAGCTTTTCTTTTTGGTTAACTATTTTTAGTGCAAAAGTTTTTCTATTCTAGTGCTGTGAAAAACACATTTCCTGAGTCCTCAGATAAGGCTTTCAGGCAGCAATACCTTCTTCTTTCTCATCCTTGCTGTCACCAGAGGCCTTATTTTGCTACCAGTTGTGGTGGCAAGCAGAACTGCTGTGAGGTTGCTTTGAAGTGAGTGGGGGAAGTAAGCCCCAGCTTACTTCATCACTCTCATAGCTCCTGTTTCTTGATGACTTTGAGGTCAATAAGTGACCATTCATGATGGCCTCTTTGCCCTCCCACTACAGCCCTCCAAATTTCCTCTCCAGTGGTACTGGACCCTACACACCAGCCACACAGCATTGTAAGCCTGACTCGTCTGTATGCACATACTTCCTCACACTTCTCTGTTTTTCTCTTCAGTGACTAAGCCTGTCTGTCATTTCTCATATGAACAGACAACATTAGTATGTTTAAAAAGTTCCTGTTGATTACTGCAAACCTAGATCTGTAGAGGTGCAAGTGTAAATAACACAGCTTTTCCTAACACTCCACTCCATGCTCATCCTAACATTTCAAGAAAATGAAAAGACCTGGCAGGAAAAAAAATGTCATGGGACTGGTCTTGCCCAAGGACAAACATAAGCATGTGCTTGCTGCATCTAGGACATGCTTCTGCATTGCTGCTGCCCTGGAGCGGTCTGATTCTGGAAACAGGATACAGATACTCAGCTTTCTATCACCAGTTCATACCAGATACCAGTCTTTTGTATGAAGATGTCATTGTTTGCTTTGCTTAACTGAATGCAGCTCTCATTTTACAGGGAACTTATTTCACTGGACTGTAATTATCCCATTTTGTTATTTATATTACTCCATTTGTCTCCTAAAACATTCCAGCCAGCTCTTACAGCTCATGTACCAGGACACAGTGCAATGCTTGTATGTTTAAAAAGCATCTTGACATAAAACTGTAGAAAGAGATATAGAAAATTTTCTGATTTTTATTACAAACCCAAGCATAAGGTAATTTCAGTCAAAACGGCTCACCAGACATGAACAGCTCCCAGAGAAGGTAATCTCAGAATGGTTTATAAAACAGCATGGGAGGTTTTGTTAAGTACAGCTGAAGTTACATTAATCCTTATAATTTCATTCAAATTCTGTATGAAGAAGAACACTTCAATGTCTCAGTGAAGCTCTACTGCAATATTGCTCTACCTTTTTATCATTTCATCTCTCTCTTATAGCAGATAATAGGTGGGAAGTTATAGTCTAAGGCTTCTGCAGTTCTCAGTTAGCTGTTCATTATATTGACCCAAATGTCTCTTTCTAAATGTTTCTTCTTTCTTGACAATCTGTCCTGTAAGTCAACTATACGAACATTGGAAAACATCAATAGCTATTAAATATTTGAGAGCAATACTACTCCCCTTTCTTCACAGAGTTAGAGAAGTCATTTATCCTAATGCTGCTGGTGGCATTCAGAACAATTTCAATCAATAGGTGGAATCTAATTTCACAGCCCTGATACCTCCATGGCCAGACTGCCGCAGCTGCAGTGACACCTATCACAATGGCGTGAGGTCCAGTTCTCTATCAGATGCTCTTTTGCTGAAATCAAGCAGGACACAACTTCTCTTTGCTCCTACCTCCGGAAAAGAGCTACAGGAACATGCACATCTCTGAAAAACACAGCATCATTGATACCAGACTCACTGTAACTCACTGAAGTTGGTCTCAGCCTTGGCAGCATTGAAGAAAATGACAGTAAGTTAGTGGTTTGAAGTGAAAGTTGCTGGCACTGTTACCTTGTTCTTGCGAAGTACGTACCTTGACACTTTGAGGAACTGGACCACAGTGACAACCATATGCAAAGTGTCCCAATACCTATGAAGCAGACTATCTAAAAGACAGTGTGGCAACCAAATATAAACTAAATTTTACTTTACTTTTCTATAAAAAATAGCTATGTGCAATTCTTCCATAATAGGTGATAATTCATAGTATCTCTGCCATGATGGAAGTTACAGGACTCAAACATAGTACAATCACTCGGGCTTTAGGTGTGAAAGATAGCAGAACTACTTCAGGAACACTTGGAAAATGCAGATAGCTTGAACAAACATGACAGCTCTTTGAGTAGAAATTCAGCAACTTGAGCTTCACTAAGCACTTCCTTCCACTCCCAGAAGAGTACACTAGCTAAAGATATGGTGAGGGTCTGCAGATGTTGTCACCAGATTTCCAAAGTTCCCCTTCCCCAGGCAGAGAACCCAGAGAGCTCACATGGTAAACAGGTACTAGATATGAAAGGCTTTTTGTAACAGTGTGCAAAAGTGCATTGCACAAATCAAAGCATAAGCTTTAATTGTGTGAGCCCAAGTGAAAGCCAGTTTAATGAGCCTTCATTAGAGTTCAGGCTTCTTAAATAATAGATAGGAACCTGTCTGGTATTAATAACACATGGGTGAAAAACACAAAATAATTTCGGTTAAATTGTCATTAAAGAGGTGGTTCATACCTTCAAGGCGCAGTTCAGGGTATAGTGTTCTTGGTTCCTTACTGTTGCTGCATTAAGAATTAGTATCACTTTTTAAAGAAACTTGGATTATTTCATGAATTCAATACATCTATCTGATTAGCAATAATTTAATACAGTTCATGATTCAGTAAATGCCAGGAGCATTGATAGTACTGCAGAAATGTTGAGGAGCTCACAGTAGTCAGAGGCTCACCAGAGACCTGTTGCCCAGAGAGCCAAGCTATGTATTTCCCTGGGAAAAAAACAGAGGAGACCTCTAATGTGGAAAACCATGAAGACTCTTCCTCCCATGGCTCCTTCAGTGGGCAACAGGAACACTGATCAGTCCCATTTTTACAAAAACTGCCCAACAGGGAACAACTGTAGAGTTTTGGGTAACCATGCCAATCTCTGGAGTAAAACCAGTGCTTCCACTGTTACACCATCCAGCTCTGCACACACCTACTTCTAGTTACAGGTCACGGGTCCATGTTCAAACGTCAAAAGCAAGGCTTCCCAAACCCATAAGGTGGCATTTTGCACATGATTGTCCTGTTTACCAATAAGCCAAGAGAAAGGTTTGGAAAACTGACTGGAATCACAGTACTTTGTTGTCAAAAAAAAGGTGGTATTATTGGTCCAGTCTCCTAAACAGGAGTTGGGAGGAAACAAATATGCTACTCAGCTGGAACAGTAGCATCCTGAAGAAATCCTGCATCCACTTTCCTCTAGTTAAAATGCTTACAGAAAGCAGGGAGGAACCAAGAACCATGTCCAGCCTTCTCACATCTCACAGTTCTGAGATTTTCTATAAAACATTTCTATAAAATGGTCTTCCCCCACTGATTTCAGGGGGGTTATGCTGATATACACTAACCCATATCCTGGCTGTGTATTCAAAAGAGCAAAATGCAATGGTTTAATGACACTTTTTAATCTGCTGTATGGTTGCATTGCATTATTGAAATATGATAAATGTAAACCTTAACCTGGATAAAGCATAAAACAAAAACAGAATTTACAATAGGGCAGAATGCAAATACACGTTGTGTTCCATAGCTGAGCCAACGTCACTCAATTAAAATATAAGTGAAATTAAATTTTCAGTTGTTAAAAGCAACTGTTTTAATTCAGAAGTGCAAGAAATCTACCAATACCCACTGCAGCAAATTTGTGCCCACTCTCGCTTTTGAATAAATTAAAAGTACTAACGTATCAGATCAAAGAACAAATACTGTAATAAAAAAACAGTGTCAAGAAATGAGAAGTCCATAAAATAGAATTTATTAGAAGCACAGTTCCAAACCTTAAGCACTGTTTTACAGAGAATTTTTTCCTCTTTTGAAAGATGTATATGCACAACTTACTTTGGACTCCTCACTGTCCTTCAAACTCCTTTCATTCAGTCAACTTTAAAGCATCCTTTGACTTTGGTAGGATTTGAATCAGGCCTCACAAGCTGCAGGCACTGTAATTAAATGCTTTCTACTTTATAATTGGCATGACTATTAGTGAATCAAATCAAGTCATATGTGCATGTCTGCAGTAAAAACAAGTCTGGAGCAGATCTTAGACTAACCACAAAGGGTCCCTGCAGTGGAAAAATACCATGTTTTCTTCTGTGATAAAAATCACTACAGATATTCATGATGCTTTTAAGAATGGGAGTGACTGTGATAATGAAGTATGGACTAAGGCCGTGATCTAGTATTACTCCCTGTTATTATTCTGTTACATAGGTATTGGCTCCAGGACCCAGGAGGTTTATAAATGTTACTCAGTTATAATGAGAGGGTTTCACATTCAGTTTTATGTTTGGGTAGGTGATTGCCCAAGGTGCAAGTATCATATCCCTTGCAAATCCTTGCAAAGCAGATCCCTTGCACCCTGATCAGTCCTGCCTGGAGCCGCTACATGTCACCAGCCTGAATTCTGGAAAGGGGAAATGATGCAGACTGGGAAAATTGTTGGTGCTTTTAGCAAATGCTGTACTTCATCACCTCAAAGCAGATGCTTTAGCATCGATCAAACACTGCAGCTATGGACTATAGCTCAGTTTGAGGAGGTTGACCTTGGACCTCTCTCACGCTGATCCCATCAGCTTTAGCACCATAAATTGAGAGAAACACACTGCAGCATTTCATCTCTTGTGGTTTTGTTTCTACTCAGCTTTCCAGCAAGCACTGTACGACAGGTACAGATACAGAGGAAGATGCCTAAGTGGGTTTTCGAGCTGTTTATGAGAGTTAGAGAAAAGAATCAAAGCACCTACTACATGCTTTTCTGAACATCCTATCGCAATTTGCTCAGATTTACCTTTGTTTATTAGAAGATCTAAATAATAATTGTTAATGCACTCTGTGGAGTGGCAGCCACACTCTGCATGTACATCATGCCCCACAGGTCCCCAGCAACGCAGCGTACGATACACACATGCGTAGAAATCTCTGGGAACAAAGTGAAAATAGCAGACAAGCAGTAGGACCATTTGAGGACGTAACACCAGATTCAGACAAATATGTGTCTGAAGGCAAAGCTGTGGAAATAGATTGTTTAATTTTGGTGAAAAGCAGCTGGGTCAGGAAACCCAGGAGCCATAACTACAAAGCAAAGTAGCAGGGCAAGTGATCAGTGTCCATCTCCTCCCAGCTGAGCCACACATCTCTGCACTAGGCTCTGGTTGTCATTTCCCTGCTGTCCTCCCAAATCTGAGGTTTGTTTCCCACGTGGATCAGTGACCCACCTTCAGTGGAAGTGGAGGGGGTGCTGACCCCAGTTTCTCCTCATCCCAGTAATTAGAAAACTTCTTTGGCCTGCAGGAGCAAAAAATCTAGACCCCGCATGCTGAGGAGGTGGATTTCATTGCATGGTGAAAAGAAGATATGGAAACATCATATGGAAACACACCATGGACAGGAATCCAGCATCAATCTTTAAAGACAGAGTCTGTATCTGAGACTTATTCTCTACCTTAGAGGGAGGACATATATCCAGGCTTGAGTGCAACACCTTAAGTACAAATTTAGAAAACAGTTAATAATTTTGAATGTCTTGCATTTTTTTATTTTCCTTTGCACAGCAGTTCCTGCCTAAGCAAAAAGCTAGTTCTTTTTTTTTTAAGTGTGTGTTGTGGGAAGAATCTCCAAAGCAACTTTCATGTGACAAAATGACTAGAACTGGCTGACAATCTTTGAATTCCTGCCATTTCAATTAAAAAGATTTTAAAAGAATGTCAGTTTTCACAGGAGCCTTGTTCATTGTAACTATGAGACAAAAGGCAACATCCACCATGTTAATTAAATAGGAGAGAGGGAAAGAGAGAAAGTAGAAGTTAGGACTTAATTAGCATAACAAAGATAACGGGGGAAAGAAACCCTAGAAATACAAGGCAGGAGAATAGTAGGTCTTGCCAAGGACAGGATGGATAATAACATTTTCTTCTCTGCTCAAAAGACACTCTTGGCCCTCTCATTCTTTCCTCTTTTTCAAAAGTAAAATGGAAATGTGAACTTTTTTTTCATTCACGGACTTCCAGGATTTTGGGGGGAAGGTGAATGGAAGATTAGCTGTTGAGACGACTCTGTAAGGAACACAATTTTTAAAAAAAAAAAAAAAAAAAAAAAAAAAGCCTTTCCATGCAAAGGAAAGAAGTCTTACTGGTCTAACACATCCTGCGACTGTTGCTTGTCATCATGTACACAGCAACTCCCAGTCAGCTGGATTTCTTTTTCACAGAGCACTGCTGCCCCAGTTCCTGCAGGGGCTCCTACTTTTCTGGGCAGCAGGAAAGCCAAACAGTGCAGCAAATTGCTGTAAAATATCAGAGGAAGAAAGGTTTAGCAGTGAAGTCAACTGTTTATAGTCAAGCTGGTAAAGAAAGAGGTTAAAACACCATCCCAATTTATTTTCCCTCCCTTCCCATTAGAGACTGATTTTCCAGCAGAGGAGCATGCAGTGGCAAACTTAGCAACCACAAAGTTGCTATTGTTTTAGCTTTGACCAAGGACTCTGGCTGGTTAGCTATACACTATGTCAAGGTGTGTTATGAGGGACTGTTGGTTTTGCCTCCCAAGCAGATAGGAAGAACAATTAACAATGTGTCCAAAACATACCCACAAATTCTTTGTATCATTAGAGCAGAGAAGAACCCCAGGCTGATGCCTACATGGAAGCTGTGCTGCACCATTAGTGTGATTAGCATGGATTTAACCAACAGCTTCTCTGGTCTAACAATGTGACTGAAAAGGGACCGAGAGCCCATTCTTCACAGCTGATAATTTTTGTGTGTCTTTTATATGATATTTCATCCATATTCATAAAAAAGCGCATTTGCATGCTAGCCAATAGCTTACAGGTACGCAGAGATTTTGATTTATTCTTCTAAGGTGAGGCATTTGCCAGGACAGAAAGACATATTGCACACTGTGTTGTGTTACTGCTAAAACAAACACAGCACTTGAATTTAACAAAATAATATTAGCCAGGCTATCATTTTTCCTGCACCTGTTTCTTCAGCAGTTTGAGGAGCTAAAAGGCAAAGTAGGCTGTAGAGCTGATCCCTCTGCCTGAAGGAGCAAAGTGCTTTGAATTGTTTTGACAATGGTTTGGTTCATTTTATTTCATCGCAGTAGGGAATAAAGTCCTCTGCACCAGGGAAGACATAACAGGGAATCACAGCCAGGATTATAAGCATCAGTTTATGGAGAGGAAATGATTAGTTTGTCACATTTCTGTTGAACCTTCTTGTTTCTGAGCCATGGAACAGGCTCTGAATTGAAGCTGCATGGGGGACAAGCTGGGGCTGGAATCATAGCCCCCAACACCTGCGTTAATAAAAGCACAACCCTTGATGAAAAAATATGAAAGTCCTGAGCAGTGATTTCCATAATATTTGAAGCCGAGACTTCATGGGCCAGTGTTTCCCGTTGAAGAATTAGCTTGAGAGCTAGCTGCATCCCACTGAGTTATGTTTTAATCACTAACACTGTAACTACAATAAAGGGGACATTCACTGCCTTTAGCGTGCCAGTTCTCTCCACTGTGCTTCATTCATTAGGACCAGTGTCTCCTGATTAGCTGCAGGGAGACCCCTGGAGTCACATTAATCCTGTCAATTCAGTCAGCTGCTGTGGCTCTGCAGGATACAGCTGCTGACTGCAGGATTACAGAGATGCTCTTCTGCTTGGTGTAAATTCAGCATGGGTCCAGAGGCGAAAGAGGCGAACACATCTCCTTTTGTGCTGTGCTCAGAGGGCTGCACAGAGATGCGGCAGTGTCCTCACCCACACGGGCAGCCCCTTGGCAGGTGGGCAGCGGGGCTGACGGGGTGCACTCAGGAGCTGGCTCGCAGCACTCGCAGGCTCAGAGGCCTTCCAGCACCAAAATCGCTCCTCCAGCCAGTCACGTACGGTCCACTCATTTGGCCAGTGGGGTGAAGAGCACGTGGCACACACACACTGAGGGTGACCACAATTGTCACTCCAGCACTTGCAAATCCAGAGAAATGGCAGTGGAGCACGCCCTGAGCAACGGCATGCATTGAAACGGAAGTGAGTGGCACACTGAGTGTGTCACAGGTAGAGAGTGACCTGCATGTGCTCAGGAAGCCTGGTGTTTCCAGGCTGTGCCAATGCACCTCCTGCAGACCAGCTGGGCATGTGCAAGGGGCTCAGTACTCCAGCACACAGCAGTGCTGATCAATTAGATAGTGTTTCCTCACCACGCTGTTGTTGCCTGAGGTTTGGTGAAGATAGGAAGCAATATCAAATGTGACTGGGCAGCTCTCACTCCAAAGACACTTCCAAAGCAGAAAGCCAAGGGACACAAGCAAGCCTGTTGTTTTTCCAATGAAGTTTCTGTCGGGCTTTAAAGCACTTTGCAGTGTGAAGGACTAGTTAGCATTTCAGATAAGCCCAAAATGGCAGCAAGAAGGGTCAGGTTCTGCTTTCAAATTAGAAACCAATGACTAGAAAGGACATACTGCAAGGCACCAAATAAGGACCTGAGTGTGAGGGCAATTAACAATTCCTGTTGCTTTTATTTGCTTTTATCTGCACACTACCCCAGTAGTAAGCCCAGCCCAGGGAGACTGTGGGCTCTACTAGAAAGGTTTCCCTAGCACAGCCACACTGATTTCAGATGGATTTGTTCACACAACTGCAAACCCCTGAACACAGTTCACTCAAGCACACCTAAACCTCCCGTAGACTGGAGCAGGCACAGTGTTGCAGTGCACCACATGTAAGAGTTTCAGGCACTAACCAGAGTGCACTGGCACCCACTGATGAGGCTGCCCTCATCCCAAGAAGGTTATGATATGAAAAATTTAAAGGTGCGGCCACTGAGGAATGTTAAAGAGAGAAGAAAGCAAATAGGAAAGGAAACAGATGAGAAAAAGGGCCACGGAGAGAAAGGAGAATGAGCTGGGATTTAAGGGAACCTGGGGGGAAAAAAAATCTGAAAGGAATGGTGCAGAGAAGAGAGGAAAGAGGGTGAACCCAAAACCTGATGATGACATCAGCTTTAGGGCCTGAGTGTCCACAGTGACCACCCCAATGAAAGTCCCACCTCAGGAGCACTCCTGGGTGAAGAACAGTCCTGTCTGCATCTCTTGGGGCACTCAAGGTGGAGATCCTGCCCAAACACCCTTTCTGCCTGTCCTGCCCTGGGAAGCGGTCATCTGGGGCTGCCTTGCAAGGCAGACTCACAATGTGTCTAGGAATAAGCGCCTCTCTTCTCCACAACACTTGGGAGGCACTCCAAGGCTACTGTGATAAATAAATAGGTGTTTAAAAGCTGTTGTGTATTAACAATCTGGCTGGGTGGGAAAGATTTCCTTGGCAGTTTGCTTTCTTTGCTACTGTTCAGCTGTGGGCGGCATGATCTGGGACTTGTATTGATTGTTCTGCTTGTAATTTAGCATAAATGCAAATGCAGGTTGAGACCCAGCACGTTCTGTTTAGTAGAAACCATGAAAAGAAAAGGAAATTGCTATAAATTAAATGTTCCTGTCTCTTCAAGCATTGAGATCGGGATTCTGATTTATTTTAGCCATGACAGAGGCAGTAACAACAAAACTCAACACCTATCTGAGGGGGATTCACTAGAAGCTTGCATCAGTAGCAAAAGTTTTTTATCTCAGTAAGTATAATAACAGACTTTAGAATATTGTCAAAAGATTTCAGCATAGTAAAGCTTTGCAAATAAATAACATGAGAGCAGCCATACATTTCAGACCTAAGGTTCATCTAGTTCAGGATCCTTCCTCCAGCACGGCTGCAAGCTGAAACCCAGAGAAGAGTGAGGACAACAAAAATACCCCTAGCAGTCCCCTCAAAAATTTGACCACACTTCTCTGTTTGCAGCATTGAAATCTTCCTGAGACTGCTGCAGAGACATCTTTGGATGCATCTTTGAATGCCTGATAGTTTCCATACATCTGAAACCAAACAGCACATCTGGCTTCAACCTTCTGCCAGCCCAACACTTCTGATGCAAACAGTTCTTCCAAAGCTCAGATTCATTTAAGGTAGAAGTGTTGTCTCCTCTCCACAAATGACTTAGATCAGTGATCGCAGCTCTCTTCATGTTTGATAGATTAGTGCTTAAACAAACGCTACAGACCCCAAAATGCCATGGAGTAAAGCAATATTCAGAGAGGAACTGAAAGGATTTTTTTCACTGAGATGCATGACTTTAAAATCTATTCCTACCCTTGAAAAGTTATTATGTGGATGTGAAATCCTTTACCTTTAGTTGGAATTTTATTACAGAACTTTCTTAGCAGCAAAAAGAAGTTTGATTTGCTTTGGTTTATTATGGTTTAGTTTTGCCAGTACTGCAGAGCCATCATGAATATGGAAAAAGGATCAGATTTTATTTTGGTTTGTGCATCAAGAACTGAATTATAAACCAAAATGAGAAATTCAGACTCAGCAGAGTTTCACATATGAGACCAATAGTAAAATTAAAACTAGTAAAATGGGTTAAAAGACATTAATACATCCAAGGTTTTTGTGGGCTTCCACTTTATTACAGTACAAAGATTTACTGGAGGCAATGAAATGAAGGAAAAATACTTCTCTACCTGTACAATCCTGGCCTGGTTTTAGTGGCTTTGTGTCAAAATCAGCAGATCAGTCTGATCCCTTGTGTTCTGTCACAAAACCAAATGATCTCTAGATTAACTCACACTGGGGAAACCAAAGCAAAACTCACAGAGCCAAAGCCGACAGCAAGAACAGAAAGAAAAAAAAATCTTCCGACAACTCTCTATACCACCATGGTGGCATTTCTCAGTAGCAGCAGAGAAGTGAGGTTCAGGGTAAAATTAACCTCACTGCCCTTACAGTGATAAGCATGCCAAGCTGACACAGTACTGCTCCAGTGCAAACAGCCTGGGTAGGGCACTGGGCTCCCTTGTCCCTCAGAGGACACATTGCCTTAGGAGTCACCAAGCAGTCCCTGCCTGGCTTCACTGACAGCAGCTGCTGTCACCTTTGGGGGATGCTTTCAAAAGTTCCCTTAATTCAGAAGACTACACAGATAGTAAGAAGAGCTGCAGCAAAGCAAATGTGAGATGAGTCATGTTGTTGGTCAGACCTGCGTGGCTTTGGAAGGATATTGTGTATTTCCAGAGAGAAGAAGCATGTGAGACAGGGATGCTGGAGTCACAGAGAGTGCTCACCACTTCCCCAGGCACGCCTGGAGCTCTGGAAGAGACACTGCAGGATTTTGCAGTGTTTCATCCAAAAGGGGGGGAAAAAAAAAAAAAAAAAAAAAAGCCAAACACTTAAACATAGTCCAAGCACAGTACAAAACTCCAAAGCCCGTAATCCTTTCCCTGAGAGAAATGAAGTGTGAGGTAAGTCCTCAAGGCAGTCCTACAGAGGCAGACACCCACAGCCTGACACCTGTATTAGCTGCTCCACTTCATTGCAGTCTGCACTGCTGCAGCTCTTCAAACTTCATCATATTATCACTCCTGAGCCTCTTGTAAAGCCTCAGTTCTAGGGGTCGTGTGGTAACAGTAGAATGAATTCCTGGTTTTGGAAAAGCAAAAGTTTCCAAACTCCCTTGATGCTTCTAAAAAATTAAAAACATGAACCAGGAAAGGCAATAATAGGTAAAATGTATGTATTTCTTTTTCAGTCTCACAATCATGGATCACAAGATTTGACTATCTACAATCTGACATATAATCGTGTTTATTGCACAGATTTCCCTCAGGCTCATATGGCATAGCTTTATAAAGGTCTACGGCATTGATTTAGTTTTTAGAAGTTTATTCTTTAGAAAGATCTAAGAAACAGAAGTAAAGACACAGGTAAAGCTATTTTCAAACTTGTAAAGGTGTTTATAATGGAAGAGTAACAGTTTACTTAAACACAGCCTACAGGAAAAAATTGGAACTGTTTTTCTCCAGTCATTATGTCAGCAAGTAAGATGACATAGGTTTGACTTCCCCCCTAACTTTTGAAGTGTTATGTGATGTTAGCCAATCATTTCTCTCCTCCTCTTGAACAACTGGGTACCACTCTTCTGCTTTGCAGGGATGGGCACAGCAACCTCCAGGACTGTCAAGGCTCTCACAGTGCAACTCACTTGGAATTACCAAGTGGAGATGGACCCATGGTCTCAGGAGGAGGGAAATGTCAAGAAAAAATGCAAAAAGAAGTGACGTAAAGGAGCTGGCAGCTGGGCTTTTCCGTACAAGGCTTTCTAACTCTATGGCTGCAGACACCCCACAGCATTTCTCTCCTGTTGCTGGAGACAGTGCAGGTATCTCCAGATCACCAGTGACAGATCACTGAGCTTGGACTTGGGAGACTTGCTCCTCACACATCGCTGTAATGCTCCATGGCCGAGTTACATTTGCCAAGCCGAGCCACCTCCCGATGCCACAACTGCTTCCCCTGAGAAGCTGGGACAGCCAGTCCCTAGAATGAAATATCAGTACAAATGAGCACCTGCAATCCAGCAGTTAAAGTCTGCTGCATTAGGACAAGCAGACTTTGACTCAACTTCCAGGATGTCTGAAACCCTCTAGACTGCCCTGGACTGAAGAGATAATGTAGCTTGGACAGAGCAAATGCAGTTTTACTCTACTCTGTGCATCACCCAGGCTTTGTGGGTAGGTTACGATGGCAGAAACACACGGGAGAGAAGCTCCTTCCAGAGAGTCAAAGGCAGGGATTAATGTGGGTTTTGGATAACCAGAACTCAGGATCCATTATGCAGCACTGACAGCTTGGAAACATCTTATTTTTGACTGGAACCACCATACTTATTTGTTTAGGAGCACTGAATCTGCTTTTGTTCAGTGAGATTTGGGGATGGATTGTATATTCTAACCCATTTTTTGCTTCCCTTTGTGACACCTGTCAGTTACTCAATAGCTGACAGCAAATGTTGTTTTATTGATTTATTTTTCTAAACACTACAAACCATGCCAGAAGATAGATGTGAGCCTGTTATAGTAAAAACATTTCTTTAAAACAGAAAGAAAAAACCAACAAAAATAACCAATGAGCCAAGCTCACTTCCCCCTCTTCCCTAAGGTAAATGGATAGTTGCAAAAACGCGTGATTTTTTTTTTTTTTTTCCTTGGTTAAAGCTTGCCATCTGGTGGAGTAAGATCAGATCAGCTGCTTTGCTCTGGGAGGAAAACAGGGGAAAACATCCTCTTTCTTACAGAAACAACTGTCTGGTCTTCCTACAAGACAGAAGCTGGATCAATCAGACACGGCTGACCTTGTCTGCCTGGAAAGCTAAATACAGATCTGAAGAATGAATGGTAGTACATCAGTAGATTTTGAACCTTGACGGCACAGAAGCTTTATTTAATTTGATCAGTTCACGCAAGAGGTTTTAAATTGCCCTCAGCAAAGACACACTACCATTCTCTTGCAGATTTTTGAAAGCTAACATTATTTATGGTGTATAAGCTAACTATGTTTTATGATTTCAAATGAAATGAAAGAGAATCTCCTGTGACCAGACACCGGATAAATATAAACACTGTTGCTTTATCCTTGAATTAGTCCTTCATGAGACTTCTTACAAGCCAACTGGATTATTCACCTAAGAAGACAGGGAAAAGAAAAGACAAAGAGCAAGAAAGAGAGGAAAAACAAAGATAAAAAAAGAAGGAAAGCGAGGGAGGGAGAGTGGGTGGGAGGAAGGGGAGACGAAGGGAAGGAAAAGGGCAAGGGGGGAGAGAGAGAGGGGGGAAAGAAAGAGGGAGGGACACCAGATCCTTCATATGGATTTCAATTTGACTGCACCAGTGATAGTCCTAGTCTCTTGAAGCAGCTGCTTCAAAACAGTTAGGTTGTGGAGCTGCCAAGGAAATATGATCATCTTTTCATTGCTGTTCTTCATCCTGCAAAAAGACCAGATAATATATGCTTATCCAGGGATACTCTACACCTATCTTTCCCTCAGTTTGCCCCAGACTAGATACAGTTTATAATTAAAGTGAGGTTAATATGCCAAGATCTATTTTTAAAGCAAGCAGAAAAGCATTTTTGAATCAGTAAGGCTTTTTTTCTTCCCCTTTATTAGAGAAAAAGCAATGATGATAAGTTTAATTACACTTTTTTCCTCCTCATACCACTGGGAAGAAATTGGAACAGTAGGTGAAGGGCCTTCTACCAAGTGCTGAAGCTTGAAACCTTATTCTACTCAAAGGGAGATGTTTCTACTTTTAAAGAGAGGTACTGTTTCTGCTGAAGCAAAAGCCAGAAATCTCTAGCCAAGGTCATGAGAAGCATAAGTGTTTTGTTGTGCAGCACTTCGAGACACCAAACACCCTCCTTCCTCCCCTGTTCCTTGCCCTAATCACACTTCAGGGTTATCAGCTGAAGCTATACGTAATAATCAGTGTATTATTTATGGGAGCAAGAGCTGACTGTCTGCTCAGTTCCACTCCTAAATCACATAGCCATCCACTCCTTATGAGGAATAGAAAGAGATAAGGGAGTGAAGAGCAGAGGCCTTCCTTCCTCCCACCCTCCTTTGGTGCAACAGCCAAAAGCATCTCTAAACTCATCTAGTTAAAACAGCTGTGGAAATGCAGGACAGCTTGCACTCTGTCCCCCTGCCTCTGGCTCAGACAGTGCAGCCCTCCTCCTGATGAGGTGTTTAACCCAAAAAATACCAGACAACTCTCTTAAATCAAGGTTCCTGTAGGGTGCTTGCCCTCAAGGTTTCTGGACACAGAAATACTACTTCCCAAAGACAGTGGGTAAGAAATAGATCATATGAGTTGTTCCTCTCATTATTATGCTCTATATGACTTCAGACATTTCTCTTTGGAGCAGGCAGGACTGATGGCAGTTGAGGAAGAGCACAAGGAATTCTGTAGCATGGTAATTCCACTATGGCAAGGAATAAATAGATATGTTGTGCTGTTGTGTGGGATTAACACCAAATACAGTCCTTTGTGAGTAAATGCACCATGTGAACTCATTGCATGCAGTAACAAACAGCACACACTACTGGTCCACCACCATTTCTTTTCTGGCTTGCTACCTAAATGGACAGACTACGCCTAGTGGTCAGGGAAATTTTTAATTTGTTGCATTTTTGGTTCTGCTGGTCTACCCCTTTTTTGTGTCTTTCTCCAGGATAAGTTGGTGGGGAGTTTAGGTCCCTCAGCTCCTTGCCTTGCTGAGTCCCTCACCATACTCAGTGCTCACGGTTCCAGCTGTGAACCCATCTGGATTAGCTCACTGTAGGAAAATACATACCTGTATGTATGTACCAGTACCCTGGAGATGGGAATGTCTTCACAAGTCTTCCAGTCGACCCACTGCTTCCCAAAATGCCACATCTAAGAAAAAGAAAGGCCAAGTTATATTTACTAGTATAACACCCTGTAATTTACATGGCTAAATAAAACAACTTGCCATATAACAAGCCTGACAGAAAGGAAATTTACTCTTACAACTGCAAGCTAGTTTTGTCCTTCATCTGTGAAAAAGACAAGGTGTTTTAACGGTTTACAAACTACATCTGTTGGGGACAATGTGAGTGCTATTGACTTTTAGTTTTCTATTACATTGTTGCAGAAATTCAGTTGTTTTTTCAGGCTACACGAAGAATCAGAAATTTCTAGAGACAAGGAGCCAAAATTCTATTAAATTAATGAAAAGCCACTGAAATATGAATGGTTTCAAACTGAAACAGATAATAGAGTTACATATAGATTTATGAATAATTGGTAAAAGCAGTATTGTAGCTCTCCAGAACAACTAGATGAATATAATAAAGTTCCTATGTAAGTGTGATAACAGCATCACAGAGTCACACAATCACAATCAGAGAATGCTTGAGGTTGAAGGGGACCTCTGGAGGTCATCTGGTCCAACTCCCCTGCTCAGGCAGGACCACCTATAGCATGTTGCCTAGGACCATGTCCAGATAGATTCAAAAGCTGGATATTCAAAATATTTCCCAGGATGGAGACTCCACAATCTCTCAGGGCAACCTGGGCCGGTGCTCAGTCACCCTCACAATGATAAAGTGCTTCCTGACGTTCAGAGGCAACCTCCTGTGTTTCAGTTTGTGCCCATTGCGTCTGGTTCTGTCACCAGGCACCACTAGAAAGAACCTGGCTCCTCTTTGCACCCTCCCTTCAGGTATTTACATACATTAACAAGACCCTCCCTGAGACTTCTCTAGGCTAAACAGTCCCAGCTCTTTCATTGTCTCCAATCATTGAAAATTATTGTTCCCAAATTGAAAATTCCAAATTTTCAAGGGTACCTAGCTTTGGCCCTTGAAGGTTAGGTCTCAGAAAGCCTTAGGTTTCTGAAGTCAATGAGACACCTAGGGTAATTCACAGTAGGGCCCAGGCACATGACTTCTCTTGAAACTTAGAAATTTCACAGTCTGTCCACATCTTTAGCCACCTTACTCCTGTTAAATTGTGTACCTGGAACACCAAATATTTTGTAATAGAAAATTAAGTAAAGAAGTGTTGCCAACCAAATGTTAAAAGGGAGACACCGAAAATCAGTGCTTGAATTAAGGTAAACAGAAACATAAAATAATAATAATGAAAGAAAAACTCTTATAGACTTCAGCATGAATGATTTTGCTATAATTGCGTCAGTGACAGCTCTGGGAACATTTCACAGGACTCCTGAGTAACCCACAGGGCAATCACTGTTCTCACAGGCACAACCAAAACTGTGTGGTTCCTATCCTTGTGTTGTCAGTTGGTTTCAACAGCCTGGCCTTGGTGGCAGTATCAGGTCACAAGGAACACAAAAAGGGGCAGAACTCCATTGTTCTTAAGCCTTTTGTTTTTCCAAGGCTGTCTCCATCCAGGGAAGGGCCGCACATCCTTTCAAAAGTAAGGTTCTCCTTACTTTTGAGGTTCAGAGGTTCTCCTTCCTCCTTCAGATCACAAAGAATTGCAACAATGGGATCTAACCCTGAAGTGCACAGGGAGGAAGCGCAGACATGCACCTCCATGCCCTCTTTGTAGCTAAGAATATGCTCAAAGGTCATCACAATAATACTCTTTAGCCTGTGCTTAACTCCTTTCCCATCACTCTTACTGACTATGTGGCAGATGCGGTCAACTAATGGCTACCTTGGTTTACACCCACCACAGGTTTGCACAGACCTTTGAACACAATTTCAACTGAACCCAGCAGAACTTTCAAATCAAGCAGCTGATAATGGGAGCTGGAAGCAACATTACTCTTCTCATCTGAGCTTGTAGTCCTGGAGTCAGATCTAGGTGTGACACCAAATGTACTCCAACTTCCACCCACACCTCTATTTCCAAGCCCAGTACGGGAAATGCAAAGTTAATGCATTAAAATTATGAGTGCCAGATCTCCAAATGTGCTTTAAAAATAAAATCACATTAACATGACAGTTCAAAGAGCTTTCTCTCCACAGTTTCCTATCTTAATTTTTACATATATATATATGATATTCTGCTACAAGCTCAGGGTCACTGAAATCACAGAGGCAAAAGGAACTTTTCATGCAGTCAAACATGGTTTGAATACATTGAAGAACTGCTCTAAGTAGAAATAGCAAGTATGTCTTTAAAAATGTGCAAAAGCAAGCAGGAGGGAAAGAGGACAGGGGAGAGTGAAAGCAGTTCTCTGTAATTATATGATAAGAAAGCACATCAGAAGAAAATTGTGTCAAGTCATACAAGTAAATGAAACATTTAAAATTAAACAAAATATTTAGGTCTAGAAGACCAGCGCAGGCAAGTAAAATAGACATAATGATTACTAATTAATTGTGTCATATGTGTTTACTGAGTGATCACTTTTCTTGGTTTAGATTTCTAAGGACTTCTCATTGCTACTGCATTTAGCTTACACTGTCATTTGTAATCATTTCTTGTTCCCATCTGACTGCCACTCATCAGAACTTTTTCTGAGCATGGCCTGATAATTACCTGCTGCAGAGCACAGGGGGTTCCCCCGTCCCACACATGAAAGGTGAGGACATAAACCTTTATGGGAAAAGAAGGGTTTTTATAATTTACAACAGCAAGAGATTTCTCAGGTAAGAACTCTTCTCTTGTTCCTCCCAAACTCGCTGGCAGGGGAAAAAGATAATTTTTTCTCTCCTTCCCCAGCTGACACACAGTGTTTCTACATATGAGACAAATTACTTAGATGGAGCTGTGGATGCTGAATTTGGTTGGTTTAGCTGTTGGGTGAAAACTTGGGCACTGCGTAGCAGCTGGGAATTTACCAGTAAGCAATGTGTTGATAGATTAGTTATCCTCAGAGTTCTTCTCTTCCCGTTCATTAATAAGATCTGACTGATGATTATTTTCTAAAGCTGTTTACCACGGAGGAGGCAGATCTTGATCGACAGAATGGAGTCAGCTTGAGGGGGCTGAAGGAGCCCAGAGGAGGGCAGCACCCGCAGCTGGCAGAAACTCCCTGTTTGGTCAGAGATTTCAAAGACAGGTTCAAACAGGGAGAGAAGGGAAGTCAGTCCTTCAGCTGACGGAGAGGCAGGCATGTGTCTCCAGTTACCATTGTGTATACAAGCACGTTATGTTAGCCAGAAGCTACAAGAATTATTCTGTACACCATGTACCTCTACCCCATAGTCACGTGGCACCATCACCCTTTCCCCATCTGTCTTTCAGCCCACACAGTGCCAACATGTTGTGGATGTCAATGTGGTGTCCCCCTTAGAGGGCCATGGAGTGGAGACTTCACCTCTGAACTGAAAAGCAATGCAGCAAAGCAGTGAGAGAGAGCAAGAGCTGTCTTGGGTATTCTCAAGAAAGGTCTTGCTTTTTCCAGGTGAACATGCTGCAGTGAATACCTCCCATATCTGCAGAAAATAATTTCTAAGGCTTTAATCATAAAATTGGTTGGAAAAAATACTGTTACATAGACATCCCCATGAACCTAAGGAGCCAAAGAAACACATAAGACAGGGAAAGAAAGTGATTTATGTCCTCACCTCTTCCTCCTGTCAAAGAAAGGACCCCATTTTTGCAGTACCAAAACCTTAAAGATGCCTTGTGTAATTTATCACAAGGTTCCAAAATTATGGCCTGTCGCTTCTAGCAGTGGCCTCAGACCAGACGGTATAACCACACTCTTAGCATATTCTCTCACTGATGTCAATGGTAGCTTCTCTATTCCTTTAGGCAGTGTAAAACGAGACCTGTGATCTGTCATCAGCACACCTACTTCACCCACTCATACATTAAGTGTCCTGTGCTGGGTAGAGCATTCTGGTAATACCAACAGACTGCTATTGATCCAGATCTCCCAGAAATCAAGGGTGGTTCTTAGAAAATGTGTGGTAGAGCAGCAAGTTTCTTCAGCAACGGAATGGATAAAAATATCAAGAGAGGATAGTACAGCTGTAATATGAAAACTAACACTTTACTACCATAAGCTTATAGGATTACTATTCCTTGAGGGCTTTCCTATTTGGCTGTTAAAATAACAGAAGGGGGGTGGGGGGTGGGGGGTGGTGTCATATCCTTGCAGCTGTACAGATATAAAAATATGAAGTTTCTCTACACTGTGGGTGGATATTAAATTCTATTTCATTATATCCAAGCACCACCAAACCCAATGATTTAAGAATGAAAATGCTGTGTAAAGTCATGGCTGCATTATTTTATACATCCTAACTTCATTGTCTGATCTGTCAGAAATGTAAACATATTCATTAATGGTGGAAGTAATTGGACCAATCTTCAAAATGCAAATTATTAAAATAAAATCACTCTGGTTCAGTGAAATTAATAGATTTACACCAGGTTAAAGAAGAGAGAAACATTTCTCTATCAAATGTTACCCTCTGGATAACACTATTTCATGCACTGATCCCTGCCACAAGTCTAGATCTTTCATTTGAACTGCAGACACTTTGAGATTAACCCCTTCAAGCAATGAGGAAATGGAGAATCCATCATGTCCCTAGATAATGTTTGAAGCTTAATTAAAGTTTAAGACAGGATGAATCATTTCCCCTATAAATTGGCTATGCTTCTCCTTGCCAGATTATTATATACATGGTATGTTTGATTTCATGAATAGATTCAAAAGAGCACGCTATGCCTCCAGCAATGGCTCCAAGCAGTTTTATGAGGAAATGGTTTCCTAGTTTCCATAATTGCCCTCGAGTCTTTTCACTGCACTATAATAAGCATGAATTGTAATCTGCCATTCAACACCAAAGATGTTCCCAGCCTGATCACAGGGACCAGGATTTGGAAACAGATGATGTTTGCATTTTCAGGCTCCACTCCACAAAGAGGAGACTGTGGAGGAAAGGGACAGTTGTCAGACATACACAGATAAACAGACTGAAAAGAATCAGCCACACTTGCAGGAGTAAAATTAGGATTTGGGGATCATTTCTTAAGTCAGTAAGAAAAGTATGTGAGGTGAGTGAAATCATTTATATTCTTAAATTAATCATCTTTTCATGAATAGAGTATGAGTGAGGGATGTCCCTCCTCAGGACTTTAGCCTTGGCTAGTTTTGATTCCTATAGGGAACACTAGTGTCTCTTGGGCACTCGCCCAGTATTACTGGTGAGCTAGATCCCAGACACCAGACCCCACATCTGCTAAGAGTGTATATTTAGGCTATATCTATACAGACAGCAACACTTACTCTCAGATATCCTTGACATGCCTTGGAGTCACGTTGTAAAGCCCATAGTTGGCTTAAAATGTGACCTCAGTGTGAGCCACAAATTTTGGCAGACATGATTTAATAATTGTTAAGAGAAGACAGAACCAGTGGGCTGCACGATCTGGGGAGGGGTTCCATACCAGCACCGTACAGCTGAAGCAGGTCAGCTCCCAGAGCCCGAGTGCTTTCCTCACAGCCCCACTGGGGCAGGCAGCCGCCATTCCCCCTTCCACATCACTGATGAAAAAATAATAAATATCGGTCACAAATCAATCCTTGGAGACCTCAACTATAAATAGTCAACCGGATGATGTGCCAACAGGATTAATTTTCTTGATCTTTCAATGAATTGCTTCTACATTAGGTTCATCCAGCATACACCAATTTTGAACAATGCTGATCTTTTTACACAGTTATCATGCAGGACTGAGCAAAATGTCTTACAGAAATGTAAGTATATTATGTCATCACAATTCTCACAATAAAAATGAGTTGAATTCATTCATTATATTACTACCTGTTTATTCCTCATTAGCTATGCCACCGCAAAATTTTTCCCCTGATTATTTTCAGAAGTGGCTCCTATCTACTCAGCGTATTAAATTTTCCTTTTCTGAGCACTTGCTTCTCTGTTTACTGAATGTTATTTGTTTCTTTTAAAAGAACAGAGGCTGATGGTCATGCTTTTCTATTATTGTTCCCTACCCTGAAATGTGAGGAATTCTTCTATTTCTCTGTAGAACTCTGCACAGAGATTTTGTGGCAAATTATGAAACCTAGTTTAGAATTGGCTTTCTTTGCAAGGTTGCTAAGATTGCTGAAAGCTTCACAAGTCTATGCTGATTTTGGAATAAACCTTCACCAGTTCATGACTTTGAATGAAAATCATGCAATATGCAGACAGCTTGCCCAATTTTACCAGAGCTAGCAGGGATATTTTCAAAGAAAGTAAAATTGCATTAAAATATGCTACTTTCTGGAAGCCAAGTATTTTTCAGAGACCTATTCATTGCAACAAAGTCTTCCTCTAAATCCTTTTGCTGCTGTCAAGGGCAGGCAGGGAAAAACCTGGGTATTTATGAATCAGTTTCAATAAAGGGAAATGAGCTCAGACTTCTGCCTTCCTTATGGGCATCTTCATTTGAAATTCTCTCTGGAAATTGCATTAGTTTTCTTATGAGAAGGTCCCTATAATTTGCCTAATTATCAGCCTGACAGCTTTACATACAGCTTATATGCAGAAAATGAAAGGAATGATGAGGGAATTTCATGGAAGAGCTTTTATTTCCCCTGATAAAAATATCATCTCAACCTAATTTGCATGTTAACATTTCACATCACCCTCCATATCTTATCGGTGGAAATATACCCACTCTCATCTATTCCCATAAAAACAGAAAATGAGAATTGACATTTGTTCATCTTGTTCCAGCAAAGCGGCTCCAAAAAGAGTGAATTTGGGTCAGACTAAGAGTTGCCTGTCATAGAGATAGTCAGACTTTTAAACAGAAGTGATTTCTTTTAGAAACAGAGTTAAAAGGAGAAACATGATTGCATTTCTGCATCAAAAAATAAAAAATGGGACAACCTAGGAAAACAGGCAACAGGCCCTTTTTGTGGACCATGTCTTCGTAAATAGTGAGAGCCTGAGAGACAGGAAAACTGGGTCTTGCTAGTAAAGTGCTGCTACAACTAGGTGGTCATTCCTTACCCAGATTCTTAGAAGTGCCTTTTGACTTGCAAACCTTAGCAGTATTTGAACTTTTGAGAAGGCCGACAGCTACTGTAAACCAGTAGGACCTTGTGATGCTCATATCCTCAGGACTGCTGAATGGCAACCTGAGAAATAGGTTACTTGGAAAAGTTTCCAGTCACTCACTGTCTCATTTTCTCCCTCTCTAAAATCAACAGTACACCCATCCACAGATGAAGCGTTTAAGCACTACTGATGAAAAAGAGAGTGCAATGGCAAAGTTCTGTATTATTGATCACTTAATACTGATTGACAGCATATTTACAAATCCATAAACATTTAATTCAGTCCCAGTATCAAGGTTACTGGGTTTTTTATATTACTGTACTTCATCTAGTGACTAAAGAACATTTTGTATAACCCTGGACTAAAAATTGCATTGTCTCAGTCTCCTTCAATAAACCATTATCCATTTTATTTTAACTGAGTACTACGTGGCTGGAAGATGCACAGAAATGAAGAACTTAAAAGTCTGTATTCTGGGCTAAAAAAGAAAAAGCAAAAAAATTATGAAGAACCATGTAATTATATGCAGTTAACATTATTTGGGTTCTCAACTTTTGTGCTGCCCCATGCTTTCTATTTAAATTGCAATGTGTGCCACTAGCACACATTTTTTAGGTAACCAAGACACCATGGAAGAATTTGTCTCTACATCATAATACAAAATACAAAAAGTTCAGCTATATACTTGACAACAGTTTTCAGATTTCCTGATTTTTTTGTGTGCTTAGCTATATATCCTAAAATTTAAATACATGTGTTTTTACAGAGGATATGATATACATTCTCTTTAATATTTTAGTCTTTTCTGTTATGTACAGAGATTTCCAATCAGTTCTTTTAAACTTGCAGTGTGCATTTAATAGGAAAAGGACTACAAATACATTCTGCTTCTTGACACAAACAGTACCAGCAACATTCACATTCTCAAACAGAGATTTTCAAGTCAACTCAACAATAACACTTTAAGGATAATATACTTCCTTTATTTTCTTCCTTGGGAGAGATGGAAACACAAACACCATCTTAATTGATTCATAAGGACAGATTTAGAGTTATTGTTAAATGTGTCTGCAAAATACCACTTGGGAAAAAATAGGCAAGTGTCATTACACGTAGAGACTGCTATCCTGCTAGAGAATAACTCCAGAAATGGACAAGCTTAAACCATGTACATCCATACACATGGAGTAATTGCTGTTATTACTACACTTCCAGTGTGAGCATGGAAAGTGCTGATCCCAGTTGATATCCAGCATTCAAAATAATTTCCAAGTGAGCCTAAAATAGGCTTAATGAACGCTTTCAGAAAACTACTTCTGGTTTATATCTAAATAAATCGGTGGAAAAAAGTTAATTTAACCACAGTCCATACCATGACTTCAATCTCTGGAGAGATTTATATGTATGTATTTTTTTGCTTCTTGGCTCAACAATTAATCATCATTGTTTGTTTCATGGATAGTCTACACACATTATTTGGCTGCATCCAGCATGAGAAGTAAAAAACACTTTTGCAATGAATAGTTGAAGTAAGGCAGATACCATGTAAATAAGATGCTGGGAAACACAAAGCAGCAAGTTATGACGCTACATACATAAAAACAAGCTGGGCTTTGGAAAGCCACCTCATGCAAAGCTGCAATGTTTCTTTGGTTCTAGTCAAGTACTGAGTCTCTTGAAGTAAGAAATGCACGTCCATCAGTGTTATCTAGTCTTTCTATAGGCATAGCACATAAAACGACTATTGCCATTATTTATAATTATTTAATTCCAGTCTTCTCTCCAATGCTTCACTTTGCTTTAAAGATTGATCAATTCTAGTGCAAGTTAATACAACTGGTATTTTATAGTAAAAGCAAGTTTCCCTTGCTGTTCCCACTCTGTGCTCAGAAATCTTGACAAACTGGCATACATCAAAAGCAGCAATGTTCATTTTAGATTGCTACTGCTCAAATATCAGGTGAACCTTCACAAATCTTTTTAAATTATGAATTAATTTCAACATATGTTCAGCACACAAGTGTTATTTATTAAAATTTACCTGCATTCAATAATTTCTATTTGGTAATCATTATTGTGCAGTGTTCCCTGGAAAAACGCCTCCAGACTGCAGAGTCTCAATAGATAGCTATGTAATAATTTTCTGGCACTAGAAAATGCCTTTCTAGGTTTACACACTAAGTACGTGGTTAAACTCAAAACACTAAAATTTCAGCTTTGTGAAGAAATCAGTGGTTTGCAGGATGGAGGAAGGCTTGTTCAATAATCCAATTGAGTTGACAGGAACTAGGCATCTTCAGGCAAGCATATCATCCTCTTAAAACATTTTCAACTTCAATTTCAGGCTTCCTACATGAAATAAATCTGGGAGGTCCTATAGCCATTGTTAGAAAGAGGCTTCTGTGGTCATGACAGTCTTCTCAAGCCATCAGAGAAATTTCATATGAAGATACTAGAGGGGAAGAACCATAGAATCACAGAGTGGTTTGAGTTGGAAGGGACCTTTAAAGGGAAAAAATATAAGCAGGGACATCTTCAACTAGATCAGGTTGTTCAGAGCCCCGTCCAACCTGACCTTGAATGTTTCCAGGGATGCGGCATCCACAGCCTCTCTGGGCAACCTGTTCCAGTGTTTCACCGCCCTCGTTGTAAAAAATTTCTTCCTTATATCTAGACTGAATCTACCCTCTTTTAGTTTAAAACCGTTACCCCTTTTCCTGTCACTACAGGCCCTGCTAAAAAGTCTGTCCCTATCTTTCTTATAAACCCCCTTTAAGTATTGAAAGTCTGCAATAAGGTGTCCCTGGAGTCTTCTCTTTTCTCCTCTGTTTGACAAGCTCTCTGAGGCATGGAGGAGCACACCCTGGAGGCATCAGTCTCCTCTCTACCACCTGCCCAGATCTGGTAAGTCTGATCTTTCTAATCTGCCCAGGAAAAAATGGGGGTTCTGTCACAGCAAAATCACATTTTAATGAGCTGGTTTAAAGTCATTTTTATTTTAAATGCACAGGAGGAAAAAGCTCTCAGCTTTATCATAAATCTACACGGTTCAAGGGGAAAAAGGTGACTCTCCCACTGGTGCCGCTGTACATCATACTGAGCCTCACCCTCTGATCTGCCTGTGAAGTGAGTTACACTAATCCTAGGCTACCTGCCATTAGAGGAAACCTTGCTAGCAAGTCCTGCTGCAGCAGGCTCAAGTGCCTCATATGGACCTCCTACCAGGCAGGTATTAATCAATCAACGACAGCAATCCACATTAGACTTTTAAATGGGTGAGGGAAGAGTTGTTTCACTCAGTAACAAATTGCACAGAAGAGAAGAACAACCTACTGGTAATTGGTTGTAACTAATTAAGTAAGCTGAACACAGAGGCTACTAATGATAGCCAGTTGCTAAACAGCAAAACTGTTAATTGTAAAAGTTTCTGGAGCCTTTTGACATGATCTCTGGCAGGTTATATACAGAGCCACCTGGAGGAATAAATTAATTGCAGCTTTGCCATGTCCAGAAAGAAAATGGGTAGGAAAAATGCAATGCAGATTAAAAATGAAAAGGTGATTATCAGAATTAAATTAATCATTTTAAAAAGAACAGAGTCAGAGAGAGGACTTGATCAGCAGAAGCATGATGAAATAGGAGCCAGTGTTAGAGAACCTGTCTTAAGAAAGTTCCCTTAAGTAAAACGTGCCTTAAAAGCAGCAAGTGAACCCTCTTCAGTTATTCAGTATGGTCCCAGACAGCTATCTCCAACAGCAAAGCAGTGCTTCAAGTTCCATATACCTACCAATAATTCACAGGAAAAATTAAATATTAAAAGGAAACTTTTTTTTAACAGGCAAATTCTATTTGATGTGAAAGAAAAATATATAAAATAGATACCTTAATGACTCATATCTCTTTCTGTTTTTCTCCTAGATGTTCTCCAGCATTCATCCAACATGCTACTGTGAATCTGATACGTGATACACCAAGAACAAGAAGAGATTCAGTACACTGAACCAGGGTAATGTCCCAAGTGTCAGTCTGCCTAAATGCTTTTGCAGCAGGCACTGTGGTACACACAACACCCTAAGGCCTGTTATCTTTAGAAAAGAGTCAAACTCTTGTCTACTTTCAACATTTTGTGTGCACGTTATTTGAAACCTCACCAGTCTTTTCAGTATGATTTCTTTACCTGCTGCTCTAACAGATTATGTTTTCTGAAATGTTTTATACAGTTAACCCTGCAACACCATTAACAAGCTCAGGTATTTACAACTCTTCGAACTTTGCTTATGCAGTGGCCTCCATTACAATGTAAATATCAAACCAAGTTAAAACTTAATTATAACTCATGTTCAAAACACATCACTGCAACTTTCAGTGTAGAAAAAATTCTAGCCTACATTTCAGAGTATATAGTCTAATCTGTCACATCATAATAGAGATAAATCCTTGGAGGACATAACATTGCAGGTCTTGTTAGCAAGGACAAAAAAGAATGAAATGTAATCAGCCAGATGTAGTCTCTTGATGTTCCCTTGGAGCACTGAATTATCTAACATGGAGGAGTCTAAAGCCAAAAATGAAAGGTGAGGTTGTGTTATTTTTGTTTCCTCTCTTTTTTCCTTCTTGTCACAGCTGAACATGGTTCACATTTTACCTGATACACTTACAGGTAAACATTTACACCCACATTAGACTCCTAAAGCAGCTCACGTTTCTAAATTGCTCAGAAACCTACCAGCTCCCATTTCAGCTAACACTAACTTCAGATAACCATTATTTTGAACTTCTGCCAAAAAGTGTAACGTTTAACTGTCAGACAGTCACAAAATCTCCTATTACTTACTTGTCTCCTAAAGTGCATGACATTTTATTTTAAAGTGTTCTCATTATAGGTAGGTGTATGGTCAGGTATTACCTTCTCTGAGGTAGTACCACTTTGGCAAGGTTACCTGACTCCTGTTGCTCTTCCTATAAGCAAAATAATTGCCTCCCACTCTTTCAAGATTTACATGGTTTTCATAGAGCCTATTAAGTAATTTGCAGATGGCAAACGTTCCACCTCTCAGGAAAAGTGTTTGTATCCCCCATCATTTGAAGAAGCTGGGAGTCATCACATGACATGAGGATTCAATATGATAATGCAAATCTATCTTTTTCCCCTTCAGTCACTCTGTTACAATCTGGGGAATTATCTTGAGTATCAGGATTAAGAGATTTTGCTCAGGTTACTCCTCCAAGGAAGTAACATAAACTTTTTTCCAAGTAATAAAAGGATGATAGATCTCTCATCTTAATTCTTATAGATAAAATAACTTTTCTTTCAAAACAGTCATGCTTTGTATGCTTATCTTTATTAAATACGATTTTATGTTAGACATCTGAGAATATCTTCATGACCATCATGGCTTTTAAGAGAATCTTATCTATATAAGCACAGTTTGGAGGTCATCCTGAGTAGCAGATACACATTATCCAGCTACCTAGAATGAAATACAGTGATTTCTTTTCGTTTGAAAATTGTTACACGCTGCAATAGCTCTTAGTTGCTTATCTGGCTCTGTAGATGACTTGCCACACTGGAGTTGTCCCCATTTCCTATAAGGTAGTGTTCAGTCGATGTCATTATACTGCCCTCCTGGATCTTAACCAGGTAAATAACAGCAAGATAGTGTACAATCCAAAATCTGTGTGAGGACACTGAGAAATTGGCACGTTGCTGTAGAAAACTGGGTTTGGTCTGTCCAAATCTAATTGCTCTGGAATAATCTTGTTTGTATCATAAGGAGTCAGCAATCATTTGCATTGTATGTAAGTGAATGTGGCCTGAAATGCTCTTTCTGAGCCTTGATGATGCAATTTGAAGCAATGGGAGAAAAGTTTGGGATTGGTCCTTCAGAACTCATATCCAGAGCCACTGATCAGGAATTGCCTGTGAGACAGGAGAGCTGTCATTTGGCGTGGATAAGGCCTTATCCTGGGAACTCACAGGACTTTCCATGGCTAAGCAGAGCTGGCAGGTTAACACACCACCTAGCACATTCAGCCGGGCTGTCTGAAATGGCACAGCATAAACAGCAGAAAGATGAGTGATGAGGCACCCACACAAGCCTCAATTTTGGCTTCCAGCATGTTCACACCATCCTCTGCAAGGCCCCTGAGGACAGAGAATACCACCCACTGTACACCAGCAAGTCTATTCTGCAAATCATCTGGACACATGCAATAATACAATAAATTGCCCTCTGAGCAACCCAGGGACCGATTTCCAGCGAATTCCATTGTTTTAGCTGACTGAGTTTTAACTAAAATACACTGAGGAAATGCTCTGAATGAAGTGTGCTTTGCCACGCTTCATTAGGCAGCAGAGTATTTCTAGCACAGAGAAGACGTGAAGCCGTGAAGAATTAGGCCCCCAGTGGCTTGGGCAATTGCCTCACGCATATTTCCAATGTACTCCTCTGAGTTCAAATGCCACCTTTTGGGGTTTTTTTTCTTTCCACAAGGGGATAGATGATGTCTTTTCATTTACTGAACTAATCTACTTCTATGAAATTTATAGTCTTTGGCTGAATCCACACCAGTAATCTTAAGAGGGACAGAGGATAGGCTTAAGGACTGGCACATGTACATCCATACTGTTTAATTATCAAGACATTATCTGGCACATTTTTTTCTGGTGACAATTAACTCCTACCAGGCAAAGTTTGGGCATCATTTTGGGAAGAAGCAATTCCAAAATACAGTAAAAGGACAAGCAAAAGAGAGTTTAGACATGTGAACATGAGTTTTGGCTAGTTTAATTATTACTAAAGATTGATGGTTTTTAAATTATCACCCTTCAAGTCAAACATAAGCTCTTAAGAGGGTGAACTCACACAAACTCTCCCATCTGGCAATATAAACATGTAAAGCCCAACTGTTTAAAAATATATCAAAAGAGTAGAAACACTTCTTGGCACCCCAATACTAAAGTGGGGGGTTTTTCCAATAAAAATGATTGATTTCTCAGTGTTTCAGGAGGCCATTACATGCCATTCCCAGATTAACAGATTAGAATCACTAGCTTCAATAATCAAATTAGTTATTGAAGAAAAAAAATGTACTTTTATAGCTTCTTTTATTTGCAGTACTTTACCAAGTCTTTACTGTCTTTATTTTATGGATAGAAAAACTAGGAAAAGTGAAATGACATCCCAGATTTATCCAGCAGATGAGTTGGCTGAAAGTAGGGTATGCTCCCCTTTCTTAGATGTTTACTTTCTCTTTCTCTCCTGCATCTAGGAGCTGATAATCTTTCTCTTCCATAATTACTGATTCCTTTTTGGGGTGTAACTGCCCTTCATTCATGCAACTAATATTGTTAAACCTGAAACTACTTTTCCCAGTCTCTAGCTCCAAGTTTTCCCTGTCTACCTCAGCACTAAGGGCTGGTTCATCTGTAAGCTTACATGCATTTTCCAGTTACATGAGTTAGTCTAATAAATTACAACACCTCTCTTATGGCCTTAGTTCAACACTGCTACCAACCTACCAGAAAGCCTACTTAACAACTGGATGCACAGATACCAGCACTGAAGGTAGGTCTTGACAAAACATAGATATCCTTGATAATCCTTGATGATCCTTGGCGGAGGAACCCAGACATCACGACTGAACTGAGATTTGCTGAAGGCCACGTAATATTTCAGTCATATTGTCAAGAATTCAGCCCAGACTACAGTCTGCAGTCTTAATCTCAGGAATATCTGTTGTTTAACAGTGACAGATGAGAATAACCCCTTATCACTCAAAGAGTCTTTTGCAAGTCTTTCTCATTACAGTTTTGTGAAGAGAAGTGTTGGAAGTGTTAGACGTCTGAGAAACCTTGATCTGTTTCTTCTGCAGTTGAGTAGAAAGACTTTGGCTCACATTAGAAAGCTGATTTTTAAAACAACCAGCCACATGCATGGTAGCTGCATCAGGTAAGGCTGTAACAGCTGGAGGCCGGATAAATGTGAGTAAACCTCCACAAGCCTTTTGCATCACTCTTGTCCTTTCCCTTCTCCAGTCATGCTTCCCAGCCTGCTTGCTGACACACAGCAGAGTGGAAGGATGGGTTAAATGCTGCAATACTGATGAGTTTTTAGCAGCATAGGAGAAAGAACAAGAAAGTCAATACCTATCTTGTAAAGACTATAACCTAGCTGCAGCCTATGAGTGTATAATTGTACTTACCAGTAATATGTCTGATTCATATTCTTGAAAAGTCCATTTTTTTGGAGGTAACTAAAAGGTAACTAAAGGTACTGTCTTAAAGTAACTAAAGAACTGTATGACGTATTACCTTTGAGAACATGATGCAGAACAAGCTCATCATTGATTTTTGTTTCACTGTTTCTTTCTGTTCAAAAAATTGTGTAGCTAAAAATAGTTTAACTTCTACTCAGGTCAGCTGGGGAGAGAACTTTAACTACTTTCCATCTCCAATAATACAAGGCATTTTTCTCATAATTTTTTCTTTACGTTGCATTTGGATACACTCATAATTACCCATTCTGTCCTGTGATTAGCAGCACTCCCCAGCCCTTATTTACTCCTTACAGGTGCACTTCTTACAGATTCTGGAAATGAATTATCATGCAAGGAAGTCAATAAAAATTTTCGCATGATCATCTTCCATAAGGTTTAGGGAAGGCCTCAAATGATGTTTCTCCTAGGTTCTTTCCCTCAGGGACCACTAAGAATTAGGTCTGAAAGCTGTACCCATTACTAAAATCTCTCAGAGCACAACAGAACCACTTGGTTATACAGAACACAAGCTTATAGGGACTCATGGCAAAAATATTAAAGAAGGCATGAGTGGAGACAGGGTGTCAATCTATATGTGAATACCAGAAGAAACATGACTCCAAGGACACCAGTCCCAGTGGCAAAATTGAGGGAAGTGCTGTTTTTGTCACAACCACCAGGCCAGTGCTCCTGATGACCCCCCAGACCCCACAATCCCCACACCAGCAGGCTAGCTAGAAGGCTGCAGCACATCACAGATACCTATCTTTTTGTGTTAGATGAACAGCAACAGACATGTCAAACATATTTTACACAAGGAAAAACAGTCAATGGACAGCAATGTGATGTACTATTTATGAAAGGTGAAGTAAACACAAACCCGAGGCAATTTGCTTCATAACAACTGATGGCTTCTAAGGGATAGAAAAGGAATGCACAAAAATTATCTTGAAGTCTCCTATCAAGAACAACCACAAAAATCTGATGAAGATTTGATAACCAGAGCCACTTGCCCTCTATGATCAGACCACATGGACTTACACACTTTGAAGTTGATGAGTTTGTGGGTGTTCGAGAGTGAATGCATAAAATCACCTTGCTTAAAGACTTTGTAAATAAAAATCACATTCCTCTTCCAAAAGATCTTGCACTGAATTTTGCTGTGTTTATTTCCCCACAACTAAGAGTCAGAGACCTGTATGCCTGGAATTTTTCTGCAGTTGGGTTTGAAAATGCAGAGCAGGATGACTGGAGCAAATGGCTTCACAGCAATACAGAGCCTGTTCCTTATGTACAGAGAAGAATGGTATTGACTTCTCTCCATCCCTGTTGGGGTGCAGCCCCACAAGGGCTGAGAGAAAGAGTAGGCCCTAAGTCTGGTTATTCCCAAGCTTTCCCTGCACTCACCTCCTCCATTTTAAGAAGACATCCCTGCTCCTTTAATCTACCCTGACACTTCAGGAAAAAAATCTGAGTACTAAAAACTTGATTAAATTCTCTTGTGGTACTTTTTCTTGCTTACAGAAGGGAACATGCAGTGTTGAGGCCCATACTTGCTTCTTCTTACCACCTGGCAACAATCTCTGTGGAAAATCCCCTGCAACATCTAGCTTTGGCACTGCTAGTCTGGAAGAAATTTTGTCAATGAGAGTAATGATTTTGAGATTAATTGGCTTATAGATAAAACTAAACTGACTCTGAGAATGAATACTGCAAAGGACTGTCTCATTAACTCTTGCACTGAAATTAATCAAGAATGTACACACTTGTTCTAGTGCATGGGTTAAAATTATTCTGCATATATCATTGTGCATAGTTAAACAATGATGTCTTTCAATCAGGAAGATTGTTTCTACTCCAAGGTATTTGCCAGGGGTATTTTTATACTGACCATGACGAACTACTGTAAATAGGGTAAAACACAACAGGGAAACCTACTACTTGATTCTGTTTTTTTCACTCCAGTTGTAACTATAATGCCTCTGTGAACATCCATGTAACCTGAGGTAATAATCTTACTCAGTGTCAATAACTTCTTCATAAAAGCAAGCCTCTGCTGTAGCCCTTGTCATTTATGATGTGAAGAAAAGGCTGGAACAGGCTATATTTAGCAGCTTTGTGCCTAGAAACATCAGATCCAGAAATAAACAGTTGCCTTTGGTTTCCGCAACTGAAATGCCATCTGTGTACCCCATTGGAGCTCCCTAAAATGGTAGTCCTTGTTTAGTTATAGCATGGCTCTGTCTGTACTGGATTACCGTGGTCGTGTTTGGAGAGTGATGCTAGGATAACACAGATTATCAGCTGTCCCCTCTGCATCTATCACTTGAAATTGAAAAGCAACCATCACAAGTGGCCTCAGGGTATGTACCAGTAATGCAAGGCATGAAGAAAGCCAACAATCAGACTAGAAGAGGCTACCTCTTTAGGAAAGCTTCAGAGGAAATCTAGAACAAATGAAAAAACAGATTTAAAAAGAAAAGTTAAAAATTGCTGAGGATAGTTGTACAGTGTTCTAAACTGTCTTCTAACTGCTACAGAACAAACAAACAAGCAGAAAAAATGGGTTTGTGTGATAATCAATCCAAGTTCACATTTCCATCTGTGTCAGCTAAATATGCTCTTCACCTATTCCTCACCACCTCTGTTCTTCTGAAAGGTCAAGACAGCCTCCAACCTCCTTGAGGACTCACCTGGTCTTACAGGACAAGTAGAAATGTAGAAGTGAAAACAAAAGAGTTTGCTCTGCGGTTGGTTGTTGCCTGGACTTTTGGGTCTTCTGAAATTCCTGCACAGCCTGAGACCCCTTATCAACAGCACATTAAAGGGTGGAGGGCTTCCCCTCTCTCTCAGTCTCCGTGGTGCTTTGCAAAACATTTACTTACCAATGCAACAGAGTGCAGCCATGACTGGGGCTACCCCTGGCCAGACTTTCACCTCACGGTCACGAACTGTGACTTAGGCTACAGGCCCTTCCGACAATTCTTACATCTGTCCCTGTGCACACTGCCTGAGGCTGCAACCCAGCCCTCACTGGGAGATAACTGGGACTGTGTGCTTCTGACCCCCACCAGGAGCCAGCTGCACATGAAGGCCAGGCCAGGAGGGAGCCCTGGCTGCACACCGCAACTCAGCGGCCGTCTGAGAGCAGGTGATTGCTCCTTCCTGTTACTTGCTGTGAAGAAATTACCAGTTTCTGAGATTAAGAGGGTGGATTTTGGCTTCCTGATACGTAATTCCTTTTGTTTAAAAGTTTTGTGCCTGTTATTAGGGGCTGTGTCTTTTAGCCCTAAACAGCAGAAGGTAAAATATCTTTCCAGGGTCATGTCTATATGCTGTATGTGCCTGTATGAGAAGACAGTCTGCTGAATCCAGCTTCCCTTGGACAGTTTTGAGTTAGAGTTTGGCACCAAGGAACACCCCAACAATCGCTCATGTAACGTTCCTGTCACATAGTCCCTTCCTTCCAGTCCTCCTAAAACCCCATCTGCAGGGTTTGCTTCCTCAGCTCAGGCTGCAGAGACTCCAGTTTCAGGTCTGCTGGACTCTCCAGCACTGTCTTCACCAGCTCTTACCATGTGGAAGTCATTGGACAACCTACATGTCCCTCAAGTGATTTCTCCCACCTTGCAGGCTCTCCCCTCTGAAGCAACTGCTTGTAGTCCTATTGGCATCTGTCTCCACAAAATGCAAGGAACTCATGCCTGTTGAGTCACATGCATTTCTGGATGTATTTTTTTTTCCTTTTGCATTTCTCTTCCTGCCCTGAGAATACCTCTTTTTTGTGCCAAAGTCACCAGCTCACAGAAGAACAGGACAGCACAGAAGAAAGAAGTCTGAAACAGACCCCACCAAGGCAGGACTCCACACCTACACGTCCCACCAAGATTTCTGACATGTAATGGTGCTCTACCTGACATCCTCATGAGAAGTGGAAGCTGCAAGTAAATTAATTTCCCATCTTGCGCACATGAGGAACAGAGCTTGTGCAGGACTTGACTCTCAAGTGCAGGGAGACCTACTACCTCCAGTTCAGCATCCATCATATATTAGTAGCTTTTAAAATTCTCTGTCTAGCAGATGTGCAGCTGATTTGCAGAGCACCACAGCAGAGCAACGTGTACATTTTGCTAGCTCACTAGCAGTAAAATCAAATTAACAACCCAGAAAGAACATTAATTTAGCTTTTTCAAAATAAGACTTTTGCTGGAAGCCACAACAATCACCAGTTCAAATCTCCAGCTTTTAGCAGGTAAAATTCCTGCCTGAAGAGATTGATCTGTGTAAATCAGCTTGCTTTCTTTTTTCTTTTAAAATTAAAGTCATTTCTCACTTTTCCCTTAAAAATAATTAAATGTTATTGTTTGTCAAACTTATTTAAGATTTTTTTCCTGTCTCTTTGCCTACCACATCTCTCTCTGACATTCTTTCCCTTTAGGTCTTAATTATTCTCAAGTATTACATCATTAACATTGTTACTTATGCACCAATAGCAGTACAGATATGTTAAGTCTTGTTTTTTCCTATTTGCTCTCTGAATTATCACATTAAAAAATAAATAAATAAAGGCTTACCAAGGCCTCCTCTCTTCCTGACCCTTCTTGTTGTTTTGATTAGTTTTTGAGTGTAGACATTTATAAACAGATTTCATTAGCTTATGAGACCTGATGTTAGATGTATTTCCACATTGGAAAAGAAAGTTCAGGACAGGGAGAAGCTTACTCATAGACCGTATTAAAGAACACGGTGACTGTCCCTACAGAAGCAGGCAGTCTGGATGGCACATGAGCCTTTGCAAACTGCTGCCCTATACTGGAAACAGACAGCCAATTAATGATGGCCTGTTTATGCAATACATGTGTAAGCTGTTAGTGAACCAGTGGCTGTGCTCTTGCATACACCCAGTGTGTGAAGTGACATCACTTCTCTTAGAGTACTTCTTAAGAAGTACTTCTTGACATTTTCTTTGGACACAAGGGACATGACATAACTCTCCTTCCTGACTGGGTGAGAAAAGCACAGGTCCCCAAAGCAAAAATGTGCCTTCACAAATGATCCTTCCACAGACTTCCCCCAGCACTACCACAGTGCAGAGAGCTGTGCTGTGTAATAACACAGCTCTCCTCCTCTACTTCCCATCCTCCTTTTTCTTTATTAGCTGATATTCTTTGCATTACAGGAGTTTGCAAAAGTCCAGCCTAGATCAGGACTGTGTTTTTCAGGATGGTGTACAAATACCTAACAGGAGACAGTCTCTACCCTCAGAATCTCAAATTTACGCTGAAAACTTACAGGAAAAGGGGAAAGCATCACCAACCCTATATCACAGAAGCTATTGGTCACAGGTAACGCAACTTGTAGCAACACTGAAGAATGAACCTTAGACAGAATTTCACTATCAATTTAAGTGGGCATTGGCATTTATCACTGGCATAAACAGCCTTGTATCTGCCCTTTCCCTGACTTCTTGGCTTGGTAGCACTTCAGCCCTCCACATATTTATGATGAAACTAACATTTTTGCATCACAGAGTGAAAGAATTCTGATGTAAAACTAAGAGGCAAAAGCAAGAAGATGTTTATTATGCTTCACTTCACTGGGGAGGCCCATCGAGAAACCATACAATTGCTTTCACTGGCATGAGGAAAGAGAGAGGAACAAGAACTCAAGGGCAAAACTGTTTTCTAGAGGCAGTACTAATTTATGCAAGCTTGTGGCCATGGTCAAGTTGTCCTGCTTTCTTAGCCAGGAGACAAGTTTTCTAATGCAAAGGAACATGAATTCTGCCATCCCTTACTGGCGTGTCTGCAGCACGGCAAGGCAAACCTGTGCCAAGCTTCAGTCTGTGCAAATGAAGTACCAGTAGGAGGAAAACTATGCAATTCATGGGAGAACTGATTACACAGGATCTGCATAAGTTTGTAAATGGAGTGCTTACTACCACAATGAACACAGTGGGTTCTCACTGTACAGTAGACATGGTATCTGTATACGTAAGAGTTCTGTTAAAGCCTCACAGGGCTCTCACGCATTAATGCAGTACTCACCAGTAAGAAGAAATATTAGTAGGCATGCTTGTGAAGACTTTATCCTTAAAAATCATCAGAAGGAAATTTACAGTCCAAGTAAGAAAAAAAACCAGAAAGGTGTTATTTGCAGAAATTATATTGCCTGCTAGGACAGTTTATCAGCAGTCACTCCATCCAGGATCCTCTCCATGGGTCTTGGACACAGAATGCTGCAGTGCAGCCCCAGTCTTTGTCTGAAGTCTTTTGTGCTCACAGGTGTCAAAGCAACGCTATTCCTGTTTCCAAAATATAGTCCTGAGGATCGCAGAAAATGAGTGCACAAAAAATTATTTCACATGTCTGCAAAATTATACTTCTGTCCTGGGTCTCACCACATTATATGTCAATGTAGTGCAAGACATCTGTTGCTGGGCTTGCTGCCAAGTCCGCAGGACTCAGTGCGAAACCAAAGTTGTGAAAGATACAGTTATGGAGCTATAATAATTTTATTTTCTGGATCCTGCAACATTCTGTTTCTTTAGGACCACTGGGGACAGCAGTCTTTTCAGCTAACCTACTGCTCTGGAAAAGTGCCCATCCTGTATTGCCTGGCAGGAATTCTGATTTTGGTCCTTTTCATTTCCTTCCTATTTATCCCTTCCACTTCCCCATCTGAAACACAAAATAATTCAGAAGAAATAAACAGCCCATATGCTGTGCACAGAAAATATATAGAGTGTCTTTGCACAGCTCTAGGATGAAATTGTTCATTTATGAAGTGAAACCTTGGTCAACAGTCCCATACAAAGTGGATAGGTGTCTTTTTTGCAGCAAGGCAGAAATTATTAGTGAACATGTACTATTGGGATGTGTGAAAGGAGAACAGTAAATGCCCCAAGCGTTTCCCAAAGTATCTTACAGATTCCTGCTGAGGAGGTGGTTCAGGGATAAGTTTCACAGATGGAAGAGAATCAGCTGAAATCTACAAGGATCCAGCACTTTGCTGAATGTGTTGACATGAATTGTCTGTAGACTATGATTTCTTTTTTCATGCCTCCCTCCATTTTAGTAGCCTTTCCTCAAGATTTATAGTCATATAAACAAGTTCACCTCTTCCACTGACCTCATCCTTCCAATCCCTCTCCAACTGCTCACTTTAGTGCCGGTGTAATTATCTCCCAAAAATATAAATAGACAAATGGTAGAGAGGCATGCAGAGAAGTCATTCTGAAGTATTGTCTGAACCTGTTAGTGTTCTGCAAAACACTTCTGTAATGAAAGACATTCCATAATGTTGCAAATCAGAAAAGAAGATCTCAGTCAAGCTGCATAAGGTCTCTCCTTTCCTTCCTACTGTGCCCATATGCTTTTTCAGACAGAACAGCCTGGCCCCTGTATTATGGGCCTTTGGGGCTTGGGTTTGTTTGTTTTTCTAGAAATGGGTCCATTAACAAAGGTGTGAGAAAGATTCACTGGGTCATGGGTTGGGATTCACACGTGACGCTGGCTAGGAGACAGACAGAACTGACCATAGAGGAGATTAACCACTAAATTTAGGGGGAACAAGGCCATCCCAAAGATGGACAAAGTGGCCATAAAAGGGACCTAACCATAACCATCTCCTCTGGTTTGTAAAACCCTCTTTCTCCCATCAGTTCAGAGCGCTCAAGAGAGCATATTTATCAAAGACAGACCCCAAAATGAAAGAGTACGTAAAAAGTGGAGCAAAAAAAGAGCTTACAACTCTAAAACACATTTTAGTTTAGAGGTGCAGGATGCTCTTCAGATGCTGCTTGAATGGCTAATTTATAGCCAATGCTCAAACCAACATCTGCCATCTGGGACATTTAATTCTGCTGGGAATCTAAGGAACCAGAAAAGCCTTGTTAGTTTCAACATGCCTCTATTATGTTTTTCTTTTGAATCTTTGTACTATAACATCTGTAACCTGTGTGTCTGCCTTTTTTTCCTAATAAAGGTACATAATAGCACTGTAGAAACAGCACCAACATTAGCCTTACAAAATATCAAACATGAAGGTGTTGTTGACACCATGCTATTGTGATGTATTTTTATGATGATTTGAGAAATGCAGTGCTTATCTCTGAGAACTGAATTTTCAGTAGTATTGCTCCACTGCAGAATTGCTCAGTCCTCTTCCTTTGTAAGAGCAGTGGAAAGACCAGTCACAAGAAAAATGCATTTAATTTTGCTGTGCAAGTGAGTTTCTAAAGTGATTCTTTTATCCAGAAATTAAAAACAAACAGTTAAAAAGAGAAAATGCTCATCTTGCAGTATCAGGACAAGCAAATTTATCAAAAGGACAATTTTACAGAAGTTATCCTGGCTCTGACCTCAGGCATGTTTAGACCAATATACTGCTCAATACTGTAGATTTCAGATGAACGCTAATAAACTTCTAACATACACAGTGATAAAATAATTTGCCACTAAGGGAAGGTTTTTAACCCCATCCAGTTAAATTAAACTCACTTCCTACACTTCAGGAATTTCTAGAGAGCAGCTGACAAAGATCTGTCCATATAACAACCAAAAATATGCTAACCTTTCTGAGAACTCTGGATTTATAAATTCACAAGCTTTAATTTATTTGTTACCATTCAAAAAGAAACTGTACCTTTCTGCTCACTTTAAATATATTGTGTCCAATTCCATGAAACATCCCATATATCCAGATTACCTTTGGGGGAAAAAAAGGAAACATGAGCACTGAGAATGTTTGCACCATTTCCTGTGTTATTTCTACTAAGTCTTATTTGTTTCCCCTTTCAGCTACACAGCTCCTTCTTAGGCTCCCCATGAACTAGTCCACAACTTATTCCCCGCTTCCCATAAACCATCTGGGAGGCTGGAAAGCAAGGAGAGCACCACCACCACCCTTTTTAACAGATTGCAGCATTCCTACATCAGCTGATCTCCAAAAATATGGGATAGAGAGGATTTCCACAGAACTTTAAGCCATGCTGCCCCAGAAGGTGCAGGTAAGGAGTAGTCTCATGGGGGTCTTTTATATCTTCTTCAAAGCTCCTGAAGCTGCTAGTGAAAGAAAGTGCTACAGATTCACTCCCCAATAACCCATATAAAACCATGAAAATAAAACTGAGTTACCTATTTGAACATGAAGCTTGTGCATGTTGTTAAAAAACCCCAGATTTCAAGCCTAGATCTGCGACTTGTCAGAGACAGGCTGGCATCACATTGTTTCCAGGAATGTGAAATATAAAAATAATTCACCAGACTAATTGGACAACATGTAAGTCAGCAATTTTTCAGCTTTTGTGATGTGGGTTCTAACAAAAGTGATGAAGCTGTGATACAGATATGCTCTATGATGCTTCATTTAACACTACCAGTTATTAATACTGTGAAAGACTGTCTAAAATACACAGACATCTTAGAGGGATGTACTAATTTAACCCATTCAAGGTTCTGGTTTTCTGGTTGCAGACACTGGTTTCCACTGTCCTGCAATAAACCGTAAATTACTCCCTGATCCTAGGTGTTGTTACATCTTGAAGGATGGATATATGAATCTGCTCTTTTTTTTATTATCTACACCTAATCTACAAATGGATCTGTTAGGGATGTGGTAACAAATTTCAGCTCTTTCTTGGCAGAGGTTATAGATCCCAGGTGCTTTGCTGCACTTCTGTGAAGCTTCAGAGTATGCTTCCTGCTGATATGCTGCAAGTGAATTAATGCTTCTTAGATGGAAAGCACAGAGATAAAGAGAGAAGTCAGATAAACTATTATAATAATTTTCTGCTTGTATTTCCAAGAGGCAGCAAATAAGGTGCTGGACATAAGATGGGAATATATATAGGATTGTTCTACAGCACTCTGTTCATCACAGCTGAAGGGAAAAACACCGACAGTGTCTCAAAACTGAGTAAAATTGGGGAGCGTAATAAGTGCATCAGGAGTGTACTTTGCTACTATCTCATTGGTGTACAACAATGCTCTATGAAAACTGGGAGAGAAAGCAGCTTTCTTCTGTTACTGTGGACCCACTGTGAGGAATTGCTCATTAATCATGAAGGATACCACAGAGTAGAGGTATTTTATGAAACAGAGTCGTCTATTTCATAAGAGCAAGCATTTGATGAAAATCTGTTGTGTTCAAACGGTGTTATAACATTTTGCAGCAGTGGAGGATTTATCCCACCCTTTTTATACTTTTTTTTTTTTTTAAAGGGTTATTCAGTATCTTCCATCTGTACAGCTGTTACTCATTCCACCCTCCCTACAATTATTTTAGCATGTCTGTAATCTTCACTTAAGGCAAGGCAAGAGCTCAGTTTCCCTTTTGCTAGGCCTGGACTGTCTGATGGTGATAGGCCCAGCACAGTGCTTTCCCACAGACAGGACAGTCAGTGCAAGGAGAAAAACGAGTTCTTTCAGGGACAATGACCATCTTTCCACTGTGCTTTGCTGAGGTTTATTCTTCCCTATATATCTGGTCTTGACTTGCAAGATACCACAGGAAGATAAAGAGTTGCATACAAGTACAGAGCTGGCAGCCTTCTCAGCTGAGCTGGGGTCAGCTGCACCACAGTGTGGAGTAGGGACAGACATTTCTTGTCAACGCATAGAGCAAACCTGGGAGGAAAAGCCTTTGTCTTTTGGCCACAGGCAGATCACAAATCGTATTCGAAATCTTTGCGTTACAAAAGCACTGAAGCCCAGATAACCCATTTAAAATACGAGGTGCCAGATATTAGACTGTGACTGATATTTGCAGGAAGTGAACTGGCACAGCGTTAGGAAGATGAAGCATTTCTAAAGGTGGCACTAGCTTCCCTCTGAACTCAACTTCTGTTTGAGTTGGCCTAGTAATTTTGTGTTGTCTTTACCTTACTTGTCTTGGCTGCAGGAGAGGGTTGTTCTGTAGACACAACTCTGTACATGGTTCGACTTTTTTGTTATACACATGGGATTGAACGATTGTGTGTACCTTTTTACATTAATGGAACTAGTCTTCCTGCAGATACTCTGCAAGTTGAGAAGATGCATACTCCATATATTTGACAGAGGCAGTAGCAGGCCAAGGTCCAGGCACCATGGCTAGGTCTAACCCACCTAGTGAGTTAGGAATAAGCAATGAGATGTTGACACCAGGCCTAGAAAGAATTAGGACTCATACCAACTAAGCACACAAAAAACTCCTGCACTTAAACAGAACTGGAACTTCTGTTGTTGAGGAACATCTCTTTGACCCTTGCAATACCAAAACTAACATACCCATGTCAAAACTAGCAACTGTTTGAAAGAACTGCACTGCCCTGCAACTACCTGTCAACTCTTGTCCAGATAAAGCCCAAATTCTTCATTTTTCCTACCCATTATCAAATTTTCTACTCTTTTTTCTGACTGTATATCAGAATTGCTTCTCCATGAGCCAGCCAGTTTATAACCACAGAATATACAGATATCCATAGCCTCCATGACATACAGAGAAAATTAATATTTTGCAAAGCATAGGACTGAGCTTACTAAACATTTTTTCTCAGTAAATTAGTTTAATATTTGGCCTCTAAACCACCTTGGGAGTATGAAAGCTGGGAAATGGTATACCTAGGAATTGTTCAAGGCCAAACTCTGCAGTCAGCCACTGTAATGTAAAAAGTATGTGCACATGACCTCTCCTGGACTGACACAGCCCAGATCTCATCAAGATTCTTACTGTAGCAATATTTCATTCTCTTCAGAAGAACTGTTCTGTCACACAATGCACAATGCTTCCAGCTGGCTTGAATGAGCTGTATGCACAATGCTTGCTGCTGATTCCTTTCCATAGCCTTTTACCTTTTGGTCATGGGCAATGAAGTCAATGAATCTGAAGTGTCTTTCCTGAGTGTTTTATAAAGACATAACACAGTGCCACAATTACAATAAACAAAGGAAAAAAATGGTGTTCATGTGTTTATTATATTGCCTACAACAGCTTGCAGAACAATCAGTTCTCTCCATTTTCTTTCACTACCTCCTCCTCCATCTCTTCATTAAGTCAGTGAGCTTCTTCTGACCCTTCCCACCCCTCTGCTATGAATAAATGGAAAACCTCTTCAAAAGCTTGGTACGACAGATTCTGCTTTCTCGAACACTAATGTGCATGTAACCTGCTGGGTGATGTTTTGTAGAAATAATGATGAAATATTCATGGGAGCATGATGACAACAAATAAATAGAGCAAAGAGAGATTACAAAGCAAGACAAGAGGTCATTTATCACATTATTCTAAGCCAAAAAAAGAAGTAACAATACAGTCTTCCAAAGCCTGCTGGGTGAAGCATGAGCCTTCAGTTAGGCCTATTGGTTTCAGATTCCTTTCTATTGCCATAGCAAATCAATCTGGTGGCCTCTGCTTGCTCCTTAGTATGGTACCTACCACTGTAAAACCTCCTGAGTATAAAAATGGATAGACCTTGCACTATAGACAAGTGTCTGTCTAGATAAGGCTGAATAATAACATATGTAGCAAGACTAATAGCTCAAAACCAAAACTAACATGAATGAGAAAATATTGCCATGGAAATGACCCAGAAATCAGGGTAACAGTCATGGAATCTTTGGCAAAGTCTGAAAGGAGTGGAGGGGCTCCTTTCAGAAAGACATTTAAAAGTTTATTCACCCATACTTCTTAGGCAAGCAAAAAAACATTGTCAACAGAGTATTTTTTCTCTGGAAATTCCTAAAACTTCACAGTTGCCAGAGAACAAAGTGGGACTCCAATTTTTAAGTAGTGATTCCCACTCACACAAAGTAGATTCAAAGCACTAAGCAATCAGGACGGTAACACTTTTACAAGGGCTTTGCAGAGGTGTAAATGAGTCTAAATAAAGACCATGGCACCTGAAGTGCAGACAGCAGTTAGCTGGGAGGGTATGGGAGCAGGTTGCCCTTGTCTTCGCTACTGCAAAGTCACAGCATTTTTATCACAGATTTGATTCATCCCATTTATTGCCTAAAACGATAAAATGTTTTATAAAGCAAAGACTGTGAAAATTCCATCTACTGCTTAATCAGAGCTGTGCTTATGTGAAACCTTTGACTGCACTTTAAAAAACAATGTTTTTTTGTTCTCCGTTTTATAAAATCATAGAGCCACTTCCCAGAGCAGTGGCAGGAGGCAGGGGCCCCGGGAAGCCCCTTGATCACCACCTGCACAGATCAGGAGCTCAGCTCTGGACTTGCATCCCCCAAGGATGAAGACCCCTGGGACCTCAGGGCAGCTTCTCCAGGGCTTGGCTGTTATCATTGGAAAGCAAAAGGAGTTTCTTATATGCAGTCAGGCACTACTGTAAAGAGCTTGTCCCTGTCCCCATCTCATTGGTCCCCTCCCCATAGGCACCAAGGTGCTGATAAGTGCCCTGAAGCTCTCTCTGTTCCCAGCTGAATGAGTCCAGTGCCACAGCCTTGGTGTTGCCTGCAAACCTGACACAGTGCCCTTCACGATCTCCTCAGCTCACACTGGAGTCGGTAACGAGGACAGGCCCCAGGGCAGATCCTGCAGGACACCATCAGGACCAGCCTCCAAGTATAAATGGCCCAGTGACCACCACCTCAGAGCTCAACCACCCAACCGGGTATTTACCCAGCTGGTGGAACACCCACCCAGACTTTAACGTACAGCATGGATTCAAGGACATTGAAGGAGCCTGTTGTAAGCCTTGCCAAAACCAGCATAAATTATATCCTCTGTTCTCCACTTGTCCACAGATCTGATCATTTTATTACACAACCAGCTGGTTCGCGCATGATTGACCCCTGGTTAATGATGCTGACTGTCCCTATCACCTTCTCCTTCATGTACCCAGGGATGTGCTCCAAGAGAATGCATGCCATGATTGTCTCAGGGGTCGAAGTGAGTCTGACTAGCCTGAAGTTCCCCAGATCATTTTTCCTCTCCTTTTTGAAGACAGGTGTGGTATTTGTCTTTCTCCAATTGTTGGGAATCTTCCCCCAGTCTCTACAGCCTTTCAGAAATGCTTGACCTTAGATGGACAATAGCCAGCTCTCTCAGCAACCTTAGGTGCAGCCTGTGAAGTCCCATGGCCTTGCATGGATTGAGTTTGTGCAAGTAATCCCTGACTCAACCTTCATCCACTTGCTGGTTGTTCTCCTTCTTGAATCCTGTCTCTGAGGAGTCTCAGTGAAGACTGAGGCAAAGACAGCACTGAGCATCTCAGCCTTATCTGTGCCTCTTCTCATGTAAACTCTCTGCCTTATTCAGCCCACATTTTCCTTGTTTAGCCTTTCACTGTTGATGCAGCAGCATGACTTACAAGATTGGATCTTGATATTCATTTTGCCCAAGATGGAAGAGAAATGACTGCTATAAAAATAAAGAATGACAAATTCATTGGTATTATCTGACAATGACAAGATTGAGATTACACTGAGAGTCCATCATGCACTTACATCACGCAACAATTACTATAGAAGTGTCCCTCCAAACTATTATTTAATGAACAAAAAGTCCCTTTTTCCTATGGAGAAATTATTTCTGCAGATTTAAGGTTTATTTAATCGGAATCAGCTATCCCATTTCCATTCTTTTTCCTTATTTTCATTCCATCCAGCAGTTATATCATATCATAGCTTTCTTTCAATTGAGATCCCTGGAGATACTTTACCAGGAGATTGCCATACTTAGACTTGATGTTCCTAGGAAAGCACATCAATGTAACATTTCTGAAAGGCCAAGTTGTTTCCTGTTGTCCCTTAGGAGACAATATCACTTGGTTCTATCGTTGTTTAAATGTACTGAGAGCTTTTTGGCGCTGTGCCTGAACAGAGCTGTCAAGATTGTAAATTCAAGTTATAACCCAGGAGGCGTTCACAATTTTATCTTATCCTGAGCTGCCTAACATCAAAAGAAATATTGAGAACACAACCAGCCTTCTGCATCCCTGAAATGTGCAGCTGCAGAAGCCTCTAATTTAAAGTAGTCAAAAGTACAGCAGCTGTTTTAGGGAGGGTTATAAATGAAACTGTGCTCCTTGCAGTTGTTGTTGAGCCAAGGTAAACCCACATGATAAGACTTAGTGTCAAGATGGACAGCTCTAAGAGGCAGAAATGGAGGTGTATCCACAAAGGACAGTGCAGCACTCAGTTCCTTATTGCTGCCGTTGCAGAGGTGTCTTCCTCTTCAAGCATCAGTAGGCTGAAGCCATATGACCCTACCAATGATGTCTGTAGTCCAAACTCGTGGAGATGGAACTGCCATTGAAATGTGGCAAACTGAGCCCAGATCTCTTGAAACCTTAGCCAGCCCTCCAGAGTCCCAGTCCATGGCTTATTTCACAGAAAGAAAATTTGATCCATTTCTTGAGCAGTCATGTTTGAATGCTGTCACCTTGGACAGACCTTTTGGGATTGTAACTTACTGACCATCATTCCTCATAAAAATCCACTCTTTTAATTACAATTTTCACATCCCAAGGGCTTAAGCCTACAATAATTGAAAATCATCCCAAAAGTAAATAAAAGCATGGAGTAGGACTGACCCTTGTATAACAATTCTATCCTGTGGCACACACAGTTTTGAAAGGTGATTTTCGTTGCCTGTTGGAAAAAGACCAGTCAGAATGTTCTTATAAACACAGAAATGTGTTAAAATGCAACATTTTTAAATTGGATTCTTAGGTTTTCCAGTTCAAGTATGCATGTCTTTGACTGGGACATGGGCCAAGCTTGGAAAAATCCCAGATGGAGGACTGCCTGAATTTTTCATGTCAGATAGCTCTGAATGAGATAGATGAGGGACATAAATACATTACCTGTATTTCATATTTGCACCCCTAGTGCAATGCTGTTGAGAGCAGTATCTCTGGTCTTTTTCTCTTCCTTGCCTTAACATGAAATAGTGTTCATCAGTAAAATATCATTTGGTCATAAACATGCTACCCGACTTTACTACTGCCTGTGTATTATAATATGTTATATATATATATTTGTACGAACTGAAGTAACTTTTTGTGTATGTGGGTTTTACAGACATTGTAAATGTAAATATGCCTGGCAAATGCACAGGCATATAAGCTGAAACATTTCTCTCAAGTTCCATTTTTTCAAAAGCCATATGCATATGTGCACCACTTACTACAGTGTGGAGGTTATTTCAGGCTTCCTCAAAGGTGTGGTGTGAACAAGAGCGTTGACACATCTCTCTCACCCTTCCAGTGAGCACAATAGGATTCTCCATAGGACATCTTAGAAGAATTGTCGCGGCACCAGCATTCCCTGGAGAAGATATGTATTCACCAAAAGGTCTTTTGGGGCTTCAGCCCTTGCATTAAACCCCAGTGCTCACTGTTCTGCAAGGAACTGGGAATTTGGGCTACCCAGTACAGCACCATGAGTCCTACTAACCCCACAGCCCTACACAAGGCTAATATGGAGCATGGGAGAGGATCTGCAAGCTGCACAGAGCTGGGGCACATCTGCTTTCCCCATCTGCAGTCCTGTGGTTCTGGATGCCCTTTTCCCATGGTATATCTTCACCATCATGCAGCCACAGAGCTGGGCCCACCCATGGAGCCTTCTCTTCCAGGATAAACAACCACAACTCTATCATTCTGTTCTCATAGGAGAGATGTTCCAGCCCTCTGATCATTTTTGTGACCCTCCTCTGGACCTGCTCCAACAGGTCCATGTCTCTCTTATACTGAGGACCCCAGAGCTGGACACAGCACTCCAGGTGGGTTCTCACCAGAGTGGAGTAGAGGAGAAGAATCCACCTCCCTCAACCTGCTGGCCACACTCCTCTTGATGCAGCTGAGGATACAGTCGGCATTCTGGGCTGTAAGCACACATCGCCAACTCATGTCCAGTTTTAATGTTGACATTTACTTCACCCTGATTAGGCTTTAGAGTAAATCAGGTATTATAACACACAAGAATAATTCATTCCTTTTAGAATTCCCATTTCAAGGAGATGACTTTCAGCCTGTGATCTGCACACCCTTTAAGGCCCACAGGCTATGCCTAGTGCATCTGAAAATGGTAATTAAGAGAAGCAAGCTGTTGTCCATTGATTTGAACTCAGTATACAGTTGTCTGCATCTCCAATCTCCATATATTTTAGGGGCCTACAAACTGAAGAAGGTTGAAAATGACTGTTTTTCAGGCCCTGATTTTACTTCATAAGGAAGACCAGACTGACTGAAGAATCCCCATTTGTCCTTGCCTTAGAGCATAGAAATCTTCCCTCTCGTTGGAGGACTGTTCACGCTCATGAAACTGTGAATAGCTCTTCTGCCAACCACATGCTGAACACACATGACACTGAAGCCTCAAAAGACTGAAGAAAACTTCCTCCACTGGGTAGGTGGACCTATCCCAGCTGGACTCCCTTCTAAGAAACCATGGCAGACCTGGCCCTGGGAGGGACCTCAGCAGGACAACAGCTGTTTACAGCCTTAGTATCTCACTTCAGCGCTTGACTGAGCTGATAAATTTGGAGCCATATACTTCCATATCACAGCCCATCTTTGACATTTTCTCTCTCTTTGCACTGACTGTACAGCAAGTACGCAAGTACGCAGAGACTTAAATCCTAATTTGGATACCCCTTAGGAGTGAAGGATTCAAGCAGTGGTCTGATCCATGCCCTAACATTGCAACTTGGCTAACTGGCCCTTGACCATGCCATAGGCACATGTTTTAAGGGAAAGGAAAGGTGAAATTATTAAGTGACCACGATCTGTGTCATGTGTTGGCAATGTGTTCACTTAATTTGCATCTTATAAAGCTAGTGTGCTCAATCAATAGTCTCTGTAGGAAACATGCACTTTCCCTCTGCTGACACTGGAAATTCAGCATTGTTAATTCACCTCACAGCCACTCAGCTTACACGGAGCCTGATCAGAAAGCAAACTAAAGCCTTGCCCTTGACTTCAGCAGACTTTCAGTTGGACTGTTTCACTGCTCTGTTTGTGCTCCAGGACCAAACTGTCATGCAGTACCTTTCAGGCCAGAGTAAATGTTTTTATTGCAGTACTATATTTTCTGGAGGAACAAGTTTTATAATGAAAGCGCTGACACCAACCCTTAACTAAAAAACAGCTTTAGATGCTGCTACTGCTCTGCCTTAACAAGTCTCCTATCAGCTTCACAGCCATAAAGAAAAAAAAAAAACAAGTATTATGGTGCTGTCAGGGAACATTTCAGTCATGTTCCGCACATATTATTTTTATTCAACCTATCTTTGCCAAATTTTTAAGTCTATTTCACATCATCTCTGAATACATCTGCCGTTGTCATGGCACTGTAATTTCACTTGCTCTTTGAGCTACACAAGCCATTAGATTTGTATCATCATTAATTTGCCTCTGTGCATACAGCTCAAAGGCTGATTTATAGCTTTAAAATAATTTCTGGTCATTAGCATCTAGACAAATTCTATTCCAAAAGCAAATCACCAAGAAATCTGGCATTTCCCTCTGTCCTAGGTAACTCCTCTTCATGCCTATTTGTCTATTAACTTTGAACAGCTCTGAGCAGCCAGGCCCTGAAAAGATCTCACCTTCCCCACTTCTGCCACAGGCTTTGCTGTTGCATGCATCTGAAAAGGAAAGAATTGTGCAGATTTAGGCAAATTATCCCTGGTCAGGATCTCAAGGCTCAAGCCTATGATTCAACACACTGCCTCTGCTTGTCCATTATGCAGCACAAATAAAGCGTGACAGAGAAGGTAGACTTTGAAAGCTCTGGATGTTTCAAGTGTCTCCTGCCAGCTAGCCCTCATTGCTGATCCATCATTTCACAGATGAAGCACTGCAGAGAGATGTCAGTATTGCTATCACTATGATGAATGAGGCCACTAGCTACAACTTTCTCAAACAATATATTGAGCCCATCTATTGTCAGCATTTATAACACCCCTCTCCCAAGGCACTCCTGTGTAGCTACCACTTTACCAGTTGCTTTGTTTATTTGAACATACTGGAGGGGTTCTCAGAGTAAACACTTTATAATTAGAAATACAAGGAGTGGCTTATAGATAAGAAAGTAGACATAAGCATTTGTAACAGCTATCCAGCTACATAACAAAGATGTTTAGAGATCACATGCTCAGCTGTTTTAGTCATTGCAAACTATAACTATTTTATCCAGTAATTACATCTTTCATTACAAAACATGTTAACCATAAAATTATATCCATAACCAGGTTTTCTAAACTCCCTCACCATTGTGATATTTGGTTCTGTGAGTTGTTAAAGTATTGCCTTCACTGTAGGACAGGCTTAAAGCCTTTCCACTAGCTCATCACCCACTGCTCTCCTATGTCCACTTGTGGAATATTTAGTAGCTAGAAGAGCAAACTGATCCCAGTTCAAAACAAGGGAGTTCTCAAGCTGAAAATAATTGGACACTGGGGGAAGTTTCATGCATGTTTGCCCTGTTCCTATTTTGGTTACTACTGAAGACAGAATGCTGCCTTAGTTAGACCTTTGGTCCATTTCACCATGACCTTGTTTATAGTCTTCACAGCAAAGAAAATGATCTGTGTCCTTGCACACTTACATACTAGCTTGTGAGGTATATGTGTATGTTTATACAGCTTCATGGTGTTATCAAGTGACACACTGATGCACTGATAAACTCATCAGCATGGCAGAAATATTGAAGAGTTTCAAGTTATGTGAACAGATTTTTTTTTCTTCAGTAAAAGCCTTATAAAATGAATTTTTGTATATGTTGGTCTCTGAATATTTGTTCAGGTAAGCACAGTAAACACATATTTACTACTTCTGTTTATAAACAGCTAGCTTCAGAAACTGAAATCATTTAATGATATAATTCCAACTACAGAATAATATTTTGTTGCCTAATCCTAGGAGCTCAATGTCAGATCTCAGATCCCTTGACTCCACTGTAATCATCTCCCACAGCTGCTTTCAAACACAGCCGTTAATCAGGAAGTACAAAATGTTAAGTGATGTATTTTGTCTTTTCTGTGGTTAAATGAGAAACAGAAAAAGAGAAAACTGCTCAACAGAAGGCTTGATTTACCAGTTCTGAAGATAATACAATGATAAAAGTAGCAGTAGTCAGCCTTCATTACAGCTCACATTTGTTTTTCGAAGGGAGATCCATAAATCTTCTGCTCCCCTCAATCACACTACTGCATACCTTGTTGGAAAACTTTTCTGAGTCTGGAGAGGAGACACAATGGTGGCTGTTACCTAACTTGCCTCTGCTCAGGCACGTCTTTAAGCTACCTCTTCTTGCCCTACCTCAGACTGCACCCATATCTTGGCCTGAGGAAAATCAAACCATGCAGCTGGAAGCAGGAAAATGTATGGAGCCATCCTTCATGAAGAAAGGAAAAGCAAAAGGGATCAACCTTTTTTTGATCTTTGGAAGGGTATGAAAAGGACCTATGACTAAATACAGCTTCAAAAACCAAAACCTTAATCTGTTTGTATATGAGGTCTGCTCTGTTCAACCTGGGATCATTGCCATTTTGTTTCAATTTACTGTAATATACCTGTCCCTGACCCTAGGCAAGCAGGTGGAAGACACACTATTCTCCTACCTCTGCAACTGCTGCTGACAGCTGAGGGTCACAACATCTTAAGCAGCTCTAGGATGAACTGCCAGAACTTCTCCAGAGGCATCCCTAGGACAATAAATTAGACCTTTTCAAAATGTTAAGAAAAAAACTTATATAGCAGGAAAAGAAGTACTAATGATGAATAACTGCCATGCAGCTGAAATGAGGCCACAGGAATGAATGGCCCAGAACATGCTCTAAGGAAATAACAAAAGCCAATTAGTGCTGCATATGTCTTTCCATGGGTTTTTGCAAATCTGCAGTACCTACAGCGCCTTACTGTGATATCTGAACACCAACAGTGTCTTTGTCCTCAATAACTTCCTTTGAGGTAGGGAAAGAAAACTTCTCCAGTTGTAAGACTCACACAGATTTAAGCTGAGACTGATGTATCTAAATGACACCTTTGATGAATCCCTTAGAACCACTGTGACACCGTATTCAGGATCCCCGCACCATGCACAGACTTCACCACTTTGAGAAACCAACTTTTTCTACCCAAGGCAAAAAACTCCTTCTTTGGAAGCAGGCTGTTCCTCCACTGACTCCATAGTTGGTGTGTCTTTTGTCTGGAGCTCAATGTACGCTCACCAGGTGCCTACAGCTAAACAGAATGAACTCCCATCCCAGAGACTGGCCCAAAGTCACGTATCCATTGGGATAGCAGAGTAGAGAGCAGTGGTATGGCATGATCCTACCTGCTTATTCACTGTCATTCCTTCCCAGCAAACACCCTGCCAGTGCTCCAGAATAAAATCCACAGGAAAGGCATGTAAGGTTCTCCCCACAGGTAGAAGATTAAGATTTCTCTAAGAAATGATTAGCTAATTTAGCTAAGGCACCAATATATTACATATCCTCATGCCTTTTTTAATGTTCTGAGCCTGACAATTACCCTACAGACCTCATCCACCTGTTTATAGTCACGAGCACTATTGCCTGCTCTGGCAGACAGCTTGGGCTTTCCTTTCCAAGCCCATGGTGTCATCACCTAAATGCAGTCTGAAACCTACCAGTACCACTACAGCTCCTGAATAAGCCTAAGATTGTTTGGGTTCTGTCTCTTTTATAGATCACAAGCAAACAACATTCGCAGCCCTTCCTTGACTCCACTCACTTCTGCCCTGGCTGCAATGTGAATGCTGGCTTATTCCCTGCCCCAGTGCTCCTTCAGAGCAATGACAGGAGCTGTCTGTGTCCTCTGTCCTCCTTCATCCTTTGAGACTTTGTCCATAGATCTGTTGGGAATTCTGTGCTTTTTAAGAGAACATTTTTAATGTCATTTTTTTCTTTTCACTCATAAGATTACTCTTTCCCTTTCCTTCCATGAGTTTATCTGCCTTCCACTTACACTTTCACAAGCTTGCATTGATTGCTGTGCCATGTGTGCTACCTCTTCCAGAGTTAATATACAATCCACCATCATCTTGTGTGGCAAGCTTCACATTAAAACCCCAAGAGGTGACTTTTTTTGCATTTTTCTGATGGAACTTCAGAAAAAAGTTGCTCTGCTGGTCCATTAGAAGTGCTTTGTAAAAGCGTCCAACTGTTCCCTGAGACTTTCCAGCCTTTAGTGACACAGTGGCTAACTGTTAAGTATATCAGAGAGAAGAATAATGACAAACCCATATGTAACACACAACAATGTGTTTTCCTCTCCCATTTCTCACCAAAGGGAATACGTTTCTTGGTCACTGCCTAAAGCAAGGAGAGCTGACACTCCCTTCACCGCTCTGCACATGCAGTTTCACTGACGTTTTTTCCTAGTTGTGCTTCTTTCAATCATGCCATTTTTAGCTACATGCAACCGAAACTCTAGGAGAGAGAGCTCCAGAAGTTTGCAAAGCAATCCTGCTCCTGGCTCACACTCTTCTAGCAGACAAAAAAGCCACAGAAGGGTTGTTTTTCCCTAACACTGTGTTTCTCTCTGTGGCTACTTGCCACTGACTTATACAAATAGCATGTTTCCACAGGGTAGTATCCACTAAGGTAGGTTGGAGCTAGATCTGCCTCTTTTCATGACATGTCTTCTCCTATATCCTGTCTGCTTGTACTTGCTCTGTGACTCATCCCTTTGTGTCACAAGCACAACATTCATCTCCCAGCCCCTGTATAATATGCCTGGGATGTCTTATACGTCCCAGTTAACCACCCATCCCAACATCACAACTCCAATTATTTGTGAAGCACTCAGGATCAGCAAATAGATGTGTCTTTGGCTGGTATCTGTACTGCACCTTATATTTGTCTTTTGACTGTCAGCCTCTCAAAGGGCCTGTGAAAGAGTATTGGAAGGTTATAAGTGAATGGGGATGCATAAATATCATTGCAAGTGTAGATTATGCTTCACATTTCAAAGAATAAGTCCACATAAGATCTGTCTTCTTGTCACAGGGAGTATAAGGAGTTTAGGAGAGTTTTCTGTGTCTTAGCAGGGAAAGAATATCATATGAACTCTGACAGAATCATCTAGACAGCAGGTCCCTTGTACCCATGTCAGCTTTGTCCCCATCAAAATAACTCTTTTCCTGTTGCTAAATGCTGTCATTTTTGCATAGGACTAGGTATCTGTCACTGCAGAGGAAATCAGTAAGGGCTGAAGACTTGCAGTTGTTGATGCGTTCAACATGAGAGAGTATAGGTGCTATGAGATAATCCAGCCAAGAAGTTGTTTTGCTCTAGTGAAAGGTAATGCACACTAACTGCTACTCAGGTTCAGATTCGAATTCCAGTGAAAGGAGTTAAAGAAGGATCTGATCACAGAAAGTAAAAATCATCTTTTCTCTGGTTGTTGGGACAAGGACAAAAACTTGCCAGAAGATGCAGGACATTGAAGGAGTTTCTGAGACCAAGAAAACATTCACATTTCCCTCACAATGTTCTGCATTTCTGTACACGAAGCTCACTCATCTGACCCAAAGAAAGGACAGAAGTGTACGAAACTCCTGCTTGATGCTTTAGACTACTTTGTTCCTCCTTACACACAATTAAGCCAACTTGAAAGATTTTTAATCAAAGGGTCTGCTGTAGTTATTTGCTTGAGCTGGGAGATTGAAAGATCAGCCAACACTCAGCAATTGTCTGAGTAGTCAACCCAATAAATATATTTCCCTTGATGCTCTGGAGAAACTGGTCTGGACAGAGGTCAGAGCAGTGGTGAGGAGGAAAGGGTAGCTGGGATCCACACAGCTAGATACCATTCTGCTTTAAAAAGGTAAATAAAAATGCACACCATCTAGGCTCTTTTGAAAGAAAAAAAGTACAAATTTCCTGTTGCTGCCTGCTTCAGAAACTATGTAAACATTCTCAGCTCCACCCTGAAAGTGGTCTACTATTGAAGTACTTAAATATGCATAAGTAGTATTGCATGTTAGACTGTGTGCATGTGCATATGCATGAGAGTATACATACAATGTCTATATGCATACATTTGTATAGATTAGTCACCCAGTCAAGAATCTGTATTTCTCTGTGCTGTTAAGACAAAGGTGACAAACCCTTGAATTGTATCACAGTAGAACTGTTCCTACCTGTTGTAGACCTACTGTAGATCTACTATTGTACAACCTACTGGACAGAGGCAGAATGAGAAGGTGGTAAAAGAACACAGAGATGAGGTGAGGAAAAGAAAAACTGACATAACAATACCTCATCAAAGTCCTGCAGCCATCAGAAGGACTGGGAAATCCCTCAGAAAGGATCTGATGAAGGATAAAAATAATGGGGGACTAACACACCTTACAAGACAGTGCAAGCCAGTGTTGCATGGAGTGGCACCACAGACTCAGTGGCTCTGCCTTCCCTGAGGCAGGAACTGCAAGGAGCTGGGCTGCCAGGGACTACAAGAGTAGCATAAGTCTGACAGTAGCACAGAGAGTTGGAGGCAGACCGGTGGAAATGAGAGAGCAAGTTACCAACCCTTGAAGAACCATTCTGGCAAACAAGTCCCAGACTGGTGTTGATGGCTCAGCTCCTGAGTGCATGGAAGTATGTAAACAATTCCTGAATAAGGAATCCCCTGAAGGAGGTAAGCCTGATGGCAGCAAAGCGCTGAACTGCAGTGAATGCTTAGTTCACAGACATAGTGGCTATTTAAGCATTTCCTCCCTTCTGTCCTACACCATCATTACAAATTATATTCCTGCCCCCAAAACTGCAACAATAAAAGCCTCTGCTTTGCAATGTTATTCCAAAGATGCAGAGAAATGGGTCATGACACCTTCAGCTGCAGAGCTAATCCATCATAATGCACCGTAGCTCCTACAAATTGCTGCCCCAGGCAGATAATGGCAGGCATTTCCAATCATCCCCAGATGGCTAATACGTGGCAATGGTTTGTAACCTGCATATGCTGGACCACCACAGCTGCTCCACTGAGTGATCTTGCAATATTGATGGATGCTCTTTTCTGACCCAGAACATTGAACATGTTTAATAGAGAAGTATTGCCACCAAAATCATTCCCTTCTCTTTTCTTTCCTCCACATCCCCAATTCAAAGGTCAGAAGTAAAATCAAGCTCTATCAAAGCTGTCTGGTTTTCTCATTTTTGGAAGAGATATTTGTGCTTTCATCTGACAGCTCAGTTGAAATATACTGTCCTATGCCAATAGAAAGGATGGTTCTGCACATTAACAAGCAGCACACAAGTGAAATGACTCTCACACCCTTACCAGAAAGTGTATAGGTTCTCTTTGTGATGGGGTACACATCTGCTTTCTTTGTCCCCAAACCTAAGATCTGGCTTTTCTCTGAAATGTGAAGAAGACACATTGTTTACTTTTTTTAATTTAATCTTTAAGAAAGCACAAATGCACGGAAAATAGCCAGCCATTATCACCACAATTGGTACTGTGTTATGTATCATATTATCTTTCTCTCACAGGCTGAAGACAACTTCACTTTCAAGTTCTGCCAGACAACTCTTCAGAATTACTTAAACAAACTCACTCCAATTACCTAAGTAGGTATGTGTATACCTGTATTGGTCACATGGTCATCCTTATGGTCACATGTGAGTTATGGACAGTTTAAGAGTCCAGTCCATGGAATTTTTAAATCTACACCAATCTTTCATCTGACACCAGCAGATGGAGTTGAACCTTTACTTTGTTACTCATTCTCCCCTCTTTAGAAGCCATGTTGCCTACTAGTACTGAATTTGCCCTATCTTCTACGTTCCTTTTTAGTCTGCCTTCCACATTACTTGCTCTTGGTTAACAGTCTGTTAACTGTCTGTATTCTCACTGATCTTTTGCTCATTCAATGATTTGAAGGCTGAAGGGACTGTTAAATTTTCTGATCTGGTCTCCTACATAACCCAGTCTGGAAAAGCTCAGCCAGGTTCTTTCACAATGGGTCCGGTGACTCACATCTAGCTCAAATATTATCCAATAAGCACCTTGTCATAATCTGAAGACATCACAGGACAAAGAATTCACCACAGCCTTTTTGTGATAGTGTCCTTTGGGTGTCAGTATTTTAGAAATTAAAAGGAAGACTTACCTCCATTTTCCTCTTTCCTACCTTCACTTTCTGTCAGCACTTTCTGATTTTTCTCCAACATTTTTGCATACTTGTCATTTATACTTAATCTTCTTTCTTATATGCAACTATGTTCAGTACAACAGGAAAATATAAGATTTTCTGCATATACTGAAAATTCAAGAAAGAGGCCTCATTGTGAGGAAGACTTCCAATTCTATGGTACCTTCTATTCAGAGAGATCATTCTCATACCCTTTACCAGGGAACACGATATGAAGATATCCAGTCCTTTTATAAACAAATACAAGAAGAGCAAATGAAAGTAAATTTTGAGCCAGGTAGGCACTCACCCAGCTCCATGAATGATGTTGTTAAGTGTGGTTAGCAAGAATGACTGGACAACTGTTCATTGATTCACTAATTGACAGCAGGATTCTCAGGTATTGTAATTCAACATAGCACTGTAACCTTCAGGAAAAAAATTTTCACCTGCTAATTCCTGATGGCACACTGATGAAGTCTAACTTCCCATTTCTTCCTCCTCAGGCATATTTTTATTTCAAGGTGTTTAGAAAACACTTTTAACAAAGACATGTGAAGTACTACACATAGGCAGAAATCATCACCTGAAGAACACGAGGAGGAGAGCACATAGCATGTCTACAGGAAGGGAGGTCAGGGTTACAGTGAATATATTGAGTATGATTTCATGTGTTTCTGTAGGAAAGCAAGCATCATACAGGCATTCAGAAACAGGGCTACAGCCAAGATAACCTGTGAATGCACCCTTGTCCTCTGGGAGTACAGTGTTGCATCACAAGATTTGAATAGACCAATTTAAAAGGACCCAGAAGATCAGTGAGATGAACCCAGTGAGGAAGAAAAGAATGAACTGAGGGTAGTTTCACCTACAGAGGAGGGACTTTGTGGCCTTCAGCAGGGCAAAAAGCTATTGCAGAATAAAAAGGAATAATCTGTTCTACAGTTCCACAAAATAGGACAAAAAGTAACAGCCTTAAATTACAGAAAGGAAAAGCCAGGTAAATCATTAGCGTAAATCCTGCTGAGGGTGAAGATAGAAAAACACTGGCACAGACTGCCTGAAGAGGACGCAGATCTTCATCACTGGAGGTTTTTAATAGGCTAGACAAACCCCTGCCAGGAATGGCATGGGTAGAGTTAATCCTGCATCAGGTAGAAGGATGGGTTGATGACTCCTTTAGTCCTTTTCAGCGCTGCTCTAGACATAACTGGAATCAAAAAAGCTAGTAAGGAAAAGACATTGGAGTCAACTGCACTTACTCTCCCCAGTGAGTTCCAGATCACATTTGCTTTATTTTGTAAGTCTGAAATACATTTGTTTGTTTGTATAGCAAAAATCTTTTATACAGATAACTTATAAATCATTTCACATCATGGCAAATTACAGCTGTAAATGCAAATACAAGTAATATGCAGAGAAAGATTATAATATAGCCTCAAGGTATCATCTGGAGTCCTATCTGCTTAGCTTATTGACAAAAGATGAGCTACTCTAAACTGTCAGTGAAATGTCTTGCCATCTTAACTGCAAATTAAGCTGTGTTCTTTCTATTTGGAACATCATTGGCAATCATTAAGATTCAAGAGCTGGAATTTTAATTTGTGATTTTTTTGATGGTTCATAGGGCAAACCACCACAGCTGTCTTGCCACTGTGTCACTATTCCTAGGGAAGATACAAGGACTGATGAAGGGGACGAACAAAAGACAAAAACCATGTAAAATGGACATTATTACTTAGAAAACACAGAAAGAGTGAGACCAAACTCATTACAAGTGGCCAAGTTTGTTTCTTCTCAGCTACAGACTGTAAAAAACAGTATAGCTCTACGGCAAATTACAGTGCTGACATACACCATCTGAAAATCTGTCCCACTGGTTTTACCTGGAGTTACCCAAGAAATGCATTTAGCCTATTGGTGGTAACCAGAAGACCTTGAGTGGTGTCATCTCCCAGATAGCCACACCTAAAAATGTTTCATCAGTTTTGATTCTTGTCAGCAAGATGATGGCTATGTGAGAAAGCCATACAAAATAGCTGCCAGCATCAGACAACAAATCAGCAGGAGTAAAGACAAAGCCACAAGGCTGGTTTTATTGGTCTGAATTACTGCTTAGCAGCAGCAATGAGAATAATGGTGTGGTTTAATTGACAAACCATTAATTGGAAATTTATGATAGCCCTCTGTTCTCTATTCAAATCTAATCACAAATGTTACCTAGCATCATTATCGACAGTTCAGCAGACTTGCTTTCTTGTACACACTTGTCCTATGGAGACCATACCTAGGACATACTGTCCACACATTGTCCTGAAAGCAGTTAAAGTAACATTCATTCCTTTTTTCAATCCCAGAATATATACTCAGTCCCAGGCTCCAAACAAGTTGATAGTAGCTCAACAGCTTCATGCTGTGCCCTCACTTGGCACTCATTTGCATGATTTTATGCATAATCACAGGAACATGCAAAATATGTCAGGATATTCATTTAATGTTGAACATACAGGCTAAAACCAACACAGCTAAAGATGGAAACATACCATCATCATTGAGCAGATGCAAGAAAGGAGCCTCCTCTCCAGAGACAAGTATTAGCTAGAAGTGCACTGGCTGTTAAATTGTCTCAGCATATACTTACAAGAACTGATTAATATAATATTTTTTTTAAAAAATCACTCTAAGTTATTCTTAAAGAAACTGAGGCATTTATAACACCCAAGTTCTAAGTACCAGAGTGTTCTCTTAAAGGAATCCTTGTGGGAAGGAAAACACTTCTCCTTTCTGATTTCTGGCAATGGCTTTTAGCAGAAAGCTGCAAATTAAAATATTGATTTTTTTCAATACGGCATTTACTGCTCCCCAGAAAGGCTTAGGCATTTAACAGAAAATCAAATTAAACCCAGGTATGTTACCAAAGTAACCTAATTAACATAATTTATTTCACATGCCAGAAAACAAGTAGGATCTCAGGTGTTCCTGTTCTATGATAATCTGTTCAATTTACATATTTTTATATAAATGACCAATGTAAAAATACTCTAAAAGCAAAGATAGATGGAATTGGTATGTTCTGATCTTTTGTTGTTTTGTTAAAATCTCTAAATAGCTCAGTTTTCACACCTCATCTTTCACTATCGTTAGATAAGGCCATTTTCAACCTTACCGTGGATGTTAGAATGTTTTCTGTACTATTTACTTGGACTTGCCGTACATAAAACAATAGTCCCCTCTTCTGGACTGAGGTAATATTGCACTCAATGCAGAGAAACCACTGCAGGGTGGAATTCCTGTTAATTTTTACTGGGGGGTTGGCTTTTTTTCCTAATTAAACAACCTAAGTAACAAGAAAAGCCTTCAGGTCTATACACAAAGAAGACAAGCACATAAAGAAAGAGGTAAAGAAATCCATTAAGTATTGGATTGTGGGGTTTTTCATTGAATTTCAGCTGAAGGCACTGATAGCTACAGCAGCTATAAGTAAGAATCTGTCACCATTTCAATAGCGAAACATGAATTCTCTAGAATGCATTGACTCCCGAACTCTCAGTGTTTTAAAAAACAAATCACTGAACTGGACGGAGGCGTTTATTTTAAACAACTGTTTAATTCCAGATCTTGTGCTTTTGGACCTGAGCATGGATTATATAACCAAAGACCAGCTACAGACTATATTAGAAATAACCACCCACTGAAAGAAACACTAGACAAAGGAAGTAAGGCAAAAAAATCTCAAGGACCAAATACACAAAACAAAATGGCCCCGCAAAGACAGCAATCCTCATCTCCACCTTGAGCAAAGCATCTGCAAAGGAGAAGGGGAGTCTTTGTCAAACACCACTCCTCTGCTGACAGCCACACTGCCCCCGTGATGTCAGGGGCAGTGAAGGGCTGCTGTGGCAAAAGCCACCCTCCATGTCTCATTCTCCTCCTCCTCCTTACCTTTCCCCTTCCCCTTCCCAGGGAGGCTGTGCCTTCTACCTACTCCAACCTGGTGCCTTTGGTTTGCACCAGGTACACAGACTGTGCACCCCGCCAGCAAAATACACTTGGTCCTCCAGATATGGCATAAATGAGGGACGTGTCACAGCTCATGGAGCCTCTCTGGTCACCACGTCTCACCTCCAAGGATGCTGCTTGGCACTTTTTCCCTGTGAAAGATTTGAGAGAAAGCATCCAGGCTGGGGGAGCCACGGGGTGCCAGAGGGGCCCAGCAGCAGGCCCTGTGCCCCACACACAGCAGCACCACTCACTTGTCCAGGAGAGCCACCTTCTTCCTGTGCTGTGTGACCTGTTTCATCAGCCAGGGTGCTGCCGGGCACCACGCAAGGGTGCACAGCTCCTGCCTCTCCCTGGGGAGCAGCAGGACCAGAGCTATCCTGCCTCTGGCCATGCGTTATCCTGCCTGCGACTGCAAGGAGCTGCAGACAGGCAGGGGCCGCAGTGGTAACAGCATCACCCCATTCTGACTTGAGCCGTCTGGTTGTGAGTGCTGCCAACCCCCTACTCCCCGACTGCAACTGAGAGGCATGGGAGACATGGCCCCTCCTCCATCTCCCCCAGTCCGCACAGCAACTCCAGCCCCGCAGCCACCCACCTGCGGCTGCGTCCAGCTGCAGACAGGCAGGACCACCACAGCTTCTGTCCTTCCTCCACACTTTCCTGCCCACTACTTCACCTCCTGACAGCTTTTCCTCTGCTGCCAGAGCAGAAGGCCTAGTGCTGCTGCCAGGTACCTTCTCGGGGCCTTGGAGTATCACCGACATTACCCCAGGCTTTCTTGTGCTCCCTCGTGCTGCCCTGGTGCCGTTTGGAGGCTTCTGCCTCCAGAGTAACATCCAACTCCAAACGGACAGTAAGCCCATGTGTGTCCACAACTCCTTTTTCTCCTCCTCCCCTCATGGCCCTTGCTGGCCTGCAGCCCAGGGAGGCTGTACCTCCTACCTACTCCACACTGGTGTCTTTGATTTGCACCAGGTACACACACTGCACGCCCCAGCAAAATGTCCTCGGATCCTCTGGATGTGGTGGTGGTGGGAGGTGTGTCACAGCTCAGGACGCCTCTCTGGCAGCTCCAATCACTACCTCTTCCTCACTATGTGCCAGGTCTCATTGGTTTTCACAGTGTGCAGAGCCCAGTTCTCTCCCAGTTCACCTACCCGGTGAGGTACCTCAGGCCCTGACCCACGGGTTGTGCAGATCATGCCCCACCACAGCACCTCACTTCTGCCTGGTGCCTGGCTCATGGGCCTCAAGTCTCAGTGTGGCACCGCAGTCATCCTTCCTGTGCCACACAGCTAGGCCTAAAGCCATGGCAGGCTCTGGGCAGGACCCCTCACACAGGCAGGAATGCCATCGCTGGCCTTTACCCAGGACCAATGGCACCTGCAGGCTGTGATGGCACAGCCCTGCACTTTCCACGCGTGTCCATGTGGATGGTAAGGATCAGAGCTCACTGCAGGAAAGGGCCTGTATTTGGACCACAGCAAGTGTTACACTTGACCAAAAATCCCTAAACGGATTGTTCAAAACAGCCCATTAGGAAAGCACCCTCTCTTTGAAATAAAAATGCCCCATTGAAAGGAAAGAGTGAGACTCTGCAGAGGTTCACATGGAGCTGCAGAGAGCAAAAGCTGTAAATCCAAGTCCGACTCTAGAGCATACAATCCAGCAAATCAGAATCTTCGTTAAATATCACAGTATATTAGAAAACTTGACCAGAGCCTGGGCAGACTCCAGTATGTCCTTCTAGCTAGGCAGGCAGAAAAGACAGATATGCTTGTCTTCCTTTTTTTTCAGTGCTTGATTGGTTTAATAATTGGCTGCAAAAAAACACTATAAACTTTACAGGGAACTGGGCGGTGGTCAGCCTTTTCTGCTCTGGGGTCTAAAAGACACTGCTCCAAGAGAGACATACTCCCAAAATTTGTAACCCCGTGCTTATTGTTGGGATATATGATTAAAAGCTCATCTCCACACATACAAAGGAGCCTGGAGCTACAATGGCCCAGTGAGAGGAATATTTTCTGTAGCAACATGGTCACCTTTAGCTATCTGAAGGAACAGGGCTCAATAGTTGTGATACTGAGCTGCTTCTTTCTGGTCTTGAATTAAAATGAACAGCCAAACATGTCTGCTGCAGTTGGCTTCCAATGGGGGGAGAAGCAGATGTTTGAGTCAGGTGATTCTTTGCATGTTCCTTTTATGAAAGGATCTCAGACACCTGTTCCATCACTATAAGATGAACCAGGCTAGAGACAATTATTTTTCTCCCTTCCAGTAAGCAGTGGAACTGAAACTCAGCTTTTCTTCATCCTGTATTACTTTCACTGACTGCATCTGATTTTCATAGCAGCTTTGCTCTTTTTTTTTTTTTTTTAGATCCTGTCTTCCTCACTTCCAGAGACTTGCAAAGTTTCCCAAAGAATCATGATATCCCTCTGTCCACAAGGGCCAGGACCAAAGCACTGTTAGTGCCTGGGTATGAGCTGCTATGATTCACTTCCATGGCCCTGAAAACAACTAAATCCCTTTCCACCACTCTTAGAAGAAGAAAGGCAGGCGTTCTTATCTGCCCCTCACTTTTTCAGGGTGCTTCATTTCCTTAAAAGAGAGCTCTGTATTTAGCTTGAGGAGGACTGCATTTTTAACTTCACCACAACCAAAAGCAATTGTGGGCTTGTGGGCAGTCAAAATAGAAAACTGTGCAACACACCTCAGATCAGAGTGCATCCAAGCCTTAGGAACACCAATACATTCACAGTCCCTCTCTTGAATCTATTTTCAAGTAGTTTCAGCAGCAATGGAAAGTAAAATCATTTCCTTATTTTGCAGCTTTTCATAAATGTCACTACTTCCACCACTTTTCAGACTCCAGCTGAGACAAAGCATCTTTGCTCAGTGTCCTTGTTCATGAAAATAGTGCTTGAGCATAATTTCACTCAAATCTTCCCAAAGAAGCTGCCTCACAAATCACAATGGATGATTAAACATTCTTTTTGTTAAAGGCTCAGATAAACTCACATGAAAAAATTCTGCAGGCACACCTTTGAAAATTGAAGAGAAGAATTCAAGTCCTAGCCCCTGGCAAAAAAAAGCTTCCTGCAGTGATCAGGTTGAGTCGGAACTCTCCAGACTTAGGCACACATGCTAGACTTGCTGCTAAAATGTACCTAAACATTTTGCATCACAAGAAGATACACAGAAACTGACATAGAAATTAGGCTTTCCAGGCTGCATTAAGTCAAAGAAGCTGATGGGTTCTGTAAAGGCTATCAGCTAGAAGTAAGATTTGATTCAGAACACATTTACCTGCACATTTAGGTGATTTTACCCTACAGAGTACCTCTCAGGTTTACATACCTGTATTTTCTGTCCCTTACTCAAATTTACTCACATGTCCATTTGTGTACTGAGTCCTGCTGAGATATGGAGACAGTGAAAAGATTTTACTTCGGCATGTAAAACACATAGACCTTAAGCTGAGCTAAAGTACTGGTGACATTTTCCCATAGACCTTGCAAGATCTGACCAAACATATCCTTGTGGGTCAAGATGAAAGTATAACACATCAAATTAAACACAAAGCAGAAGAGCTCTGTAGTCAGAAGAACAGTCACCCACTACAATTCAGAGGGAAGAATGTTAACAGGCAACATTTAAAGCAGATGAAGGCCCCAGCTCTCTCCTATTAAAGGAAATAAAAATTACACTGACTCGAGCCACCTCTAATGCCCTTCACCCATGCCTTTCATATCTGATGGCTGAGTGAAAACATGGATAACTCCTTGTGCTGTGAAATCCCTTCCTCTGTGGATCCTCAGGGGTGTTTGTGGTTGGATCAGAAGTTACTGGATGTGCAAATTTCTGCTGGAGAAAAAACATGCAAATACAAGAGGAGAGAAAATCAGAAACCATACTGCCTTATGCATACGCTCATTTTAAGAACTAGCTTGAACAAGTTATTGTGCATCATTTTGTTGCAAATAGGGGTTTGAAAAGAACTGGGCATAGTGATATTAGCCATGTTGTGATGCATAAAAATGAAATTCAGAAACTCTTCTCCTCTACTTCTGCACAAGGAACTTATTCGGGAGAACTTTCTTTGCTGACAGAAGCAGGAATTGTCAGTGGCGCGGAGGAGCAGCATTTTAAGCATGGTAGCTCCAGGCATGTGGCCTTGGTCCCAGCCTTGTCAGGGCCAACAAAAAGGGGTTTCTCAGGTGCCTGTGAGCCACTCAGGTCCACTAGAAGGAAGTGACAAGCGAGAGTTACAGGAGACTACTGTCTTCTAGAGGGGTCAGAAGCCCTGTATCTGCCAACCAGATTTATCATCTAGGGAGGTTTGCTGCTTGCCTGGGACTGTCATTAAGGATGCTGTGCAGAGGCTACTGAGGGTCATCTGACCCTCTACTGTACAGTGCTGCTTTTTCATGCATGCACCAAAGATACTGACAGGGGTGACCTGAGAAGTATCAAGTGTGACTAGCACGTTCCAGGGCACTGCTTAAGGGCATGGGCACCCAAGTGTTGGTTTTCTCTGTCGTACCTGAGGAAGACTCAGCAAGTACTGTGGGTGAACCACTGATTGCACAGGTGCTATTCATAGCAGGCTTTTGATTTCCACAAACATGGTAGCTGTGGTGAGAATCTGAAGAGTTTCACATAGACCTAAGGAGAGTGAAAGCTGGCAGAGAAAAATGGGTACTGTTGTGATGGATATCTCCTGTATACCAGATTAGAGAGGACCAGAATAGGGAGGACCAGGTTAGGGAGTACTTCCACACACTGGATGTACACAAGTTCATGGGGCCAGATGGGTTGCACCCAAGCGTGCTGAGGGATAAGTCTGATGACATTGCAAGGCCACCCTCAATGATCTTCGAAAGGTGGTGATGACTGGGAAAGGTTGCAGATGACTGGCTGTCAGTCCTGTCTCCAGAACAGGCAAAGAGTAAGATGCAAGGCCGGTCAGCCTCATGCAGTCCTTTGGAAGATGGTGGAGAAAATCCTCCTCGAGAGCATTTCCAAAGGCATGAAGAGTCAGAAGGTGCTCAGCAGTCAGCCTGGATTTCTGAAGGGGAAATTGAGAACTGTTTACAAAACAAACCCAAAGCTGTTGAACCTCTCCCTTAGTGACCTGCAGGATGGGACAGAGTGCACCCTCAAGCAAGTTTGCAGAGCACATGAAAGTGGGAGGATTGGCAGGTGCAGCAGATGGCTGTGCCATCCGTCAGGGCGACCTCAACAGGAGAAATGCAGAACTGGGCAAGGAGGAAATTGATGAAGCTCAACAAGGGCAACAGCACAGTCCTGCCTCTGGGGAGTAGTCCCATGCACCAGTACACGCTGGGGACTGTGCAGCTGGCAGGCAGCTTTGCTGAGAAATTCCTTGGGGTTCTGCTGGACAACAAGCAGTTGAAAGAGTTTGAACAAGCAATGCTGAATGCTGGCCCACTGCAAGAATGGCCAACAGTATCCCGCCATTCAGGTCGAGGGAAGTCATCCTTCCTCTCCCCTCAGTGCTGGTAAGGTGACGTGTGGAGGAGTGCTGAGTCTGGTTCTGAGCTGCCCAGTACAAGCAAGTTGTAGACACACTGGAGTAATGCCAGCACAGGCTCTGAGATCCTGCTCTGAAGTGGTGCTAGAGAATGCCCAAGAGGCAATTTCCTAGCACTGGGGCTTTGCTCCAGTGCCCCCCTGCAGCTTGCAGCCACCCGGTGCCAGGGATGGATGCTGCTCAGCCCCGGGCCAACACAAGTGACCTGCTGCTTCTCCCTGAAGGGCAAACAAGGGGGTGTCAGCTCCATGCTCACTTCTGCTCACTGCTCCTTGAGTACACCAATGGTACAGACCTCTGGGTGGGAAACAAAATGAGAATGACAACCATTGCATAGTTTTGAGCAGAATTTATTTTGCAGTTGGCAGCTGGCCTGGAGTAGAGGTGAAGATGAGATGTGTTGTAGCTCTAAATGCAGCAGGCAAGTAACACTGCAGGGCTGTGTTTCACTCACTCTTTGTGGTTCATCAGTCATAACCCCAGTACAGCAAAGTTGCTGGGGGCTATTCCTCTGCCTCCCACACCAATCTGCCTGCTGCTGTGTCAGGGCTAGAGGGACACAGTGCCCTGTGATCCATCCCAGGGCAGTGTCTGCCCAGCCACCCTCCCCAGCACACAGTCCCTTACGAGACAGCGAGGTCAGGATGTCACAGCGCCCTGATTGCATGGCTGGTGCACAAGGTTCCCAGCACAGACTTTCTCCAGCAATTTCCACCTTTTTTTTTCCTAATACTGGCCATGAACATTTCCATGCCCAAAGCTGTGACTGATCAACAAAACTCTACAGTGGAAGGAGGCTCTGAGAAGATGGGCACAGGCAATGCACTCATGACGCTCAGGGAAGAATACAAGGAACGACCACAGCTGAACTTACCTCAATGGAAATGGGATTGGAGGATGGCTTTTGTTTTAGATTAACTGCCATATCAGTTGAGTGATCAACTGGTTGTGTACCTGGCCTGAGTTAATCAAACAGCGTGAATGTTTGCCTGAGCCAGCCAGACCAGCATGGGGCCCAGCCCAACATAAAGCATAAAAACTAAGCAACCAACAGAATTCACTTTGAAGAGAGCTACAGGCTTGAGCTGGCTTCAACGCACATATTTCTTACTGATGCTTGGAGATACCCAGAACCATGATGGTGAGCATAGAGACCAGTAATGGGAATTTCATTTGTATTGTGATCCCATTGGATGTTGCAACTGCTATACTACACTTGTATTGTGATTGCTGCTTCACTCTGCTAAATCAAAATTCCTTCCAACATAAAATGTCTTCAAATAAGTAAATTTGGTAATAACACATTAAACCCTCCTCATATGGAATATCTAAAAGAGCCTGGTCAGAGTGTATGGGACAAGAGAAGTGCCAGCACTGCAAGGCAGCATGGTCAGGACACACCTCACCACTCAGTATGCATCTCCAGCAGGGCTCAGTTTACTCAAAACAACATACACGCAGTATAACACAGAATGGTTTGAAATGGCCACCTCTTTATAGCATCAAGGGGAGATGGGAAAGAGGTAAGAAGACAGGCCCATGTGCATAAGACTGTGTACAACCTGCCTACTAATTTAAGGCCACAACTTCATGCAAGCAAAAGACACAGCAGGTGATACTCCTTTCTGAATTTGATTCAGCTTAATTTTTAGTAGCTTCAACAATACAATGATAATAAGAAACCAACAACCTTGCATGTATCAAAAAGTATAACTCTAAATATATTTATTATTCAGTTACATTTGCTTTTCATTGCACAAATTTGGTTTTTATCCCCATGTTTTACAGTTTTTACAAAGCTATTAGGAGTTTTAGAAACTGTTAAAATGATCACTTAAATCTATTTAGGCACAGTTCATTAACATATAACTCCATTTACTCCACTTTTTTTTTCTCTGTGTGAAAGATTTATGGTTGCATTTAAGCTTCAAATCGAAATACATTTCACAGTCTACACTTTCAAGGGCATACTGTCTAAAAAAGAAGTTTTGATTAAATAGCCTCGCCTTTATCTAATGTTGCCAGCAAAGACTAAATGAAAGCAACTTCTTTTGCAGAAATGCTGAAATCAACACAATCCTAAGATAAGAACCATGGTGGCAGACCATTTTCTATGCTCATCAGTCATAGGATAACAAAGAAACAGTCCTGAAGAGGATTTTAAATCCCCTGAAAAAATTACTCTAACTTGGAAATAATTTAAATAATTTATTCTGTATGAAAAATAAGCAAAAAAAAAATTCCAGCAAATAAAACACATATGATGATAAGGAAAGTGTCATATCCCCTGGACTGCTGAGGCTGTGTCAAGCGCTCTCCCTTCTGATAATGACAGCTTGAAAAACAGTGTCATATCCCTGGGGCTACCCTCTGCAAAAATGGCTTTGAAGTTCGAAGCTGTCAGGCCTGTTTGACATGGCTGAAAAACTGTGAGCTTCTCAATTTCTTTTGTAGCTCTTCTCTTTGGTGAGAATGCCTGACCACTTCTGCTGTTAAGATTCCTGTGTTTGGATTAAAGCTCTGTGTCTGGGGTGAGATGCTTTTGCATGTAACTGCATACTGCAGAATGTTCCCAGGGCACAGGAAAGTCCTTTCAAGAGGATCTGAAATGAGCCGAAGTTTGTTTCAACAACTTTGTTATTAATATATTATTTTTTATAAAAAGAGTAGTGTTAAGTGATTGATGCTAAAGGACCTTTCCTGAAGAAAATGTGCAACTATCCCATCTCTGTAATGCTGCAGAAAGAAACAATATTTGTGACTTTTTAGCACCCACATCTGTTGTTGCTATTTAGAAATGAATTAAATATTTCTGAAAGCTGGGTGAAGTCTTTTCAGTAGAGAAAAGGGATGCCAGAGTCTTCATATGATTCTCATATAAAAGTATTCAGTGCCCATGAGCTCCCTGCTGGCCAGAGGGGCATCTCACATGAGCACAGGCAGTGCACAGCATTTAGTCTTCTTGCTAAGGAGTCCTGTTTCTGGGAATTTTTGACTACAGAGATATTTTTTTTTTTTTTTTTTTTTAGACTTAAGATCATTAGGCTTCAGGGAACTAGCAGGGCATAGTATTCATTCTTACATGTGTCACAACAGAGGTGCAGTTACAGGTTAAACAGCAGTTGCTTGCTCTGCTTGGGTTTAAGCTCTGCATTTGGGGCAAGGAAAAACATTCCCCCTCTGGTGCTGCTGCTGTGTTCAGACCTCAGACCAACTGATAGTGAGCTCTCTTGCCCCCTGAGGTGGGAACAAATAAGAGGAGACCCCCAGGTAACAATGAGGTGGGCAGGTCTGTGCACTCCCTCGGTGCTGCTGCTGGCCCAGCTCTGCACATTGCAGGCAGACTGCATAAAGCTGGCCACAGGTGCCAGCCCTTAAACCAAGGATGGGACCTACATTCTGCAGCTGCTCTTGCCCTAAGCAAAGGGCTGGGGAAGGCAGTGAGCTGGAGAGCTGGTGCTGAAGGGCACAGATGAGTGTGGCTGCAGGACTTGGGGAGACAGGGCAGTCCTGGAGGATGCAGCGGGCTGGGTCACACAGCTGGGAAGAGGGAGCCTGCAGCTGTAGGTGGCTGCAGGAATGGGACAAGGTGATGGCACCTGGGAGCTAAAGAAGCAGCCACTGCAGGCACAAGGACAAGCAACCCTCCAGCAACTGGGGAGCTCTGTTTGTGACTCGTCACAGTCCTATGACCCTCCTGTGGTTGACACCACCCTTCTAGAACCATTGCTGAAAGGGGGATGCAGTGGGATGGGTGTCCAACTCCTACCTCGTCCTTTTAATCCCTATTGGTAAAATTCCTGCAACACTGTGCAGCTTTAATGTTGTCTTCATTTGTCTGATGAGCACGGGAGGACCAGGGTGCCCACCTGACCACGGCTGGTCTTTGGCAGAAGGAGCAAAAGAAGGCCACTGACTCAAAGGACCCAGAGACCTCCGCTGCATCTGCAGCTTCTCTGGTGAGAACCAGCCCACACCACCACCCCTTTAAAGTAAGACCTCTAAACACCAACTCCTCTTTACCTATCACAAAAATGCTGGCCCTTAGCAGTCCCAGTGCAGCCTCCCGCTCAGAGCGGGACTATCCCCAGCACCAGGTCAGAGCAGCCATGGCTTTGCCTAGCCACCCAGCTGCAGGGCCGAGCTGTGAGGCAAGAGGGGTGCATGAGGATCACTTTGGAGCTAGAGGTGCCCCTGCAGCTCAGCTGCAGAGTGGTGTCCCAGGGCAGGACAGCGGCCACAAGAAGCCACACTGCAGGGTCCAGGGGTAGGAAAAGAAGCTGGCAGCTGCCTTCAGTCTCCAATCTTCATGTCTTGTGGAGGGGCAGCAAAACAGGTTGTTCCTAGAGCTTAACAGGTCGCTTCTCCAGGACCAGAAGAGCAAGATTTTCCAAAGTCTCTCACTAGCATTAATGCATGAGCTTCTGACATGAGTGAGCAGGCAAGCAAGGGGAGCCTGAAGAAGCACAGCAAATCCATCAATAACTGTCTGGTGATGATTAGGGAAATGTGACCACCACAAGCCAGGGAAGTCCATGCTGCCTGAAGCATTGATTTTTCCCCCAGCAAAAACTCTAGGAGGAGTTATCCACAGGAACTGGAGTCTGCTCCAGTTGCCAGGGGTGCAAAGATCTGAAGGCCAGCACCCTCAGTACCTGCCTGTGTCCGTGCAGAGGTTTCTGAGCTCCAGCTCCAGCTGTTTAATTTGGACATCTCTCTGGTTTACTAGCTCACGTAGTCTACGGATTTCTTCCTGTTGCCGGTAAAACATCTGCAAAAGCTGTAAGAAAAGTCACATTTTACTTCCTTTATACTAAGAAAACACAGACTTAATCTGTCAAATGCCACCAGTCACATCACTTCTGAGAGAAATAGCATCTAAGGAGGAGGCCTTCAACCAACAGACAGTGCCAACCAGCCATCAGCAGTGCTCCTGCTGTCCACTAGCCTGGGCTATGAGTGCGAGTGTTTCTCAACACCATTTAGTAATACTACATCTGCTTAATTCAATTGAAAAGATCAGAAAAAATAACCTTCATACTGCTGATCACTCAAAGAGAACCTAGACACAGTGAGTATATGGAGTCTAAATTCCTGCCACATCTCCTACTCTGACCCTGGGCAAGTCCTTTTACTTCTTTTTTCCTGTTGATCATGCTCTGTCCTCTCCATTTGGGACTAGCATGGCCTTTCACTGTGCAGACAGCAGAGCACCCAGCTGTGCAGGGGCTGCTTCTGTAACCTTGAGGTGCCAGCCCAGAAACATGCAGAAGAATATTCTTTTCCACCCCACAGGGAAATTCAGCTGTGGAAATTCCTGCCCCATCAAGCTGCAGATGCTAAAATCTTGCAGAGCCAAAAAGGGGACCTGAGCACAGCTGTGGGAAGAAAATCCTTCCAAGGTTCCTAAAAGCAAACAAGCTGCATGTACTCGAAAATGTCCTTGAGCTGCCAATGACAGGGGGCTTGCAAATCACCACAGAGATCCACCACTCTACAAGCTTTGGGGAGGGGAGGGGGTTGGCCATGGCTGAAGACAGATCACATGGAGCTTCCGGGACCTTTTCTGGAGCCGTTCCCAGGAGCAGGCTGTGACCAGCAGCCACCCTCAACAGCATTGCACTGCCAAGTTGTCCCCCAGCAGTGAGCTGCTGAGGCAGAGGCAGAGCCAGTCCCTTTCCTATGTCAGGGTTCACAGTACAGTTAAGTGCTTAAGCCTACATGGATGCACCATGGGCCAAGGGAGCAGGGTACACCCACTCCTTCCACAGGTGTCCCTGCTGCCTCACCGGGCTCTCTGAGTGCACCTCTCATAGAAGGGTTATGCTGTATAAACACACTTCTCTTCTCTAGAACTTCCTTGTCCCCAACCAGCCACCAGGCAGGCCTGTGCCACAAGAATGCCTAAGAAATGGGAATACTGATTGCTCCCTCCCTTCCAGACTCCCTCAGCTGGGGTGCTGCTGGGCCACATTTCTTCTTCCCATGTGGCAGCCAGGGCATGCAGAGCTTCTGCCACCACAATCAACGAAGAGTTCACACTGGCCTAGGTCTGCAAAATAAACCCTCCCTGGGTTCTGTCAGCTTGTGAACAGGATCCTTTTGCCCACTGACTCTGGGCTTCCCGCACTGCCCCAACCCTTCATCCCAGACATTCACACCTCATTTTCAGTTTTTGGTGATGGACACTCAAATACATCAAAGCCATTGGAGAGGCACATTTGTTCATTTTTCGGCGATTTCTCCTCCACTTTCAGATGCTTTCTCCTGTCTTCGATCTCACTTGGCTTCTGCATGTCCTCCAGTGGCATCCTTCCTCCCCGACTCTGGTGCTGGCTCTGGTCAGTAGTTTTGATGAGTGGCTCTGGCTCAAGAAACTGTGGTAAAGAATTCACACCTCCAGAGCCCGGTCTCAAGGATACCAAGAGAGGCCCTAGGGAGGGAGGCAGGTGATGGGTTAGAACTCACAAACCACACTCAGAAATCAGCTGTAAAGCAATTCATTCAAACAACCTGCAGGGATAAACATGGAGGCTTAACTGGAGTGGCTTCCAGAATTCAACACAGTGGATATTTTAGCCACCAAATTATTTTAGCTTACACACATATCTGTTATGTCTCTCCTTTTCCTCCCTTCCTCTTTCTCTGGCAAGTTAACAGGCCAGAGAGCCAGTGGCAGCTTACCCAAACCCTGGGGAGTTGAAGGGCTGGGTAGCTCTCCATGTGCTGACCTTTGTTAACTCCGTTCAGCCACTCTTGTGCTGTCAGCGCTGGCTGGGCTCCTGTGGTCAAGGGGTAGATGTCTTCCTGGTATGACTCCGACTGTAAGCAAACAAAAGTCCAGAGTCACTATGTCGTGAGGTTTTGGCTTAGAGGGACCATACTGGATTGTGGTGGAGAAAGAGCTTTGTTCCACCTCAACACAGGGAGTGTCATGAGCACTCACCAGCACAGACATAAAAATCTTCTCACCCACCCTGAGCCTCTCTCGTCCTCACCTCAACTCAGAACTGCATCTGAAGGCCTATTTTAATTCCTGCCAGTAAGATCATTATACATACAGACAACAGGCTGGGGGAGGTTGGTGACACAGGCTAACCCAACTCTCATGAACTCAGAGTTCCTGAGGATGAAAGAGTGGATATGAAGGATGGGCACAAGTCATAAATCATCAGCTGACAGAAACTGGTCAAGGAGGTAACATCGGAGGAACATGCCTGATTGGTAGTTTCAGTGAGCATCAGCTCAGCTGCCTCTCTGAATTCAAGGTACTCATACCTTCCAATGTTTCTGGAAGTACAGGGCACAGTGTGGACATGTGGTCACATGGGAGCTACTTTGGGTAGCTATAGATTCATGACCTGGGTCATTCTCCAGCAACACCAGCTCTGAGACTTACTTCTACATCACTCTCAGTGCAATGGTGTCGTGTCTTGTATGCTGCAGAACAACTGTCTGTAACACAACTGCACCCACTCGGTAGAAACCTAGGAACCCATCATTCCCTTTTTCCTGGGGTATTCTTCTTCCTTTCACAAGGAGATTTTCATGTCACCCAACATCGTCCCCAATCCCTCTCTCTCACTTTTGTCAGTATGTCAAACAGATGCCACCAACTGAGGAAGTTTACAGCCAGCTAGTTGATCTGATAGTCAGAGACCCCTTGCTGCACCCAAGCAGAGATGAGTGAACACATCTTAGAAAGTTACCCATTACACAGAGACCTAGCTCTTGAGTTATCCAGCCAGGGTTTGTTGACAGGGCTGCCCCTCAAACTGACCAGCTTTGTACTTCAGACCAGGAGAAAGAAATCCCTTGTTCTACCTACTTTCCTGCTCCCAAGAGCCACAGAGAGGAGTCACTGCCCCCTTTTTCACTGATATTTGTCCCAGACATGAACATGACCTGCAGTTAACTTACCCGTCGAGGCACAATCATGGAGATGGGCTCAATCAGGCTTTTAGTTGGTATCAATTTGTAGAAACGGAAAATCTCGCAAGCTGATACTTCAAGGCCTCTCTTTGGCATCATTCCTGGTGGGATAGAATGAAACAAACAGGCTAAAAATGTAGCCACGAAAGTTAATGTAATCCACCATGAAAAAGGGGTCACCAAAAAACAAAAGGAGTCACAGCATCAGCTCCACAGCAGCATGGTCTGAAATCTGCCCCCAAAACTGGCTCAGTGGCACAAATGACAAGACTAAATAATTTTTTTTCTGTCAGGCCACCAAGTTACACACAGGGTCTGTGGTTTTCATGCTAAGTCTCCTGTTCCTTATTTATTCTCATGAGCTGCAAATAGAGTGACCAGGACTGTGCAGAACTGGCAGGAGATGCCACAGGATTTGACTACCGGGATCACCAGGAATGGATTTCAGGACACCTAAACAACATCAGAATAGCTATATAGGTCAGGCTGAAAGCCCTTACAGCCCAGTATCCTTTCCCCAGCGCTGTCTCAAAGCAGAATGGAGTATGAGAAGGGTGTGAACATCTACTCAGACAGCACCATTTGTGTTTGAGGGACTGGCTAAGCCACACAAGGTCAGAGGATTTCTCTCCCATGAGCTTGTACATCCCAAAGCCTACAACCATCTCAATTCCATTAACAAAAGAGATTGCCTGTCCTTGTAGACCTTGCTCCATGGTGTCCCACAGCAGCTTTGTTTTCTACTAATACCAAATTACTTCATTAAACAGTAGATTCTATGTGAAAGACTGTTGCTCCTTACATTACGAATTCATCTAAATGTGAATTCAAACTCCACTCCTCTACACTGTATTTTGTTCTGGCAATATTGGGAAAGACGCTCTCGTGCAATAATCTTAGCAGTATGTTTGATCAGCAGAACAGATCAGGTTAGAGAAGTAAATTTGATTCACTCAGGCCTTTTAAAAACACTTGTACACTTCCTTTTCAAGGAATGACTTTTAGAGAGACTATGACAACATAAAATCAGGATGCTGTACATTGAAAGGATTATAAAAGCTGAATAACAGAGAGATCTTCCAGTTAAGTTTTAAATCATTTATTCCTTTCCAGTAACACCTTTCTGAAGGAGACCTGCAGGCACAAAATCCAATGTTGCTAAATATCTGTACTAATGTCCTGGAAGAATGTGAGTGTCCACAGGTAGTGTGGAGGGGTGGCAAATGGTCCTAAACACACATCAGTCTAGAGAGGAATATGGCTTACAGGGTGTACTGGAGAAGGTTCAAGAAAGGGCTATCAATAGGGTCTGAGGGCTGAAAGCCAAATTCTGTAGTTTGAATGAGTTAAACAGTGGGTAGTATGCACACAGGTTAATAAGCAAGGTCAATAAAGGAGCGGTGACCTAATCACAGCAGGTCTATCTCTAAATAGGAAATGCCAGTACAGGAGAAGGTAAGCAAGGGATAAGAGTGAAGGCATTAAGATGTGGAGCACCCGTTACCAGAGAAATCCCAGAGTGGAAACAATGTCAAGAGTTCAATGACAAAAATCTTGGAGCAGATTCACAAAGGGCAAGGAGCATCCTCCACCTTTAAATCCAGACTACCCTCCCTTCCACCTTGACCAGGTATGTGAGAGGGGATGCAGCAGTGACTGGTAAAGATGCCCAGCCCATGTGCTGCTGGACAGAAGGGACCCCTCCCAGCTGCAACCCTGTAATACCACCTGTGACATATAGGTGAGCTGGGTCACTCAGACTGTTGGTGCACCTGTAAACCTGGGTGGAGACTGGAATCTGACCCACTCTCTTTTCTAAATGATATTTTGGATAGTCCTAGATTCTGACAGCCTCTAAAACAAAGAAGCCACCGCCCTCTTGTAACATTAGACATATGGTGCCACTCACCAATTCCCTTCTGTGGTAAATGAGAATGATATTCCATCAGGTAGTTCAGGTATGGTTTCTCAGGGCTTATCTCATAGTACCGTATATTTCCATCACCCTGAAGGCAAAGAAAATGAACATAAGCCAGGCTCTGCTGTTCAGCATGAGGGTCTGAGAAGAATGTCTAACCCTAGAAACCATGCAGGGTCAAGAATGAACCAAATATTTACCCCCAGATTCTTATATGGGAAGGTTAGGGCTCTGCAGTGTACCTCCCCACAGTAAACATGGCACATCTGCAGTGGCAAATGTGGCCCAATGCTGCAGCATCCTCAGGCCCCATCCCATCAGACCATATCCTTAGGTTAACGTGCTTCAGGAGCAACTGTGACTTCAGCCTGACACAACACAGGCCAGAAGAATCAGACAGGCCAGCATTTGCTGATGTGGAAAGCACTTACCTTTCCCACCACATAAAGCATGTGTGTGTCTGAGTCATAGAAGGGAAACAGGAGTCCTGAGGAGCCATCCAGATCCTCCTCCAGTAAAGGCACAGAAAGGTCGTTCTGGGCAGGACACAGAAAAAACAGACAGCTGCCATCACCTGTCAGTCACCTGAAGTCCAGCTGGCAGCAGCATGTGAGTGCAGCTCTATAATGATCCCAGGCCACGACCAGCTGCCCTGAGCAGAGAGCCATGTACAGACTTCTTCAAAGCTCTATGGATGGGAAATGGGTGCTCTGTCCCTTGCTCTTGTCTGAGTGCAGCACCTCAGGACATCAGTTCCTACCACTAGATCATCTCAGGCACCTGATGACATTTCAGGGGTAGATATGATAAGAATCACTGCCTGCCTCTGTGTGAGCCACCAAACTCAGGGAGATGGAGGGACCTTCTGGGTATGTCTGCATCACACACTGAATTACGCATGTTCCCTCACTACCTCTAGTCAAGGCAATACTTCCACACTAGTACACCACCCACCACAAGAATAGTCAGTATCAGCCTCCACACTGCACAGTGGGAAGGTGCCCACTGCAAGGGCAAAAGCTCCCATCAACCTTCTGCATGTAAGCCATGTAGGACATAGCACACCACTCCATACACAAGGCTGGCATGTCTTATACAAAACTAGCCTGGCAGTGCTGAAGGGAGCAATGTCAGGAGGACCAGTGGGGCTGAGTATGGGATCCCACGGCTGCCACTGTGGCTATTGTCACATAAACATGTATTTAGCATAGGGTTAATACATACTTTGTCCTGCAGAACTGCCCAGCTGCAGGATCCAGAAAGTCAGAGCTTCTGTTTAGATGTGATGATGACATGGGTGGACATGGACCTCAGAAAGATGCCTGCTGGGCAGGTACTGTGCCAATGCCTGTCCCTAAGGAGGCTCCACATACCTGGCCCCACAGGCCTTTCCACTGTGTACTCAGACTAAGTGTGGCCAGCTCCTCCAGCAGCTCTGAAGGCAGTGAAACCCTGATGTGAGATCCATGATGTGTCAGAGCACTACTGAGCTTTGTGGAAAGCCCTCAGACAGCAGCACAGTGCTTTGTCTCTCACATATGCAAAAAAGCCATGTCCAAACACAGCCAAATGGCAAATCATAGACCTGGTCTACCAGCTTTGTCTGGGACAAAGGGTGACAGCACAACAAAGAGACAGAAGATTGTGATAAAAGGTGGTTGACATGGAGGGACAAAGTGAGATGCTGACACTGCATATGAGAGTGGTAGAGGAGAGCAGGGTTTCATAAGGCTAGCAGTAATCATGATAGGAGATCATGTCTTGAAAGTGACCAATAAATGCTACCTCAATACTCTACTGTCAGGAATCATCAGAAATCAAAAACACCCCACATCATTTCTTCATTGAGGGCTTCACTTTAGTAGGCTGTGTCTAGAGCTCACTTCTCTTTCCAGCACCAGTAACAATTTTCCAGTAAGACCAGTAAGAGCTGCTTTTAAGTCAGAGCTACAGTGACCACCCAAAGATCCTTTGAATGATTTCTTCCTGCAGTGGGCACAGCATTCTCTTTGTTCTGGTAGATTTCTACGCTGAAGGCTTTGAGAGCTTCTTCAGAAACTCAAACTTATTTAACAGTGTCATAGTAGAAGACCTATCACCCATTAAGAATTTGACAGATCACTTCTGAATTGCTGTTATAAACCAATTCTTGGGTATTTGACAGGTGGAAAAGTTGAAGTGACAGCAGAAGAGAGAAAAGTGAAGCTGGTATGGTTAAGATTGCTGGTTCAACTCACTTGATCCCATAATGCAATTTGCCTATTATTCCACTGAGACGTTCCAGTAGAGAACAGCTTTTTCACATTTCCAAGGAACAAGACTTTATTGACTTTGTGGGACTTGTAGCTGGCTTCCTATAGGAAGAGAAAGGACACTGCATGAGTAAGAGATGGCACCTGTTGCATAGGTACATTTCATGGTATGTGATTCAGTCACATCTGAAAGATCTGCTCAGCCTGGCTGAACTACAGTGAGCAGGATTTCATGGGGATCTGAGAAAGGTGGCCTAAACTCTTCAGGACCATTCCCAAAAGCCCAATCAATCTCCCTAACTACTGATTCACATATTTGCAAGAGGGCAATCCCTATTAGTTTTAGGCAGGACTTTCTGTGTACACAAATCTGTGCAAATACCTACAAAACACAGTCAGCTTCACCTACCAACAAATACAAAGCACAGGTAACAAGAACAACCCTGGCAGTGGGACAAATGTACACTTGCATCCACCTGTCCAACTGATCTCTACAAGCCCTCCCAAGGCATCCCAAAGAGGACTGCAGGAGGGATCTGTGAAAACAGTGCTCTTCAAGAAGGGTTTCAGGGAGTAAGGAGCATGGCAGCAAGAGGCAGAAACCCTGTTTTCAACAATGACAGCAAGCATTCCATGAAAAGTAGAAGGCAATATCCCCGTCTGGTGCCTTGGGCAATGCAGGGCACAGATCCATCTTCTTTAATGGAAATGAATCTACCCAGAAGAGGAAACACTTCAAGGGGTGAGATCAGTTGGACCACAAACCTCTAAACACAACCTACTTGTAGGACTGTTCCTGCCCGAGGGTCTATCAGACGTATCTTTCTGTCCCTGCAGGCTGTGGCAAGGAGACTACCATCTGTGTTGAATGACATGGAGAGGACTACATCTTTGTGAGCGTCGAGGATCTTCACCGGGTTCGAGATGACAGTGTCCTTGGTGTCAAGGTTCCAGATCATTATCTGGAGCAAAAGAACAAAAAAAATCAGCCCTTTGCTGCCTGACCAACTGGGGACTTTGTGTACCCTATTTCCTTCTTCCTCTCTTCTCTACATGTATAGGTCTTACTATCATTAAGTGGTTGTTCTCCAGCATTTAAAATAATTCCTGGTACTTACAGCAATATATCAGGGACACAGTGTCTGCTCAGAATGTCCAATATTCTAATTTCCTTTGCAACCACATTTTATACATAAGAATGGCCAGCATCAGTGCAGATATTTGCATTAGCACAAGAATGAGGACAAACAAAAGTGCATGGCATTGCATTTTGTATCCAATATAGTAAAGGAGAAGAACAGAGTAGACTGAAGTTCATCAGAAGACTGGAAAATTAGCAAGTCCTTTTGAACTTGTAGCAATGTCTTTTTGCCTTTGGGGTCACCATGGAATTTACCCCTGAAGAAGGCTTCTGAACTCTTCAGTATTATCTTACAGCTTGAAAATAAAACAAATTTCAAAACACTCTGACAAACAGGGTGTCCCAGGAGGAGAGTTCCACAGAGAAGACCCACCTTATAGTCATAGCCAGAGCTGAAGAGGATGTTATTAGCAGTGGGATGCCATTCAATGAGGCCCACTCTTCGAATATGCCCAAGAAGTTCCTTCTTTGGACTGGTAATGTTTCTCGTCAGCAGGTGCTTGGGGATGTCCCAGATTTTAACCTGAATGGCACAGTATGGGTCTTTGTGAGATTCCTGAGAAAGGAGCTAATTTCAAACTCACCAATAACTATTATTCCTTTGGTATTATTATTCTCTTGGTAGTGAATAGGAATGGTTCTGGCTTTGTTGAATGCTAGTCTTTTAAATTAGTATATTTAGTTTTCTGTGGCCCTGAAGACTCCTCTTTACCCCCTGTGTTTAGCCAGCAGTTCTACCAGTTTTTTTTAACTTGACAATCCAACATTTACACCTGGGCAAGCTGTCAGCATAATTATGAAAAGTTATTCCCAAGAGGAAGGAGTAAACCACAGATCTTGCAGACCTTGCCTCCTAACAAACTTTGAGCAGGAACAAGGAAATCTGAAATAAACTTCAGCAAAGAGTCCTGGAAGATGTTATAGCAGTGATTGATCCAAGCAATCATCCACTCAGCACAACCTGGTAAAAGAACTGAGAACTCGCCCAGCCAGATGACAGCTATATTACTGTTTGTCCCCTAGAAAACTGCACCACTGTTGAACGCTTTGCAAATAACACAGCCATTTGTCAAAGTACACAGAAGCCCACCCATGCGGCCCCATGGCAGATGCCCTGAGCAGAGAGACTGGGCAGCACCGCACTGAAGTTACTCAACACTGGGCATGTGCTGTCTCGTAACATGTCTACCTGCAGCCATGGGTTCTTCTAGAAGGATGCCGCATGAAGACAAAAATCCTCTGTGCTCCTGGGCTGGAAGAAGACAACAGAGGAAACCTGCAAAAGGGGCTGAACCCATGCAGGTAAAATGAGAGAGTCTTTCTCACACTAACCTCAGCAGCACAAGTATTTAGGATGTTTACAGATTATTAACCCTTTGGCTCAGCGAAAACTGCTATGCTTGTCATAATTTTTCTAGGACTTTGCCTGAAGCAGAAGGGAAATGCTCGTTGAAGCAGATAGTTTGTGGAAATTAGCCACACCTGCCTAAGTCTCCCACTGTTTGGCTGATGAGGATCACACCTTTCTAAGCACAGATTCTGGGACCTGCTGGGAAAGATCATGAGCACCCTTCTCAACAGTGTTTATCCCACTGAGGAATCAAGTCCATCAGAAACCTAAGGACTGTGGGGTTCTTCAGCCTCCAAATGAACTTCTACAGCTGTAAGAGAAAGCATCATACTCTACAGCTTCAACAGCTATCACTAAAGGAATGGGGCTGAGAGAGTAGGAAAGGGAAAAATAGGTTGTGTTCACACTGAGAACTGCCTAGGATGACCCATTCACTCCCCATGCTATAAAACAATTGGTGATAAAAGCAGGGAAAAGTCCCTGGCTGGAATCTCAGAATGCATTAAATGGCAGAAATTGCCAGTGCTTAGTATGCAGAAGAAGCAGATCTTGGAGGCAGACCTGCCATGACAAGCAGGAACAATCCATGAACCATCTACCCCGCTACACCTTGAAGAAAACCTCACAAAGCATAGTAGAAGGCACAGAGTTGCCCCTCTAACCACAGGGGAGAAGGTCTTCAGCAAGCTGAATTCATACATGCCCAATGATTTTCCAAAAGGAACAGAAGGGGTAAGAAGATAAGCCCTCTCCCCATACTGTTCAAACTCTCAGCCCCTGGCCACTTGCACTGGGCCTCAGTCCTAAGCCTGCCTGAAGCAGCAGTGGGAACTGGAAAGGGCACTGGGTGTTTACAGAGACTATCCATCTGTGCCCAAAAGTACCATTCTACATACTTCAGCTACACGCCTCAAAAGATAGCTGTGGTACCATCAAGGCAAACTCCAGAAAGACTGGTTAATGGCCAAGAAACCTCTGAGGAATGTGGCTAATAGGAAATTTCCACCACCTTCACAGAAGCTTGCAGCCTTCCTCAGAAGTTCCAGGGAGACCCAGCCCAGTAAGAGCAATCAATCTGATGCATCCCTGCACACAACCCAGAACAGTGGCTTATGGTAATACTCAGAAATGGTAGAGAGCACCAGGACTTCAACAACAGACTGCAAGGAAGGCTTTGGCTCTAATGTCCAGCCCAGTGGAAGTGGTAGACACCTCTGGGACCCCAAAAACTTCCTCAGGCTCCTCTAAGGATAGAGAAAGTGTTGCTGTGGAGATGTTCCAACAGAATGTCCAGTCTGAGCTCTCCAGTACAAGCCAAGCCAAGTAAAAAAGATGTTGACCCTATGCAGTAAGTCCAACTGAGATGAAGAGGGGATGGGAGCACAGCAAATCTGAGAAGAGCTGGAAAGGAAAGATTTGTTCAGTCCAGGAGCAAGAAGGCAAAGGTGAGCAATTCTGGCTGCCCTTCAACTACATTGCAGGAAGGCACAGAGAAGATAGAGCCAAACTCACTGGAAGTGCACAAGGAGAGGACTAAAGGCAATGGACACAGATGGCAATATGGGCACTCTCTGAAGATCAGAGGTACCCTGTTTTCTCACAATGGCCACAGGATCTGTAGCCTTGATCCTCCCCGTTCATCTGGACAAGGCTTGGAGCAATCTGATTCAACTGGCCAGCTAATCGACCTCCACAGGTACCAGGTACCAGGAAAGACAGTCACACTAAGAAACACAGTCTGCTGTCCTCACTACTTAGTGGGGAGGGAAGTGACACTGTGTCACTGCAGGGGACCCCTAAGATCCCATTTCCTGGTGCCAGGATGATGATGGGGGGGGTAGTACAAAAAAGAGAGTACAGTCATGAACAGCAAGACTTCTTAGAACAACTTTTGGTATTGGGACCAGTGACAAGCTCAGTGTTTCCATTCTTTAGCCTGGAGAATGACCCAGTGCCAAGTTTCAGTAGGAAATTGAAAAAGAAAGCTGACAGAGAGCAGCCCTTATGCACAGACCCCAGGGTCCTGCTGGACAATAGAATAAATATGACCCAGCAGCACGCCCTGGTAGGGATGAAAGCTAGCAACATCCTGGTCTGGAACAACAGGAAGATAGCCGCTAGATCAAGTGAAGCAATTTTTTTCTTTACTCAGCAATCATTGAACAACAGCTGGAATACTGCATCCAGTTTTGCACCGCCTAGTGGAAGAAAGATGCTGATAAACATAAGTGAATCCAGTGGAGGCCACCAGGATGCTCAGGAGGCTGCAGCACCTGCCCTGTGAGGAGCAGCTGAGGGAGATGGGCTTGCTCAGCCTGGAGAAGAGGCAGCTTCAGGGCAAACAAATAGAAGCCTTCAATACTGACAAAACTACTGAGAAAATAGAGCCAGGCTCTGTCTTGAAGTGCAGGGTGGGAGGACAGGAAACTGCAGTCACTAACTACACTGGGGAGGTTCTGACTGCATATAAGGAAAAAAACTTCTCCGTGGGAGTGGTGAAGAACAGGAACAGGTTGCCCAGAGAGGTGGTGAAATCTCCATCCATGGTGGTTTTCAAGACTCAGCTCCACAGACCTGCACAGGAGGTGGGGGTAGAGACTACCCAAGCTCCTTTAAACATGAACAGTTCTGTGATTCTGTAAGTGCAGCAGGAAGCTTCAAAGCTTGTGCTCATTCCTCATCTGAGGCTCAAAACAGAGGTCAAAGTGCTGCGTTCCTGCCACAGGTCCTATCTGACACAGCATGAAAACCTGGCATACAGGTTGGAAGATAAAATAAAACCCTCACATGCAGCCCAGAAATTGAAAGAAGCCTTCAAAAGAGACATGAATATCCAAAGAAGCAAAGGCAAGTCACTAAACAGGAAGGACAATTCAAAGAGCCTATATTTCTAATTCAAGAATGATTTTTAGCAGAGCTGAAATGGCAGAGGATGTGCGCCAAGCCAGGGCTGGAGGAAATGACATAGGAAACCTCCCTGATGTTGTGTGGCAGAGGGCAAATGTATCCATTGCAAGAAAACACATGTGGAATCTCTGGAAAAAAGCACAGTAGTTAGTCAGATGTCCTCGTTATCACAGAAGTCAACATCACACTTTTCACAGGACATGGAAAGCAACCTTTCAGTGGGCAGATACAGGCTAAACTGCCCCTTAGAAACATGAATTGAATCTTTCAATTCCTAATAACTAGTCTGCACCTACACTGGAATAAAATATGTGACTGCAACTTAATTACACTAACTTCAGCCAAACCACTTATTGCAGAATAGTATGACGCAGATTCCTCAGCTACCCCACAACTGATCCAGCATAACTTTACAGAGTGCAGGAACAAGCTCATACTTGCTCTGCAGGGAATTAATCTGAAATAGCTGTTCCAGATTACTTTGTGTTGAAGCTTTTATTCTAAAGTAAAGGAAGAGTTTCATAGCAATTAAACTTGAATAGTCATTCCATTTTAAATTCATATTCTGTTTTTCTCATTCAAACACACCCAAAAAGACACAAGCCTCCAAAAACCAGATCTTCCTCCTCACAATGACTTTGGTGTATCACACAGGTATCACACGGGTGTGACCTCAAGAGAAAGAAAGGAATCTTACTCTTTCCTGACTTTTTTTATAAGTACATATACGCTTTCACGTCTCATCCATGGGCCTTTTGGTTTCATTTCTTTCAGCTAAAAAGCTCATTAGCCAGGTAATAATGCAGATAAACTTACTGTGGCATCTTCTGAACACGAAGCTATTACAAAGTCATTGAATGGGTTCCACTTGATGTCCAGAACATTCCCTTTGTGCCCACATATTTTGGGATAATGTGGGTCGAGCTTGCCTGTCTGAAAAAAACAAATATCATCAAACCTAAAGTGAGCCATGGAATTACAGGATATTTTCAAGGAAGATCCAAGCCAGCTCCAGCAAGAAACCTCTTTCTGCTTATTATGCTCCAAATGTCCTGGGTGTTCCCTATCTCTTGAGAATGGGCTTTTGCCATCCCTGCAAGGCAATTCTTGATGATACCACTGATGAGAAAGGAAAGAAGTGCTCAGGCCCTCTCAAGTACACACTGCTATCAAGAAATCTGTACACATGCAGCAATCAAGACTGCTGAAGTTAGAAAACAATATTTTGTTCAGAAACCAGAATAAAACTTAGAGCTGAAACACTTATGAGTGAGTGGAATTTTCCACATTTCTTAAAGATCTTGGGGAAAAAAAACCAGAATCTCTTTCAGAAGACATTTCCTGTAAGCAGGGAAAAAAAATCTTTTAGCTTTTACTTTTTAGCCTCATCAGGTAGCATTTATTTTATTTTTTAAGCAAAAAGACATTTATGACACAAATTACAAATGCAGTTTTTCTTTCAACAAGCTATCTATTTCTCTCTGATGGTATTTTAATCCAGCCATTCACTGGATTCAATCAGGATTCCAGATTCCCCAAAAAAATGTCATGTTTGGATGGCATCTTCACTGGTAAAAATCCCGCACAAAGTGCACTCAGGGGTATTGAGGGCCTTGTGCCACATGGGGGCTGTGTTGCATCAGGATAATACTGCTGGCACAGTTGCTACAAAGTCAAATCGGTATATTTGTTTCCTGCTAGGAAGTGTGCTGGGGATTTCATTAACACTGAAGCAGCACTTGCTTCTCCCTGTCAGGAGCAGAAGTATGGGGAGCTCCAGGACCCACCTTGCATCCCAGACATCTGTCCAAACGTAAGGGGGAGAGACATGGTGGCACACTGGTGATGCTTACCTGCTTGCTTTTATCCAGCCTGGAAGAACTGTAAATCACAATGAATGCAAACGCATGCTCTCCTGGAAAGCAGATACTTCTGTTGTTGTACTCCCCGCACCTCTCCAGAGGTGGGACTTAAGAGTGCACAGCAGAGGGGAAATCAGTGCTGGCCCTAACCTAGATGTGTCTAGGATGTAATCTTCCTGGCCTTGAAAATCTGTACCACTTTGAATGCAGAACAGGACATGATGTGTGGCTTCACTGGAAAGTTTGTCACATAGACTGGGACTAACCTGATTTAAACTGAACACTCAGAGGGCTTTGAAATGTAAAAGACTGCTTTTTTTACACTACAGTCTAAAACAATTCCCTTTTATAACAGCGACAATGCAAAGTGACTTGGGAAGGCAGAAGAGAGATAAAAGGCCTTTAATAAGCAGCGTTCCCCCACCCACGGTGTCCTTTTGTAGGCTTCAGGGCTTGGTTTCAAGCTGGCAACTCAACGGGCTGGGCAGCCAGCTCCACAGGGATCCCTTGATCCCTATGGGAACTCTGTCCCCTCCCAGAGCTGGCTGCCTGTCTGTTCCCACTCCATCTGGGAGACTCCCAGGCTGCCCCAAGCCTGCTCTGCCTACCCCATCCTGCAAGGCTCTCCTACGCCCTTGTCCCCAGCAGGCTCAACTGGCCCTGGAAAAGGAGCCCTTGCCCTCCCAGTCACCAGTCCCACCTGCCCCAGTGCAACCCTGCAGCCCCGGGACAAAGCAGGACCCACAACACATGAACCCCCAGGCTGCCAACAAACATATGACAGGTAGAGCTGTTGGTCTCAGATGCACATCTGCATGTGGAAGTGAAGATCTTCAGCTGGGGGAAATTGAATTCTACAGATTGAAAACTATTTCAGTAACTAGAGGTGGTGTCATTGGCACCTGAAGTTATGTGCAGAGCTTGAAAATGAGTAATTTTTCAACCACTAGCTTTCTAAACTCCCAGCATTTCTGAAAAGTAGCCAAAGTCGAAGTTCCTTGACAAAAACTACTTCTAGTGGGACAGCTGTTAAAACTCTCCCAGCAGATTTGTACAAGGTAGATTACTGTGAGATGGGTCAGCCTCACCTCTCAGGTGTTCTCCAAAGGGCACTAATACACCTTAACATCACATCACGGCACAGCACTCACATATGGCATCAGTTAGATGAGGCCTGAGGGGTCATCACAGGTTTCATTTCATAGACCTTGGCCCCAGAGAGAAGGGAGCAGGGCTTGTGTCTAGGAGGTCTACACAACCACAGACATCCTCCCTTTCACACCTGGTGCTGACACATTGAAAGACTGGAGACTGCAAAGACTTGGACACAAATACCTCCCTGTCTCTTGGGACTTTGTTCTCATTTTGCTATCACTCTGCTTTATGCTGCAAAGGAAGAGACAGACACAGTCTCAACTAAGTCTGGTCATCCGAGAAGGATAAAGGCAGGCCTTTGTCTTTCAAAGAAAAGCCACAAAATTGCCCTCTGAGTCAAGATCCTTCCTAGGCATGCGGTGCATGTACTTCCCAAGCACATCTGTCAGAAACCAACCTACACCCAGGTCACACTGTGGGAAAACAGCTCATCTCCCAGTTACAGTCACTCAGCCCATGCCTCCTCAGACTTGCAAGATTTACAAAGGCATTCAGTCTGTTCTGGGCACCAGGCAGGCCCTGTGGCCACAGCTACTTCCCTCCCTGGTGAGCTGTCCTGCCTTTCCACCCAGCTGGCTTCAATAGCACATCTTCATAAGGACCTGACACATCCAGCAACAGAAGACCATTCTCCAAGTGGTGGCAAATATTCAACTAATTCTTCTTCAGGTTGAATGCAAAGGTCTGCTGAAAGGAGGCTATCTATGGCAAAGAGCTCTTTGCTAAATAACCTCTGTTGCTCCCAACCCTACTTCACCCCCAGGCTCTCAGAGAGGAAGAATGGTGGAGAAGGCAAGAAGTGGTATTTGTTCAAGGAGGTAAGAGAGAGTTGGGTGTCCATGACTTAGCAGGAGAGGAGGACAACAAACAAGCAAGGAGGCATGGTTAAACCGAGCGAGATTGAGCCTGCATTTGAGCATGTCCTGAGGCAGGCAGCCCCTCCAGTAGCACATGCAGAATGAACTCAAAACAGCATTGGAGGTACAAGAGCAACTTCCCAGGCAGGCTGTTCAACCTCCCTGGGAAAGTGCAGCTTTCCCTGTCCCAGCTACGATCTCCCGCTTTGGTTAAACATGATCTCCTGGCTCTTGGGCTCTTCCTCCAGACTGTGGCATGCTCTGGATGTGGCTACTCCCTGTGAATCCAGTCAAAAGTAACCACAGATCAGCTGTCCATCATGAGAGGGCAATACCATCCCAGGCACACATCTCCAGACTGGGCTGCCTTCAGTGCCCTGGCAGCTGGGGGCACAAGCCAAGATCCTAGTACAAATCTACCATGGGTCACCACCACAGGAGGAGGTGGCAGCAAGAAACACCACCACCAGGAGCACAAGTCAAAAGCTGCTGCTTTTCACCAGGAGGCACCAGTTTGGAAGCATATAATGAAAAAAAGTAACTGATATCAGAGCCCCCAGACTCAAGGGACCTCTTTCTGTGGCTGGCTGAGGCTGCTCTCCCCCCACAGCATGGGGTCAGGAACAGGTGTGGGAATTAAGAATTGCTGGTTAGAAAAATGTAAACTGATCTTGAGGTAAGAAGAAAGATTGTGGATAACTGAGGCAACATTATGGAACACCACGTTGTGTGAAAAACAGCACTAAAAAAGACCACCTGCAGAGTGTGGTGAGTGTGTGAGCAGTAAACAGGCAAAACTTGGAGGTCAGTAGGATGCAAAAGTAAAAAAAAACCTATGTAAACAGGTGGTAATAAATTGGGAGCTTGCATACAGTGCAGCAGCATTTGCTCTTGGCAGTGCTCCCCCTTCAACAAACTTGAGTGAGTTTGTCATTACTCAGCACATCGCCCCGATCCCAGCTGGTCCAAGATCAGCAAACAGGTATTCAGAGAATGGCTGTACAAAGCACAGTGCATACAGATGCTCTCCCTGATCCACCACCAAAGGTCAAGCTTCAAGGTGACTTCCTGAACTACCTGAACAAACATAGTTCATAAACCAACTCCTCTCCATAACTCCATCCTGTTTGGAACCCCTCAAATTCTTCCTGGCTTGTCAGTACCCAGAGCAGTGTGCTCCACATCTGAACTGCAGAAGCGTTCCCATCTGCTGTTAATGGTCTGCTCCCTGGTCTCCAGGATTCCCTTCCCTTCACCACACAAATCAAGACAAATTGCTCCTTATGCTTCTTCCCCACCTTCTTCACAGTTTTATGTATGTTGCCAATTTGTCTTTTTTCCCAGACTGATTGAAGCCTAACCTATAGAGTCTTTCCTCACATGAAAGCCATTTCACATTTTCATTGACATACTTAAATTATTCTTTTCTGTATCTTCTAGTTCTACCATGCCTTTGACTTCTGCAAGCAGTATTTCAGATGTGGGTGGAGTATCTGAGCAGATGTTAAGAATGGAAGAATTGCTACTGAAGACTAGCCAAGCTGAGAAAAGGTGAGAAGACAGAAGAATTAATAGTAAGCACTGCAAGCACCTTCAGCTCATTTTGCCAACTCTTTGAAAGCTAGGTCCCACCCCATGTCCCACATTCACCTGCTGCCTGCTTATAGATGCAGCTCTGTGATAAAGACAAGTTCTTCAGCCTCAACAGATCATGGTCGAGGGGGCAGAAGTGACTCAGTCAAGAAAAACAGGGTAGTGGTTAATTTTAGAAGGACAGTCTCTGAACAGCACCAGTGGTGAAGGAGATGAATAAACAAAGTCTAGAAGGGCCCAGAACTGTGCTAGGTTCTTCAAGCATAGCCAGTTCGCTTTCATCCTTAGCAAATATATATTGAAACAGTGGCATTGCAATAGCACCATCAATTAACTTTTAATTAAAGGCTGAACTTTTGTCTTTCATCTGTTCTGCCCTGATTCCAGAAAGCTCATAATCTTATACTGAAGTTAATCCACATTAGTGCATGCCTAATTTTTCTGAAGCAATAAACATCAGACAGCCAGCTTCTCCCTCTCATCAGATCCCTAAGCCATCAAAACCCATAAACATGGGATTTGTTTCTGAAAAGAAACTTTTTCCAGCATCAGTACTTGAAGTTTAGGAGCTTCATTGCCTGATAGCCATGTCTCCATTCCTTCACAAAGGAGAAGGTAGAGCAAAACATACCATATTCTCCTTTAGTCACAGCTGAAGTCATGACACTAAAGCACCTTTCAGTTTTTGCCCTCTGTATCTACTAACTGCTTTTATTAACAATTTCTCTGCGGAGACAAACATCTGAACAGCACAGTTCCTGCTGCTTATACAAGAAAGACAAATGAGCTATGAAATTAAGGAAGGTGTTAAAAATTTGCAAGCGGTAATGTACACACATCCCAGGAATCACCTCTCAGGGCATCTGGGGCCCCTTCCATCATTTTGCAATTTGGGCAACAGCATGAACTGAATACCCTCTGTGCAATCTAGCTCCCTAGAAAGCCCAGCTCTCCTCTAGCCTCTTGATGCACTCTTGAAAGCCAGCTCGCCTCGGTGGAGCTCACCTGGTGGATGGGAATGACAAGAAAGGCCCCCCCACCCGCACACTCGGTCACCACTGCAATGAAGTGGGGGTTCACGGCACAGAAGTGGTTGTCGTGGACGTTGCGGGTGATGGGCACGCAGTCATAGCACTTCTCCTTGCTGGCGGCTTTGCCATACACATGGCGAAACTTGGAGCTGCGGTACTGTGGGTGCCACGACATCTGCAAGGGAAGAAACACAACACCCCATGACATAAGGACAGGCCATCCTGGCAAGGCTTGCAGACCCCCACTTCCCTCTCCCCAGCACAGGCTCACCGTCCCCATTGGGCTCCTCACACCAGCCCTCAGCAAGCAAGTGGCAGCCCTGTTTTTCTCTGCTGATCTTCAGCCCTTTGGATGCCCTGTCTCTGCACTCACTGTGTATCTCTGATGAAGAGAAGAGAGTGCAGGAGAGAAAAGACAGGTCTCTCCATCACCCGCCAGCTGGGCTGTGCATGCACCAGCAGTCCCTGTCATGTCCCACTCAAACGAGGGAGACAAGTGACTTAGATTCGTAAATTCCCAACAGAGTGGACAACAGCGAGACAAGTCTCAAAGTCCAAACATTTATTAATTTCCCACAATCTACTAACTGGATACACAATAACTGACCAAGTATATAATGAGTTATGGCAAGCAATATAGTATGTCTTGTGTTACCTAATGATAATAAGGAAAAAGGGAAAAAAGAAAAGAGAGAGGTAGAAATAGCAATCACCGGCCTGGGTTCCTGCATCCGTCCTGCCAACAAGGGATGCATCCATCTTTTTCACTTCACTTCTTCCCCTTCACTCCTCACCCCCCCTCAATTTATATGCACTTACCTCTCCTCTAGGTCGACCCACCTAACCATATATCCCATGTATGGGGTGGGGTAAGGTGCTTCATGGATGATGTAATTAGCATGACCTTGTTAATCTTCACTAACATATGCAGGGGTGTCGACTTTAATATGCATTTTGTAGATAATGAAGCAAAGGTCATTCACCAGACAGATGGCCCTTGAAACTTTACAAGATGCACCAGAGCAGAACCATCCTGTCTCCACAGGTCTCCCTCCTCCAGCTGCATCCTGTGCTATCCAGGCCACCTTATCAGCTCCAAACTCCACACTATCCGCCTGTGACTATAGTTTCATTACTTGCAAGTGTTTGAGACGTTCCTTGGCTTAGAATATTCTCAGGCTGTTTCTTCTTGCAGACCTGTTTCTCTCAGGCTCTGTTTCAAGGAGTTACAAGTCCTCTCTCGCAGTCCCTATTGCTGGGGCAGGGCCACATGGCAGCAAGTTTAAGAGGAGATGAATCCCGGTAGCACAGAGCTCAGGAAGCATGAAAGATAAAACATCTTGGGTGAGGAAAGCCTGAAAGATGGTTAATGAGCAGGCCAGTCTGGATTCATGCTTCATTTAGCCCTCAGGTGGTTCAGGACCAAGAAGAAGCCTGAATTTTGCTCACATGAAGGGAAAAAAGAGGTTTGACCGATCATAGGAATAGTTACAGTCACCTGTTAGTGTTTTTCCCACTGACAATGATGTTCTGCATGTCTGGTTTATAACTGCACCACAGCCCTCTGAGAGACAGCATTTTAAATGGTGTTTAAACGAGATACATAAAGCATGCTAAACCCAAGAATCCCTTCCCATAGAGAGCTGTGAAGCTTAACGGAACTCATGCAACAGGTTTCAAATAGGAAACTATCGGCGTTGGGCAGAAAAGGCAATTCAGACTACTAACTCCTGCTCTTTCCACAAGACCTAGACAGTAAAAGGCACACGGTGGGGATGGTGAGAAAATTGTGCTGCCCAAAGGAAAAGAAATGCAGATCAGGCAAGAAGCTTATGGGTGAAAAAACCCCACACAATCAGCTGGGAGTATGGGCAAAGACTGGGAGAGGGCTTGGTTTTACTCCATATAGATCTGTTTAACGTGCATGTGGTGAATGGTATTATCAGTGATGCTGGATCAATGGTACTCCAGTTTGAGAGGGGAACCCAACCAAGCAGCTTTAAGTTATAGCAAGACTTAGTCCTCTCAGTCGTGCGGGTAAGCGTTTGAAGGGAAGCATGCACTCAGTGGCAGGAAGCCAAGTGCATCATAACCTGACAAGCAGGGTCTAAGCAATTCTAAACCAAAATGTCCTTGTTGCTGGCACAGTATTGCATCCTCCTGGGATGACTATTAAATGCTAGGAATCTGTATTGCTTGATCCTGATTAGTCAAACTGGAGCTTTACAAGCACCCATCAACACAAAGATCCACTAAGCTCACATCCCACGTCACACGGGAAGATTTGGGCTGTGAACAGTGCTAGGACAAAAGTCCTGTCCTATTCCCTGCCTCCTCCCAATATACTGGCACAGCTCAGAGCCAACCCCACCTTGGACAAATACACATGCCTGTAAAAAATCAGTCCTGGCAGATCACTGGTTGCTTTCACAGTCATTTTTGTTGCTCTCTTTTACCGTGGCATGTTTTTCCTATGTTAACCCTGCATTTGTCCATATTCTTAGCTGATTAGATTGCTTGTGCAGAAAACATTACATGCAAAGGATTCCTGATACTGAGGACTACCTATCCCAAACAAAAACAAAGAAATGCAAGTTATTTGACAAAGAAAGCAGCGATCCTGGGAAACTAGTCTTGGAAGAAGGGATGTTCACAGGCAGAAAGAAAGCTGAGGTGATATACCTAGCTCCCCAAACAGCCCCAGAGGTGCAGCATTCTCAAACAACTTCATGCTCATTACAGTTTTAGTGGTTAGGTTTACTCACACTGGGGAAAAAAAAAAATCACTGTATTGTCTGGATGCACCTATTCCTTCTTATGGCAGAACTTATCTTTCCAAAAGGAAATGAATTGACTGGCTCAAAGGAACTTCTAGCTAAACTGCTTTTGAGGTGGGAGAGAGCGTGTGGTCTGGAGGTTCAAGGCTCCTTTGCAGAAAGGAGTCGCCAAGCACACAGAAGACATTAATTACTATGATACTGTTCCTATGGAGAGCAGGAACACACAGCAAGATACTGAAATCCCATGCAGACTACCTGTTAATGGCAAATAAGGAATAAAGGAAATAAAAGGAATTAAATGCCCAAGTTTGGACAGTGCTTAGGAAAGACAGCTCCCACCTATTTCAGTTTACAGAATCAAGGTTCAGCTGCCACAGGACTGGACTTCAAAGCACCTGCAATTTGGACAGCAGGGCAAGATATGACTGGGAAGATCATAAAATTGGCAAAGACAATCCCAGGAAAACAGTGTCCCTCTTGACATGATTGCAGCCACAGCAGAAAGCTCAGCATTAAAAGAAAAAACTCTTGGATAAAATATGGCAAAAAACAGCTTGAATAGGGGCAGCATTAGGAGACTGCATCTGGTACATACAGTGGGAGACACTGATTCCAAATAAAGTGGACATATGGACATGAGGAAAAACTTGTTTGGAAGGAGTGTGGAGGAGTGTTCTGCACTTGAGGTTGCTCAAGTGGTGATAGGTCTCCATTCCCAGAAATCCTTTCATGACTTGATTACACAAAGCCATATCCTCCTTGATCTAATGTTCATAACAGTCCTGCTCTGAACAGGAGGTTGAACTGGAGAAAACCAAGGGCATGGTGCCACCAAACCATACTGAAACTTTACAATTTACAACTGAAAAAGCTCACATCTTCACTAAGTAAAATAAGCCCCTGTGTGTACAGCCTGTCTGCTAGGAGTTGCAGACAAGATGTGGCTCCTCAGCAGAAGACAATCTTCCAGCTGGCTGTTAATGAGCACAGCATGGCCAGGGCTCTGACAGATCTCAGATATTAGACAGTGCAAGCTATGGTGCCTGCAAGAAGATCCTTGCAGAGGAAAGAGATCACCATTCCTAGAAGTTCTCCATCAAAGCTGTCAACACACCAAATGCTGTGTTATGTATAAAGGCCCAATACCAAATGCATAGGTGGGTGAATAGGTACTAAAAGGACTACAGAAACACTTATACACCAAGCAGATCCCCAGTGCAGTCTGTCTTCATGCAGCTTGCTCAGATCTGCTCTTCCACTGCTGTCAGGACAATACAGGAACCAGTCATGGGCCACTGGTAGCCCTTTTCCATCAGCAGTCCTGGCCCAGCCTCTTTGCTCAGCTCCTGTGATTGCATGGCAGGATAGAAGGTGCCTCAGCCTACAGCTACAAGTCCCTTCTTTCATTTTTCTTCGTAAAGAAGCAGGTTTTCCAATTTTCTTCTCCTCCTCCTCTCTCTACCTTCCCGGACAGAAAGGGTTGGTTTATTCACTCCTCATCTTGTACTTCAGCCATCCTGACCACCCTCTACTCTTTGTTCTGCTAGACGCAATGACATATTTGTTCCTGGGAGAGACAATCTGACTGACTGCCATGTCCACTCTCCAGGGCTGACGGTGTAGCAGAGGGACTAGCCAGAGGGAAGAGAGGCATCTCCACTCCTTCCTCTCAACAAGGAGAGCAGAAAGCACCACAACGAAGGCAGAGCTGGGAAAAAAACACTCATGGCGAGGCAAGGTGAAGAAGCATGGTTTTTCACAGCATCTCCCATCCAGGGGTCAGAGAACCTATTCTGGTGCGGTTGGCAAAAAGCTGGACTTGCCTCCTTACACAGTGTCCTGCTTTCGACTGGGATAGAGTTAATTTTCTTCCTAGTAACTGGTACAGTGCTGTGTTTTGGATCTAGTGTGAGACTAATACTGAAAACACACTGATGTTTAGTTGTTGCTAAGTAGTGAGTGCTTCTACTAAGTTAAGCATTTCCCAGTTTCCCATGCTCTGCCAGCAAGCAGTGTACAAGAAGATGAGAGGGAGCATGGCCAGGACAGCTGTCCCAAACTAGCCAAAGGATATTCCATACCACAGAACATCATGCTCAGTATATAAACTGGGCGGAGTTGGCAGGGGGTGGATCGCTGCTTGGACATCGGTCAGTGGGTGGTGAGCAATTGCATTGTGCATCACTTGTCTTTTCTTGGGGTTTATTTCTCTCTTTTTTATTATGTTCCTTTTAATTACTATTATTATTATATTTTATTATTGTTACTGTTATTATTATATTTTATTTTAGTTATTAAACTGTTCTCATCTCAACCCACAAGTTTTACTTTTTTTCCGATTCCAAGTGAATGAGATTCCAGGAGGAGATAGTCAGTGACCCACTGCATCACATAGACATACACAAGTCTATGGGACCGGATGGGATACACCCGAGGGTGCTGAAGGAGCTGGCTGGGGTGCTTGCCAAGCCGCTTTCCATCATTTACCAGCAGTCCTGGCTGACCGGGGAGGTCCCGACAGATTGGAAATTGGCCAGTGTGACGCCCATTATAAGAAGAGTCAGAAGGATGATCCGGGAAATTACAGGCCTGTCAGCTTGACTTCGGTGCCTGGGAAGCTGATGGAGCAGCTCATCCTGAGTACCATCACACAACACATGCGGGACAACCAGATGCTCAGGCCCAGTCAGCAGGGGTTTATGAAAGGCAGGTCCTGCTTGACAAACCTGATCTCCTTCTACGACAGGGCGACCTGCTTATTGGATGAGGGAAAGGCTGTGGATGTTGTCTACCTTGACTTCAGTAAGGCCTTTGACACCATTTCCCACAGCATTCTCCTGGCGAAACTGGCTGCTCGTGGCTTGGATGGGCAGGGACTGGCTGGATGGCCAGGCCCAAAGAGTTGTGGTGAATGGAGTTAAATCCAGTTGGCGGCCGGTCACGAGTGGTGTCCCCCAGGGCTCGGTTTTGGGGCCACTCCTGTTTAACATCTTCATTGATGATCTGGATGAGGGGATCGAGTGCACCCTCAGTAAGTTTGCAGATGACACCAAGTTGGGTGGGAGTGTTGATCTGCTCGAGGGTAGGGAGGCTCTGCAGAGAGACCTGGACAGGCTGGAGCGATGGGCTAAGGCCAACTGTAGGAGTTTCAATAAGGCCAAATGCCGGGTGCTGCACTTGGACCACAACAACCCCCAGCAGCGCTACAGGCTTGGGGAGGAGTGGCTGGAGAGCTGCCAGTCAGAGAGGGCCCTGGGGGTGTTGATTGACAGCCGGCTGAACAGGATCCAGAAGTGTGCCCAGGTGGCCAAGAAGTTCCAATGGCATCCTGGCTTGTATCAGAAATAGTGTGGCCAGCAGGGACAGGGAAGTGATCCTGCCCCTGTACTTGGCTCTGGTGAGGCCGCACCTCTATTACTGTGTTCAGTTTTGGGCCTCTCACTACAAAAAGGACATTGAATTACTCGAGCGTGTCCAGAGAAGGGCAATGAAGCTGGTGAAGGGTCTGGAGCACATGTTGTACAAGGAGTGGCTGAGGGAACTGGGGTTGTTTAGTCTGGAGAAGAGGAGACTGAGGGGAAACCTCATCGCCCTCTACAACTACCTGAAAGGAGGTTGCAGAGAGCTGGGGATGAGTCTCTTTAACCAAATAATAAGTGATAGGACAAGAGGTAATGGCCTCAAGTTGCACCAGAGAAGGTTTAGAATAGATATTAGGAAACATTTCTTTCCAGAAGGGGTTGTTAGGTGTTGGAATGTGCTGCCCAGGGAGGTGGTGGAGTCCCCATCCCTGGAGGTGTTTAAGAGTAGAGTCGACATAGTGCTGAGGGATATGGTGTAGTTGGGAACTGTCAATGTTAGGTCAATGGTTGGACTAGATGATCTTCAAGGTCTTTTCCAACCTAGACGATTCTGTGATTCTGTGAATGAGGGGCTACATGGTGCTTATTTGCTGGCTGGGGTTAAACCACGACACACAGGTGTCAGAGAAGGCAGCTCTGTGAATGCTGTGTGGGACACAGGGTGTCCTCAGCTTACAAGATGCCATTTTCTGATATATCTCCTGCTCCCAGAAGGAGCTGCAGTGTGGCCTGAAGTGCCACGACACGTCTGCAGTGCAAAAGTGCCAGATGCCACTTCTCAACACAGCTGGGATGAGAGGCACGGAGAGCCAAGCAGCAGCCCACATAGAGAAGCTGGGAAGAGCTGGGCTGGCAAAACAATTCTCTACAGGGTTGTACTTGAGCAGCTCCCAAGTGCCTGTTTCGGAAGAACAACATAATGTTATCTGCTGCACTCCTGTACCAGGCAGAGATAACTGGTCTTTCCTCTTTTATTCTCCACCCCTGCAAGATTGTCAGCTACTCAAAACAGCTTCGTTGGAGAACAGCTTCCTGGCAGTGAGCAGAGATGGCCACTTGGGCCACTGGCAGCACTTCCCACCATTCACTCTTGAAGGCAAGCTCAGCTTGAATCCTCTCCCATCTTGGGTGAGTCCTGCAGCAGGGCAGCCCCCGCCTTCTCCATAAGAGCTTTTGAGCTCCCCAGATGACCCCCCACCCCCACACTTCACATCAAGCTGGTCAGTCCACGCTGTGCCACACCAACACATTTCTATGTTCATCTCACCTCTTCCATGCCCCACTCTTGCCTACCACCCCAACATTAAGAGGCAGGTCCGCTGGGGGCTGGGGGCAGGGGCAGCAGGGCTGCAGCATCGTCAGAGCTGACTCCATGGGCCACAGGGAGCTAGCTGCAAAATCCTCTCTAGAGCAGAAGGCAGAGTCACCTCCATGGGATCCCCTTCCCCCCTATCCCCCTCTGCTCACAGGCCCAGGCAGAGCCCTGGGCACCCACTACCTCACCAGGCTCATCCTGGGGTGGTGGGATCTGCCAGGGCGTTCTGCTCAGTGTTCTATGCAGGGTCCTTCTTTCCCATTTTCAAATATTCACTTCCCTCTTCTATGTTTTCCAGTTTTGCCAGCCACAATTACTTGGTTTCCTTCCAGATTTCCTCTCCCATCCATAGTACAGAAGAACACACAGGGACACGAAGTAAAAGAAGGTGACCACTGTCCAAATACGCAGGGCTGGGCTTAGGAAAGCTAAAGCCCACCTGGAGTTGAATCTGACAAGGGATGTGAAGGGTGACAAGAAAGGTTCCTACAAGTACCAGAGCAGTAAAAGGACAACTAAGGAAAATACAGGCCTGCTGAGGAATGGGGCAGGAGCCCTTGCCAGAAAAGGCCAACACACTGAATGCCTTTTTCACCTCAGTCTTTACTGCTCTATTGGGTTTGCATGGCAAGGTTTTGGTAGCAGGTTCTCATTACCCAACTCTGATCTGATTGGTAATAAACTAATTCTCCCCATGATAACTGCTGTTTGGAGAGGCAAACCATTTTCAAAACTGTGCAAATAGCAACTGGTATAAGGGATGGGGGGGTAGAAAGTGAGGGAAAATACACCAACATTTTGTCAACAAAACAGGACTGGTTTTTCATTGCAAAAACTTACATCACCACCTCAGAAGAAAAAAAAAAAAAAGGTGTATTTGTGCATTTTACAGAGCCCCACAATTAAATGTTTTGCATAGTCCCTTAACAATATGCTTTCCTTGGATGTTTTTTAGGAGTAATAGGATTAACTTTCTCCCTTCACTGGAGGGCTGGCCCCCAGTGTACCATGGGTCTCTCCTTGCACAGCCATGTCCAAGCAGGGTGAGCCAGCATGGGCAGAGCACAAAGTCCTGAAAATCCTGGGTGTGCAGCAACAGGTAAAGCCTGAAGCCACAGCCCAGGGATCCCCAGGTCACCTCACCTGCTTGTGGGGCAGCGAGGAGCCGGGGTGCCCACAGCAGGGGCATGCAGACCATCCCTGCACACTGGGCAGTGACCATAGGCAGCATATCCCCATCTTAAGAGGCAGCTGGAGCTGAGTCTCCTTATCTGGTCAAGGAGGTGGAAGATCCCCCCTCACTTGCTGCTCAGGGCTCTGCTGTCACTATCCCAGCAGAGACTGATGCTGAACTGACAGAAAGATGAAAGGGACTGATGAAGGCACCATCGGCCCTCTGCCAGCATGGCAGAGAGCCCTTTGCATCCTGGAGAAAGGCAGAAGGCAGCATGGCCTTTGCAATCCAAGAATCAGCCTCTTGCCTTCCCTCCCCATCATCCTGACCTACCTAATTCCCAGTATCACCAGCCTCTCTGTGGAAGGAGGGGGAACTAGAATGGAGGGAGACACTGCAGATTGTACTAGTGTTTGTATCTTTCTAACCATACAGCTGATGCAAAGAATGTGTTTAGCACCATCCTCCCCTCACCCAGCTCTCGAAGACCAAGTCCTGGGAGCTTATGGTTATCACTCCCACCTCTTCCAAAAAAGATCATTAAGGAGATATTTTTCTGAAGCTGTCAAGAGGTCCTGGAGTAGGATACAATGATCCCTGCAAGCACTCCTCAGATGTCTGCTTACTAGATTGCAGTGGGCAATCAGCACAAGCTTTTTCTGGCTGGACAGTGCTTCCTAGACAGCTTCTGCCCATTGACATGTGCAACCCTAGCACTGGGAGCACTATCTCATGAAAGAATATGCAGTGCTCTATATGAAATTTTTTGCTTCATAGTTCCTCACTGCTGGCATAAACAGAGGAAGCAGCTCCTTTGACTCTCTAAATAGGATAATCCAACTTCAATAGATATAGCAAGAATGTACAGACAGTTTTAAATTATTCAATTGATACAAGGAAATGATCATCTACTTTGCAACTTATTTACTTATAGCAACTTGTAATGATTTCTGAATATTGCTTAATAATCCTGCTTGCCCTGAGTGTTCTGTGGAAGCTTACCAAGGACTACTGTGTTCATCAAAACAAACCAGTTTTCTGTGGAAACTTACCAAGAATTACTATGTTCGACAAAAATATGTTTCTTGTCCTTGGAAAGCAGATGTGCTTTAACTAGTTTAGTCTTTGTAATGAATAGATAGCCATATATGGATGGTAGAAATTGATACTCCGGTACTTTTAGATAAGATAGAATGAGTAAACCGGCTGAAAACACTCTTGTTGTTCAAGAAATTGGCTAAGAGAATCTGCGCATGCTCCAAGGAAAAGTACAAGGTGAGAAAGACTACAAGCCTTCCTCCCAAAGACCCCCGAAGACGCCCACCAGGAGGCAATGCACAGGTGCAAAGAGAACATAAACTGCTGGCACCAGCCTCTAGAACTAACCCAGCCTCACTCATGCATATGTATGTTTGTGTTATGTAATCCAATGAATATGTATATCCACACTCTATAAGTTTTTGGTAAAATGTGCTGGGGGTCTGCAAGCTTTGTGGAGAAAACCCCTTGCACCCTGGCACCAGAGTAAACATACCTGCTGTATAACTCTCTCTGAGTTGTAGTCTGTTTCTGTAAATCAGCCTGAAGCCTCTCACAACAGGCATTTCTGGGTGCGTGGCTCTGAGCTGAAAGAAGGAGGACATAACATGGACTACCCTGAGAGACAGATCTGACTGTGTGGAGAGCCTCAACTACAAAGCAGAGGATCCTTCATGCAATCTAGTCTCAAAATACAAAAAGATCCTCATCTCTTGTCCAAGGTCCAGATACAGCAGGAGGAGGCAGAGAAAGTGAGGTAATGGCTGTAACTTCTCCCACCTGCTAGAATCCAAGGTCTCTGACCATGAAAACTTTGGTCCAGTCCCTTGCAAGCAGTAGAGATTCAGACAACTGGCAGAGAACCCTCTGGAGATGTTGTCAATGTGCAGCAGAGTGCAGGCTTTGCTGAAAAATAGGCCTGCAACTAGCCCTACTGTTTCTGCAGGTTTCACAGATGCAGCAACCACAGTCAGCACTGGCTCATGCAAGGAAGACCAGAAGGGAATTGACCTAGAGTTGATCTGTAAGTCTGATGTTTGCAAGACCTTTTGTTCCTTTTTTTTAAGACAGAGTCTTATTTCCGTGGCTCAGCAGTTGGGTCTTATACTGTAACATAAAACAGCAGAGCTGAGCAATTCTTAGCCCAGTGCTCAGAACAGGTGGGATTCCTCTTCCTGCCACCTGAAAAGGTAGCCAGAAAACCACTGGAGTACTTTGATACCCTTAAGCACAGCCTACTCAGCTCTTTCACGCTTAACAGACATGAACGTGGAGATGCTTATGTGACCTCTAAAGAGCAGACAATTAAAGATGGAGAACCCAGATCCACCACTTGTCTTCAGAAATATGATGCAGCAGCACTGAAGAGACTTTGCTCTACTTTAGCTCTCTTTTATGATGTTGTTTATGAAAAGTTAGCTTTTCATGACTCATCTCTGAAACCTGACTGGAAAGGTCCTAGCTCCTTGACAGAGGTATGAGGTCCTAAAAAGGTTATGAAGTTTAGGGATGTCTACAGCACTCAGAAGCAGTTTTGAGAGCTATGCTGTGGCATATTTACTACTCTCCAGGAAATGTCAGACAAAACAAACAGGCATATGCATTTCCAACTGACTGAACATGTGCTTCACCATAGGCCAGCATGTTCTCACTTGCCCTATTGCATCCACTTACCCTAGGATTAGCGATTTGCCTGCACTGTGCATGAAAATTTGTCAATTCTGGATTAATTTCTCTTGCTCCTGGACAAAGTAACCACATGGAAAAAGCAAAATATGTTTGAGGAAACCCAGACATATGGTCATCTAATCCACAACCAACCGAGAGCACTTTCTCCTCTGGTGTACAGCATTTTGTGAAAGAGTCAGAGCAGTCAGGTCAGCCCTAATAGTCTAGAAACTCAAGACATTGGCAGCACTTTGTTCTGCCTTTGATATCCTCTATCTTTGATATCCTTGGCATCGATAGTGCCAGGAGCTGGAGGGTGTACAGAACAGGAAGTTATTTTCCTTACAACCTGAGGAAGGCCTGAAAGAAGATTGATGGGCAGCTTATCTCCTGGAAATAGCAGCTCTTGGGTGTGGCCACACTGTTATGAGCTGACCTCTCAGCACACACTCATGGCCTATTTGTGTTCTGGCACTTTCAGTCCCATCCATGAGCTGCTTTCTCTTGCTCAAAGAGCAGAAAATTAAGGCAGGGGGGAGAAGTTTAAAAAAAAAAGTATCTGATGTGAGTCAAACAGAGCACAAATGGATGGAGGTCACATCACAGCTGGAAGCAGAGAGAACTGGAGTGTCTTTGGCAGCGATGATATCCCCTCAGCTCACGCAAGGAACCACAGCCAGCTGGTATGACAGTGTCATTCCAGGAGAGGAGTAGCTACAAACCAGACCGTGTCTCGTTCTCATGTGAACAGGCATGCACATCTCGAGCAATTGCTGGGACACACACCCTGGGTGGTGCTGCACCCAGATGGAGCAGAGAGGAATTTCTACTACATCAGGGTCAGATGGGAGATGGGTTTGTAACCTTACCAAGAAGTTTGGGGGCATGCCCGGCTCATGTCCTGCACACCCTTCAGCACGTGCCAGCCTTCTGCTCTTTCCCAGTCACCAGGGACCAGCAAACTCCAAGGCACGCACCATCTGTCACCCAGTATCTCCCTCCACGTCACACACACAAAATGTAAGTGGATCACCACTGTGGGAGGGGAGTGGTGATACCAGAAGACATGGGAGCCAGGACCTCCATGCATCCCGCTGCTGGCTTCCAGGAAGGGTGTTCATTTTCTAATTCCCAGGTGCACAGAGCACCATCCTCGCAAAGAGACACCACAGGCTAAATATGCATGACTCCTTCCAGACTCAAGAGTGTCCACTGCCATCCAACCTGATTCAGCAACTCGCTTAGTATTGGTGACAATTTTCCACTGACTTTATGCAAGGGGAAAGGCTGAGCAATCCCGTCATTAACAAACCTGGATGTTCTCTGTGTATTTTCTTTCCTTCCAGGCATGTTCCCTGCTCTGAAAATACAAGCAAGGAATGAGGTAGACTGGCTCTGTGCTGAAATACTTAACTGTGGCATAAGCTGTATTTCCAGGACAGAAACAATACACAACAAGTGTGCACAGAGGACGATGCTGGACTGTGTGCTCCTGCCCGACTCCACATGCCTGCACTGGGTTTTCAGTTCAGCTTGTGGTTCCTATCATCAGCAACACAAAAACCAGACAAAAGACTTCAGCTCTAGGCACTGCTCTTAGGAAAGGTGCCAGACAGTTAGAGAATTCAGTGGAGAGTGGTATGGACCAGTGATCAAAGGTGTGTGACCTGCTCAGACAGCCTAAAAGCTTCAGGGTGGAGATGGAGGGAAGCCATGACAGTAGGCTTCAAACGTGGAAAAAGTTGCTACAAAGAGCATATGTATCATCTGCTTTCAAAGTCTAGGGGTGACAGAGAGTGAAAATAATGTGTTTTAACCACATCAGAGGAGTCTCCAATTAGGCAGCAGTAAAATTTTCTAACAGTCACAGGAGTGGGAGAGGGAACAGCATGAATCTCTATCAGCAGTGTTTCCCAAGCAGACTTGGTCAAAGCCTAGCAATGACAACAGAGCTACAGCTGACCCTGATTTGGACAGGAGACAGACAGAGCTGGAACTGAAAAATCACATAATATTGTGATTTCATGTGCAGTAAGCCTGCTATGTCTGGAGTGTGGCAGGGCTACACCCGCTCATACTGGCTGCACTAACCCCCTCAGCAGATCACCCAATATCTCCATTTTAAGCAATTTTCAACTGCAATACTTAGTGTCAAAATTGCAATTCTTAACATCCAGGGCAAAACAGCTGCATCAGATACAGCTACTGCAGAACAATCTGTTTCATTATGGTACCAAGAGTTGTGCTGCAAGCCAAGCTGTTGAGCAATGGCCATCATTCCTGCCATTAACAGGTCAGAGTAGCTCCTTTCAAAGGAGTCACTATTAAGAGTGGTATAATAGTAGATGAAAGCCAAAAGTTTAATTTGAGTTCATTTGTTTGATGCAGCATTTGAGCTGAAGCCTCCTCTACTGCGCTTGTGAAAACAAGCAGGCCCTATTTCCCAGAGTTTAACCTCAATAACTGTACAGGACTGCAAAAAGGATTCATAGAGGGAAGAGACCATCCCATCTAGATGCAGAGCTGAAGATGATGGTCAGCAAAATGGGTGGGGGCTTCAGAAGCAGAGATCACATGACATCACAGAAAAGGAAGGAAACTGAGGCAACAAAACCATTCAAAACAGCATCTGTAGAACTCACAGGAGTCGAACAAGCCCAGTGGGCAGAAGAAACTTCTCTTCTGTATGCCACCTGGAGCTCCTTCAGGAAAGGTGTCTGAGGTCTCTGGCTACAGAAAGTTCTTCTAGCTAACCAGGCTGGAAACCATCTCCTCGTTTGCAGAGAGCTGGCTCTCTGTGCCAGAGCTGCCCCCGGACCATCCCAGTACCCATCTCCTGTGGGACCAGGCTGCAGACACAAACTAAGTCACTCTCTCCACCTTTGTGCATAGCGCATCCAGGGGCCTGGCAGCATCCAGCATGCATCCACCCAACATGCATCCATCAAGACAGAAGTCCTTGGCCCCTTCTGTCCCCACACCAAGGCATATTAACATTTCACTGACTGAAGGCTGTAGAGGGAGGAGACCCACTGTTAAGTCCAGTGATACAAACAGGCATCCTACTCCACCAGCTATAAGATCACCTTTATTCAAAGCCTTTTTTACAAGTTTCATCCAAACTAAGCCTGTGCAAGCACAAGATCTCTGTAGAACATCACGTTAGATGCATTAGAGCAACACAAGACGGTATTACAATCCTGGTATGGAAGCGGGGTACATAAAGGCTGCATGGATTATAAAAGCAGCACTTAATTCAGCCAATGCAGAATTTATAGGCTGAATAACAGTTTGTAAGCTCTAACAGAAAGGCCTCCAGCTCTGCCTGCCTTCAGGTAAGCAAGGGGAGAACAGACTGTCTCTCTCTGCCCCTGGTCTCAGGACTATTGCAGCGATCAAAGGATGGCCAGAGTGTTTCTGGAGACCAGAATCTCGCACAGCATCTCCTGAAAGGACAGACTTGCATCCTCTCCCCATCCAAACACACACTGAGATGCTCACACTCCTCAGAACACCCCATGCCTGGGCTGAGAGCCTTCCAGTTCATCATGCGCAATGTGGGTGGCACATGCCCCTCACCAAACAATGGTTTTCTCTTTTCTTGTGCTGCTCACTTCTGAGCAGGGTACAAATACATGCCAGTGAATCAATAATGGTTATGTTTGCTTCACACCCCCCCATTTCATACAAGAAGCCTCCCTTCTGCTTGAGACCTGTGCTCCACATGGCCTATGTTACACTCCTGTGTGAAAGCTGCCCTGGCATCAGGAGACACGGGCTGAAATCCAGACATACCACTGGACACCTTGCCCCAATGCGCTCCTGAGGAAAGCACATAACATCTCGGTCTTCAAAACACTTTTAAGTACTGTTTTCTATTGTTCATAAGCAGGTTTCCAAACTCTGCCTATACTTCACCTGTCACTCTGAAAAGCACTTTGGATGATCAGGTGATCCAACCTGGCAAGGTGGACTCTTCCTTTCTTGTCCTTATTGACAGGGAATCAAGAGAATTTACAGTTCTGAAGAACTTTTCTGAGGTCCCAATCTTTTGAAAGCTGGAGATAATTTGAAAAGCAGAGAAACCAACACGAAAAAATAAATTTACCCCGCATTCAAGAAAAGAGATTAAAAGGGGAGAAAGGAAGGCGCTAATAAGGAGGATTTTGAAAGTTAAAATGAACATTTAAATCTAAAATGCCCTTGAAAACTTTTCATTTCTGTCTTCATTTTCTCTTTTGGAATGCTAAACTTGTATTGCATAGGTAATGTATTTCAATCTCATCATTTTTAGGTGATGTTTCTATGGCCAAAAAATGCATAGGGCACCCTTGCTAGTGTCTTGAGAGCACCGTTTGCAAGTATCCAAGGAGAGTGTCACAAGAGATTAAAACTTCCAACTCCATGCAAATAAGCAGACTGAAACTGGCACGAAGATACACAACTAGAAGGGTCCAGAGAAGACACACATCCTCTTCTCAGTCCTGTACCAACAGTCCATGAAATAAAATCTTTACATGCACTCAGCTCCAATAAAATCAAGCAAAAGCAAGAATCACTGGCCTTCCCAAAATCTGCCTAGGTCCACAGTCTTCTCTGGCCCCTTCTCTCCTACTGTCTTACACTCACTTTCATTCATCTTATCCTTCTCTCCTGCTAAATTCTCTCTCCTCTCCTCCCTGTCCTTTTCCTCCACACAGCTGATCCTCTCAAGATTCACCCCTCACCATCCAAAAATGAATAATGTAACATGCTGCCAAAAGACAAGAGTCACCCTGGGAGTCTTGAAAAGCCCTTTCAGCTATCTTGTCTCTGCCAATGGCAATTAGATAATGCTTAGAGCCAGATGATGAGAGAAGATGTACATGAAGTCAGCTTCAACACTGCCCTACACTGTACACCAAGCTGCGCATGGAAAACAGGAGAGACATTCCCATACCCAGGACTTGTAGCAAGGAAGCAGTTAAATACATGATTTTAAATAAGGCAATTAATACATCATGAAATACTGCTTGTTTTCTGCCTGAGAGCCAGCTATATGCACTGTAAATTTCATGACATGACTCCATATGGAGCAGACTGTACAAGATAGCTCCATAAAATGTAGTCCCTCTCTCCTCACTCTGCTGTCCCCACAATAGATTTATACTGAAGCAGGAAGACATCTGCTACCTGCTTCCAAACCAGGCTTGTGCAGTCTTCACACAGGCACAAGGTCTTGGTTTCAGTGTCTCCACTTTCTAGAGACTGTTGGCCCCTCTTCTCATCAGAGAGAGGCATGCTTCTTGTTGAATCTTGGTTCTTGCTGAATCTCAGCAGAGAAACAGCTGCAAAGCAGGCTGCTCCAAAACTTTCTGCTCTTACCTAGGCCAATATCAGGGCACAGCTGGGGAGCAGTGCAGTACACACATCAGGTCAGCAAGGCCAATATTTCTTACACTTCCTGCAGAAGACATCTGTCACCTGGATGCAGTACACTAGCAAGACTCACATACAAGCACTTTGACTGGGAAATGGCTGCTCTTAGCAGCTGACTAACCAACCAAGCCAACAAAGCCCCAGGTCCACCCAGCTAGACTTGAAGGATTTTGGCAAAGACAAATACATCACATAATTGTATTTACTCTGAATAATGTTAACAATGCTTCTCCCACAGGGCAAAGATCTCTCTCCTGGTTAAACAAGAGCATTCAGTGACAGGCATTAAGAAAACAGCATGTAGAGGAACTTCTCACTTCCAGATGGCTTTAAAACTTTCAACCTCACACCACTCCACAAGCATTTCTCACCCTTTCTTCTTGACTTATGCAGAGAAAAGGCTGTTGGATGCAACCCTGATAGGAGCACAGTGATGACAAAACAAGCAAACAGTGAGAAAGGTGTCTCCTTGTTCACTGGTCTGCAGGTGCCACTTTCTAGCTACACGCAACTAGTGCTGAGTTTCAATTTCCCATCCCATGTGTCCTTGTTTGCCACCAGCTTTCATGGCAATGAAAAGGGCTTCATTAAAAACAGAACAGTGGGCAAACATGTCCCTCTTGCTAAATCAAGTATTGTAATAAGATACAGTTTTCTGCAAGTAGCACACACGCATCCCAGGAGGGTTTTGGAAGACAGGACAGACAGACCAGACTCAGTCACAAGCAGTCAGCCCATTGGAGCACGGTCTGGTCCAGTCATCATTTGTTCTACCCCACGCAAATATTCCCAGGTGATTTCACCAGAACAGTCAGCTCCTCACACCTCACCCTGTTCCCACCTTTCTCTTTCCCCTTTCATCAGAAGCAGCAGTAAGGGACAGTTTTATCACAGATGTTAGTGAACAACCCTCTGGCTCAGAGCAAGGCCACCCACAGCGACACATCCATAATACAGCTGCAGCTTTCTCCAGTTGTGCCTTGCAAACCCCAGGAGAGACTCCCTCACTCTCCTGGTGACCTGCACCACCCTCTTTAGGTTGACATCTTTAGGTTGAGTCTTCTGCTCACAGGTTTCCATGCATGGCCTGGAGAACAAGCTGAGCAGGGAGTACTTTCTGAGACACCCACCTACTGCCCCCAGAGAAGACTCACTAGCAGCCTGGGGGAAGCCTGCTGGCTTGGGCTTGTAATTCTCTTAATGACAGGGTCACTAATGGTATGGGTGTACTCAGAAACATCAAGTCCTATGCATCACCAGGCAGACGGAGAAGCAGTCCCTAGTTTGTAGCCTGCAAAGAAACTAGGAGACCCCTCAAAACACCAAGGGAATTACTACGTTGTTGGACTGCTGCAAGAGCACATAGAGGCTTTGCCAAGACACCCCTTTGCTCCATTGGTTTGGGACCATCCTCATCTCATCCCAGTAGCAGCTCTTGCTTCCCCATGATGAAGATCCCTATCACAAAGGCAAATGCTCCCCTCTCCTGTCCTCTCCTGCTCAGTGACACCTCATTTATAAGAAGCTTTTTCCAAGAGAGTGTACATCAATAAATCAAAGCCAAACCCTCATACAGACATAGAATCATATCCTAGAATGGTTTGGGTTGGAAGGGACCATAAAAGATCATCTAGTTCCAACCCCCCTGCCATGGGCAGGGACACTTTCCACTAGATCAAGTTGCTCAAAGCCCCGTCCAACCTGCCCTTGAACACTGCCAGGGAGGGGGCAGCCACAACCTCTCTGGGCAACTTGTGCCAGTGTCTCACCACCCTCACAGTGAAGAATTTCTTCCTTACATCTAATCTACATCTACCCTCTCTCAGTTTAAAACCATTACCCCTCATCCTATCTCTACACTCCCTGTTAAAGAGTCCCTCCCTACCTTTTCTGTAGGCCCCCTTCAAGCACTGGAAGGCCACTATAACGTCTCCCCAGGGCCTTTTCTTCTCCAGGATCAACAACCCCAACTCTCGGCTTGTCTTTACAAGGCAGGTGCTCCAGCCCCCTGATCATCTTCGTGGCCTCCTCTGGGCTCACTCCAACAGGTCTATGTCCTTCTTATGTCAGGGGCCCAATAAAGTAGTCCAGGTGAGGTCTCATGAGAGTGAAGTAGAGGGGGAGAATCACCTCCCTCAACCTCAACCTGCTGGCCACACTTCTCCTGATGCAGCCCAGGATACAGTTGGCTTTCTGGACTGCAAGCACCCATTGCTGGCTCATAGTCAGTTTTCCGTCCACTATCACGCCCAGGTGCTTCTCCTCAGGGCTGCTCTCAATCCACCCTTCGCACAGTCTGTATTTGTGCTTGGGATTGCCTCGACCCATGTGCAGGACCTTGCACTTGGCCTTGTTGAACTTCATGGGGTTTGCACAGGCCCTCCTCTCAAGCCTGTCAAGGTCCCTCTCGATGGCACATCCTTTCCCTCCAGTGTGTTGACCGCACCACAGCTTGGTGTCATCATCAAACTTGCTGAGGGTGCACTCAATTCCACTGTCCATGTCACCACCAAAGATGTTAAACAGCGCTGGTCCCAACACCAACCCCTGAGGAACATCACTCATCACTGCTCTCCACTCAGACATTGAGCTGTTGACCACAACTCTCTGAGTGCGACCATCCAGCAAATTCCTTATCCACCAAGTGGTCCATCCATCAAATCCATGTCTCTCCAGTTTAGAGACAAGGATGTCCTGTGGGACAGTGTCAAATGCTTTGCACAAGTCCAGGTAGATGACGCCAGTTGCTCTTCCCTTATCCATCCAAACCTTGTGTTAAAAGGGTCATGCTGTCTTATCTCATTTTAAGCATTCCTCGCCTTAGGGTGTGAAAGGTTTTAGGTAAGGCTGTATGAAATACACTGCTGTCACTACAGAGGAAATATTGCTAAGAACTGATCATGGAGATGGACATTTAACAGGTTATTTTGTCCCCAACAACTGCTAACAGCAGGCAGCAGTACTGCACAAGGCCATCTTCCAGTCCTCTGGTACCTAGGAGGCTGCTTGCTGGTGCACCAGGAAAATGCAGGTGTTGTAACAGATCTCCAGCATTTCAGCTCCTTTCTTAAAGGAAACCTTTTCTTTTGCCCAGAGAAGGCAGAAAGCCCAAACATTAACTGCAACTCTGTTTTGGCTCAGGAAGTAGTTCCAAGCACAAATGAGGAAGTTTGTTGCAAAGGAATGGTAGAAGCAGCTAAAATAGTTAAGTCCTTACAGGTGGCATGGAAATATTGAAGAGCTCTTCAAGAGCAAAAGCAATATACTGTGAGCAAGAGAGGTTCAAGTCACAGTCAAATGAAGAAAATAGAAAGGGACTCACAAGTTTAGGCAGATTTAATATAGAAAAGCACAACTAACAGGATGAGAAACAATTTCTAAATGGCACAAAAGCTACTAAATTCTTTCTCAAGCACAACCACAGCAGGATTTTCAAGGTTCACCTCCTCCAAGTTTATAATGGTCCATCCCAAAATGCAAGAAAACAAGCAAAGACAGCATGAGACCTGCATGAGACCAGGACATCCTCATAAGATTCATAACCATAAAAAGCATACACCCCGGAGGGGGAAGCAGGGACAAGTGTCCTGGGAGGAATATAGAGACACTGTTCAAAGATGCAGGGTTGGTCTTAGGAAAGCTAAAGCCCACCTGGAGTTGAATCTGGCAAGGCACGTAAAGGGTAACATGAAAGGTTTCTACCAGTACATCATCAGCAAAAGAACTAGTAGGGGAAATGTGGGCCTGCTGAGCAATGGGAATGGGGCCTTGGTGAGAAAGGACACCAGAAAGTCTGAGGCATTGAATGCCTTCTTCACTTCAGTCTTTACTGCTAAGACCAGACTTCAGGTATCCTGGGCCCCTGGGACCTGTGGAAAATCCAAGGCAAGGAAGACTTACCCTTGGTGGAACAGGATCAGGTCAGGGAACATTTAAACAGATTGAACATGCACAAGAGCCTGAGGGGATGCACCCACAGGAGCTGAGGAAGGTGGCCCATGTTGTTGCAAGGTCATTCTTGGTTTACTCAGAAAGGTCACGGCAATCAGGGAATATCCTTGAGGCCTGGAAGAAAGCAAATGTCACCCTTATCTTCAAAAAGGGCTAGACAGAGGCTCTGGGGAACAACAGGCCCTTCAGCCTGAGCTTGATCAGGTAGTTAAATGTACGAAGAAACTTTTTTACTGTGAGGGTGGTCAAACACTGGCACATATTGCTGGGAGAGGCTGTGGAGTGTCTATCCTTAGAGATACTCAAAACCCAACCAGACAATGCCCTGAACAACCTGCTGTAGGTGAACCTGATTTGAGCTGGCAGTTGGACTAGATGTTCGCCAAAGGTGCCTCCACCCTCAGCCATGCTACGACCCTGTGAAATCTGCAGTGATCTTTAGGGAGAGCATCCCGAGCAGATATGGTGAAAGCAGACCAGAACCAGAACTTTCTGTGTACTTACACCATGAAGGAGATGGGAGAAGTTCCCGTTACACACACTGCCTGCCAGGGACTCATCAGTCTGTCCATGCTCAGGGGAAGGAAAACAAGCAGCCACTCAAACAGCTGACTTAAAGCAACAAAAATAGCTGGACTACTACAGTGTGCACTCATTTAAATCCAACCATTGGAGGAAAGCAAGAAATCAATGTTAGGTTTTCAGGAGAGGCTGGGGAAAGGAAAACGACATCAAAGAAGTAAAAAACAGAACAAAGTTAGCAGATATACTGATAAAAATGAGATAGATGGAAAGCCAGCACACCTTTTGTAAACACGTGCCAGGCCTCACCAGCCAAACTGCACAAACAAAAGCCAAAATTTCTGTGTACTCTGTTTCCAATACATTGTACCTCACCATGGTGATAAGGCAGCATGAGGTTAGCAAGAAGGTCCTCAAATGGATAAGCGGTTTGTGAAAAATGGGAAATATCTACTTTTTGAGTGCTGCAGGCTTAAGTTCAAAATACACTCTCACTACCCTATTTATGTGCCTACATGACTCCCAGGAAGGATAAATTCATAGAACAGAGGCAGATCATCACATATCTTGGGAGTCCATCTTTTTTCCTATTCTTCTCATTCATTTCTCTACATTCTTCCCTAAGGATCTTTTTATAAAATTCTCCAGTAATGGACAGACATCATCTTCCTGTGAAACTTATCTCTGCACTTCAGCTGCCTTTAAGATTACAAACCTTTTCACTGTTTACAAAATTAAATCTCCTTTTGTGCAGTCAGTGCCCCTTGCTTATCCTATTTAGCCAGATCACAGGAAAAAGACTATTCCCTTCTTCCTGCAGCAAGCTTTCCTCCACAGCTGACACATAGCTTATCAGTCTTCTCCAATTTTTACCTCATTCTTCTTCTGTCAGCCACATTTTCTCAACAGCTGATGAATTTGTTCTCCTCGCTTCCACTCTCTTTGGCTGATCTGTATTCTTCCAAAAGAGTTGCACCTAAAACTGGATACATCTGTTTTACTAACATGAATGAACAGATGCTTTGTTTATAATTTACCAGATACTCTCCTGCTCATATTTATCATTTCCTTGCTATAGCATGTCACTGGATCATGTTCAGCCTGGAATGAACTGCAGCCCCTGGACACTTTTCATCAGAACTGCACTGGGTCTGATGGTACTGCATCATCTGAAGACCTGGACCTGTTACTACTGAACTGCATCCTGATTCTCCCATGCTATTTCTTCAGCTCACCAAGGCAATTTCAAATGAGAGCCCTGTCCTTCTGCAAGCTTCCTGCTCCACCTGGTTTCCTGTTTATTATTTATTCCTTTGTCCTAATTGCTAACAAAAATACCAAACAGCATCAGACAGCAGGAAGAACCCTGCAAAACTCTTCTCAATAAATACTCACATTTTGATAATTAACTGTCACATAAGCTCTCCTGTATAGTTATAGTTCCCTCAGCAGATTTACATGTACCTTACCGTAGACAGGTGTATCTAGAGCATATTCCCTTATCTTAATTGTGTGGGACAGCACTGAACATTTTCCTGAAGTCAAGATAAATGACATTTCCTGCTTCTCCACATTCACCGCACTCACCACCCTTTGCAAGAGGAAATCAGAATGTGTTGACATCATTGATTTTGCCATGCTTATCCTGCTTCCTTCAGCTCATTATTTCTGCCACATGTTTCACTTTTTCTTGTTGTTCTGATATTCTCATGGATAGGCTCAAGCTTCCCTCCATCCAGAACTCAGAAACGTCCTCCAACCTCTGCAGAGTCCTCAGAGACAACTTGCTAATTGCTCTGAGTTAATTTTGGATGGTTCTTCCTGTGTCCTGCAGCCCACACTGACTGGGGTCCCCATACAGATGCCATGAGCACTGCCTAACCTCACCTGCCTCACTGTAGCCCAAATTACCACTCATTCCTTCTTGCTGTTGCAGAGAAATTTAGCCATGTTTGGGAAAAGCTCTGCATTTGTCCATCTAAGAAGCCAGTATGGTTGGAAGCTGCCAGCCGGGACTGTGCTGCTGCAGTAATCACAGGGCATGCCCAGCCAACTAGGGGGCAATTCACTGGCTAAGCAACCAGTACCCCACTATCCACTGGGGTCCAGGGACTGGAGTGCATGCAGGACAGAACACTGCTGCTTGTTCCTAACAGCCTACTAGGAGTGCAAGTTCTTCGGGATCTCCAAGTTCTTGTTCTTATGGGGCTTCGGGAAGAGGTTTTTCCAACACACAAGACTGAGCTCCAGGTCCAGTACATCAAGTATCTGTATTGTCAGCAGGTCACTCACAGAAAGTCTTAACTGCAGCAGGAGAAGAGCTCCTGTCTCACCTGTGACTGGAGATCTGGAGCAACACCCAGGAGTCCAAATTCCAAATCAGTGAGCCAGGACACCTCCTGTCACAGCACACCTTCTCAGCCTGCACAAAGTCTTGCTGCTCCTATTGTGGAAAGTCTTGCCCGCAGTGCTGTGCATCCTAGCAGCTCTCTGCAGTACAGACTGCCTCACACCCCTGTCTGCACTGAGTGTGGTCAGCATACCAACAAATGCCCCTGTGCAGACATGCTTATCTACAGGTAAGATGGGGATGAACAGCATCTTCACCTTTTGCCCTGTGAGAAGTACCGCTTTCGGATTAGTTTCTGCATGCCAAGGTGGACCAGCAACACTGCTGTGATTGTATTAATGCAATTACAGGCTTTAGCTTCTTCTGAAACAGTATTCCCACATAAATAGGCCTGGAAAGCCCAGCAGTAATAACAGGATAAGTAAGGGTGTCTGTGCCTTGCAGTACACGGAAAGCAACAGCTCTAGAAATCCAGAGAACAACCACAGCTCACACTTTACAGCTCCGCAGATAACACTATCAATCCCATTTTCTTTTCTTCTTCCTTTTATTGCAGCCACCGCTCTTTAATTTCGAAACAGAAATTGTCTTTTCCTGCACCAGAAAGGGGTAGGGGATAGCTCCCAGAGAACACTTTCTTCAGAAAATTTATGCATTCCTGCCAATTTGATTGCTTTTGCAAGTAATCTATCATGCACCTCTTAGGTCCAGCATGTCTATCTGTTGCCCTTTGCCAGTCATTTCCCTGCAGCATATGCACACAGCAGCTGCGCCATATGGCCCTGCTGGTCTACGCTAGGCATTTCACTTTCCCCGGTGCATGGATTTGCCACAGCCATGTTACAGGCTGGTATGCTGGCTCCAACCCTCATCCAGGCAATATTTTTCACTAATTTGAGACTTTCAGGTTTACATTTTGACTTTTGTATTTTTTTAAAAAAATCCACCCACACTTCCATCCTCAAAGTTTCAAAAGGTAAGATGAGTACATCCTCAAAAAGGTAACCCTGAAGGCAAACAGGAATGTCAGTGTTATCTACAACTTGTAAGACACACACATATGAAACAGTATCCTGCCTTTTACAGATGTTTTATCACACTTTGTGTTGATCTACTGCTTCAAGACAAAATCAGAGTCCTCAGAACTTCATCACCAGCCATCAGCCTCCTGGATTGGGTGCCAAATAAGCAGAGACCGTTTTTTTTCTGGTCCAACTTCTCTCAAACCTGCCACACCAAATGGTTTTTGAGCTTCAGAGGTTAAGCTGAGGTTTCTTTCAAGCCATGGATGCTCTCCTAGGCACATCTGCAAGAGAGCAGGTCACGCACCCCCAGATGAACCTTGTTGTCCAAATTCCACTTCTGCTGTAACAACACTATCAAGGAGAAATTATCGGTAATAAATTCCTTTGGATCCAAAGTCGACCAGACAACATGATTATGCAGCAACCCAGAGCTTTAAATACCATATGTACGTGTCATCTCAAACCATACTACAAGCTCAGAGGCTACATATTTATTGTTATGAGAGTAATAAATGTGGTTTTCACCTCTTCGTTCACAGCTTGGTTCCGCCTAATGCAGGGCAAACAAAGGCAATTGCCTCTTCCACAACTGTAGACTGAGAAGCAAAACCCTGCCTACAAGGATGTTGCCTTGGAGGTGAGGGCTGTCAGTTCAGAGTCCCCAGATGGACAACCTGGCCACTGAACCATGGCACTGACCATGTCACTTGACAGCCAGTTGCTAAAAGACAGCAAAGGGAGCTACAGAAAGATACAGAATCACAGAATCACAGAATCACAGAATCATCTCGGTTGGAAAAGACCTTGAAGATCATCTAGTCCAACCATTAACCTAACACTGACCGTTCTCAACTACACCATATCCCTCAGCGCTGTGTCAATGTGACTCTTAAACACCTCCAGGGATGGGGACTCCACCACCTCCCTGGGCAGCACATTCCAACGCCCAACAACCCCTTCTGTAAAGAAATGCTTCCTAATATCTATTCTAAACCTTCTCTGGCACAACTTGAGGCCATTCCCTCTTGTCCTATCGCTTATTACTTAGTTAAAGAGACTCATCCCCAGCTCTCTGCAACCTCCTTTCAGGTTGTTGTAGAGGATGATGAGGTCTCCCCTCAGCCTCCTCTTCTTCAGACTAAACAACCCCAGTTCCCTCAGCCGCTCCTCGTAGTTCCCAGGCTGGATTTTTATGCATTCCACCCACAGATTAATGCAACTAAAGTCAGTAGCCACAACTGGAAAACAAAGTCTGCCTTTCTCAGTCCAGTAAGGTCTTCTCCCCACCAGATGTGGTGCAAGCAGGAAAAGCATTTCCTGTCTTTGACTCCAGGGTTTGCAGTATAAGCTGTTTCTGCAAGAAGTGCACACTGCCAGATGCCAGCAGCTCAGAAGGAGATCTCTGGGACAAGCATGCATGCTGCAGTTCTGCCTCTTCCCAAAAAAGAGGGCCCTGTATCTCAGAGCCCATGCTTGATGATGGCCCACTGAGGCCAGCACACAAACATAGGAGCTGTGTCCCACAGCCCTGCTGCTGGTGGTGGGTGCCCCAGCGTCTACATTCAACAGCAGGAATCTTCACGGGTAAGACTACTGAATATGCATTAATGGAGACTCCAACCTGGGGCACTGTTACTGCAGACGCTTGGTTTTCAAACCACGTGTTGGCATGCATACCGCATCTCAGACACTTGAGCCCGTCAGGGAAGCAGTTTAAATTGGTGCCACAAGAAAACTGAGTTAGGGTGAAGTCTCACAAACAGGACCAGTCTAGCAAGCTGTTTTGTATGAATAATGCATTAAAAAAAAAAAAAAAAAAAAAAAGAAAGAAGCTGGGAATAGTTTGTAAACAAGAAAGGAGGTGGAGAGCCATTAGCTAAGCGATCTCGCATTCCTCAATTTGCTTTATCAATCTCAGTATTCAAAAAAAAAAGCTTAAGAGCAATCCAGGCTCTCCAGTGATTCAACAAAACCACACAAAGGACTGTACCACTTCTCACAGCCTCCAAGCTGTGCATTAGCTTTTAGCAAAGGTATCTACCACATGAATAATGCAGTACGTCTTCCAGAGCATCTGTACTCCAATCAATCCACAGTAGCAAATAAAAACCTTTCAGCACGCCTTTCTATCAGGCAGCAGGACCTTTTTACAGCTGCTCTGAGGCATATCCTTAGAAAAACAACCCTATCTGCTACCAGAGCTGGAAGCCTTTTAAATCGGCCAGCTGGGAACCAGCCTTTTAAATCAGCAATCCTGCGATGGGCCTTGATTTTATCAATTGCCTTTCTTTGTCTTTTGCTCCTAAAGGATCCACACCCACCGTTACGGGGCTCAGATTAAGGGAGCTCAGACTAAGGTTTCAATCCAGTTTCAGAAACAGACACGTGCCACCCCCCAGAAGCGGCAGCTCACAGCCTGCAGCCTGCCCAGGCACCCTCTCCTTCCCAAGAGGGACAAGGTAGCCCCACCAGTCACACAGCGCTCATGTCACATCCCTCTCCTGTGCTGTAAAGCAGCCTCATAATCAAAGAACCCTTCCCCAATGCAAGGGTAGGGGCAAAGACCCTTCACCAAACCAAGCCTCAGTCATAAGCTCAAACCTCTGTATTTTCGGAGGCAAAGCAGGTAATGAAAAGTGATGCTTTGTCCATGTCCACTGATTCGCAGAAACAGACTCTACAACTCAGAGAGTTATAAAGCAGGCATGTTTACTCTGGCCAGAGTGCAAGGGGATTTCTCCACAAAGTTTGCACACCCACCGCACATTTTACCAAAAACTTATAAGAGTGTGGATATACATATTCATTGTATTACATAACACAAACATTCATATGCTAAGTAAGGCTGGGTTAGTTCGAAAGGCTGGTGCCAGCAGTTTATGTTCTCTTTGCACCTGCACATTGCCTCCTGGTGGTCGAGGCAATGAGAGGAGATGAGGCAGGGGGTGACAGAGTCACTCAAGATGGAAACGTGTTGATTTCCTTATCCACAAAGCAGCGAGGCCCAGACGTTTCTCTGAGCAGGCACAGCAGTCCCTCCTGCCCCTTGTTTTCAGCGCACGCTGGCCAGGGCAGGACATGGGCTATCACACGTGTCCCTGGGAGGAGGCATGTCAGACCTTCCCCCATGCTAGCAGTAGGTCAAAGCTTACGCAGAGGGTACTAGGTGGAGAGGCGAGACAGTGGCTCCTCTGCTAACACAGGCATCATCTGCTTGGATGACAAGCAGAAACGGGTTCCAGTACTTTTGCCTCTTGGGCCAGGGAAGGGAAACATTACACAGAGACCTGGCCTGAACTGAACAGCAAGACTCCAGGAGTCCACTGCAGCTCTGCACCCCACAAACATCGTCACCAGCTGGTGCTACATCAACTCAGAGGATCCTTCTAGTGAGGACCCTCAAAGCAGCCCACTAAGGGCCAAGGACATACTAAAGCTCCAAACTTGGCAAAACGCATATTGTGCAGATTTTGTTCACGTTAGAAGATACACCAAGTGTTGTGAAACTCAAAACAGTTTTAAGCACTTATGTCCAGGGGCAGGCTAGGGCTGCCAGGAGTGAAACAAGACCACTCTCCACAAGGCAGGGTTGAGACAGCAAAAAAACAGTGGCCATCCTGGATGAGCTTTCTGACTGCAATTGTATTCAAAGTTGAAACCACAGTGCATTCCCCAAGGTAGGCAGCAACATCCAACCGGGTCCAGCATAAAAAAATCTCTGATAGTGACACCTGCTCAGAGTATCGCCACATCCCCACCACCTGGTACTACTCCATAGCTGTACTCTCCTGTCATGTTGGCACAGCAGGGAAATGGACAGGGGAGCATATGTGCCTCATAAAAATAGCTCAGCCAGGTTATTTTTAACTGGGTCATCCCAGCACAGCCAGCGGCAATGGCCAGGAGCAGGGAAAAAAAGCAAAGAGAAAAACTGGCAGAGACCACAGCCTCAGGCATCTGCCAAGAGTCTCAGACTCTCCTATCACCTGACCCGACGAGGAGCCCAAGACTGTATTTTGGGTAGGATCCTCCAGAACATTGTAAAGCAAAGCCACATCATGAAGCACTGGCTGAATTGTCACCCATTCTTTATTTTATTGCTGGGGTCTTTTCCAAGCCTGACACTGAATGTGTACTTGAGCCTTCCCTGGGACAAGTGGCAGAAGCAAAAAGAAATTATAACAATAAAGTATACAGAATCACAGGAAAAAATTAGGCCAGAAGGCACTTCTGGAGGTTCCGAGTCCTATCCTCAGCCCCCAGCAAAGCTCACTACAAAGGCGTGTCATGTTGCTCGGACTGTCCAGATGAGTTTGGAAGACTGACGAGGCTGGAGATCCCACAGCCTCCTTGGGAAATCTGTCTGCTCTCAGTCCTGTGGTGAAGCCCAGGCTGCAGTCTGCCTGCAGGGTTTGCAAAGTTACCCAGATGACTCTGGTCAAACTTGCTGCCCATCACAACCCTTGTGGCCTTCATGAAAAGCCAGTCAGACCTAGCCTGTACCACTACAGGAAGCTGCTGCAAATCAGGGGCAGAAGTTGACATTTATCTTTATTGAAGTTCATGAGGGGCTGTTTTTCCCCTCATGTGAGGCATAAAGCAGGCTGGGAGCATACAGGTTGGTTAGGAAGCCATGGGGCTGGGAACTCCTCAGGGGCTGGGAAGTGCCCATGGAGGGTCTGTTGCCAGACCTTCAGCTTCCCTGTAGTGGCCCGACAAGCATCACTCTTCCCATGAACAACCAAAGTGATTCAACCAGGAGCGAAGGAGCCTGAGGCATCTGTGGCACCCTCACTGTCACTCTGCTGCCAACAGCGCCTGGAGCTCCACTTCCTGAAGGTTCACACCTCTCACTCACACATTGGGAGTGAAACACCACCCCACTACACATGAATTATCCCAGGCCACAGGAGAATTTGCTTCATGAGTATCTTTAAGCCAACATCAGCCAGAAATCAAGCTGAAGGGCACAGCCCACCCTCCAACAAGTGTGAAGAAACTTGTACTCGGTCAATGCAAAGTCAGTTTGTGCGTCCCAGAAGGGACAGGGGAATCCTCCAAGGATGATCCCACTCTTGGTGGCAGCACCATTTTCCGGCAGTTCAACCGCCCCCTTCACCATGTGTACCATGTCTGCTTCATGTGGTGCCCCTACTCTGCAAGAAAGAAAGATGTTGTATTGAGGACACAAACAGCTTCAGCCAACATGGCCTTTAAGAAACACAGTAGTGGGTTGAGGAAGTGTGAAAGGCTGGCAAAACCCAAAATGACCCTGAAACTCAACTCAATTTCATTAGGCTTATCCAAGCTCCCATGAAGGGCAAGAGACAATATGACTGAAGCAGAGGACAGGGCCACCCCAGCCTTTTTGGAGAGCAAGCCCCTCCTTCCCCTGGTTCACCTCCAGCTTTCCAAGATAGCCTGTGTACTCCAGCAGAAAGATAAAGCTGACTTGCCCACATTCTCCAGAGACAATACCCTCTTTCACTCTGCCGGTTACCTGGGCAGCAAAGAAAATATTATTGCTTATCAACTTCCTTGTGAGTACTAATGTGCTTCTGAATTCAATGAGAGGGCAAATTCCACCTTACAGAGCTTTCCTACCCTGGCAAGAGCTTGCAGTTATGAAAGAAAAGCAAATACAACAATCCCAGTTCAAAGGACAATAAAAACTGAAAGCCTCCTCCACGCCCCCACCCTGCAAAAACTCATTAAAAAAAGGAAGTGGTGAAATGCACAAACTTTAAGAGACATTGTCACATTTCTAGTCAGAAAGGCAGCCTTGAAAAACTCATTATCTGACCCTCTGCAAGCTCAACAGTTTCTCCTGAAACCAGAACACCATGCTTTCACTCTCCTATTTCACAGGAAGAAGCTTCCTGATATTCAAGGCCAAGACAGCTTCTGAGTTTCAGGAACCAAGGTTCAGCTCCCCACTGAAAAGATGCAGCTGGGTCTCAGTAGTCTGCCACGTTGTTTGGGAAGGTAGGGATGCTTGGTCCCACTGCTCTTTATTGTGACATCTAAGCATGCCTGCAGACATCTGGCAGATGGGGTGTCTCTGCTAAAGGCTACTGTACAGAATGCTTTCCTTGCAGAAAAGCTGAGCATCGCCAGTTTTGGGAGTTTGACCACCTTCAAGGAATCCCAAGACCTTGGTTAGTTGCCCACAAGAGTCCAAGTGGGTCCACTGGGCTAAGCAGAGTTCTTCCCAAACCTCTTCTGCCTAGCTGGGGAGTTGTGGCTGCCACCAGGACACAGATACATTAGGAAATCTGAAGTGGCCAGTAAGATGGCGAGGCACTGGAAATAAACCAAGTGCGGATGCTTGTCCTGAGTTCAGTGAAGGTTTGGAGGCTACACTCTTCACTTGAATGTCTGAAGATACAGCCCTTACAACTAACGTGATCTAATATAACCACATTCCCCCATGACTGAATGTTTGTGTACCTACCAGCCCACAGGCTAGAATGGTTGCAGGACATGATGAGATTCTGGCCAGCAAGACCAGGCCTGGCCTTAGGATCTAACCTCTGAAGCTACCTGGGAAAACTGAGAGTCTGATCAACCGGCTGAAAATGGAAGCTGCTACAGAGCTGGGGCACTAACCTGGCTCTGACTGTCTGGGGAGGAAAGCACAAGCACACAAGGACACAGTCTAGGGGACCTCGCCTCTGGTGGTCTCCAGTCCAGCCTCAAGTGAACCTGCCCATAGCTCTATATCAGGGCAGATGTGCAGCCTTCAAAACCCCCAAGGATGAAGGCCTCCACCTGCCTGATTCCAGGGCTGCACCACCCTCCTAGGGATGCAGCTTTCTCTAACTGACCTACTTCCCTCCAGCTGCAGCTTGTGTCCTTTTCTCCTTGTTACGCTATCTGTCACTGCCAAGAAGAGTCTGGCTCTGTAACTGCCCTTCCAGGAGCTGTACCCCACTGTTAATAAATCGGTTTGGCAGCAAAAGACACAGGTACTTACTACCATGGACTAGAGAAGAAACAGCTGTGGGTTTCCCAATTGTGAGCCAGGAGCAAAGGGGAGCCAGGAGAAAAGTCCCTGTCCTTCTGGGAGCAATGACAGCAGGACCTTGTTCTTTGAAAGGTGGCGGGCAGCACCAGAGGTCTTCTCTGAAGCCCGTAGCTACAGAGTTTGTTCACCTCCTTTGCAGCATCATCTGCATGCAAAAAACACTTAGAGGCTCACAGAAAAGACAAGTATGGGGAGCTCTCCCACACCCATGCAGCGCCTGTGGAATTGCTTTATGATTCCAGTTGAGGCTTTTCTCTTTGACTAGCTGATTAAATCATAATTGACATCTCTCTGTTCCTTGGAAAATGCCTAACACACTTCTGAGCTCTCTAACAGCAGGCCCCATTTATCTGATGCATGACAAGCCAGCGAGAGAGTGTGGCAAAGGCAGGTGTTAGAGACACAATAGCCACCACTTTCTTCTGCCACATCACAAGTTTTAAAATCAATTCACCATTTAGAGCAGAGATCGCGCGTTCAGTTTTGCTTGTTTCAGTTCTTAGTCTGGTTTTGATTGATGCTGACTAAGTGGGAGGACTACCCATGCTTTCCCTGCCAGGGAAATGAGATTCTGTGCCCATTCATTCACCCACTGGGCTTGGCAAATGCACAGTCTCTGGGAAACCAGTGGCATCACTCTGAACCAAATCCATCGGTACAAGTGCAGAAGTAGTGCTTGGTTCAGACTGGGAGTACGCTTTTGAAGCAAATCTCCTTATTGCTGCCATTTACTGCACTCCAGTTTACATTGCAAAGCCATTTTGGAGCATGTATACAGGATTCCCTCCAGATGAAATTAAAATCATTCCAGGATCAGAACCCAATGCACACCATCCGATAATGAGAGCAGCTGGGTCAAATTAAAACATCCAAAATGTTTGTGGATATGAAGCCCTGGTACCACCTCTTTCACTCCACAGGTCTAGTCCTCTTGCATTGTAGATGTGGCTATAGTTAAGAGAGAGGTGAGATCAGTCACTATGCAGACATTTTTCCATACACATCCCTCTCTGACCTTCAGCCTTGCCTGTCATCAGACAGAGTATTTTCTCTACCTCCTCTCCTCCAAGTATTGCCCTCTTATACTAGTTCTGGGTGTTCTTCCATCTCTGATCATTTCGTTCAGCATCACTGCTCCCTGTGACCAGTCCCCCTCTTCACACCTCCCATCTATCAGCAAGGAAGATCAGCCTCTTCTCCCATAGAGTAGTTTCTTTCCTACATACTTTATTCCTGCCAGCCTCTTTGCGTATCTCCTCCAGTACAAGTTTTGATCATCTTCCAGCTCTGTCCTGATGCACCACCTCTCTCTCCAACCCTTCCAGCTGGGGAGCACCCCTGGCAGAACCTCCACATCCCAGCTGAGCTCCCTGATACAGGCTCACCCTCCGTCCCTCTACCACTGCTACTTTTCATGCAAGCCTACTTCTCCAGCATAGCCAACATCCATACCGACAAGATGATCTTTTCTCTGCCTTTGAGTCAGCTCTGGGCATCAGTGCCTCAGGGACTTTTTGAGCCAAAGGCTTATCTGTCTGTTTAGCCAGCCCTAATGGATTTTCCGCATACATTAATCTAATGGCTTTTCATGAACCAAATCCCCAACATCCTGTGTCAATGAGTTCCACTGTTTATCTGTATCCTGTAGTTCCTCGGCAGTGATAAACAGAGGAACAATCACTCCCTATCTGAACTCTTCATCCCATCATCCAACCATATGTCAAAGGCCATATGTCATATCCCTTTTCAGGCATACCTTTTCCAACCTAAACAGTTGTCCCTTTCTGCCTTCTCTTCTGCACTACCAGGCCCTCAATGACCTGCAGAAAGCTAGCACTGCATAGGGCATTCAAGACACAACCGCACTGTAGAGGTATCCAGACAGTATTTGATCTTTCCAGAGTATCAGTGGAAAGGAGGGGAAAAAAAAAAAAAAGGAGGAAAGGTAGCATACCTCTTGAAGTCGGCCTGTGAATTTAAGCAGCATTTGAACTCCTGGCGTAATGCAGGCCAGGCAGCTTGGGCCGTGACTTCCATGCCTTAGGCAGCAAAAACAAAGACTGTCTGTGTGAAGAATAGTGAGAAGAAAAGCCCTGGGTAGGACACACTGGGCCATACTGAACCTGACGGAATATGCAGCTTTCTCTGGATATCTTTTATGTATTCATGAAATCACATCTGCATCTAGGGCTTTTCAGTACCAGAGAAAGTCTTCAGGCTCCAGGAAAGTTTTGCAGACAGCTCAGAGCCAGAGGAGAGTCAGCGCTGCACTCCCAGCTCTTGCTCAGCCAGAGATGACAGCAGGTGGGAATGGTCCCACAAAGGGGTCCCTGAGCAGACCTGAGGGCTGCAGGTGAGTGCTACCGCTACCCTGAGTGACAACCTGGGTGCCCCGCAATGCCAGGGAACCCCAGGCACAGGAAGGACAGCAGACAATGACACAGGAAGATATGGAAGTACAGAAAGGGAAAGGTTTTTAGAAAGTCCTCAAAATAAAGATCTGAATTTCTTGGTGAAGACTTGCCTTTCTGCAGGTGTTCAAGACAACTGCGGATTTCCAGACTTATAGATTAAGACACCATGCAATCATCTGCCTGTACTGCCAGTGGCACCAGTGGCAGCAGAACCCCACAACAGCGAAAGGTGTGTGAAACTCTTCTAGTGCCACTTACGGTGTCTGTGCCATAAATCTTCCAAACCCCCACAACTGAGTTTGTCTGCAAGACAGGCAAAAACAAGACTATAAACACTATTATTTTTTTTTAAATGTAAGAGACAAGCTATCATGAAGCCACAGAAAAATTAATGTTGCAAGTCATGCTGTCAGGGAAGGACGAGTAGGTAAGACACTCTAAAACTCTTCTGAAATACACTAAACCATACACAAGATTATGACTGGTTTTACTGGTTTCTCAAAATTGAATGAGAAGGTAGAGAAATTGTCAGTTTCCTCTTTACACATCAAACAGATCTACTCTCAATTAAGCTTAAGAAGTCCTGTTCCACTAACAGCCCACAAAGGCCTGGGCACAAAAACCAAGCTCTCAGCAGGAAGAGATTCCTCAAGCTAACAGCAAGATAAGCTTTATTTAAACGTTTTTTGAAACTTCAAGGATGACCACAATATACGCAAGGACATCCTTTGATATTTTGCTTCCATCCAGTGGATGGACCCCTAAAGCAGATACATGTGCTGCAGCAGAAAGTTAGGGATTCTCACCACTCATCCAAGTTCAATACTCAGCATGAGCGTTGGGAAAGAAGCACGGGAGATAGGGACCAAGGTAGACTTTCCATGTGGACTTTAGCTATGGGTTTCCCTGGTTTAACTCCTTTGAACTTTGGTTCCTGATATATTACCAGGTTTTCACATCACAGAATGACAAGCAAATTCAGGCTGGAAGGGGCCTCTGAGAGTTGGTAGCCCAAACTCCTGGTCAAAGCAGGGTCAGCCTCTAAAAATCAGGCCAGTTTCTCAGGGCCTTGTCCACATGAATTCTGAAAATATCCAAAGGTGAAGGTACTACAGGCAAGCAAACCATCCCGCTAAGCCCCTGTCTGGCTAATAACTATGACCTCAGTCAGTCAATACACACCAGCCACAGAGGCAGGTACTAGGTACTAGTCCTACACAGTGCTTTGTCTCCATGAGGATGAGTCACGTACCTCCTCCTCTCCAGATCTCCAGCCAACACAATCAGTGAAGTCCATCTCCACTTGCAGTCAATATCCAAAGTGGCTCAGAGGATTCCTGCCTTCAAATGGTCATCCCTCCAGTGACCATAAAACAAAACTCAGGAGAGAAAGTTAGCTGATGTGTTGGGGAACAAGAATATCAGCTTGGCGCACTAAAGGCAAAGCCCAGCAGAATATGCCGAGAGCTTGGAGAGAGGAGTGCATGCTCTCCACCATGGTGATACAGGATGCTTTGGGGGTGACAAGCTGGGGAAAAAAATCTCTGCAGGATGCCAGATAGCTGCTGTTCAGCTAATGGCAGGCTGAGAGATGTCACTTACTTCCAGAGAACACTGCTGCCTGCACTGAGTGATGATATTTAGAGGATCATCCTGTTCAAGTTTCTAGCAATGCATCATCCCGGGAAACTCTTCCCACGATTCCTCCTCTTTGCTGCTAAAAACACAACTGCCTAATTATTTTGCCCAATAACAACTTCTGTTTCCAGCTTCTGGCTCTTGTTCTGGTTTGTCAGCCAGTTTGAAGAATCCATTATCTATAAAGATACAAGAGGTTTCTGATCTTTTCAACTCCACAGGAACAAAGAGTTCACCAAAACACAACCTGGACACCAAGAAAAACAAAAGCATCAACTTTCCTCTTGAGCTTTTACTTATAAAATATCAGTGAGCGGTTGGGTTTTTCTGCTTCAAGACTTGGTTTGCCTGGCAGGTGCATCACACCTGTAGCTATTGCACAGAGCTTAATGTATGGTAGGGGGCACAAGCCTCAGATAGATGCAAGGGGCCATAAAGTCAAGCCCTTCAATTCCTATTAAGCCTTTAAATGAGTGCCATGATTTTTAAAACTGTGAGACTCTGAACTCCTATTGATTTCTATGGAAGATGTCAGATGCCAGGCTATCATTGGCAAAATCAATCTTTTCAATTAAGACTTCAGGCATCAGTTACTGACATCAAGACCTTTGCAAATTCAAAGAGAAACATGAGCCACAACCATGACCACAGGCAGGAGGGGTCAGAAGAGAGACTCTGATCCTCCCTGACTGTAAGGAAAAGAGCCTCTTATACGTAGGAGGACCTGAATATTATGAGAGCAGGAACTTGGAGCAATGCTATTCTGATTTTGTTTTTGTTCCTCTGTGTATGTATTTCAGTATTCAAATTAAATTAGAGAAAATGGCAGAGAAAAATAATGTGAACTAATTACATTTAAGTAGATGTTAGCAAGACAATCTTTGACTTCTTCTATTTGTCTAATGCAATTAAAGAGCTGTCTGGGTTCTCTGTACCTATTACCCTGCAATTTTGTTGACAGCACAGGCTCCTTTCAGTGGCCAGATAGAATGGAAGAAACTAGAGGATGACAAGGAAGATTGGTCCTTCCTGGCATCATTCACGTTACCAGACAGCATTCCCAATAACATCAATGTGAGGTTCCTTAGAAAGGAGCACTGCAACTGTGCCAGCATTTCAGGCAAAATGGTAGCTACACTCTTCTATGTTTCTAAGTTTCTATTTTTCAAGATTTGTGTATTCTTGCTTAGGGCAAACACTGTGAAACACTGGTTTAAATAACTGGGTTTAAATAACCTCACACGTAACCATGTAGAAGGTGGCTGAGAGCTGAACGGCACTGGCAGAGCCGAACTTTCCACAGCCTGGAAAGAAAAACACCACAGATGCCCAATGGGAGAAGAACTACCATGCTACAGAGGGTGGTGAAAAGCCTACCACTGAACTCAGCACAGATCGACAGTGTGACAACAACGCTGGGTGGCATTCAGGGGCACTTCAAGGGTCCTTTTGGCAGACAGGCAAACATGAGACATCCAAATGCTCCCTGGCTAAGCAAGACCCAGGCAAGGCTGCAGTCGGACAGGCAGCTTCAGAAGAGATCCAGTGCTCCCAGTCCCACGCTTGCACATGCTCTCGTTCGCCTGCTGCATCAGTCCATACCCCAATGCAGGGAGAGAGCAAGGTCAGAGAAAAAGGCACTTGTCTGCCGAGCACTACCCATAGACCCTGTCTGTGGTTCCCAGAAAACCTGGAATGGGATCCAGAACTTTCTGACTCTCCCAAGGAGGATTTCAGCCGTCTGCACAGGCACTCTGCAAGGAGAGTTTAAATCATGGTATCTGTAGAGCAAGGATTGTCTAATTTCTGCTCTCAGGAGTAAGCCCAGTATTTGCCTTGGCTCCTGTCTGCACCTTTTTTCTGACTGTCCCTGTTCTACTCTGCATACAAGCTGGAAGCCACAAGGCTCATATTCGCTTTACCCTGACCTGGAGAGCCTTGCGCAGCCACCTTTTCCTGGGAGGAGTTCTCCCCCAGTGTTGCCTCCTTCTCCTGTTTAAGCACAGCTCTCAGAGCTGCAGGAGGAAGAATGAGATGAAGTTTGGCCTCTCCTGCTTTTCTGGAAACTATCTAATCGGTTTCCATGGACTTTGTCTCAATCTCAGTGATAAAAATATCACAAATGCTGGGAGTTTCTGCTTCTTTGTCTTCCTTATCATTTTCCTCAGTGACTTTGTCCCACTGAGGGAGAGTCATTGGTGAGAGATCTCCTCTCTGCAGGTAGGGATGTCCTGACACAGAGATAAAGAGCACAGTGACTCACCAGACTGGAAAGAAACCCTTGCACAAACCAAAGCCCAGAAGGATGCTCAGCAGAGAGAGGGAGGAAGAGGCCAAACTGCCCTGGAAAATGTGAAATCATGTGAAAGAGAACAGGGAGCGTGTCAACAGGGGAAGAGAGAACAGGGCTTGGAGCTGCACTGGTCCTATCATGGGCAGCAGCATGTCTCCAAGCTTTAGAAAGGGTTTTGCTTGGCTGAGGGTCAGAAAGTCCTATTCGTGAATTTCAAAGTGCTTTGGAAATAGTAAGCATCAGCATTACCCTAACAGAGCCCTGCAGGGTGTATTTTCAAAATGGAGAATTGCGGGTAAGCCTGTAATACCGCAGAGGGGAAATCCCTGAAAATACTAGGCCAGTCTGGCTTCTAGTTGCAAGTCAGGATAACCCTGTGAGTGTGAAACCCTCTCAGCCCATACAGTCTCCTGGATGATCTAAAGGTCTTTCCTGTTTCTCCTGCAGAGAGGCAGAAGGCACGTCAGTGTAATTGCTATGTGCTGCAGGCTGCTTGCCTCAATGAGCTCTCTGCAGCCAGAGCAGCTTATCGTGCACTTAATGGAAGCCCAGTAATGAGTACATGTGAAGCACCTCACCACATTATTGCTCCAGTGTCTTCTTGCCATAGGAGCAAGAGACCAGACCATCTGTGGCTCTATTGTGCATCAAGAGTTGGTCAGCCCCAGCTGTTTCAAAGAGCAGCCGCTGTCCAGCCTCACCAGGGATGGGTCCACAGGTCCCCTTGGGTTTGAGCAGGAGGTTTAGCAGCAAGTTCCTGAGCAGCCACCCAGACATCAGCCCACCAGCCAAGTGTAATACTGGCTACCATTTTATTGCCAAAAAAGACTGCTGCTGTTTATAACTGGCAGATGGGAATACACAGATAAGGTGGTGGGATTTTTTTTAATTGAAGCAAACACTTCAAGCAAACTTCCTTGGAGAAGATTTATTTATCAGAGTGGAGGACAGGGTCTGGCCATTAATGATCAGGAATCTGCTGAGGTCCCCTTGGACCAACCAAGAGCAGATGGTGGGGAACTGATCTGGGACAGTCTCCCTCCACCCTGTTTATTCACAGAAGGTCTCTGTCACACCCTGTCACAACACACCCTCCAACAGTTTCCCCATCAAAATCCCTGCTGTGGAAATCAGGGCCCACCAGGGTGTGCAGCCGCTGTGAGTGAAGGAATACAAAAACATCAGAGGCAGCAAGCTGACCACAACTTCTGAGGAACCTGCAAGGTCATGCACAAAATCTACCTTAGGTTGCCCTGAGGCAGCTGTCTCTCACTCTAAAACAGCACATTCACTTTCTGGGGATCTGCCAGAGCTTTCAGTTCTCTGCCTGTCTCTGTAACACTGAAGCACCCCTGCACACCTTCAGCTCACAGCATGGGGACCTGTTCCATACTCGAGCATACACCCCCAAAACACAGTCCACACAGCACTCAGGCATCTGGCGGTCCAGACAGCCCCCAGGCAAGGGAGAACTGCCCTTACACAGGCACTACAAACAAGTTCCAGAGACCAGCAGCCTGCCCAGTGCCAACCTACCTAGAAAGAGACTTACTGAAACCTGCCATGGAATCAGACAACCCAAAATACACTCATTATCCAGCTACTAACAAATGCAGCAGACACAGAAACATTCAAACATCCATTACTGACATTTTCTGAGCAAGAAATCTGCTTGGAGGGGACAAACCATCATACTCAAGACACGGGCAGAAATTACCCTGGGGGAAAAAAAAGAGTGACAAACCCACCACACCTGGACGTACCCTGACGTAACCTTCCTATCAGGAAGCCCACCTGCTGCACAGACACTGCCAGCAACCGGTCTGGTCAATAGGACAGAGGTGAGCAACACTGCTGGCCAAGCTGACACAGCTGGCGCAGAGGGCATCGGTCTCCCTCTCCCCCCCGGACGTGCAATACCCGCACCTCATGCAGAGGTGCTTTGCCTCCGAGGAAGAGAGGTGAGGAAGAGCTCAGAGCAGAGCTGGAGTGCAGGCAGCAGAACTGTCTGCCTCTTTGTCCAAATGTCTCCAGCGCCTGGGCCTTGCATTTCCCAGGTCTACAGCAGCTCTAAGGAGATGACAGAATTTGATTTGTTGCTTGGCCTAATGGATCAAATGAATTTGAAATACCTCACTGATGGAGCTTGTCTACAATAATGCTAATTCACCAAACAACATCAGCACAGATGAAAACACCTCCTTTTTGCCTTGTCTCTAAGAAGCAACCAGCTGCCCCCTATCCCACCTCCCGAAGCTTTGCTCTGGAGTTTCCTGAAATGCTCACACCATAACATGAACTCCTCGTGTGTCTCCACCAGTCACTCCCTATCTCTGATCAAACCAGGAGAGATCAGAGCTCTCCAAAGAGGGCACAGCCAGTGGGAGAACAAAGGGAACTGCAGGGCTACACAGGCCGCTCCTTTGTTAACCCACCAGGGAGCCTGTGTTGCAAAGCTTAAAAGGCAGCAGAACACCCAACCTCCGCCCAAAGTGTTCTCCAAATCCTCTGCAGAAATCACTTCCCTTAAGCACCTTGCAAGAAGCCAGAAGAGGTTAAGCCTGTCCAGGCAAATTCCCTATACAGTCACTGCAGCAAACACAGTGCTTTCTTAGGAGGTGTAAGTGAACAGGGGGGGTCAGGAACAGCCAGGATGCTGCAGGGCTGCTTTTCTGCGCTCCAGCGCAAGACAAGGAGGGCACCACTCCCTGCAGGGTGAACAATGGATGTTCAGCCAGACACTGCACGTAGCTGCCCTCCCCAGGTCACGGGGGACTTGTTTGCAAAGTGCTATCATCATTTCATACGCCTTCGCAAGGCCCTGCCTTTGTCCCTGATAGAGGCTGCAGCATCAAAGCCAGACCCAGGGGAAGAAGCAGTCCTCCAAAGCTGTGCTGCCTCAAAGTAAGACCCCTTCAAGGTCTTGCCCTGAAGGGGGAACTGCCACCAGGAGACCCGGCTGCCAGAAGGGATGGCCCAGATGTCATTTATGTGGCTGTCATCATGCTCTGCACAAGACGGGACCTGCCCTGACATCGAGCACCCAAAATCCCCATGACTCCAGCACAGAGACGTAGACACACACACAGATGTAGGTGAGGCTTCTCTCTCTATCTTAAGCGAAGTTACACAGGCGACAAACCGTGCCGCCCGCTGCCCCGGCAGGCAGGGCTGGCAGCAGCCGGCAGGATGCTGACTCCCCCCTGCCCCGAGTCGGCCAGAGGCCCTGTTGCTCCTGGGAGCGGAGCCCGGCCCGCTGCAGACCCCGCGGGCTGGCCGGCTCCTGCCGGGGGCCGGCTCTCGGCCTGTCACGCTCCGCACAGAAAATCCCCCCGCAGCGACCTGCAGGAACACCCCAAGGGCCGGGCGCTGCTGGGGAGCCGGAATCCTGTCCGGGGAGGGCGCGACCAGCAGCGACCGCCCCGACTGCGGCCAGCGGGGAAACCCCGCTCCCGCCCCACGCGCCGGGGGATGCCCGAGGCCCGCGGCACCGTGCGGCCGCCGCATCTCCCCGCCCGTCGGTGCCCCCGCGGCTGCGGGTGTCGGCGGCGGCTCCGCACAAAGCGGGGTGGGGCCGGCGGGGGCTGCGGCACCCCCGGCGCACGGGTAGGGCAGCCGCCCCCCCGCCCCGCTCCGCGGCACCGCCGGGCTCGGCTGGCCCCAGGCTGCGGCAGGTGCCCCGGCCGGCCCTGCCCCCGCGCGTCCCGGCCCCGCGACCCCCCACCGGCACCGCCGCTCTCGTACCTTGCCGCGGGCGGCGGGGGTCCGGCAGCGCGCAGCCTGTGCACAGGGCAGCCGAGCCGCGCCAGCCCGGCCCGCCCGCCCGCGGTCCCCGCCCCGGCCCGCCCCCTGCGCCGCGCCCCGCAGCCGGGAGGTGCCGGCGGGACTCGGGGGCTGCCCGCCGCCCCCCGCCCCGGCCGGGGCCGGCGGAGGTACGGAGCGCCTGGCCGGGGAGGTCCGGTCCGGTGCGGAGCGGTGCGGCAGCGCGGCTGTGCCCAACTCCCGGGCGCGATCTGCCGCGGAAAGCGTGGGGCTTGCTCTGCTGCAGTCGTGGGGGGAGCCTCTCCGTAACCACGGGTCAAGCACCTCTCCTTTCCCTGGGCGCGGGGAGCCAGCCCGCCTGGGCCGACGTGCGCACTTCCCCGACACCATGCACGCAGGCCCCCCGGGACTGTGCCCGGGGGTACACCGTGCAGGCTGGGTGCTTTTCCAGGGAGATCATCCTGGCAGCATCATCTTGATGACTTTGCTGTCATCTGCACAGAGGGCACCCACAGGCCTTGCCTTAGTTCACAGAGCTGCTGAGGACATGGCAGCACGTTCCCGTATCCTCCGTGCGACCACCAAGTACTGGGCCTGGCACCCTGAACACTGCACACACCCCTGCAACATGTATTACTGAGCCAACCTTAGCTGGCAGCTCTGTCTGGTTCAGCAGTCCCTGGCAGGTGGAGAGACACTGGCCCATGTGGGCCCAAAGCTGCAGGTCCTTCACTGAGGGGAAATGGCTCTAGAAAGCCTCTCATGGTTGCAGAGCTCACGCTCAGACTTTGGGGTTAGCTGGTACATTGGCAGCACTACAAGCCCACCTGGATGAGGAACCTGGACAGCAGTGCCCGAGATCAAAGGGCAGAGAAGATTTCCTTGGCCAGGTGTGGTGGTTTGACCTTGGCTAAATGCCAGGTACCCACCAAGTCGCTCTATCACTTCCCCCCCCTTCCCCTTTTTTCTCAACAGGGCAAAGAGGGAAAAGAAAATAACCAACCCTTGTGGGTAAAACAAAAGCAGTTTAATATAAGCAAAGCGAAGCAAAGGTCCACGTGTGGAAGCAAAACAAAAAGAAAACAGATTTATTCTCTACTTCCCATGAACAGGCGATGTCGGGCCTTCTCAGGAAGCAGGGCTCCCATACGCGTAGTGGTTGCCTCGGAGGACCAAGGGTGACCCCACCCCCTTCCTCCTTTCTCCCAGCTTTATACTGAGCAGACGTCATATGGTCTGGAATATCCCTTTGGTCAGTTCGGGTCAGCTGTCCTGGTTGTGTCCCCTCCCAAGATCTTGCCCACCCCGTCCCACTGTGGCGGGGGGGAAATGTCAGAAAGAGCCTTGGTGCTGTGTAAGCACTACTCAGCAGTAGCCACAACACCAGTGTGCTATCAACACCCTGCCAGCTCCCAACATAAAACACAGCACCATGAGGGCTGCTACAGGGGAAAACCAATTCTGGCTCAGCCAGACGCAGTACACCAGGTCACCCACTCAACTAACACCACTCTAGTCCTCTGTGAACAGAGACTGAGACAGCTGGCTCATCTCCACGCTTTAGTCCCACCAGTCAGGGTAGTGATACAGAGAAATGATTACTTGTTTTAAGACTTATTTACTTATTTACTTATAGAAAACTGCTTAGCAACTTATTTACTTACTTACAGCGAGTTATAGTATTACTTACAGTATTTTTTTAATATTGCTAATAATCCTGCTTGCCCAGACTGTTCTGTGGAATTTTACCAAGGACTACTGTGTCCATCAAAACAAAGCAGTTTACTGTGAAAATCTACCAAGAACAGCAGTGTTCAGCAAAATATCATGGTTTTGTTCTTGAGGAACAGGTGTGCTCTAACTCATTGGGCCTCGGTAATGAGTAAAGATAGCCATATACGGATGGTAGAAGTTTCATTGGTTCCCTTTGAAGATAGGATGAGTAAACCAGCTGAAAAACATTTTTGTTGGTCAAGAAATTGGCCAAGAGAATCTGCGCATGCTCCGGGGAAAAAACAAGGTGAGAAAGACTACAAGCCTTCCTCCCAAAGACCCCCGAAGACACCCCACAGGAGGCAATGCGCAGGTGCAAAGAGAACATAAACTGCTGGCACCAGCCTCTAGAACCCAGCCTTACTCATGCATATGTATGTTTGTGTTATGTAATCCAATGAATATGTATATCCACACTCTATAAGTTTTTGGTAAAATGTGCTGTTGGGGTGCAAGCTTTGTGGAGAAATCCCCTTGCACCCCAGCCAGAGTAAACACACCTGCTGTATAACTCTATTCGAGTTGTAGAGTCTTTTTCCGCGAATCAGTAGCAGGGGCAGGCAGCTCTGGGCTGAGCCAGCAAGGTGTGACAAGACCGTGAGACTGAGTGTCCTCCACAAGTGAGATGCTGCAGTTCAGATGTCTCTGATTTGATTCTGTGGTGGTGATATGGGAGTCTGCCAGTCCCTCAGGGCAGCTGAAGTCATTCTGGGGAAGGAAAAGCAGACCCTTGACAAAAGCAGTCCCACCAAATCCTTCAAGGGACTTGAGCAAAATTTCAGAAGCAACCAGCAGCCCCTAAGAGTGATCTCCATGCCTTGATGCCAGGTGCCAGGCTAGGACAACCTAGGAGACAGAGGCACTCGAGCAGAAACACAGCTGTTGAAAAGCATGTCCATGGATGGAGTGCAGGAAGCAATCCAGCTGTGGACACAAATTGTGGCTGCTTGTGCAGCAGCTGTCCTGGACCTACTCTGCCTACAGGAATGGAGATGACTTCTGGAACCCCTCAGGACAGTGCATGCTCACATCTTCACCATGGAGAAGTACAAGACAGGTCAGGTGCTGATGCACAGATGATTTCCAGTGCTTGCTTTCACACACGCGCTGTGCTCTGGCCCTGGTTGAGCTGTAGAAGATTGCATGCAGGACTTACAGAGGGACAAAGATTATCCTTCTTTGATGTTATCGGTGGGAAACATTTCTACTGCCTGCAGCCCTGTCCACTGTAGGCTTCTAGCTATGCTAGTCATGCACAAGTGCCATTTCTCAGAGCTGTTTTAGGTGCCAACAAAGTGAATGGTTTTGCTCCCATTCCACTTTGCAGTCTAAGACTGGATGACTGGGACTGGTGTCTGTACTGGGGTGTCCTTGGTGACTGAGGTGAACTCTACTCTCTGTCTTTTTTCCTGGGACTTCTCAACTGGTCATCCAACAGCAGGGGCCTGGCTGAGCAACCGCTGCTGACAGCCTGTGTCCATGGAGGTGGCTTGTGGCAAAGAGCACCCCCACACAATACTTGTCCTGCTGTGTAAAGGGCCTCCCAGCAGCCCTGAAGAAAACAGTGTTGTTAGTACTTTCTGTTGGGATCCAACAGCAGAAGTTGAAGCAATGTGCCCTTGTCCTGGTTTTGGTTGAGGTAGAGTTAATCTTCTTCCTAGTAACTGGTACAGTGCTGTGTTTAAGATTTAGTGTGAGATTAATGTTGATAACACACTGATGTTTTAAATGTTGCTAAGTAGCGCTCCTCCTAAATTAAGGATTTTCCAGTTTCCCATGCTCTGCCAGCAAGCAGTGTACAAGAAGATGAGAGGGAGCATGGCCAGGACAGCTGTCCCAAACTAGCCAAAGGATATTCCATACCACAGAACATCATGCTCAGTATATAAACTGGGCGGAGTTGGCAGGGGGTGGATCGCTGTTTGGACATTGGTCAGTGGGTGGTGAGCAATTGCATTGTGCATCACTTGTCTTTTCTTGGGGTTTATTTCTCTCTTTTTTATTATATTCCTTTTCATTATTATTATTATATTTTTTATTATTATTGTTGTTATTATTATATTTTATTTTAGCTATTAAACCATTCTTATCTCAACCCTTAAGTTTTACTTTCTTTTCCAATTCTCCTCCCCGTCCCACTGGGAGGGGGGAGGAGTGAGCAAGCAGCTGCATGGTGCTTAGTTGTTGGCTGGGGTTAAACTAGGACAGCCCTGTAACTCTCTGCCATCCCACTTTCTTAAGTGCCAGAAATCAGGCCAGAGGCAGTCTAGTGTCACCTCTGGACACCTCTTCCCAGCTTGTGCAAATTAATGAAAAGAGGAAAGCTACCACCACAGACAGCAGAGTTCATTATGGAGGGGAGCCTGACAGCAGCACCATCCAACACCACCATCAGCCCACTGCTAGCCAGAAACCATGTGCAGCACTGACTGCAGCCTGTGGCAAGCTGCCAGGAAGAGCAGAACTGGCACCTGTCAAGGCTGCTCTGCGTTGCAGGAGCTACGTCAGTGTGGCCACATCTGTGGTACCTGTGCACCTCTCACCTAGCTGGGGGCAGCTCCCAGGGAGCAGGGTCCTGCCTTGCAGGGAGCAGTTGCAGAAGTTGAAGAAGACATGAGACAGAAGGAAAACAGCTTTCTGCTTGGTGATATGCCTTGCAACCCTAGCAAGGGCATGACCAGTTTGCAGACACAATATCCTCAAGTCAATTTAGTTTAAGGTCACATTATACCAGTGCACAGCCCAGTATATCTGCACTGAAGCGGAGGCACTGCACTGAGGACAAGGGGCCTGACATGCCTGTGGTAGGTTTGGATGGAGCCACATGAAGGAAATCACTAACAGTTAGCATCATATTTAACAAGAACTTCCATAGTTCCCACCTATTCTGCTATAATTATTTCCAGCCCTGCAAAGTTCAGTATCACTGGCTGTGCCACATGTATGAGGACATGTGGTGTGGAGGGGTAGGGTGGAAGCTGGGCCCACACAACACCTGCCAGCTTTGGGTACTGATTTAAAATGCCATTGTAGTGGTAGTGTCAAAACTGGAAATCTTTTCAGTGTCTGTGGCACCAGCATTCCCCCTCAATGCGCAAGAGCTTTTATCATGTTGGAAAATGTTAAATTATCAGAAGATGAAGCAAAAAGTACATCACTTGGTTTTAATTTCCTTTGGAACTTTTCCTTCCTGGAAAATGCTGCCATAAACAATACTTTTATACTAACAGAATCACTTCATAAAAGAAAAAACAAAGGTATTACTTTCAGCAGGAGGCTGTGATGTTGGGCTGAGCACTACCTTTTCCCAAGACCTTGAAACTTAATTTTACTTACTTTGCATGTTGGCTCAAAGCTTCCTAACAGCTTGACACCAAAACGTGCAAAAGAGGTTCTGTATTATGAAAATTAAGCTTAAAACCAGAGCAGATACTGATCCACCAGCTTTGCACTTGACAGGAAGCCATCAGTTAATAATAAAAAGAAATGGGGACTTTGTCTCAATGGCAGTGGACCATGTGCCTAAAGCAAACATCCCGGCTGCAGCGGGACAGGGGAACCCTCACCCCAAATGCACTTGCCACGGTTAGTGATATCTCCTCTTCCACTGACTAACCTGGAGTGCCATTTTCCTCTCTGTAGAGATCCTGAAGCTGAGCAGAAAGCACACAGGAGTATTCTCACAGTTTCGCATCTCAGCGCAGCCTGCAGCCTCTCACTGAACTCCAGGAAAGGGGTTAAATTACCCTGGAGGGCATTAAATTGTATCAGCTCCACTACTATGGCCCTGGCGTAGGAAAGTGGTTTGTCTTCTTGTACCTGGCACATCTCTCAGCCAGACAGAGCTAATGTCCTGTAGAAAAGCTCTTAGCACTGAGAAACGGCTGGAGAAGTCCCAGCTTTGGCTCAGGCCACCAAACTCAGCTCTTACCTGGGAAAACAGCCAGCCCCAGGTCTGTGTCTGTGATGGTGGCAGGAGGTTGCAAGCTGGAGGAGAAACACAGCACTGTGGGATAGATCCTGCTACAGGGTGTTGTTGCTTCCTGCTCATGGGCAATGCCTTGTCGCTTAGCTCTCTCCTTCACCCAGGATGAGAAGCTCAAGCTTGGGATAAACATTAACCCAACACAGAAACAACCTCCCCAGGAATGCCTCTTTCTGGGGCAGCGTGTCAGGATACAGGAGTGGATCGAGTGTCTTTGCTGCACACGCACTTTTGCATGCGACATCTTAGCTCCGGCATATAGAGGTAACGGTGGTTCAGACCAAAGATCATGCCAGCCCAATATCACACAGGGCCAAAAAGGGGTGAAGAAGGGAAGCCTCCCAGCCTCTGCTTCTGCTCAAACCCCTGTTTGCAGCTCAGGGACTTAATGAGCCAGCAGTGGTTTTCTGTATGTTTGGCCATCATCTACCAGTTCGTCCTCTCAAAACCATATAAACACTTGGTGGCCCCAAAGTCTGCAACTACAGATTAATTGCACATTCAGGGGGGGTAGGGGCAGAAATCTCTACCATCCTTTTTAAGGTTGGAGCTGGTATCCCAAGGTTTAGATTAATGCAGAGACAGAAGGCTTAATTTAACAAGTAATGTTATGCATACATCAAAGCTCAGCAAAGGCTGACTCCGGGGTGGAAAGACACCTGTTTTATGCACAGGCAGAGGAAGTTACTGGGCTGTGCAACCAGGTCGAACTGTTTTTCAACCACAACAGCTGGCCATGGCAGCACAAATTATGCTTGTGCACTTCGTGCCAAGGTAACCTCTGTTCAAAACACCCGTGGCACTGACTGATACTCACTGGAGGTCTTGCAGAGGCCCAAGGAACCTGCATAGGGCTAAGTTAACATCTGAGTGCAGCTGGCATCTTGTAACATGAGTTCAGTGCTTTTCAGTAGCTCTAAAGTTTGTGAAGCAGAAGGGAAGTAGAGCAGGGCCCATGAGGATATGCTAGCTTGGCTCCAAGACACAGGTCTGCACAGACCTTGCAGATATTCCTGCATCCACCACATTTTAGTAAAGAATAACCACAAGTGACTGATTGGCAGTATGACCAGAGGACATGGCCCTCAACGAATACATATGTGGATCAAAACCAAGGGCTGGTGAAGATACAACTAAGAACCCTAAGATATCCTTACCTTCTGATTTCAATTAAAAATTATTTTCAGAATTTCCCATCAGGGACAACAGCTTGATCTTTGCACCTTCTTCAGAAAAGTTTATTTTTTAACAGGTCATTATATACCACATAGACCAAACCATAGCCTGATGTATCTCTACAGTATATAAGTAAACATTGGTCTAATAATGCATATTTCAAATGCCTTTTTCAAAAAACATAAGGACAGGATGGAAGAAAAGATTTTTAAGCTGTTGCAAAAGGGTCTAGGAAAAATACAGTTGTAAGTACACTTCTAATTTCCATGGTCTTGATTTCAAAGATCTGTAACAGCCTTTCAAAAATCCGTAACAGTAGCAAAAATCTGCATTTGTGTGCACCCATGCACGTAACAGTATGAGTAAATTAGATTAGCAATATCATCTGTAAAGAAAAACCTTCTGCCTTTTGAGCTTCTATAGCTAGGTGGCATCATTTTAAAACCAGTGTATTTTTTTCCAAGATACTGTGGCAAGATTCCAGTAACATTTCCTTCTCGTCCCACACTTTAACAGTGCGTGCAGCTGTCAGTGACATGCAGGGGATCTACCTCACTCTTGCCTATCTTTCCACTCTCCTGAAAACCTCATTTCCACTTTGATTATTTCCATACTGTGTGGTTGGCCTCCATGGCTCTCTCCCAGCTCAGACTTCTGTAATTCTTTGAAACTGGCTGATTTGTCCAGTTGTGTCTGAGGCAGACCATGTGTCTCAGGTGAATAGAGGCTGGTGCTGTTTCCACTAGAGTCAGTGATCTTGGCTACGGCCCACCTGGCTGAGAACAGTATAGGCTATGAATGCTTCCTTTCCCTTCCTCTGCAAGCACTGATGAGTTTATACCACAAGAGGTTTAAAGGAGGCATCGTTCATTGAATGGGCTTGGGTTCAAGGTCAGTTTAAAAACATAGAGCACAGCTCCCCTTACAGTGGGGTCTGCTGCATGCTGTCAGTGCCAGCGCTGCAGGCACACCTGGAATAAAGCACCACTCAGCAGGAAAGCGGGGCAGCAGGATCTGGCATCATGTTAAGGAAAGTAAGTTGTATTTATCTGAAGCACTTGACTCATCCTGGGTCTGTGGAAGACTGAGCTGCACAGGCAGGGCATCCAGCCCAGGGGATGGGTGACCCTGGGAGGCAGGGGAGAAAGCTATCAGACCACATCCCCAGAGGTAGGCAGGGCATCTCCGTGTGCTAGACCCATGGAGGCCAGCTCCTTGGTTCAGGTGAAATTAATGTTTTTCCTAAAGAATATCAAGCCATCTTTTGTGACCTAGTCCAAGGGGTTTGCAGGTTCACCCCCAGGGTGCCATACTGCATAGGTCAAGCACCTTCAATATTGGAATCTCCTACAGAAAAGACCTCCTCCCTCCCATGAAAGGGCATCAGAGACAGGAATATCAACACAGAAATCTGACACAGGAGGAGCATAACTGTGAGGCAGAGAGAGGTGGCCACACACTCATCCTGACCAATTGTGAGGTGATCAGAAGATCCAGGTGTCTCCAGTAGGCAGACTCCATAACATTAGGCCTTGTCTGGAGTCAGGCTGTGGTTGGTCTCACACTGAGATGAGAGCTCCTCTACAGAGCAAACTCACCTCTGCAAGGCACAATGCTGCCCGGGTCAGGCCAAACCATAGATGGCTCTGCTCAAAGGTAAAGAGGAGAAGTAGCTCCCAGCACTTCACAGCCAGGCAGGGAGGCACACCTTGTACTCCCATGCATTTTCACAGGAACCAAAATAAACCAGAGAGGCAACTCTGCTCTCCCTCAACCCATTTCATTTGTCCCAGTCTGAGATCCATGGAAAGATATCCTCCAGCTCCCAGGACGTCCTCAGGCCCAACACTCATCTGGAGACAGTGTCAGGACTCAGTAACTGCAATGTTAAACACATGGTCTCCTGGCAGGCTAGTCACTCAAGGCATCATGCCTTCAAAGAGCAGGTTTCCTTCCTTTCCAATTCAAAAGCTTTAGGTACCAATGAGGGAGTGCTCTCAGTTCACTGTTTCTGGTGGTTTCACTTGTACATAAAAATCTCTTTCAAGCCTCCATCAGAAAAGGTAGAAAATCCCTGCCTGGATGGGTCTTTTGCACCATGGCAACTTCTGTCGTGGTACCACAACTGATATTTCCTATCAACCTTCAGCTGTAATCCTGAACTGCAGAGGGCAGAATGGGCTGAATGGGGAGAAGTACTGAAGAGGATAAACTTTGACACCTTCCAATCCATTACAAAGTTTGGCTTGGTATCCAAATGGTCTTATACCTACAGCCTTCCTTCCTGGGTCAGATGAACTCCTGCTGTGACCACCTTTCCCCCACTGCTCCATCTCTTACAGACAGTTGCTACTGAAAACCTTCTGCAAGGCAGGAGGAAAGTAATGAGGAATTCTGATTTTGTTAAATCTCTTCTTCCTCTTCACTAACAACCTCCTTCAGGTCCTGAGGCCCCTGCTCTGCTCTCTCTTTTACATAGGCTGCCTTGATCTGTTCCAGCTCGCACAGCTCTGCCTCCAGCTCTTCCCTGTGCATTGACCGTCGGTTCCTCAGCAGTTTCATGGGGAACGGGTTTAAGTCATTGAAGGCAATGTTCATCAGCTTCCTACAATGGAAAAGACAGGTCTGGTGAACCAATTTACTGGCTGGTAACAGATGGTAACAGATACACCAAGTGCATCCTGGGGTAGGCAAAAAGTAGGGCCTCAGATTTCAGCTCTCTGAGCTCAAAAGTCAGCAAGCAGCAGTCTTAAAGAAATCACAGGCAATTCCTTGTCACAAAAACACCAACCCAAGCAACACTTCAACAGCTTTACACCACACCATTTTTTAAGGTACTGGTGTGCAGCCACCAGTCAGGAGACAGTGGATCAGATGACAATTCTGATGGTCACTGGGGGAGGAATATTCCCAGCATTGAGCTCTTCTGATCACAGAAATCTTCCTCTCAGATACATGTTGCCATTAAAGGTTGTGAGTGGTGCTGTGTTCCCAGATACCCCAGCTACAGCTGAGAGAAACCCAGCAAGTGGAAGCACAGGTTCCAGCTTCTGCAAAAAGAAGGCTGGCCCAGACTTTGTGGCCTGCTCTGCTGTAGCATGCCTTTGCCCAAGCCAAAAAGACTTTAAGTAACACCATGAAGGGAAAGTCAAAAAGAGACCAGCTGATCCATGTCCCATGGACCTGCCAATGTGCATGCATCTCTCTTAACAGACTGGTCACAACTCTTTTTAGGCTGACCTAACAGGCAAGCAAGTACAAACCCAAGATGGAAGGTTGTCTATAACCCACAGTCCTACCTGCCATCCATGATCATTCTCGTGAAAAAGCGTAAGTACTGGTAGATCTCCACACTGTCATGAATTCTTAGGATTTCCTCCTCGTTGTATTTAAAAATCGCAAGAGCATAACGGAAAATCACCTGGAAGGTTGAAAGGTATTTGAGTTGACGAAGTCATAGGCAGTTGAGGGATCACACCCTCCTGGCGTAAAACATGGGGTGGGGCACACAGCACTGTAGTACCCAGTGGACACTGGGCTTCTCCTGCTCTCAATAGGCTGCATTAGGACACACCTAAAGAAGCACAGAGCTGATGCCATGAGAATGTAAGCTAATTTACAACCCCAGAGCATACCAGGTCCTTCAAAAGGACCCCACAGGGATTTCGCAAGGGTTTTCCAGTTCTCCCTATGCATAGGGGCAATGCATGACTCACATTTTCAGATACTAACACTCTGCCCATCTTCTGCTCCCTGTACCTGTCATACTCTCAGTTGTGTCCAGGTCACAGAGCAGAAGACACCATCGCCTGTCAGAAAGCTGTTTCATAGCAGGACTACCTGCTAAGAAGTGCCAGGGATACTGTGCACAGTATCAGGGACTAGGTCTGCCTACCGGCAGCAAGTACACAGACAACATAGAGGCTGGGAGGCATCAAGGCACCCCATGAAACAGGCAGGATAGCACAAGAGGCTCAACCCCACATTTCTGACACGTGTATGCCCATCGCCCTGCCATCATGTCACAAAGGTGGTGCAGATGGAAGGAAGGCCTAGACTGAGAGTTGCACCTTAGTTCCCTCATACAAGAAGGCATCCCACACTCGCAGGAGGATGTCGCTGACCAGGCTGTCCACAAAGGCCACCAGAAACCAATTGAAGGTGATGAGCGAGACATCAATCCGATACTGCTCAAAATGAGCCATGAGACGAGGCAGCTTCTCTGACAGGAAGTCTTTGAAGACTCTCTGATCTACCTAAAATTGACAAAAAAGAAAACAATGAAGTCCTAGTCAAGAGCAGTCCTGGTGCTGGAGGAGGGGAGCAGTGCAACAGGTCAGCGGCCCACGCATGCCACAGTAATCACTGCTGCTGCCTTCTAGCCTAACCACACCGTAGGAACAGCAGAGCATCCTTTGTCTCCCAACCCTTCAAAATTACTGAGCAGTGTACTTGTATGCTGTACCCAGTGCAAGGTATGTAGCTGAAACAGGGCCAAGATACAAGCAGAGATACATAAATTCTTCTCACTTAGAGGATCGCATTTCTTCCCAGACTCAAAGTCAAGAGGGAAAATGCTGCAACATCTTCCTGCATTGGTCTCACTGGGATTTCCTGTGATGTCAAGAGCATTCAATTGTATGACAAGGATTAAAACCTGCTCAGGTCTGAATGACTGTACATGGCCCACAGAATAAACACCTAGAATCCCCCTGATTTCACAAGCATGACCTGATCTTCTCACTTAGCTTCTCTTTGTGGTTCGAGTACTGTTTATGCTCTGATTCTGGTTGCATGAGCCAAGACACAGGAATGCAGTTGGCAAGATTCTTGACCCAGGTTTATAAAGGCTTCACTTCTGTGAAGTTTCATGAGGGGAGGTGCTAAGGAGCAAGATCATGGTTAGGTCTTCTCCTATGCCCTATCATACTACTGCCCCAGCTGTGCCAGCCCACCTAACTTTGGCACAGTAGTAGAAACCAGATGAGGTAATATGTTCGGTCTTTAAAATCTGCAGGAGTTAAACCATAAGCTTTCCAGACAACTCAGAGCTTTTGCTTTATCACGCCAACCCACAAAGCATCACCATAGACCTTCCTCTCTACGTGGATCTTGGCTAGACTTTCAGAGACCAAAGATGAGGTCAGGAAGTCTTTCTAAAAAAAGGGTCCTCACCTGACAGTCTTTTCTCACCAAATGTAGGGGAGCCTCTGTGTCTTCAGTTTGCCATATTTTCCCTGTCAATCACTATTTGTCAAGTATTGAGCGCTGCCTATTAAATCTCACAGCTAACACTACCTGCTCCGGATAGACATTTTGCTATTTACACAGTGATTTGGCTAATTCCCCGGTCTGTGGGTTGGCCTCTCCACCAGCACACCACTGTCCCAGTAAACATTAGTCAAACAATTCAGTTGCACAATCAGTCACTCTCGGTTACTGACGTTTGTAGCCTCATCTACTGTGGGCCCACAGATACAACCCTCTTCTCTCTGAAAGGACCACAGACAATATAGACACCAAGGTCACAGCCAGGCTCACCAGACCGGGCACTGCTGGGAGTAGGTGGTATGGGCAGACAACTACAATTCCATTGATCTGTATGGGATCTACCTTGGCTCTGTGTCTGCCTGGGAGGACATATCTGATACAAGACAACACATCTTGAAAACCTTGAAATCCAGTGACTTTGAACCAGGAGGGTAAGTTACTCACAGAACCTTTTACATCAAATGGCCAGAGAGCCTTCTGATCTACAGGGAACCCCAAAGCCAGATCATGAACTGAGGCAAGTACAGTGAATATAAAAATCTCAGTATTTTCTTGCATCTGCCCATGGCACTCCAGAGATAGGGTGCAGTTTCCAAAGAAACATCTGAAGGGCTGCAGGATGGTGCTTTCTTCATACTTAGTTCTACACATGCCAGAGTTTGCTGCTTCACCTCTACTAGACCCTCCCTAAAATAAGTAACTGTGCAATTAATAGGCACCTTCCTTCTGACTAACCTGACCTTCAAGTGATTACTCAGGAGCAGTGCCCAATTTCCTAGTGCTGGGGATCAATTTTGCTGCTCCTGTGTGTGTAACAGCTTTGTACTCTCAAGTCTGCCACACCTCTGCAATGGAAAGGACTGCAAGGTGGTATTACTGTCCTGTGAGAAATCAAACACACTGCATGCTGACTACTTGCTTTTAAACCTTTACTGTAATCACTGTATCACAGTCCAAGCAGATGTGAGGGCGCCCAGCTCACCTGTGACGTTATCAGTGTGTCGCTGTAGTAGTCTGCTGGCATTAGGTTCTCCACAATATGGACTAGGCACCAGAAAGCACTTTCCTCATCTTCCAGGACCAGGAGGGCAACAGCTGCCAATCTGTGATGGACAGTACATGGTGAGGCAACGCGCTACTGCAGGAGACATAGGCCAGCACAGGAACTGGAGAATCCAAGATTCCTCTTGGCATGTCTCTAGCTCCATGAGCATCCAAAACATCAAACATGGCAGGACAACTGATCAGAGAGGCAAGTGATCTGTTCTGCAGGTTTCTAAAGGAACCATAAAGCTGTGATTTTCTTTCCTATGTGCCTCTGTCAGCAAACAGGAAGCATCAAATACAGAACTGGTGTGACAAAGCCAGACTCCCCAGCTAATGGGATGTTCTGTAGATCTGCTGAAGTTAGCAGTGTGCTGATTTTGGCTATTTCAATACAGGAAAAAGCTCAGAGATACTCCATATTATGTGACATAGCTCACCTTCCCATACATTCTTCTACAGCCCTTACCACCTTCAGCTCTGACTTATCCCCTTTCAGCAGACTGGAAAGATAGTATCTAATATCAAGGGCTCTCTAGAGCGGAAAATGTCTTTCTGAAGATCATCCAGAAAACAATCAGAATAGCTTACACAGACTTCCCTCATGTGAAATGGTCCAACCAGAAATTCCCTTCTTGTGGCTAGTGACTCTTTTACTTGGCAAAACACTTCTAAGAAGTCTGGTTTTATCTTTCCTATAGCCTTCTTTGGGAAGTGAAAGAAGCCTTTAGATTCCCTGAACGCTCTCTTCTCCAGATGGAACAACCTCAGTTTCTTCAGCCTCTCCTCATGTCATTTGCTGCAACTCCCTCATCTCTTAATACTTCCCAACATTTTCTCCAACTCTTCTCAGCAAAAAGGGGAATCACCAGGGTGTTCTACTGCTGAGCACATTAAGACATAGAAATTCAGTCCCAGTTTCATGCTGCTATTCTGGGACCGCCTCACCCTACCTCTTATAGCTACTCCTTCCTATTCTGTAACTATGGATACATGAAACAAGTGCATCCTGATGCTTGCTTGATCCCAGCAACAACACTGGGTGAAAAATGGAGGAAAATACCTGTAGCCAGCACAGATAGAGAGGCAGGAGCCTGAGGTTGCTTGAATCACAGCCTAGAGTATGTGTCTACACCTTCTCAGTGCTATCCCATGAAGCAACAGCATACCTGGCTCCTCACCTGTTCAGTCCCTGACAGTATCCAATGGCAGGATTGTGCCAGGAGAATGCCAGCAACACCCTCCGGAGCTTAGGGATGAGCTGGGAGGTGGGAGAGGAAAAATGTTTGTTGTTGGTCAGTGTGCGGGGCAGGTCAAGCTCAATCTGCCGGCAGGCAGGCTGCTCAGTGCTCTTGCTCTGCCGTAACAGCCGCTGGTAGTGGTCAGGCAGATGGCTACAGTGCCGGCTGACAATCCACCTCCAGACCCGTTGCCTATGCTCCGCTGGAATGCCACTTCGGATCAGGTTCTTCAGCTCTGCAGAGGGGCTCAGCTCTCCAACGCTGTTCCACCTGTCACGGAGGGGCTTCTCCACTAATTCCTGGCTCCGCAGGTTGTTAGACTTTATCTCCAGGGCTTGGATTTTGGCCAGAAGTTTCCAGTCCTCAACTTCATAATCAGGTACAGTCATGAACCCATACTCATCATACTCACTGGAAGGACACAAGGCAGAGGTTAGTTCAAAGGAGAAGCTAGTACCTGCATCAAGGGCCACTCACTGCTTGGGGCCATGCTAACTACAGCCTGCTGCCAGGTTCCTGTCACCCACACCAGAGCACAGGTACTCCTCCTTCACTTCTCTGGAAGCTACATGTGAGAGCCTGCCATGCCCACTGTTTCAGAGCCTTGAAGACAAATGAGAGCCTGCAGTAATGGCATACACACATAAACTCAACTGTAATTCTGCTCTGAGCTACAACCCAACCCCATCAGACCTCTCTCACCTTGCCTGCTCCCCTGCCCCTAAGGGAGTATCTAGCCCAACCTCTGTACCTTCTCCCTACCACATCCTAGTGCAGAGACAGTTCTGTAGGAAGGGACTGAAAAGGCTTTGAGGCATCAGACCAAAGAACAGAGATCCATAGTCCCTTCTGTTGTCTCCCTGTACACAATACAAATCTCCTACTGATCAGAAAACACCAGGAGTGCTAATAGTACAGCTCATTGAGGGTTTGTGCATCATCAGTCCACAGGCTGGGATACTTGTAAGATATCATTATATTCTTGACAGAGAGACCAAGCCTGGCCTTGGAGTCTCAACTCCAAAGTTAATGGGAGAACCTGCAAGTCTGATCAATCAGATAAAATGGAAATGGCTACAGAACTGGGGTACTAACTGGGCAGGAAAGCATACACACAAGGACCCCAGCAGCGCTGGTGGCAAAACTGTCTGGAAGTCTCCAGTCCAGCACCACTTCACTGCAGCACTTCATTGTCCCCAGCACTAGAACAGGGCAAAGGTGGCTTTGTACAGCTGGGACTAGAAAACCCCAAAGGATGGAGATCCCCCACCTCCCAGGTGGCCTCCTCTCCTACAGAAGGAATTTATTCTCATGTCCCAGTGTTTACCTCCCAGGCACACCATGGCTGTTGTCACTTGCCATACACTCTGCCACTACCAAGAAAAGTTTAGCTGTATCATCTTTAACTTCCCCTTCCTACAGTGATAAGCTGCTATCACATACTGTGGTGGTTTAGCCCCTGCCGGGGTCTGAGACCACGCGGCCGCTGTCCCTCCCCCACAAAGGGAGTGAAATACAAAGCCCCGAGACTGAGATAAGGAAAGGTTTAATACAACAGTGCAACAGCAACACAACAAACAATAAGAATAACAGTGATAACAATGAACAGAGCAAAGTATATACCGATACAGCAGTGAGAGAACCGGCTGCACCAACCCACGCGATCACCGATTCTTCCCGTGCTCACGCCAGGAGGTGACGTCAGCATGATATATGAATAACCCGGCTAGATCTTCCCACCCACTGCTGGGGAAACTTAACCCTATCCTGGCTAAACCAGGACACATAGTCGTGGTGTCCACACCACCAAATCAAACCAGTCTCCTCAACCTCCACTCCTATGTCATGGTTCCAAGTCCCTGCTATAGAAATGTCCCCGATCTTTCTTGCTTGTGCATTCCCCTCCACAGCCAGACTCCTACAAGGTTGTGAATATCACCATGCTCTTGCCCCTTACCTTACAGGGTTCAGGTTAAAACCTTCTTCTGCTTCTTCCTTCACATCCCACTGGAGCGCTTCCTGGATGAGGTTCCTCACCAACTCAGCATGGGAGCTGGGCAGGCCAGGCACAGCCTCCTGTAGCTTCCGCAAGACTGTCAGGTATTTGCTCTCCATCTGGCAGTTTCGTGCTTGCAGGCAGGCACACTGATGGGGAAACAAGAGGGAACAATAGCTCACTGATGGTTCTTCCTGCATTGCCACTGGTATCTACTGGCCTGGCCTGCACATAAAGTGAAGACTTCTAAACAGCAAAGCCCCAGAAAACACATCCAGCAGTTTTCTACATTCAGTGGAACTGCAGCCATGAATGAATCACTGTGGTCTATGAACAAGTACAAGCTGCAGTAGCCAGCATGCAACAGGGGTTGCTTATTGAGTGGAAGACCTACTACAGCATCACCTACTTTAGCTACTGCATTGCATCAGTGGATGGCCATATCCCAGCCAGCTCAGTTCAGGACACAACTGAAGAGTCACCACTGCAGCTGAGTTCTCTGCAGGCTTTTTCCCTGCTCTTAAGACAAGTTCTCTACCCAACATTGAGCTGTATCCTGACAAAACACACCGCTCCTAGGACTGAGCTATGACCATACCATTTTCAGGATCCATGGTAGCAGCACAGGCAAGGTCACCACATGCCCCTCAGCAACGCCCATCCCATGGCACTGGTACACAACATTTCTCACACACATGAAACCCAACTGAGTTCAAACAGCAGGACAGTCCCAGCCACCACCACATTCCTGGGCACGCAAAGCAAAATAAAGGAATGAGGACTGTTATCCCCACTCCACAAGTGGAGAACTGAGGCCACACAGGTGACAAGACTCACCCAGTGTCTCACAGGAAGCCCAGTGAAGACACCTGCTCAGTGGGAAGCAGCAGTTGAAAACAAAAACAAAACAGAAATGACAGACTTAGGCTGCATATAGAGGGGACAGAAAGGAGCGTGGGATACTGTCAAACTACCACTTTAATCAGTGTTTTGCCTTACATTGAGCATGTGGTCTGACTACTTCCTTTCTGGAGGTTACAGCAGTTTCAGGATCAGAAAAGGGCAGTAAGATAGGAGGTAAGGCAGGGTTTCAGAGGACTAGAAAGCAAACAGATGTAAGAATGGCAATAATACATCAGAAGCAGCTTTTTGCCCTGTTCCAGAATCCAAGACTGTGGAGACATACCTTAAAACCCAGGGAAGTAAAACCCAGGGAAACCCCACAGAACAAATGCCAGCACACATCACCAGCCTGGGGCAGTGGTTCAGGACCAGAAGGTAGGATTAGACAAGTCTGAGAGTAACCAGGTTATGCATACTTACAAGGCTAGAAATAAAAACAAAGCTGAAGAAAACATAAGAACTCCGATCTAGCTGCAGAACCTGAGAGTGCTGCCCCTCACAGTGCCAAGCCCAGTATTAAAATCAAGACTAGAGGGAGCCAGGGCTCAGTCAGTCTGCCAGCTCTCAGGAAAATTTTCTGATTCCCTACACCTAGTGTTGCTTTTTTATTTGTATCTAAAAGCATATCTGAAATGCAGAAATCTGAGTTAAGTTTCAGCATCCTTAAGACAGAGCTTTGCAGGTATTTTACTTTTATTCAAGAATGAAAATGATCACATCTCATTTGGGAAAAACACAAAGCAGAGAAAAGGTCATACTAAAAAAAAAACCACACTGGGAAGAAAACTTATTCCTGGTGTGTTTTGAACCAAAATTCATTCCAGTACCAACTTTGGAAAGAAGTTAGTAACAGCTCTCACCAAGGAAAAAAAGTCATTTTGCCTTACCTTCATCAGAAGGGCTTTTTCATTCTCAGCAACGCTTGTCCAAAGTCGAGTAACCTGGTGGATCTCCGAGTTGAGAAACTGGTTCTGGGTTTTGTATGCATCAATATCATCCTGCCACAAAGCAAAACAATCACACAAGGAGAGCTCTTGAGGGGCTTGGGACCCACTTCCAGTTCAGGGACCTCAGGCGTGGATTGTATAAAGGACAAGAAAATATCTCCACAATTTTGTGTTCTGGGGAGAAGACAGGACTCCCCAGGACAAATACTGCCTCCAAGGGAAATCAAGGCACAACATTAAATAGAGTGTCATGCATAGACAAGATGCTTGAAAATGCTAAGTGCACTGCATGTACATGCTTAGAAAACACAGAGACATCTGGGTAATATAAAGCTAGAGAAGCACCTAAGCAAGACGATGAACATATGTGTTTTGTTTTGTGGTTTTTTTAAACTGACACAAAACTCAGCCCAAAGGCTGGCAGCAAAAAGAAACACTCTCCCACAATGCAGTAAGTGGCTCCTTTGGCAATTCTCCACCCCACACTAACTGGTCAATATAACTGTGCATACAGTGACATACAACAGGCTGGATTTGAGAGAACTGGGATGTATCAGGAAACTGCAAGAGGAACACAGAGGAACAAAACTAGTGAAGGCAGCAAGTGAGACTGCAGCTATGAAACAAAAGAAGAGCGAAGAAAGAGGCAGGCACTGAGTGGTGACATGAAGTCAAACAAAATAGGCTCTGAGCTGAAGCTGAAACTGACCCAGGTGCTTCTGAGCATCCTATTGGTATCAGGTGAGCCCTTCCAGTCTGCCTCTGGTTTGGAGACAGATAGAGCAACTACCAGAAGTATATTCTGTGCTTCCCACAAGGAAACACCCTCCCACTGAATCAGAGGGTACAGAAATGGAAGACCCCAAATGACCTCTGCCATCTCACACACCTTAAGGTGGTCAATCTCCTCCTGCTGCTTATACAATGTCTCTGCAGTGATAGTGTTGCCTTCTTGGAGGGGGTCAGAGAGCTCTCGGGCCATCTGTTCCGTCAAGACCATGATGACTTCCTGTTTGGCGTGGTTCTTCTCCATCAGAAGTTGCACATGTTCCTTGAGTTCCTGGATGTGGCTGTCTCTCAGAGTCAGTATCTGCTCCAGTTCCTTCTTTTCTTGCTCAAGAGTTTCCAGTCGACTGGTGAGATCTGCAATTTGTCTCACTTTGTGGCGCACCAGCTCCAGTCTGTCTTTATCTTCTGCTGCAGTGAGATACATGCTAGATACTCGCTTCTCCTGCTGGGCTGCTTCCAGAGCTTTGTGGAGAAGCTTAACCAGCTCCTGGAAAGGGAACGCAAATCCATCACATCACAGTGCTGCCCAGGACAGTAGCAGCACAGACCCAACCAGTAATGACTGAACAGTGAAAGATCGTCAGGATCCTGAAACTGACTCCTTTCAGAAGCAAAACTGAATGCAGCAATCTTGAAATCACAGTGTCTCCCCAGTAGGGAAGCTCTGCTCTCAGAGCTGGACCTCCAAGGTCTCTGCAGATGACTTGACTTTAGGTGCATTGCTAAAACAAGTTGCTGCTCACACTGTCTGAATTCTGGCTTTCCTACAGTCATCGTTCTTGGGAAGACCAGCAGAGACCAGAGAAGCCAGAGATCTGGTCAGCAGTGTGGCAAAATGGGAGGGAGGGAGGGAGGGAGGGAGGGAGGGAGGGAGGGAGGGAGGGAGGGAGGGAGGGAAATAATGCAGTCTTCATCTATCTGTGCTACCAGAAGGAAACTGCTGTATCCATTTTAACCTTCCCTCTGCCACAGTTCTCCTTCACTCCATCCCACATGAAGGCATAAAAACTTGCCCCAGCAACATGCTGCTGATTCAGGCTCTGTCATCTCAGACATTTCAGGAAGCAAATCAAGGATGCAGCTGACTGCCCACCATGGGACCTGGCTCTCCTGCCTTTTCTGCTGGAAGGGCTACCAACATCACTAGTGGAGAGCTTGGCATTGCTCAGTGCTTGTGAGGAACAGTACTGTTCAGGAGAGACACCTCTTGCAGTGACCCATGTGCTGATTTCTACAGTCAAATCACTTCTTAATGGTGGATCACTTCAAAAGAACGACCTGCTGTTAACAGTTCCTGCCAGTGTCACAGTACCTATTCAGGATGGTACTTTGTACATTCACTGAGCAATAAAGATGCATGAGCAAGACACCTGCAGAACGCACTGGATTTGTTTTACTTCCTTTTACCAGCCCACCTGCTACCTGAACTTCCTAGTAATGGCTGAATGACAGCCCATCCTCCCCTGCGCTGGGCACAATAAGGCACACACAAAGGAGTAACACCAGGAGCTTCAAATGGCCCCCAGTGAGTGCCTGCTGAGCACTTCTCAGCCTAACACCAAGATACAAGGGAGTCAGTCACCAGTCTCAGGGCTCTGCCCTTAGAAGCAGCAGACTTTTCGCCACACTCACCTTCTGTGACTTGACTTCCTCTGTGAGTGTCAGGATCTGTTGCTGTAGGACACTCATTTTATCCATTGGGTTCCTCTCCCTGGACAGTTCTTCAGGCAAGCCCGGGAAGCCACTGTTCATCCACCTGGCTTTCCTAACCCAGTTCATCCCGGGCTCCATCCTCCTGTCCTCCGTGGTCCCATCCTTAACTGAAAGGAAATAGGGTTAATTTACACAGAATTTGGTTGCTACTATGGACTCCTGAGTCTTGCTATGGGGGGACTCACAACAGTTCATCAGAGAAGACCAACACACAGGACAAGGAAAACTGACCTGCTGGGATCCACAGGGTTGAAGGACAGACAGTAGGCGTCAGTCACAGGTACTCCCAGAATAAACAAAGCCATGACATCTTATGGAACCTGTTAACCCACTTTGCACCCCACCCATCTATCCTGCACACAGCAAATGCAAGTTAACACCATGGAGCAGTAACTTCCCAAGCACGCAGTGGAGCTGCTGAGCTTAGCCTGTGACCGTGCAAAAATTTAACTTCTACCTCAAAGAAATACCAGTATGGGTTGACACCATGGCTGATATTTTTGCCTCTGCAGAAGGTTCCAGACGTAGGAGATAGATGCAGTCTGAAGCAGAGCCAAAAGAGTCAGTCTTGTGCCAACAACACAGGCAGGGACCTGAGACAATGTGATAGAGTTTTCATGTCCCATGATGACTTGCCACCCTCTCCCTCCCTTTCCTGCTAAGTCTGACTCCCTGCTAGAAGGCATCATACTCAGACCAGCCCACACAGCTCAGTAACAAGCACCTGCACATCCTGCCTCCACTTCTGCCTCTTGCTCCTCATCCGGCTTCTCAGGAGGTTCCTGGAATTCACTGAAGCTAAAAACGTTCCCACTGTTCCCCCAGAGCTGCTTGGAGCCACAGATATTGTAGACAGTGTTTCTGAAACAAGAAGAGATCAAGACAACCTAGTGAACAGGTAAAGTCATGATCACTGCAGCCAGTGCATATTCAAGGTATTCAACACCTCATCTTCTACCCCTTCTCCCAAAACCTTCATGTTCTGAGAGAATGAACTGTTCATGGCACTGGTCAATCTGAGGAGAGTAAGGTTGTAACTGGTGTAAATCATGAAGGTGCCACAAAATCAGTATCAGCACAGCAGTGTAAATTAGTTGGAGATCTTTACCTGTATGCTTGAGCCCTTCACATGAACACATCAGACTGCACAGAGGGATCACAGGTAGCAGTAGACCAACCACATCTCTCCCTCCTTTCCTTTCTTCTTTCCCTCTCTCCCTTCCTCTCCTCCTCCTTTCCTCTCTCCCTCTGTCCCTTTCCTTAGCTCACTTCAGAAATCCCCAGGTGCCAAGAAAAACTCAACTATCTACAGCACAGGCAAAACTGCCACAATGATCACATCTGAAGCAGAAGGAGAACCCGTGCTCTGAACCACATTCAATAACCTTGCCACAACAAACTCAGTAGACCTTGATGCAGTAAAGAGATTCGGGAACAAAACTGCAGTAAGACCCAGAACCAGTTTGTTACAGCTGCTGCTATCAGGTATTGCCAGAAGCACTTTACAGCATCATGCAGAACCACAAATGCACAAGTATCTTCTTTAAAACCTGTACAAGAAGGTGAGACAGTTGCCTATCTCTACACAGGTCTTTTCCCTTCTCCTCCTGTGTTGTCCACCAGCTAAAACAAAACAAGCCTGTTGTTCTGAGGTCTACAAAAAACTCAGTGTCAGCTACTTCCTAACTGTAAATGAAGTTAGCATTTAGATATTGTTCTCCTTTTGCCTTGCTACTCTAAGGTTCCACAGCAGAAGAGCAGACACCTGACCTCAGAGAACATATTGGCACATAAGATCAGCAGACCTTCATTCCCTGTAGTCTGCAGCTGGCACTCACCCAGTGCAGCCTTCCTACTTTTCTGTACCTTATGCTGCACTTTGTTTTTCCTCGGAGACAGCAGCAGCTCATGGATCTGATGAACTTGGCTGAAACCAGACATGCTACACTCATGAAGACCCAGCCTAAAGAACCAGAGGAGCCATACAATTTGAAGCTGAACAGAGGCAATTGTTATTCAAGCTAGCAAAAGCAAGGCTGGGGAAGGGGGAGGAGATACGATCATATTAGTTTTAATCAAAGTGAGGAGGAGAGAATGCATAGCCTGCAAAATAGTACAGCTGACTCTGATCCTCTCTGATCATATGGGGGATCTTTCTTCCTATTGGCATCAGATTGTAGCCACAGTATCAGTGGTAAAGAACTACAGCAAACCTCCCCACCAAAAACATTTGGCAGCTGCCAGGCTACCTACCACACTGGTGGCCACTTATACATTTTTGGTTACATGTAAATAAGTGACTAGGACATACTTAAGGAGATACTGGTGGGGGTTGTCTTTGTGCAACTGTAACTGCCCAAGCCTTGTAACTTGTAGCCCTGATGGAGCTACACATTGCAACTGCAGAGAGGAGCATCACTGTAGGCAGCGGAACGTTCACATACTTGGAACTCAGCAAGGAGTAGCAAGCCATGCAGTGTTGGGCCATATTACAGGCTCAAGCGCCTTGTGCTTGGAGTTTCTCCTTTAGAGAGTGCACTACATTCAAGGTCCTCTGAAACCAATGAAAAGTGCTAATGGGCTTCTACCACTAGCCTACAGACTTACAGCTCAACCTGCCCGTGTGCCTTTCCAAGAGTGATGTGCAGATGCATCACAGTAGGCATGCAAACCACTACCTAGAAAGCTTAACCAAGCCCTAGGTCTGTCACCAGGATCTTTGCTAAGAGAGCTAAATGATGTGAAATGCATTGGAACAGGGGGATGTGAAAGACCCTCTGGCAGGAAGTTTACTTTTGCTTGAAATATCCTTCAAAAACCTGCTCCATGGTTATTCCACCTAGGCAAGAGTTCCACTTCACACAATATGTGACAGGCAAGGAAGGCACAAACTGACAGACCAGCATGTCAGCCACACTGCAGCTCTCCTCATGCACTTACTGTAGCTCTGTCCAAGGGTGCTTAAGGGAGATGTTCTGCAAAGCAGTAGATGTTTGGGGTGCAGGCAAAGATGCTGCTTTTAAACCCACTGCTTCTGTTGGTGTTTTCACTGGAGGCAGAAAGTCTTCACTGTCAACAATATCTATGTAAAAACAGACCAGGACACAGAACAAGTGAGCAAGACAGAATTTCATGGGACTTTGGCTCCTTCACAAAACTTGAGAGCCACAACATTTTACTACAGGTACATTCCATGTTCAACTGGCCAGGTGGAACAAGGACAGCAGAGCAGGTTTCCTTAGTTTTAGGTCAAATTACAGAAGGTTCCATGTACAAATAGAGTCATCTATTCAAGGACAATCAAGTGACTTTAACCATTTGTATATGAGAATGACTAACCATAAAGAATCAAACATTAACCACCTAAAGGAATAAGGAAGGGAGCTGTTGTTGTTCTTTTCCCCCATCCCAAACAGTGTTTCATAGTTTTAATGTACAGATAATACTCCACAAAACCAGTTTGTTACTAAATCATTGCCTGCTGTACCAAAATGCCAAGGTACCCAGAAACTTTTAGAGCACCTACTAGGGAGGGGGTTATGTGTTTCAATCAAAATGTGCATCTAGTCATAACTACACAGTGGACACCCTGCTTGTGCTCTCCCCTGATCTATCAGCCTGTTTACTCCCACTGCTAGTAATGCACATCTTCATTCCTCCACCACTGAAAAAAAACTTGCTTGATGTAAATTTCACAGGCTTCTCAAGAGGAAGACGATATACCAGATGTGTACACTTCAGATGCATGAGGAAAATCAAGAGGGAATTCCTAAGATACCTGAGCATCTCCAACCACATGCTGTGGATTAGGAGACAGCCCATTCACATTCATCCATAATAAGGCCAGAAGTTCCAAACATCGACCAAGCATTGATAGTGGGCACCTGCATTTAAAAACCTGGCCAAAACCTCTGCCCACTTACAGATGAGGAGCGCCATTCATGACTGGGGGGCTGAAAGCAAAAGAAAGGCTGACATATGCAACACCTACTTGTTCTGCCAGCCAGAGGTTCATTGACAAGCTGGGAGCTGCCCACAGGAAATCTGCTCTGAGCGTTGCAAAATTCCCAACGTCTCATTTGTAGCTGCTGCAGCCAGTACATCATTGCCTGTTTGCTGATTGCCTAACATAACACAAAACAGGAAGGGAAGGGAAGTAATCTCATTAGCATGAGACACAGTCTGAAAGGCTGACCACTTCACTGCCCAAGTCAGCAGAAATAAAGGCCAGTTGTGTCAAGCCTATGCTATATCCTCTGGTCCTAACACTGATTTGGGATGACAGAGTAAATCTTCAGCATTGCCTTAGTAAAGGAACCTCAGTGCACCACTGACCTCATATTAAACATTTTTTGGCTTACTATCCTCCAAGGCTAAGCAGAAATGTCATGATTATTTTAGCCAGGAATCACCCACAGAGCTTCTTAATAGCGATTTTCACAGAGATAAAAATCTAGCGAAGGTTCCTGCTGGAGCAACCATTTCAGACAGGGGAGCTCATTTCTGTTCAGCAAATTACATGTGGACTGCAGGACTCCTCAATGACTTTAATCCAGCACCCACTTCAATTTTTACTCCTACTCTGTTAAACAACAGCCATCTCACAGATAACAGAGTCCCAGTCTTGCCAAAACAGTGCAAGTAATTTAGGTCCAAATGGTAACAGTCCAGGCTGGGAGGACTAATGTGAAACTCAAGCTAAGAGGTATCTTAGCAGAGATGTGTCTGTCCTGATGGGGAATGTTTTGTAACAGACCCCACAAGAAGATGCTGCCCCTTACCTTCAAAGTAAAAACTCTGCTTGGTGTTCTGATCTCAAATACCCCTTCCCCATTTTCCAGCTTGCAGTCAAAGCTGGCACTGGAGAGATCGATAGACCCCAAAGGGTTGATGTCCTGAGCAGTTCTGTAGTATAGTAAATGGCATTTGTTTCCATCGTAAAAGAACCATCGAGACTTCCAGGTCTTGATTGGTCCCTTGATGCCCAGCTTATTTAAATAGCCACAGAGTTTTTTTCTGGATGTTTCTCTGCTGGGTTTTAGCTGTACATTTTCCGGTTCTCCAGAAGAGGAAAGCATATGTTTCTCTTTTGCTGAGGCGCCATTGCTGCCATTATTGTCTGGATTTGACTTCACTAAATTGCCTGGAGAGGCAAGGGGACAATCTCCACCTTCTGGTCCTTTTTTCATCTCTTTCAGGAAATATACTCAGAATCAGATTGAAACAGGAAATTCTCTAGGTAAATAAATAACAGCAGATCCCGACTATATCATCATTGTTATAGAACCTGCAGCAAATGAAAAAGGAGGAATAAGCTCAGGTCTGGCATACGACAAAAAACATTCCCTAGCTTTCAAAGTGCCCAGCCAAGGTCTCCAACCTCTAGTTTCAGTCATTGTTCCCTGCCTTGGTCAGGTCAGCTGACCCGTACATGACTGGTTTCTCCCTCTTCATTCCTACATTAGTCTGGACTAGCAGCCAAGAAGCAGTACCCCAGTCTCTTGAGTGAAAAGTAAGTACAGTCTGTGGGCATACCAAATCAACAACAATAACCAGGGCATTTGAAACCACAGACAACAATGTTAAGTAACAGCTGCAGAAAACATGGCAAGATAACAAGGTCTGGGAGGGCACATACTTGGGTCAAGGGATTTCAGGTAAGTGTATCCTGGCATTTCCACTCAATGTTCAGCTAGTATTTTAAACCATTTTAAGTCCTTATAAATCATTTTGTCAGCTGAGGACTGCTATTAAAAAGCCTGCATGCCATGTGTTAGGTCTCCAATCAGTAGGCCTCATATGATGGATTATGCACCAGAGAAAGTAATTCTGTGATACTTGCAAAAGAGACTTAGTTGCTCAGTGGCCAAAGTAACCTGCTGGATTCCCAAGAGGAACATAATGTGCAACAGTAAAATAGAAAAATAAGACTGGAAGGGATCAGTGAAGAACTCTAGTCCAACTTCCCTCTCAGAGAATGGGTTGACTTCAAAGCCATAGCCAGCTACTTAGGTCCACATTCAGATGATTTTTGATCATATACAAGGATGGCAATTCAGCCGTATTTCTGGGCACTTTTTCAAGTGCTTAACCATATGGCGGGTGTGATTTTTTGCTCAGAGGTGCAGACACCCATGGCCCTTGTATAAAGAAAGCTAAAACTCCCTGAAAAATACCTATAAATAATTTCTTGCATTTTTTTCTTAAGTAAAAACATGGTTTACAGATCAATAAATTAAAAGACTTTCAGAGACTTCAGACACTAAGGTATCTGAAACAAATGTGTAAACAAATAAATTGTTGCAGTGTTAAGTTAGTGGGAGTCCAACTGCAGACACAAAACTATTAAACATGACAGCCAGCTGCGTGATAACAGGTGAATGGAGATTAATACAGTGCAGCACACAGAGATGTTGCCCAAGCTCACGCTCTTAGGAATGACTTATCCTCATGACTGAAAGAAGGGTTACCCATCCTAGCGCTAGCTAAGCCCCATCACATTTACTGCTGTCCCCCCTCCTGTTTTCCACATTAACTTTTTAGACAACTATAGATAATGTTCCTGCTTTTTGGAAAGCCTCTAAATTTCTTTTAGTTCACTCCCCTGACACCATGGGTCCTGCTGCTGAACACATTCACAAATGCCAGGAACAAACAATGCCTCAGCTAAGCTTCTGAAACACCCAAAAGCTTCATTGCCAAGCCAATTTTGCCTGGCATGAAGGAATCATCATCATAAGAAAGAAACAGTCTCAAGTCTCTCTAACCTGGGGCTTTTATGGGAGTACCAGCATAAGGACCTCCTGTACCACCTGAAAACTCCATCACACTTTCACCTCTTGCCAGCATTATGGTCCATGTGTCCACACCATTAACAATATCAAGTAAGCATTTTGGGTTCAAGTACCAAGTTATAAGGAGTCATGTCAGATCTGCACTGCAAAGCACTCTAGAGAAGATCTCACCTCCTTAAGATAAGTGGAGAGATGCCCCTGGAAGTCACCATCTGCTTGCATAGAGCTACTGCTGCAGGCACCACCAAGCAGGTAACTGCAGCCTCCAAAACAAATCCAACCGCTAAAGAAGAGGGGCTTCTGCCTCAAGTTTCCTTCGGTCCAGTCGCTGCCTGGGGTCTGAAAGAGATATTCTGCTGAAAGCAGCTCTGACGCTGACTCATCAACGAAAGGAGATCAGGGTGAACCCTGCACAGACCCTTCTGGAGCTGCCGTTGTGAGCAGCACAAGGCGGCCCTACCGCCCCTCCCCGTGCCTCCCCCAGCGCCGCAGAAGCGCCTCCCAGCCCAGCTGCACCGCGCCAGGGCACAGGCGGAGGCTGCTGGAGCCTGGCACAGGGCTGCGCGGCGCGGCACGACGGGGACCGGACCCTGGCACCACTTGTACCGCCCGGGCCAGGGCGGGGGGACATCCGGGCAGCTGGCCAGGGGATGGCGGGAGAGGGGCGGTACGGGGGACCCGCGGCCGGGGGTACCTGCTCCGACCGCAGAGGCTGCACCGGCCGCCGCCGCCCCGCGCTTCCTGGCGGCGGGGCCCGGCGGGGCGGGGCTGGGCACGGCGCGGCACGGGGAGGGCGGCGGGGGCGCGGAGCAGGAGGGCTGCGAGGCGGAGGACGGCAGCTGCAGACACGAAAACAACAGTTTAAAAAGGAGATTTCGGCCGGGTATCGGGAAGAAAATGATTCACCGGGGTGATGCGGCACGCTGAAGGCAAGCCCAGAGTGGGAGAGCTCATGGGCTGGAGGGGACCAGCAGGTCTCATCTGCTGGGAGGAATGCGCCCCAAGCCTGCGAAACTGCCTGTGTAGTGGATGCAGACCCGCCACTCCCAGACCCTGCAGTACAAGAGTCACAGCCGTGCAGTCAGCTGGGGCAAACTGGCTAAGGTGAACAAATTTCACACCGTAGAAACGGTGGTACCTGGTGCCACAAGAGGCTGGAAGGATCAAGCCTCAGAAAAAGCCTCCAAAAGAGGTTCTGCAGGGAATAGTTGTCAGAGACTGCCCTAAGCCACCGGCGCAGGTGCTGGGGGAACACAAGAGGACTGGACACACAGCACTGGCAGGCTCACCCGCTCTCCGGCAGCTGTCTCTCCTCCCGCCAGCCCTGCCAGGCGCTTGCTGGGCTTGGTGGGCCCTCGCCTGGCCTGGGAAGGCACTTACGCCCTGTCCCCAGCATAAGGAATCTGTATGTCTTTGACTTTCTCTGCCTGCAATGGTAGCTGAGCCTTGATGCAACTCATTTCTGTTGTTCTCAAGGCACCCGAGTTTAGCCAACTTTAGTTTTATCACCAACATTAGCCAAGTTTAGTACCTGAGCAGCAAGAAGCAAAACTGTCCAGATGTCTGGTGACCCATCCAGTGATCTAAGTTGCCAAATGGTAGTGCACACGAAGCTGATTACAGCATGCAAACTCTACACATTTCTGTGGCCAAAACCCATTTGACCCAAATGAAGCTTGCATGGCAGTTGGCCATTAAACTGGATCAGTGCTGATGGGGTCTGGCTCCACTAGGCAAAAGGGGAAAGAGTTAAAAGTTGTACCTGCAGTTGCATCAAGTCCTTCTCCCCTCTGAAGCCTTAGCTGCCCTCTCTCCTTTCAGCTGCAGCTGGAGGGAGACGACTGTGTGTCAAAAAGGGTGACTTCAGGGCAGCAGTGGCCTGTCTGTGCACAGGCTGCCCTGAAAGCCTTAGAAGTCTCATCTGGACTTCCTCAACTGGTTAACACCAGCATAGCTGCAAAATAACCATCCTGCTCCCAGCGCTACCTTATACCCTGTCACAGGCATACACAACCACAAGCACTGGTTTTGTTGCCTAAACCGCAACCCCACGCAGCTTCCAGGCCCATCACGCACTGCATAACTCACGAAGGGGAAGGTCGTTGCAGGACCAGCAGCAAAGGCGGAGCATGGGGGTGCCTGCCATGCAGCCCCCACAGGCCCGCCTGCTCTACAAGGGTCCCAGCCTAACACGGGTAGAAAGTGCCAGCCCTTCACCCCGCACAGCCTCCTGTGCCACGGCAGGTCAGGAGAGATGCTCGGGGAGGGGCTCAGCAAGAGATCTGACAGGAGCAACAGGTAACAAACAGTAGGCGATCTGCGCCGAACACGAGCGACACTGCTCGCTCGGCCTGGCACTGGCAGCATTGCCAGGAACGGCATTTTCCAGCAGCAGTCCCCCCCAGCCCGCACCAAGAAGGCTCTAATGCCTCCAGGAGCCCTTGGGAAGGGTTTGATGCGAGGCCGCAGTCCGAAGCGGGAAATGGCGGCCCCGTGCCCGGGGGGATCGCGCTCCCGTGAGCCGAGCGGCGCACACACAGCCCACCTGCGCATGCGCCTTCCGTGCGCTGCGCCTGCTCAGCTGCCGGGCCGCGCATGCGCCCTCGCCTCCGCTCGCCTTCCCGCCGCGGAGAAGATGGCGGCGCCGTGAGCGGCGCGGCGTTGCCTGGCATCCTTCCACCATGAGGAACCTGCGGCTGTTGCGGACCGGCGGGTGCCGCTTCGCCGCCGCCCCGGGAGCTCCGCAGTGCTTCTGCCTCAGCGCCGAGCCCGACAGGGTCCTCGTGGGCTCCCAGCATGGCCTTCTGGAGCTGGGCCCCGCTCGGGACTCGGTGAGAACCGCCGCTGGGTGCAGTGGGAGCCGCGCCCTCTTGTCGCTCTCAGGCTCGGGACCGGGCTGTGACTGTCGGGGAGGGTGCCGGTGCCTGTCGGCTCTAGCGCATCGCTGCAGGCGTGTTGTTGGGGGCGGCTTTAGTCCGCCCGTTGCAGAGCTGGGATAAAGCCTTTGGGTTTCCGTCAGCACGAGCTCGCGTCTGAGTGGGTCGCAGCTGCCCTCGTATTGCCCGGTGTTTGTAGTGGCGTTTGCGGTGTTTTAGAGCCTCCTGTTGCTCCCTGCCTACCACCTGCTGATGTCTCATGGTGCCTGGGAAGTTGGCTGTGAGGCTGCACTGTGATTTTAGTGGCTGAAGTGATTTTAAAAGTGCTTTTAAAATACTAAATCTGCCTCCAAGAGCGTGGTTGTATTTGACATGGGTCATTCCAGTGGTTTAGTCTTAAGCATGATCTAGCAAACAGAAAACAAATACATATCGCTAAAGAAAAACAAATGCTATTGAGCCATGAATTCCTATAAGATCTGGATTGCAGTGTCTTCTCTGGAAACATACTATGCAATTCTGAGGCATCTAATTCCTACAGTATCTCCACTTCTGAAGTTAGCTGGCAGAATAGCTTTCCTGGCTTTCCCAGGCTTTACTGGCATGTCATTTTTAAAGAGTGTTTTCTGAAAATCTCCATTATGGTCTGTTTGTGAAGGCTATCAACTAAAATCCTTTTAGAATTAAAAAAATTGTCTGAAGCCTATCTTAAGTTGCTAAATATGTCAGCTTCCTTTTCTGGTTTTTGGGGGCAGTTTATTTCAGATCTTTATTACTGTGTACCCCGATGACTGGATGTGTAAAACATTCATGCAACTAAGCTTGAGAGAGCTCTTTTGGATCAAATTTTCTTGTTTTGCTGTACCTAAATACACATCCAAATGGTTTTCCTTTCAATATTTTTCTGTGCTGTGTCTGTAAAGTCAGAATGACTGCTTAAAAGTATTGGGACATTTTAAGCAGCTCCTCGTTTACCTCTTAATGTTAACACTATGTGAAAAAGCGTGAAAAGGGTGTTGAAAGATGATTAGCAAGACAAATTGGAAGTTCTGGTATTGCCACTTATTATTTGCTCCCTTATGTGAGTTTCCTCATTGTCTAGCACTTTTAAGATAAGAGGACCTTCACAGTTTCTTATGGATAAGTGAAGGTAAGTACTTGCACATTGGCTGTGTGCCGGTGCCATTCACATGCTGACTTCTGCTGTGCAATGCTTTATGAAATTGCAGTAGGATGAAATATACCTGTGGATGTTACTCTGTCATTTCTGCAAAAATCTCAATGGGGTGATGTGTAGTTGATAAGTCGTTGGCCTCTCTATGTCAAGGTGACAAGAGAAGTTTCCTTGACTGCGGAGGGTTTCATGCCTGAGGATGGAAGTGGCTGCATCGTGGGTATCGAAGATCTTCCAGAGCAGGATTGCGTGTGTGTTGCTACAGCAGCTGGAGACATCCTACTGTGCAATCTCAGCACAAAGCAGGTAACATGGCAGGAAAGACACAACAATACTGAGGGATTTCAAAGGAAAGGATGACACTTTTAGTTTCTTCAGGGGACAGTTGTACGCTTATTACATAATGAGCTGTGATTACTCTCCCTTTTCTAGGCAACTGAGCTGATTTTTGTGGGAGCCTTGGGCAGGATTAAGGGCAGAATATAAACTCCATAGAAGAACTGGAACTGAAACAGTCGCTTGCCTGTCCACAGCCCTAGTCCTGTGTGTTTGCTCAGGGGACTGTTGGCACACACCCAGCAGCATGGGAACCACGGGACAGTTATAGAAATAGGATATTGCTGAGACTAGGTACAGAATAAAGTAATCCATTCATAATTCACAGTGTAGCTACCTTTTTATTATTGTCATCAGTCAATACAGAACATCATGCTCACATGACTTAACTGAAGAGGAGAAAGTGGTGTGTGTTGTGTTTTGAAAAACAGTTGAGATAAAAAAGCCCTAGAAAACAATAAAGATAAACCAGAATATCTTAGCTGAGTAAATATGGTGGGAACTGAGATACTTGCTCTCTGTTCCTTCCTCAGATTTGTACAAACTTCAGCAAGACACTTAAACACCACAGCAGCACCCTCTGAAATCTGCATCAGCTCCCACAATACCAGCCCAACAGTGCAGGTGTAGGTAGGCATGAGATGACAGTGGTCTGTCTGTGTTAGCTGTCAAGATTGTGGTTATTTGCAGCTCACCTGTTTTGGTTCCTGTTTGGGTTTGATTTGCAGATACCACTTCAATATACTATCAACTGTATCTCAGAAATGTGTCTCATATTGCAAGTTAAAACATGTCATAAGGAAGTAGAGATAAGCAGAAGATGTGATACATGAGTCTTTTCTTGCACTGATATGTGGGTAGGAGTTGAGGTTTAACTCTCAAGGCTTTTTGGCTTACTTTCTCAGTGTTAAAGTTGTGTCAGTCTGGGCACCAAGAAGTCTTGAAGGTTACTCTGCTTTTTCTGAGACCTCTTGCATGTGGGTGATGGTTACTTTGCCCACCGGTGCCCAGTCCCACTTTGTTTACCTGAAAAGATGGTGACACCCAAGTTTAATTCCTTAAATGGTATCATCTTGCTGTTTATCACAGTTGCCCAGATCCATGCCTTTTGCGAATCAGGATAACAGTGCATGGCGGAAGTTCTCTGCCCACTGCTATTGGTGATATACTTGTGATGGCACAGTAAAACTGGCTCAGTTTTTCCTAAATTTTGAAGTTAGTGCAGCTATATACACTTGTCAAGTTCAGCATGCACAATCTGATCAGAGTTGTAATGGATATAGTGTCCCTTAACTGCATGTTGGAGTGCTTTAGGTAAGAGCCATTATGTGTGTGTTTTGTGACTTCAGTGTGTTTATGAATGTAGCCACACACCCGATCAAACAATATTAGTATTAACAGTATACATGCTCATATAAGACTGAGAGTTGCAGAATAAAGCTCGTATTAAAACTGTGTATGGTAGAAAATTCTAATCTCTAGATTATCAGAGCTCTCATGCATAAACATTCTCAAACCATCTTTGGTTAGAAATGTTTATTTTGTTTCATTTAACACAAAGGGTAAAATAAGACTTGTGGCTTTTTTAAGTGGGAGAGGATTTCCCTGCCTTGGTGACTGATTGCTTTGGTGCTGGGATGGTGCTGCACTGGTGTTCCTGCAATTCTGTGATCTTATTTCGGTCTTGCAGGTAGAATGTGTTGGAAGTGTGGAGAGCGGTCTGAGTACCATGAGCTGGAGTCCTGACCAAGAGCTTGTTTTGCTTGCAACAGGTATCAACAACAGCCTGTAAGCTTTCTGCCTTTAGGAGTGAAACTCACTATGGCCAAAATAAAAAACGCAGTTAAATTTAAGATAGGAGAAGCAAAATACAAAGTTATGAAATTGGGACTAAGATTTAAAGAGGGGGGAAAAAACCCCCAGCCGATCCTATATATGAGATTTCATTTCGTGATCCATGAGGTGCTTTGGTGATCCAAGCTGAGTTTTATAGAAAAGTCAAGTCTTTCACATCTTCCAAGGAATTATATTTGGTCTTGCCTCTAAAACATAGACTCCTGCTTTATATCCCCATTTGATTTCTTAGTTACAAAAACAGCTTTTTGTCCTCCGGTAGGAAATATATGTGTCGCAAGCTGAACTTAGCTATGGATGTGTCTCACCTGAAAATCAAGTTAGCCTCAAGCAAAACAGAATCACAAAATGCTTGATGTTGAAAAGGAGCTCTGGAGATCACCTATTCCAATCCCCTTGCTCAAAGCAGGTTACCTGGAGCAAGTTGCTGGGAACTGTGCCCAGTCAGGTTTTGGATATCTCCAAGGATGGAGACCCCACAACCTCTGTGGGCACCCTGTTCCTGACTGTGACCACCCTCACAGTAAAAAATTGTTTTCTCATGTTTTAATGGAACTGCTGTATTTTAGTTTGTTCCCATTGCCTCTTGTGCTATCACTTGGCACCATTAACAGTCTGTGTCTCTCTTCTTTACTGTACCCCACCTCCCACATAAGCTATTTATACACACTGATGAGATTTGCCCTGAACCTTCTCTCCAGAGCAGTCTGACTTCTCTCAGCCTCCCCTCATGTGACATATTCTCCAACTCATTAATCATCTGTGTGACCCTTTGCTGGACTCATTCTAGTATGTCCTTGTCTGTCTTGTACTGGGGAGCTCAAAACTGGAGCAAGCTTTCCACGTGTGCCACCAGCACTGAGTAAAGAAGGATTACCTTCCTCAACCTGCTGGCAACACCCCTAAAGCAGCCCAGGATGCTATTGGCCACCTATGCAGCAGGGTCATACTGCTAGCTCATGTTCACCTTGATGTCCCCCAGGAAAGACAGGTCATTTTTTTGCCAAGCAGCTATCCAGCTGCTTGGCTTCCAGTCTGTCCTAGTGCCTGATTATTGCTTTCCAGGTGCAGGGTGTGGCTTTTTCCCTTGTTGAGCTTTATGAGGTTCTTGACAGCCCATCTCACCTACATGACAAGATCCCTGTGGGTAGCAGCACAACCTTCTGGTGTACTTGCTACTCCTCCCAGTTTTGTGTCATCCACCCCTGGAAGGTTTCATCCTCTAGGACGTTAATGAAGATGTTAAACATTGGCCCTAGTGTCCAGGGACATGCCACTGGTGACTGACCTCAAGATGGGCTTTTTGCAACTGATAGCAAACTTTTGAGCTTGGCAGTCAGCTGGTTTTCTGTCCACTTCACTGTCCTTTTATCTCTCCAATCCTTCATGAGTTTGTCCATGATGATGTTATGGGAGACAGTGTCAGAAGCCTTATTAGAATCAAGATAAATGACATCCACTGGTCTCCCATATCCACAAGTTAGTCATCTCATTGTAGAAGGCTATCAGGACAGTCAGGCATGATTTCCCCTTCGTAAATTCATGCTCACTGCTCCCAGTCATCTTCTTGTCCTTCATATCTCAAGAGAAAATGTTTTAAGAGTGCCAGGTACTTACTTTGAAGGTGGAAAGAACTTTTTAAGGTTAGGCCAGGAAGCATGTTTTTGAAGAAAAAGACTTGAAAGTGTTCTGTTCCAGTTTGAGATTTTCTGCTGTGAAGGATGTGTTCTCTTTAGTATCATTACCATTAGGAATATTTCTATGTTTAAGTCCATGGCAAAACAATAGGACAACACAGGAGAACACTGAGATTTTATTTGCTGGAGATACCATCACCAATAGTGTATTTAATGTCTACGCTGCAGGTCAGCAAACACTCATCATGATGACAAGGGATTTTGAACCAATTACGGAGAAGCAAATCCACCAAGAGGAGTTTGGGGAAGGTGAGAGGTGCACTGAAATGAAATTGTTCAAACTGATGTCACTGGTGTGTTTTAAGCATGTAGAAAGTAAAGAAATGGAGCTGAGCACTTTCTGGGCCCCAGGACATACTTTAGACTGTAATGCTGCTGGGCAGCTGAAGGGGAATGCCAGTATTTTACTTGTCAGCATAAATTCAAGTAAGTTCCCTGTATTAGAGGACTTTCTGGGCTATGTAAATGTCCTGCAGGTTTTTAGAATTAAACTTGTATGGAAGGTGAGGGTGGCTTGAAGCTGTGGTTGTGTTTACCACACTGTGCAGAGTAGTGCTGTACATCTTCCACTACAATGTTTCTTTCTTCTTCAGGAAAGTTTGTTGCTCTTGGCTGGGGTAAAAAGGAGACACAGTTCCATGGATCAGAGGGAAAACAGGCAGCGCATCGCAAACAGACGGTATTATACTAGTTCTCTTATATTAGGCCCATGCTGTCTTTGGGAAAACATGTATAAAGAGAGTTTCTGTTATTCCTGCGGTGCCAGTTTGCCACCACCTTTCTGGTAGCTGTCTTGTTGGCTGCTTCTGTTTGTTTCTGTTGTTACATGGAATCCAGCATTTTTATCCTCTTCCTAATTCAAGACAGCAGCTGGGAGTACTTAGGACTGTTTGTGCAGAACTCAAAGCAAGAAGGTTTGCAAGCACTAGTGCTTGCAGAAGTAAAGCCACCCTTAAATGAACATGACAGGTTTTGTTGAATGTGTGCTATATACTAAAGTGTTCATATGACCAAGAGAAATAGCATGCAGTTTGGCTGAGAGGAGCAGAAATAACAGTAGTTTGAGCTCCCAGAGGGCAAGAGTAGAAGGATTTGGGCTACTGATCATCGCCAGTCATGTGAGGCAGCTCCAAGTTCCTGCACATTTTAGCTCTTAGCTCCTTTGACACTTCCTTGTTTGGATCTTGTTTTCTCTACTTTTTATGTGGTGAAAGGTAGCTAAAAACATTCCACTGCTGGATTTTTCTTCATGTGTTTAAGTTTCAAACTTCAAACTGTCCTGCTGAAACCTCTCAGGCTAGGGTGCAGAGACGTTAAATGTGACCTGTTCCAGCTTTACTATTAGGAGGGACAGGACAAGGCTTGTCTGTATCTGGGAAAATATGCCCAGTTTGATGATGTTAAACCTCTGAACAGCTGCCTCTTGTGTATTCTGTTTTTTTTTTTCTTGTGTTGTTCTGCAAAGAACCTGTTTGCCTCGAAGAAAACTACTTCTCATCCCAGCTTCTGTCTGCTGTACAGACTGCCTGGGTGGCATTTCTCCTTCTAAGGGGTTGTGCCTCCAGGCGTCAGACATGAACAAACCGTGATTCACCCTTGTGTGTCCAGCTTATGCATAGCTGGCCTGTAAGCACAGACCCTGGTGGAAGGGAAGAATAGCATGTGATCATGTGGATAGACAGTCATATGCACTTGCAGGAGGAGCAGATTGAATTTTCAGACAGTTTTAATTATAGTATTTCCTAAAATAACATTCCAAGTAATGAATTTTTAACTGTACAGCCTTAAGATTTTTTTAATGAATTGATTTCATGTCAAGGGTCTTGAAAGAGCTGTCTTAGCAATGCAGTCTCTTTAGAGAAAGACAGAAGTTGCCTTCCCAAGCTTTGTTGCAACTTTCTTTTGTATGACTTCAGGAAGCGTCACCTACTTCAGCCTGGGATGATGGCAGGCCTCGGGTGACATGGAGAGGAGATGGGCAGTTTGTTGCAGTGAGTGCTGTCTGTCCAGAGACAGGTATGGAACCAAACTTCTTTGAAATACCGACATGTGTAAGAGGCTTCTTAAGCAGAAGCTAGGCAAGGCAGGAACTGACTAGTGTTTATGGTCTCTTGGCCACTTAAAGCAAGGGTGAGTTGAGCTAGTTAATTGCTCTTTTCTCTATTTTACTGTTCTCAGAGACATTTTATAGACACAATCTTCTGAACAGTTTCTTTGCAGTTTGGTTTTCAGTCCAGTGAGAAGCCAGGAGAGGTTACTACTGAGTAGTTACTACCTGAACTGCTTATTTCACCGGTACCAAATCACTGCTTACACTCTAAGTGATTTCTGATGGGCTTCCAGTGACAAATGGATGAATGTGTTTGGGTTGCCGTACCCACTGTCCCTCGTCCTACCAGTTTGTTTAAATAGTGGTAATACTTTTCCCTAAGTTTTGCCCTAAAACCAAAGAGGTGACAAGCACGTACATTTCTTTTAAGACTGTAATTGATGTCTTCCATAATAAATATTACGAGCCGTTTAAATATATTGGTCAACATACTGATCTGCACCAAACTGCATTGCTCTTCCACTAGTTTTTACCTTCAGTACTTCAGATTAGGAAGGATCTTGCATTTATAGGAAGATTCTAACATTGCTGTGGTGAAAATTGGAGAGGGAAATGGCTATGGCTGAGCTACATCAGACTGAAATTCCTACTCAGTTCCTTTAGAATCACTCAGTTACTATGAGGGAACTGCCCAAGACAGAATAAGTTCTTACCCCTTAAGGTATACAAGAGAAATCTCCTTTTTATTCATGTGCATCAAAATTTTCTCTCCTGCCCTCACAAAATTAGGAAAGTCTTCCCAGTGCGTTCTTACACCTTTGTCTTACTGCTCTCTCAATCTGTAGGTGCTCGGAAGGTCCGAGTATGGAACAGAGAGCTTGTGCTGCAGTCAACAAGTGAGCCTATCTCAAGATTAGAACAAGCACTGTCCTGGAAGTGAGTAGCAAAGCAGTCTGCCTGCTGGCAGCAGTGTGTTGCTTTATTCCCTTTGATCAGCATCAATTTCATTTTGCCTGTGTGTGTTTGTTTTTCCCAAAAGTTAAAGAAAACTTAACTTCTGATCCAGCATGAGGAAGAGTAGCCCTTTAAACCCTGAAAAGCCTAATACTTGTATTACATGTGGGAATAAGGGATAGCACAGTCTCAGTGTCAAGTGTTTTTTGACTCAACTGTGTAAATAGGTCCCCTTGCCAGTACTGACATATACTTGCACACCTGAGGATATCATGAGTCCTGGAAAATGTCTGTGCTGGACCTATGACTTTGTCTGAACAGTACTGATGAAAGCACGTCCTCTGCTGCCCTTTTATTCGTGTCTCTGAAGAAAATGCAAGATGATTGGTGTTCAAAATGACAGTGATTATGTGAGCAACCACTTTTCATTTGGCTCTTTTTTAAGGCCCTCTGGAAGCCTTATAGCATCCACACAAGAAAAGCCCAACAGACATGATGTGATTTTCTTGGAGAAGAACGGACTTCTTCATGGAGAGTTCACCCTCCCATTCCAGAAGGGGCAGGTCAAAGTAAGTGCTGTGTCTGGGCTTCTTTGATTAGAGTGTAATGGAGAGGAGTACTAGATTTTTTTGAGATTCTAGGAGGAAGTTTTTAACTTAACACTTAGTGCTGGTCCTAATGGAGAAAGTGACCTGAAAAGACAGCAATGAAGAAGTCTGTGGAGAAGATGCAATGCCCTCTGCAGGCCTGTAGTACAGGGAAAAGTACAGGGGGATTGTAGATCTGGAGTGCCTTTGGCCCTTGTATACTTTCTACCAGGCAAATGCTTCAAAAATGCTGTTCAGGATATCAGCTGTTGCAAGAGCTGTGCAGTGAAATACGTTACCCCAAATAAGAGAAGCGAGAAGCTACTGCTAGGGTGTTACTTCAACTCCTGCCTTTGGATGCTGAGAGGCAGATGCTTCCTCAGTGCCAAGGAATGCAAAGAGAACACTGGTGTTATGTTTGTGGCTGTACTGCCTCTTTAGCTGTGTGGAACCTCTGTGGTAGGTTCTGCTTCATGATGCTTTGATCCAGCTGTCAGGAGCTTTGCAACACACAAGGGCTGTATTAGCGTATTAACCCATGCACCTTATGTTGTTGAAAATAAGGAGCAACTCATGGTGTTGCAAACCAGTTGGGAGCATACCCACCCTATGCAGAAAAAACAGTATAAGTAAGAGCCGTGTTTGTTTCTGCAGGTTAATGAACTGCTTTGGAATGCAGATTCTACGATCCTGGCTATATGGCTGGAAGACCTGAAGGTGGAAAACTCCAACATAAACAGTTATGGTAAGAGCACTATGTGAGACTGGCTCTTACACTTGCCTGCAAATGTGGTTCGCAGTGGGTATTCCTCTGCAAGTTAGGAGACACTGTGAAGGCTTACCTACAGCTTTGAGACTCCTATGCATGTCAGGAAGAACTGGAAGTTCAGCCTGAGTTCAAAGCATCTTCCAAGCTGCTGTAACTGGAAGTGGTATTAATGGAATGCTAAAGGCGTGAGCCCTTTGTAAAACTTGGGTGCCTTCTCACAAGAGGAGCTCAGAGACTTCTAGTATTGACTCTTTTGCACAGTCTGTTGTTTTCTTGTGCTGGGTGTTGTATGACACAGCCCATGGCCTGAAGGCTAGAACTATTATTTTCATTACACTTAACACACCCCTAGAAGAGCAGTGGTGATGGGGAGGACTTGAGATGGGTCTGAAGCAGTAGTCTGTAGTAACCATTTGTTTTTCTATAGTTCAGCTGTGGACCACAGGGAACTATCACTGGTACCTGAAGCAAAGTCTACATTTTGGTAGCTTGGAGGAAAATCAGTTGGTGTCGCTGCTGTGGGACCGAGAGAACCCGTATAGACTGTATGTACTCTGCCAGGGTTGGCATTACCTCTCCTATGACTGGCACTGGACCACAGACCATGGGATGGGTGAGAATAGCCAGCATATGTCAAATGTGGCTGTCATAGATGGAGGTAAGCAGGGGGACTGCTTTGCAGCTCCAGGGTCAGAAGAGGTGGCATAGCCTTTTGGATGCAGGCTGGATGGGATTATGGTAGTTCTTCTGTTAGCTGCTGTTTCTACAAAGCTGTTAGTGAGAGGGACCATGTAACTGATGGAAGCTTCAGAGGTAGTTCAATGGAGTTTACTGCTAAGGGCACAGCAACTGTATTTTCCCTGTAACATTGTTCCTGTTTTCAGTAAACAACTAACAAGAGCTTCACTAACATTTGGATTGGGTTACAGCTTGGTTTTTTTTTTCTTTTCTTCCACAGATAAAGTGCTTGTCACAGCATTCCAGCATGCTGTGGTGCCTCCACCCATGTGTACCTATGAGCTCCAGCTCCAGCAGGCAGTCAATCAGGTTGCATTTCACACAGATCCCAAACATAGTGGAGACATGGCTGTCCTGGATGCTTGTAACAAGATTTCTGTGTACAGATATGGTGAGAGCATGTTGTACTGTCTTGTTAAAGGAAACCCTCTGTCCCTGAGAGCAGTACCCTGGGCGATTAATAGGATGATGGTCACTTGAGCCTTTAGTAGTCAGGAGCAAGATCTGTCTGGTTCAACTGTGTGTTCAGGCTCAGTTCTCTCATCTCCAGTAGTTTGAGTGGCATGGGAGCATTTTGGTGGTGCGTTGACTTTGTGAGAAGGCAGTGTTCAGCACTTGGCTACGTGCTTGTGCTGGTAATATCCTTCTGCTTAGCTTCGGCTTGAATAGAGTGCAGCAAATAGTATCTTGTGTAATCTGTTCTGATGGCATGTTGCTAATTGTCACCGAAGTGTCTGGGAATAGCTATCTGGGGTCTATCTGAGGCACCCAGCACTTCCCAAAGCAGTGACATATACAGTGTAATATTTGGTGTGCTGTGAGACAAGACACTTGCTGCTGTCTCTTGAGTTTTGTACTGTGACATTATGAAGTAACTGTTTCTCAGGGTAAATGTTAATGAGGATTGGATGTTGACTGTACGTGTACGGATGGTATTTTCTGACTTTTATAATTGTTTCCTGTAGCATGTACTTTTTGCTAAGAGTGAAGATGGAAGGGACTCTGTTGGCAGGATCTCTAAACTCTGCTTTGTTCTGTGTTTGCTAGGACAGAGTACAATGAATGACCCCACTGTCAGGTTTGGAGCTGTGGGTGGAAATGGATTTAAAGCAGCTGTGGAAACACCATACCTGGATAAAACCTACAGGTAATCTAGAACTAATACAGCTGTAGTGGGGAGAAAAGGGTAGTGCCTGGCTGGATGTTTTAGAGGTCACAGCTCTGACCACTTGTCTCAAGAGTTTGAAGTTTTTCAGGTAACATGGTTTCATTGTGCTGACACTGTGGCTGCAACTAGTGCTAAGGATTGAGCAACACAGTGGGAAGTTTATCATGAGAAGTGTCCATGACTGTAGTCTTGATCCAGTGGGAACAGAGACTGTCAGTGACAGCGCTGAGACAGACTTTCCTGTGCCTGGTACTCTTGGCATTGTGGTGCTGCACTTTATGCTCCTGCTCCCAGAGGAACAGCTGTGCAGTGCCCAGGCCCGTCATCGTGGCACTCTGAGCAACAGAGCTGCTAGCATGGCAGGGACAATGACAAGGTTAAAAAAAACACCCTGCTCTACATTTGTTCCTATACACAGTTGGCATGGGAGCAGTACAACCTAGGGAAAACAAATGGGGTTCTCTGGGTCTCATACTTCATCTCCAGCCTAGCCTGTGGCAGGATTCATGCTTTGGGTGACTGTGTGTTTGTGCATCTGAAAAGCCAGGCTGTGCCTGGGAAGACTTTCACCTCTGCAGTGAGGTGGCCTACGGAAATCAGGTTCTGTTTGCTTCCCAATCTCTCTTGTTTTGTGACAGAGTTGATGTGGGCAGTGACAGCAATGAAGTGATGAATCCTCTGGGGCTCCGATTTCTCACCTGGCTGCCAGATGACAGCTTCCTGGTGGTTGGTCAGGGTCAGCATGCTGCTCAATCTGTCCTTCACCATCTGACTGCAGTGCCTCATGTGGCTGGAGCTGAAGAAGAGCACCTGAATTTACGGTACTAGAGACCTGTCAGTTGTGGGTGAAGTCTGAGAGCACCTCTGTACAGTGCCTAGAAGGAACTAAGTCTCAGTAGACATGCAGCCTCGAGCCTGTGGGTTGGGGAATTTGACTCTCTTCCTTCAGGAAAACCAAACAGCTCATGAAGCTGCCTGCTGGTCAGCACTTGCCTGTAGTCCTGATGCCTACGCCCAGCCTGGCAAGAGGGCATATGCTAGCATGCCTCTGTCAGTTCAGGATAGCTCTGTTTCTTTGTCTGAATTGCAGGGCCTCGGGGGGACTGAATTCCTCCATTTTACCCTTTGCCCACCATTATCAAGGTCCAGAAGGGGACTGGTAGCACTTGTTACTGGTCACCTCCTCCTCACCTGCTGGACTTTGTGGGATTGACTAAAACCAGATCACAAAAGGAAGCCACCTGGCGTATAGAAATCTCCTTCCCAAAGGGATCCTGAGAGTTGCTTTCTGCAGCACTCAACACAGCAAAGAGAGGCTGATTTGCATATGAACTGTAGATCAGAACAAAAGAAGTGTGGGCTTTGCAGAGTGCTCTAAGTATGCAGTGACTACCTTTGGTGCCAATGTCAGCTGACAGAGGTGTGAAAAGACTGGAAAAGATCCTTACATGAACAAGGTGTCTGTCCATGCTGTAGATGTGCATTCTTCCATGTGACCACAAGAAATGCAGGGTCTAGCTGTTAAATGTGTCTCCTGTGATTGATGTTCTGTGTTTTGATGTTCTGTCTTCTGTGTCTTGATCCAGGTTGTCTGTGCCTGTAGATGGAGAAGTGATCAGCCTGTGCTGCAGCCCAGTGACCAGAACTGTAGCTGTGCAGCTGGCTGATGGACAGATCCTGAAATATGACTGGGGTAAGCTGGGCCCTATTAAAGTGCCTGATCTGAGGTGTAGTTATTAGAGATTTCTCAAAAGGTTTAATGAGATGATTTGACTTCAGGCAGATGGGTGACTTGCTAGTAGTTGGTCCTGCCTTTCATGCTTCCTCTGCTCCCAGAAATGGGCCAAAATTAGTGATTTGAAAAGCAGATGACTAGTTTAGTGATTTCTGAAGTGCTGACTGACTGCCACATCCTTGGCACTTCTCTCTTTCCTACAGTGAAATAAAGGTGCTGCTGAGCCCCTAGAAGTTAACACCTTTTGTCTGCTGTGTCCTGGACTTTTGTGTCAGCATTCCTCCCCTCTGTCAAATGATGTAGCTTATTCCCAGCTCTAGTTTTCTTGAGATGCATGTGGTTATAATGTCTGAATCTTTGATCGGATGGAATACAGTTTGATCTTCTTTGCTTTTCAGAGGCTTCTGCTCCAGTCCTTGAGCCCTGGCAGACTAGCAATGGCTCTGCTGTTCAGTTCCCCTACCCTTGTGTGCAGACTTCTATTACAAGGATCAGTGGTGAAGTAAGTAAGACTGAGCAGATTAAATTCAGCACCCAGTTGTTCTGTGTCAAATGTGCACCGTGATCCTCTGCCCAGGGCCCAATGATACTTCTTACCAGCATTCTTCATAAGGCCCTATGCAGAGCTGAGAACGTGTCTTCTAGAGTGTTTCTGATGATTTGCAGTTAACACCCCATCTCCTTATTCTATGAATACAATTAATAATGTCATTGAAGAGCAAGAAATTCCAGATTTAAAATCTCTAGCAGTCACTGCCCTGCTCTTGTTGAAAACACCATTTTGCTCTGTTTTATCTGAACTTTTCCTATTAGCAAATATGACTGCATTGAGTTACTGCAGATCTCCTACTACTGGTATTTTCTATTAGATGGGTTCTTGATAGTTAAACAGTTTAAGGAATGAGTAGCTATTTTGCTGTAGTTTGAGGATTTCTTTCCTTCAGCATGCATCCAGGTGAGTGCTGTATGGAGTTGCTTTGCTCTGCTCTGTACTATTGCTTTTCCTCTGGTATTTTGGACCAAATGCTGCTGAATAAAAAACTAAGTTATCTGTCATGGTTTCTGCTTCTATTTGTTACTGTACCATTTCTGTTACAGAGTAGACCAAGCTGGGTTTCCAGCCAGAATTGTTTAAAGGCACTTAAGTAAGCCCTCCTGGTATAGCGGTTGTATGACTCCAGCTTCTCTGAGTAATTCACGTGAGGTACTCAGTACCTAACTGTAAGGTACTTAATGCAGTGCTAGTCAGTGTTGTGAGAGACTGGAGGTTGTGACACAGATAGCTTATAGTTGTCATCCTTTTTATTTCCAGGAGATGATCTTGGGCCTCACAGATCGATACCGGTTTTTTGTTAATGATATTGAGGTACCAAAGATTTTGCCCCTTATTATATCCCCTTTTCCTCTGCCAAAGGCAGCTTTCCTGTGCTGCTCTATACAGCAATAAACTTCATGATTTTTCTACAGGTCGCTTCCAACATCACTTCATTTGCAACATACAATGAGTTTTTGTTGGTGACAACCAACTCTCACACCTGTCAGTGCTTCTGCTTGAAGAACATATCAGTGAAAGGTAAATGTCAGCTCTGGCTGCCTGCTGCTGGCAGCTCATGGCCATTGTCTTGGAACCACAAGATGTCCCCATTTTTCACATCCAAACCTGCTGTATTTGGGTTACTCAGAGCAATTGCTTAAGAGACTGAGGAAGAGAGCTTTCAGAAATCTATCAGAGAGCAAGGAGCACAGGGAACTGACTTTGTATATCACATGCTCCTCCCAGGAAGCAGGATTTGGCCTGTAGTTGTCCCTTCTTCATTGTTTTCAACAGCTTAGCCCTTCATTCTCTTCCTCCCTCCATGTCCAAAAAAAAGGGGTGTTTGAGGGTGTGTGGGAGAGAAGGGATCCCAGTAGAAAGAGTTTCTGGTCGCATCTGGCTATGAGAGTTACAAGGATGCTGGGGAAGGCAGGATGACAACTTATTGGTCCTTTACATCTTTCAGTGCTCGTCATCTGATCTGCTGAGCTTTGTGATCCTGTTGTGTAGAGGACCTCTCTGCTTTGTGTACAGCAGTGGTTAGCACTAAGAGGTCCTCTTCATATCTGAAACCATTGAAGATCAGTGGTGGATTGTTGACTTGATCCGTTATGACCTTGCAGGGCCACATAGGACAGCCTGCCTGGGGCACTGTCCTGCGGTGTGCCATGTGTGCTGATAAATATGCTGTCTTCAGCCCTTCAGGCTGGCCTGAGCAGTGCTGCTGCACCCGACAGTGAGACCCTGCGCAAGGTGGAACGAGGTTCACGTATCATCACCGTTGTGCCCCAGGACACAAAGGTTGTGCTGCAGGTCAGTGCTCTGCCCATGTCTGCTGAGGTCTGCTATTGGTGGGTGTAGGGTTGCCATTTCAGTGGGCAGCTGGCCAACCTGCAAACAGTGTGTGCAGTGCTATAAAGCTCCTGCCCTCTACTGCTGCAGCACAGCACCTCGCAGATCTCCAGCTGCCTGGCTGGATGCAGAGGGATTTTGAGCATGCCTGTGGGAGTTAGGTTCAGCACAGGCAGCTGGATATGTACAGAACTGGGAAGGGCTATTCAAATTCATGATGGCTGAGATAGCTTAGTGCTACATATCATGGCCTCTCATGATGAATCTCAGACTCACCTCTTAGAACTTGCTGTATTTGCTAGGAGCCCTCCATTAGCTGTGTCACTAAGTTTGAAGTGCTGAGCTCACTCTTCAGAACCAACAGAGGTTCACAGAATGGAGAAAGATGTCATTTGAAAGGCATCTCTGGAGGTGGGTAGCCCAGCATCTTTCTCAAAGCAGGGCCAACCTGAAAGCTTGAAAGCTTGATCAGGCTCCTCTGGGTCTTGCCTGGTTGAGTGGAGTCCAGCAGGAAGGAATGTTTCGGAGCTGAGAGAATTTTCAGACATTTTTCCACAGTTGTTGAAATGCCATGTCCTTTGAACAAACAGGCCCATGCACCTGCAAGTAGCAGACAGGCCTAGAAAACTAGCCAGTCTTTGCTTTGCCTTCAGTGTAAGCAGAGTAACTACAAATAAATAATTGTGTGGATCTTGTGTTATAGATGCCGAGAGGAAATCTGGAGACTGTTCACCACCGAGCTCTGGTGCTTGCCCAGATTCGGAAGTGGCTAGACAGGTAAATGACACTGATGTATTCTGGTCTTCCCTCCCCCAGTCCAAGCTCTTAGAGCCTGGCTGGCCTGGTTTTGTTGTGCTGGAGAAGGGAGGGAGGCTAAACTCAGAGGAATTGACTTCATTAGTGGGAATGAAACTTTCTGGGGCTACCAGCTAGAAGTCCAGCTTTCAGCAGTCCCAGGTGTCTCTCACTGAAGGTGTGCTGAGATTGTGTGGGTGGGAGAAATCTTCGTCTGCTCCATTCTCCAGACATCTCAATCACTTCATGATGAAGCTTGCTGTTTTTCACGTTTTATTTGTTAATTGATTTACATTGAAGTTTTCTGAAACAGAAGTTGGTCCATTAGATTAAAATGTAGTTCTCTAAGAGAGGAAAAAAGTAATGCAAGGCCTGTATTGCTTCTTCAACCTGGTGTGCTGGTCTGCTCCACTGCAGAGGCTGGCAATGAACAGGACTGACCTTGCACATTTTTTCTGGAAGGCAATCCACATGGCTTATCGCTTAGGCTATTCCTTTCCCAGGGGATCTGTGCTTACCTCTAGTCAGTTGCCTTTATTTGCAGATATTGCACCTATCCACTATGTAAACTATCCCACTTGACTCATTCCTCCAGGCTTATGTTCAGGGAAGCATTTCAGTGTATGAGGAAGCTGCGAATCAACCTCAATCTTCTCTATGACCACAATCCCAAGGCAAGTATGCCCAGTTCTGTTGTGGTTTCCATGTCCATCTGGCCTGGAATCCATTGACATTGAACAGTGGGCACAAAAGCATAGGTGGTGCTGTCAGCAGAGGTGGCTGCTCTGCACTGCTGCATCCTCATGCAGGCAGGTCAGATTTAGCATTTCCTTCATTTTATGCATTCGGAGAAGGTCTTTGAATTTGTTCTTAATGTATTTGTTCAGAATAACAGTAGTAATACTCTTGTTCATTTCAGCTATTTCTGGAAAATGCAGAAACCTTTATCAGGCAAATAGATTCTGTGAGCTCTATCAACTTGTTTTTCACAGAGCTGAAGTGAGTATAATTCTGCAAATGGAAGCATGCATTGAATCAGTGGTGATATGTTATTTTGCCAAAATATTTGCAGCTCTTCAGGATGGGTGCAAAGAATCAGTCAGAAATCTGACATGTTGGGTCATAAAGACTCGAGTAAGCTCAGTAGTTTCAGGGACAGTCAAGTGTGTCTTGTTGGGAATTCCAGATTGCAGGCACCCATTAGATTTTTCCAGCAAAGGATTAGTACATTGTATGACTGCTTTGACTTGTCTTCTGGTTTGCTGTACAGGGGTAAATGTGAACAGAGAAAGTTTTGTTTCCTCATAAAGAGGAGCAAGACAGCACTGCTTATCTGAAGCCTGAGGCCAAGATACTTACTTAGATTCCCAAATCAGGTCTCCTGATTTCTTTCTCAAGGGTTGAGTGACAAGAGGCTTTAGGGCTCTGGTAGCTTCAGGACTTCTCAAGCTTGCTGATGTTTAGCAGCTGGAGCTATCACTTAGCTGTTCTGTTTTTATTTTCAGTTTTGACCTGACCTTAACTCTTTGTCTAGAAATAAAAGCAAATGGCTTAGTTTTCAGAAGTGCTCTGTTGCTCAGCATCTTCATAGTGGATTTAGTAGAAGACAGCTGTATCTTGAAAATCTGCTTTTTTTGTGTAACTAAAGCAGTTGTTCTGACCAGCTTTTTTCAGTGCCTGTCTTGGCTGAGAATCAATTGAGATGGATGAGAGATGTTGGAGAGCTCTCTAGTAGTGTGGCAGGTTGTGTGTCAGTACTGAATGACGTATGAGCTATTTTGTTGAGTAGTCCTTTTCTGCACGTATTTGTGTTTCTTAATGTTACTGTCTTTGTGCTGGGCTCTGCAATGAACCACGCTGGTATTCATGGTATCTGTTTTTATTTAGAGAAGAAGATTTCACAAAGAGTATGTACCCATCTCTGAATGGTACCTGTAATGCTCAACCACTTCAACATTCTGATCAGAAAAAAGTCAACGTCATATGTGATGTGATGAGAGTTGCCATGGAACACATTGACCCTCAAAAGTGAGCATTTTCTTATTGTAGATGAAGGAGCCACTAGAGAGATTTCTATTAAGTCATTTGCAGAAAGTGAAGCTGTCCTTAACATCAGTTATTTTGCTTCAGATCCTCTGAGGTGAGCCTGTGCTCCCCAAAACTTATGTAGCTATACCTTCCATCTGCTGAGGATGCTGGCCTGAAACAACAACATTTAATAATTTAATAATTCCACTTTTTATTGCAAAAGTTAAAGTAATAGATGCAGGATGCTTATAGGGGTTTAAGAAATACACTCAGTTTAGGAACAGTCTGTGTGCACAGGGGACAGGGAGTCATGAGCAAGATTGTCATCTTGGGGAGATGCTGACTTTTTGGAGCAGCTGGCCTTTCGGAAAGATCTCAGCTGTTCCATTTGAGACTGAACTACTTTTGTAAATCTTCAGCTGCATATTTCTGAATGATTAACTTTTTGATAACCATCCTCCTTAGATGAATCAACACCACACAAGGATAAAGGGTGGGAAAATAGGATAATAACAGTAGTTAGTGAAGCAGTGTTAAACCATTGGCAGCTTATATGTGAAACAGTGGATAGAGGAGCAACAGATGGCGGGTTGCTGCTGAACCCTGAAAATGTAGACACTTTTCAGCAAATGGTTTCGGAAGACAAAGCATCCCTTTAGCTTGGAAAGCTATTTTGAAATAGTACATGTGAAATGTATGAAAGTGGAAATAACCTCCTAGAAAGCTTTCCTTCTACAAAAAAGAGCATTTTCATGCCAAATTTGATTTGGAAAACTGTGTCCAGCTATCTGAGCTTTCAGAGAGAGATGTTCTCTCTCCATTGCACTGGCTGTCGTGGTAAGGAAGTTCATTCTATTCAAAACACACCTCCAGTCTTGTGACATGTTTGGGAACACATGCTGAGTAGAAAAACATTTCTGGTATATTCTGTTCTCTTCCCATTTTTCCTGCCTTCCTTTAGAAGGATTGAAATACCTGAGTAGTTTGGTGGTTTTTACTAAAATGTAAACTAGAACTTGCACTATCTGTGCTAAAATAGGGATAAGCAGTGTTTCTGCCTTCTCACTTTTTCATTTCCTGCTTCTGTTTTCTTCAGGTACTGCCTATCAATACTGACAGCACATGTAAAGAAAAGTCCTCCAGAACTGGAAATTGCTCTCCAAAAGGTTCATGATCTTCAAGGTGTTGTATGCAGAACTCAATATTTTGAAAATGGGTGGTTTGCAGGAACTTTCATTGTTAGCATGGTTCGCCCTGAGAATTATTTTAAGGTGACTTGTTTGTGGAGTCAGCCAGAAAACAGAAATGTACTTGAAACTAGCTGTGTGATAATGGAACAGCAGCTAAGATGCCCTCAGCTCATCCTTTTTTCTAGGTATGTCAGGAGAAAGCCCAGAGTTGGAGCTGTTTGCTTTTTCCAGTCAGAACTCTGATTCTCCCAGCATGGAATAGGAGGCTCCCATTCTGGGTCCTGGTATCTCAAACTGGCAAACTTTGCGTTTATTCTGTACTGACACTTCTGACTTGTCAGTGTTGCACACTTTGTGAGTTACTGTGCTTGGACTGGTCCTTGAAGTTGCCCAGGAAAGGCAAAGTAATCCCTTCTGCAAGATAGAACCTTAGTTTGATGGTTCCTATCTAGTGTTAAGAATGTGCTTGCTAATGCATCCCTCCCTCAGAGTGGGGTTCCACTGCTGATGGTGTAACTGATTGTATGCTTCTTTATCTTGTTACAGAAAACGTTACTCCAGATGTCAAAGCCGTGAGTGCAGAAGAAGCACTGAAGTATCTGCTTTTCCTTGTGGATGTCAATGAATTGTATGATTATTCCTTGGGGACATACGACTTTGATTTAGTCATCATGGTGGCAGAAAAGTCTCAAAAGGTCTTGCCTTATAGTTCCAGCCAAGGAACTATTTTTCTGCTTTCCCAAAGGTTCTTTGTAGTCTGCAGATCAGCTCACACATTTTATTAGTCATAGCTCTCTACTCAGACAGGATTCCAGTTGCTTGGAAGTCCTCTGTGTGCTTGGGATAATGCTGGAAAGGTGGCATGTCTCTGCATCCCTTTAGTACTTCTTGAGCGCAGCTTTGGAAACGTGCTTGCACTCAAGGTGAAATAGGGCTCTTCTAGAGCAGCATGGCAACATAGCTCTGGGGAAGGGAGGGACTGTGGTCTGAAGTGTGACTTCATGCCTCACATTCCCAGTTCTGTACTCTTTTGATTCTTGCTTATTTGGTGGTGGCCATGATAATAGTGTGTATCATCCAGCAGGTTTAATTTGAAATCACTGAATAGAAATACCCATCAGGATCTTCAGAGTTCTCTAATGTTGCAACAGAGTCTGCTGTCCATCAATTAAAATACCCTATTCATGTTAACAAATTTTATGACCTTTAGTGTCGGGGAAATTGATCAGTGTTACAGTTGCAAATTTATACATGATAATAGCTAATAGAAAACAATGTTTGATGTGATACATAGCCTTGGATTTTGAATGTCACCATCCTTTAGATACTGCTGAAGCCCATGTGTGAGCCTGGTAGTTTAAGTTAGTCATTCCTGGCAAGAGTACATATACATAAGATGGCTTACATTTAAAAAAAAAAAAAAAAAAAAAAAAAGCCCTTTTAGTGTATTATTGTGCAACTTCAAATATGGGACTGTCTGTTGGTGAAGATAGGAGTAAGTAAGGATCTTACCAGATTAGCTCAACTGCAGTTTTTATTATTCTTTGCAGGACCCAAAAGAATACTTGCCCTTCTTAAATACCCTCCAGAAAATGGAAACCAATTATCAGCGATATACAATAGACAGACACTTGAAGAGATACACAAAAGCTCTTGGGCACCTCAGCAAATGTGGTAGGTGTCCTGCACATGCAGTGTCTCTAAGGAGAAATTCTGCAGTTAAGCACTTCCATTTTGGAGAGCCTTTGGGGGGAAACAGCTGAAGAAAGAGAAGGATTGCACAAGGTCATCTTCCCTCCTGGTAGAGCATAGTTAACTGCTACATGATTTCTGTAGTGTAGCTTGGCAAAGGGGGAATGGGGAGAGAATGCTTACTGTTGTGATTGTGAAGCTTAAGTCTTGTTTTGTTCCTGTTGTACGTGACCTGTTCCCAGTTAATATTGCTGGCAAAAGTGGAGCAAACCTCAAGAAAGGGAACACCTTAATTTTACAGCAGTAGAATAGGTGCTTTCAGGCTCTTCCACCCAAGCATCTCTAGTTGCTTCTTAATGCAATGAACCCAGACTGTCTGGGAGCCATGAAGGCCATGTGCTTTGTCTTTTATTGCTGTGAAAAATATGTTATTTCTGCAGGTCCTGAACACTTCTCTGAATTTCTGAACTTGGTGAAGGATCAGAATCAGTATTGTGAAGCTCTGAAATTGTACCCCTCTAGCACTCAGGAATACAAGGTGTGTAAGCATGTGACACTGCAGCAGGCAGGCTTTTCATCTTCTCGTGTGTGTTTGCATGTCCTTGGCATCTTGAGTGAGGGCAGGAATGAGACAGCAGCTGCTTGCATTCAAGTTCTGCAGGTCATTGCTATTTCTGTGTTGTCTGAGACCCTCCTCTGAGATAATAGCTGGAATAACTCTCAGCACTGACCCTGCGAGGTCTGATTATTGAAGGGGTGGCAGTTATTTCTTTGATCCCATGACCAGGAGAGCACCTGGGAGTCCAGTTTCCGCTGCACTGTCTTGTGCTGTGCTGGAGAACTCCCATTACCACAGAAAGACTTTTCTTCCTGTCGTGACGTTTGCGATACCAGCTTTCTGTCTGGCATTTGCAGGTTGTGTGGGGAGGGGATACTTTGTCATCCTTAAACTATTCTGAAGAGTGCTAGAGAGCTTGGGGCGCTTGTAGATGTGCTGTTTCCTAGCAGGTAGTGTCCCTTGTTGGTTTCAGTACTACTGAAGAACTCTAGCTTGCCCAAAGCTAAGGTAAAATGTAAATGAATTCATTCAATATAATTTAATTTAGATATTGTAAATACACAACTCACAAGCCTTTGTAAAAGAAGTAGATTAAGAAGTAAGAGGGGAAATAGAGAAACTCAGTCTGTTTGCAACACAGTGAAAGCAGAAGGGACTCTCCTCATGAGGGAGGTCTGTTCCTGGCTCTGGCTCATTGTGAGTCTTTCTTTATTCCTTCTGTATTCTTCCAGTCAAATCCATCTCCCCCCCACTTCTTGATGGAGATTTTGAATAGCATAGTGAAGCTCAGAATATTGGTTCACAGCAGCCTGTGCCTATAGAATTGCAGGGCTTGCATCCTGCCTTGTGCCAGTGTTTGACTCCTGGAGTAGGTTGGTAGAGGGAGACATTCTAACAAAAACTGCTCATGTGAGTGGGGAAGAAGGGGCTGATTTCCTTCAGTATGTACCCAGTCTTTGGCTTGGAAAGTTGGGTACCTCCCCGTGTCTCTCTCTTGCTTTAGCTCTGTGAAATGTCTCCCAAGTGCTAAAGAGCAGCTCTTAGCTTGATATAAAGTTTGAAGTGGGGTAGGAACATTGTGCCTGGAGGTTCCATGGGGGAGGGGGAAACAGGCTTTTGTTGATGGGCACTTAATTTTTACTAATGGAGGACTGCTACTGACTCTACAGCTGATTTCTTGTTTCTCTTTTGTCCCTTTCTTGCAGGATATCAGTGATGCATATGGGGAGTACTTGATTCAGAAACAGCTATATGAACAGGCTGCATTGATATTTGCTCGTGCTGGCATCTTTGCAAAAGCACTTGATGCTTTTCAGAACAGTGGCAGCTGGCAGCAAGCCTTGTGCATGGCATCACAGCTTGGTTACACAAAGGATAAGCTGTCCAGCCTGGCTCAGAGCATGGCAGGTAGGCCTTGAGGAGATGGAAGTGTGCAGAGCAAAACCAGCTGCTGTTATTTTTGGTTCATACTGATTGTTCCTGAAATTTAGTGAAAACCTCTTTAGCAGTGTTTTTCTTAAAGGGAGAACAAAGATCCCGTGTTTCACAAGGGTTTGAGTGATTGCACATAACCTTTTTTCTCAAAGGAACCAAAAGATGTTGGAGCTGAGCTGGTAGGCACCCAAGAGTTGCCAAGCTAGGTATGGCCTTGGTTGCCACATGCTGATGACTGCTTGCACTTTTTCCTTGCAGCTGGTTGCTGAACTGCTATTCCAAATTGCCTCCTTGGTCAACCTCAGAGAATGGAGATTCTTTGAAGTGTCTGACATGACTAAGGCCTCTAGACATCATTGACATGTACTGTGCCTAGTCACAGACCCTAAAGGCTATTGGGTAATTCAGAGCTGTGTCTTCATGTGGACCTGACATATATTTCAGCAAGGGAAATGGAACACCATCCTGACTTCTGCCTTACTCAGAGGCAGAGTTTATGAAGGGCCCGCTTAAGGAGTGGGAATATGGCTCCTGGGAGTGTAGTCTTCCAGAGTTGGATATCAGTATTTTCTTTTTCTGTCACTTAATGTGATTTGGATACTTCATGTCTTGCCTTTAATACTTTTTCTGCTCCCCCTCTTAAATCACAACTGTAATTTAGCAAAATGAGCAGACACAAGCTGTCTGGGTTGAGATTGCTTTGCTTGGGTAATTTAATTTTTTTTTCTGGTGTTGTGTATCACTTGCTGTCTTACACTGCATCTAGTATACTAACCACTGCCAAAGCTGGTTCTGACTTTTAGGAGACTAGAAGCCCTGAATCCCACAAGCTTAATGGTTGCTGTCCATATCACAGAGAGCAGGTGGCAAAGTGCTCCTTGCAATAGCAAGGCTGTGATACACTGAAGCTGTCAAGAGAGATTTCCTTTTTACATCCTGGCCTCCTTCATTTAAAACACTCTTCACTATTTCTGTCTCAGACTGGGTGTGCCATGGTTTGAGCCCAGAGGGCAACTGAGCACCACGCAGCCACTCGTTCACCCCTTCCCCCCCAGGACTGGGAAGGAGAAAATAAAGCAAAAGGCTCGGGAGTCGAGATAAGGACAGGGAGGGATGACTTCCCTGGTATGGGCAAAAGACAGACTTACTAGGGGAAGAAAAAGGACATCAATTTAATTCAAACACTAACAACAACACTTAACAGACAGAGTAGGACAGTGAGAAGTATAACCACATCTTAAAAACACCTTCCCCCCACTCCTGTCTTCTTCTCAGGCTCAGCTTTGCTCCCAATTTTTCTACCTGCCTGCTAGCAGTACAGGGCGGGGAGGGGCAGAGAATGGGGTGTGTGGTCAGTCCATTGCTCCTTCCTCCTTGCACTCCTCCCCTGCTCCAGTGTGGGGTCCCTCTCACAGGAGACAGCCCTCCATGAACTTTCTCTGACATGAGTCCTTCCCACGGGCTGTAGTTCTTCCCAGGCTGCTCCAGTCTGGGTCCCTCCTGTGCGCTGCAGTCCTCCCAGCAACAGAGTGCTCCAGCGTGGGCTTCTCGGAGTCCTGGCCTTCTTTGGGCACAGCCACCTGCTCTGGTATGGGGTCCTCCACAGGCTGCAAGTGGGCATCTGCTCCACTGGTGACCTCCATGGGTGCAGGGCACAGCCTGACCTCTCACCACAGGCTGCAGGGGAGTCTCTGCTCTGGTGCACCTCACCTCCACTCCTTTCTTCCACTGATTGCATAGGTGTCCTCCTCACAACGTCTCCTCACAACTCCCACTCCTCCTCCCAGGCTCCCCTTCTTAAATACATTATCACAGAGGCGCAGCCACCATCGCTAATTGGCTCGTCCTTGGCCAGAGGCTGGTCTGACCTGGAGCCAGGGAAGCTTCAAGAAGCTTCTCATGGGAGCTGCCACTCTAGCCCTCTTCTCCGCTACCAAAACCCCTGCCACACACACAAACCCAGATGGGGGAAAACATTCTCCAGCTGGCCTTGAGGGATGTGCACCAGCAATTTCACAAGCAACTGGCTGATAATGTTGCAAGGTAATAAATTCTTGGCATCAGGCAGCCCTTCTTTTTACCAGGCAGATTAAGCAAGCATGTGAGCAGGTAGTGCCTCAGTGAGTGGGATTTTCCTCTACTTCGTAATTTTGTGGCACAAAATCCATCTGCTTCTGAAAAGCTGAACTCCACCTTTTCTTGTAGGAAAACTAGTTGAACAGAGAAAACATGCAGAGGCAGCCATACTTCTGGAGCAGTACACTCAGGTAATGTAATCACCCTCCTGTCTGTGCCCCAGTAATAGCCTCTGTCAGAGAGAGAAGCCATCTGTGTTTTCTCTGTTCTCCTGGGCCACATGTGATTCCATGCATGCTGACAGCAAAACAATCTGTGCCATGGGCTGTCCTGGGGAGGGCAGAGCAGGTCCAGGTGATGCAGTGAGCAGGGTGGAGATGAATGCTGTGTCCCTGAGTTTTTCCACTCACGAAGCTGCCTTTGCTTTGGTATGAAAAGCTTTTGTCTCAAAGTGCTGAAGCATGATGGCTGGAGTAAGGCAGGCAGAGTTCCAGAGGGGTTTCCCCTAGCATGGGAGAAGTAACATAGTTTGGTTTGGGGTTTTTTTTATGTGAGCACTTCTGGCACAGTAGTGTTTTCCTGTCCTGACTGTGATACTGCTGGAAAGAAATGCGCCTCTGAATAGGTACTATCTGAATGTGTATTGCTAGTATCTGTAGCAGTACATGGTTGCTCTTTCCTTCTAGGACTATGAAGAGGCTGTTCTCCTGCTCTTAGAAGGGACTCTCTGGGAAGAGGCTTTAAGACTGGTAAGACATTTCAGAACACAAGAACCAGAGTAGAAATATTTATTTTAGAGTGCAAGGCAGAGGCATGGGATCTGCATTAATGTTGTGGTTTGAGCCCAGAGGGCAACTGAGCACCCTGCAGCTGCTTGCTTACCCCTTCCCCCTCAGGAACTGGAAGGAGAAAATAAAGCAAAAGGATCAGGAATCAAGATAAGGACAAGGAGGGGCAGTTCACCCATTATGGTCACAGGCAAGAGATAGGCTCATTAGGGGAAGAAAAAAGAACATCACTTTAATTCAAACACTAACAACAACACCACTTAATAGACAGAGTGGGGCAGTGAGAAGTGTTACTGTATCTTAAAAACACCTTCCCCTCACCTCTCCCTTCTTCCCTGGGCTGTTACCGTTTTCTCTACCTTCCTCCCCTCCCCGAGCAGCATGTGGGGCAGGGAATGGGTGTTACAATCAGTCTGCTGCTCCTTCCTCCTCAGGGACAACTCCTCACACTCTTCCCCTGCTCCAGTGTGGGGTCCCTCTCACAGGAGACAGCCCTCCATGAACTTTCTCCGACATGAGTCCTCCCCACGGGCTGCAGCCGTTCCCACGTTGCTCTGGCATGGGTCACCCCCGCGTGTTTCAGGCCTCCCAGTGCTGAACTACAACAGCGGGGCCTTCCCACGGAGTCCCAGCCTCCCTTGGGTGCAGCTGCCTGCTCCAGTGTGGGGTTCTCCACAGGCTGCAGGGTGGTCTTTGCTTCACTGTGAACCTCCATGGGTGGCAGGAGGGCAGCCCTGCTGTCTCCCCACAGGACACAGAGGGGCTCTCTGCTCTGGTGCACCTCCCCCGCTTCTCCTCCTTCCTTCCACTGACCTTGGTGTTTGCATAGGTGTCCTTCTCATAACACCTCACAAGTCCCACTCCTCCCAGGTTCACCTTATGTTATCTCAGAAGTGCGGCCACCATCGCTAATTGGCTCTGCCATGGCCAGGGGCAGGTCTCACTTGGGAGTCAGGGGAGCTTTGCGAAGCTCTTCACAGGAGGCCACCACTGTAGCCCTCCCCTGCTACAAAAAATCCTGTCACACAAACCCTGTGGAGTTAGATCCATAAATAATGCCTTGTTTCCTTTCCCTGATCCAGATTCACAAGTATGGTAGACTGGATATCTTGGAGACCAACTTCAAACCTGCTATTCTGGAAGGTGAATCTGTGCAAGAATCTGAGACTTCTGTGTGCTATAGAGGCTGAAGAAGGCCTTTGCTGGGTCCGTGGGATGTCACAGCACTCCAGTACTCAAAGCTGTATGGAAGGATGCTTTGATTCTGCCTAACTGTTGCTGCCCAGTTAGCTGCATTTGGCAGTACTCAATGCAGCCTGAAGCCCTGCAGTGTCATGTCAGCTCTTTTTAGCTTAGTCAAGCTTCTTTTGAGCTTTTCCAGGCCTCACAGTCACAAACAGCAAAGGGTCTGTGTCTGCATGTCCACAAAAAACCAGGACAGTCCTTGTTCCGGAGCATATGTGGCAATAGAGCTATGGACTAAGAAAATGGCTAGCTGTCTATAAGCTATATGAGTAGTTTTTGGAAAATATTATTTGATAGCTATATTCTCCCTTCTGTCTGGGAAGGGTGGTTACTCTTAGTTGTTTTTCCTTTTCCTGCTGTGGGCAGTAGGATTTATGTGTTGAGGGATTTTTTTCTTTAGTTCAAACCTAATTAATGTGAAGAGATTGGCCACAGAGTTTTCTGCTCTTCCTGTATCAGAAACAGACTTGTTCAAGAAGATGCTTGTCTGGCAGGTTAATTCACTCCACATCCAGGTGCATGTTGTTTTGTGGGCTCCTGCATTATAAGATTTGAATTTCCTTACACTTGAGTACTTTTATGTGCTTTGCACCTGACTTCTGAGCTTGTTGAAGGACTATGCTCCTTCAGACTTCTTGTGTAAAAAATGCTTTCCTTGTTCTCTTGCACAAATGTTCATGTTCTGGTTTTCTTATTGAGCAGCTCAGAAAAATCAGCTGATCTTCCTAGATTCTCAGAAAACAGCATTTATTCACCATAAAAGTCGCCTGCAAGTGGTCCAAGAGCTGAAGAAGGCTTGTGAGAGCCTGCAGGGTTGGTATTGAAATGAATATGACTTTCTCCTGCATAAGCAACTGTGATCATCTTTTTCTTTGTGGTTTCCATTTGTCCTGGTGGAGCTGTACTCTCTTCTACCTGCAGTGGTATCTACAACAGTAGAACAGCATTCTTCTCACCCCCTCCTAACACCATACTTGGATTGTGGTTGTTTGACCTTGCTCATTCTGTAAAGACAGCTTTATTTTCAGTGTTATCTGTGTCACAGCTTTCATGGGATCAAAAGTCACCTGAAAGCTCTTTAAAATGACACAGCATTGTCTCCATAGTGCCAGCTTTGCTGGGTCAGACAGTGTTCAACATGTCCTTTATGCCAAGTACCTACTAAGCTTATTCACCTGCAATCTCACACGGACTCATGGAAGTTTTGTGAAAACAGAATGCTTTGTCCTGGTCCAGATTTGCTGCACTGAGATTGTCATCCCTCTGATTGTACTGTTTAATATCACAATCCTCACCAGGGCAGAGGAGCATTGATCTCACAGTTGCTGTTTCTTGTGTGCTGGCTGAGTGGGGTTGAGAGCCATAAGGCTCTGAAATGCCAGCAGGTAGAATGAATCTGTCCAGGCTGTGTCTCCAGCAAGCTATGTAGATTACCCAGAGAGAAAGCTTGGAATAACTGACCTTTTTCCATACTGTGACAGTTGTTAACATGTTTTGCAGATTATGAAATGCCAAATTGCCCAGAATTGGATCTTTTCTCTGAAACCAGTAGTGTTGTGACAGCCAGTGACATGAACAGCAAGTATTCACACAGCAATTCAAGAATATCAGCGTAAGTATCTGCCTCCAAATTCGGTAGTGGCTGCACTGGTATCAGCATTTGGGAGGGCAGCTTGCTCATGCTTGGCGTGCTCCTCCTCGCAGCTGTGAATGCCTTGAAGCTGCTTTAATTACAGGCATTTCCTGGTTATTTTAACTCATTGGGAGGGAGAGAGCAGAAAATGCCAGAAGCCACTTAGTGCAACAGGAACTGAGTGCCCAGCAGAGGAGCTGTGAACACAGACTCTGGGCAGGAACTGGCTCTGTGGGTGTCGGGCACGTGTCCAGAATAGCTGGCTGTAGGAAGCTTCATGCAAAAAATGGGCAGAGCTCCTCAAACATTAACAGCTTGTGCGCATGGCTTGTGCTCTTTGTCCTAGGTTTTGCACTTCATGCGTGGGGGTTGCTACTAAATCTCATACCGATGTCTTCCCACAGTGGGCGTCGGTTGCTTTTGAGTGCTCTTAAGAATATGAACTGCAGTGTGGGGTGGGCTGGTGTAGTCTGTGGGACCACTTCTGTATTCCCTAGCTGAAATGTGGAAAAATACAATTGTGGGGAAAGCGTGGACAATTTTTAGGGCAATTTCTGTGGCCCAGATGAAAAAAGGAAGAGTACGCACCCTTAGTATTCGGCATACCTGTGTCAGAGCGTGCTGATCTTTTGGGGACGTTCTGCAACTAGTATTGGCCTATGATTCGAAGTTGTTTTCCTGTGATAACGCGCAGGAACTGAGTTGTATTAGTGCACAGCTTGTGGAGATAGCAGAAATGAAAATGTGCGTGGCAAGCACAGACCCTGGCACCACATTGTTTTAAGTGGAGCTTAGCTTTGACTGATTGTGACTACTGCCAAACAATTTACCCTACTTTGTGCTTAGAGCAATACTTTAACCTTGCTGGAGCACAGAGCAGTCCTTTCTGTAGTAGAGAAACAGCCCAACTACTAAATTGTGTTTCAGACCACAAAGGGTATTGGTTGAGTAGCACTGAAAACGTTGACACAAAGATAGATAAGCTTACATACAGTCCCCTCTCGCTGAAAGGAGTAAGGACTTGTGTAACAAGTTTCATGCACACTGTTGATGTTCCTTCAGATTTACCCTGTTACAGCTAATCCTGTTATGCACACTGTAATTAAGCATCCTCCTTTTCAGGCGATCCTCAAAGAACCGGCGCAAGGCTGAGAGGAAGAGATACAGCTTGAAGGAGGGGAGTGCTTTTGAAGATATGGCCCTTCTGGAAGTCCTGGGAGAAAATGTTCGTGCTGTTGAGACTGTGAAGGGTAGGACACCTAATAATCTTAATCCACTCCACATCTTGTGAGGACAGCTGAGGCAGTGTGCTCCCTCTTGTTCTTAATGGATATGCTGGGGAGAGAAGCTGCCTGGTCCATAAGACCATCTGTGTTGGACCTTGATTTAGTTCATCTGCCTCTGCCTGGAAGAACATGGGTGAGCTCTCCACATTTGAAGTTTGGGAGCAGAGATGTGAGGCCTTGTCAGTGCTGTGACAGATTTGTCTGACGTTTGTACTCAGGCACTGTAGGGGCTCGGTAAGAACAGAACCAGTTCTGATTTGCTGTTCCCCTTCCTGTGCCCTGATACCAGAGAAATACAGCTGTTTATTTAGCATACTTGTGTTAATTGCTTGTGCTTCTGTTCCCTCCTGCAGGAGACATACACATCCTTCTGAAGCAGCTTGTGCTGTTTGGTTATGATGAGCAAGCTGGGGCACTGCAGCAAGTCCTGGAAGAAGTTTTGGAGTTGATGGAGACCTCGATCCCAGAAATCTGGACTCCAGACCTGCAGCAGAGCTCTGTCAACCCGGTCTGTGCTCATCCACAATACCCATCACGTTTGCTATACAATACCAAGCATTTAGCAGTATTTTACCTTCTCCAGCAAATAGTCTGGAATCATTCCCTGGCTTTCCAGATCTGCTTTTTTTCTGTAGAAGTCAAATAGACACTCTGTACAGTACCTGCCAAGTCAGTACACTCTAGATGTGTACAACAAGTATAGCCTCCTGTGTTCCTTGCACTGAATGCCACATTGGACATAATGAGATCTCATAAGGCTCGTGTTACCTTGTCCTAATGGTGACTTCTTTTCGTAAGCTCTATTGTAAGCAATTTGTAGAACATAGAAACACTGTTTTCTTTTTTAGGCCTGATGGTTGAACTGTTAGCGTAGGTTTTATGTACTGGAGTAGTGGTTGTCTGGCCTGGTGTTGTGAAGTGAAAAGGTAACAGACTGGTCAATTTAGTCTGAACCAGAATATCATAAGGAGTACATTGCAAAAAGAAGGGTTATGTCAGGCTTCTAAGCTTCAGCTTGATGTGAAATAAGGAGATCACAAGGACTGCACTGAGTTCCCTTCCAAAGTAAAAGTCTTTATTTCTAATAAGTAGTTTGTGAGCGTTCATGGTGAGCACAAGGTACTCCCCAGTATCTTCTCACTAACTGCTGATTAGCAAGACTCTAAGGACCGATTATAACTGTTTTATGTGACAGGGAGCTGAGACTCTCGAATTTTAAATATTGCTCGCCCTGTAATGAAAGTAGGCCTGCCAAGTCATGACACAGTGCTGTGAAGAAGTAGGTGCTGGGATAAGGGTTTTGTGTCCTGAGAAGCTGTCCAAAAGCACTTCTCTCTCTCTGCCTCTGAGACATTACTGGGCTTTGATCACATATTCCTAGTCACTTTGTAGTGTGAGGTCTCCTGCAGGCAGCTGCTTCTGCCTTTGGAGACTAACAGCAGAGTTTTCTTTGTAGGTATCCCAGCTCTTAGCCTTGCTTTGTGCAGGTTGGAACATGGGATTGCTTCTTCATACAGGTCCTGGGACCCAATTCAACTGCAAACAGCATTATGGCAGCTTATCAGCAGAAGAGGATGATGACTCCTGTCATGAAAGGTTAGTTGAGGCTTTGTGTTAGGTGTGGGTGTGAAGCGTCAGTGAGATCAGTGGGCTTTGAGGCTCTCCAAGCATTGCTACATGCCAACAGTTTTAACATTTATTCAGTTGTAGGAGTCTCTTGCTTTTCTTTATGCTGTACCCTCCCACCTGGCAGCAAGTGAGCAGCCTTCTTAATAAGGTTTTACTTGCTCTGAAGTCCTGTGTCTGAATTGTGCTCCTGGCTTCCTCTGTGTGTGGTGTCTGTCTGTTGTGAGGGAATTGGAAGTCTGAGTTCTTAGGGAATGTGTTAGGTAACTCTGCTTGTAACTTACCTGCTGAATTTTTCTATCTGGATTTGGTGGCTAGGTCAGGCTCTTAACCAGGCCAGGTTACAGTCTGTCATGGTGCTTTGCCATCCTGAAGTCCTTGCAGCTCACACAAACTTAGGGCTGAGAGACCTAGCAAGGGCTGGTCTCATCTCCTCTCTGTCTTCCTTCTTCCCCACTAGTCCTACAGTCTTTTCCCCTACTAGTCCTGGAATTGCCTGGAGAAATCCTCTAATAAACCTCTACATGTGACCTGTCTGTTGCCATTTGCCAGGGCTGACTCCAGAGAAAAAACATTGTGCCTCTTACTTCACAGAATCACAGAATCATCTAGGTTGGAAAAGGCCTTGAAGATCATCCAGTCCAACCATTGACCTAACACTGACAGTTTCCAACTACACCAGATCCCTCAGCGCTAAGTCAACTTTACTCTTAAACACCTCCAGGGATGGGGACTCCACCACCTCCCTGGGCAGCCCATTCCAACACCTAACCACCCATTCTGTAAAGAAATGCTTCCTAATATCTAGTCTAAACCTTCCCTGGCGCAACTTGAGGCCATTCCCTCTTGTTCTATCACTTGTTACTTGGTTAAAGAGACTCATCCCCAGCTCTCTGCAACCTCCTTTCAGGTAGTTGTAGAGGGCGATGAGGTCTCCCCTCAGCCTCCTCTTCTCCAGACTAAACAACCCCAGTTCCCTCAGCCGCTCCTCGTACGACATGTGCTCCAGACCCTTCACCAGCTTCGTTGCCCTTCTCTGGACACGCTCGAGTAATTCAATGTCCTTTTTGTAGTGAGAGGCCCAAAACTGAACACAGTAATCGAGGTGCGGCCTCACCAGAGCCAAGTACAGGGGCAGGATCACTTCCCTGTCCCTGCTGGCCACGCTATTTCTGATACAAGCCAGGATGCCATTGGCCTTCTTGGCCACCTGGGCACACTGCTGGCTCCTGTTCAGCCGGCTGTCAGTCAACACCCCCAGGTCCCTCTCTGACTGGCAGCTCTCCAGCCACTCCTCCCCAAGCCTGTAGCGCTGCTGGGGGTTGTTGTGGCCCAAGTGCAGCACCCGGCATTTGGCCTTATTGAAACTCCTACAGTTGGCCTTAGCCCATCGCTCCAGCCTGTCCAGGTCTCTCTGCAGAGCCTCCCTACCCTTGAGCAGATCAACACTCCCACCCAACTTGGTGTCATCTGCAAACTTACTGACGGTGCATTCAATCCCCTCATCTAGATCATCAATAAAGATATTAAAGAGAAGTGGCCCCAAAACCGAGCCCTGGGGGACACCACTCATGACCGGTCGCCAACCGGATTGAATTCTGTTCACCACAACTCTTTGGGCCCGGCCATCCAGCCAGTTTTTTACCCAGCGAAGCGTGTGCCCATCCAAGCCACGAGTAGTCAGTTTCGCCAGGAGAATGCTGTGGGAAACGGTGTCAAAGGCCTTACTGAAGTCAAGGTAGACAACATCCACAGCCTTTCCCTCATCCAATAAGCGGGTCGCCCTGTTGTAGAAGGAGATCAGGTTTGTCAGGCATGACCTGCCTTTCATAAACCCATGCTGACTAGGTCTGATCCCCTGGTTGTCCATTATATGACTTTTAATGGCACCCGAGATGACCTGCTCCATGACCTTCCCTGGCACCGAGGTCAGACTGACAGGTCTATAGTTTCCTGGATCCTCCTTCCTGCCTTTCTTGTAGATGGGTGTCACATTTGCCACCTTCCAGTCCAATGGGACCTCCCCAGTCAGCCATGACTTCAGGTAAATCATGGAAAGCAGCTTGGCGAGCACATCTGCCAACTCTTTCAGCACCCTTGGGTGTAACCCATCCGGTCCCACAGACTTGTGTGCATCCAAGTGGTGTAGCAGGTCTCTGACCACCTCCTCTTCAACTGTGCTGACATCAGTCTGCTTCTCCTCCCTGTCTCCCATCTCATGAGGCTGGGTGTCCAGGGAACAGGCAGTTCCACTGCTAAAGACTGAGGCAAAGTAGGTGTTGAGCACCTCAGCCTTTTCCTCATCCTTAGTTACCATGTTTCCCTCTGCATCCAGTACGGGAGGGAGATTTTCTCTAATCCTCCTCTTGCTGTTAACGAATTTATAGAAAGATTTTTTGTTATCCTTAACAGCTGCAGCCAAGTTGAGCTCTAGCTGCACTTTGGCTCTCCTAATGTTCTCCCTGCATAACTTCACTACAACTTTATAGTCTTCATGAGAGGCCTGGCCCCTCTTCCAAAGGTCATAGATTCTTTTGTTCTTGAGATCCAGCCAAAGGTCCCTGTTTAGCCAGGCTGGTCTCCTTCCCCTCCTGCTTGTTTTTCGGCAGATGGGAACAACCTGCTCCTGTGCCTTTAAGACTTTGCTCTTGAAGTATGTCCAGCCTTCCTGGACTCCCATTTCCTTCAAGGCAGCCTCCCAAGGGATTTTGTTAACCAGTCTCTTGAACAGGTCGCAGTTGGCCCTCCGGAAGTCGAAGGTGGCAGTTTTACTATCTCCTCTCTTTGTTTCTTGAAGGGTCAAAAATTCGATCATCTCATGATCACTGCACCCTAGACAGCCTCCAACCTTTACCTCCCCCACAAGCTCTTCCCTGTTCACAAGAAGCAGGTCCAGGAGGGCACCTTCCCTGGTCGGCTCACTCACCAGCTGTGTGAGGAAGTTATCCTCCATACATTCCAGGAACCTCCTGGATTGTTCCTTCTCTGCTGTGCTGTGATCCCAGCGGATACCCGGGAGGTTAAAGTCCCCCACAAGAACAACGGCAAGTGACCGCGAGATTTCTCCCAACTGTTTGTAGAAAGCTTCATCCACCTCAGTGCTTTGGTTGGGAGGTCTATAGCAGACTCCCACAGCAAGATCTAATTTATTGGCCCTTAACCTGATCCACACACTTTCAACCCCGTTATCACCGTACTTGACTTCTGAGCTCTCATAGCATTCTCTTACATACAGGGCCACTCCACTACCTCTCCTTCCCTGTCTATCCCTCCTGAAGAGCTTGTAGCCATTGATTGCAGCACTCCAGTCGTGTGAGGAATCCCACCACATTTCTGTTATAGCTACTATGTCATAGTTCTCATGCTGCATCATGGCTTCAAGCTCACCCTGTTTGTTGCTCATACTGCCTGCATTGGTATAGATGCACTTGAGATGAGCTAATGAATCCAACACCCTCTTGTGAGCATGGGCCCCATTCCCTACCAGACCCTTCTCAGGTGATTCCACGGTTCCTGAACATCTTTCTCTTCTCTCAAATGAAGTGGCAGAGGGAGAGCCCTCACCAGTCCATCATCCTTCAAGCTTTGGCACATTTCCCTTAAGCTTGTTCCTAACAGGCCCAGTCATCTCCCCCTCCCCCCTCATATCTAGTTTAAAGCCCTGTCAATAAGCCCTGCTAACTCTTGTCCCAGAATCCTTTTCCCCCTCTGGGACAGCTGCATTCCACCTTTCTCATTTGTCGCCAGCAGACCAGGTGCCTTATAAACGTCGCCATGGTCAAAGAACCCAAAATTCCAACGGTGGCACCAGTCTCTGAGCCACGTGTTAATCAGATACGTTTTCCACCCTCTATCAGTGTTTTTCCCTTCCACTTGAGGGATTGATGAAAACACAACCTGAGCTCCCGATCCTTCAATTAGCCACCCCAGTGCCTTGAAGTCCTTTTTGAGTGACTTAAGACTTCTCTCTACCACCTCATCGTTACCTGCCTGGATAACCAATAAGGGGTAGTAATCAGAGGGCTGCACCAGACCAGTGATTTTCCTTTTAATATCTCTGACCCGAGCCCCAGAGAGGCAGCAGACCTCTCTATGGTATGGGTCTGGTCGACATATGGGCCCCTCTGTACCCCTCAGAACAGAGTCACCCACTACAATTACCCTCCTTTTCTTCTTACTTGAAGAAGTCGTAAGTCTTGGGGCTGAGGGACAAGCAGTGGATGACTCACCAGGTGGGTCCTCGTTTCCATCTTCAGTTGGCTGGCTGTCTAGTTCCAACACCTCATACCTATTGTATAATGACAGCTGGGAAGGTGAGGAGGGTGGAGGAGGTTTTCACTTGCCTTTCCGAGGAAGGACCTGACTCCATTCCCCCCTGCCCTCCACATGCCTTCCTTCTGCCTGGTGAGAGGAGGGGAGGGAGTCATGTATTTCTTGTAGAGCCTCTACCTGTTGTCTTTGACTCAGAGTGTGGCTCCACCAGTCAGTCTCATTTTCGCACTCTTTGATTGTTCTCAACCTTTCTACCTCCTCCCTCAATTCAATCACCTGCCTGAGCAGATCATTTACGTGATCACACCGCACACAGACGGTGTCTCTGACTTCACACTTACCAGAGCCAACTGGCTGTTGTGTATGTCCCAGTACTGGTGAATGAATGGAGTTCTGCTTTCTGCTGTTGATTTTTGCCTCCTTGTTCTGAACGGTAACACAGAACGAAGAGGGGACTTGATTTGCCTCTGAGATTTATTTCTGTAAGCAGGTTCTGCTGGAGGGACTCTTCCATACATACTGGTGATCAGTCACTAAAGGGAAATGTTATGTGTCAGAGACTTCTCAATGTCCTTTGATTTAAAGAAAAGTAGACTAAGTAGTTGACAGCTCCTGAAGAAACCATATTGCTGCTACCCTCTGTTCTGACAGTTGTCCTGTTTGCCTTTCAGATCCAGAATTACTTATTCCACCAAAACTCAATAAAAATCTACAGTGGAAACTGCACCTTCTCCAATAACGAAGCCAAGGAAACCCAGTGGACTCTGAATTGTAACTTTTCATATAATTTCATTACATCTTTACAGAAATCATTGTCCTGGTGTTTCTGATACGCTATTCTTAGGGCTGCGCAAGTGAAGGGTCCCCCCACCTGATGCAGTTGTGACTGTGACCTGTATGGCATCACACTAATGGGAACAGCCACTCACGTCCCATGGCAGAGGTGGTTTGTGAGGTTGGGGAGTAACAGGGTCTGCAGCTCTGAACACTGCTGGTCGAATCCAACATCTCCCACGACTGTTCCCTCCCTTCTGGATGAAGCAACCAAAGCAGTGTTGGACAGGCTGTTTTCTCTGCCTTCACTCCCTCCTGTGGATGGTACCTGCTGTGATGACAGGTCACATTTTAGCCTGGTTTAGAGATCCCCCCAGTATGTCTGTAGCAATAGCAAATTGTTGTATTTGTTAAACAAATGAGTGGTGGTTTTTTTGTTGAAGCTGGGTGTTGGTAATGCCAGATTTTCATCAGAACCACTTTGTTACATCAGAGTGAACCCTGCGATACCAACAGTCATTACTGTTCTGAAAGTGCCCATTCGCACCAGGGAGAGTGCGGATAGAAGAAAACATGAAGAAAAGCGGGGGTGGGGGTGGGGAGTGTCAGTGTCAGACACTGCTGGGTAATACTACCCTAATTATCTGAGTTTAAAGAAGATCAGCTAATGCTGCTGTATGGCACTGACAGATCAGCAGGTGTACTCTGATAATGTTATGTGCTGTTGCAGAACTGTTTCAGCTGGAAACCGATCTAACCTCATACCTGAGAATTAGGTTTTACCCCAGAATACTTCTGCGATCTGACTCAAGAAGTAATGGCAGTAGTCCTGGGAGCAGAGGAGGGGGACAAGCTCTGCAGGTGAGGCTGGAAACCCTTTCAGCAGTAGTAGCCCCCATTTCCCTTGCTTAATTTTGGCATGGTAGCTGCTGTGTTCAGTGCAAGCCATTTCAGTTCGTTTGGTGCTGTGGAAAAATGCCTACACAAACAGGGCACTCACTTCCTGTCTGTTGGAGGTATCTAATGATACAGTGATGGGCTGTGTTCTTACTGCACTGCATTAGCATGTGTCTAGTGCTGCAGATCATTGTTTTTTGCTATGTAAGAACTGCATAATATTGGGATGGCCATGTGGGCTTGCACTGTATGTGCTGCGCTGGCTTGGGGTTCTGGAGTGGAGTGGTAAAACAATCCTTTGTCAGTGTTGTGTGAAGCCTCGGAGTGGTCTTATTTCCAGCTGTTCTGAGTTACATGGCCTATTCTGAGTGGTGTGGGGATGGCTTAAACCTCTTGTCAAGTACTGTGACTGCACTGGAAGGAGATTCTCTAAGAGTAAAAGCCTTGAGATGGCAAAACACGTGAAAGGCTGCACAGGGTAGGAGTGTTCTACTGGATCTAGGTCTTCAGATAGCAGAACACAGTCCAAGATGAAATGTAGAAGCCCATCTTTCAGATCTGGAGAAAAGGGGGTGATGCGGAAGTCTGTGGTCCTCTCAATGATGTGGAGGGCTCTGGCCCTGCAACTGAAATGTGACACTGACACCGCTAATCCCTGACGTTCCTAAATCTGATGCCAGGAAATGCTGAGGTCTTGTGCAGCCTAATCTATTGTCTAGAAAGAGATTACCTCTTTAAAGAACCCAAGAAAAGGTAAAACTGGCTTACTGTGGATTCATGCTTGTGCCTAAACAAAGCAGTTCCTTTAATGTATGTAATGGGTTCTTTTGCTTTTCCATCATGGTGATGGTCAAAGCTGCAGACCCTCTGGTCTTCCTGTTCTCCTGTCAAGGAAAAATCACTTTAAATCTGCTATCCGGATGGAAGACCAGTCTTCTAAATCATTCATACTGTAACTCATCACTAAACTCCATTGTCTTCCCCTCAGTGAACTCTGACTAAGGAGCAGTAGAGCTGGAAGCAGCACCTAGTGTCTGTGAGCCTCCAGAGCAGGAAATCCTAACTTTGACAGTTGCTGAACCGCCTCTTCTTTTCAGCAGCAGCCAGAAGTCTGCTCTCCCTTGATTTCTACTAGGATGCTCTTTTGCTTTCTTGGTGAGGCATGGCATCTTGAAATATATTTTACCTTAGCTGCTGACTTTACAGGCATGTTGAATTTGCTCTTCTGAGTTATGTGGAGGGTCTTAGGAACAGATGCAGTTATCAGGAATTAGAGTAAGCTATTAATGCAGAAATACGGAGTTAGCTTAAGAAATGTCCCAATTTCTGATCAAACATGGCTGTATGGAAGCCTGATTCTCTCATTAGAGTAGAAGTTTGTCACCTGTTTGCTGTCTAGCTTCATTAAATACAAAATACAAAAGAAAAAAAACCTTTTTCAGGCACAGAATAACACCAAAATAATACAGCTCCAGCAGAAATCTCTTTGTTACAACAAGGGGTGGAAGGGGGGTTCTCTTGGATTAATTCAGATACCCTTTGTCAACACTGGTCTTTCTAAGGCAGCCAGCGTCTTCCTCAGAGGCACTTCTTAAAAAGGCAGGAAGGACCATGTTCTTCATATTCAGTCCTGTAAACCCAGAGCTCCTGGAAAGAGTGGAGTGAGGCCAGAATAGACCCACCAATCCAAACAGAAGACATTCTTTGACGGAGTGCGGCTGTGATGAGGTTGTCACTGGGGCACATCTTGGCCAGTTCCATCTGGAAGTGGTTGGCAAACCCCTCCATCATAGTGCTGCCCCCACACAGGAGGATATTCTCCACCATTTTTTTGTTGACATTGCCATAACACTTCTTGAGACAGGAGAGTGTCAGCCGCAAAAGCCCTGGCTGCTGTGAGCCAAGTAAGGCTGGTTTGAAGAGCGCTTCAGCACAAAGGAATCTCTTCTTGCCTACAGTGACAAGGTGTCCATCTGGCAGCTCATAATCCATTTGCTGTTTCTAAACAGGCAAACTCAAGTCCTGTGTAAGGTCCAGCGAAGTGTAACAACACTTCTCTTTGATGTCTTGTACAATGTTTAGCTGGTGTTCTGTGAACACGTTTCCAGACTCATTTAGTAACTTCATGAGATAATGTGTGATGTCCAAACCAGCATAATCTACTCTCCCAGTGATGCTACATATAACATAACCTTCACAGATGGGAACCACATGTGAAACGCTATGGCCACTTTCCACCACAAGAGCTGAGGTTTTTCTGTAAGAGTACATGGATAATTGGGACTGGTAAGCAATGTTGATGGCAGGCATGTGAAATCCTTTAAACATCATCTCAGCATATCTCTCCTTGTCAGTGATGGAACACAGGGGAGGCACTGACCCCGGAAAAGCATGATCCTCTGGCTGAATCTTCATCTCTGTCTAGAAAACACACTCCAAAGTATCTTGGACACAGTTCCAGTCCACCACTATGCCGTGTCTTATTGGGTTGGTGAGTGTTAAAGGTATGCTGCTACTCTGAAGCTCTCTTCTAACAAAAGTTTCTTTTTTATTGCTCCCAGTCTCCTGTGTGGACTTACCAGCTGTAGATGAAACAGTATAGAAAGGCCATGGGTCCCCTGCAAAGCCACATCTGAGGTAATCTGTGCCCATGTCTACAACTACTGCTTTCATTTCCTTCATGGCCTTGAGGCTGCCTGTGGTCATGGATATGTGGCTGTCCCTTACAGACTTCAAACAGCTTGTGTCTGTTGCTGCTGTTCTTGCAGACCTTTCCCAAACAGCTGTGACCTGATCCAGTGAGTGCTGGACGTGCCCCTCGCATTCCCCTGCCGGCACTGCACCGCGGATCAGCGCAAGCAGCAGCAGATGTGTGCTGGAGCCCTGGTGGCAGTGGTTCTACTGATGCTACTGACTTATCACACCATACGTAGGCTTGCCCCTCAGAAACCAGCACTCTGCGTGCAAGCGTGTGACAGTCGTGACTCAGCTGCGCGCTCTTTCTATAGAGATGGATTGCACATGTTTGTGCTTCACTTCGACCTGCTCTGAGAGGTGCTAGAAAACATGACACACACCCAAATGTGACAGGCTGTGGGGCATAAACAGTGCATTTCACTGTGAAGCAACATGACTTTTCTTTCTGGCTTGCATCTGCCATGTGATGAAGAGCGTGGTTCTCCAGCATGTGCAACTGCTCTTGGTCCAGAATAGTTCTGTTGCTAAACATTAGCACTGCTTCACCTCTGGGGCCAGCCACATCAAGCCCTAGTTTGACCGCGTCGAGTGAAGCCCTAGGCTGGCTTTGCTTTTGTCATTGTTTTGGTTTTGTTTTTTTAAGTTTTACTTTCTAAATTAAGGCATATTAATGTGAGCAAAAACTAAAGTGTGACTGGTGTTTGAAATTAGGCCACAGCAAGCCCCCCACCCTTACTGTCCCCCATTCCACTATAGGAACATCTTTGTTCTTTTCCAGCAGCAACAGGTCACTGTTTGCCCCATCAGAGTGTGTGTGATAACACGCTGCTGCATGGGGGCACAGAAGAGGACACCGCCTCCCCACAGAATACATTATCAAGTTATGAACAGCACTTTTCCTTCTATAACAAAAGCTCTGTGTGCTCTTTTACTGAAAGCCATTTCACCCAGAGGGCATCTTAACAAGTCAAAGCTGGGCTTAGAATGAAATTGAACCCTGCAAATCAGTTCTGGATGCAGAAACAGATTTTTATTACTACTACTCTGCTGCTGCCTATCTGGGAGTTCACACCTTGATAACAATCAGATGATAGAGGCTAACGACAATCCCCATGTGGAGAAACAGGGCAGCATTAAACCACACAATTACTGTACCAATCTCAACATACACAGCCAAGCAACTGCAAACCTTGATAGCTTATTACTCTGGGGAGCAGTAAAGCTAGTCATTGCCTATTCTACATGTATTTTTATAAATTATTAAATATATCTATGTACACAAAAAAGATAGGCTGCCTCTCTTAGATCCTGAGCAGCGCCTACCCTGGCACCCTGCTGAGGGGCGATGCCTGCTCCACAGCTAAGGGGAAGCTCAGCAACACTGAAATCTTCACACCATGGTGTGGCACAGTGAAGTGGGGACACGGTTGCTGATGCTCCTTCCCATGCACTCTCAGTACATTTCTTTGACAGTTTTGCTGTCAGCCACACCAGCCTCTGCAACTTTACCACTTGAAAGAAACTTCAGCGATGGGCAGAACACATCAAGAGAAAGATGTCTAAGTAATAGTTTCTTTACTTTCTCCGTGGAAACCTAGATCTGGGCTCATGTGCCTCAGCTTCTGAGAGAAAATAAATCCTTTCATCTAAACCAAACACTTCTTCCAGACTTCAGCTGACATACAGATTAGTGTGGCAGTACCACAACAAAGCTGCAAACACACCTTTCATTTCAGAAGTCACTTTATTTTATGGGGCTTTTTTTGTCTAAGCTATTACAAAGTTAGTATGCTGTTGTTTCCAGGCTACTTTTCCCCCACATTCCAGTTAACAAAAAGCATACATGTCCACTAACATTTTGAGGTCTTTGTTTTAGCCTGAAATCTGAAGACAGATTGTAAGATGATTTTTTGCAAAGTCATTTTGGCCAATGTTTCCTGAGATGTTCCTTTAACTGTGGGATAGTGGACAGCTGTTGTTTGCAACAATGGCATCTGAGGGGCAATTTGAGAAGTTCAGAGACATGATCTTTCACCATCACTTTTCCCTTGCTTCGTACCATCTCTATCACATCTGAAAAAAAATAAGAGACCAGAGTTATTTGGACCATGTAGCATCATGGAACACATGACACTGCAGAATCTCTGTGCGCTGCTTCGCATGCACAGCACGTCATCACTGCATTCTAATTTAAACCAGTCACAAAATTCAGTTGACTTTTACTTAGTGCTATTCCCCAATACTTCAAATTACATACAACCTTTCACTTACTACAATAGAATTTACGGCTTACACATTTGTTTGGAAAAAAAGCCCGAAGTCAGAACCCACAACCAGGATTGTATGTTATGAAATATCTTTTCTAATGATTACCTTCAGAGTTTAAGAAGTAGTCTGTAGTAAAAGAGTTCCAGTGCTTTTTGGTTTTCAGTGCTGGAGAATCAAAATCCTGACTGATTACATGCAAATGTAGCTGACTGAAACAAATATATTACATAGATAAGAAAGAAGAATAATGTTAATGTTCAAAGTTCTTTTGCAGTAGTATCAGTTGCAAACATGATTCAGCAGTCGGACTGCCAGCCTTAGGGATCAGTCTTACCATGTTTGACCCATAGTCCTGCGACAGAAGAAACCCAGTCTGTTCTGCAAGCCCTGCCTCATGCCAAGCATTTCACCTGAACAGTCGAATCACAAGTGTGAATATTCCATTGGCCCCTAACTAGTCTATACTGTGCTTCCAGAAAGGCAGAGACAGGGGTTTTAATAAACCAAAGGTTTAAACTTTGTAAAGTACCTGAATGCAACTTGATCAGTTGATCCAAGAACTGGAGAACAACTTAGGAACACTGACTGCAATACCCACAGGCATTTGGATGCTCTAAGATCAGCACCTACTTACACAAAAGACTCAAATCTTTGATCAGGATCAGGCAGGACTTGATAGGCTTAAGAGCCTCCCTGATCCAAGCCCGGCGCCCTGGGAGGGGGTTGCCCTAGCACCTGCCCACTGGCAACGCTGCCTGTGTCGCTAGGACTGGGCCACAGGCATACCGCATGCTGTAGCCCCAGCTCCAGAGCTCTGCTAGGGCAACCCAAGAGGCATTTCCCACCAGACCCAGATGCCCCTGTAGCCCATTGGCATGTACACAGCAGCGTGTGCACAGCTGCATCCACGGGACGACACTGACCTGTTTGTAGTGTTTAGGAGTGTGGTGGTTTAGCCCCTGCCGGGGTCTGAGACCACACGGCCACTGCCCCTCCCCCACAAAGGGAGTGAAATACAAAGCCCCAGGGCTGAGATAAGGAGAGGTTTAATACATCAGTGCAACAGCAACACAACACACAACAACAACAATAACAGTAACAGTAATAACAATGAACAGAGCAAGGTACGTACCGATACAGCAGTGAGAGGACCAACTGCACAAACCCACGTGATCACCGATTCTTCCCGCTCTGGCGCTCTGGCGCCCGGAGGTGACGTCAGCATGGTATATGAATAACCCAGCTAGAGCTTCCCCCCACTGCTGGGGAAACTTAACCCTATCCTGGCTAAACCAGGACAAGGAGGATTAGCTGTACTTTAGCAATGCCAGATCATGTTACAGATTTAGCCCCAAATCTGTATAACTGGGAGAACAGGGTCCCCACCTGATGACTCATGTAGGTCTTACCTCATACTGGGGATAGCATGGTAACCCAGTCTGAACTCGAGACTCTCTCTGGCAGGGCACTGTTCGATCATTTTTTGCCCAACTGCATGCATATGTTCCAGGAGCTCAAGATGGTCCCTGGTGACTGACTTCAGGCTTGAAACGGGGTCCCATGGTAAGATAAGCCAGTGGTAACGTGCTTTGGGATATTTATCCTTGATGACGACAGTCTTTTCATCTTTGTAAACCTTGCAAAACAAATAGCTAGATTATTTACTGATTGAAAGTTAAATATCTTATTTCTATAAGCACTATATTTAGTGGATTTTGCTGTAAGACATCTGCATGTCCTATTGTGGTTGCAGAAGTCCCTAAGCACACATACGTGTTGCTAGTGCAACTGGGACTGCCAGGAAAAAATCCAGGAAAGATTACTATATGGAAAGAAATATCAAGCAGCACAGCATTCCACTTCAAGGAGGACTTTTGCTGGAACTAAGCTGGTCCAGGATACATGCCCACTTCCATACCACGCACCAGACAGCTACGGGGAGATGTTCCAGCATCCCTCTTTATATACTTTAAGGAAAAAGCTTTCTATTCTGACATAGCAGTAAATTGACCATCGCTACATGTGAATATGAACTCTCTTGAAAATCACCTGGATTCAGATACCAGTGAGGTCTAGGAAACACTACTTCCATCAGGCTACATTCAAGCTTTGCAGTCACTGAAAGAAAAATCACAGCACTGTGCTCAATATAGAGCACACAGAAGTGCACTGGACTGCCTCGTCCTTTGCAGATTTCTGGAGTGAAACCCAAGTCTCAGAGGTGCTACAAATAGTGTGCTCAGCCCTGCAGACCTCCGTCAGTGTTACAAAAACATTCAAGTCTGAGCTATTTCAGTTCGTGCTACCCAATGTGTTACTTTGTAAAGATCACTCACCAGAAGAACAGATTCCTATCTATCATGCCCTTCTTTCCCTGTTTTCATTTTGTTTTGCCTTTTGCAACAATTGGAGGCAGCTGATGAAGAGAAACAGTAGCAAAGCAGGTGGAGAACAGGGGGGCAGGTAACCTGCCCCTGGCAATAAAAATCTGTCAGGTTCAGAAGCAGGAACTGTGTTCTGCATCTCTGATCTCTTAGCACTGCATCTATTGGTGAGAGATGGATGATGTCTTTGTCATCTTTGCTAATTATTGTCATGTGTTTATATACAGAGCTGATCAGTCTTGCTCTACATGAAGGAAGATTAAAATTTTATCAGCACATAAATCACAGGACTGATTCTTTCAGCAGCAAGACTGGTTGATGCTGTCATATTTTTATATACACACATCAGTGTCTGCATATGGAGCCAGTGCGAACAGGATCATGATCAAGTGTTTTCAGAAGAAAGAAATATTGCCATTTATTTAATATTTGATTAAAAAGCAAAGATAGGAGTTCTATTGTTTGCATATTTGGTTCAGAAGCACAACTAATAAAGCTAACACTAAGTCACAAACAGTTATTTGTGTTCTAACATTCAAAGAACAGTTTTAAAACCAGGTTAGCTTCTGGGTCTGGAAAGCACTGTCTTGAAAAGTGCTATATGAAACTCTGCTTAAGGGATGAAGATTAAGCTTCATGATTAAAAAGTAAGCAAGTATTTCAATAGCTTTATCATTTCCCATATACCCATTTGAAGCTGCTGGCACCACCAGGAGAATGGGCATCCAGTTCTCTTACTCTTACTCAACACTTTAGACTTGAATTTAAAAAAAAAAAAAAAAATCAAGAAAGAGGGACCTTCTGATTAGTTATCAAGGAAATTATTTTCAGCTTGAGGGTGATCTGAGGGTGTTCATCAACTGAAGGGGCCCAGTGAAGCTGTGGGATCTTTGCCCTTGGAAATAGCTCAAATAGACAAAGACTGGGGCAATCGCTGAGTGCAAGCAGTCAGACAGGGTAACCTCCAAAGGCCTTTTCCAACTGAAATTATTCAGTGATTTCAAGAACCAAGTATCACAGGTGTCTGTGAAATTCGTCCTCCTGAACACATACTCTTGTTAAGGTGGACATGCAGCAGCCAGCCAGCCAAAACCCAAGCTAAATGGACCCAAGTTTCAGGCCTTACCCTGCCAGACAGTGGAATACTGATGGAGATCATTCTCCCCATTTTGGATTTGAGCTAAAAAGCTTGGTTTTGAGAAGGAGCTGCCTATATATTTGCTTTAACTTAAAAATAAAATGAAAGTAGTTTCTATACACGGATAGTGAAGATTTTCTCAGGGCTCTCTCAGAATACAGTAATGAGAAAGTGTGTATACAGTGCAGCCACGAAGACCTTTGTCAGATTTCTGCATCTTGAGTCTGACCTCCAGAAAAGCACGCAGTAGACAACAAAAAAAGAGCTCAAGGAAAACCATTATGCAGCCACACAGAAGCAGGGGGAGGGAGGTGCATCTGGAGCATCTGCAGGTTAAAAGAAACCACCCAGGAAATTCCTGTTGGTACAAAGAAACCGGGTGGAGGAGGAGACAGGGGTCACATCCTGTCAGCTGGCACAGAGGTGTTGCAGTGAAGAGTTTCCTGGGAACCAGGGAACTGCACCATGCTTGGAAACAAGGCAGCGCTGACTGCCAGAAAACAGGAACCTCTGCTACTTGCTCAGCTTCAAACTACACCCCCATTTTAGTTGGTTTCCCTGAGGAAACAAAGCAACTGTACCACTTGCCTGCTCTCGCAACAACCTCTTTGAAATCTGTTGGGCAAATTGCACAGTGTAGGGAGGTCAAAGATAATTAAGATAATGACATTCTGCAAAATCAGTATAGTAGAAACTCCCAAATTAATGCTGCTACAGGGAGAGATGCGAGAACAATTCAGTCCTTATGCAGTACTCCACTGGTTAATCAGATCATTAAACTGTAAGAGGAAGAAAGCAAGCTCATTCAACTTTGTTAAACAGGAACTACTGTAAAGTACAGCTCTCACCTGAATTTTTGGATCTTGCATGGAGCTCTTTAGACCCTGACTCCAGTGTCCTAAAGGTTCCTAAAGCACAGAAAGAAAAAAATAATTTACAAGATAATTAAGAATCCGATTAAATGTTTTAAAGCATTCAGTTAAGTACTTTCATTAGCATACAGCAGTAAAATAACAGCTGAATGACATCTGAATTACCTCCTTTCTGTAAATGCCAACACATCTGCTCCAACTGCCCCCACAAAGCTACTTTTGAAAACTTTTAACAAGATACTGGTTAAGATTCAAAGTTAACTCTTTCCAGGTTTGGAAATTTAACAAATTCCAAATGGGAGTTCTAGATCTGTTTGAATTTAATAATTTGCACACATATGTTATGGCACAGTCCTTGATTATTATTGATGACAGATTATTTTACTACAATACACTCTGCTTCGTGGATACAAGGGCCAAAGGAAGTACAAGGATGTCCATTAACTGTCCTACCACACGCTGCTCTACACAGAACAAAGTGGTTGTGGTGTGCAGCCCTACTCTTAGATGCATTTATTTTTTGATATTGTGCAAGGAGTGGCTTGTACAGGAAACAAGAAAGGCATAGGAGATCAAGCCAACACTAGCAGAGATCTCTTAACTTGGTTACTGAACACCTAACAGAAGGTGTCTCAAGTGCACTTTTTTCAAAACAGATGTTTTATCTGTTCAGATCCCTTTACAGGCATTATTAACGATGAGCTTCATCGTATTGTTATAGAGGAAGATGTTTAATTATTAATAGTGCTGGCAGAGAAACAATGTGAATTGTCTTGTCTCCCTACTCATACCACCACAAATCTGGCCCTAATATAACCAGTTTGAGTTCAGAAATGAAGTGGTCAATCCACCACAACCTGGGACTGAAATTTTGTCCTAAGGGGTTTTATTTCTGTGCCTTCTCCACCAGCAACTGCATTGTTTCAGATGCACTAAGCAGTCTTTTACTTTGTCCATGTGAGCAGGGCTAATAACTCCCTTTCAAAAGATTTTTTTGCTGGTAACATTCATTAATTTAAACATGGTTTTACCAAAAGTAATGACCAAAGCAGGCGGAGGTGGCGGTGGGAGGGAGAGTAATTAAAGAAAAAAAAAAAGTAGGGTCAAGTTGTTCCATTCTCTTGTGCGTAAGCTTTTAGATAACCACTGCTCTATTTGTAACACAGCAGATTTCATCTCAAGAGCCATCACAGTATCCTTGTGTGACTCCAGCTAAACTGAGATCATGTGAACTGTTCTTCTAGCAGAAACTGCAGCAGGAACCAGAGATTAAATCCTCAGGCACCAGAAGCAAGCCCCTGCACACACACCCCCCAGCACACGTTAGAATGGGTCCCAGGTAACTTTCTCAGGACCTGAGTGATGTCAGGAGCAGAGTCTTTGCCTCAGTGCATGTCAGCTCACATGCTGTGAATGCTCTGAGGATCTGTGTTCACCTGAGACATCTCCCCAGCAGTAGTACCTACAAAAGTAAAAGACCAAAGCCCTGATGGAGGAGACTACCCCAGGAGAAACAGCACAAGTACTAATACCAATACACTTGCCTTTTTGCTCGAAGTTGGAGATACACCAGTATTGCTTGGCTTGGGATTTGCAGAACTGCCTTGTGTGCCCACCACCTCCATCTTCATTGTTTTTCTGGGCACAAGCTCTACATCATCATTCTCGCAGGAGTCCTCACATGGCACCTCATCGGTTTGTATTTTCTCTTCTGTTTCTGTAATAGTTTTCCCTGACTCTTCAGCAAATTGCACTGTGTAGGGGTAAAGTTTATTCACAATATGCAGAACTTGGCCTGGCTTCATTTTCACCTCTTCATCCTTGCCAATAGTCACGAGATCAACACTAGTTGGGTTGACTCCTATCTTTGGTAGGGAGAAAAAGGAAAAAAAAATAGCAGATGATGTTGTAACTACCACTTCATTGTCCTGGAATATCACTATCCTGGAACACAAATGCATTTTATATTCACTGCACCCCCTCCTCACACCAACCCGCTCTAGAGGACCAGGGAAGTCCAGTGCTGGAGACACCTCTCTGTGTCCCAGTCTTGCAATCACAGCTGTCAGCACACAACCCTCAGGAGCATGGTGTCACAGGGACCTGACAGTGCTGTGGCAGCTGACTACAGAGTAACAGCAAGACCTGTGCCGCGCTTTGTTCAAAAAAAATTCACAACCTATTAAACAACCGTTAAAATAACAGTCTTAGTAACAATTATTTCTAATAACAATAATTTATAATAACAACTATTATATTCAGTCCAATCATCCCCAGAAGTTTTCCTGTTTTCAAATTATTTTACTTTCTCTTTCTTCTCCTTTTTACTACATTTTCTGTTTCTACCACATGCTGTCACATCAACACATTTGCTTTCAAATACACAAGCACAGTCCCCTGGCTCATTTCAATAGAAACAGGAGTTCAGGCTCATAACCGCTGGCTCACCAAGCATAGCCCACTGCTAACACTTGCAATACACTCCCTCTCATGCGGGGGGGGGGGGGGGGGGGGGGGGGGGGGCGGGGGAAATCAGGAAAAAGGTATCTCTGAGCCCCCAGAAGAGTCCTTTACACAGGAATATACTCCTTGCTCCTCCTGTCTCTTTTTAATTTCCCAAGCCAAATGTGATAACCTTACTTCAGCCCACAGAAGACTCTGTTCAAATATGGTGACAACCTGCCTGTTCCTTTGAAAAGCTAAACCTCTCCGTCCACCTCAGCTTGTGCAAAGTATATACCAGCCTATCTGTATTTTAATACTTTTATTTTCATTTTGCATCTTATACTTTCACAAAAGCAGCTCTGTTATTTATTCTGTTCTAGTGGAAAATTAGGACAGCAAGGTCAAATTTTTATCTCTCTCACCGCATCAGTTTATAGCTCTTTTCAACTCTAAAATAATGTTCCCCTCAAAACAGTGTTTTAAAGACTGAGAAGCTACCTGAAGTTTAGCTGATAATTGAAAAGCAATACATTTTCTGTCTCAGGCATAACTGGTAACACAAAGTGACATGGGCAACCTACAGTGACTGCTTGATTGATGAATTTTGCCTGATCATGAATGAGGGTGACCCTAGTGAAATTAGGAGTTTCCATCTTCAGCAAAATGCTTTTGGTTAATGTTTATGCATGAAACAAGCTTTAGGAAAACAGCTCTTCCCTGTGACTGATAAACTCTGTCACAGAATGTTTTTGGAGCTTTATCACTGAGATACGTGCCTGCTTCGCAAGACAGCACTGTGCCTCTCATCACTTGGTATTCACTGTGACGAAGCACCCACCTGATCCCAGTCAGGATCTCTTCAGTCTACAGTTCTGCAGTTTCACTCAAGTCAAGTACACCTCACATCCCCTGGGCCAATACGCTACCACACAACTGATCACTGGAACCCTGTGCCACACACAAATCACCTGGGAAGCAACTCTAGAGCAGGCAGCAAAAACATGCTAGCACCCACTGCCAGAAAGTATTCCCAGTGCTGAGATTTCAAGTAGCACAGTATTCAAACTGTGGCTAAGGCTGACTTCTATGAAAAACTGCCTGAGAGATCTTTGCCAGATCCACCAGATTCTGGTAGGGTCCCTGTGCTTACTGAGCTCTGGAGGCATTTTGACAGAAGATTGTTACTCCTCTACTTCTCAGTAGGCAAAAGACGCTGATGTGTTGTCCACATATGCTTGATGCTGCAGGCACACATACACACTCCAGCACTGAAGCCAGAGAATTTTCCCTTCATGCTATCTCAGGGATACTGGTCCTCCTAAGTATGAGAGAGTAGGCCTACATCCATCCAGTTACTAACATGAGAATGCCTTCAGTGCTGTCTCACATTCCATCCCATCCCATCCCAGAGGTGACCACACCTTCGGCTTTATCAGCCATCAAAACAAAAACCTTCCACAACTGCTCAGTCCCATTAACACAAGAACCAATTATGACCTAAAATGAAGGGCTGACTCAGCTTTAGAAGTTTAAGGATCAGGAGGCAGATCAGCAAGTTTAGGGGAAGAACTGCAAAATCTCCCATAGTACCTGGAAGAACAACTTGAGGATTCACAACAGCATTCCCTGATGCTACAACCCTGGTTGCCTGAGACTAGTGCAGTCTTTCCATTGAGGTAAACAAAATAAAAAGGCAGATCCCTTCTAAGGGCCACTTGCTATGCTCTCCTCAGCCATAGAACAGCTTCAGGCCCTACAGACCCGGTGATCAGAATCATCACTTGCAGCATTTGTGGAGTTTAAGTACAGCAACCATCCCAGTTAGTATCAGAAATATTGTACACCCATTTAAAAACATACCTGCTTGACTGTGACATACCCCTTGTTACAGTCTGCTTTTAACTGAACTGGAAAGAAAGAACAAAGCATCACAAAACAGTGTAAATAAAAAGGCCAGAACTCTGCTCAACCAGCTCTTGCAGAAAACACTCCTGTATTTTAAGATCTGCTACCTTCTGAAGCTGATCTCTGTGAATGTACACAAAGAATACTTCTGCCTCATCCTCTGTTTCCCAGACCACAGGTAAAATGGAACCAACCCATACACTGAGCCACACCTGAGTACTGCACATCATGGATCAGCAAAATTACTGCATGTATTTCACATCATGGACCAGCAGAATAAAGGTGAAATCTGTGGAAGTCTTCTACACATTCTTGCTATTCTCACTGTGTCCAGAGGGAAGATAAGGCAGGAAAGATGTGAAGGGGAGTATTTTATAGACCACAGATGTTTTTACATATTCTGCCAGGGCATCTATAAAATAACTCATATTAATAAAAGTCATATTAAAAATCAGTTGGTGGAAGACTAGGAAGATGAAGAGCCACTCACAAAGCAAGACATTAGGCAGTGGAACATGACTGCGGGCCTGGGGACTCATGTTAAGGTTCAATGTCTTAGTTTACGAAGGTAAGCCTGTTATTAGGTGTCTCCTCTGATTTTTTAGGACCCAGAGATCTCCATAAGTGCTTGTAAAAAAAAACTTCCAAGAACAATGACTTCCAAGAACCAGGCAATGCTATGGACCATCGAGAGAAAGGGGACCATAAGTCAGTGACGGCAGAAACAAGCCTAAGGAAAGCCTGCTTCAATTTCAAGAAAAAAATTATTTTCCTTTTAGACCCTGCTGAAAGTAGGCTTAGAAATTAGGCCAAAACATTGGTCCATTAGCTTCACTGTAATTTAGCCAAATACAAGAATGCTGTATCTTCACAAGTTTGGTTGCTGTTGCATGTAGAAAGTGGGATTTGAGCTAAACCTTACCTTGCTGCCGTGAACACTTCTTATCTGTTATCCCAGTCTCTGGGCCACGCCCAATTACAACTGCTTCCAAGTGTGGCAGTTTCATTCGCTGACTGCATTTCTCTTTCCCCACGAGCCAGCACACACGCATCACTGTGCTGTAGAGGAAAAGAAAGAGTATGTTACTAACATGCAGCTTCCCGATGGGTCACCCTCCTGTGGAAGGGGGTCCAGGAGTTCTGTTGCCAGCCCATTCATTAGCTCAGTCACTTCTGCTAACTGGGTTCATGTTTCTGAAATTCAAGGCAAAGCACAGCTGTTAACACTAGCATGACCTAAGAGCAAGCTGCTCTTAAAAGGGCAATCCTATTTTCCTTCCTTCTACATCACCATATATTCTCACATCCACGGATCATATACAGGAAAAATCAATTGGATCAACAGTTCCATCTGACAGAAAAGCCCACCCACAAAAAAAAAAAAAAGTGGTTTGTTTCCCACTGAATCAGAGTTGATCTGAGCGATTTATTTACCCACCAAAATAAAGAAAGTGGCTGAAGACCGAGAAGGTGAGGGAGGGGGAGAGGTTCATGCAGCAAGTCTGCAGATGGACCATGCCGCGAAACCGGGCCCTCAAGTTTACACCAACCTGACTCTGGACAGTAAAGATCCCGCATCCTCCCCCCCGTCTGGTGCTTGGGGCTAAACGCTCCTAATCTCAACTCTGTGGTGAGTTTATCCCGGTGGAAAGCAACCCACCACTGTCACACACTGAGAAAAACGAGGGGCTAGTCCGTCCCACCCAGCTGCACCGCCCCGTCGGCCTGCACCTCAGGACGGGCCCCCTCCACCGCTCACTACACGCCCCGCCTCAGGGCGCCGCCTATACCCGCGATGCCCCACCACCCGGGCGGGGGCCCCGCACACAGCCACGGCCGCCAGCACCCCACAGCCGATGCGGATGGCCGGGAGCGCCCCTGTCCCACCGCCGCACGGCGTCAGCCACCGGCCCGCGCCGCCGCAGGCCGCCGGCCTGGAGGGGACCCGGGCCCCGCCCCGCCCCCGCCGCGCGCGCGGGCCGCCCGCGCCGCCCCTGTCCCAGCCAATGGGCTGCTGCAGCGCAGGCCCAGCGTAACCAAGCAGGCAGGCGCCCCCGGCCCGCGCGCGCCGGGGCTCGGCGCAGGCGCAGTGGCATGCCGGGCTGCCTGCGCGGGAACCCCGCCCGGCGGTACCAGGCCCCCCCCGGGGGGAGGGGTAGAATGTGCGGAGCGGGGCCGGAAAGGCGGCGGACGAGGTGCCGCTGCGTACCCGCCCGCGGCTCGGTGCCTCCCCGCAAGGAACGGCCCCGCGCCGTGCGCAGGAGGTACCGGGGGTAGCGCCTGCCCGGTGCACACGGACAACGCGAGGCGGCGGCAGAGCGCCGACACGCAACGCCCGCCCCCGCGCCCTCAGCCGCCGCCCGCCCGGCGCAGGCGCAGTGCGGGGCGCGGCCCGCGCACGCCGGGCGTGGCGTCAGCGGGCTGCCTCGGCCGGCGGGGAGCGGCGGTGATTGGCCAGCCGCCTTCCGCCTCCCACCCCTATTGGCTGCCCGCGCTCCAAAGCGCGGCGGCCGGCAGGGCGGGACTTCCGGGGCGGAGCGGTGCCGGCTCAAAAGCGCCCGGATGCGGGACCGGCTCGGAACTTTCCAGAAAAGTCGCGATCGGCGCTGGGCGAGCAGCCGCCGCGGTGTGCGGGACTGCCCGCTGCTCAGTGGCCGCCCTCCACCATGGTGAAGGAGACTACCTACTACGATGTGCTGGGCGTGAAGCCCAACGCCTCCGCTGAGGAGCTGAAGAAGGCCTACCGAAAACTAGCGCTCAAGTACCACCCTGACAAGAACCCCAATGAGGGCGAGAAGGTCGGCGGCGGGACGGGACGGGGCTGCGGGGCCGCCTGCCCCGGGGGGTGCTGACACGGAGGATGAGGGGTCCGGCTGGGGAGGGTTTGGGGAGAGCGGGAAGGTGGCCGGGGGTTCTTGGGGGCTCGCCGAGGTGCTGTTTGGGCTTTCAAGGCACTGGTGTCTGAGACAGGATGTATGTTTCTCGCAGTTTAAGCAGATTTCCCAAGCTTACGAGGTACTGTCAGACCCAAAGAAGAGGGACCTGTATGACAAAGGAGGCGAGCAGGCCATCAAAGAGGGTGGCTCTGGTGGTGGTTTCGGGTCACCGATGGACATATTTGACATGTTCTTTGGCGGCGGTGGGAGGATGCAGAGAGAGAGACGAGGTAACGTGCTATTTTCCAGCACTCCTAGGCTTTATAGCATAATCGCTGTGGTAGACGCGATTAAAGTCTCTGAGGGGAATGCTGTGGATGTAAGGCTTTAAACAGCGTTAAAATGAAGTTACAGGCTTGATCTCAAAATGGGAGACAATGTTTCCAGCCTTTAACACCTGAAACAAGGAGGGGAGGGCATTTGGTTCATAGTGTGGTAGTTTGGTCTCTTGTGTATTGTCTCTTGTTAATAGCTAACCAGATTTCATGTTTGGAAAGCCTTTAGCTGAGTGTAAGCCCAGCTGCTGTTAGGCTGAACAGGAAACAGAACGGTAACAAAGCTTAAAAGTTTTTAAACTAAGTTGCCATAAGTAACTATGTCTAAATAAAATAGCCAAATCAAGTTCGGTGTGTGAAACTTTTTTGTTTTCTCGTACTGTTCAGTGGAATTGAGTTGAAGTTGCAGTAAAATACTGCTCAGAAATTAAAGTCCAGTTAATTACACTGAGAAGGACTCCAGTGTTAAACAAACTGGTTAAGAGTGGTGCTGACCCTGTCACTTATTGTAAACTTGGTGACAAAGGGAATTAAAAAGGGTTTGTGTTAAAATGTTACAGTGTTTTATCAAAGTATGCCTAGTAAGCCAGAACTTTGGTATTCTTCACAAAATTAAGCCTACAGTAGCTGGAATTCTAATTAATTCCTGAGTGTAAGAATTTAATTACTCAATTCAGTTTCCAGAAAGTCCCGTGGTGAGAAGAAGAAAGTACTTTGCTTACTCTAGACAGCGTCTCCCGCTTCCTTGTAGGAGATGTGTTCAGTCACTGTGTTAAAATTGAAGTCCTGTGTTATAAAACTTAAGTGTCTCTGTTATTGTTTCATAGAAAGCTTATTCTACTGACTACCTCTAACAGAATAGTGTTATTGACAAAGCCATTAGAATTGTTACCTAATTTGACATCGGATAGGAAGGGGTTACTGACTAATACCAGCAAAACAAGATAAAGCTATTTTAAAACAGGGTGTTAAAGCTCATATACTTGGTTTATCATGACTTGAGCATAGTGACATGGGAAGTTTACTATTACTTGGGAGACCAAGCTTTCAAACTTGAGTAAATATCTGTTTTCTTTTGCAGGCAAAAATGTGGTCCATCAGTTGTCAGTAAGTTTAGAAGATATGTACAATGGTGCAACAAGGAAACTTGCTCTGCAGAAGAATGTTATCTGTGACAAATGTGAAGGTAACTGAAGCTGAAATAAACACAAGTTGCTTCTAAAGTTTTTGGGTTTCTTTTCTGGCAGCACATAACCATCTGTCTCCAATTTTCATTCTCAGGTCGTGGTGGTAAGAAAGGTGCAGTAGAATGCTGTCCTAATTGCAGAGGAACAGGTATGCAGATCAGAATTCATCAGATTGGGCCAGGAATGGTGCAACAAATCCAGTCTGTGTGTATGGAGTGTCAGGGGCATGGGGAGCGTATCAGCCCCAAGGACCGGTGTAAGAGCTGCACTGGCAGAAAAATTGTGAGAGAGAAGAAGATACTAGAAGTTCACATTGACAAAGGTGAGATGTCTTACTAAGATGAAGTATTGAACTTGGATGTATTTACTGACTTTGCAGCACTAAAACAGAAGCTTCAGTAAATGCATGGTGTTGATTTGGTGAGTAACACTGCTGAATACATATAAAGCAAAATTGCCTGTTGCTGCCTTTAAAAAGTAGACTTCTTTTTAGAGAAAGCTGATTACTTCTCTGTTTGCATCTAATACCTGTGCACATAACTAAGAATTAATTCTAAAACCTGCAGTATTATAAGCGGTGAATTATTTTTGAGCAACGTTGTAAGCCTGAGTCTTGATCAGGTAGCTGGACAGATTAAAATAAAACTCATCACTTGTTGGCTTAACTTGACTAATAAGTTTTCCCTGCAGACTCCGATCACTTCTACTGTGTTTCAGTGTGAAGGGGAACCAGGTCTGCTATAGTAATACGGTGCAGAGACAGTGCTAAGCCTCTCATGCTTAGAACTGTTTGCTACGCAACCCTGACAGCACTGCTCAGTGCAGGGAGTCTTTGCCTGGCAAAATGCAACTCAGTACACAAACCCTCGCAGTGATTGGTGAACACAACAGTATTGAGTGTTAAATGCATCTCTGTTGAGGAGGCCGCTCAAAAGCTGGTGGGAGAAGTCTCTGTAGTGCAGCTTGTAAGATAGAGCAAGCTGACAAGCACATGGCTTCTACAGACTTGTGCCTGATTATCACTTGCAACTGTGGTATGTGTAAGCACACCTTATACAATGCCTGGATTTATTTTTAACAGGGAAAATCCTACAGTAGCATTAAATATGAGGACTAGTAGGGTATATTACTGACATTTTAAACAGGGAAATTACTGAGAAGAATTTATTTTCCCTTCCTTATAGAAAAACTTGCTGTAGGCTAGCATGAGACAGCTGGAATTTATGGTGGAGAGTTTTGTGTGGGTGAAATGGGTTTCTTCTGTGATGGTTACAATCCTGGGGAGAGTGTTTCTTGCACTCAGCAGGCACTGAGATGGTGTTTCATAAGTAGCTCTGCTACATATTTTTTTAAAACTGCAGATTTATAAAAGCTGCTTGGTCACTTGTTCTCAGAATGTATTTTGCATGCACTGTTTCTTTTTTTTAGTACTTGTGCATCTAATGAAAGCAGTTTTGATAATGTTTCCCTTGAGGACTTTATCTTGGCAGGTGGCTGTTTTTCACTACAGTTAAGCTTAATAGTCTTGACATAGTTGAGGTTAGCACCACTGTTGGATTTGTCAGTGGATTAAAAAAAAAAATTTGAGTGCTTCAAGGAAAGGTCCAGATGTTCTAATTTAAAGATCCAGAGATTTCCTGGTACCAGCTTGTGCCTATAAAAGTATTTCTTATTGCTGTTTTTCACTTAAAAATATGAAAAAATATGTGTTTGTTTTCTGCAATAGGAATGAAGGATGGTCAGAAAATAACATTCCATGGTGAAGGGGACCAAGAGCCAGGACTAGAGCCAGGGGACATCATTATTGTCTTGGATCAAAAAGACCACTCTCTATTTACAAGGTAAAAACTCTGGAAGTTCTTTGTATTAATTCTCAAGATGCTTGTCTGTGTGATTCCTTGGTTACCACTCACCTTTTCTCTACTGAAAATACCAGTAGATAGGACATGTGGCTAGAACTTTGGGTGACCAAGAGAGCACTGAGGTTTGCAGGAATGCTGGTACAACTAGTACCAGTCACTCGTGTTTTAGTAGCACACGATATTCTTATGTGAGCTTTGACAGTGGAAGGGGATGGCAGGCAAACAAAACCAGTTACAGTTACTGAGTTTACAAATCCCAAATTTTAAAAACTGTTAAAATCCTGAGATTTTGCTTAATAGATGTGAATATTTGTGATATTTTAGGATAGCATTCCATTACCTCAGAAAATTACCATTTCATGTAGGCAGCTGTTCATTGCCCACTTGGCTTCAAGGCACAGAAAACTTAGTGTGTTCACTTTTGCTCAGGGATTTATTTATGACAAACTTACTGAAATACAGCATGCACCCTTCTGACCAAAGGTGGTTTCCCACACTTCCATTTCCTGCCGGAGTGCACTGGGCAGGGTAATCAGTCCTGTCTGTTCTTTCTTGCGAAAGCAAAAGTGACTCAAGCAGCATTGACCATGTCTCAAATATTTCATGTTACTGGATGGTACTGCTTGGTGTTGCAAGCCTCCTTGTTTCAAGTTACGGTTTGTGGAATGAGTCTGTCCAGTACATTTAGGTCCAGTTAAAAGCAACACTGGGCATCATGCAGAAATGTGTTGTGCTTGGTGTCTCACTGCTTCTGTTCGTAGCAGTAACAAGGAATCAGTGGATTTAGAGAAAGGATTTGTCTCAAAAACAACCACTGATAAGTACTTGTAAATAGGAACAGTGAGTCAAAGGTTCTTGGGAAACCTGCAGCTGGTCTGCCTGACTGTCCTGTATGGTACTGAGCTCTGGAAGTTGGTGCCAGAAATCTGTGCCAAAGAACGCTAAGCTCGCAGGCTAAGAATGAGTTCTTTTTGCTTTGGATAAGCTTACTCAGCTGATTTTTCTTAACTTACAGTGAAACCAGATACTGAATCACCTATGCCAAAGGGACAGTTCGGGACAAACTGTTTGCATGGTTACCTGGGACTTGGAAGTCACAACTCCACTGGCTTATTTTTGTCCAGTCCATCATTCTGCCTACTGCCTTCAGTGCTAGTGTCCTTAGATAACCCTTAATGTTAACTGGTCTTGTGGGGTCATGTTGCTCTGGGACACGTGGTATGTTCCCCCTCTCCTGTCAGAGTCTAAAATTAACTTTTCAGGCAAGTCTTCTCCCAGAGACCTTTAAAACAGGGTGAGTGAAATAACTAGATTCTTTGAATAGGCTGGAGGATTTTGTAGCCCTTGACTATGCAGTGCATGCAGATACTGCTAGCACTGCCATACTGAAGTCAGAATAGGCAGTTAAAACAATTACATTATCTCCTCCTGATACCTCTTAGTGCTTTCTAGATGGTACTTTCGTCATAACCCAGAGTAGCCATCATCTGTTCAGACTTACCTAGTACCAGATCTTCAGAAAGCAAGTGTAACAGAGTAATATAAAGCTATCTGATGCACTTAAGGAAGTGTTAATCTGCATAAAGGAAGGTATTAATTGTCCCAGTTGCAATGTTTAGGAGGCTGAGAGATAAATTTTTTCTAGAATTGGGAAGGAGCAGTCAACTGAAAGTGGATGCAAGTGAGCCTTTGTCAGGTCCTGCTCAGACAAGGGAGACAAGTGACTCAGGTTCATAAATCCCCAGCGGAGTGGACAATGCTAAGACAGGTCTCAAAGTCCAGACATTTATTAACTTCCCACAATGTACTAATAGGATACACAATAATTGGCTAAGTATATAAAGAGTTAGAGCAAGCAATAACTTAATGGTAGTGAGGGAAAAGAGAAAAAGGAAAGGAGGGCAATAGAATAGAGAAATAGAGATCACCAGCCTGGGTTCCTGCGTTGGTCCAGTCCAAGTTCATCAGGAATGCATCTGTCTTCTTCACTTCTTCATGTCTTCTTTTTTTCTTTCCTGCTCCTACTCCTCACCCTGCCTCGATTTATACCCACTTTCCTTGGGTCCGTCCCCTAGGTCAACCCACATACCTACATATCCCATGGATGGGGAGGGGTAAGGTGCTTCATGGGGTGATGTAATTAGCATGATCTTGTTGATCGTTATTAACATATGCAGGGGTGTCGACTTTAATATGCATTTTGTGGATAATGAAGCAAAGGTCGTTCACCAGACAGATGGCCCTTGAAACTTTACAAGATGCACCAGAGCAGAACCATCCTGTCTGCACAGGGCTCCCTCCTCCAGCCGCATCCTGTGCTATCCAGGCCACCTTATCAGCTCCAAACTCCACGCTATCCACCCCGTCACTATAGTTTTGCTACTTGCAAGCGTTTGAGACGTTCCTCTGCTCGGAGGGCCTCTGCTTTCCCCCATCCCTTACCTCTCTCAGGCTGTTTTTTCTTGCAGTCCTGTTTCTCTTAGGCCCTGTTTTGGGGAGTTACAATTTGTCTCACAGCCTTGCAGTATTTTTCAATAAACACTTCTACACCTTGTATAGCTAGACTTGATCAGTAATGGCTCTCAGTGTGGATATCATTCCTGTAATTGCTCACTTGAGATGCTGCATCAATATTCAGTTAATTGCCTGTGCTTCTATTAAAATTGCAGCTTTATTGTCCTTGCCAAGGTAAATACTGAAGTTTGGTATGGTCCTTTTACTGCTTCTCCCTCTCTGTAACTGTTTTTGATTGGTTCTGCCTTAGACGAGATGAAGACCTTCTGATGTCTATGGATATTCAACTGGTTGAAGCACTGTGTGGCTTTCAAAAGCCTATCACAACGCTGGATAATAGAACTATTATTATTACCTCCCATCCTGGTAAGTGTTGGTTTGCTTTCTGCTAGAAGTCCAAGCAAACAGTGAACGTAAGCTGGAAATTTAAAGGAACAGAAACATCCCATCTTGATGCACAAGGGATGTATGCTGGTATCAAGCTTTTTTCCTAGTCTTTGCAGCACAAATCTTTAAATAAAAAGGGATTTTTGGATAGCAGTCAGCAGTAACTTTCTCTTTGCATGATATAGTAACAGACCTTACCTCATGGACATACTTGTATCCTGAGGATACCTCATGAGACTTGAAGGCCGTGGGTCTCTGAAAACCACTTTTTCAGCCTTGGAACTGATGGAGCACTTAATAAATTTGTAAGTATGCTTCCTCTGGGAAGCATAACAAGGTTACAAGAATGTAATGTAGATGTCAACCTGGCAGTAAGTCCCTATTAGACTACTACATGTTGGTGTAGCTGTCTAACACAATGTAGAAGGTTACATAAATATTCAAGGGAGTTAAAAACTACAGCTATTTCTGTTGCCTGCATGGATCCATTCCTTTTTTTGGTGTGGTTTGTTGGTTTTTTTTGTTTGTTTTTTTTTTTTTTAGGCCAGGTTGTCAAGCATGGGGCTATTAAGTGTGTGTTGAATGAAGGTATGCCAATTTATCGCAGACCATATGAAAAAGGACGTCTGATCATAGAATTCAGGGTAAGTGCATCAACTTACTTCCATGTCACAGTTCAGCACTTGAATATCCATCCAAAATCTAACCTCTAAGCATTACCTCAATCAAGAAGAGATAACAATTATCAGATGTTGTGGTTTGGTATTTGTTTTTGACAGTGGTGACAACATGTAATCCATCAAACGGAATTACAGTTCAAAGAGAAGCACTCAGTGCTGAAAGTATGTTAAGTACCAGAATAGTTTCTTCAGATAGCTTGGAATTTCCATTTGCTTGTGTCCTGGTTTTGGTTGGGATAGAGTTCATTTTTCTTAGTAGCTAGAGTGGTGCTGTGTTTTGGATTCAGTATGGGGTTTGGTACGAGAAGAATGCTGATAACACACTGATGTTTTCAGTTGTTGCTGAGACATCAGGGAATCTCCAACTCCCCATGTCCTGCCCGTGTGCAGGTGTACAAGAAGCTGGGGGGGAACACGGCCAGAGCACTGGTCCCAAATTGGCCAATGGAATATTCCATATGATGTAACATCATGCTCAGTATATAGAGAGGGGTCGGCTAGGAAGGAGGGGGTTGTCTCTCGCTTCTGGGATTGCAATTGCTGGATCTTGGTATTTCGGGATCGCTAGCCGGGAATGGGCTGGGTATCAGTCAGCAGGTGGTGAGCAGTCGCATTGTGCATTACCCGCTTGTACTTTCTCTTACTTTATTTCAATTATGAATCTGTTTTTATCTCAACCTAAAGTCTCCCTTCACCCCTCCAATTTACCCCCATCCCCTGGGCCAGGGGAGGGTGAGCGAGTGGCTCTGCGTGGTGTTTGCCTGCCAGCTGGGTTTAAACCACGGCAGCTTGACATGTTCTTTAGTTTCTCTCATCATGTTTTATCGTCGTGATGGACTAGTAATTTCCCCTGTGCTGGAGCAAAGGATTAGGCTGGAAGATGCTGATTTCTTCTCTGGAGAGAAGCTAATGTTGAGAACTGTGGCAGCAGGCACTGTCTGCTATGGTTTTAGAGGAGATGCGACCATATGGCTAATGTTAATGTATCCTGTGCTTTGCTTCTAGGGTGATTCCGGAGGGCAGCTTGAGACAGAAGAAATGTTGGCTAAGACTTGGTTAAGGTGCCAGAATTAGAAGCTAGTTTCTCACAGGCATTAAAAAATAGCCTAATGACTTAGATTTTTTTTTTTTATTTTTAAGCACTGGGTTTAAGTCAACTGTGATGATAAAGCTGACTTTGGCAGATACTTGACCTGTAGTGGGATAGAAAAAGACCAATTCAGGCAGACTTGAGTAACCAGAGTTCTTGCTTTCAGGTGAACTTCCCAGAGAGTGGCTTCCTCTCCTCAGATAAGCTGTCTTTACTTGAAAAACTGCTACCTACAAGGCAGGAAATAGAAGAAACTGAGGAAATGGAACAAGTGGATTTAGTGGACTTTGATCCATCTCAAAAAAGAAGACACCACTATAACGGAGAAGTCTATGAGGATGATGAGCATCACCCTAGAGGCGGTGTGCAATGTCAGACATCGTAAATGGGCCAGTGAATAACTTTGTGATGCTTGTTTTGTATGCATTAGTGGATGAGTGAAGGACTACAAGCAGTTCACGCTCCCTTCCTGCTATTTGTTGTTCTATCCAGCCATAGTTGTTTCTAAAAACATAAAGAAATAAACTAAATAATTAAACTGACTTTGCAATTTATATAAAGCTTCAGGATGCAAGCTCAAATGAAGTTGATTGCACTTCACCCTGCCTCTTGGTCAAGAAAACTCCCTTACTTGCTTGTCTTTTATTCCAAGCCTTGTAATTCCTGTATGTGTGCAATTGCCCAGGCTTAAACTAAGATTCTGTGGTGTTCTTTTTAGGAATTCTAGATCTTATACTCTGTTAATATAAGTATGCACAAGTACTTATAATTCATGGTAAGATATAGTTAAGTTTTGTACCAGTTAGGATAACATGTTAATGTTTTGGGCTTGTACTGGTGTTTGTTAAATAGGGACTGGCTCTAATACAACCACACAGTGTGAAGCTGACATGGCTGTGGTCAGTCTTCACAGGCCCATTAAAGTGAGACAATCCACAAGCTCTCCAAAGCTACTGCAGTTACAGTCAAATAGTCCCTCTGCCAGCTTTGGTCCTGACCCTGGAGCTAGATGTGAAGCTTGCTTTGGTTCATTGCTGACTACTGTTTGGCTGCTGTCTTGCACCATACTGCCTACAGAGCCAGTGGTTGCTTGGCTGCTGCAGGAGCTTCCTTTGCTACCGCGCATGAGTAAAAACCTCCAGGCTTTATCAGCACAGATGTAGTTTGGAATCTGTCAGCCTGCTGGCTTGTGAAACTTGACTTCCACCTTGATTACTGAAATCACATACCCCTCAGTGGTGTGTCATGGAAAGCGGCATCAGCCCTGTTGCTGGGCAAACGTGAACCTGCAGATGAGAAAGTCGCTGTCAGTGAATACAACCAACTGATGGATCTAGGATGCTCTGAAGTTAATGTATTGTGTGCGTTATTTTAAGCTGACTCTGGAAAATTCTGTATGAATGTTCTAATTATTGTAGATGAAGCATTTCCAATATAATTACAAAATTGTTCATTGCCTCTTTTCTTAGACCAGATGTTGGTTTAAAGACACCACCCCCTTCTTTTTAGACAGCTATTCACAGAAAAATCTTAGCAAAAAACTTCTTTCAGAAAACATGCTGAGAAGACAGGTCCAGATTTAACCTCTAGTGTGGTAGTTTAGTCTTGTTCTACCATCTGGCTTGGGACAGAGCTTATGCCTTTCATACTGCTTTGAAGCAGAAGTGTCACAAAGAAGTCAGTTTTTCTTCCTGGAAATAGCGGCTATGTGACAGTACATGTGTTGTAACTTGAATATCTGGAAATTGTTAGTCTTAGAAAACATCTTTAGCTCTTGTGAGCATTACAGGTTTTAATTTATAAAGGCAGCTGGGTACCATGGTTTTTGTACCTCAAATGTAGTTCCCTTTCAGGTACCTACAGAATAGGAATCCCCTGTGTGTTTCACCTGCTTTTTTTTTTCTTTCTTTCAGCAGGAATAAAATTCGGTATGCAAAGTGTCATTCCAAATTCTACTTGGACAAGCTCGTCAGTGAGCTGTACAAATGTGACCAACAGGAGCCTTTGCTCTATCACTTAAGACAGTTAGCTGAGTCAAGGAGAGGAACAGAAAGGAATCCTACCCGCAGAACTGTCTTCAACTAAAATATGCTACTTGTTTTCAGTTCAGTAAGCACCTTTGTTTCTTTTTTTTCTGTAGCCACTGGATCAAAACTGCTAAGGGCAAACCAAACTCAGTGCAGTGCCTTGAGGCAATGGGATATTGTTTTGCTTCAGATGACTCTATTATATAAAAAACATTCCATACCCCTTTTTTCCCAGGGACACTGGTTTTCCTTTCACCACACCCATAGCTGTATCAACAGAGCTGAGGTAATTTTTCTGTTCTTGACTTACTCTGAAGACCATGGTGGCCAATCCTGGTTCATGCTTGATGACAGCACAGCTAGTCTAGAGAATAGACCAGGTCTAGCTTCTATGAGGGTGGCTGACCAGAAGCCTCCAGAAGCCTTTGCAGAGCAGCCCAGGGAAAGATGCGTCTAGTAATGCAGGAAGGGCAGCAGTAACCACCAGTTTAGTATTCTGCTTTGAAATGAGCTGGTGACTGGCATAAATGCTATGTCCCAAAGAAATACACTGACAGCAGTAGCGTAATCCTTCAGCAAAAACTGCTAGCAAATGAAGGCAAGAGGTAGCAAGAAGGAGGACCCAGCACTTATACTCAATATCCCACTTGAAAGTCTAACATATGGACTCTTCCAAGCTTCTTAAGTTTTCTCATGATATTCTGAGTATCATAAAGCTATGGCAAGCAGCAAAACGTGTTCTGCCACTGAAAAATAAGACTCTTGTGATTTCTTGTTGCTCTGTGTGGGATACAGTTTCCCATTTTGGGGAATGAACTGAATGGGCAGGTGTAGAAATTGAGGATACAGTAGCACAAAATAGCTGCTTCCATAACTACCAGCGTAGTAATCCAGCCTATCAGAACCTGAATTGATGTTTGCAATTATTTCCAGTGTTTCAGTTTCAACAACACCAAATTCATATCATCAAGCTTATAGTCTATTACAGTGATTCTTTCCATTGTGTGCCAGGCATGTAGGGCCTGTTTTTTCCCCAGAAATCTAGCAGCTCCATTATTCCACAGGTTTGCTGTGAAACTGAGAACGCCCACTGCAGACTCATTTAAGAGCCTGCTCTCATTTTCGCTTCTGCCTGTAAAGACTTCAGGGCCCTAACTGTCCTCTCCTCCCTGTGCTTTGTCTACCTGCTACACAGCAGTAGTGCAAGAAGTTTGCTCAGCCCAGGGCTGAGTGATCCCAAATCTGCTTTGAACTTGCAGTGTGACACAAGGTCAAGCAGGAAAGCAACTTGTCCTATGACTTTTTCATTAGCAGCTTCATCTGGGGAGACATGATCCTGCTTCCATTTGTGTCGGATTGGTGCTCAAAGCATTGGTAAAGCACACTGAGAGAAGCAAGGCTTTATTTAAGCCATCCTTTTCCAAAACCACAGAAAAAGAAATGCCATGTTCCATGTTTTCTTAGGAGGTAAGATGAGCACTCTTATAGTGCCCAAAGAATGAGGGACTTCAACCACCCTGATTGCTGGCAGAACATAACAAATCCAAGAGGTTCCTGGAGTGCATCAGTGAGAACTTTGACTCAAGTGATGGAGGATTCAAAGAGGAAATGTGCTCTACTGGACCTCATACTCACCAAGGGACTTGTTGGGACTGTGAAGGTCAAAGGCAGCCTTGGCTGCAGTTCACGATCCTGAGGAGAAGGAGCAGGGTAAAAAGCAAGCTGTCAACCCTGGACTTCAGGAGAGCAGACTTTGATCTCTTCAAAGGTCTGCTTGGAAGCATCCCATGGGATAAGGCCCTGGAGGGAAGAAGGGCCCAATATTCAAATATTCAAAGCTCACCTCCTCCAGGCTCAAGAGCAGTCCATCCCAGTGAATAGGAAGTCAGGCAAACATGTCAGGAGGTCTGTGTAAATGAATAAGAAACTCCTGGCCAAACTCAAACACACAAAGGAAGCATCCAGAGGGTGTAACCAAGGATGGGTAAGTTGGGAGGAACACAAAGATGTTGTCCAATCATCCAGGGATGAAGTTATAAAAGCTAAAGCTCAGCTGGAGTTGAACCTGGTCAGGGATGTCAAAGACAACAAGGGCATCTATAAGTACATAGGTGGAAAAGGCTATGGAAAATGCAGGCCTGTTGACGAATGAGATGGGGCACCTGGTTACACAGGACATGAAAAAGGTTGAGGTACAGAATGCCTTCTTTGCCTCAGTTTTCCTAGCAGCACTGGCTTTCAGGAATCCCAGGTCCCAGAGACCAAGGGGAAAGTCTGGAGCAAGGAATATGTACCCCTGGTGGAAGAAGATCAGGTCAGAGAAGACTTACATAAACAAAACATTCCATAGGCCCCCATAGGATGCACCCACAAGTGCTGTGGGATCTGGCATATGTCATTGCAAGGCCACTCATGATAATCTTTGATTGATCGTGGTGACTGGGGGAAGTGTCCAAAGACTGCTGGAAAGCAAATGTCACTTCCCTCTTCAAGAGGGGCAAGAAGGATCCAGGGAACTAAAGGTCTGTCAGGCTCACCTTCCAGTGATGGAGTAGCCAAACCTGGCACATTTCCAGGCACATCCACAAGAAAATCATCAGTAGTAGTCATCATGGCTTCAACAAGGGGAAGTTATGCTTGACAACTTGCTACATTTTTGTGATGAAATGACTGGCCTGGTGTCACATCCTGCTCAGACAAGGGAGACAAGTGACTCAGGTTCATAAATCCCCAGCGGAGTGGACAATGCTAAGACAGGTCTCAAAGTCCAGACATTTATTAACTTCCCACAATGTACTAATAGGATACACAATAATTGGCTAAGTATATAAAGAGTTAGAGCAAGCAATAACTTAATGGTAGTGAGGGAAAAGAGAAAAAGGAAAGGAGGGCAATAGAATAGAGAAATAGAGATCACCAGCCTGGGTTCCTGCGTTGGTCCAGTCCAAGTTCATCAGGAATGCATCTGTCTTCTTCACTTCTTCATGTCTTCTTTTTTTCTTTCCTGCTCCTACTCCTCACCCTGCCTCGATTTATACCCACTTTCCTTGGGTCCGTCCCCTAGGTCAACCCACATACCTACATATCCCATGGATGGGGAGGGGTAAGGTGCTTCATGGGGTGATGTAATTAGCATGATCTTGTTAATCGTTATTAACATATGCAGGGGTGTCGACTTTAATATGCATTTTGTGGATAATGAAGCAAAGGTCGTTCACCAGACAGATGGCCCTTGAAACTTTACAAGATGCACCAGAGCAGAACCATCCTGTCTGCACAGGGCTCCCTCCTCCAGCCGCATCCTGTGCTATCCAGGCCACCTTATCAGCTCCAAACTCCACGCTATCCACCCCGTCACTATAGTTTTGCTACTTGCAAGCGTTTGAGACGTTCCTCTGCTCGGAGGGCCTCTGCTTTCCCCCATCCCTTACCTCTCTCAGGCTGTTTTTTCTTGCAGTCCTGTTTCTCTCAGGCCGCTTTGGGGAGTTACAAGTCATCTCTCACACCTGGTAGCTGAGGGTAGAGCAGTGGACACTGTCTACCTGGACTTCAGCAAGGCCTTTGACACTGTCTCCTGTAAGATCCTTATAGAGAACCTGCTGATGTGTGGGATGGATAAGCAGTGAGTCAGACTGAAAACTGGATGAATGGCCAGGCCCAGAGGGTGGTGATTAGTGGAACAAAGTCTAGTTGGAGGCCAGTGACCAGCAGCATACCCCAGTGATCAGTACTGGCTCCAGTCCTGTTAAACACCTCCAGTAATGATGTGGGTGATGGGACAGCGTATACATACTCTCAGCAAGTTTACAGATGACACAAAACTGGGAGAAGTCGCTGATAAAAGAGCGATGTGCTGCCATCCCAACGGACCTCAGCAGGCTGGAGAAATGAGCTGATGGGAATTTCATGAAGTTCCACAAGGGAAAGTGCAACACCCTGTAACTGGGGAAGAACAACCCCAGGCACCAGTACATGCTGGGGGTTGTCCAGCTGGAAAGCAGCTGGGCAGAGAAAGAACCTGGGTGTGCTGGTTCGACTTGAACATGACCCAGCAATGTGCCCTTTTTGGAAAGAAGGCTAATGGTATCCTGTTTGCTAGCAGGTTGACAGAGGTGATTCTCCCATCTACTCAGCACTGGTGAGGCCACACCTGGAATACTGTGGCTGGTTTTTGGCTCCCCAATACATGAGAGACATGAACATACTGGAGAGAGTCCAGTAAAGGGCCACGAAGATGCTGAAGGGACTGGAGCATTTCTCCTGTGAGGAAAGGCTGAGAGAGCTGGGGCTGTTCAGTCTGGAGAACAGAAGGCCCAGAGGTGATTTCACCAATGTATGTAAATACCTGAAGGGAGGGTGTGAAGAGATGGAACCAGCTTTCCAGTGGTACTCAGTGACAGGACCAGAGACAATGGGAACACACTGAAACACGGTAGGTTCCATCTGAACACCATGAAACACTTTTTACTGCAAGGGTGACCAACCACTGGCACAGGTTACCCAAGAAGGTGGTGGAGTCTCCGACCCTGCCAGACTCAGACATCCTGTCATTCTGTGTATAAAACTTGAAAAAACACTTGTTGATTTAGCTTATAAAGCTTCTAATTTGGAGATAGGAAAGGCTTAACTAGTTGGCAGCAGCAAGTGCCTGCTCCCAGACAAGCAAATGCCATTTCCTGCCCAACAAAGCAGAGGCAAAAGAAAGGGGGTATCAGAATTTGTTACTATACAGGGAGCAGTTTACTACACAGGGACACAAAGGTGGCTTCATTACCTGTTTCATAATGCAAGCAGCACCTGTTATAGTTGAAACTGTTATGCTCCCCTCACTTCAGCAGCATCCATCTCCTCTTATCTTGCTCCATGGGAAGCCAAAGATTTCCCACGATTCCTACTCTGCCTCCAGATTAAAACATTTAGCCACCTTTTTCCTTAGGATTCACCTGAAGCCTGTGCTTTTCCCCCGCCCCAACATTCAGATCCAAGTTTGTTCAGCCTGTCTCTCACAAATCACCATGATCCAGAAGGTCATAGGGTTTATTCACAGCTATCCAGTGAACACACTGGAGACCGTGTCATCAACAGGGACTACAGATGGAGTAACCCTGCTTAAGAAGGACCCCTGGAACCCATGCAAACTACTAGGCAGAAAGTGAAGAAGAGCTGTACTTGAAGAGCATTTATAACTGACTTCTAGCATCATCTTTCCTATAAATCTCTGCAACATATTTTCTTTCTATCTCAGACTGGTGTTACCAAGATATCCCAAATCAGAGGCAGGCCTTCTCCCCTTCTCATGGTTCAAAATCCTCAGCACCATGCAGGCACCCATGGAGACGGTCTGGTCTCCCAGACCTCATGAGAAGTTGGCTCCTTTATAAAGACATTCACAAAGGATCTTTTCTGTTTGAGATCAAGTCTTCAGCTGGTCTCTCTAAGTCTTACTAGGACTCAGGGGAGGGTTTTATTTTTCTTTACAGATGGCAAGCTGGTAGTGGTATCAGAGCAGGATGTATCTACGGGCTCACATGTTACTTGGGCAAAGTATTACGCTGACAACATTAAAAAAATTCTTTGATCCCCAGTTCTGAAACAGGAGGATGAACTGACCTATGAGACTTTCACCACGTGGCACTTCTCCCTACAAAGCATTCTGTGCTTCTCTATGTATGACAGAATTCACCAGCTCCAAGCAAAATAACTCAAGAATACAGCAAGGCCCATGGATGAACAATGCTTTCTTTAATATTGGTTAAAGCACTAGATGGTGCCTTGTTCAAGTCTTACATACAGGTACATGGTGTAACACCTGGCTGATTCTCCAGAGAGAAAATGTATTCCTAGGTTACATTTAAAAAATTAACATTGACATTAAGAAAAAAAAAAAACATATTTCTTAAAAAAAACAATTTCAAGATTATCATTGAACTACAGCTGCAGTCCAGGAAGTTAAGTTTTACCATTGCCCTTTTTTAAGTATTAGGACATTTTGCTTTTTTGTTGAGTACTTAATACAATAAACTCTGAAACACTTAAAAAGGATAATGCATGCCAGATTTTCTTGTATTTTTCAGCTAGAGAATGTATTTCAATCTTTAAACATTCAGGATTCTGACAGTTTTATTTGCTACAACTACTTTTCTTTTAAACAACAATGTAAGATATAGTTTACGTTGCGGATTAGCAGTTCTGTGTGATCTGAAGGCAAAACGAACCACAAGTTAGGTAACATTAAAAATATTTTGTCGATATCTTCTGTATCAAAACTACTAATTTGCAATGCAGCTTGTCAGAGATATTACTGTCAGATGTTTCTGAATCACCAGTGTCTTTTCTGGAAGGAAAAACAATCACTGAAAAAAATTATGAGGTTTAAATTTGAACTAATTTATTAAGTCAAAGAGAAGTTACTACTGTTTGAAAGATTACTGTGGCAGAAAAGCATTCTACAAGAGATGAGGACAGGAAACAGTGCAGTAGATTCAAATCTACATGTATTTGTCTCATCATTAAAGACAAAACCTCGTTTTTTGGTGCATCCTGGAAAAACTATGGTCAGACTTTAGAACAGTGTGCATTAGTCAGGATCTCAAATGGAATCACCATCTGCTCCAAACTGAAGAGCCTGAAAGCTGCTTTTTATCATAGTGTGAGACCTAATCATCACCTTAATTAGGCCCACAGGTAAATGAAATTTAAAAAAAAAACCAAAACACCTTACATACTTAAAGCTTAAGTATGCCATGCCCTTTTGGTAAAATAGGAAGCTATACTGAGTAAACTGGAAAAAACCCAAAACAACTGCAGCATGTGCAGCATCACTGCACTAGAAACTTGGTCTATGTAAACTGGCTTTTGCATGTATTTAAATATTGATCCTCTGAGAGGCCTGCTTCAGTTAAAGCTGGTGTGAAGACATTATGTACTTATTGGAAGAGGGCCCAGGTAATAATTCCTTTCAGCCTGGAAGTAAAGTAAAACAAAGGAAAAAAACAAAACAAAATAAAACCCCCAAAACCCAATCAACCAAAAAAACAACAAAACAAAAAAACCCCACAAAACCAACCAAACAAACACACACCCAACTGCCACGTTAGGCAGGTTTATAGCAGGAAGTGCTGGGAGACTGGGAAGAATAGTTTCTTTCTGAGGAAGCTGTGTGACACTACGTAATACGTATAACTGGAAAAATTATACTGAAATTTGAACACAGCAAAACCCACTAGACTAGAAAAGTCTCTGCCTTCAAGCTGAGGACAGAGTAGCCTCATCTGCATTCCAGGAAAACGGTGCCTTTGTTTCAGCTGGAAGACAGCTTTCCTATGCCACATAATTCACTCAAATAAAGAGAGCGTTTTACTGTATTCTAGGAAGTCAACAACCACTTTTAAGTGTATCTAGTTCGTAGCTTGTTCAACTTTTAAAAACATTGTAGGAAGAATAGAGACTTCAGGAGACAAAACACTCTCACTGAAGTTGCTTCAGCTACTCTGGTAAAAATAAAAGTATCTGAATTTATCTGATGCCTATATTTAAGCATCAATCTACCTAACTTTAAACCAGGAAGTAAAAATGTCATTCTCTGGAAACCTGAACTGAAAATTGAGGAAATATCACACACTGTGCATTCAGACCTTGTTAAAGCACCAACACCAATAACCTGCAACTAACAGGCACACTTCATAGCTCATTGTAAAATCAAGCTATGGCTTCCAAAGCTTGAGGAGGCCATCTTCACTGTAAGTGGCAATCAGGTTCTGGTGGGGGTGATGAGCAATGCCAATGACATCCTTTTCATGAACCTAGAGAATAAGCAAAAAAGATGCATCAGGTGATAAACAGATTCAAGCCAAATATTCCCTTCAAACAAGAACTAGAGGAAAGCTGGACTGAGGTGTAACATGCTTCAGGCATACAGCAAAAGCAGAATAACATACTCCCCAATATTAAAATTCCAGTTGCAAACAATTTTTGTGACACAGCAGTTACTTTTTCTTGGGTGAGGGAAGGTTCAGTGAAGGTTTACATCCACTGAAATCCACGACATCTAAGTGTTCCCCATTATATTTAGACATGCAAGCTGGTATTCCTCTTCAGTTTAATGCAAGGCAAATTTAAGCCTGACAGCTTTAAATCCAATAGCTTGGTCAGATTCTTCATCAGCCAGAGCCCAGGTCAAGACATGCTCTAGTTCAAATAAGGTTGGTGGGTAAACATTTTTGTAACTTTTGTAATTAAAATGGTTCTAAAAAAAACTAAAGACATTGTACAGCCAAGAGTTCTGGTATGCGTTTGTTACCAATCACGGCTGACAGAGGTAAAAGATATCTTGGTACAAGACTTCTTATGGATTTCATAAGTAATGAACATTTAGATCATCTTCGTGTTTAGAATTCTGCAAAAGCTCAAAGATAAGAACTTACAGTCAGAGTTCTCTCCAGCTTGCCAGTCACTGTGCTAAAGCAATAGAGCACAAAATCTTCACCAACACAGTAGATCCATTCACCACGAGGTGAAAGTGCAGAGCAGACAAAGTCACCACCTTCTCTCTTACCAGAGCTGAAACTTCTTACAATCTGTAAAGATAACCCCCAAAAAATATTTGGTAGGATTAAACTGCAGCATATCATTACTATGTTCAGGGCAAAAATATTTAGTCAGTACTAGGTCTGTTTAGAACACAGGATGTCTCCATAGCTGCAACTGCTTTCTGCAAGTCAAGCTGTTCTATAAACTGGGTAGAGAATAGTTTGTCATGAAAGCAAACTGGATAAATCAGGTTTAAACCAAGACTAGTTATTAATTAGGTTTTGGGGATTCTTAAAATGACTGAGACTTGAAAGATCACATACTTGTCCTTGCATATTCATAATGACAACTGTATTCGATCTGTTGCAAACAACGAAGTGTTCTGGATTTTTAGGCAGCAGAATGACACTGTTCACAGTAATGTCTGTCCCAGCAGTGCTGCCAAGAGATTTGAAGGTGTTTGAGCACTCCGTCGTCTTCACATTCCAAACCTAGTATGAAAAATAAATGTAAAACAAATCAGCTTTAAAAAATTAAACAAAAATAAGATTATTCAGAATATAGGATTCAGATTTTTTAAGGCTCCTGAAGGAAAATATGAATTTCACAAATTGTAGTTTAAAGCAGATTTTTTAAAAAAATAATCACATCTATTTTGAAGTGTGGACACCAAGAACAATTTCACTACAACTGAACCAAAAGTGAATTTCCATTATCCAAATTCAGGCTGGCTCCCTTTCATTAACTGTATTCCCTGAGGGGCGAGTCCAGACTTCCTTTCTGGTTTTAGCTGGTATCTGTGAATATATGTGCAGCCTCTGCACATGCAATTTGCCTTACACAAGACAGACACAAAAATTGCTGAAAAAGCAAAGCCTGGTATCTGTGGGAGAGATGTCCCAGCTTACAGCTGCTTCAGCCTCAACACCAGGGTGTTCTAGCTGTTTAGAAACAGGAAATGGAACTGCCTGTTTAATATTTAAAATAAATTGTTAACCCATCATCTGTGGAATATTTTTGCTGTTTACATACTTGTACAATCAAAATGAGAGATACCACTTTTTTATGCTATTCCATGATTGGGGCAATCTAGCAAAGAGTGCAAGTTTGAAGTAATGCCCCATTTAATATGAGCAAAATCCATCACACTCTCCTGGGCCACATCTATAAACCAGATGTTTACCCACCCCCCATGCACTGCACTGATGCCCTACTTAATGTAGTTGTTTCTGTATTAATTCACTTATTAGTCAGTAATGCCCTTACACAATAATGCTTTACTACTCTTAACTACTACACACTGAGTAGTTCCACTCTTCGCTGAGACTAGAAGACAAACGTATCACTTCTACAGTTTCATTTATGCTAGATTACCTATCTTACACGGCAAGGGACCCCTAAGCACCAAAAAACCAAACAGGTGTCCAACACAGTAAGCAGGAAAATGCCTTTATTTCAGACAAGGGAATCCCCACATTCTAGGGCAAGAGCTGTCACGGTCAATTCTATTTATAGAATAAAGCAGTAAGAGGCAGGCAAGTATCGCACTTATGTCCTCCTTTCACAAATACAGCAGAAACAGGCTCTGCAGCGGTTTGTAAGCACAGTATGAAACTTCATCAGTTCTTATTTACAGCAAAGGTCACAAGCAGAAAGACTTATTATTGCAGATAACCCCAAGTCCTTCTGCAGTGACTGCAGCAGTTATAACAAACCAGCTATAACATGCAAACAGTCTGAATGTCTTACTTACAAAGCATAAACGCTATCTTACCTTCACTGTGCCATCAGAGGATGCACTGATAATATAGTGTCCATCCTGGGTAAAAGTAGCTTCATTGACGAAGGAAGAATGACCACGGAATTCCTTTAAAGTTTTCCCAGATTTTAAACCATGAATCCTGTCAAACAGAGGTCACAACTGAGTGCACAACTGAGGTAGTCTGAACCACCCTATGGCTTCACCATATTCTACATCTGAGATACCTTTGATAGGCAACAATAGAAAGTGCTAAAAATCCGAAAGTCGTAAGCCTTTATCACAAGCCCCTTTCATCAAAGACATGATACATTCCTGTTAAAAGCTTAGGGAAATACCAACAACCTTCATTCTCAAGGACCTGTATGCAATATACACGGTATATATTAGAAGACGGAGCTATGAAAGGGAAAATGAAGCAGCTGACAAAACAAAAATTACATAGTTAAGTTTCGAAGTCTCTAGTCCAACACACTCAACTTTAAGTGAGGTCAGCTTGCTCAGGGCCTTGACTAAGGCCTTGTCCAGTCAAGTTAAGAAAGATTCTTCCCTGAAACCAGCCAGAATTTTTATCTTTTGCAAGCTGTTGCCATTGCCTCTTACTGTGCAACTCTGAGAAGTTTGCTCAGTCATCTAAAAGGAAATTATATTGCTAATCTGCATCAGCCTTAAATTGTAGTACCTACTGGCTACAGAAATATGGTTTTCAAGCAGAAGTCTGAAGCCTTGAGAATGAAATTCCTTATTCTGTTTGAAGCCTGCTGTCCTCAATTCAACATCCAACCTTACATAATTTCAAATAAAATGCTTATGCTATAGTTCATATGTATCAGGATTTAAACAGATTAACATTTCTCATTCAGAGGTTTTGTAATGCCTGTTCACTGTGCAGTTGCCTCTAGATGCACACATTTCTTCATTTCATCTAAAGCAGTACCATTGGTACCACTGGGTTTTACAGTACAGGCAAAAGCCTAAAACTATTAAACATATTACATAATCCCGTTCTATTAAACATAAAATATATACAGTCATCACGCACTGGATCAATCTGATTCACAATATAAGTGCCACATCCTGCAACTCAATTTTGAAAGAGACAGATGAGGAATTTGGAAACCTTGACAAACCAGACAGATTGAGAGAAACCTCATGATATTGAGAACAAATTGTTGCAGAACCACCTCTGGCATGAGAATCAACTGGGGGGCTGACTGCCTGCAGAGAAGGTCTGCAGCAAGGGACCTGGCCAACCTTGCAGAAAACAAACTGAAAGCCAGCAGCATGCTGTGGCACTGGGGAAACACAGCCACACCCCACATGCACTAGGAGAGCACAGTCTGCAGACCAAGGTTCACCCCCACTTGACAGAGGTGTAGCCACCTCTGGAGGAACATGTCCAGTTTTGGGCCCCCACTAAGGGGCCACCAAGATGGCCAGAGCACTGGATCACATGATGCATGAGGAGAAGCTGAGAGGGCTGGGTGTGTTCAGCCCAGAGAAGTGAAGTTCAGGAGCATCCAAATGCTGTCTTCCTTGCAGACAAAAGTTAAACAAATTATTAAATCAGAATAATCCCAAAGGACAGTAACAGTGAACTAGACATGATCTAAGCTGCTTTCATCGGTAGCAAAGTGCCTGCACGGCAACAGAAGAGCTTTGTTGCAAACCAAATCTATCCAGCAGAGAGCAAATTCCACTCAGTAACAAGACACGAAATAGGTGCAGGATCAGAACTGCTACACTACAGAAATGTTAAGCAACACCTTCCAGATGCTAAGAGCTGCAGGAACAAGGGTTGGATGAGGTTGTTTCCCATCTGGTAACTTATGTTAGAACAGAGTTTGTGTATTTTTGTGATTATTTGCTAGTATTAAAAGTTACAGTTGACTTTAATTCTTGCTTTTATTCACCCTGCAATGATTCTTTAAATAAAAAAACTTTAAAAAAGGGTATCTAAATCCTTATTAAACACCTGAAAAATTGTAACTATTTGGTTAATATCACTAACAAATTTTTACAGAATACATGGAGTCAGATTCTTCTCAGAGGTGCACTGCTAAAGGACAAGAGGCAAAGGGCACAAGTGACAAAGGAAAAAATACAAACCAAAACAAAACGTCTTTAGGTCCAAACAGGATTTTCTCTGAGAGGGTTGTACAGCCCTAGGACAGATGCCAAGAAGACCAGTAGGGTCTCCACCCATGGACATTTTGAGAACTCAGCTGGACAAGGCCTTGAGCAAGTTGTCCTAACTGAAAGGTTGGTTGTGCTTTGAGAAGCATATTGGACTAGAGACCTCTAGAGGTACCTTCTAAATTGAACTATTTTATAATTTATGCCTAGTCTACCTCACACAGATTGCACAGACATTTGAACCTTCTTCGAACACAGATGCAAGCCTAATCACCTTCATACCTGTCACACAACAATCCACTGCTTTATCACGTCATTGCTTAACAAATCACCTGCACACCAGGTATGCTGCAGTAACTGTATGCATGTAAGTTAGCATGTGGAAAGCATCGGGTAATGCCAAGTTTGTTCAGTTTAGCCCAGCCACATTAAGAGGGATGTACTTCCTTGGATTTTCTGCAGATAGACCTTATATCCAACTGCTGTAACTGCACTGACAATCAACTTGCTAAACTAGTGTAGTGTAGTTAAACTGGATTGCGCATCAAAGTGACTCCAAAGTTTGTAGAAAGACTCAACTCCCATTCCTGGGTTCCCAAGAACTCAGCTTGTGGGCCTTTTACATCATGAAGTTTCACTGCCCACAAAGAATGTCACAGACATTGGGAAATTGAACTACATAGACAGGTTAAAAAAACCCCACAGCTCATATCCCAAGATAGTGCTGGTGCTACAGAAGCAAGGGATGGTTTGCATGAGAGATGGAAAGAATTCCTATGCCCAAAACCAGAACTGCATAGACAGCCTGGAAAAATAATTATCTTCTGAGAGTTAAGAGAAAAATGATCTTGTCTCTATGGCTCTTTTTCATCCCTGATAAAAGTTTTTTTCTCTTGCCAGCATAAATACATAAACCACATGGCCACACAGTTTTTCTCTAACAGAGATTCCAAAACAGCAGTACATGTCAGAGAATCACAGAATAACTTAGGCTGGAAGAGATCACAGAAGACCTCTGTTCTACTGCTCTCCTCAAAGCAACTTCAACTTTCAAGTCACTCATGATCTTTTTCAGTTTAGCTTTGAAACTCTTCAAGGGTTGAGATTCCCACCCAGCCTGACCTAACTCTCTCAGCATTGTCCAAGCACTGCTTCTTTCTCAAGGGGGGGGAAAAAACAAAACAAAACAAACAAAAAAAAGGGAAGTTTTTCACTACCTGCAGGTTGTCCCATGTAGGAACTGTGCACTTGAGAAGAGTCTGGCATTGTCTTACTTATGACTACCTCTAGATAAGGCAACTAGGTCTCTTCTCTTTCTCTAGGTCAGTCAGGCCCAGCTCTCTCAGCCTTCCCTTATACATCATGTACATCTGAAGAGATGGATCAAAAAACAGCACCCTGAAGCATGGGAAAGGCTGTACTGCCATTTCCAGATACAAACTGCAACTCCTGCTCCTGAAGCTCTCAGGGTCTATCAGCCTGTCTGTCTTCCAGGATTGGATCACTAGTATCCCATGTCAGACTGCTGGAAAGAACAGATGCCCAGAAAACATTTCATTTGAGTCCTCCTTCTCTTGTTCCCACTCTAAAGGGAGTTCTCTGGATCCAAGAGAGATAGAGGGGTGAATCTGGAGGCTGGGATTACAGAGATGGATTCAGGGTGTGAGCTGGGACAACAATCCTTTTATGATAAGGGCTGGCAATGCCTGATTTAGGGAGCAGCAACATGATGCAAGTGATTGTCCCCAAATGTGTAGGGTTGCACTTTATCTCCTCTAACCCACATACAGCTCACAGGGACACAGAGACCCTTATTCAAGCCCACAGGAGAGTCATGACTATTGCTGAGATTCCCAATCACTTAAGGACTTTTGGAAATTTTACTCTATTTAGCAACTATCAGAAGGAAGCAGAGAAGATGCACGAAAATACTTCAGGCTACTCTCAGAGGATTTCTTTAGATCATAGAAAAAAGAAGAGCCCATGACACTGCTTCACGAGGAAAATAAACTGGATGGAACCAACTACTGTTACATCACCTCTTAAAGCTAGTGAGTATAATTTTGGGGCCAGTCCTGTTTAACATCTTTATTGATGATCTAGATGAGGGGATCGAGTGCACCGTCAGTAAGTTTGCAGACGACACCAAGTTGGGTGGGAGTGTTGATCTGCTCAAGGGTAGGGAGGCTCTGCAGAGAGACCTGGACAGGCTGGAGCGATGGGCTAAGGCCAACTGGAGGAGTTTCAATAAGGCCAAATGCCGGGTGCTGCACTTGGGCCACAACAACCCCCAGCAGCGCTACAGGCCTGGGGAGGAGTGGCTGGAGAGCTGCCAGTCAGAGAGGGACCTGGGGGTGTTGACTGACAGCTGGCTGAACAGGAGCCAGCAGTGTGCCCAGGTGGCCAAGAAGGCCAATGGCATCCTGGCTTGTATCAGAAATAGCGTGGCCAGCAGGGACAGGGAAGTGATCTTACCCCTGTACTTGGCACTGATGAGGCCACACCTTGATATCTGTGTTCAGTTTTGGGCCCCTCACTACAAAAAGGACATTGAATTACTCGAGCGTGTCCAAAGAAGGGCAACGAAGCTGGTGCAGGGTCTGGAGCACATGTCGTACGAGGAACGGCTGAGGGAACTGGGGTTGTTTAGTCTGGAGAAGAGGAGGCTGAGGGGAGACCTCATCACCCTCTACAACTACCTGAAAGGAGGTTGCAGAGAGCTGGGGACGAGCCTCTTTAACCAAGTAATGAGCGATAGGACAAGAGGTAATGGCCTCAAGTTGCACCAGGGAAGGTTTAGACTGGATATTAGGAAGCATTTCTTTACAGAACGGGTTGTTAGGCGTTGGAATGGGCTGCCCAGGGAGGTGGTGGAGTCCCCATCCCTGGAGGTGTTTAAGAGTTGGGTTGACATAGCGCTGAGGGATATGGTGTAGTTGAGAATGGTCAATGTTAGGTTAATGGCTGGACTAGATGATCTTCAAGGTCTTTTCCAATCGAGATGATTCTGTGATTACGCTGTTTCAAAAAATGTCATCATCCTGTTACCCTCAGGATCTTTTTTACCCTAAGCTTATTATAAAAAATGTTATTTTTGAAGGTTGACACAACTGTTTCTTAAGCTTGGAGTCTCCCAGAAAGAAAACACACAATGTCAATATAAATGACAATACATCAGAAGTAGTACTTGGCCCCTAGCCCTGGAATAATGCAAGTTAAGCAAAGTGAAAGGTGAAACTTTCAAACTATTCCTTTCCAACCCTTCACAATCATTCTGTCCTATTAGTATTAAAACTCAGTGCAAAAGGATCAAATCCCAGGTCAAATGAATCTATATTCAAAAGTTTAAGTAGTTAAACTTAAGTAGTTAATGTGAAAATTTTGTTTTCTTTCCTCCTTGCACTGTAGCTCACACATTCTCAGTTTACTTACCTGATTGTCTGATCAAAAGAAGCACTAAGAATTTGGCTGCTGTCTTTAGAGAAACTGAGGCATGTAACACCTTTACTGTGTGCTCGTTCAAACCTTCTCAGACACTGTCCACTCTGGATTTTCCACACCTGGAAAGGAAACAGCACATGAAATAAGAGAAGGTTACTTTGTTACGAGATCACAGAACCTTAAATATCAGAGCAAATACGTATCTGTTTCTGAGCCATGCTAAACTTCATTACTTTTCATATGGAATTGCAACATTACTGCTATTGCAAGTGAAACTTTCTAGTCACCACCTCTACCAAGGTACTATACAAAAAGATTTGTACCTTGATCTTTCCATCTTGTGCTCCGGTTGCTAGCATTTCTGTATCTCTACTGAAGCACATGCACAGCACTGCATCATCCATCATCATAAAATTATCTTGTGCCTGGTACTTCAGATCCTAAATGAAAGCAGAAGATTCACCAGGCAAAATAGTGAATTCATTGAAACATATTTTAAGGCAAAGCGCAAAAGTACTAGCAGTTTTAGCTTCAGTTATATTTTATAACCTATCATCAAGCAGACCTCACAGCCTTATAATAAAAGGGAAATGCTACTGTCACCATTTTAGAGGCAACAATGATCCAGAATGGTAAAAAAAAATGTTATTGCAGATGGAAGTCTATGACAAACCAGACAACTAAACCCATGTAAAGATTCCAGACCAATATTTGAATCGCCCAAGCAGACACCCTTTTCTGATTGACAGTCCCTGAGAAACAAAAACAAAGTTTAATCTCAAAGAATAAATAAAACAAGGTGCTCTGGCCAATGAATGATCTGTGTGAAATAAGGCGCAATTTACCTTCCTAATCTTTCCAGTAGTGAAGTTCCATACTTCAATGAAACCATCAACAGAGCCAGTAACCAGATACTGCCCATCCGGGGAAAACCGAGCACACTCTACGTGCGACTTCTGCCCAAACTGTTTTACAGGAAAATATGGATTAAGCATAATTATAAAATTTTTTTAAAAGGCAATTTAAAAGCAGCAATTCATTAAAACATACCTGTAGTCTCATTTTGGTGGCAAAAATACAGTAATTTCTAGAGGTGTGCATTCACAAATTTAAAGGTAATGTACAAAAACCCCTGTCAATACCTACATACTAGCACTTCAAAACCAACCAAACAAAAAACCCCATCCTTTTGATCTCGTAATATCTGTGAAACATACATCAAACACTGCATGCCTACAGCAGTTGGGTTGGTTGTCTTCATCTTTTTTTGTTTTGTAGTGAATTGCATATGTTAACACCTTTCCAGAACCCAATATATATCCCTAGCTGACTTCAGAAATCTCTGAAGTAGTGCAAGTTGCTTCACTTGGAATGGTGTTTCTCCAGTGAAATTTTCACAGAGACTGTTGGGGAAACTGCCTATTCCACACTGTGAGTGCTGCAGGACAACTGTGTCAAATCCATATGATAAAATCCTTAAAAAGTCGACTTGGTACATAGTATTTCATGATCAAAACTTAAGTGGTTCACAAAAGCTAATATGACGCACAGAAGTTTAAGACACAAGTATTTAGTTGCACAAATAAAGAAGGGGACTAAGCAAACCACTTCTGAAAACTGAATGATTCTGAACTGTTAAGTTAAAGAAACAATTAATACATTTATCATATTCACAAATACTGTGAGCACCTTATCTTGTTAAGGGACCTCATTTCAGACACTCACGAAAAGTCTCCCAATGAGATAAAGCATGGAGAAGAAGGATTTAAAAAAAAAAAAAAAAAAAAGGGAGAGGGAGAAAGGGAAATTATTTACAAAAAAGGGAAGAGAATTCAGAAGGTTTACTCTTATCTCCTAACATAAAGCACAGGAAGGAACCAACAGCAGTATCACACACAAAAGGAAACACAACATCACCTTAATATGTCTGCTCAGCTGTGTGGGAAACTTTTCTTCTTCTACATCTTTCACAGCTGCTTTGCCTCTGAACAAGTCAATTGTCATACCAGGAGGAAGCAGTCCCTGATGCTGCTGCCATTTCAGTGCCTTTTGAGGAGTTGAAAAGCATACTGTTAGTTATCAGTTAATATATATCTTCCTCATCAAAGCTTGCCTCTAATTAACACAATACAGCAATAGTTTTCTGTACCCTTACAAATTGTACACCCGTACAACTTGCGACAAATGCACTGCAAACAATTACTTCCCAGTCCAGTGGTATTTCTCACTGTCCTATTCTGCTTGATTGGAAAATTAAGTGGTCATAGTGTTCAAATTAAATTGATGTTCTTTTTCTTCCCCTAATGAGTCTCTCTTTTGCCTGTGAGCATAATTGGTGAATCATCCGTCCCTGTCCTTATCTCAATTCCTTATCTCTAGTCTTTTGTTGTGTTTTCTCCTCCCCATCCCTGAGCAAGGGCCTGCGTGGGGCTCAGTTGCTCTCTGGGCTCAAACCATAACAAAGTGCAAAAACAGAAACAGTGTGTTAGTATGTACTTTGAAAATAATCTTCCCTATGTGCTGAGTATTTATTCTACAGAATAAATCTACCATTGGAGTAGGGTTAACGGTTGGACTAGATGATCTTCAAGGTCCTTTCCAACCTAGATGATTCTGTGATTCTGTGACTCTTCCTACAACCACTAAATTCTTGCCACACAAAGGAAATACCATTTGTAACTATACCACATGTAAGTGTGCAGTATTTAAGCTTTACTTTTATAGAGTTAGAGAATCAACTACATCATAGTCAGTTTTATGCAGCAAAGATCTACAGAAACTGACACAGTTGAAATATTTTTCAAGAATTACCTGTCCCAACAACGCCATAAGACGAGATGGAGGAACCACGCTGACTTCTCCAGCTAAAGCTTGTGCAATGGCCGCTCTCCGCTTCTCTTTGCTACTTCCATCTGGGTATGCCTAGAGAGGTTATGTTTATGAAGTGATTCTTCTAAACTCTTTTTCATAAAAACATTAATTGCTCTGCATTGAAGTCCCTTCCAGACTAATTTTCTATTAAGCCTTAAAAACAGCCCTTCTTTTTAACACCAACTCTTAAAACATTTGGGATATACTTTCACCAAAAATGTCAGACTGACATAGTCAGAAATAATGCCCTATTATTACTGTTATTACACAATGCCAATTTTATTTGCAAAATGTACATTTTCTTCTGCATATATAAGACAGAAAAGGCACAGATGTCATTCTGTGGCAGGATACAGGTATAAATCCCCAAACTGTCACCTGCAGTATACTTTAAAACCACTGCTCTGCTGCCTCATGATCAAGTGTTACACATAATTTCCCAAACACTTAATATAATGTATAAAATGATTAAACTGGGAAGCTGCAAATTCTCACTCCCGGAACAGAAAAGAAAAGATGTCATAAGCCATTAGGAACTTGGACCTGGGCTAAGGGTCATGCAAGACAGCATCGTGAGGTCTCTAAGAAGAGTGTAACATACCTCACGAGGATCAAAGTAAGACCTGGCCAGAAGGTTTTCGAGGTGGATGTACCGCTCTGGCTGAGTTTGTTTTAGCATGATCATGGGATCTGTTTGTCTCAGGAGAGACCTGGCAGCACCTAGTTCCCGGAGCTCAATCAACTCCAGCACAACCTGCATCAAGAGACAAACATCTGCATCAGCAAAACCTAAGTGGAAGACACCAGAGAGGGGCTTCCTTCCACCCAGAGCAGAAGAGGCCATACACAGCCCGTGCTCACTGACCTGCTCGTAGAGATCAATGAGGGTCTTGTCGGGCAGCTTCAGCGACTGTATGGCTTGCAACACTGTGTCCCAGTGCCCGCTGTTGATGTCAGCCACAAAGCTCTCAATACTGTCCACAGTGTTGAGGGACACAGTAGTTTCCTCTTGAAGGGTGGCGAGGGCTCGGTGGAGGCTGTTCTCCTTCAGGTACTGCATGATCAGCCGGATCACGCTGCCGGGAAACCGCGCGCAGTCACGGCACCGGCCTCACGGGCTACCCTTCCCCGCGGTCCTCCCAGCCGCCGCAGCCCCCTCCCGCCCGGGTGCCCATCCGTGGCGGAGCGGGCGCCGCAGCCGTGACCACCCTCACGTCCCCCGATCACCCACGGGACAGCCTCCCCTCGGCCACGCCGCCCCACAACGGCTCCCGCGTCGGCCCGGCTCCACCGTCCTCTCCCGGCACTGGGGCCGACACCAGGACCGAGACCGGAACCGGAACCGGGAGCGGGACCGGGACCGAGACCGGGACCCCTCCCCGTCACCGGGACCGAGACCGGGACCGAGACCGAGACCGGGCCCGGGCCCGGGCCCGAGATCGAGACCGAGACCCCTCCCCGCCACCGGGACCCCCTCCCCACCACCGGGATCGGGACCGGCACCCCCTCCCCGCCACCGGGATCGGGATCGCGACCGGCACCCCTGCCCGCCGCCACCTCACGTACTCGGAGGACTCGATTTCAATCGACATCTTGAACCCCCGCCACCGCTCACGAAATGCCCCCCGCCACCTCCTCCACGACTTCCGGTCGGACGCTCCGCTGCTTCCGGGCCGCGCCGCGCCGCGCGGGACCGCCCCCCCCGCTCGGTACGTACTGGGGGCGGAGCTGGCGGCGGGCATGCGCACCGGGACAGCCGCACGCCAGGGCGGCGGGGCGGGCGGGGCGCCCCCTGGCGGGGACAGCCCGTCACAGCGGGGGCTGCTGGGGCCTGCGGAGGGGGAGGGGACGCCGGGTCGGCCCGAGGGCGCCCGGTGCCGCCGGGCCCGAGCTGGGCCTAGCCGGTGCGCCCGGGGTGGCGGGGCCTGGGGCCCGCGGGCCCGCGTTCGGCAGCGCCGGGAGACCCAGCAGCCTCCTTGTCCTTGTTGTTACTCATCAGGTGGGTAAATTGGAATGATGATTGGGCTTAAGGCCTGTGATGTAGCACGAGCCAAACGCAGGTTTCACGGAAGCAGGATGAGCCGAGTACAGCGCTGACGTGGTCAGGAAGGCTAAGAGAGAACACGTGAGGAAAAAAGTATCAAAAATGTTGGGACCAATATTCTCTCAGGAGTGGCTATGAGTTCTGGGAACGAAAGGGTTTCTTTTTTCCTGTCCCTCAAAATTGCAGCACTTAACCACTTCAGTGAGCCCAGCAAGTGTTACACCAAGGCAAGAGCACTAATGTTAGTTAACCTGCATAGTTATGCTGCAAGTTGTTTTTTCAGTGTTGTCTTAGAAGTAATGTCTGTGCCTTCAGCATAAGCCTTGAGTGTTTTACAGTTTGAATATAGAAGCCAGGTTTTCTGTCTGGTTTTCCAGAGACCTGCAGTCCACTCACTCCCTTCACTCACCAGGATTTCAGAAGATTCCCTGCAGTGACACAGACATGTTGGACTGCAGATCAGGCCTATCATGGATGTGGAACAGTTCCTTGGCTGCCTGCTTCTTTGCATGTGCAGGTTTGCAGATGCAAACCAGAGATCTTACTTGCTGTTTGCAAGCCTTAAGCCAGTGTCAGCTCTGCATTTCAAGAGTGTGATCCTGTGTGAAAGAATGACACTGCATGAAGTAATGTTTCAGTAGTAGGGAAATTAATAGCATATCTTGGCTCTTTTAATTATGGACTAAGAATTGGAAAAATGCTGTAGTACCAGGCAGAGCCCCCCCACCCCCAGGCAAGGGGGAACATGAGAGACAACTGTCCTTTAAACACACAAAGGGTAGCTCTGGTAGTCCATCTGTGCTGCTCGGACTCTGATCGAGGCCAAAAGTCTTGAAGCCCCTGTTAATGCTAGAAGACGAGTAAAGCTGACTGTGTCCCTCCTGGCTATATGTAGGTTTAGGTGGCCTTGCCAGGAAGGGAGCTCCTCGCTCTCTGGGCAGCACCAAGGATCTTTCTGTGCATGTTTCCCTGGCATGGAGCACTTCCCACCTGCTCCCAGTAAGTGCCCAATACCAGTGCTAGACTGCCAGTGCACAGGGATGTGAAATCCCCTGTACTCAGCCCCTCTTGGATGGAGTTGTTCCTTGCTGTTTTTTCAGGCTTAGCATACAATTTGCTGGATGAGCCATGGAAAATAGAGCCATGTGTGAGAAACTGCCTGCCTTTGCCAACAAAAGCTGTTCTTCGCTGTCTCTGTCCCCAGAGTGTTTAAGAAAGTAATCCAATAGTATAAAGTTGAAAAAATAGTGAGTGAGGCACACAGCTAATGTTTGCATGATGTTGTTTCCTCTGTAATACCAACTCATTTTTTTTTTAAACTATAACAGAGGTGCAGGGATTACTGCCAGGAAGTATTGGTTAATCACTCTAGGCATATCTGTTTTCAATGACAGGTGTATTTATGTCTGTTGAAGGTTGTTTTGAAAACAAGTCTGATCCAGACTATAACAAAGCAAAGCCGTAAAATCCAAAGATGGCAGCTATTTTTGTGCTGGCAGCACATAGAAATCTGGCTCAATCTGTCAGTAAATTCAGCTGGTGCTCTCCTGCCTGCCCTCCCTCCTCCGTTACTGGCCTTTAGCAGGAAAAGCCAAACAGGCATGCTACCTGGTCCTGAACCGTCACAGTCCTCAGGATAGCATTTTTCTGAAGGATGAAACGGGCACAGGAATGCGCTAACAGACTGGACAGATATTGGTGCTATATACCCCATCTGGCCTTCCTTCCCTGATAGCTGCAGAGGGAGGTGGACACCCCAGCTAAATCTCCCTGTGCAGTGAGTCAGAGCTTTCCATGAACTTCATCCGAAAAAAGAGTCCTGATGCACCAAGTGCTGCGCTAGCACATGAGAAGCAGACATTGGCTTTGTGGCTAGACACAGCTACGGACAACCTGATCTGGTGCTGGCAGCAGTCCTATGTCTAGAGACCTCCAGAGGTCCTTCCAGCTAACACTCGCAGGATGCCAACTCTGGCAGAGCATTACATAAGGGAAGGAAAGGTTTCCATTTTATATTTTGGCTCCACTGGGAAATGGACTCAAAGGGAGATAATGTCTTGCTGCAGTTAGGCAGCACAGATGATCTGCAGTAAAACAGAGTTGAACCCAGTTCTCATCAGTCCCAGACCCGCTCTTTAAGAGCTGAGCAAGTGCCTTGGAATCAAGATTTTTAAGGGAAGAATTTTACTTTCTTTCCTGGCAGAAAAGTTAATAAAATAATTTTCAGATCCCTCCCAATTCAAAAGTATTCAGTTGTCTGCGTGCTCCTCCTGTATCCTTCCTGCTCTCTTGCTTCCCTGGGAGAGCAGCTTGAACACCAAGCAAGGAGTGAGCCATGCCTTATGCCGACCAGGTCATCTGTCTGCAGTGGCTGGGGAGCAGGATTGAGGTGCTGGCTGCGGTACAGAGTCACAGCCCATGGCTTAGTGTAGCTGTACACCCATGAGGACCTCATTTTCCCTGCTTGTTGTCTGGCTTCATGTGTGATGGTCCAGTGCCTTGCAAGCTGCAGGGCTTAGTTTCCTATGATGCAGAGCTGTGCTATGGCACCAGAAGGCCACATAAGCTTACAGTGACAATGATGTCCTTTCTCTGCTCTTCGAATTACTCTAGTGACCTGTAGTTTTGCTTTTCTCAGCTTTCAGACCACAAGGCCGGAAATGAGTCCTTCTTCCGAAGTGCATTTGTTGTAGTCTCAAAATAAGATGCACCCCTCTGAGGCGAGCGTCTTGAGAGAGGCTGCATAGAGGAAACAGCCTGTGTCATTTCTGTCTTTTTTTTCTTGAGAATACCTTTCATAGATCACAGAAAGAAGACCCACCTCAAGACCCGCATCTTATGGGGAGAGACATGTGACTTGAAACTGGTGTGCCATTTCAGAGAGTCCTTAGACCTGTGCGAAACGAATCTTTGTTTCCCATTGCAGGTGAGGCAAACCGCATGCCAGGCTTATGCGAGGAGATGCAGATTGAGGGACATTATTATCCAGAGAAGGACCTAGAGAAGCTGGAGGAGGGGCCAGCAAACAGCTGCAAGGTGGGAAGGGGCTTGGGGCACATGGCCTGCAGGCGGAGCTGGCAGGGGCTAGTCTTGGCTCACCTGACTGAGGGGAGACAGGAGGGGAGTTTAGTATCAGCCTAAAACTGCTGGAAGGGCAGTTGCAAATGGCTGAAGGCTCTTTGGTAGCTTCAGCTGATGCAACAAGGGGCAACAGCCAAACAGCACTGGGGGGTTTTAGTTGGCACAACTCCTCCACTAGCAGACCTGGGACAAGGCACCAGGGAGGTGGGGAAGATCCCTGTCCTGGGGAGGAGGTTTTAGCTGTGGCCACACAAAGCTTGGGGGTCTAGGAGAGCCCTGCCACTGACTGGCTGAGACTGCCACTGACTGAGACAGTCCCCCAAAAGCCCTTGTGCTGCTGGGGCCCTGTGAACTGCAGACCACGTTCTGGCTTTATCCAACCCTTGGCAGCACGATGGGGAGGATTGGTAATTTAGGCCTGTCTCTGAGAGATATCCAATGAAATGTATCTTGGACTAATTAGGCTTTAGGGCTCAGGAACTCAGTTCCAGTTGCCTGGCCTCTGTTTTGACCCCTCTTTGAAGTTCATAGAGAAGAGGGGAAAGGAAATGAGAGGAGAGGCCCTGCTTTTCCTGTAAAATGCCTCGTTCCTTATAAAACCGTTTGGCAGAAATCTCTTTCAGCTGGACAAGCTGAATACTTTAATACATGCCTGCAGTCATTTTCCTGCCTTGTCTCATTCCTCTGGCTGCTCAGTCACTGCTCTGCATCAGTAAAATTGTGGATGTGCAGACAGAAATATTCCTCGAAGAGGTAGCAGATAAGATCTCCAAAAGCATGTCAGGGGGCTCCGAGTTGCAGCAGCTGTGTTCTTTCTTGGGCTGGCTGGAAGGTGCACAGCACTGCACAGTACAGTGGTGCCAGCTCCAGCTCAGCTTTGGGTTTTCAGACTTTTCTTCCAGGCAAGCCTGCTGGGACACACAGCTGTGTGCCTTTGCCAGACCATGGAGAAACCACATCAAACATCCACCCTCTTACATTAACATTGCACGAGGAGGCAAGCAGCCCAGGCATGATGAGGGAGAGGCCCACAGTGTCTCAGATCTGTCCTGGGCACTAGGGATATTTCAGAGCAGGGGGTAGCCAAAAGTCCCAGAGGAAGGCAGCCATATTCCCTCCCTCCCACCATAATGCAGAATTGCCAGGAGGTCTTGTTAGGAAGGCATCTCTGGAGATCTGTAGTCCAACTCCCCCAGTCCAAAGCTAGGTCAGGTTGTGTCGAGTTGAGCTCTGTGCACCAACAGGGACAGAGATCTGGTCTCTGAGATGCACCACCCTCACATGGAGGAATTTTCTCATGCCTAGCTGGAATGTCCCATCCTGCTGTTGCAGATGGAGTGACACACTTCACTCATAAGACAGACGTAGCAACATGTTTATTGATATAAAACAGTGGGTTAACAAAGTTTGACAGTAAATGCAACACTGGTTTAACAAGATTCGGTTGCAAGGTACGCTTGCTGTTTACTGCATAGAGGACAGGGTCAGACAAAACTGTCAGGGAGACCGTCCCTTTGAGTCACGAGGTTCAGAAAGGACACCTTGCTTTCTAAACTACTCAGAGAGGAGTTAAGGTGCAGCCGGATCCAGACTTAGTCCCAGACTTGGTCAACGGTTTATGTCTAAAAGATTATGTGTGCACAATCAATTCTTTATATCACTTAGTTAGGATTTCAAAGTTTAGCATGCTATTAATCACTTACCAAGAATCTGTTGTGGCAAGGACTCTCTCAACCTCAGGGACTAACCTTGAGAGGTGTCCCTACTCAAAGGGAGATCCTGGCCCGCAGCTTGCTGCCATGCAGGAGGGCTCAATGGGCTCTGGGCTGTGCACTATTTATGGAATAAGACTACAGGTGTTAGTTTCTTCCAGATTTGTCTTGAGTCAGACACTGACCAGCACCATGTTTAGGTGGGTGAGTTGCTCAAATTAGCCCTTGGCTGCTGTGTTGTTACCTGTCTCCCCCCAATCCACTTTGAGCCGGATGCAGCCATCACGACCAGAGGCATCCATTTACACTGCCACTGGTGGTTATCACTTGAGTGGGCAGGTTGTGGGGGCACAGAGAGCATGCTGCCACACTTCACCCCATGACTATAGTCAGTTCATCTTACCCGCACAGAGTGGCGGTACGGTCACCTCTTGCCTCCGTGCCATAAGTAGGATATTGACAGTCTGTGCACTTACAGATCCATGGTAAGTAGATAGTGAAGCACTGCCATTTGCTATGTATTAACTTGTACATTTTGGGTGGTTGTAGGTGGGTTATTTGTTTTATCATGTACCAAACCTTCATATACAATAATTATAAGCAATAGACATATTAAAGTTAGAGTTAGTAAAATCACAGCTGGGTGAAGCATGAAATTAAAAACTTTCATTGCTGTTGGTGACCATCCAGAAGGGTTTCCCACCAATGGTGTTCTTCATCCTTATTTACTCTTTCCAAGACATGCTGTATCTCTTTTGTATCATGATGAACAGTGATTAGAGTTTTGTGTCCATTGTTTTGGACACATTCTAGCAGGTGACACAGGTCATCCTGTTGTAGTAGCTTCTTCACCAATGTAAGATTCATTCTCATGGGGGTGGGCAATAAATCTTGACTCAATGTATAATTAGATTGTAGCAATTGAAAATATGTAACAGGAGCCGAATAATTAAAATTGCATCCCATAATTCTAGTAAAGTTGCATACACATATTTGAATGGTTGCTTGTATCTACAGTAATGGTATCTACGAATATAAAATCACAAAGGGTTCTCATACAAATACATGCTTTTCCAATATATGCAAGTAGTTTTAGGGTTTCATTGGGATGTATTTCAAAATGTCAGACATTTTGTCAGTATCAATACAAATGTCTTGGGCTTGTTCCCATACAATGCGTGCGTGAACATCAATAATTTGCTATTTGTTTCCGTTTCATTGGGCCCATACACTATGTTCTAATGGATAGAGCATAGCTCCATTGTGATTTAATGCTAGAGCAATGATTGGGAATATCATATATACCAAAGCATTGTGTATTGTTAAGACAAAAGTTGTGGCCCTACTGCTGATGGGTTTATAAGTAAAATTGACTAAATACCACCAGGATTGGAATTCCTTTTCCAATTTAGTTGCACTATCCCAAATTACCTTTTGAATTTCAGTGGATGAGGTGCCATCTTCACCTTCTCTTACAATTGCTGCTACCATAGATTGCATCCATAGTTGAGCTTGGATACACCTAAGAGCTAGAGAAACGTTACTTTGGGCTGCATCAAGTGCATCCACAATCAACTGGTGGTCCCTTTCATTAATTCTTTCCCACTGAGGCAATATATCAGATAAGAGCCATTGGTTAGTTCCCAGTGCTAATAGAGAAGACTGCAATGGGTGTTCTAATTTGTTTAAATCACTTATTGTGCTCACTTTATAGTAACATGAACACAGCATTTCTGTTTGCCATCCTGCAGGGTGCTTTAAGAGAAAATAGAGGCTTGTTTTGGAGGGGGGAGTCTGAATAGGTAGCCGTATTAAAAAGAAGGAAAAATCCATCATGCACTAATTCTACATTTTGCAGCACTGCTATGTGTAGCTTCCCAGGCAAGTCGGCCATGAGGTTTAGTTAAAGCCAGCTCCTGTTAGGTAGGCATAACGTTTTCTGATAGTGGGGTTTTGTGCAACTCCTCTGGGGGAGGGATCCCCTTTAGGATTGCTTCTAGTAAGTTAAATGGCCCTCTAGTTTGCATAGGTTGTCTCTGATGTATTTTCTCAACTTGTTTAACTGCTTGGACCAAAGATAAAAGTCCCTTTTCCCATTCAGGGTGTTGTTCTGTTTTTTTAAATGTGGTTGAGCTAAACGATGAAGGTTTTCTCAGCCCATCAGGGCCAGTTTGGAACAGGTTACAGTAAGTAGCGTGTTAGGCAAAACCCTGTTGGTGTACTGGTCCCCGTGACTGGTATGTTTTTAATTCTTAAGTCAGAATCGACTGCCTCTTTATGTTCTAGTTTCCACTCCCAGGGTTTGCCTTTCCTTAAGGGTGAGTATAATGGATGGGAAATGACAGAAGATCGAGATACATGCTTCCTCCAGTATTGTAACACTCCCATTAATTGTTGTAACTTCAATACTCGGTGCCTATGTTTTCCAGGTGGAATCTCAATTTCTGCTTTACTCAGTGGCTGCCATGCTGCTGCCGCCGCTTCCCCCACCTTCTCAGGGGAAGTTCCCGCAGCCAGAATATCATCTATGCATCGGTACAGTTTCACATCTTGGGGGAGATTGTCTGTAGTTCAGCAAGTGCGGCATGACCCATTGTGGGTGAGCATTTATACCCCCGTGGGAGCCTGTTAAAGGTGTACTGTATTCGCTCCCAAGCGAAAGCAAACTTCTCTTTATCCTCCTCCCTTAAGGGCGCCGTAACGAACGTAGCTTTTACACCTCGCGCCGCCATCCACGGGCGCGCAGCTGCTTGCCAAGTAGCCGTTACCGGCGAGCCGGCTCCCGAAGCCCTTGCGGAACGCCACCTCCCGGCCGCTTTCCCGGGAACGCGGGGAGGGGGTTCCGGAGACAGTCTGCCGTTTTCTCCAAATCGGCTGTGACTTGAGAAGTCCCACTCCGTGCCGCGGCAGCGATGGGATATCGCGGCACGGTGGTCGCCCCGCGGCCCCGCTCTCTGCCGGGGCGGGGCCCGGTGTCCCAGCCGCGGGCGCGCACGGCACCGCTCGGCAGCGCCAGGTCCGGCCGTTCAGAACATCGAAACCTGACATATTTTCGTGGTGGTCTTTAATTGCAGCATGAGCCGCCGCCGCCATGCGCCTCCGGCCCGGCAGCCATCCCCTGACCCCCTTACACCCCCCGTCTTAACCCTTCACCGTCTGGATCATACCCCCAGCTTCTCGGCATCTTTTTTCTTTTATGTGTGTGTGTGTGAGTATTGAAATCTGCGCCCCCGTATCTATTAAAAACGTCCCTGAGGTCCAACGGGAATTAAAACTTATGAGCCATCACCACTGACCCACTGATAAGCCTCCACTTCTCGGACAGGCAGGCCCAACCCCCTTCCGGACACGACTCGGTTTTGACTGTCACGCCCTGCAATTCTTCCCTAAGGGGGAGGAAGGGGTTGTCTCCTTTCCTAGGGACAGGCACCGGAGGAGGTGAGACACGCCCCTTCCTTTCGCCGTTACCCCGTTTCTGGAATGCTTCAGTCTGACTCGAGACAACGCCCGCGGGCTGACCGGGCACGGCGGCGCCGGGACTGCCCGGGGCTAATGCATTTCTCCGCGACCTCTTCCTCCCTCCTCGGGAGGCTCTTTGCGGGTCTTTAAATTTGTTTGCCTTTGATCTAGTTTCTCTTCCCTGTTTCACAGGTCTTACTTTGTGATCTCCTCCCCGGGGCCTCAGGTTTTGTTTTTCAGCTGGTGCATCGTCCCAGCCCATTTCACGGCTGTAGTTAACAATGCCGTGCATTAATTTCGCCCATTTAGGGAGTTGTTAAGGAACATTTATTGCCTGGGTTTTTATTATACTCAGTATCTCTTTCAGTCTCATCCCATTTTGCAACTAGATGGGTTTAAGAATTACTGGGGCTCTTCTAATCGGTGGTTTTAACATTGCGAAATCTACTGTAGCAGATAGTGGGACATCATGGGGTCCCCGTTCCTGCATGGCTTGTATGGTTTTGTGACTGCTCCTCACTCTAAGTGAGCTCACTTAGAGATTTAATGAAGGTTATGGCGGGTTCATCTTGCTTCATGGTGTCTATTCCTTCAGCCCAACAAACTACTCGGCTGGTGATAGAATGGGATGTACTTGTCAGGTTGGGTCCTAAATTAAGGAAAACTCCCGGACCCCAATAGCCATTTGCTTCCTCCTCACTCAACATTATTTGGTCGCTGCCACAATGGGTCTGGCTTCATGTTCAGGAGGATTTGTGGAGAGCAAAGTATCATCTTATGGGTCGCTATGATTGGGATCACCATCCCCCAGTCTTCAGGGGATACTATTAGTTTCCTAATCTGTACGATGTTAGGGGGGCGGGGAGCCTGTATAAGCATCATTTTGATTTTTTGTCCTAACATTTGTATTTTCTCCTTTTTTTCCTGTACTTGTTTTTGTAGTTTGTTCAATTTTTAAAGACAGCAATAACTCAGTTGCCTTCCTACCATCTATTTCATTCTCTAGATCCTGCTTCTTCCTTGGTCTATTCTCCCTTTCTTGGTATGCAGCTTCTAAACAGGTACCTAGCATCTTGCAGATAACTCCTTTCACTTGTCCATCCTTTATTCACCTCTAATGCCTTCAAGTGGTGTTCCACGACTTCCCAGTTATGCTGGTTGTCATGAGCCCATTCTTCTGAGAGGCATATGCCTCCTTAAATAATCAGTGATACTACTTGCTATCCTGCCGACTTTGCCGGTTTGGTGCCGACGGAGTGACACACTTCACTCCTAAAAGAGATTTCAAAGTTAGGATTTCAAAGTTCAGCATGCTGTTAATCACCAAGAATCTGTTGTGGCAAGGATTCTCAACCTCGGGGAGTAACCTTGAGAGGTGTCCCTACTCAAAGGGAGATCCTGGCCTGCAGCTCACTGCCGTGCAGGAGATCTCAACAGGCCGCGAGCTGTGTGCTATTTATGAAGTAAGATTGACTTATAGTCATATTTACATACCGACTACAGGTGTTATTTTTCTTCCAGATTTGTCTTGAGTCAGACACTGACCAGCACTGTGGTTAGGTGGGTGCGTTGCTCAAATTAGCCCTTGGCTGCTGTGTTGTTACCTGTCTCCCCCCAATCCACTTTGAGCTGGATGCAGCCATGGTGACAAGAGGCATCCATTTACACTGCCACTGGTGGTTATCACTTGAGCGGGCAGTTTGGGGGGGGTGGGGGAGCATACTGCCACACCTATGTAGACTACATAAAATCATATGTTCGGTGACACTTGAATTTAGGATTGAAGGTACTGCACTCATCTTCTAAGGAGGACCATTAATCATTGGTTCTATTGTGTAAGCCTGATACTTTGTATACAGAATGCAGGCCTTGCTAATGACTATACCTTTGAAGAAGTGCTAAAAGACTGATAAAAAGGGAACATTCTGCCCCAAAAGGCACCAAAGGCTGGATAATTGCCTGAGAAGCATGAAGTCAACAAAAAACGGTGGAAACCGGTGGTAACTGGGGTAATGGTAAAGGCGGCAGGGGGTGATCCTGAATGCCAGCTCGGTTGGAGACCAAAAAGACTTGCCCCTCCACACTTGTAAGGAGCAGGTGTGCTAATTTAAGTAGAAAGTGAGGATACTTTAACTAACCAATAGCAGAAAAAAAATGACAATTAGTAACCAATGAACGTAAATTTAGATTTTTCTTCTAATCATGTAACAGGATAAATATGTTGAAGTTCTTTTGTGTGGTGTGCTAGCTTTGTGGAAGTATCACCGAGCACCCATCTTTGCGCAAACACGGAATAAATAAATATCTCGACTCTTTGTGTAAGACTGGCTTATTGCACATCGGTTACTGAACCTTGCTTCAGGGACAACACCTGCAGCATGTACCCTTGCCCCATGTCCTGTCCTTGTCTGCCTCTGAGAAGAGTCTGGCTTCGTTTTTTCCATAACCACCTGTCAGGCAGTGGATGACTGCTATGAGGGCCCCTCAGTTGTCTCTTCTCCAGGCTGGGGAAGCCCAGTTCCCTCAGTGTCTCTTCATATGCCCTGTGCTGCAGCCTCATCACCACCTTGATGGTCACTGCTGGACTCTCTCCAGTTTGTGTCTTCCCTGTACTCAGTAGCCCAGAACTGTATGCAATACAGCACTGAGTCTTCAACAGCACTAAGTGGTGAGGAAGGATCACCTCTCCTGGGCTGAACTTCATAATGTTGCTTCTGGCACATTCCTCTAGCCTGCTGAGGTCATACTGGGTGCCAGGCCTTCCTCCCAAAACATAGTGACCACTCCCACAGTTGACATTAGCTGTGGGCTTTTTCTTATCTTTTCTTGGGATGGGTTGAAACCTACCTTTCCACCTGACATTGTGTGCAGTGGATCAGCAAGGATCCTGAGAGCTGTCCAGGAATTCCTCCTCTCTTGGCCAGGTACCTAGGGCAAGGCATGGGAACTGCTGTTTACCTGGAAGGTGGCCTGACTGCAAAAGGTGACTCTCATAGAGTGTGGTTAGAGCTGGAGCCACTCTTACTTCTCCTTTTGAGAGGTGAAAGGATGGCCTGAGTGTGGTCAGAGATTTCCTGCACCTACATTCAGTGGCAGGCCACCTGCAGTCCTTGAGCTGGAGGTTTCACATCCTCTTTCGGACCAAGCCTACCCCACTGTTGCAGGGACAAGGACTGAATCTGGCCACAGTGAGGCCTGAGCTCTGATTTAGGTGAACAGCTGGTGAATGGAGAGTCTCCGGCTTGCCCAGTGCTCCTCACGTGTGCTTGGGCGTCCAAAGGGATCTGCAGCAGTGTGTGAAGGGCCCATTCTCAGTCTGCCCACCGGCTTCATCTCAGCCCTCTGACTTCTGGCTTGGGCATCTTGGAAGCACTGGCACCTTCCCCAGGCTGCGAGAAGCGTCTGACCTAAGACTGGTTAGGGAAGGGGGATGCTGGAAGGAGGCCAGGGAAGGTAATGCTAGCACTCAGTTGTGCAGGGAAGTTTTCTGCCATTTGCAGTGAGGAGCAGCAGCTGAGGAGCATGGGGAGATCAAGTGCAACTTGCAGATGGCCAGGCAGTTGCTGGAGTTCCCACGGAGGACAGTTTTCAGGTTCCAACCCCACAGTGTTTCCGCATGCAATTAGCACAGAGCATCTGCAGAAGCCATGCATGCATACTATGCCCTGGTGCAGGGGCACAGGGATGCGTTAAACCAATAGAGATGCAGGCACCCCTGCACAGTTTTCATGGATGTGCCCGCTATGCTTTTTATTCACATGGTTTTTGAAGTCCTAAATTACTTGTGATGTGAGGACAGCCATGCATTTATTTAGGTGCACAGAGACTCCTGAAAGCAAAACACGGCATGGTGAACTTAGGGTGTATCATCTTGGCAGGGAAGACCACGTTACAGATTTATTTCTGAAGCTGGATGTTGTAGCCCTTTGGAGTGATTTTAATGGGTGACTCATGTCAAAACTGTTTCAATGTTAGAAGTGAAATTAGAAATTACTCTGAAAGAACTGTTATTCACAGGCAAAAAATGATTCAAGACATTTGCCTTTCATTTTTAAGGACTGCAGGCAGGGGGGAACTGTGAGAAGAATAATTTCTGTGTAACTGGAGACTAATCATGAATAATGGCACTTCCTGCTGACAAATAGGACTGGGTATGTTTAACTTGCAGGCTGTGTTATATTTTCAAGTTGTAATCTTGGGCTGGGCTCTTGGACCCTTTTACAAATGAGGCAAGACCTGATAACATGAGCAGTAGGAATAAGGAAGGGACAGGGAATGGTGTTTGTGGCTTGGCAGGTGGCAGCCTTTCTTCAGGATTAGCCCCAGTCCCCGTCCCTGACTGGGGATTGTCAGCACCAGCAAGATACTCGGCGTGCTCTTCCGAAAGCAGTGATCTGGCTGCTCTGTCACCAGCATGAAACACCTTTGCCTGTGACTGAGGCTTGTCTCTGGAGTAAAGCAAATCGTCTGACAGAATGAAGAGACTCATCTGCGCCCAGGTTGCAGACTCAGAGGGCTGGGGTTTGACGTTACACACGGGCCACCACACTTTCCTGTGTGGCATGGCAGGAAGGCATCCAGGTGGCTGGGATTTCAGGCACCAGCGGCAGGAGCAAGAACTCTCTCTTTAGGCCATTCCTCCCTGACACACCGAACAAAAGCAGTTTCAGTGCCTCAAAATGTCTGAGCTGCCTGCCCTTCATTTGGGCGTGTCTCCGTGTCTGGGTGTCTCTTGCGGGATGCAGTGCAGGGGACCAGATGCTGTCCCTTTGAACGAGCAGCATCCCGCTGGAGAAGGGTGTTTTCTCCCAGGTTAAGCAGGTGCGGGACAACCACAACTCCTCTCACACATCTGTGTGGGAACCTGGGCAGGGAAAAAATTCACCAGGCTTTGTCCGCAGCTGGCAAGGGAGGGCTGGACTGACAGGAGGAACTGCCACCGGGACAGAGAGACACTCCAGCCGCCTATACTGCTGCTGGGCATGTGGGGGGGTGGCAGCATGGGATCTGGTGCCCTCTTGCTGCTCTGGGTGTAGCCTGACCATGAAGAACCTCAGAGTGGACAAGGCACACTTTGGAGACAAGCAGAATCCTCCAGTTTAAAGTGGTGTGGGTTTTTGTTTGTTTATTTGTTTGTTTAAATTAATATCTGCAATATCAGCATGCAGCTGGGTGGCTGGATGAGATCCCCAAGTATCCTGTCCCTGTCACTGAGGAGCACACATCTCACAGGGGCTGAAGTCAAAGTTTGAGAGTCTCTGAAGTACCTGCTGGGACCCTCCCCTCACTGTTTTAATAGCCAAGATCCTAAGCTGAATAAGGGGAAGCCCAGCTCCTCCTGGCAAAGAGAGAAAAGCCAACTACTTGACATTCAGAAAAAGCAAAGCCATTTCTGAGTTGTCTTCGTTGCCTGCAGAATACCCTCTAAGCCAAGACAGGAACGCCATAGCTGCCAAGGTGGGTCAGCTTGCACCCCATGTCTCCTAACAAAGACAGATTTAGCAGGATTTTCTTCTATTTGTTGCAACATGAGAAGCTGTAGGTATTGCTTAGTGATTTAATTTCAGTTGTGTACCACAGACCATGTTTTCCACTTCACTGAGTAACTTAGTAAAGCACCTTCAGCCACTGCTGTTTATGACTAACTTGCCTCACCAGAATGGTTTTGGACCCCCAGCAGTGCTGGTGGTGGAGCCTTTGGGAGCCTCCCCCATTCAGACCCATGAGTGTGCTCAGAGAGAGCTCAGCTCAGAGGTGGCAGGGGCTGGAGATGGCCCTCAGGTAGTGCAGGTGAAACCTGGGGCAGCTCCCTGTGCACCTCGGGCAGTGTGGTGTGTGCACACCTCCTCATGCTCTCACCTGTCTGTGCACAGAATGGCTGGGGGACAGGGTCGTACAGGACCCAGCAGCACAGGAGCCAGCAGGGCCCTCTGAAGGACTCTAACCATGGCACCAGCAGGTCTCTCCTCAGCAGAAGGTCAGGACAGCTGTGGCTTTGTGCAGCAGTGTCTAGGAAACCCCCCCAGGATGGAGACCTTGTCCCTTCCTGGTGTCCTGTTCCCTTGCCCATCCAAGTTGTGGTAGCTTGCGTGGCGGATTCCTGTGCTCGTAAGGGTGGCAATGAACATACCCGCAGTACTTGTCTGTGCTGGGCGTATCTGCGGAGGCACACCATGCTGGTGGGTCTGATGTTTGTACTACAAGGAAAGAAGACCTACTTGAGACCTTCAGTATTTCCCAGCTTGGCTGTATAAGCCCTTGAAGCTGTCCTTGCTGTGAGCAGGAGTTTGGAGCTGTGCACCTCCAGAGGTCCCTCCCAACCCGAATTTTCCCATTATTCTGCTGTTGTCGCAGATTTGCTTGGCTTTTGTTCTCATTCTTCTAAACAAGAATTTGTTGAGAACAAATTTACCATAGCTCAAGCACTGTTGTGGTGAGAAGGCTGTACAGAGCCTTCTTCCTTTAACTACCACCCCAGGAGAGTTTTCTCGTGGCTTGTATTGAAATGGCAGATTGCCATCCCATGTCAGACCCTTGACTGCCTTGGGCCTTTTGGGCTTGTTGGCCAGGCACAGCAACCACACCAACACAGAGGCCATGGACTCAGCAGAGGATCCAAGAATGGTCCCAGTGACTTGTTGCTGGCATTCAGTGAAGAGTTTTGTTCCTCTGCAGTGATACATGTGTAAAAGTGAGCCTCTCCTCCCTCCCAGCCCACGTGGCCATGGGGAGTGTGGAGAGTTGGGCTCAGACTGTCTCCATCCTGACATTCCTCTCATGAATGGCACCATGATGGAGTACCCCACACTCCAAAACTCTGCCCCAGGAATTGGCAAGACCTCTCCACAACCGAGGTGCATGGCTATTTTCTGAAGGCAGTGTTGCCCTCTCATTCACAAGCCTGAACCAAGAAAACTGTTACAACAAATATCTGTGGTGGCTGTGCTTCTCTGTGACAGGAGTATGACTTCTTTCAAGGCACATTTCAGCTTCAGGCATCAGTTTGCTGTGCTTTTACGGGAGCCTTTATGAATGCGACAAAAAGACCTGGGTAAGAAACCATCCCTCATCTGGAGAAACTCTGTGAACACCTTTGTGGGGTAAAAATGAAAACAAAACAAACCTACCTAGGATACATGCAGTGATGACATTGCTGAGTTACAGGCTGGCTTCAGGGTGTGTGATAGCAAATGTTGGAAAATTATTATGGTAACCATTTCACAAATAATTAACCTCATTGCTTTTCAGTTGCTTACATAAATTGTCATCACGTCTCAGGACAAACCCTGCTATTCAAAGTTTGACTAGTCAGGGTAATGATTGTAAGTATCACAAGGGTTCTACAGGTAACACCCCGAAGAAAACTCTGTCTCCCATTGTTTTCCTCTTTTGTAGATTGGATATTTCTATTTTTACTGCTTTTAATAAAAGTCTTCCTTTGTCAGAGAACATCAAAACCCAGGAGAAGTGCAGCAACACATGTCTGCAGACAAAAGATTAAGTCCTAGAAAACTGGAATTTTATACACACACACACACACACACACACATATATATGTACATGTATGCTTACATACTTCTGGGTTTTTTTAGTGCTAGAAATAATCATTATGAGGGAGTGACTGACATGGTGAAAGGCAGAACCTCAGTCCAGAGAGACCTCTCTAAATGGGAGGACTGGACCACCAGGATGCTCACAAAACCCAGCAAGTAGAAGTGCCAGTGGTACCTGGTGCACTGGGTTGAGGGAGGGATAACCCTGAGCATTGGTCCAGGCTGGGAAGTAACTGGTGGAGCTGCTGGATAGGACTTGGTGGTAATTGTGAACATGAGCTTGAACATCAGCCAGAAGTAATTCTCACTGTGAATAATGCAAACTGCTTACTGGGCTGTATGAGAAGGACCGTGGCCAGCCCAGCAGAGGGGTGTTGGAGACTCTTGTGTTTCTGTGAGTCCAAAAAGCTCTTCAAGATGATACATTGTGGTAAGGAGAAATGGGTGATGATGCTGACAAAGTGCAAGAAAAATTCCTTCACAACCCTCCACAGACCTGCCCAGGTTGCAGGTTGTCAGACCGGCGGAAAGCCAGGAGTGTCGGCAGGGAGACTGTAGTGAGCAGGCATGCTGGCACAAGACGGCAGGCAAGATGTTTCGCTGTGTTCTAGGCACTGGAATGAACACTACACTATACAGCTTGCTGGCATGGCCTAAATAACTCATTGCCTGGATGGGGCAGCCATGAGAGCCATGCCGGGGTGCAGAGTGCCAGCAGCACTGCCCATTCTGCTTCCTCCTGGGGCCATTGCTCCTGGCACGGTGGCTCTTGTGACACAGCCTGTTCCTTTTTCAATCTAAATGGGAGGGTTTTTGGCACTGTCTGCTGTCCTTCAGCTTGTTCTTGTGTTTTGCTTCTGCTAGGCGTTGTTTTCTCTGGAGGCCTGGGATACTTGGCCACACCATGCTTCTAGTGTTGCTCTTGTTAGTATCACCGTGGTTTCTGCTGTGTGGGTTTCTGACTATTGTACAGTCTGGTGTTAGTGGAGCAGGGGTTGCTGAAATGCTGGAGCAGTCTCCACCCTGAGCTATTGGTGCAACATCAGCCCACAGAGTTAAACATTAGCATAAGTTACTTATTTCCCCTAAAGGAGGATCTTTATAGCTCTGCCCTTATTTTGTATTGTAGTCCCAGCAATACTGTAACTCTGACAGCAGGGGTTAGAAATTTGATTTGTTAAGACATTGCAATGTCATTATGTCTGGTGCTTTTTCAGAGTTTCCTGGATGTTACTTGAAACAGGATAATCACTTACTCATGTGCAACCAACGACCACATGGAAGCCACTCACAAAATAAGCTGCAGCCTTTGCTAACAAAGGAACTCCTTTCTGTTTTATTTTTCCAACCCAAGTTCCCAAAACAAAGTCATTAAATTTCTCCCTTTGTTCTGGCTTTTGTGTTTGTTCTCACTTACAAGCAACCCCAGTGGGGGGATGGAAGATATGGGACTTTGGTCTTAGAATAAGGACCTTGGTCTGAAGTTTTTCCTGTAGGTAATTATTTCTAGTCCAGAAATGTCAAAATGGGGAAGATTTTTCTTCTTTGGACTCATTTAGTGCATTCACATTACCATAGATGGAATACTTTGGAGAAGATGTAAGAGAAGGATTTCAGTTTAATCAGGTCCAGGCACAAATTTTGGACAAACAGCTAATACAGCAGAGCATCAGCAACATCTGTCTCCTCTCTACACTTAGATCCAAGAGGACTCAAGAGCTATCCAGGCATTTTTATAACAGAAAGACTTGCTTATTCAAGAACCATCTCCCCTTCTCTGCTCTGCAGTTTTCCTCTTGTTCTCCCAAATGCAAATCAGTAACCTTTGTGAACACCAGGTCTGAAAAACATTTCTGTGTTTAAATGTGATCACAGATGGGTTTTGTTTTGGGCATGTCAGTCAACCAGGAATGCGTAATCAACATGAGTGATGAATTACATTCAGCACCTCCATCTGCTCAGGCATCCCTGGGAGCCCAGAGTTGGACTGGGTCGGGATCCCTGGGATTGAGAGCCCGAAGCAGGGGTAGGCTGGGGACCGGTCAGTTTGCCAGCTGGGAATGAAGTTGTGGTGAGCTGGGGTAGAGTGGTTGGCACATGGGCACAGCTCCAGCGAAGGACATGTGGCAGGAAGAAATGCTGGTGCAGGGAGACATTATGTGGTGACTGAACGGGTCTGGAGAATGGGTGGAGGAAGCTACGTGCTGTCTGACTGCATGGAGAAGCTGCAAGGAAATCCAGTTCCCGAGTCTGTGGTGGGGCTGGAGCCGAAACAGAAAAAAAAGAACTTCTTGACGCTCAGACCTGCTTCATTTGCCCCCCTGCTCAGCCTAGCTGCTGCGGGGCTGGCAGGAGAGAGGGCAGCGGGGATGGGGCTTTCTCACTGCCATTCACAGGCAGCAGCGCCAGGCTGAATCTCTCCCTGCGGTCTCAGCTGCCGGCGGTGGGTTGGAGCTGTGCCTCCCAGGCCATAGTTCAGCCCACAGCTGACTTTTTCCGGGGCTGGCAGAAGTTGGTTTGCAGAAGGGAGAATGACGGCATTTCAGTCGTGATGACTGCAGTTTCCATGGCAACCCGCAGGCGTGAATCAGCATCTCCCTGCTGCGGTGGCCGGGAGCGCACAGAGCTTCCTGTTCCCATCTTCGCTCCAGGCATGGCACTCGAAAAGGCGATGCTGGGGCAGGGGAGAGGAGTGTGTATAACATCTGAGCTAACCTGAGAGCAGGAAGTACGTCATAGGGGATCAAAGCAGTTTTTCTGCCAGCTAAATGTGGGGATCTCTTTTGCAGAACGGGGATTGCCCATGCCCATCTGAAGGATGCATGCTCTGCTTAGCGTGAAGCTCCTCTCAGCTTCCTCCAAGCATATCTGCTTGTGCTTTTGCCATGTGCTGGCTGGGGCTGTGCAAGTGTGCAAAATGCTGTGTCCAGATACACACTGGCTCAGACCAGTTGTTCCAAGATCAACAAGAGAGCTGAAGCGTGGTCCTTCCCTAGGCACAGAGATAACTGTTTTTGCAGCTCCAGCTTGAGAGCAGGAGCTACCAGTGTGAAGGACTAGCAAGCACCACTGTGTGCTCTGTACATATCCCACTGCAGCTGAGGCCCTGCATGGAGCTGGGAGCTGCAAATTACTGTTAGCAGCAGCAATGCTAACTCTATCTTTTGCATCTGTGGGAGTCAAAGGGCATAGAAGCTCCCAGGCAGTTCACCATGCAGCCCTGGCCTGTGAGCATCTGCTTATAACAAAGGAACAGGAGGGTCAGGAGAAAGTGGGGCTGGAAGGACAGGACTTCACCCAGCATGTAGCCACCCACGCTGGACCTCCCTGCCCAGGCTATGCATCCACTGAGTATGCTCAGCAGTCACTGTGCAAGGTTTGGGTGCCAGAAGAGATTTGATTCATGCAAGGACGTGCAAGGAGCCAAAGTCAAGCCAATAAAGAATGATAGGCTATTCTCCCTTCCTGGGCCAGGAAAAGGCATAAGTCATTCACTAGTCATCTGGGCGCCATCGACCTTTCTGGAATTCAAGGTAGTCATCAGTCTTACATGTGCAGCAAAATATGTTCTCTTCTGATGGGGGGGGGGGGGGGGGGGGGGGGCTGGCTGAAGTATTCGGTCCCCACCCAGAGACTGTGTGAACATATTCAAATTACCAGTTCATTGTCTCCACCTGGGCAAGCAGGTCCGGGTGACAAATGGCACTGTGAGGATGAGGGGAAGTCCCCCAGTGTTTCTTTAAGTGCTCTGTTTTGAGACCAGTAAGTGCTGTGTAAATACTGGTGTGCTGGGAGCAAGCTGTGCTTGAAACATGAAACTCCTCTGAGAAAGGTCATGTGCTTCCTCTGGGTGCATCGCAGGATTGCTAGCAGGAACCAGCCCAAACGAAGCACAAGGTGGAAAAACCTGTCCCATGTCCATCCCCCAAGACATTGCTGCCCCCCACCTGCTGCCACCCTTCTTGGGCCTGTGGTCCCTGTCCCTCTCTGCTATGAACGCATTGGCACCTCGCTTCCAAGGGACCATTGCCCCTCAGCCTGCTGGTTTCACACTTCCCCATGCCCGAAGTTGTGGCCAAACTGCCTTGAACTCCTGTAAACTGTGAGCAGCCTCCTGACCCTGTCTGCCACAGAGGACATCTGTCCCAAACAACATCAGAGCCTGCCCTTGGGGCCAGAACAGCCGGAGCTCCTCTCCCCAGTACAGCCACTGCTCCAGGCACTCATCAGCTGTCTCTCAATATGTATGTAAATCTCTGTTTGCAGTGAAGCAAGGCTAATTTAATTCCTGGAGATTGCCCAAAAAATGTTGCAACTCAGGCTTTCTCTGCCATAGGATTTTGGTGTTGTGCAGGGTGTTGTTTCTCTTCTATGCATTGACCCACAGGACTGACCCTCCTGTGTGGGGGTTTGACTCTCCAGAACTACCTAGGTTTGCCTGGAGTCATGAAAATGGCAGCTCCCCAGCCCAGCAGCCTTATTCTCTGTCCTGTGGTCCAGTGCAAGATGTCTGCTGCCTTTTTACATACTAGGACCCTGCAGAAGTGCATACGTGAACAGAGACATACATGATCCTTGGAGTGATGTTTTTGCGAGGTGTGGTAGATCCAGCGTAAGTTACACACAGATGTTACTCCAGACACAGTGTGGACCCACTGCACAATGCAGTATTTGGGCAGGTGAGAGTGTGGGTTTTCAGCTTCTGATCCACCCCCGTGCTGCCCAGCTTTTGGGGCATCCTGCAGGTTGTTTCCCTTCTCTTGCTCGCTCAATGGGGTCAGTCTGCAGTTCAGAGAACTTGTCCTCTTACTTTAAGAACCTTTCTGGCAGATGAAGTGCCTCTGTGGCTGAAGAAAAAGCCCACAGCCCGCTGAAAAGATCACAGCTTTGTAGCACGCAGATTTTGGGGATCCCAGTAGCAATGCCTCCAGGCTGTCTGGCATGTAGACATCTGCATATGCATAGTGACAGAGCTGGATTCCCTCCTTCAGCCTGCCCAGGGTTTCAGAGTTGGGGAGGTGTTTTGTATCTGCCATGCCATGGCTCTGTCCTATGCATGAGCACACTGAAGTGCCTTCTGCTTCCCAGAAGTGTGGCAGATGAGTGCCTGATCTGTGACACTGATCTACTCTCTAGTCAGGCAAGATATTGCTGGCATCAGGCTGAGGTTAACAGCACAGCTGCTCAGTTTGGTGCCGACAACCCTTTCCTCTGTCGAGTCCTGTTTGGGTTAGGATGTTCTCCATGTACTTGATTTGCAACTGTCTCTTGAGGGGGCCAGGATGCCAAGCAGCTGTCCAGGGGTGAAAAGCGTACAGCTGTGCCACAACCCCTTTCCCTCCCTTAATTCTTGACTTTCCAGGTTGCGGTTTTCAGCCCAAAGACTAGTCTCCCTCTCAGCGTGCTCAAACACAGGCCAGGAGCCCCTTCATCACTAGCTGTCCTCCGAAACACCTGTGTTCACACTCATCTGTGATTGCATGGCTTCCCTCATCCAGCACAGCTATGAATGTCTTAGTGTGTGACAACATGAAATAGAGTATGGTGGCCACCAGAGAAAGCAAAACATGCCAAAGGACTTGGCAGCACTGCTACCTGATCCCTTCTGTTAAGCTGCAGTCCTGCCATAGGAAGCACTTTCTCCTTCAACTTGCACAGTCTGAAGCCAGGTCAGGGGTTGGGATTTGGGGCAGCAAGGGTGGAAGGAGTGGGCTGCTCTGTTGGCCACCACTGCTGTGGAGCAAAGTGCTGAACCACAGAGGGACCATAAATGGTAGAACATAAGCCACAAGCTTAGCAGCTGTGTGACTGGGGCAGTGCTTCCCCCAGCCGCCTCGGGGGGTGCCATATGAATCAACATGGGCAGCCTGTCACACAGGACCAGGGCAAGTGCAACCTTTGGCCCCATCCAGCTCCTTCATCCTCCCAAATTTCCAGCCTAAAACTGTTCAGGAGAGGAATTTCCAAAACAAATATCGCTATTCAAGGAATGCAGCAGGAGGAGGAAATGACAACAGAGCTAAGAAGTCGGTCAACTTGACAACTGCACCAAGCATACTCCTCTGGCTCCGGCTGGTTTAGGATGGGACTGCAGCCCACCTCCCCCTGCCCCGGGTGGCAGGTGCTACATTAACATCAGCTCTGCTGGTGAGGGCTGGGGAGGCAGCTCTGGGGCAGAGGCAGGGAAAGAAGAAATACACTGTAGGGGTCGAGGCGGTAGGGCAGCACCTATCCCTGCTCCTCTCTGTGTATGAGCCACCCCAGCTCCTCTCCCCGGCAGCCATCTGCCATGCTTCCCTCTGGCTTTGTGGTCACTAAAAGTACACGTGGGTTTCAGGCGTTTCCTCAGAGAGCTGTGCAGCTGTCCTGCCCTGTCCTCCCAGCAGGATTTTCGGGGGCTTATCTGCTTTTCTCCCTGTCTTGGGCTGTATTGCACTCAGCTGCCAAGATTCCCCCATCCTCGCCACAGTTCCCCTCAGGGACCAGCTCTGTTTAATGTCTCTCTGGCCACGTGGCACTCCTCTGGCAGACTGCTGAAGGCCTTGTATAAATGTTCTGCTGGAAAACATCCCAGGTCCAGGGTCTAGTCCCCTCCTCCCAGGGACAGAGAAAAAGCTACATTGCTCTTGGCTTGGAGTTCAGGAAGAACTGGTTTGCTAAAACCAGATGTCTGCATCCACTGTTGCTGACTCCATGCTGGAGCTTTCGCACCTGACACTTGCGAAGAGGCTGTTCTCCTGCTGACAGGCAGTAAGGGATTTGGCAGAGCCAAGGCCACTCTCCCAGGACTGTGAACATCTGTGGCCTGGCAAATCAATGGTGAGAGAAAATAGGCTCCTTGGCTGGACAACCAGCAGAAGGAAAGATGTACAGACAGTGCTTGGGCAGGTGGATGCAGGACATTTACCTGGCTGTCCCTGACACGCTCAAGTCACGGGGCTCATGCTGTGCACCCAGAAATGAAGGGGATGCCCCTAGTGTTGAGATCTGTCAAGAGCTTGTGCACACAAGATTAGGAATTAAAAATTTCAGCCCTTCAGTGTGAAATCATCTACCCAAAGGAATAGCTTCAGATGTGCAGGCTGATCCTAGGTTGCAGGTGTGCTCAACTTTGCTTGTCCACCCTGTGCCATTCAAGCATACTGGACACAGTCATTTTAACTCAGTCATGCCAAACTTGCTGAGCACTTTCATCTCTGAGAAGTTGTGAGGATGTGACACAGAAAATGCAGCTAACCAGGAAAGGGGATATTCTTCCTGATCCCTGCATGTAACCAGCTCTGCAGCCTGAGCCCTGATTTAGAGTCTGTCACAACGCAGAGCTGCAGGAGTTACCTGCTGAATTGTCGATGCCTCCTCCCTGGAGACACACCCAGTGTCAGGGAAAAAAAAGGAGCAAAGCAGAGACCCTATTGATGGAAAGACTGAAAGCCAGGGGGGGCTATCAGAGTCTTCCCTTTTGCTGCACTGTACCTCTGAACAAGGCTCAGAGATGCTCTCTCCCTCCCAGATGTGCAGCACAAGGTAATCTTTCTGCTGTAGCACTCGTTTCTCATTTCTGCAGCCACTTTGAATATGCATATTTCCTTGTTCCTCTGGAAATACAGACAGCAGCTGAGTGCTTTTCCTACCAGGCCTGTGCACAGAAGCAAGATCCCTCTGTTTCTAATGCCATTATCCACTTGCTTACAGCTGGAGGTTGCATTATCCCTGTTAACTGCAGCACAAAGAGCTCACGGTGATACCCACAGATACTTCCATCTCACTGCAACACTGCTTTCCAAGACAGATGTCACATCTGGCATTACTGGCCTCCAGTTGCATTTCTGTAATTTATTTATTAAAGTTAATTTCACCAGACTGTAATGATTTATTTAAATCCAGAGCCTTCTGTAACAGAGAGCCATATTTGCTATGCCACCATGTTCCTGCCATCTGCAAACTTCGTAAAGGTTTTGTAACAGCTACCTTTTGAAAGGTCACCGAACCACTTTTTAAGCTGTCTCTTTTGCATAAGGCATGGATCTTACCAAAGCATCAGGTGATACTAAGTCAAAAATGCTTTGAGGAAATCTGATTATGTAACAGAAACACCATTCCCTTTATTGGCTTGAAGCAACAAACCTGTGCTGGTTTTTTTGAAAGAAGAAAAACAGAAGAAAACAAGTTTGTTTGACAATGCTGTGCCTCAAGGCTGACTTTAATAGCAGTTTTCAGCCTCTTTGTTGATCCTGAGCGCCAAACTGACTTTGAGTAAGTGGCCAGCTGTTCCCTTGCCCTTGCTTCTTTTATCTTCATGGAAATACTGTGCCGGTTTTCTTTCTCTACAAGGGACTGCAATGAAAACTTTGACTGGTGTGGATGGAGAGTGCGTGGGTAGGTAGCACCTGCAGGAACAAGTGGCAGGGGTGGCCACAGGGTGGGCAGCCATGAATGGCACCTGCATTAACTGATTACAGGGGTCCTACTGCTTTCCAGACCACCCCAAAATCAGGGATGGTCTCAAATATGCAACAGCCTAAAGCAGGCTATACTGAAGCCATTAAAAATAGTTTTTGGAAGACAGGGAAGAGGGTAGGAGACATAAAGCATTCTGAGAAGGAGGCAAAGAGCAAGAATGAGTCTTAATGGTTCCTCAGAGAGGAGCAGGATGGAGAGACAGGAGACCACAATCACCATCAGCTCCTAATGGGTACAAAAAGGCAAGACTCAAATCGGCACACAATTCCTTAACAATCCAGAAGACATGGTAAAACCTCAGTAGCGAGTGTCCCTTTTACTCTGCATTGCTGTTAAGTGTTCCTGGACAGACTGCTTGCATTTTGGTGCCAGCATCCTGGACAGACCACTCAGATGCTCTGATGTTGGACATCCTTGTGAGTAAGGGGATGTGAGGGGTGGCAGTGAGGAAACAAGCTTAGTTTCAAAACAAATCTTCTCCCTTCCCATAGGGTCCCACAGTGAGCTTTGCTGCATTGTTACAAGATAAGCTTTTGCCAGCATTTTTGTAGTGTTCTGAGACTTATGGTTTGCTTTTCTATCATCTGCTGCTGTTGCCCAGGACTCCACCAGGGACAACTGTGCCACTGCTGGTAACAGCCCCAGTCCTTACCCTAAATCAGTGAATGCTCACTGCACCAGGACCCTGTCCTGGCCTGTCATACTTGTTGACAGCTTGTCATGAGTGCCTGGTGTGTGAACTGGCCCACAGTACCAGGTGTCTCTTGTTATTAATGTGTGATGTAAGTGTGATAGCAGTAGAGGCCCTGAAAGTTTTGGAACAGCTCAAAAGCAGAGGCTCCAGGACTATAAATAACTTGCTGGAGGTCGATTAGGTGTGCAGCCTCAAAAGCTGGGAAAAGCCTGTGTTAAGTGTACAAAAGAAAAGCAGCAGCAGCTGAGCAATGAGAAACACATTTGAACAACAGGGTCAGGCACCTGCTGAGGCATGGGAAAGCAACACCCGCTGGCACCATGCAGGGAAGGGGGTGGACGACGAGGGCTAAGAGCTGTCTAGAAACTCATACACCTTGAAGAAGTGCCAGGTTGCTGAATGTGGTGTGTTTCTGGGGGCTTCTGTCCCCAGAATCACTGCTGCAGGATGACTGTGGGGCGGTGAGTGCCCCTGCTCCATGCAGCCCTGCTCTCCTGGGGACAACACACAGCCACAGAGCAGCTGAGGTTGGAAGGGATCTCTGCAGATCATCTGGTCCAACCCCTCCGCTCAAGCAAGGCCACCTAGAGCCAGTTGCCCAGGACCACGTCCAGATGGCATTTGAAAATCTCCAAGGATGGAGATTCTTACCATCTGCCTGGTTGCAAACCCTGACCAAACCCTTTTGAGCTGCCAGTGTCACTCAGGTTGGTGCATGGTGCTATGAGTGTGTCTGAACATGGGTTTTTGTTCACATTTCTCCTATCTAATACTCCAGTCCTCAGTGAAGCTTTATCATCAACTCGACGTGTTTAATCACAGTTTTGGGCAGCATTATAATCTAGCCCCTGTGGGACAGAGCAGTCTTTAGCAAAGTGCTTCAAAAGCAGGCCAGTGGCAGTGGCAGTGTTTTAGACATGCTGATGTTCGAACAAACTAATTTTGCAGGGGGCAAACTCCCAGGCAGAGTGCTGCATCAGCTGGTTACAGTGGCAGTTGCCACCACTGCCACAGACGTTCAGCTGCCTTTTACATGTTAAGGGTTTGTACCCTTACTGATTTCACACCAGAAATTCTCATTTCAGTGAGATCACAGCTTTGAGGGCTGCTATGTGGACCTCCCTGAGTAATCCCAATTTCCACTCGTGTTCCCTATGTTATCTGGGCAATCTGTGTTACATCAACACAGGCATGCTGGGATGTTGTTTCTATAGGATTCCTGGTGAGAAGTACCACAATGTTCATGCAAGTTAGAGGTCACCAATCCACAGTCAATTCCTGTCTCATCAACTGTGTTTTCTGAGGGAATGATGGTCTTTTAGAATGATTTAGGCAGGGAAGTATCTCTGGAGAGTTCTTGCTCAATCCCTTTGCTCAAAGCCAGGGTAAATCTGAGTTAGGTCACTTTGGGTTTTGTCCAGGTGAGGTGGAAGCTGTAGTCTTCCCCTTCCAGAGATGCTCAACCCATCCCTTCAGCTTTGTGCTCCGTACTAAGACTCCTGCTTAGACCAAACTTTGGAAGACTGCCCAGACCTGGAAAATATGTGGTGCAACTTTTAGCAGCTGGGTGAAAAAGTGAGTTGTACAGACACAGGCAGGAAGTCAGTGTTTTCTACCTGAACTGGGCAAAACTGAGACATTCTGAGAGCGCAACTGTATCCGTGGATTTGTTTCACCTCCACAGCCCATCTCACCAGTGCTGTTGATGTCCTCACACAGCCTTTGCACTTCCTTGTCTCCAGCATGTCCCCAGGTGTTGATGCTTAGAGAGTGGATGCATGAACTGCACGCAGACCCCAGTGCCTGGGCTGAGCTTAGCACAGCCTCCTCTGTCAGAACACATCTGCCTGGGTTGTACTGTAGTCAGAAAGTCAAAGAAACGGGACAAACAACTGAAAAATAATCTCTTTTCCCTTCAGAGCTGATTTTCTCCAGTGCTGGTCTCTTCTCCGGCACATCATGCTCTTCACTGGGCCCACGTATCTGAGAGTATTTTTGGAACTGGGGAGGACAATAGTTATGTCTCCTTCCAGACTGATGGAGCACATCCTGCCCCTGAGAGCCCAGACCTCCTTCATCAGCACTGTTTTTCCCCGTGAGGACTCATCAGTGCATTTCCCTTAGAGTGGCCACTAAATCCCATGGGAAAGAGATATGGTGATGATGACTTTTTGTTTTGTTTTGTTTCAAATGAGATTTTTTTTTTGTTCCAGATCATGGTTTGCTAAGAGAAAATTGGGGCAATTGATAGGTGGGGTGCTGCTACAGGGACGACTTTTCAGCCTGTCTCTGTTTCATATGGGAGTCTGCATTTTTGACCAAGCTGTTTCTCTCTCTCCCTCTCAAGAGAAAGCTGAAGGGTGTAAAAAAACCCCAGTCAGTGAGCTCATATTGCAATGTATGTCATACATGCCAGCACCTCCACAGACACCTGGAAGAAATTCTCCCAGACATGGGCTCAGCATCCCTTTGCCAGCTCTGGATGAGTTGGACCCAGCTGTGGAAAGCTTTCACAGCTCCTCCCTTTCTCTCTTGCAACCGGGCAGACACTCACAGTGTTAAATACCATGCCAAGTTTCGGCTTTTGAAACACAGTGTAAAGCGGGTTTGGAAAGCACAGGCAACCATTTGGCTGCATGCTCTTTCCCTGGCAGTGCCCTGCATGCTTCTCTGGGCTTGCTGGCATCATCCATGGCTCTAGCAAGACTGGCCACTGAAGCAGCAGTGTCCTTTTGCAGAGGGACTGTGCTCTCCTGCTGCTCCACTGGCTCTGGCTTGGTGCTCCTGAGGGTCTGCTTTGTTGCTGTATTGGTCACACAGCTGGGGAGCCACTGACTAACCCTTGAAACCTCCCAAAGATGGAGATCTCCCACCACCCCAGTATGCTGTCCCAGGGCTCCACAACCCTCCTGGGGAAGGGGTTTCTCACAGCGTCCACCCTGAATCTCCCAGGCCTTCCCTTCTGAAGGAAGACAGGAAATTTCAGTAGAAGTCCTGCTTTACTAAAAAGGGGAGCTTCTTGTACTAAAATTAAAAAAAAAAAAAAAGCATGTAAGAATGGGAAATAAAATAGACAGCAAAAAATGCTGTAAACATTGCTTGCTTGGATACTTAGAGGTGGTATCAGGCAGGTCCAAGACCACCTATAGCTCAGACTAGTGAGGATCATCAAAGGTAGTACAATGGGACTCTACAGGCATGCTAGAAGTTGGGGAAAATGCATGTCCACTGAGGGATGAGGGAGACAGCATGGACAGTACTAGACAACATGGAAAAGACTACAATGATCAATGGATTTTTGTAGCATCTTCACAGTCAAAGCCTGCTCCCAGATCTCTGCATTCATCAGAATGGTTTGGGAAGGAGATGGGAGGGCTGAGCTTGGGGTTTAAGGACTACTTAGAGAGACTGGACATACTGGTATCACTGGAATGGATGGCACTCACTTATAAGAGCTAACAGTGCTGGTTGGTGTGAATGAAGCTGCTGTCAATCACAGTGGAATATCATGGCAACTGGGAAAGGGCTGATAGAAACAACTAATATTGCTCCCACCTCTAAGAAGGGCACAGAGAAGGATTTGGGAAACAGCAGTCAGTAAGCAGTACCTCCATTCTTGGAAAAATAATGGAGCAACACTTCTTGGACATAATTTTCAAGCATGTGAAGAGCAGGAAGGTAACCAGGAAGAAGCCACAGGTCCAGGCTTTGGACTTGACCCCAGTCCCTTGTTTTCCCCTCTCAGCTCTTCACTGCAAGATCTAGTGCAGGCTTGAGAATTCCATCACCTCTGACTATGCAGAGATCTTGTCTCTGTGCACTCATCTGCATTGCTGCTAGTAACATTGAGAGCAGTGGATGGAAAAGGAAAACAGGCTCCAGAAGCAGGGCTGCTGCCTTGGGTAGACAGAAAACAGAAATCTCTCACGGGTGCATCGTCCTTGAGTGCATAGACATCCTGCAAACGGGACGTAGGCAGATAAGAACAGATCCAGTGTCAGCACTGCTGTGCTAAGACACAGAGCAAGAGCAAAGGGCAAGTACACCCACTTCAGACTCCTTCCAGGGGGGTGAAAGGGGCCAGCAAACTCCAGCTTAGTCTCTTTCTTCCTTCTAACAACAGCCACTTTTTTGTTGGTTTTTTCCCATGGGCTGGAGAACAGGAAGGTGTAGCAGTGTAAACATGTGGGATAAATGTTAGAGACCTCTGATCACCCTTCCTGGTTGTTGGCAGGCAGGTGGAACTGGAGGTGGGAAAGGAAGCTCTGCTAGAGCATGTATGGTCTCACAGGGAAAGGGTCAAGGGACCCTTTACAAGCCATATGCTGACCTAGGCTAGGGAAGCCTTGGCAACCAGTAGGGAGAAGGGTGAAATCCTACAGACACTTCTCAGCTTCTGCTTCCAGCAAGGGGCAAAATTTCCACACAGGGCTTCTTCCAGCTACTGAACTGTGTGACTCCTGCCCATTCCTCACCCACCCAAGCAGAAGAGGGGAGGAACAGCTCAGTACTCTGAGGACAGAAGTAGGATAAAGTAGAATGTCCCTCTCAGACCATTTTCCTGCCTGTAGATACCAAACTTCAAACCATGAGAAAAAAACCACCCACAATTCCTGTGCAACACCTTTCAGGATCCAAAAGCCAGTGAAAGGTGCCGCAGCGACCACCTACCGTCCCCCACCGCATCCCCATCCAAGTCCTCTGCTACACCCTGGTCTGCTGGCAACTTCCATACAATGATGCTCCTGCACTGTCCCCACTGCCCTGGTAGCCAGCCCTGGAGGGATGAAACAGGCAGAGGCCAGTGCCCTCTTTCAGAACCCTCTGTCAGTATGGTCTTCAGAGCATGCCTTCAAGCAACTGTAGGGGTTTGGGGATGTCCTACTCCCTGTGCCAGCCCGGGCCCCAGAGGCTGATAGCTGGTCCCAGCTGGGAACAAGCCCACCTCTCCCTGCTGAGGGGCGACCTCACACCCGCTGCCTAGCCTTAGACACAGTCTTACAGCCAGAAAGCCAGTTTCCTCCATGGAAACAGTTTTCATGAGAAAGTGCCAAGGAACACAGGCAAACGTTTGCATCAGTTTCCCAGGAATGACTTCTCCATTTCCACACTCTAGCCAAACCCACAAGCACCCAGGGAGCAAGCAGCTGACAGCCTGGATGAGGGCTTGTATCCCCTGCCTGGTTTCAGGAGGGGTTTGCATGCTGTTCCCCTACCCACACAGACAAATGAACCACCCTATGGTTTTCTGGTGTCATCTGGGGACTCTTGGATCTGCTTCTCTAACACCAGTAAAAATTTGGCAGTGCAGACAGAGAGGGGAAAGCTGGAGAAAGTTAAGGCAAGGAGGCCAAGGCATGGCCCAGTCTACCCCATCAGCCAGAAACCCACCCAGCCAGATGGGTAATTCAGATTAATGCTGCCAGACATAACTGAAAATACTTTATTTGACATCAATAGTAAAGTAGGAACATCGGATTATACATCCCTTGATATATAAATGATAAAAATGCAAAAGCAAAACCATCTACAGGAAACCCATAAGCAGTCCAGTATACAAGTAACATCCCAGGGAAAAGCTGCATGCCAGGACCCTCCCTCATCCTAACAAGCAACAGTAATCCCAAAGAAACCAAGCACTAGCGTTTCCTTTGCAGCTATTTGTTCTGGGTTTCAACTGTTACACATGGTATCACTTTGAGTGTTGCTACCACTACGGGAGAAGAAAAAAACACCACCCACCACAGGTCATGGCCAGAATCCATTTCTGTGCAACATGAGCATTTGTAGAAAAGCACCCCGAAAATCCCAGGGAGAGAAATTTCATGACCAGGTTGAGTCAAGAGCATTTTTGTGAGTTTGAGCAATACAGTTTACACAGGGACAATGAGATCTGGAAATCACGGGTCAGCACCGAAGCAACAGAAGGCAGTTTCATCTTTTACATGGCTTGTGGCTTTAGCAGAAGAGAAACTAAGCCGCAGTTTCTTGTACCGCTAGTCTCTCTGCTGAAAATGGTTTTCAGGTTTCCTGGTTTTCCAGTTTCCATTGCTCCCCTCTTTCAAGGCACATATATAGAGACCTTTGATTGCAACAGCCAGAAATAAGTGCTCAGACCACCTCCATGATATTCAATGATTTCAGCATACAGTGAAATGAGTTGTTACACTAACTTTTTTCTAATCTTTAGAGAATCCTAAGGCAAGGAAACCCCTCCGCCAAAACCAACCACTCAATTACAACAGGTAGCCCCCTTGCATAGCCTGTTCGCAGACAGACACCACTACAGCTGAAGGTTCTAACTCTTCAACTTACAGAAGGCTCAGCCCAAAACTTGAGGTGCTCTCTGCAGAGACCTGGGATTTTCAGTGGAGCCTCAATGAGTTTTGGTGCTGATTTGCCACCTGTGGGAGTGGGGCCCTGTTTCTAAGGCACCTTTGAAAAAATAAAAAATTAAGTCCTCGCCTGTGTCTCCATTACTGGTGCAGACTATAGCTACACTGATGTTTTACAGGTAGACATTTGACCTGACTTCTGTAACACATCCTCTTCTTGTACCCCCTTGTACCCAGCAAAAGCTGGAGCCTGACCTGACAAAAAGGAGTAATTTTTTTAAAATGCAATGATAAGCACAAGAGAGCAGCTCTTAAACACAGGTCTACTTCCTTGTGCTTTGCTCCTGCTCCACACAAGCCCACCTTTGCTCAGCTGCCAGCATGAAACAGCAAGTCTGGCCAGCAACAGCTTTGAAGCTAAGGGGGTGAACACTTTTTCAAAGTGAGACTGAAAAGGCAGCTGGTTGTCTCCCCAGTAATTAAAGTCTCTGTGCATACTTTGAGACACCTCTGGCCTACAAAGAAACACACTGTCCCCCAGCCCCTGCAGGATCCCACCCCTGCAGTGCAAGGGTTCAGCAAAACCTTCAGGTCTCAACACCAAAAAAAAAACACCAAAAAAAAAAAAAAGGAAAAAAAAAAAAGAGGCAGTGCTGAAGATGATCCCCAATACAACAAGCATCCCTGATTTTAACAGCCTTCAGCACAGGCCAAGGAAGTGCAAATTGCTGTGGTCAGAACTGGTGGCAAAGTACTCACCAGAAGGAATTCAGTTCTCAGTTCTGGCTGAGAGCTTTAAATCACTTAAACCAGCTCCAAGGATGTCAGCGCTTGAGGCTTTCATACCGTCACGGGAAGGAAAAGCAGGGTGTCTGTACAGGTGGTGCCCTGGTGCACTGACAAAAAGTAGTTCTCCAAAACATGCATGTTCCTCAAAGCCTGAGAAAATCAGAAGGGAGTTTCCCAATAGAGGACACACACTGCAACAGGCTTTAGGCAAAGAAAAATTGGTTGGATGTCAGCCCTGCTGTGAGTATCTCAGCACCGCAGGAGATTTCATGGACAAATAGCAGAGCAAATATAATACATGGCTTCTATATAATGACGCACATAAAAAGCCTACTAGTCTTAAGATAAAAGAGGCCTTGAATCATATCCTATTATGCTGCACCCTAGTTTAATCTAGTATTAAATATACTGCTTATAATATACAAATTACTTTTAAAAGTTATTAAAATGTTACAACAACAACAACAAAAGTAATAAGTGAATTCAAGTTTTATGCATGACCTTAGAACAAAAATTTTGTTTTTAGGAAGCTTCAGACAGTGTTTAAATAGTGTGGTAACTTTCAACCACTGTTAACAAGTGTCAGCAAATTTTATGGCCATAATTTCATCACACAATTAAATTAATTCGTCTTTATTTCAGTGAAAAAAACCCAAACCCACACCCCCCAAAAAACCCAGGTACTGTTGTGCTGAGGCAAAAAGTCACTATCACATCCAGAAGTAAAGTTATCTGAAGCCAGTGGTTTCTGCAGATGCCATCTGTGTAGCTCCCACCCTATGCAGAGAGCTCACTGGAAAGTTCTGGCAAGCTCTGGCTCAACTCACTCAAAGCCTCCTTTGAGACTAAAAGAAATAATTACATTCATTGAATCCAAACTTAGTTGTTCAACATTTGCTCTGCACACAGAGATGATGTTTGTTTTGGTCACTATGAGAAAAAAAATATATGATATTGTCTCCATTAAAGAAAACATCGAATCCAAAGGATAAACTTGTAAAATTTTAGCAGCATTTTACAGTCCTTCATAAAGTAAAACCAGGAATTAATTAAAAGGAATGTTTTCATCCACCTCATTTAAAATACCAAATATAATGGGCAGTAATTGCTGATGCATCACAGTTGTAATCAGCAAAATTTGGGTCTAGCAATCAACTCAATGTGGGGAGCAATGCAGCAAATAGATCAGATTCAACATTTTCTGGCAAAGTAAATATTTACAACTCTTATGTACAGCTTCTGGACTTACAAAACAATGGAGAGCTAGAAGGTTGTGTAAAGTCAAGTCTGGAATTTAAAGAAAACCCGAAGAACAAAAGCACTTGTCCAACCAATTTGGAGAGCTTTGGCATGCCAAAAGAGGCCTTTTTTTTTTTTTTTTTTTTTTTCATTGCAACTGTTATAAAACCAGCAGATACAAAGCATCAGTGAGGCCAGATGTCCTGGGCAACGCAGGCAAGGTCTCTCTTGTGTCTGATGTTAGCTATTTGGTGAGCCAATGTCCACTGTGATCTTTGTATACAGAGGGTACTTGTCAGTTCTTAACACCTTGTAGGATAGTGTATTTAAGCCGTCAGAGCTCATTGTCTCCCTTGTGTGAGCAATTCGGTCAAACCTGCAGAAGGGGGGAAAAAAATCCACAAAGAAGGAAGGGCGGGGGAGGGGGGGGGGGGGGGGGGGGAAGAAAGAAAGAAAGAAAAAAAAAAGATGTTTAAACAACCCGAACACCACATGACATTTTTACAGCCTCTCAGGCAGCACCTCCGGTGTTTTAAGAAGAGTATCAGTACAGGTCCCATAAACTCCCAGATTTGGCCAGCCTGAGCAGTGGGCAAAGACATCCCTATAGGGTCAAATTTTAGCCAGGAAAACGCAGCCAAACTTTTAAATCACACAGGTCCTTTTCCAGCTCTGAGTTAAGAGTATAGGTTTTATATGCAAAAGACAAGCTGGAAACAATTGGTCAGAGCTTAATTTGCTGCGTTTAAGAACAAGGGGAAAAAAAAACCCTGAGAGTCATTCATGCCATAGAGAAATCTTGGCAAAAAGGTCTGTAATAAGGTAATAAACTGGTGAGGGAAAGGGGGCACCTTATAGTGCAGGGAACAGAGAGGTCAGCAAGGCAGCAGATGGCCGCAGGCTTTCTGCAATCGTGATTTTTGCATGCCAAAGAGAAAGCCAAGCAGCAAGGGTGGGAGGCACCCCTTGAATATGCTGCAGGACAGGGGAGACGCACCTCTCTGGGTTGGGTTCGTTCTTCCGGTCCCGGGAATGCCGAATCATTCTGCACTTGCCAATGACAGCATCCGGACGGGATATCCCCATGCCTTTGAACACCAGCCTGTAAAACGGAAATACATTAAACACTCATGACAGGTGGCAGATGTGGGATGTTCTGCCACACCTTCCACAAATAACCACTGGTGTTTTGGGGGGGTTGGCTTTTTTTTTTTTTTTTTTGAGGATGTCACTAGTGTGTTTGCAAACTTGCCAACACCAAAAGGGCGGAAAGCCAGTCCCTTTACACATGGGCACATCACCGTGGGGAAAAAAAAACACATCCCTCTACCAACACCAAGGATCTGCTAATTCACCGCACCCTCGACAGCTCCTCCAGCGCCCAAGCCTGCATCAACCTTGCTCCAGGCTGTAGACTGGAATTTGAATGGGAGGCATCTAACTTTTAACCTATCTGGAAATGAGCCATAAGAGCATTCATTTTTCAGGGTATGAAAGCTGCAGTGCTGGTGGAAACTGAAGCGAATGGTGGTGAAGCAGCATGGTGGGGACACATGATCAGAGCCACAGTGGCCCCAGCTGCAACCTACAAGGCGAGGGGCCGCTTGTCTTTCTTTATGTGCTCTCTGCAAGGTACCTGCAGTTCATGAACACAGATGCTGGAAAAGTACCTCATTTCTTCCTCTTTTTGCCTCCCTTTTAATTTCTATATAGCATCTTCTGCTCCTCAAAACCCGAGTGCCCTGAAAAGGAAGGACTACCACCTTGCTCTGAATGCCCTGCCCCACTGGAAGGTTGCCCCTTGCTTGGTTTATTAAACAGAAACGCTGAACCTCAGGAATGTACAAGCAGTTTTAGGAAGAAGAAAAGAGGTAGGAAAGCATAGAGAAAAGACCATGCAGAGTGGTTCTGCCATTTAGAAACACTGAAGAGGGTTCCCAAATCTGAGCTCCCCATGATGATTTCTCACAGCGACTGCCCCGGGGATGTGAATCCATAAGGTAGCACAACCCCAGGTCTGTGATCTGTGCCGGCCCTCAGTCAGGGGTGGTCCCAGCCTGCCCTGTGCAACACCCTCCTCCTCTCCTGCAGTTCTGAGCCTTGCTCGGCTGCCTTCCGGGCAGGAAGCAACAGCTCACAGTGTTATTTAGAGCCGCTTACAGTCTGACAAACAAAGCTCCACTACCAGGCTGCAGATCCAGGCAAGCCTCAGGCTGTGTTGGGCTAGATGGATCAAGGTCTTCTCCACCCCGCTGCATGCCCTGAATCCCCTTCCTTCGGCCAGTGCTGGGAGAGCCAGAAGCGCACTGCTCCAACCTGCGCACCAGCATGGATGCTTGCAAGACTGTGCAGCAAACGAGCTAAGAGTGTGTGGGGCAGGAGTGGAATTTTTCCAGCCAGACCCACTCCCCAGCACACCTTGAGAGCTGCAAAATGGGATGCCAGCACCCAGAAGGAACATGCTTTTGCTGAGCCAGCAGGTCACCCACGCACCACCTCTGTCCCCCACCCGAAGGAGAGGATCCGGTGGTTGGGGTGAAAAGGAACCCTGTGCCCCCCGCCCCACCCTAGGCAAAAGCAGCAGGTCTGTGCTCATCCCCACCCTGGAGGCACTCTGGGTGCCAAGGGGGGGTATTTATTTACCTGTTATAAATGTCATCATCTTCGCCACCCCAACCCCAGTAATTGTTTGGGAACCCGTTGATCTTTGTGAACTGCTCTTTGCTCAAGGCAGACACGCCTCCGAAATACTGATTGTAAGGCAACCTGGAAGGAGGGAGAAAAGGACATTGGAGGAGGAGAGGTACTAGCCAAGGAGCAGCCTGCCCACCCAACAAAGGCCTGCCACTGCCCTTTACTCAGCCCACGGCAAGCCAGCACCCACTGCAAGGTACCTCCCTGCAACAGGGAGCAGGACGTGTTTTGGTGCCCTGGACTCAGCCGAGGCAGGGGGAGTTGGTGGGCTCAGTCTCAAATGCAGCTGGGAAGTTATTTTGCAACTAGCAACAGCTGCAGCCTTTCACCAAGATGTACGCTGTCCTCAAAAGACAGGCTGGTGAGATGCACATCATCTTGCCAAAGGACAGGTGTGTGACATACATGCCCTGGGAGCAGCAAGAGCTCAGCAAGGCATCGGAGGTGCGTCAGAGCCTTCCCTTTCTGCAGCTCCACTGCTCGCCTCCATGCTCCCAGTGCCCCAAAGGAAAGCTCACAGCCCAAAACTGAGCCAGCAGCATGACCTTGCATGCACAAAGACAACCAGCTCCCACTTGAAACAGGGAATAACTCACCAGGGGATCGGAGACAGACAAAATTCAGACCCACAGCACAAGGAAAGGGCCCATGCAGGGATCACCAGGACCTACAGCAGACCTTGTCTCTGCTTCCACAAGCAGAAGAAACCCCTTGGGTCTGCATTTCTGCTCCAAGCTTCACCTAGCTGCAAGAAAAAACTGCAGCTGCTGCAGTGCCAGTGACAGTCCTGCTCCGAGCAGAGCTTGGGTCTGGACTGGAGACATCCAGGGGTCCTGCCACCAACATCACTACTGTATCTTTAGAACTACTGGCCACCATGGGGTCATGACTGGTTTTCACTTTATAGATGAGCTTTTAAGCTCCCCCTTGGGGATTTAGGACAGAAAAGAAAAAATTAAAAAAAAGGAAAAGCAAGACACATTTTTGTTTACAGCAGCTTACTGAACCCAGATGCATGCTGAAAGGCATTTAGGTTTGTGTTGCTCTCAGATACCAGTGCAGGGGTCCCTCAGTGGCCCAAAACTGAACAGCCAAAAATATTTCATTTTGCTCTTAAAATAGTGTCTGATGCGGTCTTTTTAAAGCTGCACATAATTCTCACTGTGTGAGTGTCTCACTTTTCAGACTGGGTGGAAACACTAGCTGTCTTCCAGCCTGAAACACAAGAAGGGATACATGGGCATCTGCAAAATGACGGGCTCTTAGTTTTTCCTCGCCCTACGTTTCACTTTCCAGAAGCTGTGAATTTTAATAAACTGCTCATCTGCGTTTCTCCCCCTTCCTCCCCTCCAGCCGATTCTGCTTGCAGCCACCCGCTCCCTGCAGGGATGCACACGCCAAAACAGGCTTTTGCCAGAGACATTTTCCCATGCTTTCAATGGTGGGTGGGGATGTCTAACGCTGTGCCTGGCCTGCTAGGCTAACGGCAATATTAGGAACAAAATGCCCCTCCAAAAGGCGTCTCACCGAAATCCAAATTTATCCATGGATACAGAGAGGTGCCGTGGCTGGCTGTAACATTTGTAGGTGTTCCTGTCATCCATTGGGATGAGGTCTACGTCACTAAACACAAAGCAATCATAGTCATACTCTTTCAAGGCCTCTGCGAATCCTATATTCAGCAGTTTAGCACGGTTAAATTCTTCTTCTCCATCCTAATTTAAAAACAAATAAAAACAGTTAAGTGACTTAAATTTAACAGTTGACATCAGCAGCTTCTTACCTGTTGCCAGATGCCGGTGTTGCTGCACTGGGCTGCTGTGTCTGTGATGGACTGAGCTTACGCCCAAGCACTACCCATGCAGCACCCATGGGACATCTGCAATGAGCTCCCCACCCAGACTGCCTCCCACAGGACAATGGCATCTGAGCCAGCTGCAAACCACAGGGGCAGCCGAAACGGCTTAGAAAAAGCTGGACCTGGCTCAGCTCCCCTCTCTTGGTGGGAGGCTCCAAGAGGGCAGGTTTGATGGTGAGCAGTCCCCCTGTCACACAGGCATGGTGGGATTTAATTTTGTGATAAAGTTAACAGACTGCCAGGACAAGCAGCTGGGGCTTCCTGGAGTAGCTGAGAAAAGCAAAGAAAGCTGAGCTCCTCTGGAAGAAGGAACCCTTGCTACAGAGAGAAACATTGGTGGTGCTTTAGCTTACAGCCAGGACAAGGACCACAGACCACAACCTTTCTGTGGTCAGGATTACAGCACCCTCTTCCTAAGCTCTGCCACAACATGGCTGCAGGACTGTGGTGTGGCCTCTGCTGAGCAGCACACGTGAGCACGTGCCAGACCCGATTTGCAAGGCATGGAGTGGCACCAGGAGCTAAGGTCTGCTGCTTGCTCCTGCTCCCGTGCCAAGCCCTGGGCAGTCGTGCATGCACGGGAGCAGAATGCTCCCCAGGCCATGGCAAGGGTGCTGCTGCTTCGGCACGTGGCTGTCACACACAGTCTTGGTTATGGATGGCAGCCCAGTGCGAGCTGCTTCCTGCAAGGGCTATGGCTCCCGTCCTGGAGGCCACCATCTGCTGCAGCACACAGCCCCTTCTTTGCTGCTCCTCTGCCAGCCAGAGAATGGCATGACCCACCATCCATCCCAGGGGACTCGCTGGGAAAAAATAAATCAGGAGGACTGTCACTGTGATGGGAAGGACCTGAAAAGAGCTGACATGGCAGCAGGGCATGTTTATCCCAGGCCAAGTGCAGTTAATGAAATGACCTGCAGAGAACTGGGCAGGAAAATCTTTGCTCTCCTCCCTGCACAACAACATACCCCAGGAGAATCAGTTCGGCCTCTCTCAGGTAGAAACATTTCAAAAGCACATGTGGCTTTGAGCACAAGTACAGGCTTGCAAATTGCTTGAGTACTTTCAAAGAAGAATAGGATCATACCCACAAACCCAAGAATACTGGTGGCTTGAGAGAAGGATTTTCAATCCAGGACCCAACTTTGCAGCAGCAGCTTCAAACCCAAACCCTGTGCAGGGGAACAGAGCAGGCAGAAGGGAACTCACAGGGCATTGTTGAAGGAGGCTCAAGTTTTTTGCTAGCCTGGAAACCAAGACTGCCAAATACTTTCTCTTCTGCTACATCCCACCTTTCCCCCTCCACACCCTCTGAGTAATGTCAAGCCAAAGGACTCCCACACCGTGCAAGCCATCCCCCCACCCTGTGGTATTCACACCCCACGTGGAAGGCGAATCAAGGATGGATAAAATATTGTGCCCAAGGAGCAGCAGCTTAAAACATCACCTCCTCCCAAATGGCTCTGCCTGGTTAATAAATGATCAGTTTGGAAACTGTTTAATCCAGACTGGTTAATGGACCTGCAGCTGGAGAGCCAATGCAAGTTCTTGAAACAGCCACAAATACCTTTCAAATGAAGGTTCTAACATGCAAGTGTCAAACCAAGGTTTTCAAAGGCATTCATCACCTGCCTCCGGCATAAATGACTTCACAGGGAGGAGTGAGCTTTAGTGGAGGAGGATCTGAGCAAATTCTCAGCATCCTCACCCGAAACAAAAGGGTTCACGCAATAACTAAGGTGGTGGGAAGATGATCACCATCATGGATAAGCAAGAGGAGTGAAAACTTGAGTGCAGAAAATGAAGGCAAGTCAAACAAAGAGGCTAGGGAGAGGGAGCAGCTGAGGCTGTGGGATCAGAGGGTTTTCTTCCCCCAGCAAATGGGGCTGCCCAGCCCCTGCTGCCAAATACTCCTCAGGTCCCATGGCACCAAACCCAGGCCTGGCTCCATAGTCCCAAGGGGGACTTTTTCCAGTGCTGGTGCAATATGCTCACACCTCAAAGCACCTGCTGGGTCCAGTCTAGAAGAATGTCCTCATTTCACACCCTTTGGCTGCTCTTTTCATAATGAAATTTAAAGGCAATGGGCACTCCACACTGATTTTGTTACCAGCGGAGTCTCAGCCATAATTAATCAACACCACAGGTAGCCTCTAACTCCTCTGCGTGACACTTAGGGATTAACAATGCTACAAGGAGCTGTGTTTTTAAAACTCTCCCTGAAAAACCCTGAAGTACAGTGCCATGATCAGACCAAGAGCGTGCAGGACCCATTCTGCTGCCTCACCCACCAGAACCCATCAGAGCCCACGCTGGGGCCCCATGCATGGAGAGGGAACTGACACATGGCAAACACTTCACATGGGCATTGCTGCTCTCCTCCCAAATGGCCACACACCTTCACACTGTGGGATCCAAAAGGCTTGGGGTGGGGGGAAAATCACAACCAAAAAAATAGAACAAAACACCCTCTCCAAGCCATTTTTAGTAACTTTACAGTGAGCAGGTAGCTCATGCAGCAAACCTTGCCACGTTGTTATCAAATTATGTCTCCTTTGAGGGCAAGAGGCTGGTTTTCTGTCCCAGGAGGTATGCAGAGCTTTACAGTGTATACTGGAGCAAAAAAAGACTGACAAGAGGTTTTGCTTTTTGCAGAAAGCTGTTTCTTTACCTGAGGCAATGTGAAAGCACTGGCATGCTTGCAGTACCCGAAATTCAAATCTCTCAAAACTCAGAAACATGCTGCAGGCTTCCATCTTTGACTGATCCCCAACTTTTTGAAAGAAAGAAAGAAAAAAAAAAAGTAGAGTTGGGAAATCTCCCTTCTGTGCTGCTGTCCCTTCCAGGTCAGCACAGGGCATAGTACTACAGGCGACCCAAGAGAGAGCAGGTAAAGTAGAATTGAAGAAACCTCCAGCCCTTGCCTCTCCTTGGCAGCTCCTCATCCCATGGAGGCTCCCTGTTACTTGTTAGAAGGAAATGGATCAGTTTGGACTTGCTTGGACAGAGGAGCATCATCCTGAAGAGCTAGGCAGTGCACAGGGGACTGCTGCTTTGACAATGCAGCCAAGCTCAAGACAAAGCCTCCACGCTTATTTCCTAGGCTTTCAACAAGAAAAGATGTAGTCCAAGCACATTTTTGCTATTTTTTTCTTTCCTGACAATTTTTCCCCCACTGTGTTCTCATCCTGAAACTTAGCCCATGTTGGAGTTCAGTGCTGGTGACCAGCACCTGTTTCTGCCTGCTGATTTTACTCAGCCTGTCTCTCCCAGCACATCCAAGTCCATCCCCATTCCCTGGTCCGTGACAGACTACTGGCTGAAGGGGGACAACCTGCTGCCTCAGACCTGCAGGGTCTGGCACGGACTCCTTCTCATACGTGGAGATGATCAGTCCGAGCAAGAGAACATCCAGGCTTTTTTACTTCCCATCCCTTACCTTTGCTGAATCTGGTTTGTTTAGCCAGACCTACCAAGGGATGCTACCTTTTTTTAGTAACAGACAGACAAAATGGAGGTTTTTGGAACTGTCACTCAAGCTAAAGGGCTTGCAAACCAGCAAGAAGCCATCTGTCCCAATTTTGTCCTGCCTCCTACTTTCATGTAGGAAGCAGTACTGTGATTCTTTCTGCAGACAGCACACCCATGGCTACATCTCTGTCACCTGGATCCTAAACTCACTGGGTCTCAGGGAGGTAATGGTGAGAATATGTGTTTCTGGTCAGCTAGGAAGGAACCATCACCTCCAATGGGAGGTTGCTAGTGAAGTCAAGGATCCCCCAAGACAGCCTGAACCACACACACAACTTCTATGTGAAAGTCCATGCTCCAGTTGACTTGAGCAGGTAGAAACAGATTTCCAGAGCCTAACAGAGACACCAGGAGACACTCTACTGTTTCTCTGTCAGAGGGGGTTTTGAGGCCTCAGCACCATTACATTGGGTAGCAGGAGAGAGCAGCCACAGGGGAAACTTGCCTCCTCCATCACTGCAAGGTTAAGCAGGAGCCAAGCACAATTCCCTCCTTTACCCACATACCTGAGGGTACTGATACCCTCTGCAAAATAACATGAATAAGTGCAATGCCCCAACCACTCTGCACTTTCTCACACACACACACACACACTCTCCAGAAAACTGCCTACTGAGGACACTGCAGGTTACACCAAGGGCCAGTGGAAAATGGTAGAACAGTTGCACGGTTTTCAGGGAATTTGCTAAGCCTCCCCTTTCCCAAACATCAGTCAGTCTGGCTGCATAGGCATTCGCACAGGCTGAACTGCAGTGAGAAAACTGATTTCTAGACTTGAATGTCCAGACAGCAATGGCTGAAGAAGCCAGGGAGCATGTGGGTAACAGCGGGAGCAAATGGGGCTGAGGGAGACGCCACAAATCCACCGCTGCCTTCTCATTTGCTGAAGTCAAGCTTGCACAGCATTGAATGGGAGCTACAATGTGCCCAGCCACGTGGCCTCATCTCAGATTTATCTGAAAGATCCTACAACTGCTACTCCACATGTGAGGTTTGGGTTTCGCTGTGGGTGGAGTGTGGAAGGTGAAGCATAATGCCTATTTTCCACTGGCTCCTGTTACACACCAGACATTTTACAAACATCATCCCCCTGACTTCAGCCAAGTCCTACTGAGGCATTCAGGCATGCAAGAGCAGCATGGTGGAGACACAACGGACTCGTGACGGAAACACATTGCGCTGAAAGGAAGAAGTTTGACATTACCAGTGCAGCAGTAGCAGGGCTCAGCGCTCCTCTTTCTTTCTATGAGATGCAGAGCACAGAAGAGCACGTAGGCAGCGTGTAAGAACCAGATCACACAGTAATTCTCCTTGCTTCAGTGATTGCTTTGATATAGACAGGATTAACAAGTAAAGGTAATATTTCCCCACTAGAAGGAAAAATAAAATAAAGAAGAGGGCAGATGCAAAGGGAAGGACAGACAAGAAAAAGAGAAAAGCAATTGTCAAGACAGCAAAGAAATAAGACCGTATTCTTACTGTACTTCTGGCAGAATTAATACATTTTCTGCAACTCTCTCTACTCAGTGTTCCCACTCACCCTTGAGAGATGCATCCAGTGGGTTTACTACCATTGACCACTCTGTGTCTTCCAGACACAGCTTGTTAGAGTCACGCAGAAGGAGTATGTTTATTTTACAAGTCAAGTAGTTTTACTTGCTAACCTACATTTGACTGCTGGATGTGTCCAGGACATATATACCCTGTGTACTGCATGTCACTCCTGCTCCAACTTTGCTCAAGAGATGCATCTGAAAAAAACCACCTGCTTCAATAATTTTTGCGAGGGTTAACTTCAGAGCACACAGATAGCCAGCCCCACACCCCTAGCGCTGGAGGACAGAACCAGAAAAGAGGAGGAGCCAGCAACGCAGGGCAATGCAAGCCAGCATGCACCATTGCAGCAGCAGCAGGAACTCCAACCAGGCTTCGGACACTGCCCGCCTTTATGAATGCTGGTGCAGCTCCATGTGACGGGGCCCCTCGCTTTCCTTACCCTTGAACATCACTGATGGGGAAATATCAGCACTGCCAGCTCTTTACAATGGAGACAGCCACTCACCCATGAGCGGTGCCCCCAGAACATGGGCAGGCAGCTTTCCCTGGTCCTCTGCAGAGCCAACCGGTGAGCTATGCCTGGCCAGGAAAGCAGCAGCTCCTGCCGCAGGACCACTGCTGGAAGCCACATTGCACCCTTGCTTCCAAGCTGCACTCAGAAAAGGGAGGCATGCTGCCCTCCTACCTTCACCCACCTGCATCCCAGTGACCAGTGGGGACCATGGCTCAAGCAAACTTGTGGCACCAGTAACTTGCACAGGCAAATGCCGCACATGCAGGGAAATGCAGTCTGAAGGACAAAGGGCTAGGGCTAGCCCCACGTTGCTGGACTGCAGAGGCACCAGCTGTTCTTAGCATTACACAGGAAGGGTATCCTTACAGGGCTTAATTTTAGGGCACAGGCTGCCAGTCCGCATGCTGCGGAAACGCCTTGTGCCCTCAGCAACATGGCCACCAGGCCACGAGCACAGTTGGCCGCAGACACCAGAGCATCTTGGCTGTTGTGCTGGGGAGCTACTGCTAATTTGCCACAAATCACTTTTGCTGAGATCGCTGGCACCCTGGAAATGAGCAAAGCAAGAGAAATAGTAGTAACAGAGTACTGATTTTCTCTCTAGAAAAAGGTCTCCCCTTACTTTCAATTCTGTGAAGAAATTTATCTCTTGGGAGACCGTTTTAAATATTCATGGTGTTTGATATGCCCAAACACATCAGCTGATCTGCAAATTTAAGGTGGTACATTTAAAGCAGCATGTTATTTAATCTCAGTTTTCACAGAGCTGAGAAAACAGGATATAAATGTATATTCAAGAGAGAAACTGCACTGTGAGATTGTCTAGCTGCTGGTCTCTGCTGGGTCTCTCAGAACTGCATCTGCCCTTTCACGCTGCAGCCCATGCAGATGCCTACACATTTTAAGCTTTTCCAAGTGTGAACAACACTCACTTATTTAACCACCATTATGTTATTAAGACAGCTTGTTTGGAATGAAACATGCCTTTTTTTTTTTTTTTAAAAGACAGATCTAAGGCCATTGGGTATTAAGAAAAAAAAAAAAACCCACACCCCCCCCCATCACTACTTGTTTCTTTTCTGTTCTATTCACCTTAAGAGAGTAACTCACCTGCTCCACTGCCACAGCTTTGCTTTCTCTGTCCTGACACTTTGTGCACTATTACTAACATGAACAGAAGTTGCTTGAGAAATAAGTGAAATCCTGTGGCTTCATGGCACACTCAATGCCAGGTTAGCCATTAACACTACCTTGTAACCTTAAAGATCTCCATATACAATTCCTGCAGCCATTGGGGAAAAAGGAACATTTGGAAAGAGATATTAGATTGGGTTGTCCTATTAGGGATTTCTTCCCTCCTCACCAAGTGATTTCTTTAAGCAGAAGCTCTTTAGAGTGAATTGTGCTTGTCCACAAGAGGGGACCCTTAGGTTTTCCATCAAAATCATCAAAGCAAAATTGCTCATGTTCATTTTCACTTTTTTTTGGTGCTACAGCCCTTTTTTTTTTTTTTTTTTTTTTTTTTTAAAGAAGCAACCTTATCCCTGCCTCCCAGCCCACTGCTGTTCAGGATAAAGCAACCACTCCTCTGTTTTAGGGAGCACAGGCACCATTATGAGAGCGGTATAAAGCCCTGTGTCATTAGCATCTTACCTGGTTGATAACATATACTCCATAATCTAGTTGCTGTCTTTGGAGAATTGGGTGCAGGTAATAGAGCCAGTACTTCAGATGCTCCTCTCTGTTCCTGAACGGTATGATTATTGCTACTTTCTGAAGTGCTATGCAGTCCTTTGGAGCAAAACGACCTCCTGCTTTGACCTCTGGGTTGATTCTCGCCACTTCTTCCAGGTTCACAGGCTGGGAAAACTCCACACGTAGTGCACCAACTGGAAGAGCGGCACAGCACAAAGTAAGTTAGCATACGCAATCTATTTCTTTAAGCACACATCCTTTACGCACATTTGCTTTTTGTTTTGTTTTTTAAAAAGAAATGTTTGGAGCCAAATAAAATCCCAGAGGTGCATGAAGCTGTTGAAGCTTGGATCAGCCATACCCAAAGCAACTGCACAACACCATTCAGCAAACGCTGTAGCCTCTTGGTATCAGACCCCAACTAAGTGGCTGACATGAAATGAGTCTTGAAAATCCTCCTATCTGCGTGGCAACCCAAGAGCTGTGCTCCCACTGGCACATGAGCTATGAAACCAGACTAGAGAATAGTGTTGCCCTCTGTGCTCCCACCCACCTCGCACAGCGTGAGTTGCGCACTTAAAAAATAGTCTTGGTCTCCTAATTACTTACACCAAGGCTAACCACGTGCAAAGTGAACAACACCCCCTTTCTTGTTTTTTCTTCTTCTTACAGATACTTTCTGTGTTTTTCAGGCATCCCCATTATTTATTAGAAGTCTTGTATTAAAACAGCAAAAAAAAAAAACCCATCCAGATTTGCATGCAGGTTGGCAATTCCTGCGCATGGTTTCAACAGTGGCAGGTTCTGAAACTGCCAAAATAATCTGTGCCAAAGCTGGTGTGTAAAACTGAGAAGCCCCCCTGGCAGCACGGAGAAGACAGCAGTCTCTGAGCTGCTCAAGGCCAAGCTCAGGGAGAGAGGGCAACGACAACCCCAGGCACTGGTAGCGGTGATGAGGCCTACTTTGCAAGACACCAGCTCATGCCTCTGTGTGACTCCTCTCTGCTTGCCATGCCGGCTCCCTTACCTTACAGCTGTAGGTGAGTCCTGGGCTGAACACAGCACCGCTGACCACAGCCTTTTTGTGGATGCCCTCTTTTAACATCCATGCTGGCCCTCTTGCAGTATTTGCGTCCAGGTGCTCGAGCCCTGACGAACAGCCTGCTACAAAAACTTAACGAGCGCAGTAGCTGCCTGCAGCTCTTGCTGCCATGTTCTGCTCCCAGCAATGGTCGCACATGTGTCTCGGAGCTACTGTCTCCTCTTTGCATTTGCTGAAGAAATCCCCAGGCCCATCGGATGGCACACAACAGCATGGACATGCCAATGGTGGGCACGCTGCACGTACGGAGCCCCTTGAGAAGGGTTGCAAGTGATTTTTAGAGCTCTAAAAAGACACAATGAACCTTGTGCATATCCCAGCAAGGTACTACTAAAAAAGCAGAAATAATGCTCCTGGCTCATGGCTCATTTGCTGGTTATTTAGCTAGAAGAAGCTACTTTAGTTTGGTTGTGCTGCTCCACAAACCTGTGCTCACTCAGGCTGGAGATGGCAAGAAGGAGACCAGCCAAACAGGCAGAGGTGCTCAGTGTACTGCCAGAGGCAGTGAGGAAGCTTTGCTGCCTGATTCACTGCCTGCATGGCACAAGACAAAACCTTGCAGAAACCGGCATCACAGTCAAGATGCAAAGGAATCTGCGTTTTGCACACATTAAATGGACAAGTTTGCATGTTCTCCTCTCACACAAGGAGAAGGCAGCCATTTCTCAGACTCCAGGCACTGGGATCAGTCTGCCCATGCTCTCAGCACTCCCACGGTTCCCAGCTGCATCCCAGACGTGTCTGCCCAGATCCACACCCTCTCCGCCCCACAGTGCAAGCTGGGTCCTGCAGATGCCTGCCCTGTGGCTGCACGGCCAGGGCTAAAGCCTCTCGGGTCGAAAAGTGGCTTGCAGGGAGAGCTCAGAGGGCACTCAGCAGCGAGAGGAAGAAGCAATAATGGGAGGAACTGGGACAGGAAGGAACATCCAGTGGCGTGACCGGGACTGGGGCTTGGTGGGGGTCAGGTTCAGGGGCCCGGCACAGCTGTCCCCATGCCAGCGGGACAGGCAGGGGGGCAGATGCCTGAGCAGTGAGGCCAGTGGGGGCAGGAAGGGGAAAGAGTGCATCGTTTCCTCTGAATTTGGGTACCACTGTCATTGGTGGTGGGTGCTCTCTCAGAACAGTCCTGGCCTGAACCCACCTCCATGCCTGCATCCCCCTGCCCACCACTCTGTCCCCCAGTGTCACCCCCATTAGGAGACCGGCACTCACAGTAAGGATGATGCTACACTTCTGTGTGTTTAAAACAGCAAAGGGCATTGCACTGGGCATAGTTCACCTAACCATGGTCAGCAAATGGGATTATGCCAGGCATCTGTGCCCAGGGATGCCATTTTCCTGCCTTTCTCGCTCCCCACCGCCAGTAGCGGGACCAACCTGGTGGGAGGAAGCAGTGGGGCGGAAGCAGCACATCCTTCATGGGGCCCTGCCAGCACAGCCGCTCTCAGGCACCGGGCGGCTGCCGTCCCACCAAGCAAGCCCCTTCCTGCTGGTGCAGGCTGTGCTCTCTGCTCCCAGTTGCTGCTACTGAGAAACAACGTCAAGCACCATCAGGCCAGGGGATGCTTTCTGGTTTAACAAACAAAGGCTCTTTTAATGTCTCGCACTCACTCGCACAGCGCACAGCGTAAGGGAGGAGGAAATGAAAGTTTGCCATTTAGGCGAATTTACAGGGGAAATCTGCCTCTGGCGGCTTCTGAGCTCCAGCTGGGCAAGGACAGCCACAAGTGTTTGGACACTGCAAGCAAGGCTTTTTGCAGGCTGGCACCCATCAGACCCCAAGGCCAAAATAGGACTGCTCATCCTGCCAGCACTTGCTCTTGTTTGTCTTCAGGAGGCTGGAATATCAGCAAGGAAAAGATGGGAGAGGAAAACACATTCATGATAAAAACCATTTGCGGAAGACAGAGATTTAACAGCTTCAGAGTCTTGAAGGACACTAGTGAGAAACTATCTGTACTGCTCCGACCTCCAGTTAATCAAATCAGTTAAAGGCAGCACACATTCTTGCAAATGCTGCCCAGAGGGATGCAGCCAACATGAGGGTCAGTGAGGAGGTACCCCAGGCACCAGCGCCATACATGTACAACAAGGCAGTCCCTTCTGAGACAAGCGTGACGCAAATCATGCAGTTAATACACTCACTGGTGTCAGTAAGAATACAAAAACGTAACAAACCTGAATAGGCTGTTTTAAAATACAGAACGGCTAAAACAAACTAGGCCTCATAAAGCCATGTGGCTGACAAAAGGCAACAGCAACATACCACTGGCTGCAAATCAATGCTTTCAGTTCACTTCCCAAGCAGGGCAGGGCTAAAGCCAGATCTGCAAACACAGGCTTTCCAACCGGTGACCAGAGTCACGGTTCCAGTTGCTAACTTTAAATCCTTTTGACCAACATTTGACTACCTGGATAGTAAGCAGCCCCAAGGCCATAGTCTCCCAAGGATGCTGACTCAGGACATGATGTGCTGATGCCAAGAAAGCGTGTGAAGTTTGTTGTGAGTGCTGTCCCACTGGCCAAAACTGTATCCCTATCTGTGTTTACTAGGTAAACTCTCCAGCCCGGTTCACTCCATCTCAATCTTTTCTGCTCTGTTCAATGTGACTGCCTGACATAGGAGCCACTGTATATTGAGCCCCTACTAAAAACAGACAGGCATGACAGAGCTATGTGGACTTGCAATTCTGACCACCCATCAGTCCCAGATTTGTAGGCAGACACTCCTTGGGTTCAGAGTTACAAAGCTCCAACAGAGCAGCTTCACGAGCCTTCACCATATGTTTTAGCAAAACAAAACCTCGGAAACACGAATAAGCAACTGCCGGAAGCTTGCAAAAGACACAAAAGCACGGCATCACATCCAAATACTTCAGAGATTGTAAAAGGAACTTTTAGCTGGCAGTGGTAGGGTAAGAGAGAGAGACACACACCAAAAAAAAAGCCAACCCCTGCCAGGCCCCATCTCTGACACTCAGAAGCACTTCTGCTCAAAGGGAAGGTGCACAGGAAAGGCCCTGTGCCAGCACAGATGCTCGTGGCCTGTCATGGAACACACAAACAGGAAGCAGCTTCTCACATAAAGCAAGAGGTGAGGCTTGCAAAAAGCCAGAGGCAGCACAGCACTCAAGCCTCAGAAACCCGGCCCACAGCCCTGGTGATCTTCTCACACTCCCCACTTCCCAACGGCCACACGGAGGCTGCCAGCATGCGTCCTCCCCAGCACTCATCCTGGTGACCCAAATGCACAAAAAGCCCAGAATCCACTCAGCCTGATGCTATAATTAATCTAGAGGCTGCTCCAGCCTCCCTGGGCCACAGATACTACAAGTGTTGGGAAAACTCAAGCAGCAAAGCCCCGCAGAGCTAAAACTGTACTCTTGCATGCCCAGGGCGCCTGCAAACAGGATGGTGCCACGCTCCATCCACGAAGGTACTAGCGGGTGATACAACACAGGGCAGCAGCCACAAAAGGCAGCCCCAGAGTTTCAGATGGGACAAGGAGGTGGGGGCAACTATTCCCCAGAAGGGTGGTGCAGCCCCAGTAGGAGGATATGGGAAGGAGGGCAGCTGGGCTCATGGGCAGGTTTGGAGAGGTGAACCAGCAGACTGAATCGCCCTCCCAAGCACTTCACTGGGAAAAATGGCAAAATTCACCTGCATCCTTTGAGCTGGGTGCAAATCTCAGGTATTTAACTTAGTGAGAATGAAAGCAAAAGCATGTAACATGGAAGTTTGAAAAAATGTCCCCCCAAACAGAGGAGAAAAGAACATTTCCATCGTCCTGGCTGAGAGCCGGGCACTGCTCTCTAGCCACCAAGCCATGTGCACACCCGCACTGCCATGCTCAGACAAACCTCATGTGAAAAGAAAGCTGGAAAAGAGAAGCAGAACTCGCTGAAAGGAAAAAAACAAAACAACCTCTCTTTGCAGGGACCCAGAAGGGAAGGGCTTGTCGGCTGCACCAAAGTCTGACTGGGAAAAACAAAACCAGCTCCACCCCAGAGAACTCGGGGGCAAGTCCCCCCACCGCAGGCTGTGGAGCAGGGGTCTCGCTCCAGCCCCCAGACCCACGTGGCAGCTCCAGGGCAGGCAGGTAGCTGCATCCCACGGCTCAGAAAAGCAAGCCTTTCCTATTAAAATCAGCTAAACTTCAGAGCTGTGCCAGCGCCTACGCAGGTGGCACCAGCCAGGCTTGAACTAGGGTTCAGCCCCATGGTGGGGGGATGGGATCAGTGGAAGGGACAGCCCCAGCACCCCTCACCCAGCTGGGTCTCCCAAGCAGCCCCCTGTCCTGGCATGTGACCCACTGGCCAAATCAGCCACGAGGATGCCTCTGTCTCCTTGCAAACTGGCTGGCAGCTGCTGCCCCTTGCTGCCTGCAGCCCTCATTCTCCCATAAGCGTCTGAAAAAAAACCCCAAAGAAATCCTTGAGTCTGGCTAGAAACATGCCAGTGAGGAAAAAAAAAAAGCCTTCCCAAGGACTGGGATACATTTTCTTCGTCTGGTCTACGCTAGTGAAACTGCATCCCCTTACAGATGTCAGCTATGCTGACACAAGGCTTGCATCTGCTACACCAGCACGTGCCCTGTCTTGGGCAAGCTCACATGGCATCTGGCATCGGCAACTGTGGACCCCAAAGGGAAACAGGCTGAAAAAAATGAGGATGCATCACACACACTGGCAACGCTGGGTCTGCATGATGGCAGGTTTGCACAATTAACTGAGCAACTACAGCCAGAGAAAAATTTCTTACTCCAACCCCAAATGCTGCCTGTTCCAACACAAGGTCTCACACTAGCACACAGTGTCTTTAAAAAAAAAAAAATTAAAAAGATTGCTTCCACAAGAAGGTAGTTTTGGGAGAGAAGCAAAGTCCTCATCAGTGGCTCAAATCCAGCGCATGCTCACTGAAGCAGCTTTGAACTGTCTCCCTTTGAGCCGGGCAATCTGCATGCGATTAGCCTTTCTCGCTGCCGCGGCGAAATTAAATTCCAGGCCCTCAAACAGCAAACCCAAAACAAACAAACAGGGAGGCCTGGATCAGAAAAAGGCTGAGCTGCCTCCCGCCATGAACCCCCCAGCCTGCCGCGGGATGGGATGGGCAGACAGGAGCTCTCCCAGGCTCAGCGGTATCCCAGGGCTGAGTGGCTCTGCCAGGGGCAGCCCCAAATCGCAAATCAGCCCCCAGATCCCTGCCCCATCCCATCCCGCCGGTGGCAGCTACACCTGGATCCCAGCGCTGCCCCGGGGGTGGGGCGCGCTCCCCAGATAGCGCGGGTGAGCGCTGGGCGCCAGGTGGAGCGGAGGTGAGTCTGTCTGGCCGAAACACAGCCAGGGCTTGTGCGCCCCCGAAAGCACGGGGTGCCGCCGGCAGCAGGGAACGTGGGAGGAGAGGACAGGAGCAGGGCATTGCATGCCTGGGGAAATGGCTGCTGAAACCCCACTGCCCCCGAGCGCACAGGTTTGCAGAAACCAGTCCCGTAAAGTCTTTACAGGGCTGTTTCCAGCTTCAGCAAGACACGTTTGCAGGTAAGTGCCCTCAAAGTGAGTCCAGTGACACCTCAGCCTGGGGACCGGCAGTAGGGGAGGTGACAAAAGCAGCCCTCTTTCAGACAAACATCTGCAGGGGCTTGGGGACTGCCCCGAGCTCCTGTAGTTCAGCTGCTGCCCGGAGGCAGCTGGAAAGGCTGTTTGCTGTGCCCCAGCATCACTGGGGCCACAGCCACCACCCGCCCGTCTGGAGGTGCTAATCCATGCCTGACTCAGCCACCACCTCTCCTTGCAGTCAGGGGCTCAAGGCATTGATTTGCACAACAGAAAACACTGTCCTGGTGGGAATGGGCTGAACAGTGAGACCTTCTCCAGCCCAGAGATACAGGGCAAGCTGGACACTGACACTGCTCCATCCACATCCCACCAAATCCCAGATCTTCTGCCCCACCACTGCAGCACTGCTGTGGACTGGCTGGCTCTGTCCACAAAACCTGTGCAACCAAAACCCCTCCTGCTCAGTGGAGAAGGGTGTGCAGGAGAGAGGAAGGGGAGCAGTAGCTGCAGGATGGTAGCTGGGGAGGAGGGTCCACCAGCGAGGAGAGTAAGTAAGCAGTGGAGTCTAGCAGCCCAGTGTCTTGGGCTTGCTCACGAGGCCACCAGAGCCAGAGCACCTCCCTGCTGAGGACTGTGCATCCCCAGCATGCTACCCTTTGTGGGAGAGGGGAGGCCCTCAACACAGCGACAAGGTCATCCATCTGCTGAGTGAAGTCAGGCTAAGGAGCCCCACTCCAGGGGAGGAAAGTCAAGAGCTTAACCAAATTCTCCATCCAAGTGCGGTTTGGGAAGCTGCAAGCATCTGTCTCTTTCCAAACACAAACTTGGCCCAATTTCCAAAGAAACTAGCTGTTGCCTCAGATCAACGCTGGCAGAGAAACAAGCACGTTATAAAACACTAGATGCACGAAATGGAAAACTTTCCTTTTCTCCCCAGCACCCCCGGTCTGTTGTGCCGTGCCCCTGAAACAGCTGCTCTCCAGGAAGTCACAGTATCTTTCCGAGTTAGTTTGCAAGCCCAATTAATAGTCCTTGGCCTTCACTTTGACCAGGCAAGGGGATGCTAGGGATGCTCTCGCCACAGAGGCTACTCCCTGCCTGTCAAGAGAGCCTGTGCTTCAGAGGTACGACGTGCTCCTGACCACACGGGTAGCTGTTGGCAGTATTGCCAGGATCGCACATCTGCTCCCTGCCAAACATCTTAAACATATTCTTTGGAGAAGTTTAACACAGTTTCTCAACCTCTCTTTTGAGGCCAAAAAAAAAAGCCTAACTTTGCGCAAACTGGTCCACGTGTTAGCTCCCCCTCCCCCAGCCCTCTCCATGCTCTTCTGAGTTTCTGTTTTACTTTTTTGAAAAAAGGTAGCAGAGGGACACAGCACAACCCCAGCTTGTGGCCATCAGCAAATAATGCCTGTAGCACTCGGATTGGGGGTGGGGAGAGGCCGGAGGGAGTAGATGTAGTGGGTGTATCAGAAAGGGTTGAATAAAAACAAAAAAAAAAAAGCAAAGCAGGTAACAGCAAGTTCAGATGAGAGGAGGAGGAGATGCTGCATGTAAAGCAAATGCTTTCTCCACCACTTGGTATCGTAAGGGATCCCACAGATTCAGAAGCCCCCAGCTTCTGGGGCAGAAACCCCCCACATGGACAAATGAGCCCATGACTGCAGGTGGGCAATGTGACAGGAACCAGACCAAACCTACCAAACCCCTCCAGCACGGTCACCACCAGAAGTCTTCTTAAAAAATGGTGTTTTCAGCACCTCTTAGATTTTTCACTCTCTTGCCTCAAATTACGCTCTGCTAGGAATCTGCCAGTGCTCAAGCATCCTCTATGCTGCCCATGTAATGTCCACATATACAGAAGCCTCAAACTAGTTTGTGAATTCACTGACCTCTCAAGCAGCACATAACCTTTAAGAACTAATGTAATACACGCACTAAGCATCACCACCAATTTGACAAGCTACCTCTGTCTCATCCAAACAAACCTCAAAGCATCAGAATACCCTCATCACTTATCTTCAGCATCTACAGTTTAGAGCGACTGCTTGCACTGACTACAGATGCATCAGAAGAGGTGCACTGAAGAGAAAGCCCATGCCATAGGTCCTCCCCGTCCAACCGAGCAATGCCTGCTCACTCATAAGCAGTCCAAAGGAGCTTCTTTCAGTCCTCGTTTTTTTAAACATGCCTTGCTAACAGTGGGAAGCATCAATTTCTACCCAGCACTCTGGCATCTCAAAGAAACGGTTGTTTTTCTTGAATGCCCGTGATCTCTCAGCAAATAGCCATTTGGAAACTGTTTTCCTTTTTAAACATTAGTGAAAATGAGTGCATCTCTAGTGGTTTGTGCTTTGGACAGTTCACCGGTTCATATATTAACCTAGATTTTTTTGCTTTGTCAATATCCCATTAATTATTAGGGTTTGGGGTTGTCAATTTTAAACTTGGGGATGAAAAGCTATTGAGCCAGACACCTTACTGCAACATGTTTAGAATACTTGGGTCATCTTTGCCATGAGATGCTCAAGGGGCTGAGGTAAGAACATATTTCTTCGGTCTGCCATCCCTTACCAGCCACACCTGGTATCTAAACGAGGGTCAAAATATGGCTAAGGAGACAGCTGTATTCTAGAGTAACCTCCATAAACAACACGTGCTCTCAGTCAGGCTGGACTTGAAAATGACATCCCTGAAATACTGATAAGCCTTTCCATGAGGTTTGTCTGGCACCAAAAGATAAGAGCTGCTTTAAGATGAGCTCTTTTGGAGAGGGATCTTACTACCAAAGAACATGTTCCTTTCCCCACTTCCTCCTAAAACCAGCAGACACATAAACTACCCCATCACCAAAACACAAAGACCTCATAGAAAAGGTAGTGCATTTTGACTGTTTCAAAAGCACTTAGGCCAACATATATACTACTTCTATAGAGCACTTTTTTTTTTTTTTAAAGCCAGTACTGTTCTACAGCTCCTAAAGAACACAACAGTTTGGGGAATGGACACCTGCAGGATATATCTGGATTTACTTGCTTTTGGACTTCTCAGAGGCTGAAATTTCACTGCAGCAAGCAGGCTCTGTTTCTCAATACCCCATTTAAGATACTCGTTGGTGCACAGCTCTAAACTGAAGCATAAATCCAAAATGCTTATATTACCTTGTATTACATAGCTGTTAAGGACTTTTAATTCAAAGTTGAATTATAGTATTATTTCTCCCGCCCCAATTTATACTTTTAAATTATAAATAATGGCAAGTGAACCATAAAAGCATTTTAAATTTGGCAGCTTCTTGTAAGACTAAACCTCATTCAGCTAATGCATTTGCTGCAGAGGCAGACAGCAGGCATGTAAACTACTCCAAGTATTGCTAGAAAGAAAACTCAGGGCCTCTGAAATGAGTACCTTGCTATTTGACCGTTCAAAAAGCTGGAGCAGCACGGTCACACATATCCTGCATGATTCATCACATGCTTCCCAACGCCAGCAGGGTGGGGAGAGAAAAAAAAAAAAAAAAAGGATGTGGTGCACTTCAATAAATTTAGGTTTACGCTGAGGGAACGGGGCAGTTGGAGCTACCTGTTCCCATCAGAGAACTTCTCCATGGCCTTGGGAAGGTGGGAATTACAGGAAAGTCCTTGCTGGTTCCTGCTTGTTATGTTTATACTGATGAGGAGCTTTGTGCAACAAATAAGAGGGTTTTTTTTAATTCTGGGTGGGTGAATTAAGTGTCAGAAATACCTGCGGAGTGTACACCTTTCCATCCCCCACACTAGCCTTAGAGATACATGAGATGATCAGGGCACATTCAGCTCTGACCAACATCTGAGGCACGACAGGATAGTTTTACAAATGCTGCTTGCTCCCAAAACCGGAAAAGAGCAGGAAAAAAATAAAATACCCATCAGGTTTCTCACCTACATGCTGGCTACAAACCTTGAAGCAGTGATGGTGCCAGCCTGCATCTGACAGCACCACCCCACAAGTTCTGAAGGTAACACAGCTAGAAACTATTTGCCTACTGCATTATAAAGAGCTACTTTCTACATGGCCCTGTAGCTCTCTGAACATCTGTAACCACTTCCAATAGCCTCACTTGGCCTTTGGCAGATTCAGCAAATTGTACCGAGAATGTTACAAAGACGGTAGACAATATTTTAATTGATCCTTCAGCAACTAATTCTGATAACGCTTTGAATCTTGGGGACACTAAGAGCATTTCTCTAAACCAGGCATTTCAAAAGCACATGACTCACTCCTGAGAGGATCAGGGTAAGTGGAGACCATTTAAAGCAAAGACATATTCATAAAGGGTTCCTACATCCACCCTGTAAGGATCGGCTTGCACAGCCACTTTCAACTTAAAGTGATTTAGGGGGAAAAAAGTGAAAGATATGAATCAAAAAGAACAACAAAAAGACACAGCACAGTTCCTTTTAGTGACCTCAAAACCACCTTCCTAAAAATAACAAACCAGTCATTTGTTACTCAGATGCATTGATCCATAAGCAGCTGACCAGCGAGCACGGAGAGAAACTATGAATTTCTGTGTTGGTTTCATAAATTGAAAACCACAGGTATCTTCTCGAAAGTCTCTTCCCTCGTTGTGATCTCCGGTAACAAAGGTGCCCGTGGTAACGTGGCACACTGATGAAGAAGGAGACGATCCCCAGGCTGCAGGAGCCAAATAGACCAGGTCACTATCAACTGGGATACCAGCAGGTCATGGTAACGAACTCTACCTGCACCATAGGAGGGTCTACTCAAGGAGCAGCAGCGACAAGCAGCAGGGTGGACGAGAGCCTTGTAAGGGGAGGAAAAAATCTGGAATTCACCTCGCCCCCACCGCTTGTGACAGAGTCGGTAGATCAAAACAGCTACAGGTGATCAATGCACAAATTAGACCACAGGCAGGCTGCAAACCCGACAACAGCCGGCCAGCCCCCCAGCACCCAAGCAGTCCTGGGAAAGGCCTGTGGGGAGCACACATCCAGTGCAGATAAAACACACGCCAGGCTGCCACGTATCAGGATACTGCATCACAGGACCAAATACGTGGGAAGCGCCGCTGGGATGCATAACAACCGCACTCATGACCCTGCCTCGCAGCGCTCTTTAAACCTACACCGCTCATCGAGCAGGTCCGCACACACAAAAGGCTGCGAGAGCCTCCACGGCACAAACCGCCCGTCCGATCCTTCCCGTGAGATTGCGCAAGAGCAGTATTCTGGGTAGAGTTCCCAGAGGAAATTACCCAACCTTTCCGGCAACCAGAAAGAAACCTAGCCGGACGGGGAGGGCGCGCTCCCCGACAGCGCCGGGGCTCCGGTCGCCGCCGCCTTCCTTGCGAGAGCATCCGCGCCTCGGTCCCCCCAAACACCGGCTCCCCGGGGATTCTCCCACAATCCCCCTCCGACGGGCGCTGCGAGGCTGCGCCGGCCGGCCGGCGGCACGCGTGGGCAGCCGCGCCGCTGTCACACCTGCGCCCGCCCCGCGGGGACAGACACCTACGAGGGGCACCGGGACCGCACGCTCGGCGGCGGGCACCCGGCGGCGGGCGCTGCCGTCGGGGCGAGGGCGGCGGCCGCCCGGGAACCCCCCCAACCCCGCGGAGCGGACGGCGGCGGGAACCCGGCGGGCGGCAGCAGGGGAGGAAGCGGAGCCCTCCCCCCACCCCCCGACGGGGCGGCACTCACCGAGCAGCGGGGAGGGCTCGGGGCAGGGGCCCGGCGGCGGCGGCGACGAGGCGGGCGGGGGCCGGGGCCGGGCGGCGGCGGGCGGCGGCGGCGGGCGGGAGAGCGGCAGCGAGAGGTTGGCGGGCGGCGGGCGGCGCGGCGGCGGCTCGGGGCTGCCCGGCGGCCCCAGGGCGCTGCCCGCCAGGTAGTAGAGCAGCGTGGCCGAAAGGTGGAGGGCGCAGAAGGCGACGAGGAGGCGGCAGGCCCGCTGCAGCGAGGTGCCGGGCAGCGACGGCTCCTTCATGCCGGTGCGCTGGCGGGGAGCGCCGCCCGCCCCGCGCCGCGCCGCCGACGGGGGACGGGGACGGGGCGGTGGCGGTGGCGGCTCCGCCCACCGGGGGGCGGCCCGGCGCCCCGCGCCCCGCCCGCAGCCGCCCGCCATTCGGGGGAGCACCCTCGGGCCCGCCCCGGCAACCCCCCTCCTCCCTCGGCATCCCGCCCCGGCATCCCGCCCCCTCCGCGGCATCCCGCTCTCCCCGCGGCATCCCGCCCGCCCCCGCCAGCGGCGACGGAGCCGCCTCTCCCCCTGCACCGGAGCGGGCAGCCCTGCCGCCGGGCTGGCCCCTGGGAGCGCACCCCTCCCTCTCCTCCGGCCGACGCTCCAGCACGGTACCCGGTAGCACCGAGTCGTAGCCGTGGCTGCAGGTTCGTGCCGGTCCCTGTAGCGGCATGCGAAAACGCTCGGCTTTAGCAGAGGGCGCAAGAGGCAGCTGCGAGGTGCTGTGGGGTGGCGGCGGCTGTATTTGGGTTCATGCCCCTCGGAGGGCTGCAGGTAGTCTTCACTTGGCACGACTAAACATAAACTGTAGTTTTCTGTCAGCTCGGTGGAGCTTGTTGGAACGCGTTTTCTGCAAAGTGAATAAGGCCAGGACCACCTTTTTGTTGAATAAATCACAGGATGCCAGCAGTGCTGGCGGCAGGGCCTTCTGGAGGTCTCCAGCCAAACGTCCTGCTTGGAGTGAGACTATTGCCAGCAGTGGGTGATGTCAGTTGTGGTTTTTGTCCCGCCGAGCCTTGAAAGCTGCCCAGCATGGAGATCTCCACCTCCCTGCTGCCCTGTCCCAGAGCTGTCCCACATTCCTGAGGAAGGAGTTTCCTCATGTCCGTCAGCAAGCCAGTGGAAGTGCCTGGGCAAGCAGGTCTGGGCACCATCCAGTGTCCCTCAAAGTTATGTGTGTTTCTTACAAGTGGCATGTCCATGAGCCTGGAAAGAAACATCCTCGTAAGTAAGAATCTCCCCTGTAACCCTGTCTCAGCCAGCGGCAGTGGGAGGGTTTAGTAAGAGTAAGAGCACTGACAGTCAGGAAGCCAATACTAACCTTGTGGTTCCTGTGAGCGCTGCAGGCACCTTGCTGATGGCTCACTGGAGAGGAAGTAGTGGGCATCAGTGACTCACAGGGCAAGCGAGACTGACAGCTGACCAGGCAAAATCCTGCTGACAGTCTGGCAGATTTGTCTGTATCTGGTTAGCCCCGTGAGCCTCAGAGTGCTTCAGGGACACCGGGTGACACTCAAGTGGTTTTCAAGTGCAGTAAATAACTCCTGCCAGTAGTCCTTAATGCTACTATTTAATGTTACTGTTTACTTGCTCTTCTGAAAGCAAAGTCACTGCAAGGAGAAGTGAATCTATGTTCTTCTCATTGGTTAAAACTACTTCCCAACACACGCATGCACCACTCCCACTTCCCTCGTGGTCTGCTGATTTCAGTGGCCTCCAGTGCCGCTTGGTGGGCCGCCAAAGTGCTGGTCTGTGGAGCTGGGCTCTTGTCCAACATGTTTGGATGCTCCTTCGATGTTCATTCCATGTCACAGCTACTCTTTCAGATTAATATGCCATCTGTGGTCTTTGAAGAAGTGTACCATGTCCCATCCTTTGACCTCTGACAACACTGCTGTTTCTTTTTCTCAAGACTGGCACTCTTCTGTGAGATCAGATGCTGCATGTGGCTGTTTCTCTTGGTTTGTGTTGAGGTTTGGACCAGCTGGACCTCACCAGATCCATGTTTTGTCATCTGATCCCACGGACTATAGCTGTTCAATGCTATGCACAAGCAAGCACACATGCTTTTTTATTAGTAGTCATGGTGAAAACCAGCAGAGCATGGTCTCAGGTTGTGATGCTGGGCTGAGAGAGCACAAACAGGATGAGAATGTCCAGGAAGTATGGCTGTTGTCATCAGTGGGACAGTATGCACTTGTCTTTAAAGACTAAAATAGTCAGTGATCTCTGGGAGCAATCCTGAGTCTGTACAAATCTACCTTGCTCTAGGACAAAGGAGTTTTCTTTTTCTGGCAGGCCAAGGAGTTGACTTCAGGTCTCAGTGTCTCTTTGCCCTTCCCAAGTGGCTTCTGCTAACCACCTGAAAGCTCCTTTAGAAGATGGGCATCACTTTTCCCATGAGGAAGCTCAAGAAGTCAAGGTGCATGAGCAGAGCTGTCTCCTTCCTCTTTTCTGTTCACTTACATATTTCTCAGTTCTTTCTGACACCAACACTTTCTGCAAGTCAGTCCAATAATCACCTTGTGCTTTGGTTAAACCTGATGTTGTGAGCATCACAATAAGAATGCTGGTGTCCATGATACTAATGCCATCACTGCTGATATTGTCAGTTGATATTCAACTAAGGACCAGCTCTAAATTGCCTTCTTCAATGAGCAAACCCAGCTTTTCAAGCCTCCAGGCTCTCCCAACATCTTTTATGGATCAGTCTGCAAAAGGCAACCCAGCAATGGGACTCTCAGCAGAAAATCCATTCTTTAGAACTTGGAGGTCGGTCCAGAGTTTCCATGTTTCACTGCTGTCAGCCAATACCTGGACTTCTGCTAGTAAAATTTGTCTTTTCTTTCTTTCAGCTTTGAATTGGGCACTTGTAGGGAAAGTTCCCTGTGGCGAATTGAGAGTCAGACCTCAATTGTGACTCAAGGTTGAGTCAATTTGATTTCCCATGACACTATTATGTATGTCACGTCTTAAATTTAGCTAGCAATAGCAAAAGAACTTACAGCACAGTGTTCAGTACAAACATCAGTGGGTTAGGAGGTGTCTAATACATTTTTCCACAGGTTCTTTGTAGCACCCTAGCATGAATGCCTGCTATGTTTTGTATGAGTGGTATAAAAATATTGCCATTTTTTTCCATGAGACCACTGTCTTGCTTGCACTTAACACAGCTCTGGAAGTAAAGCGGGGCTTTGTGGTGAAAGAAGCCTCTGTTGCAGACAGGGATCATTTGCACTCTGCACACATGCAAGCGTGCAGTCATGTGTGTATAGGTAAATATAGGTATATAAATCTAAGCATCTAGTGGCACACCTATTTTTGGTATAGAGGTAAGATGTCCTACTGAACCTGTGAATGAGGAAATAGAAATACAGACCTTAAAGGAAAAATGCATACGTGCATGTCCTTAGGCAAGGTCCAGCTGCGCATGCTGCACGTCAGCCCTCTCCGGCTTTTCACCATTGCAATCTCCACCCAGCCCAACCTGTGAAGAGTCCTTGGAGATCTCACTTTTCCAGTTATACCCAAATCAAATTCTAGCTCCCTGGCTTCATTGTGGTGGTAACGTACTTTTTTTGGTGAAGCTAATTTTTAGTCTTTTTCTCCCTACAAAAAACTGCTGTGTGACTATACTGCTTTGCTGCACATGAATACATCTGTCCATCCACCATGCCTAATGACTTGTAAGTCTGATTTTAATCAAACTTGGCAGTTGGAAGAGATCATAAACATCCAAAATACTTGCTGAAACAAGCCATCAGGGTGCAACAGAGTGAAAGTTCACTGGTAATGTGGCGAGACATTTGTACCTAGGCATCAAAGTATGGGGGGGAAGAGGGAGGTTATAAGCTCCGTCCGTACTCTGAGAAGAAAAGCAATGTTCTCAAGGAACATGGCAGAATCCAGTAAAGGATGTGAATATGTGCCAAATGGGGTTTTACGAGTCCTGCAGCTCATGGAAGGATTTGTTTCAGTGTGATCCAGCTTTCCAGGTCCATGCTGAGGTCAGTGTTTTAGCCAGAGTAACACCAACTGCTGCCACAGGGCAACTACTCCTTGCCTGAAGAGCAGCATGTGGTCACCACCAGCACTGCAGGGCTGTATCCACATGGAAATAGTTTGTCCCCTGGTCCACAGCAAAACACAGCCCCTCTGTGTGCATGGCCTTGTGGAGCTGAAGGTGGTTGGAACAATAGAGGTGCAGAAGCTGGTCTAGCCCTTCTGAGTATCTCTGTATCAAGCCTCACAAGTCCTTTTCTGGCCAGGGAGGGCACAGAGAAGCACAGCCCCTGCAGCAGCTCTCCTACCAGCTTACCCCAAGGTCAGCATCCATCATGTCAGCTTCTCCAGGTGGAGTGGGAGTTTGGGCTTCTTCAGGGTGGTCACAGCAGCCCTCGGCATCCCTGGGGACAGCAGCAGGCCCCGCACGTGTGAGCAGCCTCAGACCGTGCTGGGGTGAAGCCCACAGCCCCGGATTCCTCACAAGAGCAAAAAACATGCACTCCGGGGCATGAAAGTGGTGCTTGGATTGAGCACAGCTTGGGCAAGAAGCAGGCAAGATGAGAGGTAGGGAGGTAAGGTGGGGATTTGGGAAAGGGCCGGGTGAAGAGGGCTGGGGGATTGCGGTGGGTGCAGGTGGAGCCGTACACCCTGCGCTGCCTGGGGCGGCCGTGCCTGGGGTGCCGGTTCGCAAGTGCCCTCTGCTGGCACCCTGCACCCTGAGTGCTGGGGAGGGACACTGCGTATGCAGGTAGGCCCTGGACTCCAGACCATGCCCTGTGCTCTGCAGCTCCGCTCTCAGGTAAATTTAGTGCAGCTGCCCTAATAGCAACACTGCTGCCAGGAGTGCCAGCAGGACAGACATATGGTCCCTCTCCAGCGGCATGGGATGGGGGGACCCCCTCTGAGGTCATTGCTCCCTTCAAGGCATGCAAAACCCCAGGGATACCCCCAGTGTCTGTCTCTCTCCCCCACTGAGACATGCTGAGTGAGCATCACTGGTGTGTAGTGATGCATCATTCAGGCACATTCCTCTGCTTTTTCCCCAGCACTGTCGTGGCAGCAGTGTGGGGCAGTGCATTTCTGCAGGGCAGGGGCCAGAGGCAAGAGCATAGCTCCGTGCTGCCTGCAGGTCACCCTGCCGCAGAGCCACAAGGCTGAGCGTTGGGCCCAGCATGGCCTCCTGCTCTCCAGATCCTGCTCCATGAGGCCACCGTTTGCAGCTGTGTGGGCTGCAGAGCTCCTCTGCCAAGGCACTGGTTTAGGAGGAGGGTTGGGAAGGGTTGGCTTCAGCTGGAGGGGCAGATAGCAGGCAAGGCAGGCAGACAGCAGAGGAACAAATTAAGAGAGGCAGAAAGCTCTGGAGATCCAACAGCAACATCCAGATGCCCTTTGCTGAAAGCCTGGAAGAGTCAAATCAGGGACAGCGCTGTCTGTGTGGAAAGAAGTCTCATGAGAGACCAGACAACAAGCTTTGTCTACAATTTGCAATGCCCATTACTTGAAAGAAAGGCTTGAAACTGGTCCAGCATGACAGAGTGTGAGACTCACATTTGACATCATCTTACAAACCTGGAAGTCTTTTTGCACAGTTCCTCTTTAATTTCTGCTGCCAACAGTGACTCAGTTTTGTGGGGTGGTTTTGCACAGTGCAGAAGCTTGGGAAAGGTGACAAACAGACCTGAAATAGGTGCTGACACGGACAAGTTTCTGCTAACCTCCTTGCCTCCTGAACAGTACTGATGGGTCCTGCTGCAGACTGAGGGTGTCCCTTACTTGTGACACAAAATGTACATGAGCCTGTATCTCCTTACAAGCCCTGCAGGGTTGATTCCCCCTTTCATTTCAGTTGTAGCCTATCTTGTGACAAATGCAAGTGTGCATCTTTTTAACTGAATGGTGCTGAGCTGTGTCTTGTGTCTCAGGCCCCATTAACCATGGACACTATTGCACAGGTAATCCATGAATGTGAGATGTGCTGCCATCAAGCAAGCCAAATGGTTAAAACCTCTTTGGTATGGAGGATGGTGGTTAAAATATAGATATGGGGAGGCCTGGCAGATTGATTATATCACACGTAAACAAACTTGGCATGTCAAATACTATGTGCGCACCATGGTGGAAGCAACCACTGGATGGTTGGAAACATGCTGTGCCCCATGCCACTGCCTGGAACACTGTTCTGGGCCTTGAGAACCAAGTCTTGTGGCAGCATGGCACCCCAGAAGGAATTGAATCAGATAATGGGACTCATTTCTGAAATAATCTCATAGCCATGTGGGCCAAAGGACATGGCATTGAGTGGATATATCACGTTCCCTACCATGCACCAGCTTCTGGGAAAATTGAGCAGTACAATGGGTTGCTAAAAACTACTGAAAGCAATAGGTGGTGGAACTTTCAAACACTGGGACGTGCATTTAGCAAAAGCCACCTGGTTAGTCAATACCAGAGGATCTGCCAACCAAGCTGGCCTTGCCCAGTCAAACCTCCTACATACCGTGGATGGGGATAAAGCCCCTGTAGTGCTCATTAAAAATATGCTGGGGCAGACAGTCTGAGTTATTCCTGCATCAGGTAAAGGTAAACCCATGTGTGGGATAGTTTTGCCCAAGGACCTGGGTGCACTTGGTGGGTAATGCAGAAGGACGGGGAATTCCAGCGTGTGCCTCAGGGAGATTTGATTTTAGGTGAAAACAGCCAATGAATTGAAGTGTATGATGTTAATTGCTAAATAACCCTGTTATTGCATATTGTCATCGATATGGTTGATATATATTATAGTAATGGCATCACATTAATATAAAGGAAATGAACTTTGGTAGAGTCAGGACTGATTTCAGCGATTGGTGCCCAGCAACTTCCTGAAGATCGACATCTTTGGCACACAGACAGGAAGCAAGGACCATGCCAGATACATCAGCTATGAGCTCCAAATGTAGCAGAGATTACATGCCATTCCCCTGCTGTGACCAAGGTCACTCAGTCCACCAACTGAGCCAACTCTGTCTCAGTCCTCCTGCCTTAAAAAACTGTCATGACAGATGGAACCTGAAGTTATGGACTAAATGAAGTTACTATACATGCTGGAGGGATGGCCTGTAGACTAAGGGAGTGATATCTGTGTGTATACATCAAAGACCAGGGAAAGGGATGGAGATTAATTAGAATGTATTGGGAAACATGTAACCTGAGCGTAATGTAAATGGTATGGAATAAGGGGTTGAATACTGTCCTGGTCTTGGCTGGGATAGAATTAATTTTTCTTCTTAGTGGCTAGAGTGGTGCTGTGTTTTGGATTCAGTATGGGATTTGGTATGAGAAGAATGCTGATAACACACTGATGTTTTCAGTTGTTGATGAGAGATCAAGGACTCTCCAACTCCCCATGTCCTGCCCATGTGCAGGTGTACAAGAAGCTGGGGGGCAACACGGCCAGAGCACTGGTCCCAAATTGGCCAATTCCATATGATGTAACATCATGCTCAGTATATAGAGGAGGGTTGGCTGGGAAGGAGGGAGTTCTCTCTTGCTTCCAAGATTGCAACTGTGGGATCTTGGTATTTCAGGATCACTAGCCGGGAATGGCTGGGTATCAGTCAGTGGGTGCTGAGCAGTCGCATTGTGCATTACCTGTTCGTACTTTCTCTTATTGTTTTATTTTATTTCAATTATGAAATGTTATGTTTTTATCTCAACCTATAAGTCTCTCTTTACCTCTCCAATTTATCTACCCATCCCCTGGGTGAGGCGAGGGTGAGTGAGCAGCTGTGTGGTGGTTGGCTGCCAGCTGGGTTTAAACCACACCTTCATCCTGGATTCTGCTCTGGAAAATACACTGTTCAAGGGCCCAGCCAGGTCCTGGTACCTCTGGACAAATGCTATTCTTGCTGCTGTTTGTCCCAGGAGGCAAAGCAGTGCATAAAGAAGAAATGTGCTGCTGATAATGACATGCACAAAGCCTGAGCACCCTTGTAATGGATTTATGTTTAAATTGCTGTAACACATGATTCGGGCTGTATGTTGTAGGAAGTACTACAGCAGGAGCCATGCAAACCAGCAGAAGTTGAGCCTTGCAAGGAACTGAGTAAGTGCAGCAGTGACTCAACCTGACCTGGCTTTGGAGCCAGATTTTGGCAAGGCCCATTTAACCTTGTCCTGGTGGCTAGACTGGGATGTGTATGGCACTATACCTTGGGCTGAACCATGATATCTGGCTATAAAAAAACCCTGAAACAGATAAAGGAACCATTAAAAATGCCAAAGGCTGTAACTAAGAGATGGTGAAAGTTTCTCTTCACTTAGATGAGTGTAACTGCAGGTAGGATATGGCTTCTTGCCTGACGATGAGTTTGTCTGCAGATAAAGGGTTTTTTTCGCTTGTACTTCTCAATCTGCACAAATCTGAAGCTTTGCAGGCACCTCTCTGTGCTCTGACAGGCCTGACTGTATGCTTCTTGCAGAGGATTATCCTCACTTCTCTGCCAAGGTGAGACACACCCCTCCATCATGAGCCCATTTGTATGTTGCATCCCTTCCCTGATGGCCTGAGGAGTCATGGGCCCAGTGAGCTATAATTTTTTACCCTTATGTTGCCAGTCCAGATTCACTTGAGCCACATTAATCTTAGCAGCTTGACCCACCTGTTGGTTGTTCTCATGTTCTTTAGTGGCCTGACTCTTGGGTACATGAGCATCTCTGTGATGTACTTTCACAACCAAGTTCTCTACCTGAGCATCAATATCTTGCTGTAATTCAGCAACCCATGTGGGTTTGCCTCTGCACTGCCAGCAGCTCTGTTTCTATTGCTGTAACACCCTGCATAGGGCATTTGCCACCATCCATGAGTCGGTACAGACGTAGAGCACTGGCCACCTTTCTCTCTCAGCGATATTCAAGGCCAGCTGGGTGGCTTTCACCTCTGCAAACTGACTCGATTCACCTTCTCCTTCAGCAGCTTCAGCGATCTGTTGTGTGGGACTCCACACAGCCACCTTCCACCTTTGATGTTTCCCCACAATGTGACAGGACCTGTCGGTACACAGGGCACATCGCTTCTCGTTATCTGGTAAATTGTTATATGATGGGGCCTCTTCAGCACGCGTCACCTCTTCCTCTGGCGCCATTCCAAAATCTTTGCCTTCTGGCCAATTTGTGATCACTTACAGTATTCCTGGGTGTCTGGGGCTCCCTGTTCGAGCCCGTTGTGTGATTAATGCGACCCATTTACTCCACGTGGCATCAGTTGTATGGTGTGTAGAGGGGACACTCCCTTTGAACATCCAGCCCAGCACTGGCAGTCGGGGAGCCAGGAGGAGCTGTGCTTCAGTCCCGATCACCTCTGAAGCAGCTCAGACCCCTTCATATGCTGCCAGTATCTCCTTTTTGGTTGGAGTATAGCGGTCCTCTGATCCTCTATATCCCTGACTCCAAAACCCCAGGGGTTGACCCTGGGTCTCCCCTGATGCTCTCTGCCAGAGGCTCCAGGTAGAGCCATTTTTCCCAGCTGTGGTGTAGAGCAGATTTTTAACATCTTGTCCTGCCCAAACCAGCCCAAGGGCTACTGTCTGAACTATTTCCTGACTAATTTGTTCAAAGACTTGTTGTTGCTCAGGGCCCCATGTAAAATTATCCTTTTCCCGGGTCATTTGATAGAGAGGGCTTACAATCTGACTGTAATTTGGAATATGCAAGTCTCCAGAAATCCACAACACCTAAGAAAGCTTTTTGCTAGTTGGTGGGATCACAGCTGTTATTTTATTAATCATATCCATCAGACGTCCATCTTGCCATTTTATTCCTAAAAATGGTATGTCCTGTGCAGGTCCCTTGACCTTACCCTACTTCATGGCAAAACTGGACCTCAGAAGGATTTATACTATTTTCTCCCCTTTCTCTGCTGTATTACCCCATATGTTGATGTCATCAGTGTATTGCAGGTATTCCAGAGCTTCACCCTGTTCCAGTGCAGTCTGTATCAGTCCATGGCAAATGGTGGGGCTGTGTTTCCACCTCTGGGGCAGTCAATTCCAGGTGTATTGGACACCCCTTCAGGTGACAGCAAACTGTGGCCTTCACTCTGCTGCCAAAGGGATGGAGAAGAACATGTTAGCAATATCAGTCGTGGTGTACCACTTGGCTGCCTTTGACTCCAGTTCGTGTTGAAGCTCTAGCATGTCCATCATGGCAGCACTCAGTGGTGATGTAACTTCATTCAGGCCACGATAGGCTACTGTCAATCTCCACTCTCCATTGGACTTTTGCAGTGGCCATATGGGGATGTTAAAGGGTGAGTGAGTCATGCTGATCACTCCTTGGCTCTCTAGTCAATGCATCAGTTCATGGATAGGAATTACGGAGTCTTGACTGGTGCGATATTACCATTGGTGTGCAGTTGTAGTAGCAATTGGCACTTGTTTTTCTTTGACCCTCAGCAATCCCACAACAGAAGGATCCTCTGATAGACCAGGTAACACAGACAGCTGTTTAATTCCTTCTGTTTCCAAGGCAGCTATACCGAAAGCCCACCGATACCCTTTTGGGTCCTTAAAATACCGTCTCCTGAGATAATCTATGCCAAGAATACATGGAGTGTCTGGGCCAGTCACAATAGGGTGCTTTTCCTACTCATTCACAGTTAGGCTCACCACAGTCTCCAACAGAGTCAGCTGTTGAGACGCCCCTGTCACTCCTGAAATACAAATGGGTTTCTGCCCCTTTCAAATTCGATGGCATTAGGGTGCATTGGGCACCCGTGTCCACTAGAGCCTTATACTGCTGGGGGTCAGATGTGCCAGGCCATCAAATCCACACGGTCCAGTAAACTTGGTTGTCCCTGTCCTCTGCCTGGCTGGAGGCAGGTCCCCTCTAATGGTGGTCGTAACATCTGCTATCGATGAATGGGTTAGTGTGATATGTGTGGGTCTCAGTCTCATCTTGGTCACTCACTTTTTGTGAATACAAATCAGAAGTTCTTCTCATAGGATCAGGAGCAAAGTCAACACTTCTGCTCTGTTTGGGCAATTGATTACTGGAAACTGGAGCAGCATTTCTCCTGAAAGAACGCTGATTTGTAGTTGGTCTTCCTTCCAACTCATGTACCCACTCTTCTAGGGGGTAGGTAGGTTTTCTATCCCATTCTCTCATGTATTCTCCGTGGTCACGCTGGCAATACCACAGGTTACCCCATGGTGTATACTGTTTCTCTGGAGCAGGGAGACACTTGCTCCTAATAGCTGAGATCCTAGTCCATGCAGGTTGGGAGTAGGACATGTCCTCCTAGAATTGCTGGAATTCTCAGGATAGTTTGTCAGCTAGTATATCTGGCAACCTCTCCGCAACCGTGATGAGGGAGAAAGAGAGACTTTCTTCATATTGTCACAGACGGTGAGCCAATTCATCCACTGTAGTTCCCTCTTCGTCTCTCCAGTCCGTTACTGCTAATGTATTGACATATGACGATGGTGCTCTGTACAAACTTCCGCCACATGGGCTGGGTACATTGGACTTCATCTGGATCTCTAGGTAGCCACACATCATAGTAAACCACATGGCTAGTTCCCTCAAGTGTTGGATACCTCTCTCCATGGTGGTCCACTTACTTGGATGACATGTAACATCTTCCTTGAAGGGATCCTGTCCCTCACACCTGACAAAAGTCACCTCCAGAGACTGAGGTTTTGTGTCCTTAACTCTATCCCACCTGAAACCAGGACAGAAGGTTATGTACAAAGGTGTGGTTTGGTGCCACTGTTGAGCTCATTTTGCCTGACAGGTTCACAAAGGAGAAACTTTGCATTAGCCTCTGGCTACTCAAAAGTAAGCTGCTTGCAATACTTTTAGTTCTGCTCTGATCCACCAGTACAGACCTAGATGGTCATAGTGTGAGAGTGAAAAATAAAGCAAAGATGTGAGTTAAGTGAGGATATTGCTATCTCAACATAAATGAGATGTCTCAGAGAGAACTTTGTAAACCACAAAGTTCATTCTACAACTTTCAAAAAGAATAGAAACCAAAAGCTACAGGAATGTGCTGGAAGAAACAGGATGAGTTTCACTGGGGGTGATGGTGCCCTTCTGCTTGATGATATTTGTTGTGGCTCCCTCCTGGTGTTAATTTGTACATACCGGGAGTAGTTAATAGGTCATTTGGGAAAAATTATACCTGCACAGTAGGTGGGCTCTGAAGTCAGAAGCAGCAGGCAACCCCAAGGACACACAGTTCTGCATTTAGTATCTACGTGTTAAGACCTGATTCTTCCTTCTCTGGCAACTTAGCTAAAGGGAAAGTGCTGAGCAGTGTGTATGCCTGCATATTCACTGTATAAACAGAACACTGGAGAGCGTTTAATTATTTGAATTTTTTTTTCAGATGGATATTGCACCCCTGGATGTGTAGAAGTGAAGTGTGAATGTTACTAGTGGCAATGTGGAAAGTTGGTCAGATATGACTGGGTGGTGCTGCTGCCAAAGATCCATTCAAATGCAGCGTTGCTGAACAACATCCCCTTGATGCACACAGAAACAAAAGGACTTTCCTGATTCTCTTACATTGCATCCCTCTTTACATTATGTGGTGGTTTGACCCTGGCTGAATACCAGCTGCCCACTAAAGCTGCTCTATCACTGTCTCTCCTCATCTGGACAGGGGAGACAAAATACAGAGAATGATGTGTGGGTTGAGATAAGGGCAGTTTAATAAGGCAAAAACAAAGGTCATGTGCAAAAGCAAAGGAAAACAGAAGATTTTGTTCTCTAATTCCCATCAGCAGGCACTGTCTGTCCACTTCCCAGAAAGCAGGACTTTTGTATGCATAGGGGTTCCTCCAGAAGACAAATGTAAATAACAAATGCCCCCCCTTCCTCCTCCTTTCTTTCAACTCTTATTGCCGAGCAGACATCATAAGGTATGGAATATCCCTTTGGTCAGTTCAGGTCAGCTGTCCTGGTTGTGTCCCCTCCCAAGATCTTGCCCACCCCCCCCCAGTCTACTGATGCGGGGGGGGGAGAATGTTGGAGTGACAACCTTGATGCTGTGCCAGCACTGCTCAGCACTAGCCAAAACACTGGTGTGTTAGCAGCACCTTTTTAACTACCAATACAAAGCACAGCACTATGATGGCTGCTATGGGGAAAAATTAACTCCATCTCAGCCAGACCCAATACACATTAATTCATCCTGGGGTACCTTCGGGGGCTTTAGCAACTGGCAGACTGGGAAAACCAGGCCTTTACTGCCAAAGCCAAGCGACTTCCTCCACAAATACTTGCCAAGAGCAACTGTCACTTTAAAGGGTAGGACTGGCATACGTGCTACCCATTTTCCTCCAGCCTGGTGCTAAATGTAGGATGGTGACAGCATTCAGTCCTAGACAAGACGGAATTAGCAGTGCTGTTCTCAGAAGGCTAAAGACTGAGGCCCAGTACAGGTTTATTCATCCAGAAACAAACTCCAGGGAGAAAGAGACTCCAAAATCCGTTTTTTGGTAAATTACAGTGGGTGCAAGTTCCCAGATAAAAAAGAGTGACCATCAGTATGCTTGGGACAGCTGATATATGTACTCCTGCTGCTAACATCCAGGTTAACTGTGTCAGCTCAGAGTAGAAGGACACAGTCCCGCAGCTGTCCCAGACCAGCTAGCTCAGAGCTGTGCCCATCCAGCCCAGGCACACAGCCTCATCCCTTCCCTTACACCAGCATGGTGTCTTGGTTTACCCCATGCTGAGCATTTCCTAGGGAAAAAGTAAATCCATGGTTTTCTGCTGTTTCATGTGCCGCACTGAGGATTTGGACGCCTGTCCCTCATGTGGGAGCACATGGAAAAAGGAAGGACAACACCATCCTTAAGCTGCCAAGGAGCTGCAGGGCATTTACAGACTGCAGATGCATTCAAAGTGTGCCTTGCAGTCCAGAGGTCTGAACAGGCAGAGGCAAATCCAAGGAAGGAGAGAGGTAGGTGTACTTGGATTAGGGTGAGCCACAGCAACTTCTGCCCAGCTACAGTGACTCCAGCAGACAGTTGAAGCAGGGGAAAAAGGTGTGCAATGGATGTTGCTCTAGTCTGCTGCACCTCTGAGATCCAGCACACAGCCTGGCTTAGTGGGAAGCTCTGATCTTCTCCAGATCAATGCCATCTTGGCCCTGTCCCCTATGCTGGTGGGAGTGTCAGCAGGCAGGAAGACTTGTCCATGTATTCACCCTGTCTTGTGTTCTCACAGCCGATGGTGTCACTGGGAAATTTTTGAATCATCAAAGAAATAATGAGCATTACTCACTGCCTGCCACGTGGGAGTATTTACCCACAGTAATAAAGAGAGGAGGGAGGCAGCCAAAGGTGTGCTCCAGATCCAGAAACTCTGACGAAACTGCCAGGAAGTGGTGATGGCTGATCCCTGCCCTGGTTACGCAGGGATGCCTCATCAGATGTGAGGTTTTGGCTCCCCTTATATCCAAAGGAAAACCTCTGGTCACCTACATCTCTGCTTTTTTTTGCATGCAAAAGAGAACAAATTGTTCTTTCTCCTTCTTACTCATGGGGAGACCTCAGGATGAGCAGAGAGGCAGAAGAGAGGCTATCATCGTCTCTGTAAAAAACATCCGGAGGCAGGGAGGGAGCTAAGGATGAAAATGAGTGTGGTACTCGTTCTTCTCTTTATGACTTGACCTCTTGTGCAGCCGGACGATAGACTGTGGGCTCTGAGCTTGAGCTGCACCAGCAAGGCAGCGCTCTGCTCCCAGGGTACTGTGGTGTTTGTGGGTCCCTGGTATTGCTGGTATGCAAAAGCCCTGGGAGGAGCAGCAGAACAGGAGTTAAAATATCGGTGCAAGTGCAGCAAGCTGTGAGGCTGACAACAGCCATGAAATCCAGGAAAGGCAACAGATAACAGCAAGGAACTGGCAGGTGCTGGGTGGAGCGGTGACGACACCAAGGCCACACCGCAGATAAAGCCACCAGGCAAGAGCAAGTGGAGCAAGAGCGATGTGATGCAATCCAGCTTAGCCTCCTGCCATCTGTGCCCAGTCACGTGGACAGCATGCAAACAGCACTGCAGTCACCTGGGAAGCACAGGCATGATAAGGGCTCAAAATGCGACATGCGATGCAACGAACAATACCGGGTGGGCTGTGTGGACACCAGTGGGTGGGTGCTGGTGAATGTGTGAGTGCTGGGAACCTACTGGGAACAGCAGAAGGGTGCCCCTCTTTGTGGTATCTGCAACACAGAGGAGGAAAGCCCAGGCTCAAATGCATGACTGTCTCAGACCTAGCTGGAGCTACATGGCCAATGTGAGGGCAAAGAGCCACCAGAAAACCTCCTGTTCCACCCAAGGAAGAATTTCCCCACCTGTTCTTCAAGGGGGACAGTAAGCAGGACTTTCATCAGGGTCTGTAAGCCTGTGTTTGAGAGAAAAGCAGGAAAAGACAAAACCAGTTTTCAAGAGGTGATTTCCCCTTTATCATCTCTTAGTGTGTCATTTTAATTTGCTTTGTGAAGGCAGTGGTGTTTGAATACCGCTGAGGAACCAGGTGGAGGAAGATCAAGCCTTGTATCAGCCAACAGCTTTTCCACAGCACCACATGACCTGCTGCCTCCAGCACAGAGGAGATGCAGACATTTCCTGCTGCCCTCCATCCAAGGAGAGTGATCTGGTGCATGCAACATGCCCCAGCTGCACAGCTCCAGCCCATTGCTCCTGCAGTGGCACCAGCATGACACAAAGAGACAGACCATGCTCAGGGCTGGCAGCAGATCATGGTTCTCTGCAGTGGTGGCGACTGAGGCATTATGATCAGCATTTGGTAGTTTTTGGTAGTAAAAAATTTGAGGAAGAATATAAAGACCCATGATAGCCCTCATCCAATGCTGTGCTGCGTGTTGGTGTGGGAGCAGCTTGTAGGAGGTGGCCCCATGTTGTCCACATAGTTGACTGTTGGCTGGGACAAGATTTGCAAGGTGGGTGCCTGAGAAAGTACACCCACGTGTGCCAGAGAGTGAGAGCTGCTGTGTCCCCTGGTGCATAGCAGGGCTTGGTCAGGGCATCCGTGGCTTTGTACATGGCCCACTGAGGATGGAGATCTCCCACCTCCCTGCTGATCTGGGTTGCTCACCTTCTGGGGTCAGACTTCTTTCCTAACTCCTGGCCTGAACATCTCAGGGCTGCAGTTTGTCCCTGTTGCTTTTTTATTCTGTCATCTGGCACTACCAAGAACTGCCCTTCCAGCAGCTGTAGGCTGCTATCAGATCCCCCCTTGGCTTCCCCTGTACTAGACTAAACAAGACCAACAAGCCTCCATGTGCCTCAGAAACAACTGCTAATGCAGTTAAATATTTACTTTAGTTGAGGGATTTCCAAAGTGGAATAATAATAAAAGCCAAAGGTTATTGAACTGTGTAAACTCCATGAAGAGGGAATATAAAACATGTACATAGTTGCCTTGGCAGAGCAGAGGAATGGTTCTGCAAGGAGATCCCTGAACTGGTCACCTTTCCCCTTCCCAAAATCTGGTCACAACCCTGCTGAGCTGGGTGGAAAGACTTCCCAAGGGCAAGAATGGAGGCAGCCTCGTGCAGGGCCTGTACCCCTCTGGCCATGGGGGATGCTCACTAATCTATTCCCTCTTGTTTCAGCCAGCCAGGGCCAGTGTATACCTCCCTAAGCCTCAGGTAAGACTGTGGGGAAGAAATCTCCTGAGCACAGTCATGGTCAGCTCCTCAGCAAGTGCAAATGTGCATGCTGTGGGTGTCTGGAGCTCTCCCAGCCTGCTGGTGGTTTCTGTAGGACACCTAGACCCTGCCTGCCCCTTGCACACACAGCATCTCACCCCCGCTCCCAAGGTGAAGGAGACTCTCTGTCTCTTCTGGTCCAGACTTCATCTCAGCAAGTCTGTCCCAGAGGAGTTTTTAGTCAACACTGGTCTTCAGCTATGACACTGACTTTCTGCCCGGTGGTTCTCTTTTCTATCCTTCACCCTTCACCAGCTGATTTTGATTGACCAGAGGAAGGTGGGGATGGATGTGGAAAATTCAGCTTCTCAGAAAGAGGTGATGAGGATGCTCACATGGAAAGACTGACGTCAAGAGTCCAGTCTTGTAGGCAAAGCAGATGGGATCTTCTGGGGTGGTGATGCTTACTGAGAAGTCCTTCACTGAAGAGTTGGTGTCTCTTACCACTGAGGATCTTCTCCAGCCTCTCTGTCCCCTCCCTGCTGTATGTGCCACCTCTGTGTATTTAAACTGAGTACCCATGCACACAGCCCCCTTCCATCACACTGAATCTTATGATGAAGATCATTTTGCTCTGTTGATCTCAGCTCAACGGTTTATGTGTCCAAGCTGGTAAAGAGAGCAAAGTATTAAACTGACCATGACAATGGATAGAGGAGCACAGGCAGCAGCTGCACCTGCAGCTCCCTGCTCCCACTCAGCTGAATTTTGTTCTCTCAAGCCCCCCTGCACCCCCAGCCTGTCCCATCCCACTCAGTGATGGAGTGAGCTTGCTGCAGCATGATGACAGGCCTCCTGTGTTTGAGATCCCCTTCCTGGGGTCGTGTCCATTGAGTCAGGCAGCTGAGTATCTTCCTGGCTGGGTCTCATGAAATAATGCTCAGGCCACAGTGCAGTCACCGAAATCAGTCTGAATTTCCTGGCTTTTCCATGTGAAGTCTCCCAACCCAGATGGAGATACCTGTCATGTATGAGGAACAGCAGCTGTAAAGCTGGAAGGCTGGTTCAGGCAAGATACACCCAGAGGTAAGCTGGCTGGCTGGACCAGAGAAGAGCAGCATTGCCCAACCAAGACTACAGTGCAAAGGGATTGTAAAGCAGTCTCCAGCTGGCAAGTGGCACTGGGGTGTCTTATCAGTTGCACAAGAGTGCACAAGTGATCTCTCTGGGTGCACAGTCCAGCTGTTCCCAGCGCAGATCAAACACTGCTTAAAATGCTGCTTTTCCCAGCCCTCCTGAGATAAGCCAGTGCCCTCGTCTATAAAGGCAGCCACGAGTGGAGCGAGGTGCACGAGCGTGTGCGCCTGCACTGACCATGCCTGCGAGGGAGCTGCTTGTGGTGGTGGCAGCACTGGTGACTTTCATTGCTGCTGGTGGTAAGCCTGCTCTGCTGTTGGCAGCCGGATCTTTGGTGGTGGGTTGGGAACCACGGAGGGACCAAAAATGGGTGGGAGGGGAAAAAGAACCAAAACCTGTGGTTTGGAGAGCAGGTGAAGAGGGCAAGTAAACACACTGGCAGTGTGGTGGGGAAGAAGGACTGGAGCAAATACACCATGCCTTATTAGCAGTTCGGGGCAAAGGGTTACAGACTGGTTCATCAACTGTGTTGCACTCGGGAGAGGGATGGGACAGGGGACAGCCCAAAATGCAAACGGGAACCAGGATCTGGGAGGACAGCACATACACTGGGATGTCAGCTACTGTCATTCATGCCTCCATGAAGACATGTAGGTCTTTGCAAGAGCACTGTGTGCTCATCATATTCATGTGGGAAGCCGTTATTTGTAGGCTCTGTAAAACTGGTGCTACCTAAGTGCATGTAGTGGTGGTCCTGCAGTAACCTGCGAGCCCTCATGCTCCCAGGACATTCATGCACTGCACAGACAGGCTGTGAACTGTTGCTACTGCTCTGCCTGACTGCAGGAAAGGAACCCACCAAATGCAGCTCTCCCTGGGGGTGGCTGTTGTCCAGCTGTGCAGCGTCACCCAGCCTCAGCCCTCTGAAGATACCCCATGTCCCCATGCAGCACTGCATGAGTTCACATTTCCTGGAATGTGTTGGATGCTCTCTGGAGCTCCTTGTCCAGAGAATGGGAGAGAGGGCTGTTAGGAGAGGGATTAGGGGACGGGAATGGGGTATTCCCAGCTTTGTCTCAGCTGGCTCAGCTGTAGACAGAGGCTGTGCACTGTGCTGTTGGGAGGGTTGTGGGGGTGGCATGCAGCAAACTGATCCAGGTGCTGAATGGGCTCTGCACAACCCTGTCTTCCCCTTAGTTTGGATGTGACCCTCTGTTGATGCCTTGTGCTCCTGGTACCAGTCACATGTGTGCCACACTCACAGGTCTCTGCTCTGTTTCAGGAGCAGAGCTGAATGAAAGGAATGGCCTGAGAAGGGTAAGAGGTTTCTGTTTTCCTTGTTGATGGCTTGAGATGGGATTTAGTGCCTGTCATGCCTGGGAGGAAGGCTGTTCCCCGCAATCATCACCAGCCTTATGGGTACTGGCGCTCCAGCATCAAACTGGCATCAAAGACCAGGTTATGAGTCCCACAGAGGGACATGGTGGCCTCTGCTCCCTGCTCTCCCACTCTGTGTACATGCCCTGCTCTGTCTGGGGCAGAGGGAAACAGGTCACCAGTGGCACTTGCACCTGCAGCAGTGCTGTGGGAGGAAGACATGGATGCTGCTGGCACTGAAGTACGTGCTGTGGTTTCTCCTTTCCAGCCGGTGTGTGGAGACATGGTCGAGCTGCAGGCCTGCCCCCTCCTGTACTTGCCTGTCTGTGGAACTGACGGGAACACCTACGCCAGTGAATGCCAGCTCTGTGTGCAGCAAATGTAAGCTCATGACCTTGGCAGAGACCTTCAGGGGTATAATTTTGGACGTTTGAAACTGGGCACTTGTGAAATATTGTCATTCAGGCTCCCCTGTGCCTGGGGAAAGCCATGGCAGACGGGAAGCACGTGTGTTAACTGCTAGCAAAGTAGAAGAGGACTTTTTCATGTCAGTTGAGCCAGGCGCTGGGCTGTGAAACCTGTGACTTCACCCTCCTCTGCTGGCAGTGCCTGCAGATAGGTGCAGGCATGCCCCCAGCCCTTGTCTGCAGGTTCCTGCCCTATCCTTGGCACCACATTTAGTGACTACTGTGCAGCTGCAGGCTGAGGGATTTAGCTCATTGTGTTGTCAGAAGGCTAATCCCACAGAAGAGCTGAATATTCATCTAATGGATCAGCATGCTAAATCAGACCACCCTGTGGCTGCATGATCAGCAGATTCAAAAGGTGAGGTCAGGAGTCCATGGCCAGGAGACACTCCAACATGAGTGTCTGCAAGCTGACAACAAACCAGATGCTCTGTAGAGGATGGGAGAAGGTCCCACCATCTGTTGCCTACAATTAGCAAAGGGAGAGTTGAATTTAAATGGGCAAAAAGGTCAACTAGGCATCTAGCCTGGACAGTCAAATAGCACTACTAAGTCCTTCAAAGGGACTTCTGTGAATGCAGATGCCCAGTTATGTGCCACACAGCTCTTTTGGCAGAAATTCAAACCAAAGGTGCCATCATAAACTTGAGAACTAGGGCAACAGGGACCTCATGAGAAGCACAAAGGTTGCTTTGGGGCAGTGATTTTATCTGGGTTGGGAATTGACTGTTTGAGCAGGAGTTCCTGCTAGAAAGGGACCAAAGGTGAAGATCAGGTTGAACACATGTCAGCAGTGCAGTTGCATGGCAAATAACACAAAGTGTGTGCTGAGCTGCAGGAGGAGAGAGATGAACAGTTTGTCAGGGGAAGCTGCAAGGCAAGAATGTGCGGAGGAGCTGAGTCTGGCTAGTCTGGAGAAGGGGAGGCTTGGGGGGGATCTAGCAGCAGCCTATGGTTGCAAATGGGATGGAGCCACTCTCTTCTTGGTGGCAGCAGGTGATGCAACATGGGGCAACAGCCACAAGCAACAGCGCCAGAGGGTACAAGTTGGACACAAGGGAAATCCCTTCCTCGGGAGGGTGGTGTGCCATAGAGATACTGGAGGTCTCCATCCTTGGGGGGATGTGGTTAGGGCTCAGACAGAGCCATGCCACCTTAACCTCACACTGGGGATAGCCTTGCTGTGAGCAGGTTGCGCAGGAGACCCACCACCAGAGCTGCACACCAGGGGAGGGGACATCTATGGGCTAGGATGGCTTGCAGTCACCTCAGATTTTTAGACAGGAAAATGAACAAGCCAATTTTGTAATAGTCGGCTCCATTCTATGGGCTGGACAGGAGCCAAAGTATGACTCAGGAGTATTTTTTTGAGCTCTTACTCTTTTTTCTGTTACTCTAGGAAAACCAGGCAAGACATCTGGATTTTGAAAGATGGAGAGTGTTAAGATATCTGAACTTTCTGGTAGCATTCCTGAGCCTAGAAACAGGTGACTAATTAATCCTGTGTGCTCTGTGCTGATTGTACATTAAAGTTAGAGATAGTGAATAATAAAATGACATGCAGAATCTTATTTCATCAACATTATTTTATGCAAGGTTGAGGGAAAACAACACAAGCCACAAAGGGTTACTAAAAGCGTAGTGAAAAGATTAATTTCAAATACACATCACAAACCAGGCCTCTGCAACTGTATTATTTCACCCATGTTCCTGTGAGAAAGTTCACATGGGAGCAGCAAGAAACACACAGATCCCAGTGAAGAAGGTGCTGAACAAGTGCAGGTTTTTTTCTGTAGGAGGCAATTAAGGGAAGGAGAAGTAAAGTTTCTTCAGCATGGGAGAGGACAAAGCCCTGACTCCCTAGTAAACACTATGGCTTCTAGAGCTGATGTAAATTTAAAATAGTAACATTCGCACTTCTCATATTAGATGTTACTCAGCTCTTTATCCAAGAGCCTTTCACAACAGGAATTAGCCCATATAACACATGGGAGCATGGAAAGAGCCCAAGTGGAGACCCTGAATGCAAGGGACCCTGGATCTCTGCTCCAGCACATGAGAGCAACCTCCAAACTGAATTAATTACCCAGAAATTAATTAATTACCCAAAAATGCTCTCCAGGAACTGCAGGTTCCCAGACGGTTGCCAAATTTCGGGTCTCAGTTTCTCCTGGTGTCAGGGCCATCCTTGGGACTGTGGCAGGGCACAGTCCAACCAAGGTAATAATGTAAGTGTGCATCAGCAGTCCTTGGGGTTCCCTCTGCTCTTCCGTCTCCCACTTCTACCAGATGGAACACAACTGCACTTTCACAAAATACCTGTAATGAGGTTGCACAACTTGGGTATGCAAGTTTTACAGCTCATAGTGGCAGAGATCGGAGGGCACTGGCTAATCCAGGATTTGCCTCTTCAATTCATTCAGTCCTGCATCAGATGTTGTACTTCTACAGAATGACTGGTTGAGTTTTCTGATCAGCTTTGAAAAGTGCTTCAGTGTGAATTGAAACCCTCCAAGGACAGGTCTGTGCTCACTCACACTGCTCTGATTTGCTATTATACTCACATGACTCATTTGCAGGCATCTGGGTAAGGGTCTGGGGTGCATCATATGGTCAAGCGACTCCCTGAAGTCAGTGACCACCCTGTAAGTCTGGGAGTTGTGCCAGTGTCATGGCTACTGTGCTTGGCCTGCTGGTTGTGTGATCCATCCCCACCTCATCCAGTTCTGCACCTTTCTGGAACTACCAGGTGGGACACCGCAGCACCATAATGCATGACAAAGCCATTGCTGATAGATTTAATGCTGCAGCTGGAAATAGTATTGAGGAGCATGAAACAGCCATGCTTCGTCAGAGGGGAGATCCATCTGAACTGGCGTCCACTGGTTTTTGACCCAGAGGTGGCTTCTGTCATTAAAAGCTTTTCTCTCATTAGAAGCTCTTACCCAGGCTGAAAAGTCCTAGCCTGGCTGGTTGCTCAGAGTTGTCCAGAGCATTGTTCATCCATGTTTTCCTTCCCCAACCCTTTCCACTTCTGCAGAGGAGGGGACACAGCTTGCCCACCTGTCCACAACTTCTGCTATTACACCGTCTGCCCATTTGTCCCAGGGCTGTGCAAACCTATTTGCCCCCTTCCAGTCCTCAGGTAGCGAGGGAGAGGTGGTCTGGCTGAATGTTGCTCTCTACATTGCCAGTCCTCCTGTGCATACCTTCAGATGGTGTCTCCCCTGTCCTGGAGAGAAGGGCTTTGGTGGGGTTATCACCTCCAAAACCACTTCCATCGTGAACAACACAAATGCATTGCTCATGTCCCCCTTGGGGTTTTCTGCTTCCGCTGCTGCCAACTCAGCCACCAGCAGGATGTATTCAGGCAGTTCTGTCCCAGCTCTCTGACAGGGCTGAGGGGATGGTTATGCCCAGCATAGCATGGTGCATAACATGGTGCATAACTCCCTAAGGGGAGTACCAGCATCTCAGCCCCACGCGGTGACTTTAGCCGCATAGGCAGAGCAGTTGCAGCCCCTCACTGTGTATCCCCAAGAGCCACGTCTATTTATTTGCAGAGGCCAGGAACAACCAACACAGACAATTCGGGGGCTCTTCTGAAGAGGGAAACTGCATCGCTCCAGTACAATGTGGAGTATTTTTTCAGAAACTGCTAAAGCATGCGCTTGTGGGCCAGACCTGCAAGGTCAAAGTGTGGGCAGCTTCAGAACAGGGTCAGTGTTGACACTAAACACAGAGAATTCAGCAATACCATTCTCCTCAAGGACTGGTGGATTTGCCTGTTTATTTCACACATGTCAAGGGCAAGTGGCATACTGAGGAGAGGCAAAGGGAGTTTGATCTAACTCCCTTTGATATAACACTGCCACAGACCTCAGGGGCTGGTGCAGGATGGCTGGATCCAGTCTGGTGCAGAGACCCTGACTCTGAAGCCTGGCAGACCTGTGTCCATCAAGGTCAGGTGAGACTCAGCTGGCGGACAGCAAGACGCCTGCGATGCACTGGTCTGTGACAGGGGGTACACACATGGATTTGCACATTTGCATACAGTTTTGCCTGTTGAATTTACCCATCTGTTTCCCATCTTTTCATGCTTCAGTCAAGGCAGGGAAGGAAGGGATTATCTGCTTTTAGAGGCACCATAGTTCGTCACACAGAGTTATATTGGTAGTCCTGCTCCCAGAGAAGCATGTTGCAACCAGGCAAGCTGCACCCGAACCTGCCTCAAGTCAGGGAGTGAAGGACAAGCCTGAAAATTACTTCTGTGTTGTTGCCATGCAAGACAAAACTGGAAGAAGTGCCCTGACACCCTGCTACAGTGACAGCGGTGTAGTTCCCCCAGCTTATCATGGGGATCCACCAAATAACCTCTGGTTCAGGGCTGCATCCACAACTGCGGTTTCTGGATATTGCCTTGCAGTAGCAATGCCAGACAGGACTAAACAAAGATGCCACTGAGGCTTGTAAAGAGCTTTGACTTATACATAGATTCAAAGCCTGGTGTTGCTGTATCTGCAGTGACAGCAGTCCCAGCAGTGCCAGGGCACAGGCCTGGTGGCACGATCCAGCCCTAGGTCCAGCTGTACCTTGGACAAAGCATTCCCAGGGCTTTCGGGTAGTGAAAGCTGTGTGGGGGACTGGCACGGTGAGAAGTACCCAAGGTTGGGGATGTTCCCCTACCAAGCAGCTCCAGTGACACTCGAGGAGTCTGACACTGGAGCTGCTCAGGTTTCTGGACACATGGTTGAGGTCCTCCAGGTCTTCACCTAGGAAACTGGATCCATCAGTGAAGGTGGCCCAGGGCTAGCTGAATCGAAATTTGGAGAGAAAAGGGAGGGAAGCAGCGCCTATCACACTGTAAGGCCTCCAGCTACAACAGTTCATGCAACTGAGACTAGCCAGGAAGTTGACCTACCTGCACAAATTCATTCATAGCAAAGGGGATGTAGCTTTGGTCACATCTGCTACAGAGCTTTGCTGGAGAAGTAGAGTCTGATGTGTTGCTGGTGCTGGTAGGGGACAGGGAGGGAATACTGGGCTCTAAAATGCACCCAGTGTCCCTGGCATTGTGGGCAAGTCTCTGTCACTCAGTCCTTTCAGAGTAGACACAACTTGAAACTAGGGGCTGGAGCTATTACCCATCACCAAAGCCTTCCCATGGGATAACAAAATCACTTCCTTGGAATTTAAATTCACACACAAGAGCCAGATCTCTACAGAGATTTCAGTCTTGAGAGATGCAAGCACAGGCTCTGTAAGCTTTTTAAGCCCATCTATTCCATTAAGCACCTCTAAAGACTCTGAGGGCAGTGACTCTTTTACAAACATTGTTTACAAATCTATTGGTTTCTACACAGTTAGAAGATGGCAGAAATGGAGAAACATTCACAGTACTAGCTCTACAGTGTCATATGGCAATTTTTTGCTGAGTCAAGAGTCATTTATCAGACCTCACCAGGCTTTGGAGTGACTGAGTAGATGGAAGGCATGAGAAGCTGAGTTAGCCACAGACTGAGTATGCATCCATTTCCCATGGAGCCTTGAAACACCCAGGGATTTCCACCCTCCAAACAACCCAGAATATGTTAAGCTCTTTGTGAGAGTTCTTCCGGTTGTGATGTCCCCCTATGGCCAGACATACAGAATCATAGAATAGATTCATTTATGTTGGAAAAGACCCTGAACACCATCGAGTCCAATTGTTAACCTAACAGTACCAAGTGCACCACTAAACCATGTCCCTAAGCACCACATCTACATGTCTTTTAAATACTCCAGAGATGGTGACTCAAGCACTTCCCTGGGCAGCCTCTTCTAGTGCTTGAGAACCCTTCCAGTGAAGAAGTTTTTCCCAAAATCCAATCTAACTGCTTCAACTTGAGGTGGTTTCCTCTTGTGCTATCCCTTGTTAGTTGGGAAAAGACACCAACCCTCACCTGTTTACAACCTCCTTTCAGATAGTTGTAGAGAGTGATAGGGTGTCCTTTCAGCCTCCTTTTCTCCAGACTAAACAACCCCAGCTCCCTCAGCCGCTCCTCAGAGGACTTGTGCTCTAAATCCTTCACCAGCTTCATTGCTCTTCTTTGGACACACTCCAGCACCTCAATGTCTTTCTTGTAGTGGGGGGCCCAAAACTCAACACAGTATTCAAGGTGTGATATGTTTTCTTTCTCCCCAAGCACTGTCTTTGCATAGTAGAGCATCCTGCAAGATACAGTTTTCAGGATGTCTGCATCCCAGGGCCATGCAACATCACACAGTGCTGGAACACTGACACCCTCACCAGCATGGGATACCTTGCTTTCACTTGTGAGCTACAAGAAACTCCCCTGTGAATGACATAGAAGCCTCACATCTCTTTATGCCATCCATGTTCCTGGCCCACCCTTCTGTATCAGAGCCTTCCCATATCTGCTCTTCTGCCACCACCCTACTGCTTCTTTTGGGGCTGTTAAACCTGCCCCACCTCTCTGGAGGTACCATGTAATCTGCTGTGGACACAGGGGAGGAGCCCTAGAGTGAAGTGGTAACTCAAGGGATAAGCACAAAGGCAACAGAGATGACCACAGACCTCCAAGTTACATGTTAAGAAACCCACATGCACAAAATTTCAAACTCTGGAGCTTACAGGGACCTAGAGAGAGAAGCTGCAGAAAGTGAAGCCTGTACGTTTAAAAAAAAAAAAAAAAGCCTGGCAAAGACTGGAGGCAGGCCAGATCTGCTCACCCCTGAGGAGCTGCTCTGCTCCAGGGCAAGTCTTGGAACTGCACAAGGTGGTGGGATCATCCCTGCCATGAAAGGCAGGCAATTTGCAGAGGACCTGGGGGTAGCCACATTGTTGGGTTCTTCTATCAACCTTGGAGTCACTTTGAAATCACCAGGGAGTGGGGTGGGGATGTTAGGGGCACTAGCTCCTCATCAGAGCATAAGCAGTTGAGTATTTCATGGAGAAAAGTGCTGGTAGAAGCTGAATCCCAAATACTCTGGCACGGTGTTAGAAACTGACTGAAGCAATGATGTGTCCCTGGTCCAGCAGAGTTGTTACACACAGGTATAATAAGCATTTCTGCACTATCGTGTCATGAGAAACTTTGAATGCAGTTTGCAGAGGAGACCAGGGTTGCCAACTCATCTCCCATGCAGGAAACTGAGGCAGACTGACATGGGGTCCCAGCCATGCACGCCACAGAGCAGGGAGCAGGATCTCAGGATTGAAGCCATTGTGCCAAGCGGAGCTTCCCCTGTGCAGCTATACTGGTCCCTAAGATGGTCCTACAGAGGCTGCGTGAGCCTACATGCTGTGCAGGTCTGGGGCTGCAATGGGCAACAGGGAGCTAGGAACAATGACTAAAGGATACCTTCCTGTGGGAGCAAGGGACCAGCTGGGTCTTCCCAGTGGTTTTACTGGGGCTGCACATTGACATACTGCTTCATGAGGGAAGTGCTTTGCTCACAGTCTGCTCAGGTACTGGACCAAGTCATTGGGAAGTCCTCAATATGCACAGGCCCTTGGCTGGAGTCATTAGTCTGTCTGAATTTCGCAGGAAGGTGGGTGCTGTCTGTGGACATGTCACATGAATCTGGCAGTCTCCATCCTTAGGGGATTACAAAGCATTATGATGCCACAGCCACCCTGGCCTCATGAGCAGACAGTCCTGCTGTGAGTGGGGCTGGAGTGGAGATGGAGGTCTCTTCCCACCAGTGCTGGTAGGTTCCTATGCAAACACCTTTCAAACAGCATATATCCCATTTCAGACCTCGCAAGGGGTCCTCAAGGACTAACAACACCTCCCTGCATCTCACTCTGGAAACCAGTAGTGAGGCAGTGCTACATTCTGCCCTGCCATGCAGCTTCTTTCTACTAAAAAGAGGGCATCTGAGACACAGTTATATATATTTATATATATATACTCATAGCAGTGAGTATAAATTTCCTAGCTGAAGTGGAATTATTTGCTGTATAAAAACACTAAGATGTTTTGCAATCTAGACAGTAGATCCTGAGCAGAGACTTGCATACTTCATACTCTGATAAGGAAAATATTATTGCTGTACTAGTGGCCTGGCCAGATAAGAGGTTTTGGGTGGGCAGTCTGCCTTTTTTTCAAGCTCTCACTATACTGCACCAGTACCTCCAGACGCTGCTCCCGGAGAACTAAGCTGTTTTCTTTTTAGAACTGCAAAGAGAAATGGAGCATTCAGGCAAAAAATCTGCTTCTTCAAATTTTTCCCTGGAACCCTCTGGAGCCAGTGTGGAGCAGGCTGAGCCGGGTAAGGATAAGACCACTTCTAACTTGAGTTTCTGGAGAGAGAATGATCTTTGTGACCAGAGGTTTCTCAAAATGGAGTTAATTATTACCAGTTTATGCTTGGGGGTTGGAGGATGCACATTTAACTGCAAATATATGTGGCTTTTTCTGTGTCATGTTTCAGATCACAAAGTCAGGAAAAGCACCTATAAAGGCTTTTCAACTAAGACAAAGTCCCTCAGGCAGCATCAATATATTGTCTGAAGACTGGCAATACTGCCTCATTGCTCTCTTAGCTTGATGGATTTTTTTTTTCTTTTCATTTCATCTCCATATCTTTGTGTCCTCTGCTGAACTTTTTCATCAGGATGCAGATGTTTTACTGTGATCTTTTCTGCCTACTGCTAGCATGTGACGGATGGCTTTGGAGCAGCTGTGGGAGTGCTCTCTTGGACCAGTTAGAAATGAATGAAGGGTGTTTGCTACCTGTGCAAAACAATTTGCTTAGGAGGTGTTGGGAAGGAGACTGATTGCAAACAGCTAAAAATACTTTTACGGCTCACAAGACATTTTGAAAGGGAATGAAAGTTACTCTGGCTGCAAAGGGATGTGCAAGGGATTATGTACTTCAGTAGTTAAACTGAAGCCCTGTGCAGATCCTGCTACTGCAGCTTGAAAGCTCAACTTCCCAGGCAGTTTCCTGCCTTTTGCTATATGGGTGGCAGAGTCATCTCCTGCTGGCTGTGCTCTGCTGCCTCTGATACTGCTTCAGGTCAGGCAACAGCCTCCCACTTGGGCACCATCTACTCAGCTGTATGTTGTGCAGTCCACATGCAGTGTATTTCTTCTCAGAGGCTGACACTGTCTTTGTTCATGCTGAGATGCCCCTGCCATGGCTGAGATACTCTGGCACTGTTGTTGCATGTGGCCTTCACATCTGTATCACATCCTGCTGTGCCCTTTCTCTTTCGTCTGGTTAGACTGTAATTTTTTTAGGAGAGGAATCATCTTCTGTATGGCTCTACTGTGCTCAGGACAAAGGGAGCTCACGGAACTGCTGTACAAAAAACAGTAATAAAAGAACAGAAAAACTAATAGGCAACAACAGAAAGTAGGAAAGCCCAGCTTGGGGCTACTTGGGTGGTCTTTGGGACGAGTCTCCTCACCCTCAGCAGTGTGTACTAGCTCTGTCCTCGTCTCTGGCTGGGTCACCATCCCCTACAGAGTCTCAGCCTAATACACATGAGCATCTGTGTCCAGGAAAGCCTGTGCCCTCTGGCGCACCCCCTCACCCCCACAGACCTGTTCCTATGTTGTAGGGCTGGCTGTTCTGCAGGCCAAGGCTTTCTCCTTAGTTAGTTAGATAAGCATCTTAATCTCAGCAGTGGCCAGTTGCAGCTATCTGGGGAAAAGGGTAACAATGGAGCAAACACAAAGAATTATCTTGCAGCCTGTAGTGATGCCTGGCCAAGGGATTTCATGGTGTCCTCATGGCACGGGAAACCTGATCCATGCTTCCATCATGCCCCAGGTCCCTACAGTGGTGAATAGGTTGGACAAGGGTCACCCCAAGGCTGCAGCAGCAGGAGGAAAACAGCAACTAGAAATTTAGAGTAACTTTCAGCATGGGAGCCTGAGAGCTTTGGGTGGTGTGTCATCAGATCCTACCCACTGAGGCTGATCTGGAACTACAGTGTCCAAGTAGCTTTGTATCAAGACCCGCTTCATGGCAAAAAGAATGTCTCTTGCATCAGTGCTCTGTCACCAGGCAGGAGGGATTGGATTGTCCCTTGGCCAGGATGTCATGTTAGCACTCAATTTGTCCTTGTAGTCAACAGCAACACCTACTGCTTGAGAGACCGGAAGATGCTTCGGAGAAGAAAAGCAGAAGTCTGGGAGAAAGAATCAATGCTTTGTGCTCAGAGGTCAGTCTTACTTATGCTGTGGAGTCATTTTCTTGGCGCACTTCAACTGAGCCCAGGCATGGCAGCCCAGCCCCACCATCTTTGCACAGGGACAGAGCCAAGCTGGGCCCCATCAGCCTTCAGTGGGGAAATTTGACCTTCAGGCAGTAGCTGCTGAAGGTCTAGGCAGGCACTGAGGGGCAGAGATGGATGGGGTGGGTTACATGGATGGTGGCTGGGTGGCAAGCAATCCTCAACCACAGTGCAGGACTGTGGTTTGGTGCCCAAGATCCTGCCCCCTGGGATGACCACAGGAAGCTGCCATGTGGAGCTGGGGAGGAGGGCTGCAGAGGTGCAGCTTCTGCTGGGATGGACTGGGTCTCTATCACAGCAGGGGGTCTCAGCAAAGTGGCCTGGGGGCAGGTGGGAAAGTCCTCTGCCCCATGCCCAACTCTTCATCCCTGTGAAATCCCCTGGCAGGGAGCAGAACAAATATCAGAAGAAACGCAGAGGACCCAAGCCAAAACAGAGTTGCCAGACGGTGGTGGAGCCCAGCCCAGAGGCAAAACTGGATCTGAACCCCCAGCCCAACCTGCAGAAGGAGGATGAGCCCGCACTCTCTAAGGCTGCAGTGGCTGATCCAGTGCATCAAGAATCCATGCTGACCAGCCAGGAAGTGATCAGTGGGATGCAACTGGGAGCCATGGAGGAGAAGGTGGCAGCCAGTAGCCGGAATTCTACAGGTAAGCTGCTGGAGAACCACTGGCCCTGTTGGGGTTCGGGGGGCATTGCAGTGCCACTTCTTGAGGTCTGGCAGCCAAGGTTGCCCAGCTTATCAACAACCAGACCACAACACCACTAGGGCATAGGTCCCTACCCCACCAAACGTGACTTGGGTAGCTGTGAAAGGGTTGGGGGGATGTTGCAGCTGTTGGGGCAGATATCACTCTCCAAGTCATGGGGAGTGATAAAAAGCCCACTACTGTCAGTAGAGTTGTTGGCATGGGATCTGTGGTCCCTGTTCCTAATTAGTTCCTTGTCTTAAGGACACCTCCGTGGCTCTGCCAAGAGCCAGGTAAGGTCAGAGATGCTGTGAAGAGAAGATGTGGTGTTTTGAGGCCAGACCTGGTCAGGGAGAGCCAAAGCCTGGACACACTGCCCACAGTCCACCCGGTTTCAGGGCTGACACCAGGGTTGCGGGAAGGGAAAGGTGGGTACTAGGGCAAGGAGTGGGTGTCTGCAGGGGACTACCCCACATCACACTAGTCCAGCTCCCACCCCTGAGATCCTGAAATAGGCAAGCATCAGGACTGCATTTATTTGCCTCCTGCCTTTAAACCCACCAGGGGTTTACCGTCTCCAACTCCCCTCCACAACCACTGGGGCTGCCATGTCCTTTGAAAAGCAGGCAGGCCACCAGGAGCTACCTAAGTCACAGGCAATTGCAGGAGCCTGGCCATGGGAGCTTTATCATGGCATGGAGGGATAATGTACGAGAGACCATGAATTTGAAATTATCTGTCTTTTACATGCCCTATAGATGAAGAAGAGGTGCTGAAACCAGCAGAAGCAGAAACACCAGAAGCTTTGAATATTCTTCTGGAATGTGACCACCAGGATAATGAATAGAGCACACACTTTCTAGTCTAACTAGTTTAATTTTAATTTTCTGTTGAGGTTTTTTTTTGGTTTTGTTTTCACTCCTGTCTGACAAACCTTTATAAGCACTGGAGAAACATTTTCACTAACTCCTGCCTTCTGAGTAATAAAGCTCACACTCTTACAGTCACTCTCCTTCTGCTTCTTTCGGGTTATGATGAGGGGTAATGTGGTTGCTCGCCTAAAGGCAGTCCTTTGAGAGTTGCCTGATGCCTGCAGCTCATGAGCCCCCCTGCCCTGTCTGCCAGCAGGGTGTTTCACCTGGGTGGTGGTCCCATGGAGGGCTGCACGGAGCCTCACCACACTGCAGTTTAAGTGTATAGACCACATCTATGTTCTGAAAGGCATTTCTGATTTGCAGAAATGCGAGTGGCATTGTGAAGCTGAAACCCACCATGATTTTTAGCTGGCTGGAGCTGCCCAGCTTGGGCTTTTTCCAGCTCCTTATGTTATTATGCTCAGTCTGAAAGTCTTTCCCACAGTCTGCTTTCCTCCCCTGTGAACAGCTTGCTTTCCTAAAGCCTGGAAAGCATTTTGTTTCCTCTGCCAACCTTGCTGAGCCACTGGTTGGTTAGAAACAGCTAAGTATGACAGGCTGAAACTTTTGTCAGGGAAATGCCATTTGGGGAAAAGACAGGAGCCACTCTGTGCAGCTGCTGTGTCCCTGGCTCCCCAGTCATGCACCCAGTATTTCTCCTGAATCCAGGAAGGAATGGGGCACCTTCTCTCTCCTCCCACATTTTGGGTCTTGTGGCCTCCTCTCCTGTGCATGGCAGGGGGGTGGCTCTCTTACGTTCCCGTAATATCTTGACGCAGAGGGTCTTTCTCTTCTTAGGGTGGGACTGAAGTCTCTATCGTCATTATCTGACTGACCAAGGGTCTGTCTCTCAGAGCGCAGGGCTGGCCAGACCCTGAGGTCACCCTCGATTTGGGAGATTTATGGATTTTTTGTGGCTCTGGCGATGTCGCTGCCACTGTCCTGGGGCCCTGCAGGTTCTGTGTCTCAGCAGATGTGGCATCTCACTGGTGACACCAGTAATACTCCCACCCCTGCTTCAGTCCGAGGGACATCACACAAGGGGCAAGTGCTCACAAGTGCTTAGCACCTCTTACAGAGGTATACCAAAGAGGTTTCATACAGATAATAAACTTGAACAAACTTTAATTTGTAACCAAATCCAAACAGCCCAAACCAACAAGACAATGGGGGTAACCAAAACAATGCTCTGGTAACATTTAACAGACTATAGGTTTGGTGTACCAGTTAGCGAAGTTTTACTACACAATGACACAGAAGAAGGATGACACAGAAGAATCATGACTCCAAAGTGTGCACATACTCACTCACTGAACAGGAAACCTGTCACTCCCTCTCACTCAAGGGTACCCAGAAGATGTAATCACTCACCCAAGGGGGCAAGGGCTCTCTCAAGAATACCCAGAAAAGTATTCACTCACCAAGGAGCAGATGAGGGCACTCAATCCCAGGAAGTTTTCTTGGGTGCTGTTCCAGTCCCAAGGGGAGGGCTTCTGATCACAGACACGCTGCTCCGAGGAGAACCACTCAAAAGGGGTTTCTGGCAAGGGACCCATTTTATAGCCTGGTTGGATATGAACTGTGGTCATATATGGTCAGCGTTCCAGAAACTTTTTTCGACCAAGGCGTTACACTGGCTGAGGGCCTTCTCTGTCAGCCAGGGGTCCCACTTCCCTTTTCCCACCATGGAATGTAGGGGAGTGCATGCTGGTCTGCACCCGACCGGGGTGCATATGTGACAGCAACCAAGGCATGCAAGTGGAGGCATGAAAATAAGGGCGCAAGAGCCAGTGGCTGCCATGTTAAATGCCCTAGCCCCTGCTGGGGGTGAGGGTGTGTGTGCTCCTGCCACACCTTCCCATCCCAAAATCCTGGGATGAGCTCTGCAGTTATACCACCAGAAGCTCTAAAACACCTGGTAGGTGTCAAAGCACAAAGCATCCAGCAGCCCCATAACCAAGCGAATGCAGGCCATTCCCTATGGGCAGCTCCTGGGGGGACGTGTCTCCCTATGAAGCTGTCCAGGCACTGTTTTGGTCTCCATAGACATTTCAGCTAACTCAAGGTTGTGCTCTCCCCTTGAGTGACTGACACTGGTGGGAGCAGAGCAAGGTCTCTCTCCTGCCATGAACTACCCAAACCTTGTTCATAACCCCAAATACTTAAGGCACAACCGGAATGCCTCGGGGAATCCCTGCATCATGGAGGGAGCTGTAGCTGGGGGGGATGCTGACTCCAGACCAAGGCACTGGCTGAAGGCAGCTGAGGCTGCACTGGTCTGAAGGGGAGCCAGAGGCAGGAGGCCATGTTATGGTTGAGCACCATCACAAAAGCTGTGCTGGGATCCTCCTGCGAGTGTAGTGTCCACACCACATTGCAAGGAGGCTGGGCTGTAGGGTCACTGCTGCCAGGCAGGCCAGGACACCCTTTTGCCTTGTGGAGCCCCACACATGCTGTGGTGGAGGCCAGCAAGAGCTGGTGGCTCTTTCCATCTCTCCAACACTCTGCAGTGCTCACAGGGAGGGGGAATCAGCTGCGCTGCCCACCTCCACATCTGCAGACATTAGGGCTTGCCTGGCTCACAGAGCTCTTCAGGTTTTGGGGAGAAGAAATTTCTGTGAGGCTTTAGATTCATCTCACAGCTCCCGTCAGTCAAGGAAGGCACAAACCAACCACGTTCCTCCTCTGGTGTTGAAGTGGAGCTGTAGGAGGTGGTGAAGGCCTGGCAGGGTGAGGTTTCTGTGACCATGGGGCAATGCTCATTGTCAAAACACAAGTGGGCAGTGGTGCCAATCTTGTGCTGGTAAGGCTGGGGAGCTCCCTGGGGGCAGAAGCTCACAGAAACCAAAATCACCTCTGTCCATCTCTGCAGAGATGCCTTTCATGGCTGTGAGGTCCTGGAGTCACCCCAGGTACCACACACTCTGTCTTAGAGCTGCTCTCACTCTAACAGGCTTTGGCAGCCAGTAAGAAAGGTGTGCCTGCAAGCAGCAAATCTTATCGCAAAATAACCAAGGGAAAGATAAGACCCTCCCTATCAGCACTTTCACTCACAACGCACTTTCTTTCTCTGACCAGAGGACAGATAACAGAGTTCTTGCTTATAGGGATGGGGTTCAGGTGCAAAGCTGGACATGTAGGGGTCCACGTGCATCCCTCAGGTATGTCCTGCTGTCTGAATGGAGCTGGGGACCGGCTGGCAAGGGCAGCTGTATCCAGGAAAGGGAGGCTGTTGTTTTGCAGATGCAATGCATCACCTTCTCCCTCCCTTCCCTCCTTCCTGAGCCTCAAAAAGATGTCTTTACCCAGGGCCGTTAACAGAGTGTCTGATAAAGGAAATTTTCACCCTCTGGGATGGCAAGTAGGGTCTGGATCTGACATGAAGGGGAAGGCTGGTGGAGGTCAGAATCCTTGAACCAACTGTAGCCTTCTTGATGATGAAGAGTGGGTAATGGGTGCAGGGAGATGGCTTCTGAGCTACGGGGCCAGCATAGGGAGCTTGGTCAGTGCCCAACACAGTGTTGTCCTCCTTGATGTGCTGTACCGGCGAGAGATCTGCATGAGGCTCTTCCAGGATGCTCTGACTTACTACCTGAGCCACACAGACCAAGGCAGGCATGCTGTGATATGCAGTGGGTATGACCGCTATTTATTGTCTCCTCACTTGTGAGATTCAGCTTGATGTTTGTTAATGTCAACTGGGCTGGGCTGACCATGCTGCTGTGAGCTCATCTCAGGGCCACAGGTCCTGTCCCCACGTCCTGCAGAGCGTGGGGAGCCATCCTGAGGCCTGACAGCTGTGACAGGACAGCTGAGAAGAGGGAAGCTATATCCGGGAGAACCAGACTCTCCTCTGTCCACTGCCAACTACCTTTCAATATCCTTCCAGGAAACATGCTTCCAGCTCTATGTGAGAAGAGGAGTTGGTTTGTGCACCCTGGCTTCCTGCTTCTCAAGTTGCTCTTGTGAAACGGGGTTCAAACCCTGCATTTGCAGAAAGTCTGGGGTGATTTGTAGCAGGCTGTTGCTCATGGATTATGTTTTGAGCTGGGAGGGTTTTCTGGTTCTTAGCAGAAGTGAAGTCATAGGTAAGCCTGAGCAGAAAGAAGTGGGCCAGCAACTTGGAGACAGAGGCCACCAAAGGTCAATGAAAATCCATTCCATCCCACCCACAAGAGCCTGGTCTTGCAGAGAGAAGAAAACTTTCTGGTTCATTTACCAATATTGACATTAAGCAGTAAATCCTGGTGACAGCAAATACCCACTCCCTCTTTGGCCATCATTTCCTGCTCAGAGTGTGTTAGCTCTGATCCTTTCTGTTCTGTGTTCGCCATTTAAATAAATACCTCTCTAATACTGCCAGGGCTGCAGCTGAGTGCCCAACTGGGCTCAGTGGTGCTCCACTGGCTGGCCTGGCCCTCCTGTTTCATCAGGAAATCATATAACTGTAGAAAAAGTTAAGTGGGAAGATATCTCTGGAGACCTTGAATCCAATACCTGCTCAAGCATGGCTAACTCTGACCAGACTGCTTAGCACTTTTTCCAACCAAGACTGGAGATGCCCCCTCTCTGGTCCCCATCCCAGGGCTGTCCCACTCTCAAGGGAAGAAGGTTTTATTGTTACGTACAACCAGACTTTCCCTCGTCACAGTTTTTGCTCCTTGACTCTTGCCCCATCACGGTGCACTTCAGAGAAGACCCCAGCTCCATCTTCTCTGCAACCTTCTTTAGGACTGCAAGTTACACTCTATGCTTGCCTTCTCCAGGTGAACAAACCCAATTTCTTCAGCCTGTCCTATGCTCCAGCTCCCTATCTCAATGACCTCAGCTGGGCTCCAGTATAACAATGCCTTTCTTGTACTGGATTACCCTAACTACATTCACTCTTCCAGGTGTGGGCTCATCCACATGAAGCAGAGGGAATGGCCACTTGCCTCAGCCCGCTGGCTGAAACTCGGTCCATCTGGACGGACCTGGGGCTTTGAGCATGATTGTGCCTTTGTTTCCCTCAGACTGCCTGAGCTTACCACTATGAAACACAGAAAACTTGGAGCAAAGAAACCAAGACGTGGCTTGTGTGGTAAACGGCGTGATCTGAGCTTTGTAGCCTTAATAATAACTCTTTTTTTCAATCTTTTTCTGTCCATACCATCTTCCAAATAATTTGCAAAAGCACTAAACATGGCTCCAGCACAGAATTGCATGCCCCTGGAAATCACTGCTTGTTTGTCGAAAGGTTTAACTGCAGGCTGGAGGTGCAGCTCCAGCGCTGCGTTTTTGTAGCTAAGCGTTATATTCAGTGAACGAATTAGCCGCCGATTCTCACGTACCCAAGCAGCAGCTTCTCATTTCCAGCGGGGAGCTCTTCACCACGAACCGCAGACCCCGGCAGGCAGCTGCCAGCTCCGGGCGAGACTCCGGCCACAACCAGCGCGGCAGCAAACGCGGCCGCCGGCGGCCTGCGAGGGCTCCCGCCGGGGGGGCAAGGGGGGGGAGCCGCGGCCAACCGCCCCCCCGCCCCGCCCCGGCCGCGGCGCGGTCCGGCAGTGCTCTCTAGCGGCAGCTCCGCACCCCGCCTGCCCCGGGACGGGACGCGACGGGACGGACGGGGGAGCAGCCCCGTCCCCCGCGGGGGCTCCATCCCCCCGCCGAGGACGCGGGCCGGGGGGCGTTCGGAAGGTCGGGGGGCGCATGCGAGGCCCGCCGCAGGCGGCAGCGGCAGGGCCGTTTGAGGAAGGGAGCGGTGAGGCGAGGGGAGCTGAGCTGAGCTGAGCTGAGCTGAGCTGAGCTGAGCTGAGCTGAGCTGAGGTGCTGGCCTCGGGGGGAGCGGGCACAGCAAGGCGAGCGTTTGTCCTCGCTGGCGAGCCCGATGCGCCGTTTGGCTGGCCACGTCCCCCTCGGTTTGCCAACAGCAGGGCTGTGGTGGCTCTTAAAGATGAGGAAGGCGCCTCACGTTTGTGGACGTTTGGCTCTGTTGGGGATGCAAAGGTGGGGATTTCGTTCGTAACAGTGTTAACTGTCGCGCTCCTGGTAGCGTTGACACACTGAAGTCTAGCTCCTGTTACAGCAGAGAGGTAGTATATCTTACAGCCGCTTAAGCGGGAAGGCTTGAAACCATTTGCCCTGCTTGCTTCAGGTGGGGCTTTCTTTTGCTTTTCTCTGGAAGGGGAAACCTCCATGAAGACAAAGTATGGAAGAGGTGACCCAAGAAGAAAAACAGCTCTTTGCAACATTGTTTTTTTAAAAAATTGAATGTTCCCTGCATAAAGGTCCAAGTTCTGAATCACCCTCTGCTTCCTCCATAAATAAAGCCACCAATATTAAACAGTAACACTCCACGCACAGCCTCTTACACATGGGAGAGCAGGACCACTCACTAGGCATCTGTGGCCAAGCTCAGGCAGGTCTTTCAGGAAAATTTTGCATCTCCCCTCCACTTCTCTTTCCCACAGTCTTAGTGTTCAGGGTTGTCAGGATCCCCCCCTGGCGGGAGCTCTCACATACTGGGCTGCATTCAGATTTCTCCCATCCATGCTTCCTTTTGTTTGACAAAGCAGCACACTTCTGCTGCTCAGCAGAAAATCCATAGTGAGAGTTGAGATGCTAAGAAAATCCATAGTGAGAGTTGAGATGCTAAGATTTCCACTACCTTGCCATGTTTTCCCAGACTCCAGTCCTACTCCCAGACTCCGTCCCACAGCAGGGACACTGGGTTGGTGCCAGCGGACACAACCCCAGCAGGGGAACCCGCTCCTCGGCCTGCATCTGTCTCACACCCCCAAGACCTGCCCGCTGGCAGCACAGGAGACCAGGCCACAACAGATGTGAAGCTCTGAGACACAACAGGAAGAACAAATTTTGCACACGTCAAGAGACAGTCCTCTCCCAGCCCACTGGTGTGGGGTCTCTTGGTTGTGATGGTAGATAGGACCCTAAATGCAGCTTGCAAATACATTATTATTCAGGGTCCATGGCTTTGTTGACCTCACAGAAGAGAGAACTGGGACAGAAGTGCAGAGGATTGGGACTTCACTGGTCTTGTCTTGGCCTGAGCTGATTTTATCTTGCTTGGCTGTGACAGCAATCAGTGGTCAGATAACTAGCATTACTAGTTATTAATTACTACATTCATTTCCATTTATACTGATAACGATTATTTATTCTGTGTGGCTTGAACTGTCTGTGACTCCAGCACAACAACCACGGGTCCCAGCCTATTGCAGTGGTCAGTCACTCATTGCTGTAGGCATGTAAACCCATGTTAGTCAAGTAAAGGCAATTTTAGATAAAACAAGGAGAATGGAAAAAAAACCAATTTGGGAACCATTGAAAAACAACATATGTACAGAAATAAACTCAAGTGAACCCCAAGACTGAGAAGGAAGAAATCACCATCAACACCATATGCCTCCTGATGAAGAGAAGGAAACCTTCACCAGGAACAGCATGATCTGCCTATTAGCCATCATGATGCTGATAACTTGTTGCAATACCCCCTTCTCCCCCTCACCCCCACAGCCATCAACCTGAGGACACAGAAAGGGTGGACATGACATCAAGAATCAGGGGTAGATACTAAGAATTTGTGTGTGTGTGTGTGTGTGTGTGTGTGTGTGTGTGTGTGTGTGTGTTTGTGTGTATAGCAATCTCAGCTGCATTACTGAGGTTTTTCTGTATTAATTTAGACTATGAGACTAACTGAAAATATTGTTAAAACATTTGCATGTAGTAATAGTAAACCCTTGGCTTCACTTACAGTGTTCCCTTTTCTGTCCATAACCAGATTTGGAGTGTTACACAGGAAGAGATAGAAACAGGAGCTAGGAAGGGAAAAAATTCACACTGGCACATCTGTGCCTGTGTTGGCTGCTGCTTAAACAACTGGACTGTCATTCATCCTGCTACAGCATTCAAGTGAGGGGAATATTTGTGGAGTCAAATATTCTTTTCCAGAGCTCAGCATTGGGCTGTCACTTACACAGCTCAGTTTTTGAATGCTCATAGCTACATAATGTGCCATTTTGCCATGGCTCTGGGGATCTCCCACATGCTCAGATGAGACAGCCAGATCTTGATCTGCACAGCAAGATCTTCCAGTGGGCTCACCGCCTCCTGCTACTCCCATCACAGCAGACATCTCTGTGGTTGCTACTTTTAGACTAGCCTATCCCAGACTCAGCATGATGGGTTGGGACGGGATGGCCAAGAAAACACTGTTTAATCGGCCGATTCTAGGGCCAGCACTCCAGTGAGCACTAGCCTGATGACAGCCTACATGCTAAAACATATGGCTACAGATGTGTTATGAAGCCTAGGACACAGCCTGTGTGAAGGTGACAACCTCAACTCATGAGCACCTTCCAAGTGGAACAGGTCAGCATGAGGTGCAGACGCTCTCCTTTCAAGAGCCAGCTGTAGGTATGATTGACTGAAGAGAGCTTCATGCACCAAGTGAACTGTGTCTCAGCCATCAGACCAAGGGCTCTGGTGCTGGCTCAGGACTGTCTCTGAACTAAAAGGTCAGAAGGTGCTCGTTCGCTCCTTTGCAATTAGGATCTCTTTGGGTAGTTCACATCCAGCGAACGGCTTTGCAAATTCCTAATCAGCTAGCAAATCTGAGCTTCCCGGCATCAGAGAAAGAGAAGGGATAGCAGTGGGCTCAGTGAGCTCCTCTGAGCCAGCCCACAGCTACCATTCCTGCTTACTCCATGGCCACTTTCAGCCAGACATTTGTCCCCGTACATAGAATGACTGTGGACTTCCAATCAGCAGAAGAGGCTAGGATACAGCCTCCTTTTCCTCTTGGCCCAAGCAGCGTGGCCAGGGTACTTCACGCTCACCGCATTATGGGTCCCTATACACCAGCTGCACCCTGTGTTTGAATACGGACAGAGGTGGCATACCCAGCAGCCCTGAGCTGTGACTCCCCACCAAGACCCTCTGTTCCCTCCCTCTCAGTCTGCCCACACAAGGAGGGATCGACCGCTCCAGATCCAAAAGTAGGTCCCAGAAATAACCCCAGCTTCCAGGTATAGCTGATGCCACTATCTCCCATCTTGTGACTTCTTGGCCTCAGACAGGGACAAGACATAAACTCAAACAGGAGGAGTGAGCTGAGAAATCAGCTCCACTGTCTAGATGGTGCCTCCTATGACTCAGGGCTAAAGGCCTACACCAAGACAAGCACGTGAAGCTATTCTTTGTGCCAGCATGGGCCACTGTATCCCCATACACCAGACTCTGTACAGTCAGTCCCCCAAAGAGCATCAGCCTTCCTGTGCTCACATTAGATCACATCCAGGTGCTGCATGAGTGGGACATCCTCTCTGATCACTGATGCTGGCATCGCAATTCTAGATAACGGATGCAGCTAAAGCCCATCTGCAGCTGCGCAGACTGACCTCTAACTACAACTCACGAAGCTTTGGACTCCCTCCAAGGTACTCCTTCCTGGACAAATGGCAGCTGCCTCCCCCGCCTACTCTTTCTCATAAATTTGTTGCACTTCTTGGCCTCTTCCAAAGGCAGATAAATCATACCTGGGAGTTCCAGAGCTATTGAAGAAGACCTTCCTATCTACTCTTTGATAATTTAGCAGATTAAACTACCTGTTCCTATCTCATTCATAGCCCTCCAGGCAGCTTGGGTTGTTGACAGGGCACCAGCTGCAGAGCTGCCTTTCCCTCAAAACCCCTCAGGAAGCTGGTCACCACCCTCTCAGCAGGACAAGGGGCAACATCTGCCATTATCTTAGCCATGTGCAAGCCAGATCACCACCCTGAGGTGTGGAGTTGCCCCTGAAAGCCTGTTACACCCCCCATTAGCTACAGTTGTTGCTTGATGAATTGTTCCCACAGGTGTTGCTCTTGTACAAGGTGAACATGGTGTCAGCCCGTGGCTGTGAACTCCACCTCTGCAGACAAAAAAACTCACTGGCCTGGGGTGCAGGAGGCTGCTGCCACAAGACAGGCTACATAACGTCTCCAGAAGTATAACATTCTCCAGCTGGCCTGGCTCCACACTGGAGCAATCAGAGAGTAATTAATGCCAAGCACCATTCCCTTGCCCATCTCTCAGCTTGTGTTCCTATTACAGGTAGTAGCCTTGGCTTCCCTACTTGTCCCTTTTTAGCAGAGGCACCTGGCTGGGCTGGAACTTCATGCATTCATATCTGGGGCACACATGGCCTGACAGGAGACCTTGAAAGCAGACTGGTGACTGGGGGGTTTGCAGAAGTTCAGTGAGCCACGCCTGGCCTTGCCACCCCCTCCCTCCCTCCCATGTCTTCAGCAATCCCAGCAGACCAGAAGAAGTCAAGATATGACAGACACAGCGAAATGCAAGCAGCAGCACATGCCATGCATCTTGCTCTCTATCATCACTCTCCTGGTCTCAGGAGTGCAGGGAAGGCTTGAAAAACTCAGAGAGACACTTCATTACAAACAACAGGACAAAGATTTATTTCCAAGTGAAGCAGAAGAGTAAATACAAAAAATCTCCATTACATAATAAAATGTTCTCATAGACTGTAACAATACACCTCTTTCTCAAAGTCAGCGCAGGGCCTGACCGTACCAGAACTCAGGCAGAACAGGAACTGAGAGGCTCTGTCCTTCAAGGAATGAGCACTTTCAAGGCCCTTCTCTCTTCTTGTCAGTGCTTACACTTAGTGTTTCCTACAGGGTTATAACCCAAACCTATTGGACTCTTCTCCCAGAAATCAAAAGACTAATTTGAAACTTAGGCTAACTTTGCTAAAAGGAAGGCCCTCAGGTATTTACAACAAAGCTTCCAGAAACCAAAATTTTCCTTATTCTGGATGGTGCCTGAGAATTACAAGCAAAGTGCCAGCCAAAAAGAAATTGAGATCCAAATGTGTAACATATCCCCATGATAGAAGCAGAGAGATCCAATTGTCTAACATATCCCCATGGCATATCCCCATATCCTCACAGATAGGCCCAACCCCATGGCTCCCCAAGGACGCGACAACCCTATCTTCATCTGTCAATGGTCATGCAGTCGCATGAGACACAGAGCCACATGCACAAGCACAGGGCCGGCACATCCCACTGCAACAATGTAGAGCCTGGACAGACTTACAATGTTCAGCACACCCTTTGTGTCTGTGCCTGCATGACAGCTTGGAGAGCTTGCAATAGCCAAAAACCATGGCAGTGCTGGTGGGAAGGAATCTCTGGAGTCTCCAGGCCTTCCACAAGCAGCAGGTTGGAGTATTGCCAGCACTATCACAGGGCAGGTATAGCTTTGTCTATTTTCATCTCGAAAACCCCAAAGGACAGAGACCCTACACAGATGAAGGGTCCATGTAGCTCTTCACTGAGCACAAAGCTCCTCCCCAGGGTTTCCAGCTCCTTGTGGCTGACATTTAAGCAGTCTGCTCATCACCGCACCTGCTGCAGAAAGTATACTTTCTAGGTACGTCTGGTTTCCCTACCTTGTAGGTATAAAAGATCTGGAGAGAAATAGACCTTATCTGCAAACATACCCCATTTCTGCCTTCTGAGTCATGAAGATCTATCATGCATGTCCTCCAGACACTGCGTTTTGTTCCCTGGACTTGCTACAGATGCTATCTGAAGTCAGGAGCATCTTACACAAGACCTGCACTGTCACTGGTGACTTTGGTTTTTTGAGTGAACCTTAGACTAGCACCAGAGCTGGAGCAGAGAATAAAACCAGGTTGAAGTAATGGGGAACGAGGGCCAGAGGACCTCAAGGCTCAGGAAATCGATCTGGTCCACACTGATAACTGCTCCTACAGGAAGGAAGGCAGACATTAAGAAGCTGAACAATTCCTCTCCCAGCTACCCCCAAACCAGAAGGAGGTCAGCATGACTTGCTACCAAAGAGATATGGTCCAGTCCTTGCAGGCAATGAAAGCAGAGAGCCAGAAGACAGCTGTCAAAAACCTAAGAGCTGCCACAGCCAGGTGTACAGCTTCTCATCCAGCTGGTGAAGGGAGAAGTTGGGAGAGGAGCTAGCACAGCTGCTGAGGAACCTGCCCCAGGCTGAGGCAGTCAAGCTGCAGAGGCAGGCAGGACTCTGTTCTCTCCAGGATGGAAGCAGCTTCTGGATGTACCAGGACCAGGAAGGACATTGAAAGAGACAATGCAGCTCTTCAGGAGGAAGAGCAAGAAAGGGAAAAATCTGATTCACCTCACCACACCAAAGATTTGAACAACACCTACACTCTACACTGATGGCAACATAACCTCCCCAGCTCCATGTACAGGCAGCAGAGTTTCCTGCAGTTCCACAAAGAGGTCCAGATGGACAAGGGGCAGCAGTACCAGGCCAGACCCACTCTCCCAGCCCCTGAGGTGGCTCAACCATCACATGCCATCCTGACCACTCTGAGAGAGGGATGTGTGCCTTGAATCCAACACTCATCTCCTACCTCAGAGCCCCATGGAAGGCAGACATATAACTTCTGTCCACCTACTGCAGAAGGCTTTAGCCTCCTCCAAATTGTGTTGTGGGGACACTCAACCACCTTCCCGCTCCACTCCATTTCCTCCCTCTCATGTCCCATTTGGACACCTGGACCTTATCACACAGAGAAGGCAAGGAACCTGCCTCTACAGAAACTTCATCCTGCTGAGGACCTCCTCTGAAAAATCCTCCATGGAGCAGAAGGTACAGGTGTCTTCATGGGATCAGAGCTCTTTGCAGCCATGCATAGCAGCAGGACTAGAGACAGTAGACATGAGACTAGAGAGGTGCTAAATGGATACAAGGAGAAACATCTCCCCCATGAGGACAGTCAAGTTGCCCAAAGAGACTGTGCTGTCTCCATCCTTGGAGGTTCTCAGGACTCAACTAGACAGGCTTGAGCAACCTGGTTCATAGCTGACTCTGCTTTGAGCACAAGGTTGGAACAGAAACTTCCCAAGGTCTCTTCCAATCTGAGTTATACTATGATCTGTACCCTTTCACGGTGAGAGAGACCCTGGTGTACATGCACTCCCCCCTGCTCTTCTAAGGCTCCTGCTGAGGCTCTGGCTGCACTTTCCAACTACCTCTCCCCATTCAAGGCCCCACCACGCTGCAGTACCCCTCACCAACCTCCTCCTGGCCCTGCTCACACTGGCTCCCATCTCCACAGGAAAAAGGAGCTGGATAAGGAGATCTGGACAGTAGTAGGGCTAGTCTTCTGCCTCTCTGCTCATAGCCCCAGGCAGAGCCCTGGGCATCCATCACTTCTCCGGGCCCATCCTGGGGTGGTGGGACCTGTTGGGAGGGATTTGCTTGAGTTTCCTCATGGATCTATTTCCAAGCCTTTGCCTCTCACAGCCGTTACTATCAGTTGTCCCCTTTCCATGTTTTCCTCTAGCTTTTTCTCCACCCTAGGAGAGCTTGAAAGGGGAGCAATCAAAGACGAAAAGGCACCATGTTCTGCCTCTCTCATTTGTTTCAGGAAGGAAAGTTTTCCCCCATAGATGCTGATTTCTCTAGGCTACAGACAGAGCTGGGCTGACCTTAGGATCAAAGTAATTTAGGATGTAAGGATCTCCATAGACCTCTGGACCAGGTCTCCACTCAAAGCAGGTCCAAATTCAATGCTGGATCCAACTCCAAAGACAGATCAGGTCACTCAGGCTCCGTCCAATCAAGCTGGGAAGACCTCCAATGGCAGAGACCCCACAGCTTCACTGTGTCCCTCTTCCAGGAGCTGAGCACGCTCATGGTAAAAGGTTTTATACTTCCATTCCCACCACTCTCCCACACCTGCAGCAGAGAGCATGACCCCCAGGGGGATATGACTTGCTGTGTTTGGCTGCAACCCCAGCATTCAAACCTTCCCCAGCCCTGGCCATGTTGTTGGTGCAAAGCCTGGCACTAATGCGACAGCCCATCAGGGACACGCCACTGCGTCAGTGCCATGCATCCTGCTTTTACAGCTTTGGCTGAAGGAGCCTGGGGAACACTTCCTCCTGCCTCCCTCCTCCCCGTCCCAGCAGATGTTTCGTTCTGTAAATAAAATCATCAACAGCAGAGAGATTTTTAAAAGTGAGATCTTCCCGGACAGACCAGGGGACCCAGTTCGGTGTGCCGGCAGGGTGGGATCCTGGCCGAAAGCTTTGGGCACCTGCCCCAGGAAAAGAGGTGCAAGAGGACAGGAGCGTTTACCCCATCCAGGCACTTGGGAGCCCCGAGGGCTTCTCTGTCGCGAGCGGACAGGGCTGGGCAGGGCCCCCCTGGCCCCCGCCGGCTGTCGGCACTCCTCGTCGGGAGGCCCAGGCAGGTGGTAGGACGCGGAGGCGCAGCCCAAGGTCCTCCGGCATCTTCCTGGGCGGCTCCGGTCCGCGCCGTCGGGCCGCCCGGCCTCTCGCAGGCCGGATCAGAGCGCCGGGACGAACCTGTCCGGGCCGCCGGGGTAGGCGCCGTGCCGCGGTCCGGGCTCGGCGGCGCCCAGCTGCCCTCCGGCGCCGTAGGCGTGGGGCAGGGGCGGGTAGGGCGCGGGGGAGCGGCGGCCGTAGAGCCCGGCGGGGGCGGGCGGCGAGGCGGGCAGCACGATGCGCCCCGACGGCGCGTACAGCTGCCCGGGGCCGCCCGGCGCGTAGGGCCCGGGGCCGGTGGGCAGCGGGGCGTAGGCGTGCGGCAGGGCGGCGGCGGCGCAGCCCTGCGCGGGGAAGGCGGCGGCGGCGAAGGCGCAGGAGGCGGCGGCGGGGGCCGGGGGCAGGTCGGGCGCGGGCGGCGGGGCGGGCAGCGGGAAGAGGCGGCAGGGCGCGGCGGGGCGCTCGGCGAGGAAGGCCGGGTAGGTGGAGAGGTCGCTGCGCTTGAAGCGCTTCCTGCGGCGGAGGAAGGAGCCGCTCTCGAACATGTCCCGGGCGTGGGGGTCCAGCGTCCAGTAGTTGCCCTTGCCGGGGCGGCCGGGCTCCCGCGGCACCTTGACGAAGCAGTCGTTGAGGGTGAGGTTGTGGCGGATGCTGTTCTGCCACTTGCGGGGGCTGTCGCGGTAGAAGGGGAAGCGCTCGGTGATGAAGCGGTAGATGCCTCCCAGCGTCAGCCTCCGCTCGGGCGCCTGCCCGATGGCCATGGCGATGAGGGCGATGTAACTGTAGGGCGGCTTGCCCCGCTCCGCCGGGCGCTTGCGCCGCCGCCGCCCGCCCCGCGCCCCCGCCGCCGCCGCCGCCGCCGCCTCCTCCTCCTCCCCCGGCGGCGCCGCGTCCACCTTCAGCGGCGGGGGCGGCGGCGGGGGGCCCGGCGACAGCCGGCTCTCGGCGGTCATGCGGCCGTCGGGGCGGCCCCGAGCCGGGCCGAGCCGAGGAGGCGCAGCGCCGCGCCGCCGCGGCTTTTATGCGGCGGTGTCCGGCGGCTCCGCGCCCGGGCGGCCGGCACTCCCCCTGCAACGCCCCGCAGCCCGGGAGGCGCGGGCAGGGCCGGGCGTGCCGCCGCCGCTGCGGGCAGGGGCAGCGCCTTGCCCCGGCACCCCCCAACCCGCCCCCCCCCGTCCGCTTCCCCCCCCGCCGTGGTCCCCGTCCCCAGCGCCGTCGGGGCGCCGCGGTCCCGCCGCCGTCGGGAGCGCACAGCTCGGGGGGGCGAACGAGCGGAGCGGGGGCGACTCCGGGGTCCCAGTGCGGGTGTCTCGACATGGGAATGCCCAAGGCTCGACGCCTTCGGGGCCGGTTCGGCCAGCGGGGTGAGGTGAGGGGCCGCCGCTGTCGGAGGGGATGCCGGCTCCAGGCAGTCTGGCCCGTGGAGCTCCACGCTCCTTCGAGGTAGTGAAGTGGTAGAAACGAATTAAACGTAGAAAAAACACCCGGTGACAGATCTATGTGGGGAGAGATAGTAAGTGCGGACTTAGACAGCACAATGTGTGTGCAGAGCTTCTACGTAAAATGCACTCGGACTGGGGCCCTTGCCTCCGGTCCCCAACAGCAATTCGGCACAGAGCTGGGCTCCTGTGCCCCAGGTTTACCCCTGATCTGACCTGCTTGTCCCTGATCCTTGTGCCACAGGACCTCCAGGTACGTGATCCTTCCAACCAGGAAGGATGCCAGGCTCTCCATAGGCTGTTGCTGGGACATACCTGCCAGCTCCCTCCTGCTTGCTCACATACTTGGGGCTGAGGGTCAAACCCCAAGAGTATGGGCCAGAACAAGTGCCATGAGTGTGTCCAGCTGGCGAGGGACACTTGCCCAGGACTCGTACTCCTGCAGCATGCACCTGCAGGGCTGGGGGCAGCACAACGTCCTTGCGTGCTGGCACAGTGATGCTTGGGAGCCAGAGGGTAAAGGAGATGGCAGGAAGTCCTAGAGGTGGGATGGAAAGGGTCAGTGTGTGCCAGTGTGCACAGGGATGTCTGCGCATGGGAGGGTGAGCAGCCACAGGTACGTGGATGGGTGTGCAAGGTCACTGGTGTGGGGTTGAGGATGTACATGAGAGGTTGTGGGTATGCACTGACATGCGAGTGTGCATACAAACACATGCCAGTGTGCACTGGTGTGTGGCTGGTCCCAAGGCATGAGTGTCCACAGGTATGCAGGAACAGATGTGGGCAGGTGTGTGTGCAGAGGAATGGGTGTGCAGAGAGGTGGATGTGCATAGGTGTGCAGGTGCTGTGCATGGATGTACAGCTGATCCTGCCCACATTTTGCTGTCTCTTGACAGTTCTCCCAAAACTCAGGTCACCAGTACGCTGCTGAGCCTATCTCTGTGGGAAAAGCTTTCCCAAAGCTCTCTTTGCCATTGCACAAGTGGTGTTTAAAGGAGCAAGGGGAGGTGAGACATACTCATCCTAGGGAAACAGGGCTCCCTTGGAGGTTTCCAAGAAAGTTGTTTCTGTGCTTGGAGAAAAATTACTGTATGTGAGTGTCCATTTGCACACAGCAAACAAACCCCAGCTCTGGTTTTTAGCTAAATAAGGGGACCCCAGAGTCATTGGCCACCTGCTTATTTGTGCAGCTTCCCAGCAATCTGGGAGGTAGCAGAAGAAACTCTAGAGCCAGCAGAATAAACCATGAAGTGGCACTCTCTGAGGACCCATGTGTGCAGTCCCAGTAGCTGGATGCAGATGTGTGGCAGTATTTCAAATCACATGCTGCAGAGTTTGTGCCAAAAGAAAAATCAGCCTCCTGTACTGACACCCACGTTCTTGAAGTATGCAAAGCACCAGGGTAGTATTACCCTGGAGGAATCAAGAAGCTGACTCCTTCAGCGGGAAAGGAGAGCGGCAAAGCTGCCTCGCCTGCAATGCTCTGCCCTCTGGCTCACGGGAAGCTGTAGCTGGGGATGAATTTTCCTATCAGATTTTCCAAAAGGCAGTGCGGTAGCTCAGTCACCGCTGGGGCTGTGTGTCTCTCTGCGCCATGCCAATTCCGTGCCTCCAGAGGGCAAAGTCAGATCATGCTTCACTTTGCACTTGCAGCAGATGGGGAATGAAAGAGGTGTGCGCTGAGGTGGGATGGCGTGCTGAACAGCTGCTTTTGCCCTCCCTGCTGGTCATGAAAATCCTTTTCCAAGAAAGCACTTCCCTTGGCAGAGTCCAGCATGTAAGCAGAGTGAAATGGATACCCAAACAGCATGTGCTGGCTCTCGTCCCTTCTCCTTCCCTCATCATGCAAGTTAAACTGTAATGCCAGTATTTGTGAGTGAAGTGGGAGTTGTATAACGTGGTGGCCTGGAGACTATCCTCAATCTGACACTATCATTGGCCTATTTAAAAACATTTTCAGCTCTCCACTCTGGGAGCAGGAATACGTTCCGTTTTAAGCATTGGTGTGTCTTTTGAGTGCCAGTTCCTGTTGGGAGGGAACTACGGGGAACATGATTCTCAGACTCACCCAGGTGGATCTTAGATTGCACATCTTCATCTATAAATCAAAGTGGTGCCTGTTGCTGGAGCAGAGGAGTTGGTACTTTTCATGTTTGTGAACATTTTGTTTTCTTTTTTGATTCAGCTATGCTGGAGGAGAGACGTAAGTAACATGGAAAATGCAATGCATTGATTAAACATTTGGAGTTCATAATGCAGTAGAAAATGTATGATATCTACAGGAATATTAGCCATACAAGAGCTATAGCCTGGACTTTCTTTTGGTCTCGGTGACAAAGTTTAGAGTCAGCATCTTTTCTATCTAAATTTCCCAGCTTAGATCCCGCCTACACTGAGATCTGAAGTCTTCAACTGAGCAAAGTGCTCATTGATTTTGAGACTAGGCACTGCAGAGTGTACCCCGCGCAAGGGCGTTGTCCCTCGGCCTCTTAAGACTGGAGTTTGTTAGTATCTGTAGGTGCCAGAGAATTACCCCAGCCAAAATCCCATCTGCTTGCATCTCCAAGAGCAATTTCCACCCATGGAAAAAAATCCACTCCTTTAGGCTTCATTCCCCACTCAGTTGCTCATGTATTACAAACTGCACTGTTGACAGCCCTCAAGAGTAAACTACTGGGAAGCCCGGCTCTCCGTTAGTCCTGTGACCTGAGTGGCTGCTCCCAACTCAACCAAATGAGAGGGACATTACATGTGTGGACAGCCCCTTCAGGTGCAGTACACTCATAGTTTTGGTTCCACCATCAGAATTCTCCTGCTCTTTGAAGGAAGGAAACATTTCATTTTGCTTCAGTGTCCCAGGAACAGCAGAGCTGTATTTAATGTGCTCCAAGTCAAGGGTCCACTAGAGCCAAAATCCCAGATCAGACTGGCCGAATGCAAATGAAGCGAGAACACATACTCCACGGCACAGCCTGCACCCCGAGCTCAACTGCCTCTGCAATGGGATAGCAAGTCTGGTATTTTGTTGGCTCTCTGGTCCAAGGACTTTGCTGCTGGAAATGTGGAGAGCATCACAGCCAGACACTTCATGAGACGGTGACAAAGGAGCCCTACTTGCAGCTCATGATTAAGACCTGAGAGGGGACCACAAGCCTGAGTCTCTTGGAACAAGATGGGGACATCCTTCATTCACTTTCAGCTCATGTGGCTGCAAAGAAGTGTCCAAAGTCACTGAGCTTAAGACATCTTGCACCTAACTGGAGTTAGTGGGAGACAAAAGCAGAGAGGTGACTGCGTGGAATTTGGAAACACTTTATATGCAGAGTGGGGCGTGGGGATCACTGGGAAACCTCTGAGGGAGAACTGATGTGCAGCTGCCACATGGAGTCCAGTCACATGGCAAAAGAGGGGCTGGAAAGCAACAGACCAGTGGGATGTGTCCATTGCATATTTGCATCAGATGTTCACATGCCTTGTCTTGTGGGAGCAAGGTTTCACTCTGCATCAGTGGCCTGGTTGTTTATCATCTGTCCTGTTTTTCTCATCCCCTGGTTGAGTTTTCTATGGGAACCTGGGGCTGCAGGGGAGAAAGAATTGCTTGTGGACAGCATCACGTGGATGTAGCCAGGTTCATGAGGGAAGCCTGAGTTAGCTGTTGTCATTCTTCTGTGGAAAAAAAAATACCTCATGGTGGTTTTAAAACAAGCCATATCTCAAGGCTGTGGGAGAGAAAATTTGACTGGGGCAAGATGCATGGGGAGCCTCAGTCTCCATCCAGCGTGGTTCCATCTGAGCTGGTCTGGAGGGCACCAAGAGAGGCCACCCAGCATGCTTGTCTGACAGCCCAGCAGCTCCCCTAACTCATGGAGGGTGAGCAAGATCTGCAGAGGGTGTGCTGTGACAGGTGAAGGTGCATGTGGGCAAGCCAAGGCAGGCTCTCTCAGAGCAGGGCATCACCTCTGCCCACTCCCTTAGGACCCCCTGCCACACCGGGGGCAAGTTGGTGTGAGTGCAGTGGCAGAGGGCTTGGCAGACAGAATGGGTGATGTGTGGGGCTGGTGCTGTAGGGTGACGATAGCACTGAACTAGAGGGAGTGGCTGAGACGTGAAAAGGCAGAGCCTCAACCTAGAGGGACCACCAGAAATGGGAGCATGGGACTGCCAGGAAGCTCACAGAACCCAGCAAAGGAAATGTGCTGGTAGTGCACAGGGGCAGGATAACTCTGTGTGCTGGTCCCAGCTGGGCAGTGACTGGCAGAGCTGGGGCCCTGCTGCAGAGGAGCTGGGGGAATGGTGTGCATGAGGCTGAACGTGAGCCAGGAGTGACTCTCGCTGCAAATAAGGCACACTCCATACTGGGTTTCGTGAGGAGGAGCACGGCTGGTCATGCAAACCTAGGTCTGTGCCAGCACTGCCTAAATAGCAGGTTAAACATGCAACCTTGCTGTGCAAACCGGCAACAAGAGACTCATTTAGCCAAGATACAGAGCCACAAACTGAAGCAGTAGAAAACACTACATGTGACATAGGCAGCAAGGAGCAGACACCTTCTTGGTGGAAGCGGAGTGGATGCAGCCTGAGCTGGATGGGCCATGATACATTCATTTGTCCTCCTGCTGAAACAGTTTCTAGGGCTGGTTTGCAAGAGAATAAGCTGCCCATTCTTGCCTTTGCACTGCCAAGAAATCACTGGGACTTGAGCAGATCTGTCAGGTGCTGTAAAGAGGAGGAGCTGACTTTTTCTGGGAACATGCAAAGCAGAGTCAGGCTCTCTTCTGTAAGCTGAAAATCGCTTGCTATGCTTTTTTTTTTGCAGGTGTTGTGAGGTTTGCATGGCTCTTGCTCCCCTGAAGCCTGTCCCCTGAAGCCTGTGCAAATCTTTGGGATGGGTATCTTTGAATAGCCATCAGGCTTTGTTGGCATGGAAATAAGTTCTTTCTATTTTGCCTATCAAATGCCCTATTTGGCCAGTCATTCAACAGTTTTGAGAGGTTTAATTCCCTCTAAGGGTGGCCTAGGTCTTTGACATTCACACTCCCTGTAGTGAGGCTCATCTTTCCCCTCTGAGTCTTCCCTGCCACTCGCAGCCTCCTGTGGTCACTGCAGGCAGCTGTGTGCACAGCATGGTGTCAGCTTTGGGTAGAGTTTCCTCTATTTGTGTCCCAGTGTGATAGCAGCAGTAGGGCTGTTGGAGAAGGCTGGGGGTAGTGAAACCAGCCAGCTGGAAGAATTTCTTCTGCACACGGGGCCACCATCATTGGTGTTGCTCATGCCACTAACTTCAGTAGAGCCAAGCATGTAGGACACAGTGGTGGCTCAGATCTTGCGGGCTGAATATCTCCTACTTTTATGCTTCCCATGTGCCCTGCTGGGACCTGTCTGCTCTGCTGGACTCACAACTGGCATTGCTGCCATCTGACAGGAGCTCCTGCAAGGGGCCTGTGGAGCCAGAAAGACCCTGAGGCTTGTGGAAGGGAAGGGTGGCTTGTCATGTGAAGCCAAATTTTGCTTGCCAGAGTGCTAGTTCATCCCTCTCTGCAGCTAGTGGTGAAACCTGATGATAGAAAACGATAGGATGCAGCCCTTTAGAGAGAATTGTTTATTGCTTGCTTCGGAAGCTGGGAATTTTATTTAAGGATAATTAAGTTAATTAATTGCCTTACTGTGAACAAAATATTTTTGCAAATATCCTGCTTTACTTCGTAAGTTATTTGGAAAGAAATGTTTGGGTCTTGTCTCCTTTGTTGCAGACAGAACCAGATTGTCCTGGAATCAGCTTTTTCTAACCAGCATTTCAGCGTGGGATGGAGAAGGGACAGGTCATTCTGGCCAAACTGTAGAGTTAGGAGATTAATTTCCCAACACAGGTGGGAGAAATTTCTTGGTGGTGTTATTTGTTGGTCATGTGCATGTTGCTTCACCCAAATATGGATATTTAAAAGCCTTTAACAAATTGCAGTGGAGTTGTCCTATAATTTAGTAAGCAATTTCCTGTCCCATGACATGTTCTGCACTGTAGTCCCTGTAGAGGACTTTCCCTGTGGTCACAAAGAGTAGGTCAGCCAAGGGGGGAGGCAAAGGAAAGAAACTTGGGAGCAGGTAGATAGGAGCAGTAGAAGGAGATTGGGAACACATGAAGCAGGGGAAAGAGAAGGAGGAGGAGGAGAAGCACCATGGAAAAGCAGGGAATGTGGAGAGGAAGGGTTGGGGCTGGAGCTGGAAGAAGATTAAAAGGCTTTGCTGGAAGACTGGTTGGGAGGTTTGTTTTGTGAAGAAGACACTGAAGGGATGGAGAAGAAAAGTTGTGCCTGCCAAAGTGTCTTCTCCTCCAGGTCTTTCATGGTCAGCATCACTTTGGTACAAGCAAATAAACATGAAAAGCAATGTCACAGCTTTCTAGCACTGGTCTACACAGAGCACAAAAAACTTACAGTGCTGTGAGCTGCTCTGTTGGGTTCTTTCTGTTCTTATTTTTTTCTTGAAATCGATCACTGATTAAACTGTGTTACCAAGCATTATTAAAGGAACCAGAGACCAGATATTGCCCTTCCTTCCCTGGAAACTACAGCTTTCAGTGCACTTTGCACAACTCTACTTGATTAATAAAAATAAGATGTTTCAGTAGTTAGGTCCAGGCACCCAGAACTTCTGTGTCAGGTTTCTGATGCTTCAGGGTTTTCTAGGGGAGTCCTCAGTGATGAGGCAGGTTGGAGGCAGAGCTGCAAGGCCAAGGAGGTCAAGGTCTGCATCGGGGCAAGGAGGGGCATGGGCAGCGTGGCCCTGGGGCTGGAGGCAAAAACCCCAGTTTGAAAGTAGCTCCCAGTTAAAGCTGAGGAACCTCACTGGGCTCTTTTCTGGCCTTGGTCACAGCCAGATAGATGCCCAGGATGGAGGGTGTGCATCAAACCCTGACTGAGGCAAGGAAAATTGTGCTTAAAATGGCACATGTGCATGCACTAGTGTGTGCATGCATGCGTGTGCCTGTGCAATGCATAAAGAACCTGACTATAGGGTGAATTGTGAGCACCACTGCCATTGGTGAATTCAGCTGTTGAGTAAACCCTGATGAGGGATTGGTAAGACCCAGTGCTACCAACTGCTGTAATTCCATGTGGATGTAAATAGCCTTTATTTAAAAAACAAAATGTAAGGTGTAGATACTTTGAGCATATTTGCACTGGCAGACAAAATCTGAATACTTTTACAAAGAGCTCCTGTTTTTTTTCTTCGGCCTTTTTGTTCTCATGGCCACTCTCTGACCCTTTAGCAATCACCGTGGTAATTACCAACTAATGCCCTATTTACAAGTACCTACAGAAATTTGCTGGAGTTTTGCTTGAGCCTGTAGCAAAATGTCTAGCCCCAGTCGAGGAAACAGGTTATTTCTGAAATTCAAACCTTCTCTTTAAACAAGACTGCAAAGGCTGTGAATAGCTGGAGTCCTGCTGAAGTTAACAGACCTGTGGGGATTTACACTAGATAAGCATCTGCCCAGTGTTTACCTGAGGCCATACACGTTTCCAAAAGCGTGTAGGTCGTGGTAATCTGGATAGAAAGAAGCATTTTTAAGTTTCGTGCTGCTATTAAAAATACACTGTACTTCCAGGGACAGCAAAAAGTTTTAGAAATCTCTCTCCATTTTTGACAGTCTGGTCTTAATTGTTCTGTGACCAGTCCTTATTTCATGTGTCAAATCTGTGCCATGGGACAGGTTTCCCAAAGGGATGGTGAGATCTCTATCCTTTGGGCTTTTTAAAACTTGGCTGGTCATGGCCCTCAGCAAGCTGATCTACTTTGCAACATAACCCTGCTTTGAGCTTTTGTTGGACCAGAAACCTTGTCATTTCTGCAGCTGTCTCTTACTGTGGGAGAAACCTGATTTCCAGGAGATTTTGTCAAGCCAGCTCAAGCCCTGTCAATGATATAGGAAAATGACCCATGGACACAAGCAAAATGACTTCTCAAAATGCCAGGTGCTCAGATCTTATTTCTCCCAGCTGGCTCTAATAGTTTTGCTTATGCATTTTGGTTCTTCATATGCAAATCACAGATTTGCCACCATGCTGGACCATTATGAGAAAACAGATCTTCTAGAAGTTACTTAAACAATCACTTCCAGGATCATGTTTTGGATAGGGAAAGGGAAGGACAGTGGCATCTATTTGAGGCCTTTGAGTTTTCCTCCTCTTTATTCTGCTGCGAGACAATGCAATTTTCCTATGTGAGAGCATCTTTATTACTTTAAAAAATAAAGAACAAGGGGAAGATAGAAACTGAAATGTGAAAATACAAAAAAATAGGGGGGGATTTTGTAACAAGTGTTTATTTAGATGTGAACATTAGAAAAGTTCTGTAGGGCAGGGACAGGCTTAGATTTGCTTTCAACAATTAAGTCCCAGAGCAGAAGACTCTCTGGCCTGAGCCACATGCTGAACACGAGAGGCACAGGACTGACCTCAGCAGTCAGCACGGGGGGGGGGGGGGCTTCCAGAAGGTACCTCCACCCCAAAAGCAGGAGGACCAGAGACAGGCTCAACCCAGGCCCACAGGACTCAGAGAGCGAAAGCTGGAGCGGTGCACCCCATGTTACACATGGTGACCCTGATCCTTCCTGGGGTTCCTTGCAGGTGATACTTGGGACCCCACCTCCAGGGTGAGGGGCAAGCCAACATCCCTGCTTGGACCACAGAAGCGAGGAGGGGTGACTCACAGAAGGGGGGCACGGGCACATCCCCTTTGCTGGGGCTGCCAGCCCGTGGCTGTCAGCAGCGCTGTGCTGTGCAGGGGGCTTGGTTACACTGGTAAAACAGGGTGGTCTTTGGTGCAGTGTAAATAGCTGAGCACTGGAGGTAATTTCTTTCAGTCACTTGTTACACAGCTTTATTGAATGGGGAGTGTCAATTTTTTCTCCTCAGAACTAGTCTGGGCAACACCGACAGAGGAGTTGAAAAATAAGAACTAATCCTGCAGGAATGACTCATTCTGGCATAGGATTTGCAGAGCGGGATGAGAAGTTCAGGTAAAACAAAGGGAAATGGAGGCCGTAGTAAAACTCTGTGGTTTGGAGCATGACAGTTAACTGCTATGGACTCAAAGTTGGAAACCCCCTCCCAACAAATTGCTGTACTCAAAACCTTGGCAATGTCTAGAGCAAGTCAATATTCAAGCACACTTGTTCCAGAAACAGAGGCTCTTTCCCATGGGAGCTGTAGATTGGATTGCTAATTACTATGGGACTGGAAAACAATTATTATTATTATTATTTTTAATTAAACACAAATAAAACAATGGCTGTCCCTTTAAAGTTTGACTTTGAAATATTTTCTGCATTTTTTAGTAGGGGTTACACTGGCCAAGTCCGAACAGAGCAGCACTGGAGTTTTGACAAAGGTTTAGGGTTATTTGCAACCAGATTTCTCTAGCAAGAACAACATGGTAGTTGGGGTGAAAGTAAAATCCCAGCCTAAATATCTGGACTGGGGAAAGGGAGTTTGGATTTCTTGAAGCTATAGTAGACATAGAAATAATTTTTTTCTGCATCCTTTGGCAAGTCTTTTAACTACTTTAGCTTGCTTTCTTCACCTGAAATCTTTGCAGACACATACAACTGGTTGCAGAATAGTAGCTCAAGAGAGCTCTTCTCCAGAGTGTGGCTTAGCAAAGGTCATTTTTCCATTATTATTTTAAACATTTCACCTTATAAGATAAAGATTTTGGTGTGGTAACAGCAAAAAACAAAAGCATCATGGAGTTGTAGAGAAGAGAACACTTTTCCATCCCAGCCTTTCCCACATGTTTATTAATGGAGATGTGGCATTGCCGAAAAGTTGTCCTCAGATGAAGTGATCACTTAAAAAAGATCATATGCTACAAGGTAGGAACCACTAAAAAGTTTTAAAGGAAGGTATTTCTGAAATGGCCAGAACATTAACAGAAGTGCTGCAGCCTTTCCATAGATGCAGGTCCTGATCTGCAAGCCAGGAGGGGAGAAAACCAGTTGGCCTTTATGGATGAGCTGAGACCTCGTAGATCTCGTGGTGCTACCTGGCAGGGAGTGAAATGCTGCTGTCCCCACGGCAGGGCTTTGCCAGAGACAATTGGCATCTCGACACTCTTTAGACTTTGCTGTGGACAGATTTGAGCTGCAAAAAGGTCTCTGGCAGCAACAGATGGGACAAGACTTGCTGGAGCTATAAGACTAACCAGGACTTGGTGAGGACCTTCTCAGGTCCCTCATGGGGCTCAGGTCAGGTGAGGCTGGTGTGGGCTGTAGCTGCTTCCTCCAGCCTCCAGCCCCTGGGGCTGCCATGCACGCTGGCACATTCAGCCGTGGATTAGCCCTGCAAGGAGTGTGGTGCTGGAGCAATGTCCTCCCAGCATAAACTGAAACCCATGGTCTGCTGCAGGCTGAAAAACTGGGTGGGTTGTGGCAGCTTTGTCTGCACTGTGACCCCTTGGTCCTGAGTTGGGGCTGTGTTACAGAGGATGCTTTCTGGGTGTCCAAACTCTGGGGCATATGGACCAGAGCAGTGGCCTTGCATGCCGTGTGGCTGGGCTGGAAGGAGCTTCTCCCAGCAGTGAGGGATCCCAGGTGAGGGCACTGCCAGCAGGCTTAGATTCATCTCCTGGTACTTTCTGCCGCTGTCTGCTGCACCAAGGCTCACCACCACTACAGAGCAAGCTGGATGGTTGGTTATGGTGAAATGGGTTTTCATGTTAGCACCCTGGGGCTTGAGGGTCCTCTTCCCTCCCTCTTATGTCCAGCTGTTTGGCACAGCTGTCAGTGTAGATGCTGACCTAGCTCCGGAGCCACCAGTGCCCTTACCAGTGTGGCATCAAGAGGTGTGTGCTGCTGTGTGCCCTTTCCTACAACACCCCTTGGGCAAAGAGGACTGTCACAGTGGCTGGGAAAGCAATGTTAGCTCCCGATGTTGTTTTAAGGCCAGCTAGCAAGTCCAGAATAAAAGTCAATGTCTGATGCTTGTCCCAACTTCTTCCATCACAGAGTTCAGCTTTTCCCCACGGTGCTCGCTTGGGGGACTCACCACAGCTGGCTTTCTGATGCCAAACCTTCAGTGAGCCCCAGGCACTGCACAGCATGGCAGTCAGATGGTGCTGCCTCACCTCTGCGCGGAGTGATGGGTGTTTCAGCACTGCATGAGCCTCCAGGGCCATGGCTGGGTGTGGAGGGAAGCATATCTCGCAGGGCTGCTGTGCACAAAGCTGTTTTCCGATGAGCTCATGGCGGGGTCAGCGCCAGAACAAGGGCAAATGGAGCGTAAAGAGGGTTTGCACCCACACACTGGCCTGATGCAACCCGTATTTGGTAATTGGGATTTAGCCCCTGATCAAATTCCTGACGGATTATTGCTCAATCTCCTTGTAGGGGCAGCAGCCATGTGCATTAGGTGTAGGCATTTGGCCTGGTCCAGCTACCAGGCAATATCTTCTCAGGCAGTGATTGCTTTGGGGTTTGCTCCGGCTCCCTGTATGGAGGGGCTGCCAGACCCTGCTGCAGTAACCGGGGATCCTCTCCACTTACAGGCAGTTCAGCAGGCGCATTCCTGGCAGCACCCAACTTTGTGTGGGGCTAACCCTGCAAAGTTAGCTGTGTGAAGCAGACGTAGGAGCTAGTCCAGCGTTAAATATGCTGGGAGCCAGAGGCTCAGAGTTTACTTGTCCTCCTGCTTGATGGAGCCGTGTGAGATCTGTCTCAGCTGCCCAGCTCCTCTCTGGGCAGCTAAACACCAAAGCAGAGTCCCAGCTAATAGTCTTGAGACCACATGAGATGGAAAGATGCATATTTTGCTCATGATCTGCCTGAGACCACCTCCAGCTCTTTGTGCATTACAAAGACCTGGGGGCACATGAGCCTTCAGAGCTGTTCAGAAGGATGTGGGAAAGGAAGGGAGGAAGCGAAGCTCTGAAGGCACCACAGAAAAGCCACAGCAGACCCAGGGAGTGCCATTTCCATCATGGGTTGATAGGAAGAACATGGTGTTGTCCTTCTCCCTTCTCTGTAACACAGGACAACAGCTGTTGCCTGAATTTGGAGTACCCACCATCACAGGTGGCCATGGGACCTGCTGGTGACGGGAGTGGCTGGACTGAACTGCCCCCTGAAGTCCCTGGCCCCCAAGCCTGCCAAGCACTTTAAAGAGAAAGAGAGGCTGACTCATACTGATGTGCAGAACAAAGGCTGGTAGGGTTTGGGGCAGGGCCACAGAGAGGCTGAAGCAAGGGACCAGGATGGTCCCCAGGAGTGTGAACTGACCTCAGCCAGATTTTCCAGGAGCAGAGCATTGCTCTTTCGTTCTGCCCTTGTCCTTCACCATTGGGAAATAGTTCTGCATCAAAAGCATGGCATCACCTTCCCTTCTTCACCTCACCTTCCCTCTTCTGTGAACCAACAGAACAGCAATGGCTATGGGATTGGGATAAATGTTTTTCCATCTCCTGCATCTTATGCCCCAGGGAGGCTGAAACCTGTACATTTTTATCCCAGACCCTCATCTGATTCCTGGCATTATCCTGGGCACATATTCCCCCTGTTCAGCTCCTGTTTCCTCTCTGTGTACCAGGGATAATGATATTCCATGTCCTTCCCCAGCAAGGTCTGGCACATTTGGCAGGTACTAGGTAGGAAACATCTGAATCCAAACCTCAGCACTGACTCATTACCACTCAGGTCCTTAAAATGTTCCTGCACAGCGGACTTTTCTCCCAGAACCTTTCCCAGCCTTCTAGGCATTGAGCATAGATGGCACAGTGCCGGAGCAAGACACTGTGCCTTTCCTAAATGATGCCTGAGGTTCTTCTCCATTTTTTTGGTTTTCATCATATTCCATTTCTTTGATTTTTTAATTTTTTGTTTGTTTGTTTTGGAAGCCTAGAGGGCTTTCAGGAGGGGTCACTTAGGGAGAGAGGCAGCAGAAAGACAGACACTTCTTTATGGTTTTATTCTGAGTCAGAGTAGGAGGTTTGGTGCAGAAAGAGCTTGGAATATAAGTCTGCTGCCCAAACACCTCTCTTAGCCCAGTGATGGAGGCATCTGAAGCTCATAGGCATGTCACTTCTATGGGCTGTAGCTATACTACCATGAAGGGCAGCTCTTGGGCAGATGGAGAGAGAGCAAGTTATTGCTGCTTGCAGAACTGGAGCTTAGCTGGGAAAGACCTTCTGCTCCCAGTGCCCAGAGCAAGTTCACTGGGGGTGCCTGGCGCCAGCAGCCCCCACCCCTCCCTACCCTGAGCCTGCAGGGATGAGGACGGGAAGACACTCAGGCTTCCAGGACTCCTGGCCCTGTGGGTGAACTGTAGATAAGATGGCTGGCAGGTCCTGTGGCCCCTGGGGTCCAAGTGGACCTAAGGCACAGAGAGGTCACCAGATTAACAGCAGCACCAGGAAATATGCACCCCTATGCGCAAGGGTGAGCCTGGCAACGTGTTCAGCTCTTGTCATTGAGCAGGCATGGGGGACAGCAGCTGGCATTGCTCTGTGCACTCACTGACCATGGTGGCAGTGGTGACAGGTGCCAAGTCCCTTAAGGGGCTAGAGGGGTACAGGAGTGGCTCTCATGGATCAGCCAGCATAATCTTCCTGACTGGTGCAAGTGTCTACTGCAGAGGAGCAGGAATCAGGCCATCCCAGCGTGGGCTGTGCTACATGCTGCTCTGGGGCTAGAGGGGTTCCAGTCGCCAGCCAAAATAGCTGAGGACTCTGAGGGGGTCACCTGGCAGTCACAGTTGGCCCTGCCAGAAGCGGTCCATTGTGCCTGTCCTGCTCCAAGGACTTCTGGAGTGCTGTTACATGAAACAGCCAATGCATAAAATATGCAAACACTCCTCTGAGCAGGAGCACAAGTGATGCTGACCCTTGGTCCCTCTTTCTGGCCCATTGATCTTTAAATAGCTTAGCCTTAGTGGAAAGAGCTCAGACACCTCCTCCCCATGCCCTCCCACCCAGAGGGCAGCCCAGAGGAGTAGGAATTGCTCTGTAGAGGGAGGAGGTGTGACCCCTCAGGGTCTCCCTCAGGCAGAGAAGGGGTCAGCTCCCTGAGTGCAGCACTTGGGAGGGAGAGTGCTCTGTGTTTAGGGGACAGAGCAAAAGTGCCCTCAGGAGAGAGGGGCATGATGTCTGTGTGGCAGGAAGAGTGTTTCCACTGCAGATGTGCTCCCAGTGCTTCCCATTGCCCAGCAGCAGCTGGGTCCATGCATGTCTGCTCACAACAAGAAGGGCCAGAGGTCCAGCATGCACCTCAAGCACAATGTCACCTAGCAGCTGCAGGAAAAAAGGCCTGGTTTTGGGGCTGGGCTGGACTCTGACAGGGACATGTATTCACAGATTAACGCCTGAGTGTCCTTGCTGTGTTCATGCTCCATTACCAGCAGGCTGCTGAGTAACTTCTGGGTAACAAGAAACAATATTTCACAAATGCAGCCCTGCAGTGATTCATCAGAAGAACCCTTATCTTCATCTTTCAAAAGCTTTAGTCATTTTAATGAAGAAACAACTTCCTGCTGGCTGGATGGGCGGTTACCCAATACAAACTGCAGATATTCAAAGAGAAGAGCCTGTGATCCATTAGCTGGCTAAGGGCTATTCTTCAGCCCAAGAGCCAGGATAATCCGAGGTGGGAACATCCGCAAAAGGGTCAGCTGTTAGAGGCATTTAAGTGCCTTTACATTGGTATCTGGAGACATGCTGGGAAGCTGAACCCTATGGAAGACCTCCAGTGACCTTTTTCACAAGTCTTGGGGGTAGGTTTCTAAATCACTGAGGCACGTCTGAAGGCTTCGCTCTCTGTTTTCTCCATCACTGGGCTCTCAAACAATTGCATCCTTGTCACACATTTGTCAAAGAGAAAGGGGGAGATGAAGAAAGAAATTTCAATAGTCTCAGGGTTTTGCTTACAGCTGTGTTAATGCTGAATAGCACACAGAGGTAGAAGGGATATCCTGAACAATGTCTGGTCTCCAGGCAGAATCCGTTTCCCATGACAGTGCCTTTCTGAAGCAGGAATGCCAGCATGAAGCAAAACTTGTTAAAGTAGTAAAAGAAGAGGTCTCTATTGTGTCCTGCGTGACAGAATAATCCTCCCTCAAGAACAGACTGCTGTCATTTTCCCTCCCATCTGTGAATTTTGGCTTCAGTCAACTTCGTGATTTTCACAAAGTATAAAATTAAAGTCCTAACCCTTAAAAGCAGCCCAGCCAATCTTGCAGGATCTTCCCGCAGACACGTCCACAGCTGCAGATGTAGTTTTCCTGTACGGACTCTCAAATGTCTGACGGCAATCAAGCTGAAATAGTATTCCCTGTTAGGAGATATACTTGACAAAAAGAAACAAACATTTTCCACATCTCCATCTGTTCCACTGGCTAAATATCATTCTCCTTTTTCAATGTTTTATTCACAGGTTATCATTCTCCTCCTGATTTCTCTTTAAAGCTTTCCTCTCTGAAGTACCTGTGAAAACCCTCAGACGATAATTTAGATTTATCACGTGAGCAATGCTGTCTTACTGCTGTCCCACTTTCTCCAGCTCCTTGTGCCCTGCTCTTGTTCCACCTTTCTGTTCTGTGTTTGTACCCTGGACAGAGGTGTCTCAGATCAAAGCTCAGCCTCTTAAGTGTTGTATTAATAATTAATCACAAACATTGACAGTATTGTCAACATTTCTGTACAGGAGCTAAACATACCAAATAAAATTGAAACAAGGCCTTAGCAAGGAAACGGAGCTGTTCCTTTCCCCCATTGTCATTCAGGAAGTTACTGATTGTCATGTCCTTTCCACTGATCTTGTTTTTGTAGGCATGTAATTTCAGCAGCACTCCTCAGAAACAGGGTGTCCCCAGAAGCAGCCCTGGGAAGGCTCACCAGTGAGTGTACTGCCTGAAGCTCAGCGTGGACACCATTCAGGGATTCTTCTTCCCACCCAGAAGCAGACCATGAATGCAGTTTTGGAAGCCCCTTTGAGCTCTGAGGATCCCTAGAGCTGACAGCTGCAGGCTCTTCATGCACCCCAGCAGCAGGACTGGGTCAGCTGGAGCACTGGACAGCACCGGGCAAACCAGCGTCCCAACCAAAGTGATGCCCAAGCATCCCATGCTGCCGCAGTCAGACAGGCGATCTCAGGGCCAAGGCACAGAGAGGTCAGATAACAGGCTTCTGCTGCCACAGCTGAGGGGTACCAACAGACTCTGCAAGGGCAAGGCACTGAGCAGGTTGGACCGGAGACCTCTGGTGGCTATTTCCCACGTAAATCTTCCTATGATTTGGTGACAAAAAAAATCTTAACAGGACCAGCAAGCAGCTACATGAATGCTCTGCATATTTGTGTTCTTTTGACTCAAAATATGGTATTTTCCCAGTGGCAGATGATGCTTTCCTACCAGTGGAAGCAGACATGGCAGCTTTTCTTCATACAGTCCAGCAATTCACTCCTTCTCTGCAGTGCCAAGTTCACCCCTCACATAGCTTCTGTCTTCAGCAGGTTGATCTCTTCTCCAGGCTCATAGACCTTGTTCCCTTCTCTTGCTGCAACCACCATCAGCCGCATGTCAGGCAGCCTGAGACTGCCTGAAGAAAACCAATTGCAGGGAGAAGGCCCTCTCTGCGCACACCCACTGGGATCCATACGGACTTTGGGCAAAACCCATTTGTTGTGTTTTGACTGGAATAAATATGAAATACTTGCTGTCTGTGCTGGCAATCAGCTATGTCTTGAGAAGGCAAACACTGAGAGCATTATAAAAGCAGACCAGTAAGACACAAGTTGCTGTTTATAATATGACCATGATTCTGCCATTAAAGGAAAACCAGTTTATTTTTTCTGGGGATGGAGAAAATCCTAGTGACAAGTCTGGTACTGCTCTTAAACGGTCTCCTCTGGAGTGAAACATTTCTCTAGGTCCTGACCACACAGGAAAGGATGCACGTAGGGGAGGCCCTGCTGGTAGGATCCATGCTCTCAGCTCAACAGACTGCATAAAGGACCCCAAAGACAAAGATTTTTAACTTCATGCATCCAGGGCAAGCCTGGGCCCTGGACACCAGCCACTGCAGAGAAGAGGGTGTCAGAGACAGCCCTGGGACCTGGCTGGGCTCATGTGTGGTCCCTGCCCAGGGACCACTGGGCAGGTGGGTGCTTCTGATGTGCTCACATTCCTGTCTTGTGAGATAAGGTAGGGATCTGGTGAAGCAGCCTCGCAAACTTGGAGGGGAGCTACTGTGTCAGACACCAGTGCCAGTGCTGCTTGGGACCTTTGCTTTGCTGGTAAATGCTATCCAGATTTGGCTCTGTCACTGGAGGCTTAAGTGACTTGTTACAGCCTTTGCACACAAGCAGAAGAATTCCTCGTAACTTGCAAAGCTACACATCTCCAAATCTGATGACAGCTCTTCACTGTTTACTTAGGGATTTCTTGCATTTTTGAGACAGACGTCTGTCAGCAAGGAATCAGACCATGGATGACTTGGTTACTAGTTCATCAGTAATTTAATTATGCAGCCTTAAGATTCAGACTGCCTCTTTTTGAAAGATCTGCTCTAGCTGAAGTGGATGGGTTTGGTAAAGGTAGTACTGTACTGCAGTTGAAGCCTGTCCATGGAGTTTCACATACAGTGATGCTCCTACACAAGCCCCTTCGTTGCACACAGGAACACCATGATGGCAGACAAGCAGGGTCAGCACTGCAGCTGGAGTTTCCAGATGCACACTTTGGCCAGTAAAGGTGTACTTTGGTGGCAAACTAGATTATTTCTTAAATTTGATCCAAACTGACAAATAGCTTTAATTGAAAAGAGGGGCGTAAAACTTCCTGAAAGTGGAAACAATACATTTTGACATTTTCCAGATTAACTCCTTTGCTTTCTTGTTTCATGAAGAGCCTTCAGTTTGAAACTCCCCTTGAATTGGTTTTTTTTTTTTTTTTTTTCAAATGAGTGAAAACCCTCTAAAAGGAAGAAAGAGGGAGGTTTCCCTCTGGTCCAAGTGGAATGAATGCTCTGGCCTGCCTGCTCTTATGCACGGTCAGAAACTTGCCCTCCCTGGGCGTTTGCATGCTGTGAATAAATCTTCTCTTAACAGGGAGGACATAGCTCAGAAGTAGGGCTATGGACACACCACCTCTCAGGCAGAGTCTTGTAGAAATGGTTCTTTAAAAACCCTTAAATTGCTGATTCCTTTAAAGTGTGGAGGGATGCAGTTTCTGATTACAGTCCCATGACTGTTGTAATGTTGTTACAAGTGGGCTGGTCTATTTGTACTAAAGAGCCAAACCATGATCCTCTCTTAATTAGAACTGCACAGAGAAGACCACCCACTCCCATGGCTACCTGTGACACATTAACTCTCCCACCTGTTGCTTCCCTGTGGGCTGCTCAGGTAGTTTCCCTGAGTCCTTCTTATGCATTTCATTGAGCTCCATGCTCCAAAAACTGCTGACAGTTGTGCATCCTTCATGTGCAGGAGGTGTGGCACAACAGCATGTGTTTGCATAGGTACCACCCTGCTTGTGCCTCTATCAGCTGTAAACCTCACCAGAAACAGCATCTTCTCCTAGATCTTTGGCTAATTTGGAGCGATGTGCCGAGAACAGATGCCTGCTGGATCTGTGTCAGGAATAGTCAGAAATAGGACTTTCCACAGAGAGTTATTTTTTATCAGTTGCTTGCTTTTTAATCCATGTGACAAGTACATCACAGATCTTCAAGGGATACTAATTAGGCACCTAAAATGAGATTAAGTGGAAGATGCTGGCAAAGCCATTTGACTGCTATAATTACCATCCTCCTGTTTACCCTGTGTCTTTAGCTGGAGTTTGGGCAGGACTGGTGAGAATCCAGGATTGCTCATGGGTGTAAATTAGTGTGAGTCACATTTCCCTGGTTTCCTGCATGGCTGCTGCAGATTTCAGATGGAAGCCAGGCAGAAAGGGGAGGAAGCTTAACACTGCTTCCTCCAATCCAGGATCTCTTACACAGTCTCAATGTTTCAGCATTTTTAGGGCAGCTCATACGTGGTCAGGGTTGTTGTTGTAGGTCTTCACATGTGAGCTGCTGGCTGCCTTCTCTGCAGTATATCTGCAGTTCCTGCAGTTTCCTTTCAAAGGATGGGGAACCCATACTGCTCTGAGGAGTATGCTATGGGAATAACCTCAGGTAGCACCTGCTTGACTCAGTCTACATGAGTAAGATGTCATGCATCATGATATAACAGATACCAAATACAATTTTCTTAACAGAGTTAGCACACTGACAAAGATGTCAGGTGATATGACAGGATGACGAGATGGAAAATGGGATACTGAGACTTAACGGTAGCTTCCAGTTTCTTTCATGCTAAGACACAGTTTAGTTTAAAAGGAGATTGGGTTGTAGTGCATGGATATAGTCCCCATGCTACCCTCCTAAGGCTACTGTGTGGGTGCACAGCAATGGGATATAGTTTGGGAGACAGTGCTTAAAATCAGTGGACTTACAGCACTTACGAGTACAGCACAAAACTGGTGCCAAGCTCCACCTGGGCCTTGTTAGATCTGGATTTTACAGATGTATGAGTCCTCAAAATTTGTCTGGTAAAGCTTGCAACTGGAAAGAGAGGCCTCAACTGGAAAAACTGAAATGTCTGACAGGCTTTTCAAGAGAGCAAGAGTATGTGAGCAAGCAGAAGGAATGACTGCACATGCATGGGTGTGTGTGCATAAATTTTCCATTTACATAAGGACTGTTGGCAAAGGCTCTCTGGGCTTTAAAAGGAGAGAGGCCCAAAAGCTCAGATGACGTATGCTGGAGAGAAGAGAAGGGAGCTGGTGGGCAGGCCTTAAACACATGCAGTGCATTTAGCTTGTCATCGTGGTTTCTGGGGCATTTCTGTTATGAGGGGAGAAATCTTGGGAAACGAAGGTAGCTTGTGCTTGTGATAACATGTAAAAGTGAAAGCCAGCTAGATGTACTGAAGTACTTCTAGGTGACACCCTAACCTTTGCCTTAGGTGCAAAACTCCTAAATTTAAAAAACAAAAGAAGTGAAACAATCTGTTTAACACACACTTTGTAGCAACAAGGATTACTGTGTGTGACACTGTGTTGAGAGAGCTGAAGAAGAGAAACTGGCAGAAAATCTGTGATGATGAGTGAGAGCAGCAACCTAGCATATGACAGCATCCTGCCCTGAGGAGTCCAGGGAAGCAGGCAAGGAGAACTTGGAGTTATGAAACTTCAGGAGAGGACTAGTTACTCATTGTGTCCTGTCTCTGTTGTCCACTTCCTTTGTCTCTTCTGGGACATGGTGCCATAAAAACTTTTGAGTTTAATTTCCCTAAGCGTCTGAGTGGAGTCTGAAGCCAGCATACATCAACAGTCCTAAAATCTGACCTTTCCTGATGTCACTGCAGTGAGTCAAGAGCAAGCGCAGAGATGCCAGCTGCTGGGTGCTCCATGCACAAGGGCTGGGGGCACCAGCTCACTCAGGTAAGGCAGCTGGATGCCTGGGAGTCATCTACCAGGACAGGCTCTGCTGCAAGTCAGCCTGTGCTGAGCCTCTCTGGAAAAGTCTCCAGATGCCCCATTCTCCATCTCCAGTGCTGTTGTATTTCCTTTGTCTGCCGCACTCAGGAAACCACAAAATGATCCCCAAACTGCTTCCAGTTTCTGTCTCATGGGGCTGAGATCCTAACATGCTTCAGCTTAACATCCTGCATCTTTGCCTGGCTTCTCTCCCTAGGAAAAGGAGAGGAACAGACATTTAGATAGGTCTAGGAAAAGGTCAAGGGGAAGGGGAGAAACCCATCACTTTGGCAAGAGGGGAGTTCCTCTCAAAAAAGACACATCCTTTGTTAAAAGGTGGGAAACTTGGGAGGCGTGGGGGTTTTTTGTTAAAAAATAGTTAAGAAATTTTGTGCAGGATTTGTTAAAAACCAATTACAGTTGAAAGACAAATGTTTAAAGACTAAGAAAAAAAGAAGAGATCTTCCATAGAAAAACCTGAAGCTCAAATGCAGGCTTACACACCCACGGAGAGCTGCTTCCTGGTGGGCAGAGCTAGCTGCAGCCAGGTACTACCAGGTGATATCCGGATGGAGCTGTGCTCTGCAGTGCATAGAGACTGCTCACACACACCTCTGCGTGGGGGGATTCCTGCATGAGCCATTCCTCCAGCTTACTGGTGACTCACAGGCACAAAAGACAGACGTATTGAGAAATATGCTGCTGGTGACAGCCCCGTTTACCTCCAGACCATCTCCATAAGCCTCCAGAGCCTACCTATGCCATCCCAGTCATGCCTGGAGATCTCTCATTTCCACTTGTCTGCTTGCCTCCATCCTTCCAGAGGTGTGTGGCGATGGCACAGATGGCCTGTCTGCTGCTAAATCCCCATCCCTTCCACATCTGATCCCCATGGGTCTTTCCAGGAAAGAGAACTTCACACAGTTCCCTCTTGAGGAGGTAGGGCAAACCTGGCCCCTCTGCCAGATCCACTCATACCACATAAGCGCAGGAGGGGCTCACCTCTGCTCTGAAGCAGTCTGTGGGCTCAAGGCTTTTTGTGGAGGAACACAAGCACACACCTACCACAAGACTTTCCATTCAGCCAGTTAGCTCAGACAACAACTTCCATCTGTACTCTCTGCAGTAGAGCCAAAACCTGCCTGGGCTTCCTGATTTTCATTTTCCCTTGTCACCTACATGCAGCCCTTAGTGCAACATCCCACTGTAAAGCTCAGTAGATCCTTCCCAAGTCTGTGGACACTTCCAGGCAAACCGCACTCAGCAAGTTCATCGTTGCCTTTCCCACTGTGCAGAGCCCCTGTCTGTCCCTGTTCTCCCTCTGCCTTTCATGCCTCTTCCCATCTGCTGCAGATCATGGGGAAGTCATCAGCAACTGAGGTCTAAGGCTATTTTGGCCATGAAATGGCTGTTCCTCCAAAGATCAGTGACACGACAGGCTTCATGCTACAGAAATCAAACACCACTAGCATTTATTACATCATTTTTTTACATATGGCCATCAGGCACATGTGGTGAAAGGTTTAGCTTTGCTTTCTGAGGACTGTGTAACGGTCTCCAGGGGTACAGTAGCTAGGAAAGACAGCAAAGGAGGGGCTTTTACTTCAAAACACAGTGTTGGGCACATTTTTTCTCAGTATGAGGCATGTGCACACACATCCCTACATCTCCTCATAGCCCAGGCTCTATCCTCATATAGGTACCTCTGCACTGTATTGCTGTTGAAGTTCATGGGATTGAGAGAGATCTCAGAGGGATCACTGTGGAGCTTCTCAAAGAATTGCTGAAAGGTTTATATCTGATGGTCTTTAGCCCAAACCCCTGTTCAAAGTAGGGCTCACTAAAGCTAGGTCAAGTTGCCCAGGGCCTTGTCCTGTCAGTCTGGAGAATTTCCAAGGGCAGAGATCTCACCACCTCTCTGGTGCCTGACCCAGACCTGCACCGCTCTTGCAGAAGGAATTTTTTCCGTACATGCAACAAGAATTTTCCCTGTTTCAACCTGTGCCCATTGCCTCTTTTCTTTTCCCTGTGGACCTGTGAGAAGAGTCTGTTTCTCTTTCCTCTCTGTAACCCTGTGAGGCAGTGGATGACAGCAACTAGGTACCCCCTTGACCTTCTCCAGGCTGAACAAACCCATCACCCTTCTCTTCCACTCCTTACTAAGTTGTGCATACCCTCTGTTACATTATTTTCTTTTTTTTTGCTACCACTTCTTTGTATAGCTTTCCCCTAAATGTCTCTGCCGTCATGGGCCACTTCAGATTTGGTAGCCCAAAAGGACCACTTCTGACCACCTTCAACAAGAAAGTGTATCACCCTGTGGAAGCAGCCCAGAGAACCAGCCAACACCCCACCATCAAGATCAGCAGAGATGTGCTCCAGAGAAATGCTAATCCTAAGAGAAAGCCCATTTAATCTCCCTGTTAGATCTCTTCTCTGTTCCTTTATTTCTGTCCTTCCTGCATTCCTCTTGCCTGTGCTTAGCTCTGAAAAGATGCACTGCTCTCAGGACAGCAGGCTGCGATACCTCCCTAAGAACACTTTGTCCCCGGCAGAGCCTCTTTCCAGTCTCCACCTGAGTGAGCTGTTGAGTGGTTAAGTGTGGATTCGAGCCTCCTTGTCATATCTCTGCTAGGTAGGCATTTCACTGGTGACATCCATGTGCATCCTGCTGGAGAGGAGAAGGCCCTTGAGTCAGTTGCAGCGATGAAGCGTGTAGACCTCAGGGACCTCTCTTTTCCACTGTGCTTGACTACAAAATGTGCTGTGGCCTTAAGCACGCACAACTCACATCTGCAACATTTTAGAATGCAATGAGAGACACAGCTCTTTCTGAGCCAGTAAAGTCAGTCACAAACCAACTGTTTGTCTAGAGCTACTTTTCCAGGATGAACCACAAAATATAATCTAGTTAGTGAATGGGAGGATTTAGCTGGTTTTGATGCTTGAGAGCAACTCCAGTTTCTGCTGAAATCATTGTAACCCCTACAATCACCTGGATTAAGCCTCCAAAGCCCGTGGTTTTCCATGTTAAGATGCTATAATGTGTTAAGATGTTATAGTGGCTACCAGGCCACTAAAGGTTGCATGACAGAAAGTTCCAGGTACTTGCTGGTGCCACTCTCATGTCCAAAAGCCATGAGACACAACAGTGGAAAAACCTGAATCATTTTTATGTAAAAACCTACCCTTTCTCATCACTTTGAGATTTCTAGGCAGGTCACATGTTGTGCTGTTTGATTGTCCAAGGAAAGAAAAGCACTGAACAGTCAGTGATTAGGCCTAATGTGATGAATGGGATTTTGGGGGTGCTCAAATACACTGAATAGGGAGGCAGAAATGCTTTGCAGCATGTTGCAGACATCTGAGAGGGGCAGCTGCAGCAGGTTTCTTGCACATGCTGCAGAGAAGGCAATGGAGGACTACAGCGCTCTACAGAGGGACACAGCTTTTCTGATTTCCCTGTGTTTCCTAGCCTCTGTCCTCCTTTCTGTGCTTTTTGTTTTGTGACTGCAGGAAAAATGCTTTCTTTGAGGAGGTCTTGAAAACTCAGAAGCACAGATACTTCTAAACTTTCCAGTTAAATATTTACTGTCCCAGACAGAAAATGCTTCATTCATCAATTGTCTGAATGCCCCCACCTGGAAAAGAAGCACAGAGCCCCAGAGATCCTTCAGCAAACAAATTCCTTCTCATTACCGACTCCGTGGGCATGACTGCTCTCAGGAAACTTGAAAGTCGAGCTACTCAGAAGTGCTGCCCATACATGTTTAGCTTGGACTCCAGCTTCCCTCTTCAGACTAAATCAGGTACTTTTTGTCTGGTTTGCCTAAACAAGTACAGCTGAGGAACGAATGCTGAAGCATTCCTGGGGGTTCAGCCATGCCAGCCCAGGGTTTCAGACATGCATTTCTGTGTGATTCCTGTAAACTCCAGGTTAACCAACACCCGCATGCTCCTCAGCACACATATAGCTATCAGAAATGCTGGCATGATTTTTTTTTTGATGCGTACTTCACCTTACTCTTACACCCTGCTTCAGGCTTGTCCTTTTGCATGAAGCACAGCTGACATCTGCAAAAAGCTACTTTTAACCTGAGATCAGACTGAGGGCTTCCCTGCCTGTGGAAGCAGGTATTTAAGGCCCTCGAACTTCAGCTGCATCTCTCTGAGAGACCATTGGGTTAAGCTGGAAGTCACAGAGGTGGCTGTGAAGTGCAACCATTTCCCCTGCAGCCTGGACTGGTCCTGTCAGAGCTTCACAGGAAGGAGCAAGACCCCACAGTGTTCTGCAGAGCTCTGGTTATGATCCCCTGAGCACAACAAATAGGCTGAAAGGTGCAGAGTTCAGCAGGAGTAACTAACTTTGCAGTGTGCTGGGTGGAGCATGTGGCTGCGGTGTGGTGAGCTTATTTAAACTATAATATTGAGTGTGAGAACTGAAATCAGCACGTCGGGTTAAAACCATCCATACCCCAGCTAGTGAACCTGTGAGCAGTGAATGTGCTTTGATGAGCACAAAGAGCTTCATGAATAGACAACAGTTTCAGTGAAATTTCAGACTGATACCAAATGTTTTTCTCTCTTAGCGATTCAGTGTATTTAATCCCTCAGATACTAAGTGATATTAACATGTTTCAGAGCATCACAGAGACAGCCCCGGCATACTTCTGCTCAAAAGGTAATGTGGATTCATACCTGATACTACAACTGTGCTGTCGGCATGAAGTAGCCCTTGGGAGAGATCTGGCCCACAGATTTTGCAGCTCAATAGTTGATGTCTGGAGCTTGTACTTATACGGGAAAGCCCCAGATACACAGTGATACTGCAGGCAAATAGCCATTTGCCTGAGCAAGACAGGTTTCTGTGTGGCTGAGCAGTACCTGGAGCCAAAGCATCATGACTCCAGTAGTCGTGCTCATTAAAGAAAGATATGCAAGACCATTTTGTTAGGAAAGAGAATGTAAAGAAAAAAGAGAAAAAGCCAAAACTAGTAAGGGAGAGAGCAGGACATGGGTAACAGAAATGTAACATGCTTTATTTACACATTTGTTCAGTACTGACATGGAAAGACTCTGGTCTCTCAGCCAACGATGATGCCCCAGCCCCAGAATGAAATCCTGCCTCTGAGCATTGGCTAACCTAGCCAGACTCCAGAGGGCTGTCACCAGCTGGCCACAAGGTTCTGAGCTGCCCATGCTCCCACTGCTTAATGTCTTGCATGGCAAACAGCACCTCTTTTCCATGCGGGCTCACGCTGTTCCCTCTTTCAGAGAACACAGGCTACAGCATCATTGCGGGGAACAATTCTAGTCAGTACTGGCAGAGTGGTATAGCCATATGAGCATTAAAATATCATTAGAAGAGCATTTGTCTTCTCAGGGCAGCTGCAGTTCCTGTGTCAGGGGTGGAGGCAAACATCACTTGTTGGCAGATTAGAGATAGATCAGTGTGAGACCATGGAGATGGTCAGTGGGGCTGGAGCACCTGATGTATTGAGGAGAGATGGAGGGAACCAGGCTTCATTAGCCTAGAGAAGAGACATCTCAGGGAAGACTTAATTGCAGATGTCCACTATATCTCAGGCAGTTACCAACCTCCTCTCAGCAGTGCACAGAGGTGTCTTGTTTTGTCCCTTGTCGTAAGAGACAAAAGGGACAAGTTACAGCATGGGAAATTCTGGTTGCACATAAGGAGAAAAACTTCCCACAAGAGTGGTGCAGCCCTGGGGTAGGGCCAAGAGAGATGGTGGGATCTCTGCTGTTGGACATGTTCAAAACTTGGCTGGACAAGGCCCTGACCATCCAGACCCCATTTTGACATCAGTTGAGTTTGGAGAGGGGGGTTGGAGCAAAGACTTCCAGATGTGCCTCCTGACCTGTATGTTTCTGTGATTCTGATTCTTTGTGCAAAGCCTGCAGCTCCCAGTCATGTGTTAATCATGTCTTAAAAATTAATTTCTGAGTAATCCTGAGGATTATTTATGTGACCCTGGGGCTTACTCACATGAGTACCAAATGTAGGACTTGCTCTTAATTGAAGAGCTAAACATAGGTCAGCAGCCCAACAGGATTATTCAGCCTGATTATTATACTGCAGCAGTGTCTGGCAGATGGGCATGCATGCTTCTCAGATGTTGCTCCGATACAGTATTTTCTCCAACATTGTGTAGCTATGTAGGAGAATGATTTAAATGACCAGGCAATTATCCATGTGTTCCTGGTAGGAAGAAAGGTCATTTGCTAAACCCAAACGGCCATTTTTGAGTGTCTTCAGGTCTATTTGCAGTGTGTTTCAGTTTCATTTCACTTCCATCAGGTTAGAGAAGTGCTAGAAATGAAGTTTTACATCCTTGAGCTCCTGTCGATCTCTCTATTATCAAAATATGTAGAGGCACCCACAGGAATTCCTAGTTCAACTTTACCAAGGACTCAGTGCTTTGTGATTTCTTGGGAGTGAATCTTCTCAGCACCTCTGCAACCAGTTGATCTGCCTCAGCTCTTATGGAGAAGGAAACTCACTTTAAGTAAAGCTGGTTTCATTCACTCTTACTCATTTCCAGATTTCCCCTACCCCCTCACACCTACATGTACATAGGCACAGAGAGGTGTATACCCAAGCAATCTGGCCAGGATCACTTGGCGTGACACAGTGGATGAGGGATGCCAGGTATCAAGTTCTCATCAAGCCTCCTGGGCCCCTCTTGACTGGTGAAAGCAAGCTGCGTTTTGGACAGGTCTTGTGTACTCTGTAGGATCCAGGTGTTACTACGGGGTGAGAGTTTTGACTTAGAACTCTGCTTACTTCAGCATTGTTTTTCCTTGGTTTGGGTTTCTTCAGGTATCAGAAAGAGGAAAGGCAGAAGAGTGTTCAGGGACCTTGTTGCCATCCTCCTGTTGTCAGAGCATATGGTCTGGTAAATCACCAGCTAATCTCAGCACAGGCCTCCTGGGCACAGCATAAGAAGCTGCATTCAGTCAAAACAAATTCTCCATCTCAACTTTAGTCCTGCTACAAGAGTCCTGTGAAGTGTAATTAAAGAAGCTTAGAAAAATTTAGATTGGAAGGCATCTGTGGAGGTCTCTAGTCCAACCACCTGTTCCAAGTAGGATTCACCACAAAGCTAGATCAGGTTATCTCCAAGGGTGGAGATTGCATCATCTCTCTGGGCCCTGTCCCATGACTGCACCATGCTGTTGGGGAAGCTTCGTCTCCATTTTCTCAAACATCTCTTGGACTGGATGTCCCAAAATTGGACTTAATTCTGGATGCCACCTGCTGAGTGCCATGCAGTGGTGAAGTCCCTCCCTCCACTGGCTTGCAAGGACCACCCAGGCCCTGGCCAGCCACCAAGGCCACAGGGCTCCTAGCTGATGCTTATGCCCCTTGCTGTCCACCAGGACCACAGAGCTGCTTTCCAGACCACAGGTCTCATCCTGCATCACTGCTGGGTTTCTCCCAGCCAGGGGCAGGACACATCATTTGCCCAAGCTGTTCTCCACAAGGTTCCTGGTAGCCCATTTCTGCAGCCTGCTGAGGCCCTTCCTGAAGGGCTGCGCTCCCCTCCAGCTGCTCCACCAGTGTGGTACCATCCCCAGTGCACTACAGCCCCTCTTCTAGGTTGTTGATAAAGATGTTAAAAAATATTGGCCTCATATTGACCCTTGAGAAATGGCACTTGTAACTCTCTGCCAGCTACTCTTTGACTGATGGACTGCTATCCTTGAATCTGATGGTCCATCCAGTTTTCCACCCACTTTGCAGTTTCACCTGTGAAATCCATAATTTCATCAGTTTAGCCACAAAAGTAATGCTTGAAAACTCAGAAATAACTCTTGCAAAAAGATCTCCCTTCCTAAAACAGCATGATTTGCAGACAGAAACTTTTCTTTTTTATCACTTTGATGCTTTGGTGTTGGCCCAACCTGGGAATCAACATGTCAGTATTGTGCCTGCTGTTCTGAATACCCTGTAATTGTAACAAAGAACACCCACTCATAATTTCATACTGGCACCAGCAAAAAGGTTTTGTCATATGTGAAAACTAGCAGGAAAATCCATCTTTTGTAAACCCCTAGAGTTAGAAAGTTCATGCATTGTCGACCAGACAATAAAACAGATAGCAAGAAGGAAATGGACTGACAGTGCCTTGTAAACATAGTTTCACTAATTAGAAAAAAGAAGCATTGATGCTTTTATCATCTTGGGACAAAAAGTGAGCTACTGGAATGAGTTACATGCAGCAAAGAAACCTTGCTTTATCCGTAGGTTGGGCGTGCTTTAATCTGACGTCCTGACAAAGCTGTATGGTGAGTAATGCCTAGAGTATGCCTGCCAAAGCTCTGCAGCCAAAGCACGACTCTACCTGTCACTCCAAAAAGGCCCAAATGAATAGCAGGACGCTAATCCCTTGGGCACCGCATAGCCTGCAGCATCTGGCTGCTACAGTAGGGAGCAGATGATGCTTCCTTTCAGATTACTACAGGTGTGGAGCTCACACACACGCAGACAAATGAGTGGTTGCTCTGTGCTTGAGGTTAGCTAAAGATCTGGTATGGAAACTAACATGCTGAAACTCCCAGGGCACCTGCAGTTCACTGCCCACCATAGATTTTCAGAAGAAAAACTGACTCATCTTTCTCAGGATAACCCCATACCTCCATGCATTTCAGAGTTTGTTTTGCTGTGATTAAGTATTAGGTGGGAGATCTAAATATTGTTTCTCTGCACATTTCTCTAAAAGCTTAGGTTTTCTTAGGAAAAAATATTACACTGACAAATCCATGAGTAGCTCATATAACTAGTGAATGTTGTAAGTTATAAGATCTGAACCAAGAAATGTCTTTTCCAAGTGAGATATGTGAAAACTTTGATTTTGCTTTACAGGAAATGTTATCCAGAATTATTCTTACACCACAGTAAAGGTCAAGAGAAGAGGTTACCTCTGTTACCTGGTTATTTCTGTAGGTCATCACCAAGTTTATGCCAGTGCTTGCTGAGTGGGGGACCCTCTTGATCAGCATTTCCAAGAATCCTTCACAGAAGATACTGAGAAGACCCACCACCACCCTCCTCCTGGAAGGATCCTTCAGCTAGGCTTTTTCTAGCAGTTTCTCACTTCTGTCACCTTTATTTCCTTAATTAGCTGTTAGCACTGCATGAGTTACGTGAATAGCTAGGAATCTCTGCTAGTAGCTAAAGGCTGTGGATTTCACCTATTTTAAAAGACAAACACATTTAATCATACCTAGAATGACTCCACTGCAAACTAAACAACAAATATAAGCTCTTGCCTGTGGGAACCTTCTGAGTTGTCACCATAGATACAGTACTGTACTGAGAAAAGAAGCAAATTTTAATTTTGAAAAAGTGTTCACAGATTGCTAAAATGAAATAACTGGCTCAGTCACTGCATGGGTACAGTAGATTTCAAATCCATTGGATAGCGACAGCTGCTGGGAGCTTTCCTGAAATTGCTCTCAGAAAAAAGGTAATTTTAGTGTGGAGTCAACTTTGGATCTCTGCTTCTTCCACTTCCTGGAATGGCAGGATCTGGGTTTGTTTGGATCATTTACTTACTGTCATGTACAAGACAGAAGAAATAGGTGTCTTTCTGGAGTGCTCAGGCACATATTTTAAATTGAGTCCTTTTTACTACCAAATTAGTTGAGTGTATATGCTATTACAGTGCAAAACATTTCAGTGAAAAGGATGAGGCAGGAACACCTGCCATGAGGATGGGCCTCCCTGACTTGCCTTCCTCCCCTGCCAACCCCACATCTCAGGTGTTACAAAAATTTTGTATCGTGCTTTTGGGGTCACAGATTTGAGCTCTGCTGGTTCAGATCCCAGAGGTGTGAGAGGTGTAAAGTTAAGGGTTGGCTGCAGAAGACAGACCATGAGCAGCTTACCCCTACTAAACTAAAAGACCTCTCTGTTGAATACTTACTTAGTAGATCCGAGACAGCAGGGTATAAAGGCTTTACTGGGCAGAAGCCACATTTTGAACTCCACCCTGAAACCAGAAGCACAGCACGGTGTCATGCATGCAGAAAAATTCTCAGCTTAGCCAGGAACTGCCATACCCTGCCCTAACTACAACTTTCAGGCTGATTTAAGGTGGAGTTCATGTGGAGTGGTTGTGATGTTCAAAATCCATCTTCCTGCTGATGAAAAGCAGTGTCACCATCTAAAAGCTGTGGCTGCAGTCTGCTGACCAGTAAGGAGAAGAAAGTCCCACCAGACTCACTCCTACTCAGTCCTCCAGGAGGAACCCAGCTCCTTTACCTGGAGAGAGCTGCAACCCCAAATGCAGACACCCCTCGGCTACAAAGCAGATATGCTTTATCCCCATCTTCCAGGAAGCACCAACATCGCTTGTATCATAGTTGGATTAAGCTTCGACTTGTTTCTCTCTTCTAGGCCCCAAGCTCACCCCTGTGCAGGGAAGAGCACTGAACTACCCTGCCTGCATTTGGCAGCCACAATAGAGCTTGGCACCGCTGGTAGACAGGAGACAGTGCACGCCGTGCAGAGAGGGAAGTGAAGTGGTAAGGGGAGAAAGGTGATGGCAGCCTAAGGCTGCTTCACAGTAAATCCCTGTGCTAGCAAGCTCCCTCTAACAGAGATCCCATCAGCTCCTCTGCCCAAGAAGAGACACAAGTTGTTCCATTATTGGCCCCTTGCAGACTAGTGAGCTGCATCTCCTGCTGGTTTCAGCTGAGATGTGGGCTCTCCCAAGTGCCTGGTGACTAGAAGCAAGGAATCCCATCTCAGGCATTCAAAAGCAGCAGATATAAAAGCAGAGCTTTTGCTGGCCTTAGTGATCCTGTGTGTGTGAGCTGCTATCAGGGAAGTGATTCATGCAAAAGTGGCTAGAGGTTGTTGATCCCAGACAGATACTACACTAGGTCTGTGATAAATTTTGGGGGTACATTAAGCATACCACATTCAACAGGTTTAACTGTTGTAGTGGCAATATCTCTTTTGCTTATCTTTGGAAGCATTCCTTCTCCCCCACCCGCACCCTGCATTTTGAAGACTCAGGTTTCAAGTTCACTTCTATCAGAACAGAAAATAGCAGGACATGCCCTATCATGTCCTGGACACCCTAAGCCAAAAACGAGGGAGCTGCACCCTTTTCCCCTCATCCAGCTTCTATCTTTTATATGCACTTAAAATGTGCACATAAAGCTTTATCACGCCCAAACCATTTCCAAAGAAACGAGCAGTCACATTAACTATTAGAATTTTGAAGGACTGTAATTCCACGGCAATTTTACCACTCCCTCTGACAGTCTTTTGTATTTGTGATACTATATATGTCTCATAAACAAAACACCCCAGAACATATCAATCATATTATCAGCGTAGAGAGGATTACTTAGGCAGGCACTTACAATTTGCTCTGCACTCCTGGTGAGTCCAGAACAGCAGGTAGCCCATCTTACTCTGTAATAGGATTAACACTGATGGAAAAGTGTTAGTACCTTTCTGGTGTTCCTGTAACCCACTTCTCCTGCTAAGTTAGAGGTGCATAAAATAACAGATATTTAAGTTAGGTATGTATTTAAAAAAAACCACACCCTGGAGTAACTAAACCCATTCTTTATGTAAACTCCAAAAATCAAGCTGAAATGGTGTTTTCCCTTGAGCAGTATTCAGGACAGTATGCTCATATGGTTTGTGAGCCCACAAGTTTTACTTCTCCATGATTTTTTTTTTTTCCAGAGAAATGTTTTATTTTGGTGTATTATGGATCATTTCTTAAAATAAGCAATAGCTCTGAGGCTCAGCATTTCTGGAAAGGCTGTTTTGGGTGCACACACACTGAGGATCTCAAGCACCAGGGGATTCAGTCCTTCCTGAATTTTGCTACACAATGCAAAAAAGCCAGGTGGGCAACTCCAGGAGCTAAATGGTTGTAACCAAACAGGTGGAATTTAGCTTTTGCCTGTCTATGTATCTCCTCAGGCATGTAGATGTGAGCACTTTCACAACAATGAAATTAAGCTGAAACAAAAAAAGTCACAACGACCTGGTGATTACTGAGTAGTTATAGGCATGAGCCAAGCACTACCTTCCTCTTTGTCTCCAGGCAAAATTTAATACAAAACCACAGTGAATATTTTCTTAGAACATGCCTGCAATGTTGCTAGACACAAGTGTCATACCCCAGACACAGAGGCGTATTCCTGGACTGAGAAGTCTTCAGGTCCTGAGAGCTCACAAGGCTCTGCTGAAGTCCGTCTAGTAATATCATTAGAGTATTATCACCAGACCACTATGGCAGAAAGGCATGAGAAAAGAAATTTCTTAGCACTGTAGCAAATCGTCTTTGGGATAAAGCCTTATGGTTCTTGACAGTGATCTGGGAAGTCCAATCCAAACAGCAGCAAGGTTTTCTTTAATGTGCAGAAACCCACATGCAAAACTCAGAGCAAGAAGCGTCAAAGAACAGTTCATGACTCCCCTCTCCCTTTTGCCTTTGCCTTTCTCAGTAAGAGATGGGGGTTGCAGGTCACCCACTTTCCTGCTGAACACCTGAGAACTTTGTGCACTGGGTCACCAGCAGTGCTTTTCCATTCCCACCCCGAGGGGACTTCTGCACCTGGGGATGGACAGGAATGACCTTGATGGTTACAGCCTGAACCTGACTGCAGGCAGGATCACTTGCAAATGATGTCTTTTCACATGGCTCCTTGTGTGCTGGTGCACCTCTCACGAGTTGAGTGACCCTCAGTGGGGATTAGTTCATTTTAGCACCTAACCACCAAAATGGGTGCAGCGCTGTGGCAGCCAGCATGTGGGTGGTGTGCTGCCACAAGCTGTGTTGGATTTCTCAGAGTCTTACATTGCCCCACACTTTTCAAAAAAACCCTGCTTCCATAGACACAAGATTACATGAGGATCTCAGCTTTCAACCAGAACAATAGTAGTAATGGTCATAGGGAAAATATGTGACGCTTGAACCCAAAGGTTTGAGGAAAAAGGATTTTAACTTTCATTATTCATTAAAAATCCACTATTATAAGACAACACCTTGCCTTTCAATTTGTTAATACTTCATAGAAGGCAATACTGGGCATAATGCCACAATCAGATATGGCTGTGTGTGTATTACCTTATGAAGTGAAGACACACACATCCAATTTAACTACAAACAATTACATTATGGATAAGTGGACACTCTGCTGGGAAGATGCATAGATCTGGAGTTCTAGATGCCTTTACTGCTTATTTCTGAAGCCTGCCTATATAGACATGAACTACCCCAAACACACAAGCACAGCTTGACATGACTGTCTTCTGGGCATCTGATCTGTTCCTGACACTTTAAAGCCATTCAGAGATACAATGCACTGTCAAAGCAGAAGGAAGAAAAAGAATCAAATTGTTATCTATTCTTAATACATGAGCTCCTGGGATTTCAGCCATTCCTGAAATCTGTTTAACGAGAACAGATGAGTAATCTGCTATTCTGACTACCAAAAAGCTCGAAAATAACCCAGAAGTCATTCATTTCCAAAAGGTGAAATAAAGCTGCTCCTAAACCCTGCCTGCTTTGTGCAATCCTGGAAAAAACCTTGGATGCAAGGAAATATACATCAACTTTAATACTGGAGAGCTCAGCAAGATCACTTCCAATCACCTCTGGGGAAATGCAAACTTGCTTTGCAGTATACAAAATTTAGTCAGCTAGCAGCTTATAGGAGCAGCTTCTGGTTTTGGAAGATTGCAAGTGGTGAGTCAAATCTCTTAGCTATTTCTGTTAGAAAATAAATAATTTTCTGCATTTAAAAAATATCTTTCTGGTAGATGGAGGGAAGCAGGAAAGCTGTACAAGAAAGACTTGATTCTTTTTGTTCTTTTTTGTTTCTGCTCATGGTAACAACATATCACTCTCAGAGACAGCTGAATCTTCTGGAACCTTGCTTTGCACTGCTGCAGAAACAGGAGCAAACAAACAGAAATCTGTATGAGAAGGCAAGGCCCCTGTTCAAATGCTGTTTTAACCTCTTCCAACAACCCGTTTGTCACAGTGTAGCAAAGCAGAAAGACCATCTTTTCTAGACATAGGTTAAAGAGACAGCTATGTCCGTGTAAAACCTGTGCTGTAAACAAAACCCCTTATGCTGGTATGGCATCTGTTGCTTTAACAGAGGATTGACTACACAACTACTTGGGGTGCTCTGCCACCTCGAGCTGTATTCCTCCAAGGAAGACCAACCCAACTGAAAGCTGGGAGCAGACTCCAGTGTACTGTACCATGTGCTTATAAAAGAGTCGGTCAAACTTGACTGCATACTCAAAAAAGTGTATCCCACACTACAGCAGCTAAAACCAGTGGGAAACAGAAAAATGTAGGTGCAGCTATTTCTTCCCCACAACCTTTCCTAATTAAGTCTAAAAATGTCTGTAAGGCGAGCCCTGCCCCATCTTTCTGAAACCAGTCGCTACATGTGCTTGTCAAAAGTACTTCTTGCACTCTGTTCTGTAAATAAATGCCAGTTAGAAATTGCAAGAACATAGAGTGAAATGATGTAAATATCAAATAATACAAAGCCTTTAAGGAATGTTTTCAAACATGGGGACAGTGGAAGTATGTCAGGCATATTGTACTTCCACAGAGGATTTCTAAAACCAGTATTAGTTCATGTATGAGTCTGTAGGATGGAATACATGAATTGGACAAGCAATATAGTCCTGTGCAGCCAGAGGTTTGTTCAGGACACTCAAAATGTATACAGCAAATGATGAGAGCTCTGAGCCAGTCTTGTGCTACTGTACATGAGCATACTCCACTGTCCCCAAGCCACCTAGACGGTTTCCAGCAACAGAAGGCATACACTGTGACATGTGCCATCACTTTCCTTTTTGCACTTTTTGCTTCTAGACCCCACAACAAAAGGTGACATCAGCATGCATCTTGAAAACTGTCTAGCACAAAGCATAAGCAAACGTTGCAGAAAGCGACTGTGCCCCTCTGCTCAGCACATCTGGAGATGTGAGACAAGTTTTGCGTTTCCCAAGACATGAGGGATGTTGATAAACTGAAGAGTTCAAACACAGGATTACAAAGATGTCCCGGGGAAGGGACTGTGGGACATTATGGGAAGAAGTGGAGGGAACTGGGCTTGTTCAGGCTGAAGAAGACAAGGCTGCAGTGGGATCTATTTGCTGTCAGCCATTGTCTACCTGAGCAAGACAAAAGACAGATAGACCCTTCTCTGAGGTTCATGAGGAAATGGCGATAGACAGCAGGCATGGGTTGCAACAGGGAAAATTCTGGTTGCATATCAGAAAAAAATGCCTTCCCATCAGTGGTGCAGACGAGGTCCAAATAAGAGGTGCTGGGACCTCTGACCTGGGGGATATTCTAGACTTGACAGGTCAAGGCCCTGAGCAACCTGGCCTAGCTTTGGTGAGCCCTGCTTCAAGCAGGGGGTTGGACCAGAGGCCTCCATATGTTCCTCTTCTAATCTAATATTTTTTCCATGTTTTTTACAACCCTTGGGTGTGGATTTTAGAGTTGTTTGATTTGAGGATTTAGGGACACTTTCAGCATTTCTGAGCTTCATAGCCTTTGGACTAATTGACACAGGGCTTGTTTTACACATGTCTGTGAACTCAGCTGGGGTCTGATCATCCCTCATCAGCCACCTCTCACTCAGCCACCATCACTGTTTGCCATGAGGCTTTCAGAGCCAGAACTTAAAAAGCAATTCTGGACATGAGATACAAGTTTAAAAGACCTCAGATCACTTCTACTAACAGCACTAAAAAACCAAAGTTGTTTGTCCTCCTCTAATATTTCCCTAGCTCCAGCCCCTACCTTCTGCGGTGGCCCTCTGCACCTCAGTCTGCCATCAGACCCAGACCCTGTCCCAAGCCACCCTGGCAGCAGGCTCAGCCAAGACAGGGACATGGACCCTCACGCTGCCTCTCACCCTGGTGCTCTCTGTCCCGGATGCTCAGCGGTGGGGTAGGACAGAGGTGCCCCACAGCAGTGTGGGGCAGTGCCATCCCTCCTGGTCCCCTCTCCAGCCCCCTCGCTGTGTGGAGGCTGCTAACAAAGCTGGGCTGTGGAGCTGCTCTGGGCTGACTGGGGAGCAATGGTGACTGGGAGAGGGAAGCTGCTGCTGGAGAGACTGTATTTCTCTTAGTTTTTGTGGCCCATGCCTTCATGCAAGCAGTTCTCTTTCCCTTCCCTCAACCCCACTCATGCATTTCCATGCCCTGCTGCAGCAGAGGCACCCCCCATGCTGTTTTCAGAAAAAACAAAGTGGCAACCCATCCTTTGACTTGTTAAGCTTGTTAACCTACTTAACAGCACCGCTGAAAGGGGACTGAAAATGAAGGTCTGGAAGTGAAATACCTCTTCCAGTTGTTTGTAACTGAAGTTTTTTCAACTAAAACATCAGGCACGTGCTAGTCTCACTCTTCCTTGTTTTACACAAAGCAAAGAGTTGGAACAAGCTAGTAGGATGCACTGCGGGAAGCTTGGGGGCACAGCCACTGGCCAGAAAGGTTTGGTTTCATAGGTGTGTTTCTTTGACTTGAAACATTATTATTATTCTAGATGGATTGACAAAGCAAACAAGAACAATTGCTCGGTAGGCAGTCGGTATGGATACTAAAAGCAGAGTCCCCTTGCCCATCCCTTCCCTGGACAGCCAGTGCCTTCCCGCAACATTCCCAGCACAGAGCTCATCTAACATGTTATTTTGTATGAAGAGTTCAGCCAAATGAACCATGAAGCAATGAGACAGGCAGAAATGAAGCAAGTACAAACCATGCCCACAGCAACAATCAGACAGGTTGAGAACTGTCTACTTCTCCTTCATGGACGCTGTGACGAAGACCTGGTTGCACCAGCAGGGCAGAAGGACTCTCATGAATGTTTTTCTCACCAGGAGCAAAGGGCAGAATATCAAAGAAATAAATATCCTCCTTGGCCCTTCTTCTCCCTTGCTGGCCCAAGCTGCCTCTCTCTTTGGTTTCCAGCTCCATTCTCTGCTGGGCACTGCTGAAGAGCATCTCTGCCTGCCTGAGCAGCCAGCCAGTACCTGCCCTGGGCCAGTGTCGCACAGTGCCTTCCTGCTGTTTAAAGGGTTGTTGGGGTCCCCCAGCAAGACTGACAATACAGACAAGCTGGTTCTCACTATCATTAACCTATCCTTAAGTTTCCCGCCTATTCCCGAGAGCTGGGGCACATGGCAGAAGACCTAAAGCTGTCTGGGAGCTGGATCATTTTATGGGGCAACTCTTATGTCTACAGAAGGCACCAAAGCTGTCCTTACCTGGGCAACGGCATGGAGGCTACAGACTTATTTCCCTTTGGCAAGTGACACACAGCAGTTTGGGAGACAGCGGGGAGAGAAGCACTCAGACAGCTCCAGGGAATAGCCCTGGAGATGCACCAGAGCAGGCCATGCTCTTTCAGTGTTATCGCGCATTGGTGTAGGTCTGTTTCCTACAGCCCTCGTAGGAATATATCCTACATCCTGGGTGATGCTGACTGCAGGGCACTCCTCCATGAAACATGTCACCTAAACATGTATAGACACTCATACCATCTGCTTTGCCAGTGTTGATGCTCGGGAACTTGGGGCTGGGTTTGGTCAGTGGAATGACAGGTGAAGGAAAAACAGTGCTCAAGGGCCAGGAGTGCAGGCAGTCTGGTGGCACACCTGTGCAATTGGGACCTCAGATGTGCTTGAACTTGGCCTGACTTTGAAAGGATGCAGGTGAGGATGGTTATGGGAGTTTCCCAAAGGATCCAGGATCATTCTACATTTTGAGGCCAACCAGCACAGCTCTGTGCATGTCTGCATGGTTACATCCCCTTACCCCTCCACTGTACTAGATGGCCACATCCAAGCTGTGGCTGGGGAGCACTCCCAGACCTGGGCATTGTTTGGGAGTGTCTGAGTCAAAGCAGAGCCAAGGACAGTGAGGGACACAGAACAGAAGTGATAGTGGCAGTGTGCTCAGGCCAGCACCTAGGTCTTGTTGACTACCAGTGTAGATATACATTGGTCTTGACACAGCCAGTGCATCTTTCTGTCCACCTCCCTCAGCTGTGCTGTATGCCACAGCGTAAAACATCCAGACTCTGAAGAGTGGGGCTTCTTCTCCCTTCCTCCACTCCAGCAATCTCCACAGACTGAGAAAATCTGGCAGAGCTGCTACAACACATAGCCAGATAGATATCCATGCAGATGCAGAGGATGTGTGAATGATATATCCCTGCACCAGCAAGCTCTCCTCCACTCCTGGGAGTATGGATACCACCTACCCCAGTATGTCCTCTCATGGCATGTGTTTCAACTGCTGCCAGGAGAAGCAGGTTTATCCTGCCAGGACCTTGGAAGGAGGTTCATCTCCAATGACCCCTTGAACAAGAAACCAACCTGATTCCCCCAGTGGGCATGTGTTAGCTGCAAGGAATAACACAGGAGCACAAAACCCCTGTCCATCTTCTACATTAGTGAAAACCCTTCCTTGAGTATTCAGCCAGAGTAAGAAACTCTCATATTTACAAGATCCCGTGCAGGATTTGGTGGAAGTTAAAGGAAAGTGCAGAGATGGTATTTAGGTGAAGATTTGGGTCATGAAGCAGAACTGGGGGATTGGGAAGGGCAGATGCCATGGAATTTAAGGCCAAAGCAGCATACATGTCATGTCTTCTCTTATCACAGGTGATGCAGATCTCATGGCGTTACAGGACTGCCCATTGTTGTATGTGTATCTAGAGCTTCACCGTAAGTGTTGTGCCTTGAACCATGGAGATGGCTCGTGGTCAAGGAGACCAGGAACAAAGGTTTGAAAAAATGGCTTGAAAAAATCCACTTTCTGCTGCTCTCTGGACTATTCTTAAAGAAGTGGTTTTGCTTTTCAGCTGTATTTTATGACTTTGAAGGAGAAAATATTCCGACTGCAAGAGAAAATAATTCTGTAAAAAGCACAGGGCATCTTACTAGCATATCATTCCTAGTAGAAAATTACAGACTACTGCTTCATCTCTTCTTCTGCTGCTCCCCTGAGCGCCCATTGCTTACTTTAGGACAGCCATATCTGCACAAAGAGCAGCTCTGGCTCCGGCTGCCACAGCCCTGTGCAGTAAGTTTCTGAGATCTGGGTTGTGCCAGCAAAAATGGGGGCTGACTCCTAGGTCAAATCCAGACCCGTGTATTTACAAATATTTAATAAATGTTGAAAGCAGATAGAAAATCCTGCCAGCCTTCCCCTGCCTATAATACTGACTGGTTTTCAGCCTGGGCTGAGCTTTAATGCTCCTCTCCCCAAACACCCTCCCCCCTGCCCTGCCCCCCCAGCTATTGCCTCTGCACAAGGCAACTGAGAAAATAAAATAGCTCAATTTCTTCCAGGCATGTCTGAGAAGCCATTTTCTAATAGTAAAACTGATGGGTTAGCTGCTTTAATAACTCTGGTATTAGCTTGACCTGAAATGCTTTCAGAGCTTGAGGATTCTGCTGTGACCCTCACACACAAAACTGCTTGCAGGGGGAATGACTCCAATGTTACCTGTTGTGGGGCCTCCAGGGTCCATGGCAAGTCACTGCAAGAACTCTCTTCTCTTGCCAGATGTTTCTCCAGCAGCCTCACTTCATGGGTCACATCATCTCTGAAGGGTCTCTTCTACTTTCCAGTCTTCCTAGTCCCATTGTAGAGTAACTCTTGTGGGTGCCTCTGCCTTAGAGGCCAACACTGAAATGCCCCATCTTGTCTCAATACCTGGACCTGACAAAGCCATTTCCACACAAGATTGGTCTGGGTTCTGAAACTAGCCTCAGCAACAAATATGGAAAACATCTCCAGATTATATCTGTGGGGCAGTCGTGGTACAATCTGTGTTAACCTCCAAGTAGCAAATGAGAGTGAGTTTTCAGATGCCATCTTGAAATGGTACCTTTTGACGATTGTAGACAGGAAAGAAAAGAGAGGAATGAAATAAAACAAGCAGTTTTTCTTCAGAAGTGCTCTCATAAGAATACAGTTCTTGTCCTCGGGGCAGGGGAAGGGACTGTCTCTGACTTCAAACACATCTTGGCAGGCAGCAGATTAGGCAACATGGAAATGGTTGCAACACCACTGGGACCTTTACTGAAGATGCCTAAAGGATCAGGGTCTGGACAAAGGAGAAAGTGACACTGATACTGGTAGGACCTTGTCCAGGTTATAATTTTTGCCTATATCACTGAGAAGCCTTCAGACAACCAGAGAAAATATTAGATGAACAACCAGCAACTGGCCAATTATCTCCTCCTTGCTAAACATATCCAAACACCTCCTTTAAAGTCTCCTCTTTCACATGCCTCTTACAGTACCACTGACGTAATACTTAACCTTTATCTCCCTGGCTCAGAAAGGAGATGGAAGAACTGGAAAAAGACAGAAAAATATTGGGAGGATGATGAGGAGTAGGGAAGAGTTTCTTCATCAGCCAACTATATCAAGACACATTGGTCTAGAAAAGAGATGATTAGAGTAAAAGTAGATCCCATCAGTGATGAGAGGCAAGGAGAAGGTCAATAGGCAGTAACTACTCATGTGTCTCTCAGTACAAGGACAAAGAGGCAACAAATAAAACTAGCAGACAGCAGCTTCACATTCAGCCAGAGAAGTTATTTCTTCTTACCATACACAGTCCAGCTGTGTGACCCATTACTCTTAGTTACTGTAGATCCAGCAGTTTTGCCTGGCTCAAAAACCCACAAGACAAACTCACAGAATTAGATGGACAAAGTAACAGGAGAGTAGAAAAACCACCAAAGCAAGTAATGGTGTGGTCAGGAGGAACATAGCCTGACCCAGCAAACAGGGCCAAACTGTGATGCTGAGTAAGGAGGAGCATGAGACCCTCTATTGGGGCAGTCAACTGTGGCAAACCATTCACAGAGAGTTACACCTCCCTGTTGCCCCACCTCATCCCCATGCATCATTAAATCATTACTATCGTCATTAAAAACTGGCCACAGTGACTTCCAATCAGCACGTTGCCTTGTGCCATCTGAAGAAAATGTGCCCTGTCTTCTCACTGGCTGTTGCCAACTCCTGACTGGAGATTAACATATTCTTGCTCATGTTAAAGAGATGTTCTCAGCTGAAGCCATTCTGCAAAACAGAATTCTGACTTGTACAAAGGAAAGTTTGCTTGGTGTGGAAAGCAGACAGCTGAAGAGGATCCTAGTTACAGTTTCCCACTGCCTAAAGGGCATTGCAGTGAAGACAGAGTCGTACTCTTCTCATAGGTGCTCTGTGACAGGGCAGAAGGTCTTGGGGCACAAATTGCAAGAGGGGTTGAATGTGAGGAGAAAACTCTTTCCTGTGAGAGCAGTGCAACCCTGGGACAGACACCAGAGAGGTGGTGGGATCTCTGTCCTTAAAGATGTTGAGCAGTCAGCCAGATGAGGGCCTGAGCTACTTGACCTACTCTTGTGGTGAGCCCTGCTGGGTGCATAGGATTGGACTGGAAACTTGCTGAGATGCCTTCTGACATAAATCTTTCTCAGATTCTGGGAACCATGTCCCAACTGGTGCAACCAGCCTAGCAAGCCTGGACTGATCATGTTTAATCAAATACATAAGTGTTTTTGACAGAGGAACGATATGCTCCATGTACAACTGAGACACCAACCCACAGACTTCTTGAGTGGTTCGGTGCTCAGCCATCAGCTCTCTGACTCACACAGTACCTCCTCACTGCTGCCTACCTTGCAGTATGGGAAAGGATTCGCGTGAGGGAGGAGCTGTACCTGGCACACATGCTGAAGCACCTTCAGCCACTTTTCTGACTATCTTGTTGAAGGATTATCTGTAATAGCAAACCCCACAAATCTCACAGGTGTCATCTTGTCCATGGTAAGGGTAGAAAGCCGTCAAGAGTCATCCTTAGGATTCTGCATGTAACAACCTTCAACATGGTGCCTTCTGGGAGAATACTTGAAGGTTTTAAAGAAAACAGAAGCAACGTCTTGTGTTTCTAATTAGTCTTTAAACAAAAGCATCACCTACCAGCTCTACCCAAGCTCAGTGCCTCATTGAGCCAGGTAGGCCAGGCTCTACAGCACCAGCTCCATTGCCCCTGAGGAACTCTTGCCCAGATAGAAAAGGTGGGAAGAGACAACGACTACACCTGTTGTCTCACATGGGATCAGGTGGACACTGGAAAATGGTTCACTTTACGCATAAAGGAGAGAAATGGGCAGATCCTGTGATTTGGCCCTTCCTAAGACACAAAGTCTAAATCCTCTGGAGCAGTCTCCCATGGACCCCAGTTAACGTCATGGACAGTCTAAAGGACCAGCTTAGATAAGAAGCCTGAATTTTTGCATGGCTGTGAAGAGGTGAGCAAAATCATCACTCAGAGACACACTTGTCAGAGTTAACAAAAGAGGTATGGTACACACATGAGAGCTCAGATCTGCAGCCTTAGCTGAATTCCTTCATGAAAATCCCCTCTACTCTCTCAGTGATAATATTATTTTTCACTTTCTCTCTCTCTCTCCCTTCTGTCTGTAATTTGCTCTTCCTGGTGGAAGGGAATGGAAGCGTAAATTATTGCAACACTGACAAGACCTGAATAGCATCTTCTGTCACTGACAGTAAACCTTAGGAAGCGGAACACACATCTGACAGAGCTCTGCAGAATCTGGAGACGCTATCCATATGCTTGTTTACTGACTGAAAAGATAAGCATGAAGGCAATTCAAAGCATGTCCCTCTTTTTTATCTCACTTATTTCTTCAGTTTCTGGCACATCTCAGGTGTTTACCAAGCAAATTCACAATTGTTTAGCACTGAATGCACTGAGATGGGCAAGATCTAACTTCTCAAGCAAACTCTAATGTACATTTGCCTTGTCTCTTTTGCAGCCAAGGAACTCAAATCACTTGCTCTTTCTGTGCAGCTGCAGGGTCCAGAAGTAATAGAAACTGATGCAGCAATGTGTAGACCGCAGTCTTACAAGGGTGGTCAAATGTTGTTAACTTGTGAAAGATCCTTTACACATTGTGGCTGGAGCCAAAACACCTCAAGCAGAAATCTGACATGGGATTTTTCATCCCAAATCAGACTCGCAGTTGGCGTAATGACATAATAAACTATGACTAACACTTTTGTATAAGGCTCCCATATTTCTACCAGATGATCTCTCAATGTATACATGTTGCACAGCAGTTCCATAGTGAGCACTATGTATGCACACTAGATTTACTGAGCACACACAGAGGATGATTTTATGGGTATGTCCAGAACACCCAAGACTGGTTGAGCACAAGCAGGTTGACCACAGAAATCATGGACCAAGGTTTTGAAGCTTTTAGGTCATTTTGGATTCACTGGTTGTACACAGAAAAAAGAGGTCTGCACACGTGTGGTGGTTGCCATTCAGGATGCCTGGATATTGACCGTGCATTCAGAGATATTTATTGCTGCATTACAAAGCTCTACTCTTTGAATAGACTACCAAACACTCAAAAATACTGGAAAACCAGCCCAGATTCTGGATTTTGGCCTGGACAAAATTTATGCAGGGGAAAAAGGGAATCCTGGTTCTAGAATCTCCTGGCTCAGGAATCCTGGCTCAGGAATTCCTGGCTAAGGAATCCTGGTTGTAGAGCCACTCCCCAGATACTGAGGTCTCCAAAATGTAAGAAAGGCTACACTTAATTCCGCTCATCCTGAGCGGTTTCCTCTTCTCCTCCCTAGCTGGACTACCCACTGCTAACCAATGGAGCTAGTGTATGAAGAAAGACAAATGATGCGTGACAATCCATCAGGGACCCACTTTCTATAGAAGGCGGTTTTAATGTAAGGATTCCAAGTGCTTTAAGATCCTGTGAGCCAGGAGGAGGACATCCGGAGCAGGATCTGTTTACTTAATTGGTTCCTTGCTTCTGACGGATATTCGGCAATCTTTACTAGAACTGTGCTCCTAATCCTTCATGTGATCTTGTACCATCTTGCTAGCAGCTGTCTTCACCAGTGGTACTAGACACTCCTGATAGAGAGCTCACTGAAGAGATATCACCGGGGGCTTGAGGACACTGTAATATGTGCCCATCACTTACACAGGACTTCTATGCTGACTGAAAATCACATTAAATACAGAGGAGTACACCACTGTTTGTCCTGGGGAGTGAACAGAAAGGATGCACTTTTCTCAGGTGTTTGCCTTAAAGACCTGTATTTTTTTATTTATTAGTATGAAAGTCTAGGAAATAATGCTTCAACAAACTAGAGCTGAAATGGACAAAAAGTACCGATGTCAGTGAATGGACATTTTGGAGTAGTGTCAGGTTGGCAGGGTCATCTCTAACACAGCAGAGCATCTCCGTGCTGCTAGCCCTAGCACAGACATAGCCGTTCGCAGCAGTGGCATCCCAGTGCTGCTGGAGGGCCCCTTGTAAGGATGGGACAGAGCTTTCCCTGCACTGCCATGCTGGGTGGCAGTGCTAGTGTGCAGACAAGCCCCTGGACTTCTGACTCCAGAGTGACATAGCTGTGGTTTGGGTTAATTCAGCAGTACAGCAGCTTTCGCCTCAGTTGCTCTGCCTCTCAGGCCTGCCTCCTTTCAGTTTCAGAGAAAAAGAATCAGCCAGAAGCTAGCTGCTTCATTCAAAACTGCACAGTGTGACTTACAGCAGGAGTAAATCTCATCAGCTTCAGCTTCTACAGAGGCAAAATTCCCTCTTCTACTCTCGATGCTCTTTTGTCAGCAGCACGAACACACAGAAAACTGAACGTTGCTACCATTATTTGCATCTATTGTTCTATAAATGACAGATTCAGAGGAACAGGATTTTTTAAAAAAATAATTAAAAGGGAGCAAACCCAAAGGTCTGACAATTGTGTAAAAAGCATTCCTGCACAGCAGTGTGGGTGGTCCACTTGGAAGTTGTTATGGTGTCAGCACAAACTGCCACAAAAGATTAGTGATGTGTGTGCAAATACAGCAGTCTGATCATCGCATTTGAAACCAGGTTAGCCAAGTGGCTTACCTGTGTGTTGAATCTTGTTTAACACACATACTTCACTAACTGGCAGTCAGGTGGGAAGTGCTGCTATAACATTGCATCCACTCTCAACTAGGAATGTAAGTGGTATTTTAAAACAAAGATGGATACACTCTCATTTTACACACAGGGAAACAGAGGCATAACACCAGAAATTATAGAACCTGGGACGTGGAAAACAAGGTATCTTTGAAAGCAGAGCAGTAAATTACTTGTCCAGCTTCACTGAATAAATCACTAACAAGATGGAAAGCAAAAGCAAAATCAAGTCCTTTTGCAGTAGGTCTTCCAGTGCAAAAACTTGACTGCAGTGTTTGCAGTACCAAACACTGAAACTCGTTTTCTTTTTGGAAAAGAGCTATTGACTTTTGTATCAAATAGGAAACATTTTAATATGTACTTTGTAGGTGTGAGATTTGTAACTAAAGTAAACGAAAATGCTTGCTATTCTTAGCTGTGTTAGTGTAAAAACCCACAGTGCCTTAAAGTGAAGCTGCCTAACTGCAGATACTGGCTGGCTTAGTGTTAAGTCGGAGGAAAGTGTATTTGGGTGGAGATTATATAGCCAAGCATTATGGTTGATTTCAAATAACTTAGCAAGATTCCGCTTATTACGAATTCACTTAAATTTTTATAGTGCTAAAATTAGTTGTCCCATTAAGCACTGAGGATGAAAGTCCAACGGCATTCATGGAACAGTAATAAGAGTACCCTCTAGCGGTCATTATCGCAGGTATGAAGGAAGCCTTTCTAGGTACGCCGCTAGCGCTACCTGCTTTCTCAGGCAGAGTAGCCAGAAAGCTTACTAAAACGTGCACGTGAATATGCTGCATGTTATTTATGCTGTATCAGTACAACAGACACAACTGCAAGGTTTTATCTTTGTTATTCCCCCAAAATGTTATGCATTTAATAAAAATATTTTAACACTTTCTGTGGCTTAGGGTAAAATAATTCTTTTAGTTGCAATTTTCAAAATTGCCAAGGAAACCCTCAGAAAGCATATCAAAGAATGACAGAGCAGCAAGTTTGGTCTTCATACCAGAGACCTTAGCAGAAACTATAACAGAGAATGGAATTAATGTACAGCTGCATAAAGATGATCTGTTGAGAAGAAAGCAATGTGGCTACCGTAAAAGGGAGTCACGATTTACTGATCTTTACATATCTGTTGCAGTTCTCTGAAGGGATCATGGAACATGCAGACTTTTCATTTAATCATAACTTTTTAAAGACACCTAAGTATAGAATTTACTATAGGATAATATAGAAATTAATATCTGATAATCATTAAACATAAAACCAGAATCAGAACATAAGTACTAGGTTGGAAAGTATGAGTAACTTATAGCAGCTTCAGTCAAGTTAGCTTTAGTTAGACTAAGCAGGAGTTACAGCATTAGAAACTGTCAAAGGTAAGGGACATATGGATTGAGTCTTTCCAGAAGCAAAAGATTAGGAAGAATAACTTGAATGCCAAGTAGCCAGCAAGCATGCCTTGTCTGCATTTAATTTCCAAACACACCTCCTAGACATGTACCACAGCACAAGAATTTGTGATATTATATTAGTATCACATTGGTCTTCATTTAACCATTATATTGGGTGATTAAGTTAGTAACTAAAGTTCTTGTCTGCTGCCATGAAAGCACACTACTTACTGGGTGGGTCCTCTGGGATTTGCCACATAAATATATGAGTCAAGAGAACAGGTGTCCTGTGTGAGAAACTTTGCAACCAAGGTTCTGCCTAAATTAAGACAGTTTTATGCTGTACAGAAGTTTACTTCAGTGTGTAATTCTGAGCAATCCCTTTGGGAAAGGTAAGAAGTGGCAAGAAAGTGAGTTTCACAGTATCAAGGGAATTCATAACATGATGAAAGAAAAAAGGAAAGTATTTAAATTATCAGGGTATTAGGGCAGAAACTGAGGTTGTACATCACAGGACTAAAATGTTCCAGAAGACCACTCCTATGGACAACAGGAGGGACAGATTCAGAAAATAAAGAAATTGGGATAAAGCATTTCAGTGCTTTTGAATGTACCATGAGAAATTACATTGCTCGGAGAAGAGATGGAGTGGCTAGTGCAGATAAATGGTCCAAGTCCATGGATGTTTGAGGTGACTTGTACAGGCACTTTCAGACTTTGGTAGACACCAAGGTAAAAGTTAATGAATCCATGAGATGTTCCCAGGACATTACCAACCCTATTTTTCTTGCTTTCTCAGAAAAGTCAAAAAAAAAAAAAAAAAAAAAGAAAAAAAGAGTTGAAGCTCTTAAACATACCTCAAACATTAACCTAGGAAAATGTGCAACATTCAGAACTTCCTGAAAATCTCAGGAAAAAAAAACAAAACACAAAACCCCACAAAACTGGAAAAACAAGAAGTGAAAAAACGTGACTTGAGGAAGATCCAAACTTTGATAGAGCAAAATCCAAACTGGTTGAGTTTAACACTAACCACGCTGACACACCCTAGAGAGACAGAGCACATCCAGACTCATGAAGAAGTAACACATCCCTCCCAGCATGGGACGGCACCAGTGGTGTATCAGCTGCAATGGCTGGTGGCTGCATGTGTCAGGTCTCCAAAAACGGAACAGCCAGATGCTAGACAGGATGCTTTCCTAGACAGGTGAGAATGCTTTCATTCAATGGTTAACCATTTCATTGCCTCCACATTCAGAGAGGATGCTGAAAACAGGGAGCCTTCGACCTCTGTTGTAATTAATGCTCTGGCTGAGTGAAAACCAAGGAACTGTAGTCTCCTGCAACAAAAATGCTGTGTCACCAGATCACTAACTAGATCCCAGATCTGGTCAAGAGGAGAAAAAACTCTTTGTTTCCCCCTCTCTTTTATTTTTCTTCACAAATTACTTCCCAAGCTCTAGGCAATAACTGGACATACCATGTTCTTCAGAAAAAGAGTTCCAGCAAATGGCAAAGCTCAGCATACCTATACCACAAAGAAAACCAATTCTGAAAGAGAGCAAACCAATCTCAAAAACAAATGGGAGGATCTGGCTTTACCTTGCTGCGGCTATGCAAAAGTTTGATTTGAACAGATTAACCAGGAACATTTGGATGAAGGGGAAGTAACACAGGAATGTAGTGCATGTCTCAAACCTGTAAGAAAGGAGTTAGGGGCATCAGGAACTCTCTTAATTTTCCTTCACTCATGAACAGTTTCAATTAAATCAGTGGTATCAAAATGTTTGGAACCCATTTTTCTCTGTTGCAGGAGAGAAATCAATTAATGTTGCATGTTAAATGGCTATGGTCACTGCTACTCTTTCTGGCCAGGCAAAGCCAAGTTTTACCTCAGGGGAAAAAAAAAACCCAAACCAAAACTAAGACAACAAAATCCACTAACTGAAGGAATCCAGGTAGCAAGTGAAGACCCCAATCAGAAACTATTTTCTGGTCATGCTGAGAGGATACATTCAGACTATGTTCAAGATTCAAATGCTGTGGATGGCATAGTCCCACAGAAGCACCTCCCACTGGTCCAGCATTCCTAAGAAGCTTAAGCCATATGTTGGCTCCGTACTTCTCTCACAGGTAGGTCGGTGTGGACCTAAAATGCATGGTCCAGTCACTAAGATCAATTCCGCATCCTCCTTCTCCTTGTGTGCTTCAGCACACTGAACTGGCCGCAGTTCCTTATGATGTCTGTCCTGAAGAGCAGGATGGGGGCCTGGAGGTACACGTGGCCAGCACTGTGAGATGAACTCGTCACGTATTTGCGGCTAATATTAGGAAACCAAGCTCTGAAGAGAGATCTGACCAAACGGCAACAAAATATTTTGCAGAGATTTGCAAGTACCGGGAGAGACACATCTTGCTTAAAGTCTGGTAGCTGGGACATGATTTTCTTGCTACAACAGACTTTGTCAGCTGTTTTACCATTTTCTGTTCCAGCTACTCTGCACACAGGAACAAGTCAGGCTGACTTGGAAGCAATCCTGAGAAGAGTATCTTTATGGTATTGCTTAAAAAAAAAAAAAAAAAAGTTATAATATATTGAATGATATAAACCAGAAACTTGAAGAATTTCTTTTTAAATACATTCCCTATCTCCTTAAATACTTCAGGAAGACCAGAATTTTACACTTTTCTCCAGAATGCTCAGCCTTTCACCATCAATACAGCTAGATCTCATGTCTCAGAGATTAGTGTAAGAGATGATGTACTGATTTTCTGTCTCAGAAATGCCAAAGATCCTCTTAATAGAATGAAAAGGTGATCAAAGCATTAGGCAAAGTTTCTTAACATTTCTAAGTTGCTACGGGAAAGGTTCTTGCATGGATTAAATAACTGGCCAGATAGGAAATCTGAGAGGGGGGGAAAAATCTGCCAATACACACACCCCTATTATGTGATATGTGAATATCCCCAGACATGAACAAGCCTTGCCCATTTGGAAAAAAGCCCCGAAACTTGAACAGTTCAACTTCATGACAGTTGAGACAGGTCTTCAAAGCCATTTCCATAACATTTCTTCTACCAGCCATTGGTGGGGCAAGAAAAACCTTCCAGTACCTTAGTTTCAGAAAAAAAATACATACTTTCCTACTTTCCTACCATGTTTTTATTCTTTGTATTGAAGGTACCTAATCGTCAAAGGCTGCTATGCTGCAGTTACAGAACATGTTTGTTGTTTTGCCACAGCTTCCCATTCTTTATGTGCATGGAAGAGAAAGATGATTTTCCTAGTAAAATAGTGAAAGAGGATTTCTCTTTCTGGATTGCCAATCAACAATAAAAGTGTGCAGTCAGCTTTATGACGACCTCTGAAACAGCAAAAAGCAGCATTTTTTCATCATGCCTTGACATCTCCCTGTTCACAGATGTGAAACCAGTGTTTTCTACTGATATTAAAAGCAAACGTATTAAAGTCTTATTCAGTAAAAGTAATAAAACAGAAAAGTCATGTACAATGCTAGCGAATAAAAGATATTTACGTTGTAATTTCACATTCTGACATCTCCTGTAATGAGAAAATAATAACAAACTTGCATTAAGATCTTCTGTCAGGGAAGAATGTCAACTTTTGTCTTTAAACATTTGCACTTCAGTTCTTTTCTACCTGTTCTTTTCAGATCTGTTGCTCAAGCATTCAACACTTTACGTGTTTCCTCCATTATCTATCTGTTCAACCAAGATTATATACATCAATTGGGAGATGATAATTGGAGCATGAAGACAGGTCACATTACTATGAAAATCCCCTCCTACAGGTAGTGAGCAAACAAGAAAATCTCACAGAGAGATGACAAACTTCATTTACTCTGCGTGTCCCATTCCGTCCAACAGGATGATTCACTCTGTATCTCTGATCCATGAGCTATGGCATAGGTGAATTCAGAAAAAGAACGTACAAATCCAAGCAGGTGCACTCCCTAGTTTTAACAAGTTCCCTTCATTTTTCACAGGTCATATGCTTCTTTTTCACCAAGAAGCCAGCAACACTTCACCATTAATTTATTTAAGGTAACATAAGAAATAAGTGTATCTAACTAAAAACCTGATGGAACTATAGTCGCAAAGGGCATGGTATTGGGCCTTCCATCCCCAAGGATGTTCTCTCCCATAAAAGCATTTGAAATCACTGGAAAAAATCCAATGCCTTAGTCATGCTAAGAGGCAGCAGCCAACAGCGTGTGCGTACTGGCTGGTCAGTTGCTGGCTACAGAGTTCAAATGTGGCTAAAATTGATGCTACCACCTGAACCATCAAGGAGAGGGAGAGGGAGAGGGAGAGGGAGAGGGAGAGGGAGAGGGAGAGGGAGAGGGAGAGGGAGAGGGAGAGGAAGGGAGCAGTAAAGAGATTTTTCTCCACAGCCACTCCCTTCAAAAGACAAACCCATAGAAAAGTAAGACTTCATTAGATCTGTTTTTCATGGAACAAACACCTTTACTGAGGTAGGACAAAAAATGGTTTGGTTGTAGGTACACAACTGCAATGCAACTGTATGCAGATTGCTATTAAGACTTTGTAGACACAGAGAAATAAGTGTATCATGAGGCAAAACGGAAATATACAGCACAGCAGCTGCTCTGTAAGTAAATCCTGCTATAGATGAACATTGAATCTGGTTTGAAAGGCCCCATCACACAGGCTTACCTGCTATTATGTGCCTCTAGGTGTTTAAGTATCAGTTACAGTATGATTCCCCATGAATACAGAGGAAGAGGTGTACTGCCTTGGATGAAGAACCCATTCAGCCCAACGTCCTGTTTCCACCACAGGCCACAGTCGAACATCGAGGGAAGAGGAGAAACAAGGCAAATATACGATACCTCCTCTGCAACACTCCCACAGCCTCCAACTGCTTTCAGCTCTGGGATTTCCTGAGCCTGCGGGAGTGTTCATTCACTAACTCTCAACACAGCCCTCTTCCAAATACTTAGCCAATCTCCCCTGCACCCCAGAGAAACACCCGGTACCCAGTGCGCTATTCAGGAAGGCACTGCACACATCCACCCCCATGCCACGTCACTAAGAACCATCTCCTCTTGTTTGTTTAGAGCCTGGCTTCCACTACCACAAATTTGATGGCTGGTACTAGAAAAGTCAGCTGCTATCTACCCTCTCCAATTTACTTACGATGTGACAGGCCTCAGGCATATCCTCCCCAAGTAACTTCTTTTGAGTGAAAACTCTGAGCCTGCTCAATTGTTCCTTTCAAGGGACATGAAGCTGGACAGCTGAGCATATTCCAGTCTAGCATTTCCCTTCTAAGAAGCAGGAAACACAACCGGGCACGGTCCTCCTGGTGCGAGCTCACTACGGATTTATGGAGTGCCATAAATAAGTTCCCTGTTTTGTTCTCTGTCCCTTTCCTTAAAACGTGCCTTGCTTTTCCAAACACCAAGCTGGTGTTTATGCAGGCCACACATACAGCAACCAATTAAGATATAGCTATCGTTTGTGTAAAGTTAGGATTAGGTTACATAATCTTGCATTTATCTACTGTTTTTTGCTGGGTTAATCTTCGGAGGAGCTAGCACAAGGCTATGTTTTGGATTTGTGGTGAAAACAGTGCTGATAATACAGGGATGTTTTCGTTATTGCTAAGCTGTGCTTACACAGAGACACAGCAGTTTCTGCCTCTCACACTGCCAGTTAATCACAGCTACTTTTTAATACATGGCTATCAGAAGCCAAGTAATATCGAGTATTACTTGGCATACAGCACCTGAAACAGCAATCTAAAACACAGATACCATTATGATTATTAAGCCATGTGTGTTCAACATTAAACATGAATATTCTCGCATGACCAAAGGAGTGCATGTGAGACAGTTTGTAACCCCTTGCTAAGGCGTAATTATTAGTTTTATTCTCACGACCATGAAAATTAGGAGCACTGTATTTGATTCATTCTGGTTGAAAGCAGAGCTGAGGAGAATATTCTGCTGTGATTGCCCAGCCAGACTGACCCTGAGAAAAAGAGAAAAACCTCTAGTATACGTCTCTACAACTATTTCATTTAATAAAGCACTAGCTGCATTGCATGGGGAGTTGCAGCCCACAACCAGTTTTGTAAATGTAGCTTTGCTTCAGACTACTTTTATTTTACTTACTTCTAATGTATTTATTAATCTCTTTGTAACTCCGTCGTCAGGAAGTCCAAAGGAGAGAGTGATGAGGTTGGAGAAACATATGCTCATACTGTACCATTTCATAAACTGCTTCCTGTAGGCCAGGATTACAATTTCTATTTTCATCTATTAAATACCTTGTGTTATAGACCCCTCACTTCCACTGTGAAAGGTATTTGGACATGTTCGTTGTGGCACTTTTCCAACTTTATATGAACACTGAAAAGCAATCTTGCTGAAAGTAGACAGCTTAGTGTGACTTGGTTATTAATTTTTAAGGAAGAAGTTCTGTGATCTGTGATCTGTGATCTGTGAGGAGAGAAGTATTGTAGCTGATGGGAGAAACTACCTACCACTCATGCAAATATCTGAACCACCCAAAATGTCTTTATCTGCTTTTAAATATATATATATAAATTTCCCAGAAGCAGGATGTTCTTTTCACAGCGTTCACAGCACACTCTACTGGCTGTTGTTGAAAGTTAATACCAAGCGTGGACGACAAGCTAAAAAGAAATAAAATGTTTTTCGACATAGCAGAAACGCAGTCTATGCAGGTAATTACTGTGAGTAGTTAGGGCTGGAATGGAGAGGCGCTAGGGACACATTCTGAGGGCAGCAGGGAAGGGTTGGCAGGAAATGAACTTAGTTTCGTGGAAGAGAGAGACCTTTGGGGGGGGGGGGAGGAAGACTTCTTTCTGTGCTGTAAGGTCACGCCAATTCGGTATGGAGGCAGGGAGCAAACATCTGTCCGAACGTCTTCATTTCCGTTGCTTCAAGGACAGGGCAGGCAGTGCCTAACGGACAAGCGAGGATCACCGGCTATTCAGCATTAAGCAGGCTTTATATGAAAGTGGCTTAGAGCCACATTTGCATGACAAAGCCATTTACGTGTATCTCATCAATAAGGAGGGCTACAGGCTCCATTTATTCTCCCTTTGCTCTTGCCGTGGATCACGCGCTCCCATGGAGGGTGGCGAGGGGGGTTTTGGTGAGGAAGCTCTCGGTGCCCGTGCCGAGCGCGGTCTGGATGCCCCGGGGCGGTGAGCAGCCATGGCCCTCGTGCCGCCATGGTGCTGGGGAAGGATCTTTCTCAGGAAAGGAAACGTGGCTGAGGCCGTTCCGGCAGCCCGCCGCGGTGGGCCACAGCAGACGGCCCCCGCCGCGGCGGGAACCCGCCGCCCTCGCCTCGGGAGCACCAGAGCCCCGGGCCGCCGGCGGGGCTCGCGGCTCCCGCCCGGCCGGCGCTGCCACGTCCCTGGGGCAACCTCCCCCCGCAGGACTTTGGCCGGGCCGCCGCGTGCCTGCCCTGGGCTGCGGACGCGCCGCCCGGGCCGCGCTTTTCGGGGACAAAAGGGGCATTTGCTGGGTGACGCTGCTGAGGAATTCCTGCCGTACGGGGCGGTGGTTTGGTTGCTTTTTTTTTTTTTTTTTTTTTAAACGGGGTTGCTCAAGTCTGAAGCGAAGGCTGGTGCAGAAAGCGCTCGAAACGGCACACGCGGCCCAGCGCGGAAATCGCAGGGTCATCGGCTCCCCTCCCCCACCCGTCCCGCCGGACCGAAACCCCCGGGCCCGGCCCCGCCGCCGGCCCCCGCCGACTCCCCCCGCCCCTCCCCCCGCGCCCCCTCGGGCCGGGCGGCGCCTCCCGCCCCCAGTGGCCGGGCGCCACGCAGGCCGCAGCCCCCGCCCCCCCGGGCCCCGCGCGCCCCCTCCCCCCCCGCGCCCCCTCCCCCCCCGCCTCCCCCCTCGCTTCCCGCCACCCCCCACGCGGCGGCGGGGCGGGGCCCGCCGTGGCGGTGCGGGGAGGCGAGGCGGCGGCTGCGCGCCTGCGCGGGGGGCCTCGCCCCTTTCGCCCCCTCCCCCGCCTCCCTCTCTGCGCAGGCGCAGTGCGGCGGCGGCTCGGCGAGGGGAAGGGCGAGTCGCCGCTGCCGGAGCGGGGGGGATCCGCGGGGCTCCGCCGCTCCGCCGCCGCCATGGCGGGCGCGGCCGCGGCCCCGGCTCCGGCCCCCGCGGAGGAGGAAGACGAGGAGGAGGAGGAGGCTTCGGTCGCGGCGGGCGAGCGGCCGCCCCTCTCGGCGGCGGCGCTGGCGAAGATCGAGCGGAACCGGCAGCGGGCGCTGGCACTGCGGCAGGCGCGGCTGGCGGCCCGGCCCTACCCTGCCGCAGGTCGGATGGCGGCGGCGGACGGGCCCGGCCTCGCCGGCCGGCTCCCCGCGCCCTTTTTCCTTTTCGGGGGGAACGGGACGGGACGGGGCGGGGGGGGGGGGGGGGAAGGCGCGGCGCCACCGTTGGGCGCAAGGCGGCGGGAAGGGGGGGGGGGGGGGGGAAAGCCGCCGCGGCGCGCGAGGGCCCCCCTCCCCCCACGTGGGGGGAGGGGGGCCCTCGCGCGCGCGGCGCGGCCCCCCGCCTCGCGCCGCGGGGGAGCGCGCGCGCGCCCCCTGCCGGCGGCGGCTCCCGCCGCGGCGTTAACGCGGCGTCTCGTTTGTCTTCTGCAGGCGGCGTGCGGGCGCGGGCTCCCCCCAAGGTCGTCGACACGGGAGGGGGCTTCTTCCTGGAGGAGGAGGAGGAGGAGGAGGAAGGGCCCGGCGCCGCCGACAAAATCGTGCATCCTCCCGGTAAAAAACCCTCGAGGGGGCCGTGCAGGAAAGAGGTGGCTGGGGCGCCGGGAGGAGGCGGTGCCGCGCGCGTGGAGCTGGCGGGGGAGGGCAGGAAGGCGCGGGGGCGACAGTGAGCCGGGCTCGGGCTGAGCGAGCAGGGCGGGTTGGGCGCCTTTTTTTTTTTTTCCCGGGCTTTTTTTTTTTTCCTTTCTTCCTCCCTCCCCCCCTCCCCCCCCCCCTTTTTTTCTTTTTTCCCCTTATTCCTTCCTCTTCGCGCGTCTTTCTGGATGTGCTCCATTTCTGGCGCGTCCGATTCTTTCAGCATTAAAGCAGCTAGCAAATACGCGGTGATTAAAAATGAAGAATTTTAAGCCGCGGAAGTGGGACACAGTCAGTGCCCTTGGGTATAGCAGTTTTTTCCTTTCCCCGATAAACGTTATTTCCAGCATTTCTTTCGGGAATTTGAATTTTAAGACCAAAATAAGTGTAAAACCGCGCGGCTTCGTCGGTTCTGGGAATTTTGAGGTTGGTGCCGTTTATGCCAAGATCAGAGCACTGCTGCAGTGCCAGCTTTTATCGTTATAAAACGTACTGACGCCAAGTTGCTGATCGTTTGGTGGAGGATTTCGACATATTGTCTTGTGATATTCTCCCTCCAAAAAAGCAAATGGAGAAGTAAGGATCCCAAAATAGATTCACTTTCTTCTCTGGGATTGTCTTTGTCTTGCTTTGTTCTGCTCTGAATCAGCTGCGGGGCTGTTGGTGCAGTGTATCTCTTTGTTAGAAATCACCACCAGATTTCATTAAGAGTGTAAACAACTAACAGCCCTACTTATTTTGAGGGGCTAATGTTTTAACAATAAATTAAGTAGATCTGGGATGCCTTTGCACCGGGGGTATTTTTGCTGTGTAATTCATAATGTCATTGTCTTAATAAAATGTCTTTATGTTCGGGAGCGCTGCCTTAAATGATGAAATATGATGTAAGAGCATGACTATGTGAAGTACTGAGCATCCCACTGTCGCTAGTAGGACTGAATTGGCATAAAATGTCGTCTTTGCTAGATCGAATCTGCTATAAATGCAAACGCAATTAAAAATGTACGATGCTGCATGTCAAGCATTAATCTTCTGTTTCAGGTATTGTTAAATTCTACAGCATTACCTCACTTTCAGCTCGTGAAACTGTATAAAAATGTTAATTTTCTGCTAGAATTACAATGTTAAAGGAACATTCCTTATAGCTGCGGTTACCTGAATCAGTGTTTCTTAGTGTCCCATGGAACATAAAGCAGATGGCGATGACGCTGGAGGTGATCTACCCGGCGAGGATGAGGCCAGAAGTGATGGCCGGCACTGGGATGAGTCTGGGCTTGGAGCAGTGCTGAGAGGGCTTGGGGAGAGGATTGTAGTGGAGCTCCATCCCCATTCCACTCCTAGCAGCTCTCTGGCCATCCACCTCCATTTCTGCCAGCTGGAATGGACAAGATCCTTGCCAACCGCCCCAGGCCTCCGAGCTCGTTTAGGGAGAGGCAGGTGTGGCTGAGCTAGGAAAAAAACTGGAGCAGAGCTGAGAGGACTATGATGCCAGTGCAGCTCCTGTACTGCTTCCTGCTCTAGCCACCCTCTTCGAACTGCATCCCTTTCTCTGCTTCCTCCTGTTCCTGCCTGCATGTCCTCTGTAAATCAGGACATGCTTTGGAGGGCGAGAATGGAGGAAGCTGTAGGAGGGGATATGAAGCACTTTGTGGGGAAATGTGGAGAATTTTTCTTAACAATGGCTAAGTTGAAACAAATGTGTGTACTTGAATGTTGAAATCCAGTACTTAATACAGTGAACCTTCCAGCAAGAACAGAAATACACCAGCAGAGATGGGATTGCATGATAATGGGTTTGAATTTGTACTGTATCTTTCTGGAAAACTTCAATAGAGGAGTGAAACTAGTCTGTAACAAATTACTATAATGTAAATTTTAGTAAAATTGCCTGTAATACCAATTCCAGGTGGTTGTTTTTAACATGGTAGTTCCTTAAAAAAAAAATTTCTTTCCATTAGCACCTGTGCTAGAATTTGACTATCTCATCTGTGGAGACTGTGGCAAAGAATTCATGGATTCCTACCTTATGCAGCACTTTGATTGGGCAACATGTGATAATTGCAGGTATTGCTAATAACTGGGAGAGGGAAGCTTTATTTTATGTAAAGATTGCTGGCTATAATTAGTTAATGACAGTCATTCTGTTTAATTAAAAAGGCTGTCAGCAAAGAGACAATTTTCAGTAACTTAATGCTTACTGAAAAAGTAAATGGAAGTTGACTAGTAAACTCTGTATTTTCCGTTATGGAAGTGAAGAACAGCAGCATTGTCTCGCGAGCCTGTCTTTAGGATAGGAGACATGAGATTTTTATATAACATTATGGAAACATGATGCTTTGAGAGCAGTTAGTGTGTTTGTCAGTGTGGAAATTAATGTCTGGTTGCAGACTAGAGCTATTCAAAAAAACTGATAGAAACAAGACTACCTGCTTTCTGAAGTAGAGATGGGGATTAGGGGAGTATTTGCTGTCCTAGTGAATTAACACAAGTAAAGTTAGTACTTTGGTCAGCATGAGTGGGCTGGGAGCACAGCAGCCAAAGGGCAGAACCCCTATGGGAGGTTACTGGTTGACCTGCAGGGTAAGCAGGAGTTTGACCTTGAGTGGAAGCCAGTCTCTATGCTTTTATCTTAACACAGAAAATGCTCCAAAAGCCATCGAGGTAACTAGGGCAATGAAATGAACTCTGGAGCAGCTAACTAGCTGTGAGTGTAATAATGAATGGGTGAATGGGAGGGGAAAAAAAAAGAAGATTGCATGTTCTGAGAGCTTCCATGCTTACTACAGGGAGTGGTCAGGGGTGTGCGCATGGTGTAGGCAGTTCACAGTCATTAGAGATGAAGTGCTGTCTCTTGAAGGTAAGGTGGGTGGAAAAACGATGTTAAGAAGAGGGCACAGAGTGGTTTTCTTTTCAGACTTAAGTAGCTCTTGCTACTTACATTAAGAGATTCCTCGGTGCAGTAGCTTTTACTGTGAACTTTGAATTCTAGTAAAGCTGCATTTGCAGCAGGCAATACTTCCTTGATGACCGTTGATAGCACTTAACTGTTTGGCAGATTGTTCCGGCTCAAGCAATTCAAATTGTACTTCAGTCAGGATTGCGTAAATGCAATTTTTTTTCATTAACTCATAAATGCTGCTGTGGTTACACATTTTTTTCATCTGTCTGGTAAAAGATACAGTCTTTAAAGGTATTTTACGGTTCCTCTGCCTACTGTCTTGCATTTAGAAATAAGTGCTCTGTGTTGCTAATCTGTTTCTGGGATCTAGAAGCATATGGAGTGTGTATATTCTCAGGTGATCTGACCTGTCTCACGTTACACATTCTTTCTCTCTTGACCATGTGTCAGGCTTGTACTGTTGTCCTCTTGAATTGCGTCTGGGTTAGGTGAATACCTAAAATTATTCATACTCCTTTCAAGTTTCAGTTACTCCCTCTTGGAATAAAATAGAAGAAAAGCCTTTCTAGAAAAGCAGGCTTCTCAGCATGTGTTTGTTCAAATGGGAGAGTTTTTAAACTTAATTTCAGTAAACCTATCCTGGAGTTTAGCTACATTGTTGGAATCCAGAGTTATTTGCATGCATAAAAACTGAGGAGATGAGGGCTGCCTGTATTTCAGGAATGTTAGATGTGATGGGGACTTAGATGTTAATAATGTGGTTTCCAGGTGTAGGTTTCTCATAATTATTTTACATCTTCCAGAGATACCGAAGATAAACATAAGCTTATAACAAAGACAGAAGCGAAAGAAGAGTTTCTTCTTAAAGACTGTGACTTAGACAAGAGGGAACCAGTGCTCAGATTCATTGCGAAGAAAAACCGTCATAATTCACGATGGGGTGACATGAAACTTTATTTAAAACCACAGGTATAGAAAACTTTGCATATTTCAGATCTCTTTCTACCTTTGTACAACTTTGGTAGCCAAAATGGTGTCACTTTGGTTTTGATTTCTGAATTAATTTGTCAAAGCTAAGTATATTATGCATAGGTGTTGTAAATTTTCTGTATAGTTAAAATAAAGAGCCATGGTCCAAATTCAAATGGCTGTGTTTGAGAGCATTTTAAAGATGTTCATGGACCACAACCTTAGTGGTTTGCACAATTACAGGTCATGAAGCACATGGTCTTTCAGGGCTGTGCTAAAATGTGTGGGGTGCTGCTGTGTGTGTGGCCGTGTGTGGCCTTTTTTGCAGCTCTGCCCTCAGAGGCAGCAGGAGAGGCAAGTAGGTTTTCCAGGGCTCTTGACATTTCTTGTTTGCTACTGTTAAAGGAATGCTGCTGCTTAAGTGGAATATACACAAAAATAGAGCTGGGTTTGGCTTTCCTGAGTAAGTTACATCTAGCCAGTAGTAAAAATCGGTGTTGCTGATACTAAAAACCAGTGTTACCTCCTGTAGAAGGAATGCCATGTTTGCAGGTCAAGAGCACAAAGAGGTAGATGGGAGGCAGAGGCAAGACCGGGTTGTCTTTTGTATGTGTAGGAAAAAAAATTAAATTTGTGAGTTAGTTTACTTCTGCTGTTTCAGTGGGAAAAAGAAACACATTTATGTCCATCCTGTAGGTAGTCAAGCGTTCTCTTGAAGTTTGGGGTAGTGAAGAATCATTGCAAGAAGCAAAGGAACTCCGCCGTAACAGCAGAGAGAAGATGAAACAGAAGAAGTTTGATAAGAAAGTTAAAGGTAAAGGGTTAAACTTACATACTGCAGTACCTGAAGTAAAGTACAGCTCTGTTTGAATTTGTTTCTGCATCTGAGTGAAGTATTTAGAAAATCTTCAGTGTGGCAAAATGGAGGTTTTCAGGAGCTGCGTGGGTAAGCCCTGAGCAATCCAGTCTGACCTCATAGCTGACTATTTTGGGCAGAGGGCTGGACTGGAGATCTGAGGTCCCTTCCAACCTGAATTACCCTGTTGTCCTATGGACATGATGTAAGTGACAGAAATCAACTACAATGGTTCATTATGGGATTTACATTTTTTTTGAGTGTTCCTGTTACTTTTCTTGACTTGCAGAGAATATGGATTTTTGTGGCAGTGGGTTAATAATTCTGTTGTATGTATGCCTTCAGGTGGAGTAACTGTAAATGAAGGTAGAAAGTGCCTTTTCCCACTGTTCACAGTATTCCCAGCTGCTGTTTTTACTGCTTATTACCTTTGGTTTTTCATGATAAATTAGTATTTAGGAGAGCATTCAATGCATATAACTTCTGAAAAATGCTTCCAGCACAGACATGCTAGTAATTTTAAAAAAGTCCACGTTTGTATCTTCGCAAGAGCTGAGGCTTAGCGTGATGTCTGTGCTGCCCATAGCATCGATGCTTCACTTTGGGTTGGCACTCAGAGGCAGAAAGCTCAAGCTGGCTGAACTGGTATTGTCTGGAAGAGGCAGAATGTGAGACTGAGCAAATAACCCCCGTCCTGAGCATTGATGTTGGGCACACAGAAGGACTGGCAGCAGACAGTAGTCAAGATGCCAGAGTTCAGTGCAAGTACAGGCCTTAACATGACAAAGTTTGCAGCCTGAATGGCTTGGCTCAAATGTGATGACGTTTTGCTGTTCGGTATGCTTGCCACCCACTTGCAACATCCGGATAATATCTTGGGCTCGGCTGCCAGCCTGTGCTCTCTTGAAAACCTGCTGACTTCACTGCGGCTGCTGCAGAGGCAGCTCACATTATTGGGCATAAAGCTTAGAGAATGCCAAGTCATTTGGGAGGCTTACTGTGACCTGAATGAAAAGTACTCTTTCTTGATCATGTAAAACAATGAAGTGTTTTATAAAAACTTTTTCTCTGCATTCCACCTGTCCCTTTTGGATACCTTCAAATGGCTTCATGTAAAATGGCAGTGGGCAACACGTATTCAGTCCAGATGGAGAATCTTCTCCTGTGAGATCTCATGCCGGTGTAGTTTTTACCCTTCAAAATATGCAAACAAGGTGAAGATTGCAAGGCAAGTCAAAGCTTGTTCTTGCAGTAGCAGATTCTTGCCTAAAATTTATGCAAGGCAACAAGCAGATTGTCATCTGTAGTCCTCAGAAGGGTGGCTAGCTTGAGTTTTATTAACCATTACTTAAGATTTATTAAAATACTGACATTTTCTTGTATTTCTCATCAGAACTCCGCCGAGCTGTGAGGAGTAGCTTGTGGAAGAAAAAAGCTAGTATCCATGAACATGAGTATGGACCAGAAGAAAACATTGATGAAGATACATATAAAAAGACATGTACTGTATGTGGCCATGAATTAACTTATGAGAAGATGTAGTGTTGATCGGGTTTTTTATTTATCTTTTGAATGGTATTTTGTATTAAAGTCAAATAAATGCTGATTATGAGCAAGCTGTTGCCAGATTGTATGAAGGGTGATGTTCCTCAGTTGTAAGAAGCTCTACAGAACAGTAAGCTTTGGCTTTTAAGCTAGATCTTAGGGTAGAATATAACACATTTTTAACAGTCCAATAAATTGGTACCTTGTAGGCCAAAAGATGTTGGTACCATTCTACTTCATGTGCTCATGAAATTAAGGTGCACTTCCCACTTCTGTGCTTCCATTATAGAAGGAAGGCTCCATAGTTTGTCCTAACTGTTGTCTGGTTTCCAGTAACTGTTACTGGTCATGGGTGGAGGGCAACTAGCTGGTAAAGCACCTCCTCTGGAAGTTGGAGACTGTCATGAGGCAGATTCAACTCTAGTAAAGGAGCATTCTGTCTCAGGAGGAAAGCTGTGAGCTTCTGGGGAGGCTGACACATTCTAACAAATGTATCCTCTACTGCTTTTTTCCCAAGTTTTGGACTAGAGACCAAGGTGACTCTTAAAATGCAACTTTGTCAGAAACTTGTAAATTAAAAGGGTAAACAGCTGTCCTTGGGGGAGGAAATTGCTGTAAGTGCACCTGAATGATGTTTGCTTTCAGTAGAGGGTGGATTTGCTTTCAAGTTCAAATTTCAAATCTTTAGTTCTTAGAGCTGTTGGGGAATGCTTGTGGAAATGGCTGAAGTGAAGGAATGTACTCCAGGCAGCAGCTCTGCATTTGTTCACCACTGTAAATATGGCAGATCTCAGTGAAGGGTCTGGAGGCTTTGTAGGGGAGCCTGGGCCACAGTAGCTGAGCAGAACTGAAATGTGCCAGGAGGAGCAGGTGTCTGGGGAGCGCACACAGTGGCTCCACTAACATGTCTCCCACACTCTCCCTCCTGTGGTCTGCTGCCTCAGGGACCTGCCCTTCCACCAAGCATGGGGGCTCGAGGCCTTGCAAGGCTGAGGAGGGCATGTGGGGTTGGCTGGGGGGCAGGAGGCAGGTCCTGGCCCAGCTTTCAGAGGTACTCCTCCATATCATGGTTCTATGACCCCCTGTGGTCCTAGATCTCTGTTGTGCACACTGGCTGCTGCATCTCTTACCTGTGGGCAGGCTGCAGCAGCCATCCCCCAGCACCAGCAGCCCACCCCTGCCTCATCTGCAGCAGCACCACTCCAAACCACTCCAAGAACAGGAGGTAGCAAGGGAGGGGAGAATTTCCACATCAGCAGCCTGCAGGCACCCAGCAGCACCCAGGCTTGCCTCACCTGGCTGCACAGGTTGGGGAAGCACGTCTGATCCGCCTGTGGCACAAGGAGGTGAAGGCTTGTGTGTCAGTCAGGGTACCAGCAACAGTGCAGGGGAAACAGAACTGCTCCAACTGCGCTGAACACAACCCTGCCGTGACTGCTTTGCTTCAGTAGCCCCCCCAAGAGGCAGGACAAACTCCCAGTAGCAATCTGCTTCACCTTCATTTATTTTTACTTGTGCATTTTTTCCAACCACACCATGTTTCTACAGCATCTCTAACACTATCCACCACCTCATGCTTCAGCAGTTCCAAGTTTCTCCCGTTAGCTGCTGGTATCACTATGCAAGCATCTCATTCTTTCCTACAGATCCAAACAGTTTATCAGTTGAGTCAGGTGCATGCCACTGGACTTACAAAGAGGGTCCAGCAGACTCAAGAAATGTAGTCAAAGCCCATGCTCACCATGGAAAAGTCAAATCGATTTTGGAATACATTACTGTTTGGTTTTAGATCACAGGATTACACTCAGGCATTTGCAACTGGATCCCCAGCACCCCTATTTGTCAAGGCTCAGAGGAAGTTACAGGTTTGCAAGTTTTATTACCGGTTTTGCAGAAGTCACATTTATAGTCAGACCCCCACCATTAGTTAATATCAGAACTCTGATATTGATCTGAGCCAGTGAAAAAACTATTAAACCCCAATTAAAACCTCTACAGTATTAAATGTTTCTTAAAAAAATCCACCAACTATTTGATTACTCAGAAACATTAACAAAAATATTTGAATCAGAAGTCTGTGCATGACCAACAAAACCCTTGCATAAAGCAAATTTACAACAATTAACAGTATACCCTGAAAGAATGGAGGGATCTACCAAATCCAAAAGGGTAAGCAGAGAAAGCAGAAGTAACAGATCTAAGCCTATGAGGATATATCTGTGATTGCTACAGGCCACACACAAACTTAGGTCAAAGTAGAAAGTTTCATTTTTTACCCTCCTCACTTGGTCAGGAGGTCAATTGGTCAACGTACAGATGAAATGCATTACTAGGTATAATATGTGAAAAAATAATTTGTACAGGAACAAAATTACTCAAAGCTTATAACTTTCTAAGCTTAAATTGAATAGCACTGGGTATGAAATTCTTTAAACATTCATCTGCAAAATGAAGAGACCATAAATGGCTTGGAAATACACTGCACACTGACAGACCTGAGCACCTAAGGCAGTGTCTTTGCCATTCATCACTTCTTACTGTAATACAGACCACTCTGGTTTGGCATTTATGTACGTAATGTTATTTGCATAACTCAAAACTAAGGCTACTCTATCTTCAGGTTGTGTTTTCCCAGTCTAAGTTTCCTGTGAGATATCACTTAATTTAGCATTAAAATGCTTTCTGAAGACATGGGAGCCACGTGCTGCCACATTTTAAAGCAAGGGAAGGGTAGCAGATGCAGCCACCACAAAGCAGTTGTTACTAAGCCAGATAAGGTGAGGGCACTTGGTTCATCAGCCGTCCAGAAAGATTTCTGGCATCACTGCAGGCCTGCAGGTCCAGCCCAGCAGAAGCTTGGCAATCCAACTAGTTAGGGGCTGAAATAAAGGAACAAGCTGAATGCTGCCCTGCCCTCTCCCCTAGCATCTGGGGCAGGAGGTCCCAACACCCAGGTAAGGCTTTCAGGACAGAAATCAAAGTTCCTTCCACTCCCACTCACTGTCTCTAGCAGTGAAGACTGCTGCCAGGAACAGTTCATGATTCTTCAGCCATACTGCAAAAAGGATTGCATTTTTCAGAAGTTGTCCATGAAGTTCCTCTACTGACTGTTTATAGCTACTGTAATAAGACACTAGACAATACATCTAAAAACCACATTTCAACTGTAGTACAACCATGTTCTTTCAAACTGTGAATATCTAGCTGGCTTGGTAATAAGCAAATCCATATGTTCTATACTACTCTGAAAGCTTAACTCAAGTGCTTCACATGACCAAAGACACTTTTCCTGTGCCATACTAGAGAACGTAACCACACTGCTGAGAAGGTGCATTCCCTTTCATACTCACAAAACACTATTAACTGTTTCTCATTTCTGCAATTCCTTTGATTTAAGGGCCAGGCAGCGGTAACAAATTCTATTGTTTGGGGTTTTTTGGGGGGAGTGTTGGGTAGGGTGGGGTGAGGTGATTTTTATATAAACAACAGGGAAGAAACAAAAATACTATCATGAAGTCAAGAGTCAAATCAAAAGACAACAAAAAGAATTAATACATTACTCCATGTCTATCCCCTATCAGTCATCTTGTAAGGCTTATGATGCTTACACAGTTTGCTGTTGGTTAGAGTACTGTACTGTTTTACATAGGAGTAATGAAAGCCAGTTTTAGTCAAAAATTTCTTCCATCCCCATATCTGTCAAGTTTTCCCATAAAAAAAAAAACTTAAACTCAATTAAGTCCTCCAGACAAGACTCTGCCTGTGAATAATCCTCAGGCCTGCAGAGCACAGAACTGCTGAAACACAGCCAGTATGTGGTGGTCCAGTTCAGCTGTAAACAGGAGGTTTTCTAGGGTCACCATGTACTGCTGGATTATCTGGTGATGCTGTCAGATAAAAAACAAAAACACAAACCTTTACTGTTTCCATTTATCTTTATATATATAAAAAACAGGCAGAGAAGTCAAGACGTGTAAGAATCACAGCTCAAATATTTTCATCAAAATCATTAGGCAGATCTCATTTCCACAACACAGTTGCCACTGACAAGAAAAGAGTAATGCAGAGCTACTACTGACTGCAAGAAGAAAGCATGTGCTGAAACCCTGTCCTGAGAAGCACTGTGCTCCCTGTAGCTCTTCACTCCTGGACCCTGAATTGTGTGCAGGATACCATGTAACTGCACAGATATCCTAAGAGAATCATGATACTCGCTTCCCTCTGAAGCCACATCTACTACCAGGGAAGAGTTCAGCCCAGGAGAGAATTATACTACTCCCATCTTTCAACGTATCTTCTGCTTGCACAGGTATAATATTTCATGTTACTATCACTTTCATCCAGCCACCTTGCTTGTTACCTGACTTAATAAAGAGCCAAGAATTCAAAAATTATTTTAACAGATACTTTACACATCTTATTAAAAGGAATTCTGCTATATTTTAACTTTAATCTGTTTATTTTAAAGACATCTATTTAAGTGTTCTCGTTCGCTCACAACTTTGCCCTTACTATAGGACACACAGTTAACAGGAGCTCAGCAAAATTCATAACCACGTTGTGGTATCTTTTTGGTATGCTCCTTAATCAAGGACCAGTCACTCCACCAGCCTGTGGCAGAGACGTGGCCAGAACCAGAGTTACGACCTAATCCCACACTAGCCTTCAGAGATGATGTGCTGCTGCCACCTGCTGCTACTCTCATGGAGTGCTCAGTTCTCCAGCCACAAAACTCGTCTATCCAGCACGTCTCTGCCCACAACCTTCCAAACTGAGAAATGAAACTTACCTGCAGGAAGATCTGCTGCAGCCTCTCTATACAGCTCTTGTACCAAGGTGTAAATACATCGATTCCACCAGTCTCACAGCGCACTAAGTGTTCAGTTAGCAACATAATGAAACGCTGCAAGAGAGGAAAAAACCCCACTTATTCAGTCTTGTCAAATGAAAGCAGGATCCTAACCTCAGGTAAGAGTATCTGGGGGACAGAAGCTTTGAACAGCAATGTGACAATAATTATTTTGCTTGGCAAACACTGAATTTAGTAAGCAAATAAAATCAAGTTACCTTCCAGTTGTTAAGGAAACTATGCTAGCAGAACTCTGTTCCTGAGCACTTGAAACTGAACAGATGTTCCAGAAGCAGTTTTTGCAGAGGGATGATCTGGATTGACTCTAACACATAGTAAGCCCATCAACCCCTTCCCATATTCTTATTCCAAGAAGGTGCCTGAGATACAAGTGACGCTGAAAGCTTATGAATCCCGTTAAAAGCTTTAAAACCTGAAAGTGAGAAGAGCCTTTGCCCATAATTACCTGGAATATAACAAGGAAGAGATTCTTCTGCTCGCTCTGGGCTGACTCTACTTTTTCCTGCAAGCGCTCTATCTGCTCTTCTAGCGGTCCATCTTCCCGATCACTGCTTCGGTCATCGTCGTCATCATCATCATCACTGTCTCGCTACAAGTGACAACAACACAAGACTAACTAGCAACTTGGCTACCTGTGGATACTGTTAATACCCCCCAGTTCCACATGTGAAAAGGTCTGCAGAGCAACTGAAGAGGAGCAACTGAAGCTGCTCTGTAGCTTGGTAAGCATTGTATTTTGAAGGACATTTACTCTGAATATAATTCAGGGAAGAAATTTGGAAGGAAAAATACCAATATGGGAAAGCCCTGGGAAAAAAAAAAAAAATAAAAAAAAAAATCAAGATTTCAGAGAAACCAGAGCAAACTTAAAGATTTACCAGTCCTTTATTTAGTGGAAACACAGTACAAGGTAATACCCCTGCTGACTTTATCATTAACAGATAACGAACAGCCTTTTTAAAAGAAGTCCAACATGGATTTTTAAAATTATGTCTACTGCAGCAGGGCAGGCTATTCATTCAATTAACAGTTCTGAAGTCTCAGGGCTCCAAAAAAACAAAGCACTTTGTGCAAGAACTCAGATGAATCTGGCTGGTTAGCACAAAAGGAAGACTAGAGACTGTAGCCTGTGGTGTTAAAGTGGTGACTCCCTCTATTCGTGACCAAAACGGATGCTCTCAGACTAGAAAGGGTCAGCGTGGAAACCAAACTACTAACTAGGAACATGGCATGTTCTCATTGCCTCAAAAACAGAACAAAACGACACAACAACAAAACCACACAAAATACATTTAAGTACCAGACTTGGGAGCTCAGGTAACAAAGTCTTACACAAGACCACAAACGATACAGAACGAAAGGCAGGATCTGATGGATTATGGTACATACAAATAGATACTGCTTCAATCTCATAGGATTGTTTCTGTGCAAAAATACCCATAAATTAACAGTTCAAAACTTCAAATATTGTAAAAGCAACTTGTGACAAATATAGGGCCATGTATTAACTCATCTACAGCATAGCAAATGAAACTCACAATCTGAAGACAGTTACAGCTCTGAATCAGCATAAAAAATAAAAATAACTTACCAGAGCAAGTGGGAATTTAATTTTATTCTCTCTATAGTAACTTACTTTGGCCCCATCTACAGAGATTTCCTGAACTCAAAACGCTAAAGGACCAATAAGACCTAAGAGAAAGCATGTAAGCCTTGGACTCACTCCACAGTAAGGCAATCCACTTCATGCTGGGGACATCAAAACTTGATGGCTTACTTCCTCTAAAAGGAATGGTCATGCAGCAGAGCTACAGTCTGCAGAACTACTCACTGTTGCATACAAATGTTTCTTCCTGGCACAATGCTCATTTAAAGTACTCAGGAATAAAGAGCTGCAGCAAGAGACAAGTACAGAAATGAAAACACTGGTATATTTGTTTAGAGATGCCAGAGAAGCTCTTTGCCTCAGAATAAGATCAATGACTGCATCTAGGTCTTCAGTAATCATGGGCATTTATTAACTGCTGATCAATGCAGATTGAGGATGCAAGCAACTAGGAGGGCTGTTGCTGGGAGTGAAGGAAACAAGATGAAGGGGCTGGGGTGAACTGACACTGGCAAACTGTGAGGTATTAGTGATGTCTCATCAGAAACTTCTGGAAAAATGACTGGATTGTCCAGGTTTCTTCAAAAACCATCAGCAGCCTCTGTGTCATGTGTCAAATTCTGACATTAACTTTATCCAGAGTTTTGGAGCTAGCTAAGGGTTTTATGCAGGTAATCATACTCACAGACTACATATAAACACATAAATTCTCTCTTGCTCTTTGAAATTCTCAACATATTTATAAACTGATTTCATTCTATCATGACTGACTACTGCATTCAGCCAAGCTTCCTTGCGCCACATCTTTTGCAGCTGCCACAGAAGACACTGTCTCACCCCATTTTACTGTCACACATGGGACAGAAAAGGCTGCTTGCTCATCAGTTTGTTGTATATAGTAACCCAGATCATGCAAAGGTATTCAGAAAAATAAGCTAGAAGAAGGAAGTGACAGATGCCAGTGTCAGAATCCAGCAGCACCCATCAGAAGAACAGTAACAGCCAACTTTTCAATAGCAAATAGCTGTTTCCGTGCACTTCTGCATGGAAGCCACAAGAGTATTCTTTAACAGAACTTACTATACATAATTTGTAATTGTTCTTATTATTATCTAATAAGGTAACTGGAATCCATCTTGGAAGGCAAGTGGAAGACATGCTCATATTGGAGGAGAAACTTGTGAGAGTGTTTGAATACAGCAAATACATATGAACTCCCTTAAAGATTTTACTGAATTCTTAGGTTATAGCTACTGTTCGAAAGGTAGACTGAGAAGATGCATCCAGTTGTTGATGTCTTAGTGCTACAGATGACCACATGGCTGCAGACATGCTTCCTGATAAAAGTATTTATTCAGTCCTTCCCAAAACCAACTGTGCATCCACCTGACAGCATGCAGGTTTGTATAACTTAGCTTAAAATAATTAAAAATTACAAACAAATTACTCACTCTTTTGTGCTGCCTGGCCAATCTTGCCTTAGTCTCCTCCAGTTCTTTCTGAATCTTCAGAACATGCTTATTCATCTTACGAATTGTGGAATGTAGTATCTCCCAGATATAAAACCTAGGAAAGACACAAAGCTCAAAACACTACATTGAACACTACTCCAGAGTAGAAAATTAAATGTAGTTTCTTACAGAAAAATGTATCTGGGGGAATTAAAAAAAACTTAGTATCATCTAAGACATCTTAGTAGAGTGAACAAACACTCAGCATATAGGAAAGTATACCTATGTATATTTTATAGGTCTATATACGTAATCTATATATGTGTATATTACCTATAGTAATGTAAGAAAGCTTTACAACTGTTTCTTTCCTATTTTTTGCAGTACACTTCCAAACCAGCATTGTATTTCATACACATACTGTAAGACTACCAACATCAAATTGACTTCTCAGACCAAACACTTCTCCCGTTCTCAATAAGCAATGTTATCAGTGGTGGTACAAGTTACATACCTCAACCAAAGACAAGGACCACACTAAGCTAGCAGCTATATAACACACAGCAGACTTCATCTAGAAATAATTCAAGTGGTGTTCTGCTTTGGCAGGCTTTGAGACTACTAGCAAAATGACATGCTAGCAACATTCTTGCACTGTCATGTAAACATTCATACTCCAACTTAGAAAAATGCTGAAGTACATATTTTGTAGAAGGAACAAAAACTTATTGTACCTTTTTCTTCCACTACTCAGTTTTCATAGATTAAACTATTTACTGGCTACTTAAAATAGTAATTCAGAGACAAATAACAACCCAAGACAAATTCTTGTTACCTAGTAAAATCATGTGCAAGCTCTGAAGAGAAGATCCAGTTTGCTACTGCAGCACAGTCAACAATTTGTGTCCGAATCATCTTGTCCACAAGCACAGCAATCATCTATATTTTGTGAAAGACATTGCACACACAATCTGTGTAAAGTATTCCAGCCTCAGATAAAAGCAGAGATGGTTTGATGCAACTCTACGTTAGTGATATTACTGGGTAATTTCAAATACTTTAGGAAGCTGGGCAGTCTAGCCTAAAACTGCTAAAATTACATACCTATGTCAATTACATAAAAGCTTTCTGATTTTGTTTAACAACCTTTTTCTACTTCTTGTGAAAGTGATGTATCACTTTTTGTTAACATACATACTTCCATGCAAAAGCAAAAAATACAAGCGTCACAGTTGGAAGTGAGGCCTTAGAGACAGAAGTCCTAGTATTTGACATTCAAGTGCTCAAGCCAGAGCATATATACCTCTCAGATCACCACAATGCGAGAGCTATCCCTGGCCTACTCTTCTTGAACTGCAACAGTCTTCGAACGTGACAGTAAGCTCTTCTCTGCAGGACCTCTTCATTTCAGAACAGAGCCAGCGCCATGTAGTCAATGGAAGTGCTTACTTGCTACAGGCACTGCCATGATTCTTGGGGGGGGTTTGCAAGCAATCTGGCAGGCAACTGCAGAGAGGAGTTACTGACTAAAGCAGTTGCAAGCTGTTCAGAAAAAAGGCTTATCTTAGTTACTCATGTGCTTGAATGCCACAGTATCCAAGAACCACAGCCTGCACTGTATTTATCCTTACAACCACCCATTGTCAAATAAGGAAGTGTAACAAAGCTCCTTTTAAGGAAGGAAAATTAAAATAACTGAATGAATCATACAGAGGACTCAGCACTCAACTTTCAAGTCCCAGGATAGCATTCTATGCTCTATTTGTCTTTCTGTATTGCCAGGAAGAATTTCTGATTACTTAGCCTGATCTTCCAAGAAACACAGACCTAGGATTTTGAGAAAATATTTAATTTCAATTTTAAAGTTTCTCTTTATGAAGAACCTTGTTTTTAGGTCCAGGAACTACTGATTCCTACTGATAAATCACCATCTGCAGGACAGATCACTCATTAGCACTATATGCCTTGAGAATACTGTCAATAGTCTGAACCAAATCAAAGGATGTTCCCATAGACATGGGATTAGGGTGAGCACCAAGAAGACACTCTGGACAAGTGTCCTGCTTTCCAGGCACTATTTCTTCTGTGTGCCAGGAGGGTTACGGACTCAGGAAAAAAAAGTGCTCGACCAGAAACAAAAGACTGAACTGCAATAAATGCAAGAGAAGAAAATTTAAGTTCCATGATCAAGTAGAACAGCAGACCTTCACAACTTTTGCACCTGGTTTTTTTTTAAAGCGATCTTAATTTATTCATAAATATCCAACATTACTGTTTAGTCTGGGTTTGAAACCTCCCTCTCAGTTCAGTCATGCTGCAGTACAAAGACATGAAGAGGAAGAGGATACAGATATATAAGATTGCAGTAATGTAATTTTTTCTGATCCAATTAAATGGCAGTAAAAAGTAGGTCAGACTAATTGCCACATTTTCAAGGTCAGTAATTTGGGTAGGAAGTTTAATATTAAAAAAATCCTGCTTTTTTGATGTTTTTACTCTACTTAGAAGGGAGGTGACATTTTGCGTAAGTATCTTCTAGGTGCTTAAGTTTTTTCCCCAAGGGAATGGACCACAGGTCCAGTAGCTGATGCAAGGATTACCCCTTGTTCTCAGTGTCATTGCTTCTGAAAATCTGGCTTATGCAGCTGTGAGGTACAGTCCACTTTCAAGCACAATAAAGTGCAACACAGACACACCAGTAAGGAATATGTGAAATAATTAATGCAGGCAAATTCAGCTTGAGTTGCTTATCGATTTCTATTTATAGAAGAATGACAGCTGAGGGAGAAAACAACTGCTGTGAAGAAACTGAACAGCTTAAACAACTGAGGCACTTTTCATAGGTCTTTTAGGGTGTTATTTCCTCTGGCTCAAGAATGAACATAATCATGGCACTGTCAGACTGATCTGTTCTGAACAGCCACTGACTGCAGCTCTACTCCCTCTGCCCACACACAACAGTGACTCCAACATGAGCTTTGTGGAATAACTGTATGGCTTTCACCAGCAATTGAAAAAAATTTCCCTAAAAACTCCAAGGTTTCCACTTTTCTAAGAATGCGGCCTGCTTTTGATATGAAATCTACATTTTATTGCAATTTACACATCCTCACTGTTTTCCAATTCTGAACAGAAACATGATATTAGCCAAAGTTATTATCTTGTATGACAAACAGCATACTATGAATCTGAGGCAGAATGACAGCCTCTGCCCTGCCACAATGAACTCTGAGGAAGAAGTGGCCTCACTGATGGCATATATTTTACGTCAGCCTTCATTTTAGGCATTAGTAACAACAGTAAATACAATCTGAACTTCCCTTCAAATAACATGACAATAGACAAGTTATTTTTAAAGGATATAAAGCAAACTGTAATGTTTATTAAATATGACACCTGCAAGTTGAAGCTCACAAAGATACTTGACATTGCAACCTCTTACCTGTGGATGATTCTTCCAAACCTCATACACAACCCTCAGAACATGGAGTTTCCCCTCATCACTTTCAGCAAGCGTTTTGAAGACTTCATGAAACCTTTTAATAGATATAAGTAGTGAGTAGAGGCGTTGAGATCAGGTAAAAAGAGCAGCAGATACAAGACAACTGGTTTAGATTGGTCAAAAGAAAATTCTGTGACTATCTGCAGCAATTCTTGAACAATTATTCCCTAGAAAATACAACCATCCTGAGCTAAAATAGGCTACAGAGACATGACAGCTCCTAAAATCAACTTATATCTTAGTGGTGAACCTACTCCCCGAAGCTGGGCTACATTTCTCATACTCTTAAAAGCAGGAGACACTTCCATGCTTCATGTGCTTATCTACACACAGCTAGAGCAAAATTTGCTGCTTTTTGAGCCTTAGACCTTCCTCGTGATATGTGTTTCTATAACTTTAGACAATTACCCAGTCTGCCTCTTTTTGAAGGAAATGCTGCTAAAAGCCTCTATTTTAGCAGAGTTACGCTGACTGCTACACAGCATTCACAACCCAGCTTATTGTAAGATGACCATAAAGCATAAGAGGCTCTTTCTGATCTCATGGCTGCCACTGTTGGTGTGCAGTGAAGACACCATGGCTCTAAGTATTCATATCACCCTGCCTCTTGTACTACTGATCTGTACTACTATCAACATTGCCTCTATAAAGCTCCCACGTGCATGCTTCTGTTACAGCTTTATATATCTTTAAAAACAAATAGAAAAATAACTCCTTAAGATGACTCTGACTACCTTTCATCTATCAAGACCACTTAAGAGCAACTCCAAAGCACACAGGATTAAAAATTAGTTATCTCATTTTTCTAATTAAAAAAAAAAAGAAGTGTGCAGTAAATTCTTTAGAAGCTAAACCATATCTTTAAGGGATGCACTCTAAAGTATTTTAGAGTGGATTTTACTGTGCTTTGGCAGATAGAAGTAGTTTACAGCAGACTGCTTTGAAGTTTCATGTTTTCTTTTTCTTCTTTTTTATATAGATGTTAACTGTTCTAGAGTCATATTCATAGTACAAGATACTGTGGTGGGAGCTATCCAGTCATTCAAATGGAAGGAGAAACCCTTGTTTCTCACCATAATCAGCAAATGAGTAATTCTAAAATGGAGTAATGGTCCAAACCTGTCTCATTTGCTCAATTTACATCACATGGCTGTAATGTACACATTTCTGTTAACTCCATTCACATATATAACCTAGGATTTACACTACCATTCCTTCATTAAGCAGTGTCATTAGTTCTTCTAATCATAGTGCACTCTGGAGCACCTAAAACATTGCTGAAGCTTGCAGTCCAGTTCTTCTACCATGCATTTCACTGTCAGAATTGAACAGTTCCATAAGCTCCAAAATAATGTACATATTACACTTACTTTGCCAGGGCACTGAAGGAGTGGCTGAAGGACTTGGCAGCTAGATGGAGCAGAGTCTGAACAAAGACTTCTATTTTCAGAGGATTGAAGGTAAATCCTTCATCTGCAAGTTAAGGTTGAAACTATAAGTACTTCAAGTAAAGCACATAACTGACTCAAAACTGTAGAGATAACTTATGGTTTTAACTAATTTCACAAAAAGTTTCATCAATGGGGTTTTGCAAGGCTGAGCGGGGAGCTAGTAAAGACTTTCCAAAACGTGCAGATCTTCAGGCTGCCATTTTGGCATTGAGAAAATATGCAGAAAGAATTCCAGGTCAGTGAAGAAGCTATCAGAGACACAGCTACCCTAGCAATATGTAACAGCACTGATGGGCAGCAGCAGAGAAAGACAGCATAAAAAACTGCACAGTTATGCATCCAGCTGAAGGCCTGGCAGACCATAAAGAAGGGCGAGTGGATGAGGAGAGGGGAAAGTAAGGATGATCAGGATACAGAGACTGGCTATTTATGACATGGGAGAAGGGGCCAGCAAGCGTGCATGGCAAATATGGGTATTAGGGGTGAACGGTGCCAAGTCCCCTCCTGTAGCTGCAGCTTGCAGCTACCTGCAGCTGAAGACAGGCAGGAGGGAGAGGACGCATCAGTGGGTGATGCCTAAAGCAAATCAGTAAATATGACAGTGGATTCCAGGGCAAAAAAACAGACTGTTGCTGCTTTCTGCTTGCATAACAGAACTCTTGCAAGTATTACAGAAATGTTGAAGCCATCTCCATTGTAAAGATCACTTCTTAATTCTCTGTCTCGCACTCCTTCTCACTCCCTAAAACACACAGGCTTTAGGAATCAACGTTGTCTGTGGCTGCAAAACTAAAAATATTGTGAGTGGAGTCCCACCATGAGTTCGTATCTTTGGAAGACTACAGCCAGCAGGCTGACTGATTCATCTGTGGTGGGACTGCACCAAGGGGAGGGAAGCTCTCACAGGGCACAAGCACTGAATCTCAGGGGTGAGGATAACAACATGAACTGCCCTCTGCTGCTGAAGCAAAGGAAATGTTAAATTCTTTCACACTACCTCCATCAATAATCACAAGAAAAACGGTTACCACTGTTAAGAAAAACAGGTCTGTTTCTCCATGTAAGATGTTTGCAAAAAAAACAAAACAAAACCCAAAACCAAAACCAACTAGCAACGGTGTGCTATTTCCATTTGCTGATAAACTGAAACCAACTATCAGAAGGAAAAGCATACAGTTCTGTTAATCACCACACTCATAGCAACAAAAGATGGCAGATCAGCCTATACACAAAAGAAATTACAGCCTGCCAAAGCCTAACAGAATATATCTTACCATCATCATCATCCTGGTTTGGATTAGGCACATCTTTTAAAATGCTGAAGATTTCATCATTACTGGCCTTATTTTTAATTGCAATTGTTAAACAGAGTGCCACAGTATATCCAGGGAGAGACCCTAAACAAAACCAAAAACAAACAGGTCAAAAATACATAGAAGGCAAGTGAGTATTTTTAATGTCAGTTTGCCTCTCTCAGAGAAACAAGTACACTTCCCAGCTATACCTAAAACTAGCTGTTTCCAATATCACTGTCCACATCGCTACTCCATAAAACTGGTCAACATGTTTCCTGGTCTTCATGTTAAATTCAAACCTTTCAGTAGAACCTTTAGAGTTGAGGCCAGGTAATCGCTCTCCTGTCTAAAACTCTACTTCAGCTTCCACCAGTTGCCTCAATATACAATGCTTCCTTGGTTTTCCTCACTGTATCTTTGATGATGACACTTTTATGCTTAGGATTGTCTTTACACTGAGTAATAAAAGGAATAATAAGGTATCTCTCTACCTCAATCTTTACCATCATCTTCTGCTTCTGCATGCTTCACTAAACCATGTACTCTGGTAAAATCTTCTACTGTTTCATGAAGTTCAAAAAATAAACTCACTTTATAACTTTATATGCTGACTTTTGCATAGCATTGTTCCCAAACAGGGGAAATAGATGAATTTTCCAATTTTAGACTTCTGGCAAACAATGCTGCACACCACCACAACCACCTCTGCAAGAGTAATTTCATGTATCTGGATTTTCTTCATAAAGTAACAAAGAGGATTATATTAGAGATTCAGGCTTAATATATATTAATTGATGAAGTGAAGCATATTTACTCATATGAAAATAACACATACTTATTTCAGCTGTATTCTTCTTTATGAAAACAACCGATAGTGCAGTCAATCTAGTGTGCTCCCTTGCTCTGAAACACTATTTGCTTCAACTTGACCCCTCAGTAACTTTAATACTTACTATTACTTTCATCTCCATATTTGTAAATGCACACTGGATTAGCAGGACTGAGGACTGAAAAACTTGTAGGAACAATGTCTATTATTCGCTGATGGTAGGAGAGTCTGGAAATAACAAGTTTTACAGCAGTAGAATTAAAATGGGAATAACACCAGATCTAATTCTAAAGTGACTGCTTTAACAATTTTCTTGTATTTAACTTTCACAGAGCAAAAATTAGGATGTTTTATACAACAGAATGATAGTTTCTGCTGGGCAGTAAGAGCTAAGTAAACCAAACTTACTAGTAGATGCTTTCTATTTGAACTTTGTGATGCTAGAGTTTCATCTTCATACAACTCATTTAGCTTGTGAAAAGATCAGAGGCTGCCTGGTAGGATGTTTTATGCAAAAGCAGAAAACTAGTAAGGTGTTGGTATTCAAAGCAGGAAAGATATTAAACTGGATGTCTTCATTTTACTTTCCAGCTTATTTAACTCCCACAAAGGCTTAATTCTGCTATGAGAGTTTTCAGTGAAATAGAAGTGCCACAGAAAAATTGCATTCGTTTTGCAGTACAATACTTTCACACTTCCTATACTGAATTCACCCAAAAAAGGATGAATGTTTTCATGTAGGATGTTGAATAACACAGGCTTTTTGAATATTTTTCTCTCTCTCTCTCTCTCCCCCCTATATCCCTCTCTATCTCAACAATTTTAAGTCCAGCCCTGATTGTGTACATGTTGGATTTGGAGTTTTTGTTTGCGTGTTTTAAGGTCAATGAACATCAGAGGCACCTAGAATAATCAAGATTAGATTCTCAGTTTTTAGTATAACTAATGATCAGTTCCCTTCATTTCTGCAAATGATGAATGCTTTCCAGGACTACTGCCTAAACTCTATTTCTTTCCATGCCTATGGTGAAGCATGTCTTTTCGTAACTACAGGTGTGCACACCTGGATAGACAGCTCACCACTATCTGCTCCATCTGTTTCTCCCTCTCTAAAGTAGTGTCCTAAGTGTCCTACAGCAGGTAAAGCAGATTAAAATCATACAAAGCCTCATCTCTTAACTGAAACTGAATTGTAAGAACAGACATGCCTAAGACAAGAGTCAAGTTAAAAGGAATCTGACAGTATGCAGAAGCAAAGATCAAACTTTGCCTTGCATGCAACTATCAAAAGATCTTACTTACCGCATGCATTTCTCCAAAACCTCTCTCACAAATTTGGGTTTGGGCTTTTCAAGGTCCTGAGTAAGACAATCTGACCTATTCAAAGGACAGAATGAGGTAGCTTTTAGCAAAAGAATTTGTGCTTTAGTCTCTTTTTGACTTTGTCTAAAAGGTACAAAACAACCACAGCCTAAGGACAACTGGAGTGCTTCACATTTAGTTTTACAGTGTAGGCAACTTTAAGACAATGAGGTAAGTTCATCACTATTTCCTTAGTGGCCATTAGCATTCTTGGAATCTCATCTCTGTGTGATGCATTTTCAAGTAGCTTCCCTTCCCCCACCAGATTAAAAATAATTTGTGCTTATGGTTAGCTGGTTTTCCCTTTCCTTAGGAAAGGAACCTTGCCTGATTTCATAATCTGTTCCTCCCTCACAGGACTTTTTTGGACTTCTGGCTGATTTCAAACACATTTCAGATAAAGAAAAATCTCAAATACAGTCACTTGCGAGATTTGCAGAAAATGGCAACTTGCGAGAGAGACCCACAGAAGCACTGCCACCAAGGAACTGGTCAGTCAACATGGATGTATACTAGGATAGCCATCAAGCACCTAACTCCACATGAGGACAACACAAGAAACTAAAGGACACCTAGGCAGATGAGCTACAGAAAGCATGAAGGTAGCAGGCTGTGGAAGTTACTGTAGTGAGGACTTAACCCCAGGATGATCTCTCTTGCTACATGGGTGCCTGGAATGGAGAGCTCAGGGAAGCCTGCGGTTAGACATTGATGGAGTCCAAGGAGCTACTGCTAGAGATGCAAGTTCAAGATGTGGCATGGTAAGAACAGATGGTAGGGACAGCTCTGATGGATCAGATCACAAGGTCTCATGGATAAAGGTTATAATGAAAGGTTTAGGGTAGGACAGAGAGCAAGATTACAGAATGAATACAGGATACAAAGAGTCAGGGCAAACCATTAAATGTAAATTGGGGAGTCATTTTGGAAAATTTGCTAGCAACTGAATGAGGGTGCAGGACAAATTAAAGAAATCACATTTTTACTTCCCCTGTTTAGGGAACGCTTATACTGGCTTGAGATCTATCACAAAGTTCATCAGGGACAATACAGTGACTAAAGAGATTATCAAAATAATCTACCACTGAGTGGTGGTGAACAATTAAGAAAGATCTCTGAAAAGCTGGAGGAGAGCAATTAACAGGGCCACTATGCTGTGATGCTTCCTGAATAAGTCTGAAATTAGTTTTTTGCAATATCAGGTTCGAATCAAAAGGAGGGAAACTTACCAATCTTCCCAGCTCCAACGGAACTGAAAGTTGCTCAAGTGGTGAGAAAACCAGTTAATAAATCTTTATTAAAAGAAAAAGAAAGCTCCATTAAATGTCAGAAGTGCAGGAAAACTTCCAGTTGACATTTTCTTATAAATCCATTCTACTTTTCAAAGGCAAGCCTAAACTCTAAAGCTATTACAGCATTAATCAGGCATTTATGTTGACAGATACAGAAGACTGAGTTCAGAGAGTCAGAAAGAAGCTTTTATGGACAAATAGACAGTCTATCATGTTCTGTTGTCTCATACAAAGAGATGACCTATTAAACTAATAATTAAAATGTAAGCTCACCGTGAATATGCAACTTTCACATTTTTTTATGAGTAATTAACAGCTCTTCTAGACGATGCAGACTTCACTCAAAGGGCAAAATCACCACTACTCTCCTCCTCTGGGCAGCACATATGCCATTAACTCCACTTCCAAGTCACCTCCCAGACCAGCAGGGAGCAGGCATAGTACTAGGTAACAAAGTACTATGCAACTATGAACAGCTTTTAAGATGGAAAAGCTGCCACCAATCTTAACTGTCCTGTACAGACATCTAGACTTGTGACCTCCAGGGTAGTGTTTCTGGGAAGGAGAGGCAAGCAGTCACTCCTCCACCTTCTCTTTGGATTGATCAAAGCCAGAGCCCAGAAACATTTTGAACAGCATCAAGAAGTTGTAACAAGGACTTCTGACTACTCTTTCCATCGTGTCCATTTTTTCTGTACATTGGATATTGATGAATATTTTTCATTGTCTCCAAAACACACCTACCTGTCCACACACGTGGTATTCATGGTATCCAAACGCATGTAGAGCATTTCTGTGGCTTGTGCAAGCTGTAAGTTTTTTATTAAGGATTACAGAAAACACTAGATAAGTCTGATGTTACTCCCTTTAGTTTTTTAATAGAATGTCATCAACTTTTTGTACTCCCCGGGTCTATTCCAAAATCAGGTAAATCACAGTAAAAAATGAAGCATATTGTGAGTTCTACCCTCTAATTCCAGTCTGGTTTTCTTCTATTATTGCAACGAGACTGTTGGCTTCTTCCATAGAAAGCCAGAATTTGCATCATGCAACAAACAAAACTGCACTGATATGAACAGACACCAATCTCCTTACAGAATACTTCTGTAATCTCATCAGTTTAGCTTCATGGGCTGCTCTTGATGCTTATCCACAAACAATCTTTGATCATCACTGAAGGCTTGAGAAAGTATGTCTATACTGACTTTACCCAATAAGGCCTTTATTCTTCTTACAGTGTCCCTACTAACATTAAAAACTTTCTGCACAGACATCTGTCCAATTCTAAAAATAGACTTGGCTCTAATCATTGAGATCATGTGATTTGCAAACAGTGAGTACTATCATGAAACAGAATGAAAATTTGGGCATGAAATTACCAGTGGATAGACATCTGTTAACCATCCTCCATTCTCAGTCTATAGCTTGATCTAAACCAATGATATAACATAATCTAAAATGGCAGTGAAGTAGGGGCAGTGTAATAGCCAGAATTAGCTGGGAGTCATGCCTCCTTCCTCTGCATTTAGCTACCCTGTCTGAGCTAACAGATGATTATTGACCTTCTGAAAGCTCCTAGTGGGAGCACTGAGTGGGAACTCAAGCAAGTTCCTTTAAATCCTCTGCTACACAGCCTACTAAAAAGAGTAGGAGCATTCACACCGTTGTTAGAACAAAAGATCAAGTCTGTCACTTCCTTTCCTTCTCAGCCTTTAAAGTGTCTGTGACCATGCCACACATTGTCCAGACCTAAACAGGCTGCAGTGACAGAGAGGAGTATTGTATTTTAACCCCTCACTAAGACAGCAGTTCTTGGGAGGGCCAGAGGAAGTACCAGAACACTGTCCAGAAATCAGAGGAGTCTTGCCCACTTGGCAAATCTAGACCTGTGCTAAGTGGGCTGTGCCATTCTTTCACACAAGTGTTACAGGCAGTTTCATGCAGCTACTGTAAAATATTAATACTGCTAGTATTTACTGCTATCCCCTCATCTACAGAGCAAACAAAATAAAGACTGCATTTTATAAATGCTCTCCAGCAGCACAGAAAGGATACAACTTGTGGCAAAGAGCCAGGCTGAAGTTTGCACAGTTCAATCAGGAGTGTTGTGTACATGACTTCAATGTGTGGTGGAGATGGAAGTTGAAACAATTCTGCAAATATTACCTGTAGGAGAGGAAGGCACAGAATCAGAGCACAGTCCGACACGGCCTGCACAACCCTCAGCTTCACAGGCGTGACCATCAATCCTAAACAATTATATACCCAAGAAGGCCCATATTATTCTGTCAAACACATGTTCCAGGAAAAAGAAACTTATAAAGGTAGGTGTAACCCTACACTATACTAATACAGTCCGCTCTAACTGCTCTTATCATTTCATACTAACCCAACACCAGCATTATACATCTATTACGTCTAACAAATACACCATGTAACTGTAGAAATGGGCATAGTTATAATATGACCTACTGCAGTGCTACCACACGATCTAAGATCAATCTGGTCCTGGTTAATAATAAATAAACATATTAAATGAAGCCTAAGCGTTTAGTATAAAAGACTACTTGCATTAAAATTACATCTGTAACTTTTCCATCGTGTCCTCTTTTCTCCTATACAAAAACTTACACAAATAAAGCCACAACTTTCAATTGAAAATTACAACCAGCATTTCATACAACAAAAATACATACTCAGTACCCCTTGGCAGAGGATCCTTCTAAGAAAACTGAAAATAATCCTGCAGTCAGCATTCATGTTTTTATTTTCAAGTTTGCCTATAACAGCATGTCAATCTTGTGAGGGCTACGAAAAGATCATCATTGTACCACATACATCTCTCCGTTTCTGTTTATTTTGCATGCCATTCTCAACTACATTTAAATTACATCAAAGGAATGAGGAAACACTGATTCATTATGGTTGGTCAATTTCCTCTTTAACTTTAAACTTCTAAATAAACATGGAAGAATTGAACCTTAAATGAGTAAGCTTTAGAAAATTGTCTTACTAGTTTAAGAAATCAACAGCCATTTATAGACTCCACAAACAGCACATGAAAACACATTCACTAGAACTTCTTATTCTAAGGAAGGACTTGAAAGCATGACTATAAGGAGCTGGAGAACCTTTCCATGACAGTATAATTTGGACATACTGTTAAGCCAGATAGACAAAAGGGTAGGGGGGACCCTGTTAGGTAGAAAACTACTCCTTTCCTCAAGACAGGAAATAACAACAGTGTGATCAGACATTATCTGTTTGAGATACAGCATAAAACAGTATTTGTGATATTCATCACATGTTCATTACCAAACACTCAGATTAAGTGTTTGAAACTGGCATACCATACTTTGTAAAAATAAGGCCACAACAAAGATCAGGAGACCAAGGATCTGAACATTCGAACTCTGTGAAGTGTAAGTTGTACCAAAGGCTGCAGGAGCACAACAGGGCATAGCAGTCCAAGCCAGAGATGCTGCCCAGACACTCCCTGTTCACAGCTACCAGAAATATCAATGTACACTTCTAGAAGGAGCTACTGAGAGAAAGGCACTACATTTCAGTGTTTCACACAGATGCCAGGTAGCATAGAACATTCTGTGCTTGGCGTGACAAGCTACGCTGTGGAGCCTCAGGGACCTCAAAGATAGGAAGACTTGGGAAGGTACTGACAACTACTTTCAGGCTACATTTACTTCTGCCTAACTTCTGTTCTGAACACGAAACAACACTTTCCTTTATTCATTAGACTGTATTATTTCTACAGCTCTGTGACTTACTGAAAAAGTGAAATTCCACAGATTAAACTGTTAAACTGTTGTTGAAAGCATCATATCACCAACTTGACTATTAGGAGAGACCTCACAACGGAGCAGTAGTAAGCAGAACAAACAGAAGCCTAAAAAAAGCATGCTAAGCCTTAAAAACTCTGGAGCTTTATTAAAAGTAAACAGTCATAGACAAGTTACAAAGTTAATATTCTAAAATAACACAATATTGCAAGAAAAAGGGAGTTATTACAGTAATAGTCAAAGAATTTGTACACCAACCATGCACTCCTTTCCAGTAATTTCATCTATGCAAACCTTTGGTATTTTCACATCCTACAGGTTTCTGAATCAAAGGACTTCCAGGCCCCTTAGGTAACTTATTTTGTCCAGAATTGCAGTAACTATTTGTTGGCGTTAGTGTACAGCTGAGCATAAAACACACAGCTGTATACAGCACGTGAAGATACTGAAGATAAGATCAATGAAGATACTTCAACGTTAAGGCAGAAAATTATTGTTAATTTTAAGATTCCTCTGTTCTGAATTCAGAGTACAAAGAGAACAAGCTGACCAAAAGTATTGCAACTTTACAGCATTCAGAATATTTGGCATTTCGGTGCCAACAGGAATTTTCAATCCCACTTTTATTAAGATAAATCTTCTACCTTGTTATAATTAGCTCTGAAATTCCTACTTATAGTTACTTCTTCATACAGCCTTTATGTGACAAGTTGCCATTCTTATTAAAATCTCTTAATCCCTTTCAACTTTTGATGGAAATTAACCAAGTATTATACAGCTCTGCATCTTGAAAACAGACCCTTGAAAGGGGGCAGCAAAAGAAAACCTATGCTGCTCTTCTGATACACATTAGTTATTTAAAATTCTCTAATATGGAGTATGCACTAGAGGAAACACACTGCTGTTTCACTGCCAAGTTCTTTTCAGGAAGAGAAAAAAATAATTTAGAATCACAAAATCATGCACAATGACCAAGTGTGGCTGGAGATAAACTACTCAAAAGCCCCCTGTTTAAGGCAGGGTCACCCAGAGCATGTTGCTCAGGACTGTGTCCTGTTTATTAGATTTTGTAATTCTCTAAGGATAGAGACTCCACAACTTCTTTGGGCAAACTCTTCCAGTGTTTAATCACCTTTGCAGTAAAAAAAAAGATTTTTCTTATGTTTAAATGGAGTTTCTTGTATTTCAATTTGTGTCCATTTCCTCTTGTACTTTAATTCAAATTTTTCTAAACTAAAAGTGACTCAAATGTAACCATCTCTTAGACTGCGTGATACATTAGAAGCATCATGTGTAAAACATTGAAAGTTTGAGAAATGCCACAACCTAGATTACTAGTGCACTAAGAAATTTTGGTACTCGACCAAAGCTCCCATGCACCGAGTTAAAACGACGACAAAAAGCATAAAACTAATGCTCAACTGCACATAACCTGCTCATTTAAAAGCCATTGGCTGAATTCAGCAAGGCTTTTGGTTGACTCCCAAATCAAGCGGTAGTTTAATGGACCTATCATGGAACTAACTGGGACATGTTACTTGCGAAGTAATGGAGCTACAAAAGAGGTTACCTATAAAATCCATACCTCTACTATGTGGTAGTTCAAGGGGATCTTGTTATTTCCTGGATAGCTCAACAGCTGTGCAGCACTGCAAAACCATAGACACATTTAGTTCAGAACATAACACAGCAAATGTGATGTAGAGATCAAGTAGCAAAGTTACAGAAAATGCTTAATTTTGGGCAAGTGTTCACACAAAAGCAGCACAAACACACCCAAACCCTTCCATAGTCTGTCCATCAATCCATAGAACACTTAAAACATAAAAAGCACAAGAACACACCAGCATTCCCTAAACTATAATTTGTATTGATGTACTGATGTATTTTATCTTCATGTAGTTACATCACTGTAACGCTATACTGCTACACAAAATAGTTTTGCATAAATTAGTCATGGTGATCTGTAATTCTGGCACACATATATGAAAAGGAAAAAATCTCCAGATGTTCAGAATGACTTGAAAACACAATTAAGCTAATGGGTTATATAAGACACTCTTCACCTTTTAATGCTCATTTTTTAATCAGTTCATTATCACCTATCATTATTACAAAGCAAACAACTGCTACTTCCTTCTCTGGCAAATCTTGTATTTCCCTCTAGTCTTTTACTTTCCTCTGAGAATTAACAGACTACCCCAGTAACTGTAACAACCCTGAATTTCTAGTTTCTGCTGAATCAAACAGCTGCAACCAAAAAACTTCATCACATGCCATCACCAAAAACATTGTTTCTGCCCATTTTTGCATATTAGACAAAGTTTGGTGGCTTTCATTTGAAAGCATGACACAGCCAATTACCTGTGGCAAACCATTTTGGTTATCAATTACCCACATCAGATTCTGCTCAGGTAGAAATGAAGTGCCCTGACTGCTTCCTGGCAGGGCTGAATTCAAACTAATGAAATCTGCTGGCCCTGGAATGACTCCCGAGAGCGACGTCAATTATCCCTGCCATGTAATCCCAAAGAGAATGTAAGAAGGAGTAGAAAGCAGAAGGGTGTTCGTGAACACCAGTGTGCAGTCAGCAGATGAACCAGCTCAAGGCTCACTGTGCCCCAACAAATCAGCGGCTTCAAAATTCCAGGAAGCATAACACAACCACACTCTACAGAGTGCTCCCATGAAGAATAAGGTGTGTCTGCATATTTTTTGCAGCACATCCTGCATTATCAAGGAATTCCCTTCCCAAGGAGCCACTGTTTCCCTAGATCATACAGGCTTTCCATTATCTGGATATTACAGACCCACAGTGTTCCAGGCAACAGCTTTAATATAGTTAAATGTAGAAAATCAAGTTTCATCAAATGCTCTAGGAAACGTTTAATCTTGAGCTCTTGTGTAACCAGTGCATATCCCTGATGACACCAAAGCCATGGTAGCACATAAAGTGCCAGGACCCCATAGTGATAAGCTCTTCCTACCAAGTTTTTCTCTCTTTCCAGTGGGATTTGATGATGCAGTGAAGGTTCTCTTCTATTACAAATCGTTCAACAGAGTGGCTGCCAGGCATGACAGGGCCCTGGTAAGAAAGAATTAAGACTCATGAAAGATCACTGTTAATGCAGTGGTACTACAGGTAGCAAAGCTATGCTACATATATTTACAGGTGGAAAAAATAGTCCAACTTCCACATAAACACAGTCAGGTCTCAGCTGCCCTGTATCCTTCAGGACTGAGAGTCCCAACACAGTTCCACAGAAACCTCAGACAGATGTTTACAAGAAAATGAATACTAGGACTCATTACAAAACGAAATGGGAACAAAATCAGAGAACATGATTATAAGTTCATTGAGTATCTGCTTCTTCCTTTGCTCTGTGGAGCCATCAGGCAGGCTACCACCATGCAGCCTGGGGAAGAAAAAAAAATAAAATATCAGAGTTGAGCTGAAATATGATAAAGAAATAAAGCCAGGAATGGCCAGGATAGAGTGGAAAGAATATACAGTTATGGTCTCATTCACTGCAAAAAACAGAGGCCAATAAATGAAAGTAAAAGGCAGCAGACTTAAAGCAAAGGGAGGTATAAAAGCACTTGGGGAAAGCAGTATATATTGTCTTCCTACTATACACTTTTGTCTCTATCTCTGCTGTTGACCAGTGCTGGAGGAAGACTGCTGAGATAGATGGATCTTTTGCCCACCCCAATTAAGCACTCCTTTGTTCCACAATACGCATCAACAAATTTCAACAGATGAGTAAACAACAATCTTTAAACATTACAATAAATACCTAGCCTGAAAAAAGACTCACCACCAAACTTTATGGAAGGAAAGTCTTAACTGTGAATGTAGTTTTACTACAGATGTTAGAGAATTCAATCAACACTGTCATTCTAAATGAAAGCATCACAGCATCTCAATCCCTAAATTCCGCTCCTCAGATTTGCTTTCTACTTGGTCACTTAATTCATTTCTGCAGAAGTACCAAAGCAGAACTGCTGCTGGTCTCCAAACCACTCACCATCCTGGGAGAGAGGACATCGCATTTTGACCAATACTGGCCCAGGAACCTAACTGTGAAATCCACTCACCATCCCCCACAGCAACCACATACCTCAGGGTCATCTGTGTAGTCAAACATCCTAAAAATAACCCTTGGCATCGGGTACACTGAATCTTCGGTGTGAGGTGGCGGAGTGAACGGAGGCAGATTGTGTTGCAGCGCTTCACAAAGAATGCTGTCAAAAGCTAAGTAGGGCCTCAGAATGTGTCGTTCTTGCCAACGGTCTTTTTTCAACTTCTGAATCTGAGACCAAAGGCAGTCTAAATACTGAAGGAAAAAGGTGAGAAACATCAGATGTGCTGAATCTGTTAAAAGCTGGCAGCGCCCGGAACTATCAGAAAAGCACTTCTTAGATTTCATATTCCATTCAGGAAAAAAACCCATTTCTTAAATTCTGATTCAGTAAACCAAGAAATAATTTAAGAACTCCAAATGTCAGAGCTTGCTCCTAATTCCACACAACATTGTGTCAGTAAAATTTAATCCCTGGCAGGTTTTTAAAAACCAAAAGGCAGCCCAGGAGTCTAAGCATGATGGCCATCCTTTGAATTTGCCACAAAACTACAGCCCTGAACATTACTTCAGATACTGCTCATTGCTGGTATTAAAACATACTTAATAACTGTCATTAAAATTAGAAAGACATTATGTAGGACTGCCACGCTGTTCCCAGAGCAATCAAAACTACCAGCTACCGCACATTCAAGACAAACACAATACTATCAAATATTAAATACCTTTGCCATGGTTTTCAACACAATTGTGAGTCCCAGCATTCTCCCAGAGATGGCACAGACACCTGTGCAACTAGCAATAGTCTTGTTTTGTTTAATTACTCTCCTGCTAAAAGCAGTCCAAGAACTCTGGAGGCCTGTGGCCTTACAGAACTCAAGTTTCAAGTTATGAGTGGTACAAGAAATGTCTTTACATGGAAGTGCTTTGAATTTGAATACTGAAATTGTCACACTACAAAATGGGAACAAACACTTAATAACAACTGGCACCTGAAGTGAACAGTCGTGTTTGTGGTACTCTGGGTAACATATGGTCTAAAACGCACTCTGCTAATCTCTCCTCTATTGAACGAAATAAGGAAATTCAGATATTGGGCAGGCATAATACTCACACTGACAAGTCACTCATAATTAGCCAGCCTATCTCTCCAAATTATGATTAACAAAACAATTATAAGACTGTGAGTTAATCAGAACAGTGAACAAAACGTAAGAGAGCGATGTTCCAAGACTTCCCAGATGAATTTAGATCTCACTTTCCAACTCAGTTGGTCCTCAAACTTAGGGGAAAGAAAAAAACCCCAGGAATATCTGAAAAAGCAAATTCCACCCCAAACTAGCCAGATGCCACCACTCCCCTCCAGTATTTCTGGCTTAATTGTGAAAGATGGCACGGTAATTGCTGCATATAGTTTCTACGTATTTGTTTAGCATTTCCTAGATCTGAGAAAGCAAAGCCACTACACAGATTTCCATCTTGCAGAGGGAGAACATTAAGGGATAAGTAAGGAATTACATTCTGCTTCTCACAAAGGTCCTTTTAACACGAAGACCATACCTGCAATTCCAAAACAAATACTACAATTTACAACCATTTCTCTCTTTACAACATTTCCTCAGGGGCCTGTCAGCAAACAACAAAACACTCTCTACTCATCCCATACAACCTGATATTTAGGTCCAAGACTTAGAAGGTAATTCTTCTTGTAGAAGTTGTTAGAATTAATAACAAACAGGAGACCATTCAAAGCATTAATACTTTTAGAGGTGCCTTTCAATTTCATGATAAAAGAACACCTTAGTAAAAAATTGCTCTTCAAACTTTCTGAAAGAATGCAATGTAAAGTCCACTCACCTCTTCTTGTGGATGTGGTTTATCAGCAGTCCAAACTTGCAGCATAGGTACATGAATCTTCTGGCGGCGTCTGTTTACACAGGAAAGAAAAGCTGATCTTTAAAAAGACTAATTTAGGGCAGCAATTTTTTTCTTATTGCAAGTATACTACTATTTGATCTCTTCAGCTGATGAAGTCTACAGTATATAAAAAACAGGTTTGTGATTACTTAAAATACGTCTGTTATCATATCTTGACAACAGCATTAACCTGAAGCACCTAGACAGAAAGCAGTCACACTGCAGAGCACTAGAGCAACAACCTATCAGTATTCACAGCACACTTAAAACTGCAGCTGCTCCAGCATGAACAGAACAAGACCTTCAAGATACCCTAGAACTAGACAAGACAGTAAAACTTTTCAAATTCAAAAAATCTCTCCAGGGTTTTTTTTTCCCCCCACAGAACAGCCCAGACCTAAGACTTCAGAATACTTTTAAGTGAGCAATAATCAAAGCTATTAATCCATACTTGAATAGATACCAATAAGAGTGTTTTTAATGGGTTACAACTTACTTCAAATAGCTTTCAGTCTGAGACAAGAGACGATCTATTTCAGCATCCTTTTTCTCATATAGCTCCTTTCCAACCCAAGGCAAAGATGACAGGAATGCAAACATATACCAGTCACATCGAACCTATAAGAAAGAAATATCCTGAAATCTAAGTATAAGAGTACGTGCCAAAAGATTTTGTACCACATTTTAATTTAAATTGAAACATCAGCAAATCTACTATTTTGCGGTGATGTAAAGACCAGCAGTTAAAGACTGGATTGGCAAGACATCGAAAAATACATTCTTGCTTGAAATGTATCATTTTTAATTTCAACCATGACAAGCAGACTTAAAAAATGGTATCACTTTCACAGTCCTTCTGCAGATTATCAATATAACAGAACAAGTCAGGCACTACACACTTGCCAGAGTAAAATTAATTCACTCCAGTGACCTCACTATAAAGGACCATGCTTTCTTACTGTATGTATGTATTTTCTAATTGCCATGGGCTCCTTTTACTCATGCTAAGGAAACTAACTGCACATGACAGTCTATTTAGTTTGCTCTCTCTAGAACTTCCCTGTTCTAAGCATAAGTACAGAAGCAATGGTACAGAAAAATTGTGAAAACAGCACTAGAGGAGCCTACAGATCTTTTGCTTACTTGGGGTACATCTTCCTCCTGTGTCACACTCACAAAGTTCTCAAACATAGCTACCATTGAAGGTGCAGCTATTACGTGACAATTTACAAGATCAGATAGAAAACGAACCTAAAAAAGACCAAAGAAATGTTTTAAATGAATACTTTTTAAACTGACTGCACATGAACAAGTAAACATTACTTAAATAATGAATAAAAGTACAATACACATTCAGTACTATGAAGGCAGAAATACTGCATACTGTACGGACCCACCTTACAACCCTGGAAAAGTACCATAAGTGCTGCCTAATGTCATTTGTTACGACATCTGTAATCTGTTTCACTGCAATAACACTGCAAGGATAATATTTCTAATTAAGAAAGGGTGGGAAACACCAGTATGCATTCACAGACATGCAAACTGATATTACAGAAAAAGAATGCTTGTGCTTCTATCTATTCTAAATGGTATCAGATCACTAAAATTTCAAAAGTGGAAGGAAAAAAACTTCCTAGAAGCTGAAGATGGATTGATCCATTGCTTCGAGTCCAGATGTGCATCAGGAAATAGCAGTGCTGAATCTGTATGCCACTATATATGATTAATTTCTATAATTATTTATTCATAAATACAGATAGTTACACAGAGACCCTATCTAGAAACTGCTGGCATTTTCGGGTTTCAGAAATGTGACAGGCTGATGGCATCCTAGAAATCAAAGGGACTTATCTGCCTCAGAAGAAAAGTCTCCACAGCAGGAACACATCCTTGATTTGGCTGCACTCTAGTAAGAAATCCAGACTGACAGAAATAAGAATTTAAGCAGAAAACATCTGGGGCAGAGCAGTGCCCCTTTTTTTTTCCCCCTCTCCACTCTCTTCTGATTTGTATCCTGCCTGCAGACTTAAACAAGGACCTAGGAGGATTCAAGCTCTTCCAGTATCACCACAACCTTAACAGACAATATAGGCTGAAATTCTAGCAGTTAAAATATCACATATTTTTTTCTTAAAGGCCTACTTTTTCTTAAGGGCTCATTCACAAACCGCAGTACAAGAAAACCAACACAGGTATTTTGATCTGAAGGCAGATCACTGGGAAGAAGTCTTGGGAAAGCAATTTTGGCTAAGCAGGCAGTTCAGTACTCAAAGAACAACTGCAACAGAAAAAAGTACCAAGCTGTTACTTTCCAGATATTCATTGCTCTGAAAAGTCTTTGACAAAGCTGAGGAAAGATTTCCACTGCCACTCCCTTAGTTGTTACTCTCACAAGTCATTTGTATATGAGCATGACCAGAGAAGGTGAAGCTGAACCCAAGGGACAACACATTCAGAGGAGGATTTTATTAGCAAAAATGTCACACAGTTGAACAGTAGTCTCTTGGCAAAATACACTGAAATACCAGAATCTTAATTTTCACCAGTGGGCTTCAAAAGAAGCTGGGGAGCTTGGCACTGGGCTTCTGAATCAGACACTGATGTCCTAATAGGTTTTTGCATGCAAAATCTGTAAGCAGCAACAGCTGGGCAAATGGCTTCAAAGACAGACAGCACTTAAAACTGCCTGCTTGATCTTCATCCCATATTATCAGAATGAAAACACAGACCTGATAACTACCATCAAAAGTAGTTTTTAAGAAGCAGACTGCTCATTTTCTTTTCTCTTTTTTTTTTTTTTTTTTTTTTTGCATGGGAGCCACAAAAAGATCATACAGCTCTGAACACAATAAAAGTGCATGACTTTCATCTATCTTTCACATTTGACTGTAGAACAGGTGTGGGGGGAGCACCTCTGTTTACTACAAATTAATTTGTCACTGGGAAAATAGAGTTGGAAGTCAATTTTGCAACTGTAATATGATTTCTCTCCCCTGAGGAAGAAAATATTTTTCACATAACATACATTTCCTCTTGGTATATCTACAGTGCATTGCATGCTGATGCCAAAAGAGACTGTAATACACACTGAATAGCCCAACTCTTCTGCAACAAAAAGATGAAAGAAGGAAAGCAAAAGGATGAGGAGGAATGTAAAACAAACAAAAATCCACTTACTAAATGCACAGCTTCATTATACATATTGACTTTCAGACATTCTTTAAGCTGACGAATCATGGCTTCTACAAATTCCCCACCAAAATTGTAGTTCCTGGCATTCAGCAACCCAACTAGTGTCGTGTAAACAGTAAGTTTTTCTGGTAACAGACGTGCACTGATACAGGAAAAGAAACATGGTGTTAGTTGTTTATTCATCATGTGCCAATTGACAACCGCATAGCATCTTACAATCCGCTTATTGTAAATTAAACTTGTCTTACGAGAAAGAAAGAAAAAAGTGCTAGTGTGATCTTACAGTCCTATCCCATGATTAATATTTACAGACAACCTTTTTTTTTTTAACTGCCATAATTTAGAAAGGTAGGTGCCACTTTCAAGTACATTTAAGGTATTGGCTTTTTATTTATGCCTAATTACTGAGCATTCCAGGGAGGTGGCCAAATAATGTAAGTGACAGAATTTATGCAAGGATGTAAGTAGTTAAATTCATAATTTAGAAATAATTTTGATACAGCATCAGCAAGATTACACAAAAGGCATACACATTTCATGCTATTAATTTTGATCCCAACTGATTTTAAGCACAGCATAGGGAAGGCCAGGTCCTACTGTAAAGAATTATTTTTCCTCAGCCATTTTTGTATGCGTGTAAGTTAACCCCATACTTTCAGAAATGTCTTACTGCTATAGGAAAAAAAAAATGTACTATTTGTCTTACATTAACAAACACTGCTACAAAATAGATTTAAGTATCTGCAAAACCATAGCACATGCTAGGGCTGGAACACTCCCTCCTCACCACACCCCTTCTTCATACTTCGCTTACAGTGCACAATCTCTCCCTCAGACACCGCTCAGTGATCCCGAGACAGGGCACGTCTGCTCCTGCACTTTGCTAGGGAGAGGAAGAAGAACTGTCAGCCACTGGAGAGGCTGCTTTCAGCTCGTGTTCCCAGCTCCCTCCTCTAGTGAATGGGCTTACAAAGACAGGAGCATCTCATTGAGAGAGAAGAGGATCAGGCAATGAGAAAACAGCACAGATAATAATAAGCTTAAATAAGTGTTAGCAGCCAATAGCTTCAGTGCTCTTAAGGATTTCATTGGGAAACAGGATATTGCCCAGCATCACTGTGTTCTCATTGTTACTGAAGTGCAGCTCTGAGGTTTCTTCTGTTTTGAGCCTCTGTACACATTTCAAGTCAAAGTAATGTAAAAGAGGTATTTTCCCTGAATTATACCTAGTACATAACAAGCTTATTCCTCTATTTATTTTGTCTGCAGTAAAACAAACTCTATGCTGTAACAGCACTCAGGAACTAAAGCCATTCTTGGCATCTGAACTACTTTAACCATTTAAACTTATGCACAGAGAAGACAGCACCTCCCAGATTCCCAGACCTCCTGCATACGTACACAGTACATAGTATTCTTAGTATCTTGCTTTTGTAATTTGGCAGATCAGCTTCCAAAACACCAGCTAGGCCCTCCAAGTTGCTCTCCAAAGATGAATTACTCTAAAATTTAAAAAAAAAAAAGTTTGATCATCAACCAGGCAATATGAACCAGCCCCTGACTCTCATGTGGAAGACGAGGAAGTTGGGTAAGAGCACCCTCTTATGTCATCTCCTTTTTCAGAGCAACGATTCAGTTCCGTTAGCAGTAAAGAACCACTCTCACTTGTCTGAAAGAAGGAGCAGCTACTCCTCAGAAGAGCTGCTCCTGATCACCCACCTCCCCCACAAGGAGATCCAGTGCTCCCCTTCGATACAGGAGCTAATGCTGCCTCAGGGTAAGGTGATTGAGCCTTGATTAACGATCCAGCAGGAAACAAAGGACTTTCACTTCTTTTTCAGTGCACCATCATTTTTGTTCTTATCATTTTATCCCCCTTTCTATTAGCCTCAAATCCTGTCAGGCCTTGAAGCCTGTGCCACAGACCATACCAAGTTAACTCCTCATCATCCTTGGCAGCCTGGAACCAGCAACAACATCTGCAGACACAAAGTGTTAACTATTCACTCGCTGTTCATCATTGCTTGGGAGATACAACACTACTGTTTAAGCACTTGCCCGTTTTAGCACGTCGTTTTGCAAAAGCTGGCAATTTCCCAATTACCTCACTGGAAAAAAAAAATCGTTTCTTTTTGGGTGGTTACTATAGTCGAACCGCTAACACGCAACACTCAGAAGCGGGGCGGGGGGGAAATGATACTTTAACTTTCCCGAGCTGCCGCCGGGCCCCGGCCCTGGCCGGGAGGCGACCGCCTACCTTCTCTCCCACCCTGCAGATGAGCGACTCGAGCCTCTCCTCGATCTCCGACGGCTCCGACGTCCTCCGCCTCTTGTGGGGCTGCCCTGCTCCAACACACCGAGCACACCGTTACCGCCGAGAGCCCCCCCCCCCGGCCGCCCTCCATCCCGCCCAAACCCCGCTCCCGCGGCGCGACGGCCCGGCCCGGCCCGCGCCGCCTCCGCCACCCCGAGGGGCGCGGGGCGGATGGGGGCAACCGCGGGCGGGAGAGGGCTGCCGCGGCGCTCACCGTCGCTGTCGTCGCTGTGCCGCCGCCGCGACATGGCGGGAGGCGGGCAGGGGCGCGGGGCGCTGGCGGGGCCGGGCCGGGACGCCTCGCAGGGGCCAGAGGGGAGCGCGGTCCTTCCGCCGCCCGCTCGCAGCCCGCCGCCCCTCTGCTTCCGGGACAAAGGGCGCGCGGCGCGGCGCCTCTCTGCTCGCCGCTCGGTGGTACGCGCGCGGCCCGGCGGACTTCCGGGGCGGGGGGGGGCGGCGCGGGGAGGAAGGCGGGCGTTGCCCGGGCGACAGGGCCCCTGCCGGCCGCCCGAGGCGGAGATGGGGCCGGGCGAGATGTCGCCGCCCGGCCCGGGGTCGCCGCGGGGCAGCGCCGCGGCCGAAGCTGTCGCCGCCAGGAAGCAGCGCGCCTTCGCCCGGAGGAAGGTGGGTCGGATGGCTCGCCCGGGTCGGAGGCTGGCGCCGCCGGCGGGTGCCGCCGCTCTCGGGTCGAGGGATTTCCCCGGGCGGGGCCGCGGAGGACCTCGGGGTGGGTCTGCCGGCCCGGGCGGTGGCGGGGGATCCCGGGCAGCGGCGGGGGATCCCGGGCAGCGGCGGCAGCGCGGTAACGGGTGGCGCTTGTGGTGCGTTTCAGGCCTTTTCCCTGTTCGTCAAAGCAAAGGAGGTGCCGGCTGCAGCCCGGTGTCCCGCCGGCGGAGAGGGCGTGCGGTGGCGGTGCTGCCGGCAGACGTTTGAGGAGCTCTCCGGCATTCACAGGCATGTGGCTCTGCAGCACGCCGGGGACATCGGGCTGCTGGCAGGGCCGACGGACGCCGCGCAGCAGGCAGGGCTGGCTGCAGAGCGGGCGCCTGCTGAAGTGAGCCCTTCGAGCGGCCCGGCTCCTGCAGGCCGCGCAGACGGGCACCATGGGCACTCTCGTAGCAGTCCTGAGATCTCCTGTACACTCCCGGACACAAGCCACGTTAGCTATGACGATCTGACAAGGTAAGAAAGGGCCTCCGTGGTTTGGAGGTCCGGTACTGGCTGGGAGTGGGGTGTTGTGCTGCTTACACTTTGTGATCTTCTGTCAGTACTTTTTATGAAGTTCAGCATCCTGATTTCAGCTGGTACAAAGTTATTTTTTCTTCTTAGTAGCTAGAATAGTGCTGTGTTTTGGATTCAGTATGGGATTTGGTACAAGAATAATGCTGATAGCACACTGGTGTTTTCAGTTGTTAAGCGTTCAGAGACTCTCCAACTGCCCATGCACAGGTGTACAAGGAGCTGAGGGGGAGCACAGCCAGAGCACTGGAATCAAATTGGCCAATGAAATATTCCATATCATGTAACGTCATGCACAGTATAGAAAGGAGGGTTGGCTGGGAAGGAGGGGGTTCTCTCTCACTTCTGGGATTGTGATTGTGGGATCTTGGTATTTCGGGATCGCTAGCCAGGAATGGGCTGGGTATCAGTTGGTGGGTGGTGAGCAATTGCATTGTGCATTACCTGTTTGTACTTTCTCTTATTGTTTTATTCTATTTCAATTATTAAACTGTTTTTATCTCGACCTGTAAGTCTCTCTTTAGCCTTCCAATATATCCCCCATCCTCTGGATGAGGGGAGCATGAGCAAGTGTCTGCGTGGTGTTTGGCTGCTGGCCAAGTTTAAACCATGACATTCAGTCAGGTGACACTTTAAGGTATAGAAGTAGTCTTCCCTGATATTCCTTTAGATCTCCAGATGCTTTGGATACCTTCCTAAGATACTTTAGATCAATAGGTGCAGGTACCCTCCAGGAGTCACTTGGTTTATTTTATTTCCTTTCGTAGCTGCTCATGCCTGTAGAAAACATGCAGATTACCACTTAAAGAAGTAGATGCACTGCATTTTTTTTATGGTAAAGATGGGAACTTTGAAGGGTTGAACTGTCAGAGCTATATCATCCCTCATTGTTAAAGCAGACCTGTACAGATGTTACTCAACAGCTTAGATGTGTAAGGAAAGATCATAACAGAAAAGAGCAGAACAGCAGGGTGTGCTCAGCTCAGGTCCCTTTTCTCTGCTCATTCAAGAACCTTAAGGGCTCGTTAGTTATGAATAAGTAGGTTCATGAAAATGATTGTGAGAGTTCAGCTGGTACTGCTCAGAATGCCAGTGCACACGGTCTCGCTGAAAATTTTGCCTTTTTAAATTTAGATAGCTCAAGCACTTGAATTTTCAAGTGCAAGTTTGTCAAATTAAGCGTTTAGTGGGATGCTTATGTGCACAGAAAACAGCAGTTCTTGTGTGTTGAGAGAAACTTGAGTATAGCACACAATAGGCTACTGGCAGAGATGTCCCATCCAGCAGAGAAGAGTTCATTTTGTAACCAGTCCCGAGAACTAGGAATGTGGGAGTTTTTTTAGTTCATATTCGTTCTCTGAAATAAATCAAACCCAGCAGTGCTAATCCCTCCAAAGTTTGTTTGTTGTTTTGTTTTTCTCCCTGCATCTGCCAGAAGATAATTGTGTGCTTTTTGAATAGTTACTGCTAACAGTATATTTTTTGGGCTTTCAACCTTAACATCCTTTCTCCTGTTTGTTCATCTTTGCCATGCTATGAACAGCAAGGTGGGAGAAGTACTTCTGTACTACTGTTACTGTGAGGTGAAGGATCCAGAGAAACTCTGTGCTTGGCAAAAGGCTCTGTGCCAGCATCTGCATCTCACTGGCAAGGTAAGGTTTTAAGCAATGGTGGTATTCTTAACAAAAAAAGTCTTGTTTGCTTAGTGCAGGACAATGGGGGCATGTGGACAACTAAGTGTTTTGCAGCAGAAGGTGCTAGTCTGTTATGGTCCCTTTAAGAAAGGCACTCAGACTCTGTAAAGTATCATTTAAAATGCTATTTAAGAGTTAATGCTACAAACAAAAAGAAAATAATACAGATAATCTCATCCCTTTTGATGCTGGGAACCCTGAGTTCAGCATTGAGCAAGCCTCTGATCCATGCACAGCACACTGTGCAGACCCTGTCTTTGCAAGGGTTGCTCCATTTCCATCATTCGAACTGTTACAGATTTTTTTTTAAACAGGAAAACAAGTCATTTCATCACTTCTACTGTCAAACATAAAAGGTTATTCACATCAAAACTTCTTGACACACTTTTAGATAAAGGCAAGAACATGCAGGGGGCATAATCACTGGTATCAACAGGGAGCTGCATGCAGGCATCTCTATTAGGATTATCAGGCTGGGTTTATTCTGTGACTAAAGGATACGTGCAGCACAACAGAGCCTGAAGGCCAAGCTGGAGGTACAGCACCATGCAGCATGGGTCTGGGCTTGCTCCTGTACACTGTTAGGTGTATCACTAACTCCTCAATGTGCAATGGTCTTCCAGTCAGAATCACTACACGGAGCTGTAATCCATACTGTCAGGAATGAGACGAGAGCAGTTGACATGTTAGACAACACCATAGGTTAGCAGTGCTCATTCCTGTACAGAGTCTTTGTTCTTTCTGTTCCTGACAGACTAGACTAAGGAGGTGAGTTGGCTCATCTATCTGGCCTCTTGAGGCTGTGGGAAAAGGTGAATTTTAGCCTCATGAAGCTGATGATCTCAGGCTATCTGTGGGGAGAGGGGTTTTTCAAGAGGGCAACTCAGAGCAGGAGACTACTTTTATCTTTGACTTGTCTTCCTTAGTAGCTTCTTTTTCTCTGCCAGTGGTAGGCACCTTCCCTGTTCAACATTAGCACAGGTCTGGGGGTGAAATGTCCTGATGCATTTACTTCTTTTTTGCTCAGCTGTATTGTATGATAGTTGGTATTTTTCTCAATCTTTTTTTTCATCTCCAATACAGGTGCATCATTTGCATTCTCAATCAGGTTTTTTTTTTCCTCACCTCTTATATTCAATCTTTTTTTTTCCCCAGCACTTCAGAGTTTTTGTTCATTTGTCAGTGCTGGAGATAAAATGACTCATACTGAAATTTAATATTACATGCAATATTATGCATATTGACATTTTTCTTGTGAGTCATTGGGCACAATCCCATTGTTCTTCCTGAGGCAGACTTCCAGTGAGAATTTTAATGCTGACTGCAGGATTTGCCTGTTAACCAGTTAGCATTTCTCTGTTTATTGCACAAACTTTTCTGACTGTCTTGATGTCATTCTTTTGAAGTGGCTCAAAAGTGATTACTGGGGTTTTATTCCTATTTTATTTTTTCTCTTCATTATGTTCAACTTCAGTATAACCATGTCTTCCCTCCTTCCCTCCTTCCCTCCTTCCCTCCTTCCCTCCTTCCCTCCTTCCCTCCTTCCCTCCTTCCCTCCTTCCCTCCTTCCCTCCTTCCCTCCTTCCCTCCTTCCCTCCTTCCCTCCTTCCCTCCTTCCCTCCTTCCCTCCCTAGTAGCTCTTTTCTGAACATACTTCTGTGTCTGCCTTCTGTCACCCAGTCATATTTTGCTATTTTCACTGTGATCTGGTTTTGCTGTTACTAAGCCTTAGTCCCGGCTTCTCCTCTTGCCTTTTAGGTACGAGTTGCTTCAGAAGGGATTAATGGGACAGTTGGTGGAAGCAAAGTAGCTACCAATCTCTACATTGAAGTTATGCTTTCCCAGCCTCTGTTCAAAGACATTTTGTGTCAAGAGGATTTCAAGGTATGAAAAAATAATTTCTACATGTACGTTGTTAATGCAGGACATTTAATTTTTGAGAAGTAAGCACATTGCTTCTTGGTATTATTACCTCTGCTCTAGCAGTTCTGCTCTCCCAGCACTGACCTAAGCCAAAAGTTCCTAACCTTTCTTTGTTTAGCTGTCTCTGCTGGTTTTCACCAGCAGTGGCAGTTATCACAAGCAGTGATAGCAGCTACTACAAGCTTTGGCAGCTATGGGTGCTGCTGCAAAGCCCCCCGCACAGGTAAATGAGGAAGTGTGCTTCAGCCCCACCATTCTTCAACAAGCATTTACTCCAACTTGACTGCCAAAACCAAGGCATCACAACATACACTTACCCAAGCAAACTATTCCCACACTCTCCTCTGCACCCTGATTTGAGATCCTTGCCTCGAAGCCTACTGGTTTAGGTTCATGCTGGCTTTGGTGTCTATATAGGTGCATTTTCAGTTCCATGAACTGGATATCTTCTAGAGAAAATACACAGGCAGAGTCGAGGTTTCTCCCTACTCCAGTAAGTGCCTGACTGGAGGGAGAGAGGTGCTAACTTCTGCTTGAGCCTGAGCATATGTGCTGATTGCTGTCTTCAGATGGTGATGGCAGCTGTGGCTGGCACTGTATGGCGTTCTGGTAGGCTTTTGCTGCTCCAGCACTGTAGGTACTGGTTTCTCTGTGAGAAAGGAAAGCTGCTGCTTTTATAGCATTTTTATTTTCCACGCAGTTTCATTTTCAGGGAATACTATTTTTTTTTTCCATAAATAGCTAGGTCAAAGGAGTTAGTAAAACTTGTGAAACTCAAATCCCATGTAGAGCTGCAGTGCTGATTCAGTCTAACTATCTGTTGTGCTTGGCTGAATTTCAAGAGTAAATGTGACGTGTTAGTTACAGTCATGGGTAGATGCAGAACCAGAACAGGGATGGAATTTTACCTTGACCTTGGCAAAACCTCCAACCTTGAGGGATCTCTCTGGGCATCAACATTCATGCATTAGTACACGATGGTATTTTCTGTCTCACAGTTCCTCTGCATATGCTGTATAGCCAGGTAAGTGGGAGTTTCAGGTCCCTGTGCCATGAAGATATGGGGATAGAGGAGTGAAAATTGCGCTTGGGACTATGAAATATTCAGTGGCCACTGTAGTTGCTGCAGACTGTTTTCCGTGATAGCTGGGACATTGTTGCACAGCACCACACTTTTGTTTGAGTATATCTTGATAGTGCCTAAGCCATGACTGAAGCTCAGCCCTGCAGAAATTCTCACTTCCTGTTGCCTGCAGTGGGGGTGTCTCCAAAGGGGAAATCCTGTGCTTGAATTTGGTGGGGTGGGGGGTGTCAGACTCCGCTGTTAACAAATCTTGAGCCTGGCTGACCTCCCATATGTCCCTTTCACACCCATGAACCACTGCAGTTCCCATTGCACATGTCATGACTGGAGGCCTAGTGGTGCTTGTGTCGGGTGTCAGAGGGGCTGAAGAGAACTGCAGGGCCCAGATGTGTCAACATGATCTGTTACTGGAGGAGGTTATTTAATATTCCTGTCAGAGTCAGCATGCTCTGTAGGGGCCTTAACTTTCTCATGATAGGTGCTAGTGACATTGTTTCTGACTAAGATCTGTTCTCCTTCACGCTACTCAGTGACTCTGCACTTCATGCCAAATGGTGCCTGTCTCACTGGCAGAGTAGTCAGTGGGCCTAAGACACTTCTGCCAGGTCGTGGTAGGGGTCCACTGCCTAAACCTCAGGGTTTAGACTGTGGATTTCAGCGGGAGAGACATTTCTTTCCCCCAGCCACCGAGACACTTTCATATTCTAGTGAGCTGTAGAAATTAAAGTCAGTGGGTAATTTTAATCTTGACACCTGGCAAATTTTGGTGGGTTGTTTTTGTGTTTAATTTCCTAGAGCAGTGCAGGAGGAGCTCATTGTTTCCCAGACCTTCGAGTTGGAGTATTCAAAGAAATTGTACCTATGGGCATTGATCCAAAGATAGTGTCTTACAAAGAAACTGGTAAGTTGATTTAATGAGAAATACGGCCTCTCACCCAAGTGAGAGGTAGGTGAAGAATAAAGTAATTTCATCAAAAACATTTCCTTCTGCACAGTGGCCGGGACACAGATGAACTAGATACAGAAATTGATTTCTTGATGGTAGTCAAAAGTTATGGGTGCAGAGAATTTGCTGGCCCAGGTTTTGGTTTGCTAAGTGTTTAGCTGCCTCAGAAAACTTTAGAATTAACTTTCTGTTTTGTGGGAAACAGTAATTCTCAAGCAGTTATCTTGTTGTGGGGTAGGGACATACCTTGTGATTTAGTCAGGGAGTAAGTCATTAGACACCTGCTAAAGGCAGATGTAGGGTGAAACTATGTATGATGGTTAGGAAAGACATTTCAATGCATGAATATATTTGTATTTGTTCTAAATATTCCGTAGGTGCTTGAGAGCGCTCAGAAATTACACCATATAAAGAGCTCCAATGCTCTCTCTTTGTGGTTAGCTTGCGGTAAGAACCAAGCTGTATAGGAAGAGCAGCTTTCCATAGTGTCTTCTTGTGGATCCAGTGGATTCTAGCGCTGTGAATGCTGACAGCTTTTTTTTAAGAAAATGCTAGAATCCTGCTGAAGCTTACAGTTGAGTATATACGTGTTCCTATCTTAGGGACTGCTGACTTGGCTTTACTTGTGTTGAAGTTAACAGCCATGCTTCTGCCTCTTACACTAAAGCAGAACCAGGTTCTGCATCAGGTTCATGCCACTCCCCTAATACAGGCTGCATTTGTTTACTGTAACCTGTAGCTGCTTAGTATGGATTATGCCCGATAAGATGTTACTGTCTGTGCATCTGCTATGAGGACACTTATGTAGGTGGTAAGCAGGAGCACAGAGAATAGCAGTTAACAGAGCAGTTCGGGTCTCTTTTTTCCACCAAGAGGTTTTGGTGGTGGTAAATTTCTACAGTATCTTTTTGTGCTTTTGGTAGAGGATTATTTTTTTGCCCATTTTTTGGCAGTTTGTGGGATGTATGTTTGGATATTTTTCCTTTTTTTTTCCTTTTTCCTCCTATTTTACAGCAGTTTATGGAGATGCTTCGCATTAATCTGGCAGACTGCTTGTAGGATTATTTTTTAATCAGGTGAGGGATTTTGGTGCAGGAGGTTTTTTGTTTTTTTCAGTAGGTTTGGACTCCTAAGTCCCAAGCAATGTGAAAGCTGAGAAACTTTATGTAAATAGAAGTTGCAGTGAAAGTAATACATGCTTACGGAAATTTTCCATTTTTATCAACAAAGAAGAGTTTAATTGAAAAGTTGCATTTCTGCATGCTTTTGTGTGTCTAAAGGTGATCAAAGGGAGGGGAAACATTTTTCACTCTTTCTTTTACAACTGTAGGAGTTGCCAGGGGGACATAACAAAGATCATAGAGACAGGCGCCTGTCTGCTGCTGCTTCTGTTATGTGGAACAGTGTTATGTTTTCTTTCATTTGCCAATAGGAGGCCAAACATGGATAAACATGGCTGGTTGAGTTGGGATGAAGTCTGTGAACTGTCACAGAAAATTTTTGTTTGGAAATCTGAGGAGAATCTGGATCAGCGAGATCATATGTAATATTGTTTTATAGTTCTGCTTCTCACTTCTTTCTCTTTTTTTCCTTTTTTTTTTTTCTTTTTTTTTGGTTAAAGGAATCCATTTATCCCCTCAGGAATTTCATAGAGAAGTAGAACAGTATTTGTCTCAAGCCAGTCAAGGACAAAGTGATACCATCTTGCTGGACTGTAGGAACTTCTATGAAAGTAAAATAGTAAGTGTTGTTTGCCTGCTTCTTGCAGTGTATTACAGGTGCTCGGGGGAAGCATTTCACATTGTGAGAGTGTAACCTTACCGGAAGAAGAGATTCCATGTTCCAGATTGACTGTAATATGTACAAAGTTCAATTTAATAATGAATATTAGGCACAAACAGCAGATGACCTGCTCAGCGACTCAGCATGGAGCCTGCCTGGCTAAGTGCTTATACAGCTTGGGGCAGGAAGACACAGTGGTCCATACAACATTAGCAGTAAATACCATATAGTTTGAAGTAAAAGTAGCATCATTTGTAAGGATATTTTTCAGCATTTTTGCACTGTCCCATATGTCAAAAAAATAGAGGCATCCTGCTGTCACACCACCAGCCCTCCTGCACTGCTATGGCTCGTCCTCCTCTCTCTGACAGTTCTGTTCTGCTTAGCTCCCTCTCTTATGTTAGGATGAGAAGACATGTTGTATCCAGAATCCTGTTACAGATTTTAACAGGTATTTTGATGCATAAATGCAGCTGAGGACCTGCCTAAAGCAGCTGCAGTGAGCTGAATGTTCTGGCCCAAAGGTTTGTTACTTCCTCCAGTTCAAGGCACAGACCTTCCCATGTAAGACTGCTTGTAACTAGTCACATGGCCATCTGTTGTTATTGCAGGGACATTTCCAGGGCTGTCTGGCTCCAGATATCAGGAAGTTCAGCTATTTTCCCAGCTACATAGATGAAAACCTGGAGCTTTTTAAAGACAAGCGTGTCCTGATGTACTGCACAGGAGGGATTCGTTGTGAAAGAGGCTCTGCTTACCTGCGGAGCAAGGTGAGATGTCATTCTGCGGGCACAAGTGGCAAGGAGTTGAGACTTCTTTAAGGGCAGCTGTCTTTTCTTTTGCTGGTAAATTCTTAGTGAGCACAAACTGCTCAGTGAGCAGGTGGGGAGATAAATGTCTCTGACGCACGCTTGCCTCATGCTGTCTGTCAAAGACATGGGTAGTTTAATGCAGCTCAGAATGATCTGCATGGACTAGTGTCACAGCAGTGATTGCTCTGTGAAAATAAGTATGTAACCCGTTTGCTGAGAAGTAAGGCTGCCCTGCCCATTGTAGCAGTGTTTTAGGAGGGCTTGAGAGCATGCTGTGGTGTTTCCACAAGCTCTGCCTAGGTTATGCTCTGTGGTCATTACTGCACCGCTTGAGCATCTCAGGGTGGTGAAAATCAGCCAGTCAGTGCTTTCCCAGTGTTGTGGAATTAAATCTAGCACGCTGCGTTGTTCTAGTTGTGCTTTCCATCTCACTCTTCTCCTCGTTCTTCCCTCAAGGAGCAAGGGAACGGCACGTATGTATGTTCTCCAGAGATTTAAACCTTGATTCTTTCTCTCTGCTGCACCAATGTGAACCCTGAAAAATTCTCCTGCTAACAGCTCATTACATAAAAACAGAATAAGCAGTGGTTCACAGAGATTCAACAGCATTTGATCTGTGATGCAGCAAACCTCCCTCAGTTGAGGTTGCCAGCCGTTTTCTGACTGTAACATTAAATGCACATTTGGGTTCATGTCAACAAGCCAGCATTGTGGATGTGCCCAGTAATCCCTGGTGGCACTGTCTAGAGCTGTGGGTGCACATGGTGCCATCTGATGGTCATTGAGAAGCTGCTACTTTTTATTGACCCCTGGCGTTTACAACATTTGCTTTGGGAACTCTGACATGCCACCACTGCTGCCATTTCCTTCAGCTTTTCTGCTAATATGCTTTAAACAGGCAGTGTGCAGAGAGGTTTACCAGCTAAAAGGTGGAATTCACAAGTACCTGGAAGAGTTTCCAGATGGATTCTACAGGGGAAAGCTGTTTGTATTTGATGATCGTTACGCCATTTGTTCCAATGAAGATATCATTTCAGGTAGGACTACATAATGTAAGTGCAGAAGGCTGGGAAGCTATTGCAGTTGTTTCCAGAGATGTGCAGGATAGGGGCAGCCAGACTGCTCTGTGCAGTTCTTCCTCATACTCGCTTTGATCTTTTAGTGCTGTCACTTTTCATGATGATTATCAACTCAATGGCTTTAACACATAAAACAGAAGTGAGAGAGAAGACAGTCACTAAACAGTTCCCTAAGACTGGAGCAATAAAAGGAAGCATCCCCTGCAGAACAGCTGCTGTTATCAGCCATCTGCAGCTATGGAGATGTATGTCAAGCACTACTGCTGTTGTTACCCACTTGTTGCCCACAGTGCTGATCAGGCTGAGGTTGGCCAAGTGACCAAAGTGTTAAATAGTTCTCCTGCTGTCAGCTGTTCTCTGCTCCAGTAATCTCACAGAACATCAGCACAGACTGCCAGGCACTGGGAGAGTGGTGGTACTAAGCTCTACAGCATTTTATTTTCATGCTTTAAAAGTTTCTGTAGCCTGTAGAATTCCAGTGACTTCTAGTTGAAGTTGTTGAGAACATTGGCTGGTCTTCTGTCTGGGGTCGCTGTTCAGATATTGCAAGTGAGATATGTGTTTTCTTCTTCTCAGTTGCCAGGTAAAAATACATGGAATTTGGCTCTAGCCTCTTTTAGGAAGCAGCGCTGCTTTTTCTCTGAGTGGGTAACTTTTTGAGCATAACCTTCCATTCCTCCTCTGCAATTACCATATACATCTTGAAGGTGCCTGGCTTGGTATAGAAACAGAAAACATTCTGGATGCATCACAGCCATCCCTGCAGAAGTTTCCAGGGGAAGTGTTGGGGTAGGCACCTTCTTGATGGTACAGCTAAACTGGGCTGTAGCTTTCAGTTAAAGGGTTAAAACCTGTCTGATGTAGAAGGACTCTGCCAGGACTGCAGATGACACCCTATCTGCACAGGCCATTGCTTTTAGGTGGAAGGAAGTCCCATGGCACCCCCCTCCCCAGCAGGCAATGTTCCTGTGTACTGGCTTAATTACCACCAGCATATCTTCTTTTGGCAACAAGAATCTTTAAATCTGTCTAATCAGTACTAGAGGAAGCGCTAGAGAGCACTTTTTCGTTTTCCTGAGGGACAGCTGTCCTAAATTTTTTACTTCAAAATCAGAAGTTTAAAAATTAACTAGGTTCTAAAAGATCGATTTAAAGCAGAACTAAAAACCTGGAAGACAATAGATAGCCACTTAAATGAGAGATTGCAGCCCCATGGTGTCACAGAAAACCTTCTGCAAGGGGGACAGATGGAGCAGTGTGGGTGTTAACTTTTTCTTTTCCTCCTCCCTCCAGCATGCAGATACTGTGGGACACTGTGGGACCAGTATAAACTTTGTTCCAGCCAGCACTGCCAGCAGCTTGTCCTGACATGTCCAAGTTGTCGCAACAAAGGTCTTACAGCTTGCTGTCATGTTTGTCAAGAGAAAGAGCTTAAGGTGACTTCAAGGGCTTCAGGACAGACACTTAAGGAGGAATGTGAATGTACACGGAGACGGCCAAGGGTACCTATTGAACATGTCTCACCAAAGACACTGGGTGCAGGAAAAGATTAAGCTGTTTTGTTAGCTAATCTGACATGTGCTAATGTGAATGGCTTCTGTAATCAGATTCCTCTCTTTTATTCAGCTAGGTTTGGAAATTGTGAAAATGTGTTGGCTTGGAAAGTTTTGTTCATACACTGCCTTTAAGTCTAGAGTATACCCTGAAAACCATCCATTACTTGACTGTAAATTACCAGAGTGCCCAACCCATCACCAGCACTACAGGATTCCTCTCCCTGGGTACAGTCTTGTAGCATGGCCTCTACCACAGGGATTTTGGAGCAGAGTGTGTGCTGTGGGACACAGCTGCTCACAATTCAAAAGAAACTGAAGGGACATAAGAACAATACCATTCTCTTCCTCCTTTATGGAGATGAATCTGTCTAACCTCTCCACTGATCATGCATTTGCTTCAACAACTAGTGCTAGGGTGTGAAAACAGATGTATTAGTTGGGTGCGGGTATGTGACTGGATTAGAGTCAAAGGTATCTTCCATGTACATGCGATCTGCATGTGTGTCTTGCTTTATACCAGTGAGAAGCAAGGGGTAGTTACCAGAAGTCACTGGCTTGACTTGTGTACAACTGGCTGAAGGCAGCATAAGGAGCCCTCTTGTAAGTGGGGCAAAGGCCCGCAGATAGTGTCTGCCCAGCCATACTTGTGTGTGAACTGTAGGATGAACAGGAGAAGTAATCCTCATTCCAGTGCTCTGTCTCCCTGGGAACTGTTTCCCTCAATTTGCCCATGAAATATCCAGGGCTGAGCTCTGTTTGCACTAGGAAAAATCCAGCAGTTCGAAGCATGTTGAAACTGAGACACACAGAGAGGGGAGCACAGACTGTCAAAATACCAGCATTATGGCACCGGAAGTGATGCTGATGTATGTGAATAAATGTCAGCAACAGCCATAAGGAGATGCAAGATCCTTTATCCAAGTTAAATAACTCAAGATTTGGGGAGCATTTGTGCTTTGTAAACATGGGTTGAGGTTTTCAAAAGGTGTGTGATGTTTATGTGTGATTTCCAGCTCCTATTAGTGGAGAAATTGTCTTTGAAAGGATTATAGCATACGAGCTCAAAACATGTCTCCACTTCCTTCTTTGTGTGCCTGATGCTGTGGAATGTACAGAAAGGTTTTATTAATAGTGTATAAGATGTGTCTTGACTGAAAAATGTCTTTGAAACTTACTGTCATTCTTGGTACTGAATAGTAGTAGTTAAGTCATGAGGAAATCAAAATCACTGTCCCCCTGGGGTGGGGGGTGGGTGAGCAAGTGGCTGCTGGCTGGGCTTAAACCACAACACTCACTTACTGGTTTGTTGGGTTTTTTTTTACTGGCAACTGCTTTTAAAAGCAAGAAAACAGTTTACTCAGGTTTCTGTAGTTGCTTAATGACAATTAGGGCAATGTTATTTTCATATAGATTGTAACTTTCTTCCACAGTGCTATGAATTCAGCAAGGCCTTGTTGGCTTGACTAGAACTTAAAGACATGGGCATTGGTTTCATTAAAGCCATGGCAAGCATTTCTTACTTCCAGTATTGCTACCATGAAATGAATGGTTCAGCAACTGTTTTTGTGACTGTTCCTTTCATGAAGCAAAACCTTGAAACTTATGAACATCTCCTTTGAGAATCTTTCTAGGATAATATTTAATAGCAAATCTGTGCATAATCCATAATGGAGAAGAAACTGGAAAATTTCTGTCAGGAGACATCTTCAGCAGAAGTCTAAGGCAGTACCCATGGTCCCCTGGCATCTGCCTCCCAAGTTCTGCTGGCCAGTTAACCTCTGTGCTGTTGAGGACTGGAGTATTTGTGGAAAAACATGCAAAGCTCTACTTGCAGGCCTGGTGTAGAGCAGCGATGCAAGTGCTTCAATTTGTATGTTATACTCTCTTCATGTATTAGGCTAAAATAATACAATTTTATAATTAAGTCTATCAGCAAGTCTGTAACACTGTAATCTGTTTAGAAGGCTGTTTCTATATCATGTATCAATACAAATGGCAACAACTATTTTATATGTAAACTTCTGAAATTCCTATGATGATCTATAACCTTTAGTGCTTCCATCATAATTTTTAAAGTACTGCACAAATACACTTCACCTGTTACGTTGGAGGTGCTTAATTCTGCAGAGGTAAATGCTGAAACCAAGCTAAGCTGTCTGCCATGTGGTAGACCTGGCTACAAGGTACAATTCCCACAGAACTGGCAGCTGGAGATTCTACCTCAAACGCAGAGGGGAGCCATGGGGCCTCTTCTGGTCCTTGCTGCATTAAGGCAAGGGAGGAGAAGGGCTTGAGATGTACAGATGGAGGCCTATAAAGCCACGTTTCCTCTGCTGCAGAGAGGGGAGGGGGTTAACAGGCATCCTTAGCCTCCCTCTTGCAAGTGAGCCCAGCAGCAGCTTTCCTGGCTTCTGGATTAGTTTTGTCAGATTAATACAAATAAGGACTTGCCATGTGAAATGCTGTGTGCTGGGATGCAGGCACCTCAGTGGTAATGCCTGAGAGAAGGCACATTAAATCCAGGAGAGGCGAGTTAAGCAGGTCTGGCTGTGACTGCCAGATGCTGCAGTCAGCAGATGGCTTTTGCTCATTTTCCTGAAGAGCTGCTGGGACAAACAGTGATCCCTTTGCTCCTAAATATCACTGTTTTGTAGCTCCATCGCTGCACAGCTTGATGCCTTTCACCACAAAGCCTGATGCTTCTCAGCACAGCCTGTCTCTGCTGCACAGCTCTCATATGCATCTTTCAGCAAAACAGCTCTATAAGGATCAGCTGAGGAACTGGGAATGATCCTGCCAGCTTAATGTGTGTTTGGGCTGCATAGTTAATTTGGATGCTGCTGCAGTGAAACAGGACAAGGTTATTGCTTTTTTTTTTTTTTTTTCTTTTTAAGAGCTGTTTTTTTCATTCAGAAAAAAATGCTGTGTAGTATCCATGGTGGCACGGCCTGCTCTGCAGATGCATCTCCTTGCATGTCTGGGTTTCTTAGTGCCATCAGGATTTCCCAGGGTAAGATTAATTTACGTTCTTCTGAAGTCAATGGAAGAGCTGAGCCTGTACCATGTAAATCTGAGCGGATGGCTCAGCTGAAACTCTGTGGCTTTGGTTTGATGATTTAGTTGACTGTTTTGAAGTCTTTGCAGTGCATATGGAAGAAAGAGGCTGTCTGCCAGGGTTTTTTTAAAATATGTTTTCAAGTATTTTTCTTCTGTATTCTTTTCATTTTCTGATATGAAACTTGCAGGTTGGGGGAAGAAGCTACAGTGAAGCATTTTATTTGACACCACTGGTGCATTTATTAAGATATGAAGAGCAACAAATGTTTCCCATATTGCTGAAAGTATAGTGTTTCTCTGCTTTGTTGGTCAGAGCTAAATCGTGGGTGGTATTTGCACACAAGCTCTGAAGAAATCTGTGGGACTTTTGCTGGAATATGTGTAAAAGGCTGCAAAACTTCACTCTTAACAGATGTGTACAGACAGATTTCTAGAAATTGAGAACATTTTCTAGGACATGCTGTCATCAGACCAAGAGTAAAGCTTCAGTGTGGCAATGCTTCTGCCAGGAGACTGCCTACTGAGCAGGATCCCGCCCACGTTAATAGCAGGAGTTTTGGATGGGATAATGCTGGGTCCAACCCACTGCATGTCTGCGAGCTACGCAAGCCTGTGGGGAATTCCTCCCAGGCTAGAGGATGGGTAGTAGACTGACAAAAACCTGTCAGACAGTACACAGTGTAAGTTCAGAGTTGGGGTATTTCACTTAACAGCTTTTCTAGGGCACATCATTTATTGTTGCATCTATGCAGACATTAGAGATGGCAGTAAAAGAAACAATCCCTAGCAGCACAAAATTTAAATAATGAAAATAGTCGTCTAGACAAAACAGTGGAGAGAATTTGACTTGTTTCCAGTGAATAACTGGACACATGCTTTTCACATCAGGAGACTGAAGGGAGTGGGGATTAGAAGAGAGGGCTCTGGTTTGCCAACTAGTTTGGCCATTTCTGTGGGGTTAGGATTTGCATTGCATCTCTGAAGGTGACGATTTTCTTCAGACACGCATAGGACAGAAAGATATTAGCCCATCCTAAACCGCTCAATTTTTGAGACTGTTTTATAATTGGTGGCCTTTAAGTTCCATTTAACCAGGGGATGGAGATAAATTTTTTCTAAGAAACACAGGGATGCATTTGAAACATCATCTTCAACTGACTCAGCAAATGTTGGTAAAAATTGTAATTCACAATTCTTGAAATTAGCCATGTTTCCAGGTAGTAGAAGTGCTTGTTAAACTAGTTGTTCCTCTATAGTTGAGATCATTTTGGAAAAAAAAAAATAAAGTATTTTTTTAATACTTCTATAATTTGTGTGGAATAGTTGTATCTTTCACTCATGCATACCACATCCTAACTGTATGAAACACCGTGCAGGAAGTTTATAGAAAAATTAGGTCCCAGGTTAATTAAGAGTCACTTTTACACTGGGATGTACTCTAAACTGAGATTGCATAAAATTGGCAAGTTGTTACTGGCTTGAATAGTTTCCAACTCTACAGAAAACATCAACAGTCCTACTGGATAAAATCTTCAACTACAGCCACTAGTTAATATAAACTGTTAGTGCATAAAACAGAACCGAGGCACCACAAATACTCTGTCAAGGCACTTATTGCCTTTACATTTCCGCAGTGTAGCACTGATCACCGGGAATGACTGCCATAGCCAGGAACTACACTCCAGTTCTGCACTTGGGAAAAATAGGCCCATTCAACTCTGCAAGTCTTCTCTTCCTCACTGAAAAAGAAGAGGAAGAGGAGTCAGTCACAGCAACGGAGATGTGGATGGCAGGCTTGGCTTACCTGCTGTGGAAAGGAGCTGAGAGACGTACTTTCTGCCAGGAAAGAAACAGGATAGCATCAGCTTCTGAATTCCTGCTTTAAGCAGCAGGCACAGCCTTATGCAGTTTAAAATCAAGGGGGGTAAGATGAGGTTTCTGTCCCTATGAATTTTTAAGGCTGGAAGTTACTTTCAGCCTACCTCCCATATTCTACAGACAATTATATTTCACATGATTTGTCTCTGTAATCTGACTTTGGCCAAAGCATCACTTGATGCTGACTGATGTAGAGAGAGCAGGAAATGGGTGCCACAGTTTTTCCTTTGCTAGTTTTAATAAATTGCCACTTCAAACAAAAAAAAAATAATTCTATCTCATTTCTTATCTTAAGCCTTTAGCATCCAGTTATGGTCAAAGCAGTTTCACATCTACTCTTAAAGTTGATTTACAGCTCTGACAGCTACACTCATGACTTTTCAAGAAATGTGTGTGAGGAAAAAAGGGAAAGAAAAAAGGCATAAAGAAGACACAGACGTTAGCTCATGAGGATGAATGTAAAAGCCTTCGTGGTTGGTTCATATAAGGCATCTTAGAGAAAAGAAGCTATAGGACCAAAACAAAGTTCTGGTAGCATCAGGTGATGGTAGGCAAGAGCACTGGAGTGGAGCACAAGCAGAGAGCTATTGCTGACAGGGAGAAAAATAAAGTTTTTCTATACTTATACATTGTCCAGGTGTGGAGCTGAGACGCTATTGCCAGAAACCATCACACCGATGAATACGAGCTGCAAACAAGAACCAAATCAGACAAGAATGCTGAGCTTAGTGGTCAAAGAGGCAAAATACACAACTGTTACATGGAAGGCAAGTTGTGAATGCCTACCCTTAGAGCAGGGACAATTAAGACACTAGATCCAAATCTTCCATCTGATTACTTTGTATGCCAGGTGCTGCACGGTCATTAAAACCCTTGCTCTGTTCCAAAGGACGGAAAATAGCAAGCCTTTCCTGGTGCAGCTCTCTGGTGACCAGGAATGCAGACACAGGCATAATAAATACACAGTGAACTGTAATACTGAGTATTCTGTGGTCACTGAAGAGCTGGCACATACCTCTATGCTTGGCTGTGCTTCCTAGGAGCACGATACTGGCTGAAGCAAGATTGATTTTATTTTTTTATTTTGAAAACACAACATATTTATCCTCTGTCTAAATATGGCAGCCACTTAAAGCTGTTTTTCTGTGACTTTTAAACCTGAAGTTGATTCATGAAGGGACAGAAGACCCTGTTGTGGTGAACCCTATGCATATTGAAGTCTACAGTTCCAGTTTTTCACCATTTCTTCACAGCTGGCTTTATATGTTAGGGTTTTTTTCAGTCTGTTAGCCCTTGTGCTTTCTAGATGTGTCTGGCAGAACTCAGCAGCGCTAGTGGTGGTGGGGTGTCCCTGGGAGCCTCCAGCCCAACTCCCACTCGCAGCAGGGCTCTGCCTAGCACTGCATCAGGGCAGCCGCTGGCTCTGTCCCTCTGAGTCTTGTAAACCTCCACCCTCCCAGGGAATGGGTTCTTCCTAACAATCTGCAAAATTTTGCTTATTCCTCCCAGATATATTGTCCACTGCTGCTGAGGAGTTTGGCACTGCCATGTTTGTAACCACCCTGCCTATGTAGTTAGGAGCTGTTGAGTACAGTGTGGCCAGTATGTTGGTTGCATTTGATACTGCTCCACTGCACTGATTTCCAGTCCTCTGCAGCAGCTTGCAGCCAAACAATGGAAAGCCTCTGCTGTATGCGTCGGCTGAAACAGCAGTTGGCAGACTTGCCTACATTTTGCTTCACAAGCACTTCTGATCAATTCATTGAGATTCATAAAGATTAATTCAAAGCCATGTTGGTTCCCACCTCTCTCTAGAAACAATTCCAATTTGTTTTGCTGAAGAGGATGGGCCAAATCCCACTGCCATCAAAGTTCAACTCTACTACTTTTCATCTCTTTGTTAAAGTGGGAATGAAACTGGAGGAAGACAAGCAGTTGGCAGAAATCACAAGTGCTGGCAGCTCACAACCCATGTGCCATATGCTGTATCACGCGCCGTACTGAAGCATGTTAGCAGCTCTCACTCCTTCCCAAGAAGACCCACTGTTACTGCCAAAAACGCCGCCTCTTCTGGGAGTTTTAGCTGCCCAGTGTCTCCAGGTTTGGAGCACAACCCACTGCCTGGCTGACAGCAGCTGTATCAGGGAACCAGTCAGCGAAGGCTGCTTTCCTCCTCAAGGGGCAAGGCACCATCAGGCCCTTCAAGAGGTGATTTCTAACTTAAGCACATCCACCAGAGCCTTCAAGTGAGGAGTTCTGCCCTTTTCCCACCAGGAATTGCCCACAGGACCTTCCCATGCTCCCTGACTTGCAGCCAGCCTGACTCACCTAGGTCATTGTTGTTCATCATGGCATTGGAGGCGCGAAGTCGGGGACCTTGCTGAGTGAAATGATACCCGAATTTCAGCAAGGAGGTGTTTTTTTCCAACATGTTTGCAATTTCCATTTCTACATTGTTGCCCAAGGGCTGGCTCTTGAAAACAGAAAAGCAAGCTGGTCAGGTCAGAGAATGATTCAGAGCAAGCACTTAGATCTGTCATCTCCACCCCTTGCCTCCTTCTTTGGACCTGCTGGTCCATTTGGCATTTCTGACTCGGAGCTGGTGAAACAAACCACTGGTCTGTTCCTGGTACAACCAAGTGGCTCCAATTCCTCCAGCAGGCATTCCCACAAGTCCTATTGCCAAAGGCTTTATTTCTTGGACAGATTTGCAGCTGGAGAAACTATGATTTTGAACTCCGTCACCTGTCCCTGAGCTTCCCATAGGTCAGCTGCTTCACTAGTACTACCACCTGGATTTCCAGGGTAGCTAAACTTGCCACGGCATCTGTACCATCACACTCTCTGGAGCTCTCCTTCTCTTTCGCTTGCATTGTAGCAGAAATTTCAGTTTTACTAGACATTATTATTTAAGTCCCTGCAAGAGCTTGGAGCAAGGCATGATACTGCCAGGTGCATCACTGCTCTCCAGGGCAGCACCAGGAACACGGTAAGCTGCTTGCACTGCCACGGCCTTTGTTAATTACTGTAGGTAGTAGCAGATACTGCCCAGGAAATGCAGCAGAAACAAGGGGCTGAAACCTCTCCAAAGCAACTTGGCAGTGGTGGCAGGCTGCCACCCTCCACCTTGACTAGCCACTCAATTTCTCACAGCCAGGACACATTCATGTGATCAGAGCTCCTGCTTTTGCACACTTTACCTGGTTGTCGATGCGCAGCTCTACGAGCGACGTGTTGCCCTGGAGCGCTTCGACGACAGCCAGGATCCCTGACCCAGAAATGAAGTTTGATTCCACATTCAGGCTCTTCAGCGTGTTATTGACCTTCAGCATTTCTGCCAATGCCTGCAGGCAAAGGTGGGTGGGAAGAGGTGGCAGTCAGACAGGCAGGGGTAGAGCACCCCAGAGCAGCAGGAGTTCAATTCCCCTCACTTCCAGAGGACACTGGGAGGATCCCATGTGCTGACTGGTTTCACTGCCACCAGATGGGAGAGCTCTGTGCAGTGTGAAGGGGTTTTCCCCCTGTCGCAGAGGGATTCTTGAATGTGAGCAGGCTGGAGGCCACAGAAAAATCTCATACGGAGAAACCCTTAGGGCCCCCCAAAAAGGTGACAGTCCACACCTGCAGTTGCCCAGCTTCATCTGTCCCTCTTCTAAAGCCCGCATGGTGATGGCAGGGATGCTGGTCAGCGTTGGCCCTGCCTCCTGCCTGATCGGCTCCCTGCCTGCACTGTTTCTTCTGCATGGCGCTGAGATGCTTCCCATCCCAGCTGGCAGAGAGAGGAGTGTCTGTCTTGAGCAACAAGGGATTATTCATGTTAAGACGTCTTCCCAAGTGGCATGACAACCATATTAATCACTTTTGCCTTCCTCACCGATAAGATCAGAAGTGGGCTGGCATACTCCCAACACTCCCCACTCCCCCGCCGACCTGATCTGATGGTGTCATTTCACAAGCTGCATGGAAGAACCTGGCTACATCATGAAACAGAAGGACCAAAAGGTGATGTCCAAGTGGCAGGGCTGACCTGCATCGACTCACACAGCGTTTGGCTCCACAGCTCCCGGAACCCTGCACAGTGCCCCATGGGCCCTCAAACAGCACCCGTGCTGCCTGCACAGGCTTCTTCCCCAGTCCAGAGTGCCTGAAATAATGCGAGAGCTGTACTCACCCTCCAAAAAGAGTATTTTTTCTAAGAGAAAACTGGTGTGCACATGTGTGTGTGGAGTTAGGGGTGACCTGGGTGAAGAAGGGCAAAAGTTGGCTGCAATGGTGCTGGAAGAGTGTTCAAGGATGCAGCCTGAAAGGTAGCACAAGGGCCAAGGAGAAGGCTCAGCACCTCTCTACATCCCCAGTGATAGTTGAGACCACTCGCAGCAGCAGAAAGACCCTTTATCACCCATAGAGGCCACACATAAGAAATTCAGAGTCCTGCTTCTGCACAGGTCTGCACAAAGGAATGTACGAAAGAGCCAGAGCAGGCATGTGTGAGGGGAGGTACGGGTATGCACACAGCAGTGTATGGCTTTGTACCAAGAGAAAAAAATGGGCTGGCCCTGATGTAAGATAAATTGAAAGACACAAACTGCTTATACAAAATGCCACTAAGAAATCAGTTCCTGTCTCCTGCTCCTTTTCCAGGAGATCCCTGAGGACAAATATGAGACTGAATGGGATTAAAGGATTGTGTCCTGAAATCTTCACAGCTGCAAAAGGAAGCGAAGGGACCAAAGCATGTCTGTCACTAGCTTTCACTAGCGCCCCTGAAACTGAAGCACCTGCACCAAATGCCAGAGGTGCAGAAGGTGCCAAACCTAATGTAAGGTGCAAAAGCAGTCAGCCAGTAACTCTGAAAAATACCTTGCCCAAGAACAGCTCCTGTCACAACTTTATGACAGTGAGCTGACAGTACTTACAAAAGCAACAGGATCATTGCTCCGTGTCCCAACTATACTGAACTTCTTCACATACGTGTTATTTTTCAGCGCTTCCGCAAAAGCTTTTAAAGTTGGTATGGGAATATTCTGTGAACAGAAATGCAGAAAACCTGTGTTAGGCCATCATCTATATGAAGGAACATGTAATACATTTAAACAATACTTTAAATTCACCAAGGTCAAATCACCAAGTTCACTGAAGTAATTTAGGAAGGGGTTGATAAATGTTTTTCCAAGTTCTCTTTTATAATCAGTGTGCTCTAAGGAGCATGGCAATGTCTTCATCCTATTTCCCACCCTACTGATAGCTCACTGCCTTGCTTTGAAGCTATAACGCTTCTGCTGTTTAACTGCCCAGAAACGCCGCTACTTACGAACGCAAGCGTTGTGGGGATATATGTAACCAGGATCCGTGAGCCTACAAAGCACTGCTCCTGTGCTTTTTAATATGAATGACAGCACTGAGAAACATTCACGTCATGTTCAGGATAATTTCCACCTACAGGGCCTGATCCAGAAATACATGAAAAGATCTCCACAGAGACCTCTGACTGTTTTATAGAACATCTTTCAGGCTAACATTTAGGATGCTAGGTCTCAGCCCAGATTTATTTTCTGGGTAATATAAATCCATGCTGTTTATTCTGAGTTCCTGTAAAAAAAGCATTTTTCACTTATCAAGGCACTTTAGATACCCTTGTCAGATGCTCAAGTTTTCATCTGTCTAAAATTTTAAGTGGTACCCTCAGCTTGGACTTCTTGCCACACCATCCGGATCCCACCATGTGGAATCGTCTATAGTCAAAGCCATCTGCAGAGCCGTAACACAGAGGCCAGCAGCTTACAATCTCCAGCACCACTCTCCAGTTCTCCAAACCCTGTCCCAGAGTCATGAGTCCAACACACAAAAAAAGTGCCTGCCTGCCAGATCCTCAGCCTGGTGTCCTCAAGGGACATTCAGGTTCACTAGCCAGAATCAAAAACATGAAAGTAAAAATCTTTTTGTTATAGAAAGGTGCAGGTGGCATGGCACAAGTCTTTTTAATTTGCACGTGCAGTCAACCATGTTCTTGCTATGTGAATATGTGAGGACGTCAGGGAGGGCAGCTGAACTGTATTTTTTAGTATTTGTATGTGTCCCAGAGGCAACATAAGAAGAAGTGCTGTGTCCTGATTTGCCCTCTACACAAAGTAAAGGAGTCCTACAGAAGGGGTGAGTGGGAGAGGGACAGGGCTACCTGCAAGAAGGGAGGTTTCTTCATATTTTCATGGCAAGTGTCAGGATTAAGATGCCTTTTTCCTCCCACCATTTTATCTTACATAAACAGCCCCTCCACCAAATATGCTTGACTGAACCATTAAAGCAACCTAGAATGCCTTTAACCAGACAGGCTGGAGATAGGTCTCCCAAACTACCTTCAACACAGCTCTGCTCTTCTGGACATCTACAGGAGTCCTCTTGCTACCAACCCCACAGGACTGTCCCACAGCAGGTAACAATCCCTGCTGCCCAAAACAGAGATGGGAAGCACTGGTGTTTCTTGTCTGGCTACACACAGTGTTATGGTATTACTCTGTGCAGCAAAACAGACTTGGTCTCTGCCTTCTGTGTATCAAACGTTTGGTCCTGTTATTAAGAGAGGAGAACAGAAAGGCACAAATACCATAATATTGTTAAGGTTGACTTCCTCAAGGTCAGGATCATTGCTTTGTATTAGTTTCAGAGTCTTCTCCACATCTGTTGAGTTTGGTTCTTCATCAGGAACTGGTTTGTACTGTGTGGGCTTAATCACACCTGGACGTGAAAAGCAAGACATATGAAACCGAAAGCACCCTGAGCAGCAGCATGTTCTCTCTGGATGTGTTTCTCTGCTTTCAGAAGCAGTGTTGGGAGAGGGAAGATGACCTGACAAACAGATGCAAGATGAGAGACTGAACAAGCACTTGTCAGCTTCACCTATGCCCACGTGCATCCAGAAACGCTGGCCGGTACTGGGGCCAGCCAGTACTGGACAGCTGGTGCCTGCTGCTACATGCTCTCAGGGTCCAAAACAGGGTGATGAAGGGCACACCACCTGTGTGGGGCTGTTCCCTGGGCTGTGCTAGCTCCCGAACAGTGTCAGGGCTGCCGCTGAGATCATGCTGGCTCGCACAGGGCAAAGATGCACCAGAGATGGCCCCAGAAATCACAGGCTGCTCTGACATTCATAGCTTCAATCTTCAGCCTAAAAAAAATTCCCACTTTGCCTCTGCTAGCAGCTTCAAAGCCAAACACTGCAGCCTGCTGACACTCTAAATCACTTACTGTTGAGCCCTTCTTTGTTCACGATGGTGCTGCTCCCCAGTGCCTCATAGTACTGCTGGTTACTCATCAAGGTGTGCATGCCAAGGATGGCTACAGAAAAAGAAAAGGAGAACGTGACTTGAGTTATTGCAGGCTCTAAAGACAGTAAAAGACATGTATATGCCATGCTACCCAGGATGGAGGTCCATAGCGCATTTCCCTGTGCAAGCACAGAAACAAACAAAGGTTGGACCAAGGCCCCCAGCTGTCATAAACACACAACACAGCTTGATTGTGCTCCCTTGTTTATTCCAATGCAGCATGATTCATAGGAGAAGAGGAACATCATCTTGCAGACAATAAACAAACAGCCAAGGTTTCCCAGTAGCCGACTTGATTCAGTAGCATGCAAAAATAGTGAGGGGAAGACAATAAAACACACCAAAAAATGCCATTGGTGAGACTTAATCTAAGGGGTCCAGTCCAGCAGGAGCCTGCGTATTGCCATCACCCCTGCTCACCTAGGCATGCCACACACTGTGACAGTCCAGTTTTTGAGATGAGCTGTGCCCCACGCAGAACCAAACCGACCCCTCAGGCAGCAATATACGAGGTGACTGTCATCCAAAGCATAGCAACGCATATCTTGTTTTTACTCAACAACAAGTGGTGGTGGTGATGGTGACAGTGGTGGTGGTGTGCTTTGAATTGGTCTTTGTACTCTTCAAAGTTGTCAGTGTGAACAGATAAAACTCTGCTGGCTTGGTTGAAATGCAGAAAGTGATAGTATGAACAAAATTCAAAGCTGTAAAAGCCCAAAAGCCAAACTTCTGGCAATTTGTGTATCTCAGTCTCATGACTGCAAAACCAATATGCAAATGCACATTGAAACACACCCAAGGGGATCTGCTGACATTCTTGCCAGCTACAAATGAGCAGTGGGAAGCCAATGGCTTAGAAACACTTGGGCAAAGATTCTGTTTATAAAAATAACCCTGCTACTCACAGAAAGTTCATGTTTGAAAATAAACAGGGCTTTTAATCAACTTTTTTTTCTAAAAAAACCCACAACTATATGACTTTCTAAAGAAAAAATGCAGACACATGAATACTTGTTATAAACAGACACATTTGAAGAAATCTTGACCTCTGGATGGACACAGTGGTTAAAATAAATAAAGGACAAATCTCTCCCTAAAATTCAAACATGCCACCACAAAGGCACTTTGCTTTCCCATGAACTGCTCCTCTAATGCTTGGCAGCAGCCCGTCACCATTTGCTCAGTGCTTTGGCCAAAAAGGGCTGCGAGTTGAAGGAGCCTGTCCCTGAGGCCCATCACATGAATGGTGTCTGTTATGGTGATAGCTCACTGTGACTCCCGGTTGCACAGACGGGATAGCCTGCAGCAAAGGATGTCAATGAAGACCACCGTCCACTTCCCCACACCACTCCAGCACATCCCCAGTTGGACTCCACAGATCCAAGCAGTCTGTGCCTGAGTGAGGTTGGGCACTTGGAGTTTGCCTGTTTGTATTTTAGCCAGTCCTTTTCTCTGCCATGTAGTCACAGCTGAAATTGCAGGCTCAGCATTTTGTGGACACACATACACCCCAAACACAGCTTACTCTGACAATGAAATCTCTGGTGAATATCTGTGTGGCAGACAGAGGGAAGGATCTGTTATTATGACCACACGGGTTATTTTGGGGCTAGAGTTTGTGCTGGTAGACTAGAGGGACCTGCTGTTTGTAAGTCTTGTGCTTATGTGTATTATCCAAAGGAACTCAAGCAGAATGAAGGCACAACATTTCTGCCTCCCGCAGCTGACCAAAGGCATGGGAGCCCTTGCAGGACTTGTTGGGAGCCACGCACAAGAGCTACCCTACCGGCCTTGCCAAGGAAGGGATCTAATATTCCATGACTGACAACGAGCCCTGCTAAAAGGCAGGAGCAAAACGAGCTCCTGCTAAACAAGCCCTGCTAAACAGGCAGGAGCAACGCTGTCACTGTCAATACTGAGATTTCAGCACAGCTTGTATCACATCAGTTCTCCTGCTGCCACTTCAAGTGTATTCTCCCACAAATTGCTGAACAAGCTGCCCCAAACAGCATTTCTCTGTGAAAATAATTGCTGCACAGATCTGGAGCTTAGAAAGGCAGATTTTCTAGGACAGGCCTTTACAGGACTCTAGAGTACAGAAAAAAAGCAAAACCCAGAGATGCAACGCTTGGCCAGGGTACATATGTTGGAAGCCTTAACCCAGAAACACATTTCTAAGCCAGAATATGATATTATTATGTAGAAGATATCTAGTTGGTGTGGTTATTCTACAGGTTATCTTACACACTTCTGGCATGGGGGATACTGTTAAGAGTATAGAAGCCTGAAGAAGACAAAACTGGAAGAAGCAGCCAGTGGCACTGAAATAGCTAGACCAGCAGGGGACATGTGAGCTTGGTAAAGCACCAAGGTGGTGTTCATACACTCCTTCTGGCCAAGGCATATCCTATTCCAGCCACAGAGCTAGGTCCATGCCACTGGCTTCAGCAAGATACCAATACTGTCATCTCTAAAGTGGCAGAGCAATGAGGCTTGCAGGGGGTCATCTCCACTCAGACAACACTGCCTGAAAAGCAGCAATGGGACACTGCTTGAACTTACCTAGCACAGAGGCGTAAATCCCTCAGACAGGGACCACGCCTGTCCTTGGTTTGCACAAGGCTTGTTTAGCCTGGTGAAGAGCATGCTGTTGGGGCTTGAAGAGCACCTGCATTCGCTCTGTCCCCCTCTCCAGCTCACTACACATTCCAACCTGCTTCTCAGTCGTCATGAAGTACACCAGCCTTTTAACACTGGATTCTCCTACCCTGGAGCTAACATTCACAAAACAACTGACTGCACAAATCACAAGAAATCCATAGCTTTAAAATGTGCTGTAAAAGTTCTTTAACAAACAGCCCTGAATGTCTGTTGAAAGGCTGCTCTAACCTGCTCCTTTAATAAGTTGCACAAGAAATCCACACTCCCCGTGGGTCTGCTTGATTTTTTCCTAGAGGTTTGGCTTGAGGAAAGCTGTGCTCCTGAAGGTGACAGGCTGCAATTTGCAAGATTCAGTGGCAGAGACAGGAGAAGAGATCAAACAGCACACTTTGTTCCCTTGATAAACCCTTCTCCCTCCTCAGCTTTGGTTCATGCTCCTGATTAAATCACATGGGCTGAGAGTAACTTTAAATACACACTTCTTTTTAAACAAATAAATCAATCCTGTCAAAACTGACAGTGTTCAGATAAACAGCAAAAAGCTCAAAGAAACTAGTAGTCAAACAACTTGAACCCCCAAATTATGTGAAACTATTTTACCAGCAATGTCACAGAGTTCTGCATCAGAGGCATTAGCAAGGGCTTCCTCCAGTTCCGGCTCCAGAGTCACACTTTCCAAAACAGGATCCATCGGCTTCTGCTTGGGGATCCAAGCTTTTCCTATAAATGCAATGTGATGTCACTCTCAGTATAGCTACAGCACCTGTTTCACAACTAGCCATGCAGATGCATTTCCGTGGGGTGAGATTTGCACAGCGGAAAGGACAAAGGGGGCACAAGGACACAGAGAAAAATCGGAGGAGACACTGAATCCCTTCCCATTAGCTGGGTCTGAGTCCCGCAGCAATGTGAGCCAGAAGGCACCTGCCAGACACCTCCAACTGCGGAGCTGGACACTTTCACGAGCACAGAGGGCTGCATCTACAAAATCCCAATAGTGCATTTCTACAGGACGATGACTGTTGAACGCACAGCATTCAGAGAGCCACACGAAGCCTGACCCTGCAGGACTTCACTTATTTGAAGGCTGCATAAAAGGGATGGAGATCTGCCAGCACCCGTATGGACCAAGAGAGGCCAGTGGCCCGGATCCAGCACTGTGCAGGATCGGTCCTGTCACTGAAACAGCTCCTGCTGCTAACTCCAAATGCACAGTGGCAGGGCAGATGGCACATTAGTCAAAAGAGGGTGGAAAGGAGGTGGTGAAGGGGGTCTGGCAGCAGGCAGGGACAGCAGTTGGTCATCCAGTGAGCATATGGGATGCAAGGAGGAGCAGGTTTGGGGCAGCTGGTCTGGCTCAATGTTGCTGCAGAGGACAGTAGGTTGGGGGAAGAGACACAGAGGGCATGCCAGATGGAGACCTCCATGCTCTATCTCCCAGGACATCAACAGGCCAAGTAACAGGCTTCTTCCCTGCAAGCCAGAGGTGCAAAGCAACAGGTACAGCTGGTAATGCTGCCATCTCAGCTACTCTCTTGTGGCCTTTCCTAACAGGGGCTGCCCATGTGGACAAGTGGCTGTGCAGTGAGGACACAGCTCCAGCCCAGCTCTGAATGCCATGGGCTCCCTGCCACTCCCCCATACCATTGCCCAGGATGATCACCGGGCAAGCCATACATAAACCTTTCTCTGCCAGAGCCGGCTGCATCCCAGGAAGGCATGGAGCTGCAGACAGTTCAAGGCACTGCATGGCTGCTCCCAGCTACTAACTTCTGGCACCGCCAACAGGCAGGCAGATCTCTTTGCAGAGGCTGAACAGGTCTGGTCTGAGATTTCACAACAGGGAACCCACCTCTGACCGCCCCGCCAGCAAAGAAAAGAGAGAGGCTTGTGGTGTTTTAACACACCACGACAGGGAGCAGTCTGTTGGGTAAACCCAGCACTGCGGCAGGACAGGAGGAGAAGGGGAAGGGATCCCAGAGCATTTCAGAGCAGTCCCCTCCCCTGAAATACTCCAGGACCACTGCAGAGAGATAGTGAGTGCAAAACTCCTGGCCTGGCAGGCCAGCCAGGACTATTTTTATCCCCCTTCCTGGCACCAGAGTCAGCGGCACCAAAGGGGAGAAACAAAGATCCTGCTGCTCAGGGATGTGCAGAAGCAGAAGGAGCTAAATTTAGCCCCGAGGAAGAAGCAACTGCGCTTCAGGCTCCCCCAGTACAAAATGGAGGCTGCTATAAACAGCCTTTTGCAAAACAGCCCATCTCCTGCCTGCACGCTGCTGCCCTGACGAAGAGGCCAGGAATCTGCCTCCTGGGACACAGCTGCTCTTGCAAAAATAGGCAGAACGTCATGTGTGCCTGCATGGCCAGGCACCTTCTCGGTACTCTGCAGCAAAATGCCTGGGGAGGGCTGGCCCACTCGGCTCTGGCTTGGTGCAGAGACCCGGAACTGTTGTCCTACCGGATGCACGGCTTGGCAAACTGCACACACCATCTGGTTGGTTCAGCAGGGAATAGGAAAAGGAAAAATTCTGCCATCACACAGTAACTCCATTTGACATCTTAGTGTCATCGAAACTTCTGGGTTTTAATTTTAGAAGGTTTCATATCTCAGTCACACTTTATTACAAGTTTGAACTTCAAATTAAATGGTGCATGCAAACACAGCATTATATACCATAATGCAGCATGTATGCACACACTAACTCCTACCCTGTCCAGGAGCACGGCCAGGGAGAGCACCTCCCATGGCAAACTAGTAAATCACCCTCTGAAGTGCAAACGTGTGATTTATTTCCAGCTCTGCCACAACTGTGAATATGTAATTTACCGTCTCTGGCTCACAGTCAATGTAAGTAGTGTCATCACTCAACAGCATGTTACAAGTGAAAATATGTTTAATGTGTTTGAGATCACATCAGATTGCAATATGATTAGCTCAGACCAGAAGCTGAAGACTCAAAATGCCTGAAATACCTTCATCTCCTGCAGAGCACTGCTACTACCTGCTGGGCTAGTCAGGCGGGTAGCCAGCCCTGGGCTAAGGTATGTTTGAAGGTGCTAAATCACTCTTCCTGATATCACTCAATTTACTCTTTTCACTTACTTCTTTCAAGGAGAACTCTTTTTTTTTTTTGCTAAAAATACCACCTCAAGTTTTATTAAATGGACAGATTTAGCACAAGCTTTCTCAGAGAGGCATGTGGATCAGCTTTGAGAAAGACCTCAGCTGGGAAACATGCTCACATGCCTACATTTTCATGCACTACTTTTTTGACATGGAACACCCAGTAGCATGAACAGCGTATGACCAGATCTTATGCAGCAGGGGGACCATGGTACAGAGGGAGACGCAGTGGCAGAAATAAAGCTGCTGAGAAGCTCCTGGAACCCAGAGGCAAAGACTGAGCAGACCACATCCCATGTCAGTTTATATTCAGAGTGCTAATGGGAGCAGGAAAATCCTCTGGATAATGGGACATGTCACAGGAGAACAGGAAATGCCAAAAGAAGAGGAAAGAGAAGAAGCAGAGCAACCCACTTGCTCACAGGCCTCAGGGCCATGCTGAGCAGCAGTGCAGCAGCTGCCACAGGGTACGGTGCGGGAAGACAGAAACATGCAAGCTGCAGCAGACCGGGAAATGAGGCTGGGGTTGTCAAGAGGTGGTGCTGACTAGACAAGAACTGTTGGGATCATCATAGCTGAGGGGAACTGTGGAGTTTCTCTATACTGAGATGAAGTTCAGAATGTAGGGATGGAGCATGAAAGGCAAGGGTGGAAGACAGCACAGCCTGCAGAGCTCACAGGAGGACAGGGCAGAGGTGGAACAAGAGAGGACAGAAGATAATGTCTTCCCCAGAGCTTAATATGGCTGCAGTGGGATGGGGACAAAAAGAGGCTACACAGTGGTAGAGGCTTTGTTCATCACCTACTTATCATTTATCAGGTGGTACCCAAATCAGCAAGTGCATGGAGCTCTTGGGCACACCCCAGTTTATTAGCCAGCCTGGACTGGGGCTAGACAGCAGAGAGAGCAGATCCATCACCCCAGTGGTGTCAAAATGAAGTCATGCTTAGCAACATGGGTCAGACACAACCCTTCTGCTGTGCACTTACTGTGCCTGCACCGTGACACACTCAGTGTGGTGCAAAGGATAACCATACCTCTTTTTTCACCCGTGAAAGGAACCAAGTCTTCTCTGTCTTTAACATCCTTTGCCTGCTTTTCTAGGTGAGCCATGAGTTCTTCCCTTTTGAATGGGCCAGTTGGTGGCTTTTGTGTCTGATCTCGCTGCCTGAGCCCTGCCGGCAGCAATGCATTCTAGGCATGGAGGGGAGAAACATGGGTTATCTCTGCAAGCCACAATCCCCATCCATCAAATGCTCTCCCCTCTCCACTTTCCTCATTGCACTTACTTTCTTCCACACTGCCAGATAATTTGCCTCTCCTTGTGTCAAAGGTTCTCTCCATCCAACCCCACTGATTCCCACATCATCTAAGACATGTGACACTCCTTCCCCCCTCCAATTACAGATGCTGGCTCCACTACAAGATTTCCATGCTGCCAAGTGGATGTTTCTCTACAATAGCAGTTCCAGCTGTTTCTCTGGGTCTCTCAGCCATCACCTCCTGCTCCTCCTAGCTTCTTCCCACACCGTCACCACTTCTGCTCCTCTCTACAACAGTCACAGCACCAGAATCAAGCTGCCAAACTCAGTTGATTTTCTCCCTATATGTGCCTGTCTGAGTGTCCACAGACCCCATGTGTCCCAACAAGAATCAGTTCAGGGAAATCCCATGGTCTTTCACAGAGCAGACCATAGAGCGATGGTGGACTCTCTGTCTTTCATGATCCATCACAAAACTACAGGCAAGGTCTTGCAGAGAAGGTTATTTCATTGTAGAACAAAACCCTTGGGAACCTGAGCCCTTTTTCAAACTGCCTCCTTGTTAGTCAGTCACATTAGCCACCATGGGAAGTTGCTTTGTGCCTGACACATACGGCACGTAAGCACCTGCTTATATTTAAATATAGAACAGCCTTAATGCAGTAAGACTATTCCCAGATTTGACACTAAGCATGTTCTTTAAAGCTTTGTTGGATAGAAGTCAACATTTACTTTTTAAGATATCCAAGGTGATTTTGAACAACATGCTGATTTTTCCATGCCTGACTAATAAATTCATTATAATTTAAATCTGTGTCACTGAAAAGCCTGGGAAGTAAAATGACTAATAGGAAGCAATTAGACTCAGGCAACCTTGGAGGGCAACAGAGAACTGTGCTAATGCACAAGCAGGGTGGCATAGGAAACAGCTTGCTTCCTCAGGCTTCATGCTGTGAGAGGTGACCATGATGTCTTCATGCTCTAACTCCTGTACTCAGGCTACACCTGTACTGACAGATGTTCACAATTATTTTACCTTTCTGCACCTTTCACAGAATGCTGCCTGACTCTGTGTCTTCTGAGGCAGCTGTAACCAGACCATCAGCCCATACGCTTAATCCCAGGAGCCAGCCTGACACCTCTTAATTATTTTCCTGTGTTGCAATTAAAAATACTGATGATGCAATCTACACTGCCCATCATTTCACCCAGAAACACTAACTGCATGTTAGTGGCACTTGGCAGTGCTCAGCCTCATCATCTAATGTTGCCATAACCCAGAGGCCTGCCAGTTGGCTCTGCACATCCCCTGCTAGGACAACATTGCCTCCAAAAAGCTTTTATTGCTTGGCACAAGCAGGCCCAGTGTTTGCATATGCACAGCTCCTACTGATGTCGGGAGGTTGCTAAAAAGCAACTGTCCCATTTTGCAGAACTCTGGGATTTGGATTTCAGCCTAAGTAGAGGAAAACACAGACCATCTGAAGTTTGCCATGAAAAAAACCCCAACCAATCCACAAAACCCAAAACATTCCCTCCAAGGTGGCCTGCTCAGAAGCAGAGATAGAGTTTCCACAGGTTTACTGCCCTGCACCAGCACTGGCTCACATCAGTGCTGCAAATCACAGTGCTCGTCACACTGGAACATGCACATCAGACCAAGGGCAGGGGAATATCACAGAAACAAATTCCCACGCGTAGCCTGTGCTTGTGATGGCAAAACTGCTTCTGCTCATCTGCGGACAACCTCTTCCATCCTGGCACTGAGTTCAGGCTCTGGAAAGGATCCCACTTAAATACAGAACAGTAACGCAGCCCATTCCCCCACAACTACTGAGATTTACCACCTAGCAAATCTCATGTAAAAATTACTTACATCAGGATCCAGCTCTTCCAGTTCATTCTCTAACTTCCTGAGCTCCTCCTCTGTCAGAGCTCCAAGGATCTTGTCTTCATCCAGGTCTCGGTATTTTTCTAGCTCCTTTCTGTAAGACATCTTAGAGAAGTCTCACAAATCTCACTTTTATGCCGAAACAGGACCTGAAATAAAAACAAGAAGTGTAGTACTGAATACATGAAACATGACATTGCAGGGCTAGTCAGGGAATGCTGAATACCACAGAGTTGCAGAATATTTATGCTTAAAGCACAGCTGACTTCAAAGCCAGGTCAGACTGTTCAGGGCCCTCCATCCATACCCTACATGCAAGTCACAGCCCACGGTCATGAGAGCGGCACAGTTGCACGGTTCAGTAGCACATTGCCCTATCATGGATCTGCAGGGCAGCACTAAGGAAGTACTTTGTACAGGATCCTGGCTAGACATGCCTTTCTCCAAGCAATGCTAAACGTTAACAAAGTGTCCTGGGCGTTTATTTCCTTGAAGGACAATAAACCACAGATCATGAAGTCTGCAGCTCTCATGCCCATACAAGCCCCCAGTAACACCTCCCTGCACATGGCACTCCAGATAACATTGTCACCAGGTGGGAAAACAGATTTGTAGCATCACTGAGTACACCTGAAAACCTCCACAAGGCTACAGCGCGCAGCACTCCTTCCTGTGTTTTAAATCCACAAGGAGATCAGGAAGTATTATCCACTCATGTTCAGGAGGCGCCAGTTAAACATGCTGTTCAGTGACCCACCTTCCCTGAGACAACACGTGTTTGCACTGCTGCAAGCTAAGCAGCTGACCTGAGTGTTACTGCATGTCTAAACCCACCCTTCAAAGCAGAGAGGTGGGAGTAACATACTAAATGACCTATCCGGATAATCCCTGCTCACCCAGGGGTTTGTCCCATGTCTCCTAATATAAAATGCCATACACAATCACACACACACGTAACTGGACCTCTGCCAGCTCTAAAAGACTGTAGTAAACCTTCTGGGAAGGTCAACTTGTTTCAAATATGCAGGTGGGTTAAAAATATACTCACTGCAACACACGAGTATCCAACTCTGCTTTTTTGCTGAAAGTTTCCTTCTGTTCCACAGCACTGCCTGTATATTTAAATTTTTTGGCTCAGTTTTTGCAGAGAATATTGAACTCTAGATAATTTAAAGTGACTTTTCTTACAGTTTAAAAAAAGTTTTGCTATTCTCTCAAGTGGCATTTGCATTAAAATAACAGCAAGGCCTGTGTATTCTTCCAGGAGCCAAACATTTTTTGAGTTTCTATAAATGGCCTCTTTTCAGCTTCTGCGGAATGTCAGAACCCTACCCCAAAGTCACATCTCTCCAGCTTTGCTCATCCTCTCAGGGCAGATCATGCTCTTATGATCGCTCTTCGTTAGTGGCTAAGTTTCTTTATACAACTTACAACGCAGCTGCTGTTCCAAACAGGAAAATTATCTTTAGCTTGGTCACAAAAGGGCACATTAACACACATATGGCTCGACAGCAAGCCCTTAAATTTAGAGCTGTCATCTGGTCAGACGTTTGGTTTCCCACTGGACTGATGGCAATTCCTGCATCACTCACATTCCTGCCACTCGCCACTTAGGAGGTGAAGTGCCAGGAGACAGTGCCTCCTTGATGGGAGGAACAGCCCCCCAGACTCCCACAGCTGGGAGCCGAGTGGGTGAAAACCAGCTTTTTGTCAGGCTGGTTTGCTCTGCGTGGCGACAGTCAACCTGTGGGCACCAGGGCCAAGGGCAGCGGGAAGGTGAAGGAGGAAGCACAGGGTTTTGGGGCTCAGTGGGTTTAGCTAAGCGAGGTGGTGGGGACTCTAGCGCTCCTGCACTTTAACAATCCCCTGCAGCAGTCAGTGCAAGGCACCTCAAGCCGTGAGACGGATGTGCAGCACTCACACAACCGTGCACTGCTCAGGCTAGGAGCCTCATCCAACAGCTCAGCCCCAGCAAGGCTGCCCTTCTGGCTGGCAGAGAGAAAAGCAGAGCCTTTATCACAATTACCCATGATCAAACACTTGCCGTTACAACAATTGTTATAACTCTGATGTGGGATATCCTAGAAAAGCAGTCTGAACCTGGATCTGGAGATGTGCTGTGCCACTGCGACCCTGTATTAAAGTGCACGAACCACAACTGGTCTGTATTTCATATTCAATTTTTAGTTTTGACTATTCTGCTGTGGAAGGAGCTGGAGCTAAAAGCAGGCAGGAAGGCAGAGGATAACCAACCTCAGGCTGCTAAACTCCTTGTAATGGCTTAAAATACCCACACTTGCCATGCAAACATGGCAATCTCCGTTGTGGCTACGTGGGGACAACTACTGCCAGAGGCAGTCACAGCCGCTTCCCAGCAATCGGGGGGGCCCACAAGCAGTGGCTCTGCCAGGACGAGAGCATAGCCTCTGCAGGGCTGACCTTGTCACCTCCCACCAGAAGGACGGAGACTGTCAGCACCGAGAGGCGAAAGGCAGGGCAGACATTGGATGTCAGCGCATACAGGCAACGCTTCTGGAAAACGCTTCATGTTTCAAAGCGTCTTGCAGAGATACGAAGCTGGGGCTGCATAGCAAAGGGCCTGAGGGTTGAGGACAGGTGCAGCCTGCTGAAACACAGCTGAAATCCCCACAGGGAGAATTTAATTTGGTACGTACCCCAAGCAGAGTTGCCAGGAGGGGACAGTGCCCTCACAGCCTCTCCAGTACAGCCGACAGCACGGGCGACTTGTGCAGTTCCCTCAGAGAGCACGTCGGGAGCACTAGCCATGTCTGCGGCGGCAGGACACTTTGTACTGCTCCCCTGCCCACCGAATGAGCTGTGCTGGTTTAGCATCACATCCTCCAGCACAGCCTCCAGGACCAGTACGTTCACTGGTTCTCCCTTATCATCCCAGGCCTCATCTACCCTATCTTGCTAACGAGTGCTGGGAGAAAAAGCAAATAGCCCATCTGCTGTAAATGGCAAGACGGTTTGTACTGCCAAAAATAAGACAGCATGTAAATTCTGCCTAAGCATAATTGTTTTCATTTATACAACGTGCTGAAACACCCACTGCCACAAACAGCTTTCCCTGACCTGTGCTAGGGTTCAAGAATGGCTTAACACTGATCCCTTCAACATCTGCGCTCCAAAAAAAATGAGAAGGTCCTCCAGCACAACTGCAATATTACATTCAAATTCTAAATCCACATACTTCTGGACATTCAGAAAAGAGTTAACCTTAATTCACCACAAATCTGCTCCATCAAATCTATTCTCAATGCCTTCCTAAGATGGCAGCTTTGATTTCTTGCTATTTTTCATTACCTACCAACACACTTTTCGTTCAATCAGTGAAGGAAGCAGCACAACAAGATATATACGTAATATACAGCAGCTGCACAGGACCAATACTATTACAACTTTAAGTCCTAAAAAAACCTGAAATTCATATTGACTATGAAGATAGCAAGATATTAGGTCTCATTGGCCAAAGTATTCATCAGACACATGAGAAGACAGCCCAAACACTTGTACCTGCTAAGTCTGAAAAGCACACAAGTTGGTTTTGCATGAAGACCAATAAAAAGGTTCAAGGAGAAAACTAAAATCAGATGGGAGATGAACATACACCACAGGACATCAACAGGGAATACTGGTCCTAGCATGAATACAGAAAACAAAACAAAACAGCAACATTTGTGATTACAAGGGGGATGGAATAGTTTCTTTCTGAAGGGTCCAAAAGCGCTGAACAAACAAATTGATGCTGTAGAACAAGTGAAAATGAAAAGCATCCCGTACAACACTGGAAATACTCCTTTCACTGCTCTGCACTGGTACGGCCCCCCTTGCAGCACTGTGCCCTTTCTGGGACACTGAAATCCCACAGCACCACCAACCTCTGTGCAGGGAACCAGCAGAGACCTGGGAAGGTGGCCCATGTGGGACCACTGTGTCCCACCCCTGGCAGAGAGCAGGCACGGGGATGTGGTCGTGCTCCTCAGATGGGCGAGCAGGGAGAGCAGGAGCAGGGCAGCAATGGGCTCAGGCTGCAACAGGCTGCTGGGGACGCTGCGTAGGCATCTGCAGGATCATCCCTCAATGCCCTGACAACCCCAGGAAAACTAGCAAACGAGCAAGCAGAACGGGGCAAAGCAACACAAACAGCAGCGAGCAAGACAAATTCCAAGAAAACACCAGAATGCCACAGAGAAAACATAAAGACCGGTTTCCTCTGGGTGCTGCGTAACACGGCATGACGGCAATCTTGCGCATACTTGTGCCGGGTAGCGCAGCCTCTAACAGCACAACCTCCCACGTGCACGAGCATGCTAACTGCAGGAAACTGCGGAAAGCCCTTTTCTTTTCATACGTACATGGGGAGAAAGAGCAACTAACCTCAGCGAAGACACTGGGCTTTTCAGCGATAAATTCTGTTATCAGTCCAAGCAAACCTCAATTTCAGCCGTGTTTCGCGGCAGGCTGCAGCATGCGGCTGCCACTTCCACGGCCACAGGGACTGCAGCATGCGGGAGGGTTTGGTGAGTCCTGAGTCACCGGCCACACCAAATCGCCAGCAAAAGGCAGGGGACAGGAACACTGTGTACTCAGCCCACCGATGAGAGCCACAGCTGAAAAAATTAACATTCCCTGCCCCAGACAACCCTCAAATCTACTGGGATGCTTTGAAATAAGAAAGCAGACCAAGGACTTGGTTTCTGAGATAAGGAGCTGGTCAGTAAGCATCATCAGCACAGACATTGATGATTCTTGGAAAAACTGACAAGTTTGAAAGCAGAAGGCTATTCAGGATGAAAGGTGTTTTTAAGCAGCACTAGAGGCAGGAGTTAACCTCGTGAGGGATAGCCTGGCTTGAGAACAGTTCCTATTTGACTCATGCAGGGTTTTGATTTATGAGATTTTTTCACAGCTTAAGTATAAACCTGAGTCAAAGTTCAGAGCTATTATTTTTACAGTATAAAAATAACAAACCAATGTCAACTCCTCTGTAGTTGCTACAATTTCTTTTTTCTTTTCTTTGACTTTTAGTGTAACTTTAAAGATAAATGTCAGGACCTTTTTGAGAAACTATACATTCCTCAAGTGACCATTCCTACAAACTTAAGAGAAGTACTTTCTGTCCATAAACTTAGATCTCAGTGAATCACCCAGGTGTAAATCCAAGATGTATGCTGTACAGATGAAAGGACCAAATCAGCTCCAGCTAGTTTCCTAAATGAGGGCTGTATTTTTATGCGACCTCTCAGTCCTGTGATAAACCTTAAAGCCAGTAAGTAACTAATGAAATCTCATACAGGGCTCCTTAATTTCTGGTCAAGCTGCACATGTGTGCAAAGGGTCTGTCAGCACAGGTGTAATGTGGAGCAATCCCAGGCATCTCCTTCAGCAGACAGGGAATGAAGGAGAGAGCTGCGGCATTTGCAGGGAGGTCTAAGGGAAGCACTTGAAGAAGGGGGAGCCATTACAAGTGGTAGAGCTAAGGCAGACCCAGTGGGGATGTAGGGATGAAGAACATCAGTCCACCAAGAAGTAAGTATTTGATGGTTCTGCCACTCACAGGACAACTTGTGAACCCTAGTCTTGCATCCCAGCAAAGTTGGGTACTGGTGTGCAAGAGATTGACTCCACAGCTGCCCTGCTGTTTGAGTCACTGAGCACCCCAACATCACCAGTTCCCAGGAGTTTCAAGAAGGGACAAACAAACTACAGCCAGATCCAATAACAACAGAGGGAAGGATGCACATCAGCTTCTTCTAAGACCACATCTAAAAACATGAGTCTATGTGAATTTTGCAAAACCCAACTGCAAATCAGAGCAGAGCACAGGAGGAGGTGGATCTGTCCCCAGTGTCACCACACAGCCTTACACATCCAAAGTCTTGATCCCTGGGTGCTTCCTATTACTAGTAAACCTGGTCACAAGAGAAGTAAATACAGGTATGCTGGTACAGGAATGCTCTCCTCCCAGCGCACAGGTACAAATGTCACACCTGGAGCCAGCGATCTGCCAGACATAACCAGAGGCCAGCAGTGGCCTTGCAGGTGACCACGTGCCCCATATCTGCAGTACAGGCATTCAGAAGTTTGCCCTGTTTCAAATGAACATTGTTCTCACTAAACATCAAGTCTTTGGCTTAGAGAAATGAAAGGAAGATAAATATCTAGAGCCAGTCCTTTTAAGGGAATGGTCTCCTGCACATTTTTTTGTAGATTCTTTTTTAGGCTGATCTAATTTTTTCAGCCAGAGAGGAAAGCACCTTTTTAACAAGCCATAAACACAGACCCAGGCTGCAGCATCAAGCATTGTTGGTCTGCTTGGGCTCTGCATCACCACCTTGAATGTACAAGATGCTGAAACATCTTATTAAAGCTACAGGAGACTTCATACAGACTCTGCACAGGGCTTGGACTTCATATAAACTCTGCACTGGGCTTACAGTCCAAGCTGCACTAGAAAGTGTCTAGCCAGGAGGTCCAGAGAGGTGGGTATTCCCCTCTGCTTAGCACCACTGAGGCTGCAGCTGGATGCTGCATACAGTTTGATGTCCCCCAGCAGAAGACATGTCTCAACAAGCTGAAGAGACTTCAGTGCAGGGCCATCAGGATGGGCAGGAGGCAGAAGATGTAAGGAGAAACAAAGGGAACTGGACTTCTTCAGCCTGGAGAGGGGAAGGCTGCAGTGGGATCTAATTGCAGGCGGTCATCTGCTGCCTAAAGGAAAAGGATTTCTAGAAAAGACAGAAGCAGGCTTTCCTCAGAGGTGCACAGGGGAAGGACAAGGGACAATGGGAATAAGTTGTGGCAAAGGGAAAACTCCTTGCCGCAAGAGTGGCGCAGCCCTTGGACAGGGACCAGAGAGGTGGTGGGATCTCCATCCCTGGATATTCAACACTCAACTGGGCAAGGTCCTGAGCAACCTGATCTAGCTCCGGGGCTAGGCCTGCTCAGAGGAGGACACTGGACTAGGAACTTCCAGAGGTCCCTTCCCATCTAAACCTTCTGTGACTTGCTCTCAGAAGAACGCGCAGGTCTGTCCAACCGTCCAGGTTACTCATCTGAATGCCCAGACATTGCACAGGATGGGAACTGGGCTCCAAGTGGATCCCCTACATTTCACAAAAACTTGTTTTCTGCACTTAATTTATTCAACTGAAGCAAAGTCCTCACAACTGTGACTCAAGTTTGAATTCTGATTCTAGTTCAACACAAGGGGGTTTAGCTGGCTTCCCCTGAAACAAACTGTTAAACCACCATGAGCTCAGACATGGTTGAAGGTCACCTTGGCTAAGTCCCTTGCTTCTGCAGCATGAGAGTGAGTCACTTAGCCTCCAGGAGACCATCTAGTACCTTGCTTTGCAGCTTTCTCACACTGAGAAGCCCTTGAGCCTGAGAGGCTTGCAGAGCAGCCAAGCATCATCTTGAACGATTCTCAATAAAACAGAGCATATAAGGTAGTTGATGTCCCCAGCCTCCACTCAGTGAGCAGTGCCCATCAGGCATACCTCCATCCCTTAGCCTTCTCACAGGAGAGCTGGGCAGCGCCAGCACATTCATGCCCTGGATGAGAAGAGTGGACAGAGAAAAGACAGGGGATGGTCCAGCCAGTGAGAAGCTCTACCATGTCAGATGCAGAAAGCAGAGCTCAGGACACCCTCTCATTGCTCCAGGCAAGTCAGCCATCAACTAGAAAGACTGAGGCCCTCCCAGCCTCCCTGCAAGAAGCTCATGACTAATGAAATCCAACAGGGAATCTGCTGTCTCTTCAGAAACTCAGACTTCTCCAAGGAAGATCTGGATTTCCTCTGGTTTGATTAAAACCTCACAACCAGCAGCCATTAACCTAAGACACACTGAAATTTGTATTTGAAAAGAAACATCTGGAAGGAGGCGTTTTGGATCTAACAAAGCACACCATGATTTCTGCCTCTCTAAATGACATGCCAGTCACGCAAAACACATAATGCTCTCTGGAGTTATTGTCACCACCCAGAACCCTACATCAATGAAGTTCAATATGTCGCAGACAACACTTACTGATGATGCTGCTTCATTCCCATGGGGATCCTCATGCCAGAGCTGACATTCCCATCCTTGCACTTGACAGCTCCATGGCAAACGGCTTGTTTGTCCAAGGTCACACATGTACTAGGGAAAGATCCCTGTGCTCAACCAAAGTGACCTCTCCACTCATCCACTGGTGCTGAGGGAGGTCTTACACTGGTTGCACTCTCCCAGACTTTCCTCTCCTCTTACGTGCCAGGAGGTGCAGATCACCCTGTTCCTAACCCGATACTCAGAAACTGCCTGGCCCTCTTCTCAACAGCCCTGCAGCCCCGCAAGCTACACAACTCAATACTGGCTCTTACCAAGCAGTCTTTCTTATCAGGGCCATCCAGCAAATAGCCTGGATGTTTGGTGATGTAACAGGGTCAAACTCTGCCAAAGCCCAAATACAAACCATCCCAGCTCTATCTCCCCTTTGTGTATTTTTAAGGCACTCACTTGTAAACACAGTTATGTGTTCTATTTGGGGTGAGGTTCTCTCATGCACCTGGCATGTACTTAATTGCTTAATTACTAATCCCTGTGAAAAGCATGTGGGCACACAAGTCATTAGTGACACCGTGCACTCAGTTCCTGCTCTGTAACTTGAACCCTTCCACTTGGAAACTTTGCAGCCAGCGCAATCTTCTCTGAAAAGGGATTCTGGGATTCTTGCCTGAACTTGTTAGTCCTCAGATGGACTCCTGATTCTCTGGCACACTTCAGCTGCAGGGAGCAGCTGAACCTGATGACGACATGTGAACACAACAGCAGAAAGGCTCCTGTCTTGCACTGAGCAGTACCTTGTACCCTTCAACAGGCAATGTTGATGTCCTGTAAAACAGAGGCCCTGCCAGACTGCCCAGAGCAAAGCACAGCGAGCTGTTAGCAACACACCGATGTCTGCACATTCCTGATACTACCCCACTGCTAGCATGGCTGAAGCAGTGGAAGTGAAATGCTCCATCAAGGCACAGCTAATAAGCCCTAGATAGGTTGATGCTTAATGAACACCGGAACAGAAAGAGGATTGTTCCAGCAGCAATGAGCATGTGGTATATGCTGTGCACCAAGCCTGAATGAGTCATTTAACAATCCTCCAAGGCCTGAAGAAACCAAGATACCACCTCCAGCTTAGAGAGCTACTAAACCACACAGTGGTGGAACGGGGCAGAGGTCTGGGGAAGCATCGCTGTAGCCTTGTCTTCATGCTTCTCCCAGGGCATCTGCTACTGGTTGCTGCTAGCCAGAGTATCCTGGGCTGGACAGACATCAGCTCACTCACCATGAATGAACAGCAAGAACTACCTCGCACAAGGGTGATGCAGGTCAGAGACAGGGAATCAGGGAGGTGGAGTCTTCATCTTTGGGGGTTTCTAGGTATAGGCCATATGAAGCCACAACCTCCCTGGCTGAGGAGAGATCTGCCATGAACTGGGGATGGACTAGAGAACCACTGAGCCACCAGCAGTGCTGGGGTCCTGTGACAGAAAATGCGGCCATTTATCAACACAGAGCCATGGAAAACAATTTTTATCTCTTGTTTCTTCCAAGAGTCTGGTAATTTTACAGAGGAAACACATTTTGACTACAAGTCCCTGCCTGGAATAGAAAAGTGAAGACAGTCTTCCTAGCTCATGATTTGCAAATGGCTGTCAACTGCAGGGGGTAAAAATCAGAAAGCAGATCCCAGCCTCCTACCCTTGAGCTCCACTGGGCTTTCACAAAAACTCCACATGCCTGGAAAACAGTGAAGCAGCAAACAGAAAAGTAAAACCATTAATCTGCAAACATTACATTCAGTAGCACATTGCTCTGGGGGATGGAGTTACACATCTAGCAACACGGGACACATGCTTCTTACAAAGGATCATTCAGAATCTCTTAAAAAGATAAATCAAACTGTCCTTTGAGTGAATGAAAGCAAAACACAGGCAAAGCATAACGGTAATGAGACGGAATAGGCTGTCTCCACATCTGTTTGACTTTCCCAAATACACCAAGCAGGAGGGGAGGCAGCAACATATTCCCAGTATTATGCAAAAACATATTATCTGGAGAAAAGCCAGCAGACCATCACAGCTGAGAAATGTGTGGAGAAAAGAACAAGACAAGTGAGGCTGGAAAGCAAAGCAATGCTGAAGGGGGAAAAGCAAAAAAGAGCCCTAACAGGAGGAAAACAGGGACCTTGAAATGAGCAGCCGTGAGCACAGGATGCAGTGTGCTTGTTGGAATATCCAAATGCACGTACATTAGGGCAACAGGTACAGAGGCTGCCAAGAAACAACAGTGCAGGCTCTTCTACACCACTGGAAAAGGCATTTGGCTCTGGGCACCACGATGCCAGCAAGACAGTGCTTGTCTTTAATGTTGTAGCCCAGCTCTTCCTTCCAAGGAGACAAAAGATGATGGGCTCACTACCACAGCTTGTAGTAGTCCTTGGCTTGTGTGCTCAAAGGCTTGTCCAGTATTTGCTCTAGCAACTAGAATGAGAGAAGGTGCCACCTCTTGGCACAAATCTTGGTTTTTTTATGAGAAATGAGGAATTCATTCTTCACTCCTGTGTGAACTGGCAGGTCACACGAGGAAGCGATTTTATATACACCTAAAAATAACCTCAGCCACGTGGCTGAGCACCTTCCTGGCTCAATGTCTGATACACAAGGAAAGATGTCAAGCAACTAGAGAGAGGAACTGTACCTAGGGGTAGGGCAGCCAGCCCAGAAGGGGAGCAGTGGGCAACTGGTTCTGCCCAAACCACCCAGGACCGCTTCAAAATCAGAAGCAGATGGATGAGCACATCAGGACAGCACGTGAGTGGGGGCAGAAGCTGTGTCCACATGAGTGAAGGAAAGTTATCCTGAGACAGGCAGTGCCTTCTAAGCAAGGCACTGACTAATTCAAGCCGGCCAAAGTACGGCTATGGAAAATACACCACAAGGACTCAAGGGATCTTTCCCCCCACCTAATTTCTACCTTTGCCGCACAAAATCAGCGCAGCTTTCTATTGATCCATCAGCCCGAGAGCCATTTCCTAGCAGAGCTCCCAAGATTACGCGCGCAACAGCAGTAAAAACCCCAAACCACCCGCGCCCTTCGGCACCCGCGCAGCGCGGCGCAGGCTGCTCCCCCTCGCCCGCGCCTCCCGGCGCAGCCCGGACACGCGTGACGGACGGCGCGGACACGCGCAAGTGCCGCCGGTTGCCGGTCCAGCGCCTCCCCCGCCGACTCTCGGCTGCCTGCCGGGGGGCACCGGAGCCCGGGGACACCGGCTGCCGCAGCGCCCGCACCCCCCGGGCACGGCCTCCCGGCAGGCAGGCAGGCAGGCAAGATGCAGGCAGGGCGCCCGCGCGCAGCGCGGAGGCGGCCGCTATTTATGTCGAGCCGGTGCCGCCCGGTGCCGGCCAAATGTTCCGCCCGGAGAAGGGCCGGGCCGGGCCGGGCCCGCCGCCCCGCCGCCCGCTTACCGCACCCGTGCGCCGAGCCGAGCCGAGCCGAGCCCGGGCGGCGCCTCCTGCCCGCGCCGGCTCCGCCGCTGCGGGGGGCGGGGGTCCAGCCCCGGCCCCGGCCCCGGCCGCGGCCCGGCCGTCACTCAGCGGGGGCCGGCCCCGTCGCCCCTCCCGGCCGGGAACAGCTGTGCCCGGCTCGGCCCCCGCCCTGGGCCCCGGGTTTGGTCTGTCCTTACCCTCCGCCCGCACCCGGGAGGGCGAACTTGCACCGTCCGTCCCGCGGGCACGGTGGACGCTGCGCAGGACGGCGCGGCTGCACGGGCGGCATCCCCGGGGCAGCAGGGGCAGCATTTGCTTCCAAAGGATCTTTCCTGCTTTTAACGGTTTAGGCAGGCTGGAGCCTGACTTTTGTCCCCCCGTGGCAACTTCCTTCAGAGTGCCGAGCCAGGCCCCTGGGCACCGCGCCTTCTGGAAAGCCCCGCAAGATGTGCACGCCGAGCTTCGTGGGGACACAGGCCACTGCGAAGAGCCCTGAGGATGTGCCTGGAAAAACTCCTTCCCGGGAGGAGTGGTGCCGGCCCTGGGACGGGGGGGCGGGCGCGGAGGGGGTCTCAAGGCTCAGCCTGACCAAGTCATGGCCACCCAGGCCTCTGGCTGGGGTGGCCCCGCTACCAGCGCTGCTGAAGCCCTGTGGCCACAAGCGTGGGTGCTTATAAAAGCTGCTTCCCCACAAATGCCATCTGTATCAATGCACTTACTCATTCTGTGTTTTATTTTACTCCCTCTCAGTTTGCCCTGTACATCCAGCGACAGCCACGTCCTAGAACAGCTCCAAGTCTGCCATCAGCCCAGAGAGCTGCCTTCCAACTTCATGGTGCCAACAGTTTTAATAACATTGCTGCCAAATCTCCCTTCCCCTGTCTCACCTTTGAGACACCATAAAGCCCTTTGGATTTGCCCTATAATCTTTTTTAACAAATCTCCCACAAAGTATCAGCCCCAAGCTCCTCCTTGTCTCTGCTGTCTGGTCTTCACCAGCAGCCACAAGCCATGAGTGGAGAGGGCCCCAGGTGTATTAGAGGAGGGCCGTCCATCCAAACACTTCTCCAGCCTCACACTTCCCAGGCTTAGCAATGCCCTTCATCTGAAAAATGCCCTCAGTCTCCATGAGATGGTACCTGGCTTTTATTTTTCATGGCTTGTCATACAGCTGACCTGGCTGGCTCTGAGGTTCTGTGTCCTGTGGCATTTGGAGAAAGATCTGCAGTCAGCCCTGGAAATACTGCTCACGGCTAGGCCAAACAAAGGATACAAATGGGGACCCTGCCAAGCACTGGATTCAGTGCATGCCTCATGGACGTGAGCAGGATTACGGCCCAAGTCACTGGCATCATCCCAGCTGCTGTTAGGAGTGAAAAGGGCACTTAGAACCACCCAGTTCACCCACTGACTGGCCGAAATGCCTGGATTTCTTCAGGCTGAAGAAGCCCGATGGGTACCAGATCAGTCAAACCCAGATGCCGCTATCTATGCTACCTGCTTACCAATTGCCTTTCTCAAGGGTATGCAAGCTGCAAGCAGCTCGGGAAGGGGTCCACTGGCACCACCAAGCTTCCCTACAAGCCCACATTGGCTTAGCACTCCGGGATACACAGGAGTCACTTAATTTTTATGCTGTCTGGCTGCTGTCAGATCTAGCTGTATAGGCACCAGAAGCTCATCCGGGATAAGTGCTATGGTCCCCTCAGAACCCACTCAGCCTGTCTCCATCAGGCAAGACATTAACCCAGCTTCTCAGCCCATTTGTTTACAGTGTAAGTATCAGTGATGCTTCTTTTTTAGCTGTCTACCATGACACACTGCAGTAATGAATGCTGCAAGTAATGCACATTGCAGCACTGTTCACGAGACACTAAGTATTGCTAACTCCAACTACACCTAAGCCCCTCTTCAAAACAGCTCTCAGGATAATGGCTCAGCATGCCTGAAGCACGTCCGCTCAGGTCACAAGCTCCTATTGCCCTAGCCAAGTTCTAACCTCTCAGAACAGGACAGTTGTCCTGTTCAGGACTTCCAGTCTGAAAATACCAGCAATGAACAAAAACACAGAAGGAAGCTTTCAGGCATTACGAAGGCTTAAGGCAAGGGTTTTTTTCACTGCATGATTCTTCTTCACTTTTCTGGTCTAACACAATCAGCACACAAGAATCCAGGCTCTCAAAGGTTTGCCTGATGCGCAGCAACTGTGAGGACAAACGATGAGTGTGGTGAAAACACAGATACAAAAGAGCTCTGCAACACAAGTCTCCCCAAATGGGAAAAGAGTAGTCCAGGAGTGGAAACCTTGGAGATGGCAAGGAGGGTGTTCGCGTTTCTCTGATGAAACAGAATGCCTCAAAACAACCCAGGGTGAACACAATGGGAGATGAAAACAGTTAAACTTTGTAAACTTAACAAAATACAGATGAGATGGAATAAACAGAAAAGAGGTGGTTTGAAAGTGCTTATTGTTCACAGCCTTGGGAAAGTAAGAGATCTACTTTGGTCTTTGAATTATTATAGTGTCATCTGTTTTGCCTAAGTAATGAACGCTCATTTTCCAGTTTATAAAATTCACAATGATTCACAAAACATGTCTAACAACGATGCATTCCCCTTGTCTGGCTGGAAAGTTATCTTGGGTAGGGTCCCAAGAATTACATACATCCCAAAGGAGTAAAGCCCCCATGGGGCGTTTACCTGTGCTTCTGCAGATACATCCTACCTGTTTTGGCATTTATAATGAAACTGGAGTTCCAGTAAGTTTCTAGGCTTTCCCCTCTCTTTAGAAAGACTGCCTAACACCTTGCTAAACTTACCTTTCTGCTATTTAAACCCTTACATGTACTGTTTTCCCTACATATAAAAACAGATTATCAGCGAAAACTTTTGAAAGTGTTTCCCTCCTCAGCCTTCTCTTATTGAGACTAACTACACATCCTCCTATTTAAGCCAGGTTTTTTAGACTTTCATTGTTCTTGCTTTTGTCTGGATTCTCTGTAATTAATCCACCTCTTTGCTGTAGGACAGTGCCCAGAACTACATGCAGGATTCCTGAGGAGGCCTTTCTAAGAGTGTCAGAATGAAAAGATCATGTGAAACAGTAATTCCACCACCTGCTCAATTCAGACACATGGCGTGGAAGCACCCCTGGTGAGGCATCATGCATTCATGAAAGCAGAAAGACCATTCACAACAAACCGCAAACACAGACTGCTGAAAAACTGCAGTTAGAAACCATGCAGCGTTCTATGTGAATTAACAACTTACACAGAGCAGGCAGGTCTTATGACTCCTGGGAACAGCAGACTAACTACTATCTACTAATTATGCTAACTACTTCATAGATCAGGAACATCAACAAACTCAAAGTGTTCAATGTTGTGTACAGCCAGCACGTGTATGTTTTTCAAAGCCAGAGCACGAAATGTACTCAAATAGCCCTATCAAATACCAGTTAGCAAATGTGTCAGAGAATCTTACAGGCTGGTCAGTGGGGTAAAAAAGTAACACTAAAAGCAGGTGTAAAATCATAGCTCTGCAACTGAAATCACAGACAGCGTAAGAAGACAATAGTAAGTGACTAAGTACCAGCAGAGTACCTGCAGCGTAATGGACTAGTAATGGAGCTAATTCAGACAGGGGTAGTACTGTACAGTGGGTATGAAGATGGTGAGACATCTCAATGTAGCCTCTGGATACAGCGTGTGAACTGAACACAGCGTTGCATTAGTAATTGGGCGTATGCTCAATGCATGCATAAAATGGTTCATCACATGGAGAGTGGTGCTCTTGGGTTTGCTGATCAGGTGGACTGCACTCTGTTTTACCAACATACCAAGCAGCCAATGTGAACTCCAGTATTGAGCTGTGCAAATGCATGAGACTGTATGAATATTGTCCTTGCTTCAGATCTAGGCTTTTTAGACTCTGGAGCCACCACTGACAACCAAGGAGGTGAGGCATACTCCAGAAGGTGCAGACAACAAGCTCAAAAAGCATCTTGAGTGTCTTGAACATCTGTCAGGTTCTTTCCCCTAGTACTACAACTGTAGCGTCCCAAAGCCTGCTCCATCAGTTCACAGGTGCAAATCAACTACTGGCCAACAGCAGATCCCCAGGCCTCCAAGGATGCAAACACAGCACAGGCATTTCTCACACAACCACACAAACTTCAAAACAGCTCCAGCAAAACAACATGCCATTACAATTATCAATTAACAAGCCACCAAACTTTGCAAGATTGCAGATGAAGGCAGCATATGCTCTTAGACAATAGGAAAACTCTCACTGTCTTCAGGAACTCGGGAAAGTGCTTGTCTCATCCTAATGACCTGCACCATTCAGACTTTCAGGCTCAGAAGCAGTCCTGCACAGAAGGAAACTTCTGTATGGAAGTTTATGCTACATCATCACACTGATTCCTTCATCTGCATTCTTCACCTTCTCTGTAGTGGCAGCAGAGAAAGAAGAAATTAATTGGTATGGAAAAATATTAATATCGGGCATTAACATAACTTCTCTCTCAACAAGTACACTTAAGAGTCTCACCTCAGCATACTAATATGGACAGGACCATGTTAACTAGCAATTTGCATTAGATTAGCAGTTTGTTAGTGTATTGCTGCCTGCTCTATTCATAAGGGCTCTGCCATACCCTGTGTACAGTCCAGAGAGACACTTGCAGGTCCTGCCTGACAAACCTGATCTCCTTCTACAACAGGGCCACCCGCTTATTGGATGAGGGAAAGGCTGTGGATGTTGTCTGCCTTGACTTCAGTAAGGCCTTTGACACCGTTTCCCACAGCATTCTCCTGGCGAAACTGGCTGCTCGTGGCTTGGATGGGCACACGCTTTGCTGGGTAAAAAACTGGCTGGATGGCCGGGCCCAAAGAGTTGTGGTGAACGGAGTTAAATCCAGTTGGCAGCCGGTCACGAGTGGTGTCCCCCAGGGCTTGGTTTTGGGGCCACTCCTGTTTAACATCTTCATTGATGATCTAGATGAGGGGATCGAGTGCACCCTCAGTAAGTTTGCAGACGACACCAAGTTGGGTGGGAGTGTTGATCTGCTCGAGGGTAGGGAGGCTCTGCAGAGAGACCTGGACAGGCTGGAGCGATGGGCTAAGGCCAGCTGTAGGAGTTTCAATAAGGCCAAATGCCGGGTGCTGCACTTGGGCCACAACAACCCCCAGCAGCGCTACAGGCTTGGGGAGGAGTGGCTGGAGAGCTGCCAGTCAGAGAGGGACCTGGGGGTGTTGATTGACAGCTGGCTGAACATGAGCCAGCAGTGTGCCCAGGTGGCCAAGAAGTTCCAATGGCATCCTGGCTTGTATCAGAAATAGTGTGGCCAGCAGGGACAGGGAAGGGATCTTACCCCTGTACTCGGCACTGGTGAGGCCGCACCTCGATGACTGTGTTCAGTTTTGGGCCCCTCACTACAAAAAGGACATTGAATTACTCGAGCGTGTCCAGAGAAGGGCAGCGAAGCTGGTGCAGGGTCTGGAGCACATGTTGTACGAGGAGCGGCTGAGGGAACTGGAGTTGTTTAGTCTGGAGAAGAGGAGGCTGAGGGGAGACCTCATCGCCCTCTACAGCTACCTGAAAGGAGGTTGCAGAGAACTGGGGATGAGTCTCTTTAGCCAAGTAATGAGCAATAGGACAAGAGGGAATGGCCTCAAGTTGCACCAGAGAAGGTTTAGACTGGATATTAGGAAGCATTTCTTTACAGAACGGGTTGTTAGGTGTTGGAATGTGCTGCCCAGGGAGGTGGTGGAGTCCCCATCCCTGGAGGTGTTTAAGAGTAAAGTTGACTTAGCGCTGAGGGATCTGGTGTAGTTGGAAACTGTCAGTGTTAGGTCAATGGTTGGACTGGATGATCTTCAAGGTCTTTTCCAACCTAGACGATTCTGTGAAATTCTGTGAAATTATCAGACTTCCAGGAGGCCTCCTTGCTGCTTAGCTCAGACCTACACCAGAATTAGACTAAGAAGGTGCAAAATGTCTTACATGCTTAAACAGCTTGTTTACTCAGAATACTTGTATGCATTTTCTTTCTCCCATCCTAATATTACGTATATTCTGCACGTTTCAACTCATGGTTCCCTTTCTGTCCAGTCTCCTTTACCCGTGCAGACAGCATGCTGGCAGAATTTCTTAGCTTAGCTTGTGTATTACTAGAAAGACTATATAGCTATGTGCAGCAGAAAAATTCCTTCTGCTGGCAATCACTTTGGAAAGCTTTAATACTGTGTTTAACAATCTTAAGGGACTATGGCAAGCAAACTCAAATCTAGGTAGCAGACTCTGAACAATCATGTCTACACCTCCTCTAAATGTTTCTAAGGCCAAAAATAAAGTAGGCTCTGAAATAGGCCAAAAATACTGTGTTCAGAGGACTTTAAGCACCAGTCCACATGCTTTATAGGACACTGCTTGCTCCTGTCTCCAGGGAGCAGCCGTCCTTGAAAGTTTCTCAGAAGCATACATGAAAATGAGCTATCAAAAAGAGGGAAAGGAATGCACTGAATTTAGCAACTGGTTGGTGGGGTGGAGTGAGGAGGGGAGCAGAGAATTCAGAGAAGTGGTATCATTGCTAAAGAACAGCAGGCAGACTAGTAAACACGTGAAGTTAAGCCCCGCAAATGCACTCTCCCAAACAAGGCACTTTCAACTATTCAACTTTTATAAAGTTAAGGAAGGGGGAAAAGTCCACCAATAATGCATGTCTCTGACACTAAATGCAGAAATATTGAGGACTGCTTCCATGTTTCCCAAAATGCTCGTTAAAGAAGAAGGGACAGCTCTGAGTAATAGCTCTGAGATAAAAATCCCCCCAAATTAGGGAAAGATCACAAGAACAAAAGTAAACATTGTTTTATTGATAAATGGCTTTTTTAATATTTTCACCCAAACATTCTAGCATTACAATGGTAAACAAAGTGCAGATTTTCAGGAAGTCAACTGAAATCAACAGAATCCAAACTTGTTAAACAAACCCTTTTCACAGAACACAGATTTTTCAATTTTATCACCTTTAAGTCTCCAAGGCCATATAGTAGTTATATTTCTCTTCAAAGCCTGTTACTTATTTTATTGCTAAAGAATCTGAGCTGCTACATTCAAGAAGTGGTGATTAATCATCCTTTGAAAATTCCACAAGACTTTGAGACACAAAATCATGAATCCATATATCAGTATCTGGAAGAGATGTGTCCACGAGAAAAGTCACTATTTTTCGATCCCAAGAGTTAGTGCTTTCATTAACTGACTGTATCTGTGCCACCAAGGGTTTCTTCTCTACAAGATTCCGAAACACTATTGATGCCTCTTCTGACCACTGCTGGCTTTTCACTCCTAGGACAAATGTAAAGCAAAATAGAAGGTCATTTATAGACTAGACCAATCTGAATGATTAAGTTTATAAAGAAGTGGGAGGAGTTTAAATACTTGAGAAACAGATGTTCAAGTACTACTGTATGCAGCTTAACTCTAGAAAAGAAACACAAGCTCACTCATCTCCCACACAAACAAGCTTAATTATTACAGAGACTAGGCCATTTATTTTTTCTTGAAGTCTAAAGATATGGAAAAGTTTGCAGAAGTGAAAGGCAAATGCACTGACTCATTGAGTAATTCAAAGTATATCAGCTGCCATGCATGATCAAGGCATGTTAGGAAACATGACTAAAAGGAAACTAAAGGTCCTTTCAAAACAAACTTATTTCTTTGTCTTCTGCCTGAGGCTGCTGAAATTATTTGTCCTGTTGGCCTTGCTTTAGATTAAATTTTCTTCACCTCAAAGCAGCATTAGCTACTAAAACATCTCCCAAACTAGATCTGCAGAGAGCAGAAACAAAGAGAAATGCTACCTAAATGCCTCACAACTTCCGCTATTTTTTTGAGAGCAGCATCCCACAAAGTCAAGTCTGCTGATGGATGTGATGCTAGAACCCAGACAGGTTTTTGAATATGGCTGTAACACACCAAGAAAGAAGGGGCTCCTGCAGACTTGGAATTCAGTCTCCCCAGAACACCGCTGGTGTACAGCATCTAGACACATGGGGCTCAAATACTGTGCATGAATACCCAAGCAACAACTTATGGGTAAAACAAGCAAAACAGCAAAGTGACAACACTTTGCTTTTACTACTAGCAGCAGCTTGATGCTGACAGGACAGGACAACACAGGAACACAGCTCCCTGCAGGTTACAGATCCAAGGAGAAGTTAACAGACCATCAGCAGTTAAGAAGGGTAATTAACACTAGGAAAGGCTGGTGGGGAAGCAAATGGGATTTTACAAGGAAATAGACCAGAGACTGAGAGGTAGCAGAGAGAGAAAAAAGTGGAAGAATAGCAAGACAATAGTTACCAGTCTTTTGGGCTCAGCTGGCCTGATCTGACAATATGAAGCAGCTCAGAGGCCAACTTAACTAGGTACTTGGGATTCTGTGAAGCAGGAAAATTGTATGACTTGCAGGCTTGCTCAGCTGGATCCTGTACTACCCCAGTAGACAGACACAGATAGAAATCAGCTTCATTTCAGCACTGCCCTCCTAGGACCCCAGCCTGTCGGTAACACAACCACCATCACTAGTTTAAAGCAACCCCCCAGGTCACACTGAGGCTTTGCGGGAAAGCAGATCCACAGAAGGTAGCCTAGGACCAGAGCACCAACTCTGCAGACTGTCACTTCAGACAAGCGTATTCTGTAACTGAAGTCTACACTAGTGCTGACCAAACTGTGGCAGAAAGTAGCAGCTGAATAAGAAGAGACGCATACACCTGAAAGCAATGCAGAAATGAAAGAAAAATTCGGAAAGCAAGAAGAGATCAAGTTTGGTTTTTTTTTTCATTCTATGATCAAATGTATGCACACTCTCTACGCCCCATATTCTCAAGGAATTTAATCTTACTTAAGACTGTTGAAAGCCCCCCCCCTTGTGGAGTTTGTTTGAGAACACCAATATATTTCAGGCAACTGTGGATTCCAAATACGCAGCAGAAAACAGTAAATTACAATAGGGGCAAGATATGTAAGAAAAACTTCCCCAGAAACTCAGCATTTAGTTCCTAGCTTTATGCAGATTAGGATAATCAGATCATAAACTCTTATCAACAGATATATCAGAACTTTCACACTTCATAATGGGCTATGTTTAAGGATCCAAAAACAATTTAGTTTTGATTTCCTTATGTCCTTTGCATATTAGACATCACACATATTAAATGATAAATATTTTTGACAATGAAAAGCAGCTGCTGGGAAAGTGTAAGCAACCTTCAGTTTTATACATAGTAACTAAAAGTGCTGCATTAAAATAAAACAGAACCATCACCACCTATGTCAAGATGTCAAGAAGAAAAGCAGAGCTACTTTGATGACATAAACATGCATGCATTAAGTATGTTTTTGCAAGCAGGTACATGCTTACTTTATTAAAAATCAATCACATCACTAACCTTTGGCTTTGTCCACTTTACATTTCTATTCATTTGGTATCCCCACTGATTTGTAAATGCTTACTACCTACCTGCAAGCTGAGCTGTTATAGCTTGGAAAGGTAGTTTTCTAAATGTATCCATGAGTGGCTGTACTTTCTCTATGCTGACAAATTCATGTTTACCATAGTCGAGCTCATATACTGACAAAAACCCATTTCTAAGAATTCCTTTTATTATGACCCTGTACCACCTAAAAAGGGGGAGAAAAAGAATAGTCAATCTGAACATGCTGTCAAGGCACCAGAAAAATAATACACGACCAAAAGATCTTAACCAACATGTCTCAGGCTTCCTAGATCTGGTATTACCTGAATAGAAGTCAACTCTTCCAACTACAATCTGGAAGCATGAAGAGACTACAACCTCATTTACTCCCTTAATCTCTCAGACATCACTGGACATCTGCCACCTTGTTAACAATGCAGACAAAGCACACCTAGGCTTGCCTAGCTTAGCAGAGCTAAGCTTGCCTTCAAAGATTTGTACAATACAAAGTATGTACTTACTGATTTTCAATTTTAGCTGCATACAGCTTGTTTTTTTCAATGTTCACAGGTTTCTCTTCTGCCCTGCTGTAGTACAAGATCATTTCTTCCATTAGGGCTTCCAGATTATGTAGCTCTTTCCAAGGCTGGAGAATAAAGTGACCTGGATGGCAGGCGACCGAGACATAGACATCCATGAGCTCACCAGTCTTTGACAAGGGTAGAGGTGGAGGCATATCAATGGTGGACACTGCACTGCTGAGTTCTCTGGATGAATCAGAGAAACTCTTCTCTAGCCTTCCACTAGTTAACCGTAGAGCTGAAACAGCATCACTTGTCACTTTTGTGGAGGTAGTCCCACTGGCTGTAACACTTAAGAAAACATCTTTCTGATGCTTCCACAAGTCTGCATTTTTGATCTTTTGATTGACGCTATGATCCATGTCTGGGAAATTCTCTGGAGCAAACAAGTAAACGTGTGCAATCGCCTTTGAACCATCCTGTTTAACCACCTTGGAAAACAAAATACAGTTTAACTTCCAGTTAAGAACTATTAAAAGCACATCCGATTTTGTACAGGAGACTAAAACCTTTAACAGAAAAGCAGCAACAGTTCATTGCATTCTATATGCACAGAAGCATTTTCAAGGTTCTCTCAAATATGTTAATGAAGTTGTTGGATAGTAAGCAACTCACAGTAAGCAGCTAAAAAGAGCATTTGCAGCTACCCCACTAATGTAAAGCTTCCGGGTTTGTATCATGCATAATTTTCAACCACTGTCATAAAAATACTTCCTATTTAACATCAGATATGCTAGCGTTATTGATAGTAAAGCACTGAAATTTTAATTTGACAAAGTATATAACATTTCTTCACAGATTTTTCTGCTGGTTTTCCTAGCCAGGAATAAAAACTTTCCACAATTAAAGTGGAAACTGTTATTTAATCAAGCAAAAATTAGTACCAAACTCAAACTATCTTGGAAGAGGATGTTTAGAAAAGCCACATTCAACAGTCATAAGTCCCAGACTAGAGGAGCTATGTTTTAACTATATGGTCTCCAGTGTTAAAGCAAGCAAAAAAATAAAGGAACAAGTGCTGTGACAGTATCTGAAATCAAATTTTTAAGAGGAAATCAGCTTTATGTAGTCTGTAGCTAGTAATAGATTTCCTTTAGAAGGGTGTTTTCAGTTAATTAAACTGGACAGGATACACTGCAAGTGGAAATAATTTTATGTCAAAGATAACAGAAGTTCTAAGTATACAATAGCATATACTAAATTACACTGGATTAGAAAAAGCAAACAAAAAATAAAGCTGCTTTCTAAGGCCAGAAGGACAAAAAGCTATGCTCATAAGAGGCATAAGATACTTCAAGATTAACTCAACAGTTTTATCTTTTCATGTGGTGAAACATTAGCAACTGTGTTTCTTTCTTATCAGTTGGTAAAATAACTCTAGCTGCATATTTGGACTGGGACAGCAAAATGTGAAAGGCTAATGTGAAAGCTGTTAAATTCTTGAGGGGAAAAGAGAAGCTTCCAACAGGCTTAAGCAAGTAAATTTTATGCCAAATATCCTAAGAAAATGATTTTGTATAGAATTTATATCCAAGAGCTAGCTACAAACTTCTAAACTTCTTTATCAAAAATCAAGTTTGATGAGTGGTTAAGCTTCTAGAGTTGTTCTTTCAATGCTCTTTCCACACGCCTGTGGATTTCAAGTCACATAGGCATTTTGCCTATTTACCTTCATGCTAAATTCAGGACAATTCATTACAGTGTCTCTCAGCCACAGTACAGCATCTGGAGTCCACATGCCAGTGTTAGGAGGCAGATCTGCTAGGCAGCATTTTATAGCCTAAGAACAGAATCAAGTATATAAGGTATAATTTACTAATATGGAGACTAGTCCACAAATTCCTATTCACAGAAACTTCATTGATGCTGACAGATTCAACAATGTATGACAAACAAACAGAGGAACATGCAAAACTAGTACCATTACACACACACAACATTCTGTTGATAACATAGGACTACATTATGATTTATTTCAGGCAAAGATGAACAATGAAATACACTCCAATGCTGAATGCTATTAAACAAAACAAAATTTCATTACATAATCCTTGAAGTACCAGCACTACAAACACTGCCAAGAGATCTAACATAGGTTAGCTTTAACATGTCTTTATACCTGAGGAGGTATTGCAATTACTTCTCTCAGGAATTGTGGTGGGATTTCTCTAAGCTCTGATACTTTTACAGTTGCAACTGTTCCAGTATCCAAGAACTGCACATCAAGTGCCCGTCTAGTGTGAATAATTCTTATCTGAAAGAAGAAAGCAAGAGGCTAATTTTGTGGTTAAAAACACAACAGTGACACATACACTATCACAAGTTTCACAGAAACTAAGGATTCAGATTTAGCTGAACAAAAAGAACAGCCATTTCTATGTGGGAAAAATGTAGATGTTTTTGAATACTTCTTACCTCTACACGTGCCCATCTTCCTTTAGAAGGAAACAAGCAGATTTTGCCACAGAAAGGCAGCGATACATTAAACTCAGGTGTCTGCTGCAAATACAAAAGCAGAAGTTAAAAAGCGTGGAGCTATTACAATCTGGCACTCAACTAACCATTTCAAAAGCCACACATGAAATAAACAGTTCTGAGAAGCAAAAGTCTGTTTCAAACACAAAGTCTCTTTCCAGCCTCAGGAGCATTTCTTACCATGTTGTTTTAAGCTTCCCCAATTGGTAAAGCTTTAATTTCAAGCTGTGTATCTTACAGGGAAACTGAGAGAATATAAAGTGCCAGGGGAAAAAAGCCACATTTGGAAACACAGAATATGAAATCACCCACGATTACTTTAATGTTCTGAAAAGCAAGAGCAGTTTAGAGCTGTGACAGACAACTGAAGAAGCTCCTGCCTTCATGTTCTAGAACACATCATTTGGTGAGATACTTAACAAAACAAATTTACTACTGCCTCAAATGAAAGTCTCAGGGGGGTGACATTCACCATGATGATCCTAAATAACAAGACAGTGGCTACACTATAAAAAGCATTGAAGAAACTCCATTTGAAGACCCATCAACACCTCAGTTTGTTTAGATTCTCAGGCAAAATAAAAACTCTCAAGACAAGCTGCAAAGCCAGGATTGCTTATTTTACCCCTCATATACAGATTGATATTAAAAGATTCTGAATGTCAAGGTCTCGTTGATAGCTACAGCAACCTAACATACACTCTGTCCAGAAAATCTGAACTTTTGAAATACCTGCCTGGCTGCCTGCCTTTGTGTTGCTAAACCTTTCAGGGTTCTGTATGCTTTCCTCCAGTGTTTAGCTCGCTTGAAACTGAATCTTGGTAACTGAGACATGTTCCATATAAAGTATTTCCAGATGGTGTGTGCTCCACAATAAGTCTAAAGTTCAACTTCTACACCTAAAAACACTTTGACAGAGTAGTTTCACAAGCAGCAGTTCTAACAGGACCTTCAAGGATCTGCATTTCATGGTTTGATTCTCTAAGGCTCAGCTGAATGTTGAACAAATTAGATTCTCTTAAGATTTCTTTTCTTTTGTATAAATTCTCTTGAGTCTAGTAAGGGTTGTTGGATGTGTCTGTAAATGGCCAGTGGAATGTCAGACTCCTCTGCCACATGCCTATTTTAAGGCAACATAAGACTTTTGAAAATGCCTCCTGTATATCAGTTCTAGTTGAAATTAGCCACATTATTCAAAAGCTAAGGGTACAAGGACAAGATAGATAGCAGATCAGACCAAAGCCATAGAACCTCCAAGGAAGCAAAGCTAAAAAGAACAGACCTTGTTTACATTGCTTTTATTGTCACTTTGCATGGTGTGCTGTGGGCCAGGCTGTTTACACACCTGAACTCCTGGGAATACAACGGAAGATTGGCGAGGAGGATTGTAAACATGCTCAAGTCACTTGCAGCTGGGGGTGTCGAAAAACACATATTATCACACTAATTGTTGCTTAGCCCTGTGTGTTTGATGGGTAGAATATCTGTGTTTAGGTAACATAGGCCTGTGAGAAACTCAGAGGCACCTTATTGAACATCCTTGAGATCCCTGCCCTGCTGTGGGAAAGATCAAAGCAGTGGAAAATTACGCCTGTGAAAATCCCGGATATATACACACAAAAGCAGCAGGCCCAAGATCTTTTTTTTTCCCTTCTCCTTTCCCTGACTAGCCAAAACCAAGCTCTGTGGTGTCTGCATCTTTGCTTGCATGTCTCTGCCCAGGTGTTGCTGTGGAGAGCTCTCGGGTCATGAGATAACAGGAATAAATTTACTCTTTCATTTCATCCATAGTTTTTGTGGTTATTCCTGCGTCCTGCTTGTGCCAGCTCACACAGAATGCCATCATGTAAGTAAAACTTCCAGAAAAAAACATATGGCAGTATCTCAACAGGCTTTATACCAATCTGATGCAGTTTTCATTAGAAGCTTCCTATTATGAGCCATATTGTTACTGTTCTAACCATCCAAGGAAAGTTATAGGTAGTTACTGAAGCCTTAGAGACAGCTTGTGAGCAAGAAAGCATCAAAAGACACTCTTCATGCTGAAGGATGCACCCCCAAAAAAATAGGAAGAGAATTTATAGCCTTTTTGAATAGTCTATGGCTACCTCAGAAACTTGAACTTATGTGCAAGGAAAATGATAGGTACACTCTGAAGAAAGGTTACATGACTTTGCCACTTCTCTCACCATAGAACCTACCTTGTAATGGAAGTAGTCTTCTAGTTTCTGCAAGATTTCGGAAAGTCTTGACAAGCCTTTAGATGGCACTTGGCAATACAGGCTTCCATCAGAGAAAACACTGGTTACTCTGACATTTGTATATAGTGCATCTGCCTGCAATGGTAAGATTTTGACAAGAAAGGGGGGGAAAAAACCACACACACCAACTTACCAAATTTCTGAGTACTGTTTTTTGTCCATCCAAGACCTTAGCAGTCAATAATTTTTAATGAACTAAGAAGGAAACAGGAAAATGGTACCTGTAAGTGCAGTTCCAGGGACTTGTCATACAGTGCCTTCAGACAAGTAGCATTGATGTTGATATCGTCTTCTCCGGAAGTGTCATAGAGAACAAGAAGAGGAATATCACTCTTTTCCAATATTTCCACAGCAAATATCTTGGAGCATGTCTGTGATTCCACAGCCTTTACTAGGACAGGATCATCACAGAAGACTTCCAGTCCTGTAAGACAAACCATACTTTTTATGTATCACCATATTCAAAGGGAAAAATAACAACCAGGTCCGTGTTCGCAACAGGAATCTTTCAAAGAATCAGGATGTAGCAGCCCTACTTGCATTCTGCTTAATTTCTACCTTTTTTAACACAGAAAGCCATCTTAGGGGGTGGGGGGGAGAAAATAAAAGAAAAAGATCCTTCAGAAAGACTCTTCAGAAAGAGTCAAGGCAAATGTGTAGAGAAAAAAAGGAATGCACCCGAGTATTAAAAAAACAACCAACCAAAAGTGCTCATTCATGGCAATTTTATATATTTAAAATAAAATATTTTTTAAAAGTTAGAAATGCCTACCAGCTTTAGGAAGGTAAATAATTCCCAACAGAGCTTAGGAAGTCCGCAAGTGTGCAAGTACTGAAAGAGGAAGGATCACTTTACAATAGCTAAATAGGATCACATTTACGAATACTGCCTGACCTGACCACAACAAATGTGCCTCATTTGTGGAAAAAGGAGTTGTGCTAATACATTGCTTCACACAGCAGCAAACATTTCCTTATATTTCTTTAGGCTTGCATATCTTAAACCAACAAAGACATCTAAGCTAATTGCAGAGACAACTAAGCTCCATACAGTATCAAGGTCTAGATATCAAGGTCTTCTAATACCAAAGTTTCTCTATAAAGTTCTCCTGCACGTCCTTCCTTCTTTCCATGCCTACCAGTGTCTGCTTAGGCTAGCTGTCTTGGACAAAATCTAACATAAAGAGAGTTATTGCAAACAAGGACCAAAACTCCCAAACTGAGACGCTTCAATCCAAAAATCGTGAACAGCAAGCTGTATAGTCAACACTGGCTTTCTCTTACCTGCCAGTTTACACTTTGCAGCTTGAAATGGAAGTGAATGGAACTGTTTCTGTAGTTTGTACACACTGTTGCTTTCAACAAACTCACTGAAGCCATGATCAACATAGCATACCTGATAGTAGAAAAGGGAATAAAAGCAGAAGATCATGAATACAATTGTCAATATGTTTTCTTGAGTCTAGGGAAAATATATTCAGTTACCACATTCTCTGTGCAGCCCCAGACAAATCACTTTTCACTAATTTAGTATTATATAATGCCATTTATTTCACTGCTTGAATGTTCAGAGTTTTCAGGGAAAGCCACCTTCTCAAGATCTCAAGATCTCTGTAAAACCATCCTCTCCAACTGTTCCACAGAATCTCAACTCTTAACAGGAACAGTGCTGGAAGGACTCGGCACATATTACACCAAAATACATGAAGAAAGGTAATAAAGCAGCAATTTTTATTTGTAAAGTTTTGAAAGTGTTGTAAAGTCAAAATACCACAAATTGTAAAGTTTTGAAGTGTTGGAAAGTCAAACACCACAGAAACAAATGCCTTTTCTTTTTACAGCATTAAGAGAATCATTTTGATTTATGCTTATAGTAACTTTGATACAAATACCAGTCAGTGCAGGAGACTAGTAGGAAAACTGCTGATTGGCAACAAGCAATTGGAGCCAAAGTGAGAGAAAGAAGGCTTTGACAGGACTTTTTACAACTCTTGTTCTAAACTCTACCATGCAAAATGTCTGCACACCAAACACTGAGAAGGGAGTCTGAACACTGTGTCAGAGGATAATCAGCAAATGTTGCGATAAAGCAGTAGCCTTATTTGGCTGATAGCTCTAGCTAGAGAGAAATTAGAGGCAAGCTTGCTACCAGGGTCCTTGCAACTACTCTAAACCCAACAATCTTTCACAAAATCAAGTTCTGACATCCCCCTCCAAATTTCAGCTGAAGGGTATCACACTAACTTTCAGAAAAACCTCAGTTTTAATACATGTGTTATTTAAATGTTTATGAAATGGATCAACTTTAGAAGTATGTTAAGCAGACCTGGGTAAAAAGTCACCTAACTGGGTGAAGAAACAAAAAATAAAAAGATATCATTAATGTTTGACTAGGCAAGAAATAATTGAGATGTTTGAAACTTTTTTTACATTTCTATCATATGTTCTAGTTTCATTGCCGATGGCAAGAAGAGTCTGCTTGGCCCAGGAAAAGTTTAACAGAAGAGTTAAAATAATCTCAAAGGGGTTTAACTAAAATGCATGCTACAAACGGCTCCCAGAATACTAGATCTGCCTGGAAGGGAACACACGTATATCCTTCTCATTGTCTTGCTATTTAGTGCATGTAATAGATATTTCAGTACAATATGATCTATGAGCAAGCGAATTTTGTTTTTCCCTTTCCCTTTCTCTGTCCCACACCAAATAGTGCTACCACACCCATTCCTCCTAGACTGTCAGAGGTACATTTTCAGTACAAAACAAAACCCCCAAACTCAAACTACTTATGGAAAAAAACCTGAAAGACCATTTAATTTTGGCAATCACATAACTTCAAAAAAAGTCCTAATTTCTCATACAACTGAAAATAGAACTACTTCAGGGCAAGAAAGGAAAGAATGCCAGTGTAGCATATTTAGGAATCGACTATCTAAAAACCAAGATTATTTCAAGCCTTCCTCCAAGTGCCAAAAGAAGTAATTGCTTGCCTTTATTCTGTTGTCTTCGAGAGAAATTATCCGAGCACGCAACCAGGCATCTTCTTCAGCATGTACTGCAACAAGTTGCTCAACGCTCAGAGATTGAGCTAGTGACACTGTACTGTTCTGACTATAGTATGCTTTCATGTCATCTTCCATTTGTTCCTGGGCAGAAGAATAATCTTTGCCTACATACCTACAGTATTTTACAAAAAAAACCACCACAAGAGTTAGGATGCAACTTCAAAAAGCTGAATTAAAAACTAAGAACATTTTTATGCATATATGAATACGAGTAAATTATGGATATATACATTTTCTAAGCACATCAGTAACCAAACTCTTTCCCCGTTAACAGGGCTATAGAAAAGCAACTGACATAAAATTTAGTACTTTTGTTGACAGCTAGATGTGGTCCAGCAGTGTATAATCTAACACGCTCAACTGTTTTTTTAGTAAGACCTCTTACTTGATTATTACAATCATGTAGACCAGCTTGACCACAAGTGCAGCGCAGTATCTGGGACCAAGTATAAAAAAGAACTAATATGTCATCTCTGATGTTAATTGGTCATTAAAAACCACAAGCTTACTCAGCTTTTCACTAAGGTTCATCAAAACTAAGGCATCTAAAATAACTTTACAAATCAGATGTCAAACCATGTGCTGTTTACTCTCAGCCTTCAGAACAAACCTGATATTAGGCTGCTGATGTAATGGTTCATACTGAAGCAGTTGCATAGATACTCTTTCATAAAGTATATAAATTTACTGAAAACTCAAAATGGGATGTTCTGAGTGCTTCAGAAATAAGTCAGATCAGAGCAAACAAAAGGAAAACTTATTCCCTAATTTGTATTAATAGCTACTGTTTTAACTTGTTCATAGAGTGATTAATACTGCTCATTTCTACCACACAGTTTAGGTTTTCATCCTACAAAAATCCAGGTTATATTTTCATCCTATAAAAATCCAGGTTTATTCTGAAGGTCTGCTATATGCCCAGTATTACTGCAGATACTGTACTATGACGTACTATGCTAACTTTGATATAAAGATTAAGTTAAATCTCACATTCCAGGGAACCCTCATTTTCCTAAAGACAGCCTGCTACCTCACCATCCAGTTATATATTGCTTTTCAGAATGACAGCCCTTTAGTTTCTATGCAAGCACTCCTCTACTTCATAATGGACATGGAGTGGGGCAACAGTCATGTATGTGCTACTTAAAATTTTCTTAACAGTTTCATAAATATACTTAACAGACAGTAGGAATATCTTAACAGAAATTAGAAGAATCTTAGAGAATTTCATGCCTCACTGTTTCTGGTAATAGGTGAGCATCATACTGAAGATGTTTTTGGCTGCTCACAGCCAACTGAAAAATCATTTTTCAGATTTTTCAGAAAAGCATCTTGGAAAGCAATCTCAAAGAATTGTGTTAGAGACTAATCTATGTGCAAGTGGACAGACACTGAAAGTGCTCATTCAGCAAAATTCTTAGTCTCAACTGGAACCAATTCACATGTGAAGTAAAGCTTACTACTTCATTGTGAAAGGAACAGAGGGGTATGCTTCCATAGTGAAACAAGCTATACTTTGTCTACTCAAAAAGATAAAAGAAGCAGAAAACAGTATCTGAACTGTAGCACAGAAACTCGAAGTTGTTGAGAGTAAAAGGTGATAGTTAATTATTTCTTGTGAGAATTCAATTGTAGCACCTAGCATATCAACTCTGCCTTCAATAATACTGTTTTAGACGTATAGTAGCAAATATCTAGCAGTGTTTCTATCGCCTCACTTTCATTCTGATTTCCTCAGAATTCTTACAGAACTGTACCACTCAAAATTGAAATAGCACCAACCTTCCAGCTTTGTTTTAATTAGTACTGCAGTTGAAAGGTTTCAGCCAAACAACACTTAGCCACATACCAAGAAAGTAAAGAGATATTGCTCCATCTTCAAGATAGAAAGAGGAATCTTGATTTTATTGATCCTGCAAAATCAACATCAACCAATGGCTGCTACACACTTCTTGTGTAGATGTGGAGAAAGTGACTGTTAGCACACGCATGGGAAGGGTAATTCCATGCGTTGTTTCCTTCCTATACGTCTACATGAACATTTTCTTGTCATGGCAAAAAACCTACTCCTTTCAGGGCTAGTTTCATCTTGAAGATAAATGACCTTGCCCATGAAGTACATAGACAACCCTAAGTAGTAATTTCTGTATCTAGGGCCAAGAAACCACTAATCACTACCATGTACCTTCACAGAGCTGACAAATTAATATTGTCGAAGAACCATGGTCCAAAATTTGGGAACTGCTGCTTTATAGAAATTTTAACATCATCACCCTGAGCTCATCAATGTCATACAGTAGTTCAATCCACAGGACTTGAAGCATTTCCCCAAATAATCCTTAAAATAACAGATGAGAAAGCTAAGATTTTTTACTCCACATATCAGCAAGTTATCAATGCTGCCAGGATTAAAAGGTGTACAGTGAGAAGGAAAAAGTTTTGCAGAGTTAAGTCCCACCTGCATAGCAAGCTGGAAGTAAGAGACAGGTAATATGTTCCTGTTCTTCCCAATATAAAACATATAATATGCAATATGCATCATGTCTAACTGTTTCAGTATCTCTATGTACAGATGATTACGTATCTTAAATTGGCTGTCTTTCCTGGCACTATTTGTTTTCATCATCTTTCATGTCTTAGACTAAATTCAAACAGGGCTTTCACAGGAACAACCTAAAACGTAAAGCCTCTCTTTTCTTTGAGGTAGTTCCTCCTCTTGTGATTTCTTTTTTTAAGTTTAGGCTCACTCACAAATTCCAGCTGGGTCTTCGTTGCTAAAATAACTGACTCATTCATTTGGAAATAGTACAAATGTTAATGATGAATTAAGATTCTTGTCTTAAATTATGCTTTTTGGTAAGACCAGTATACAAAATAAATGTATATGCAATGTACAAAAAAGTCTTATCTGAGAAAAAGTACAATATAGGAATGTTGCTAGCAGCTAAAACAAAGATGGCAACATTCTCAAATGAGAATTTCTCTCATAATCCCCAATTATGGGAATTTTCACTACAGATTATCAGACATTAAGATTCCATTACTTCAGGGAACCAAAACAGTGGACTGACACAAGGTTGAGTATTCCAATACATTACTGATAGCCAGAGAGAAAAAGAATATCTGAATTTCAGCCTTAAGGCTAGTGTGTTGAATATTGCCAACCAGCAATGAGGAACAGGGTATTAGTTTCATAGTGAAAGGATCTCTAAGTGAACTGCACACATACTTATTCTGATCCTAATCAGGACCTCTGAGAATGACTGAAAGCTGAAACTGCAGAAACTAGTGGGGAAAAAACAGAGCTGTCAATATAGTATATTACCATAATGTTGCTCAATTCATCCTTTGAAGTGACATATAAAACTTTTTAAGATTAGGCTCAATTTGAAATAATTTTCAAAATTAAATATCCTCTACAAAAAGTGGTGGTTTTTTTGTTTGGTTCATTCTTTTTTTTAAGTTTTAAAGAACTGCTAGGATTTGTGTGTTTTATCCCAACAATGAGGTACAAAAAGCTTATCATAGTATTTCCTGAAGCAGTACAATAACATATACACAAGATAGCCACTACAGGCCACTTGTTACAATGTCCTCTAGGGCTGGGCTGATTAGCAACCAAACCAAGAAGCACCGGTAGTTTATTGTTGGATGGAAGCTCATCTGTCCCCAAAAGTGAAAACTGCAGTGTAATCTGAACACAATCAAGTCTCACCTAGTTAGTAGTAAGTCACTTATAGAAGTAAAATATATTTTAATAAGTATTGCAGCAATATCTGAATACTACTATGTGTTATAGTAAGGTTATTTTAAAAGGTCTTCCAACAGCAGGTCAAATCTGCTTTGATTCTCAGACAAGCTAGTAATAGAACTGATCAGCTCAGCACAGAAAAAGTTTCAGAAAATTTCCATTTAAGCACACAAACAGAAGGATTCTTAAGTTTCATTATCAAAATAAGTAAATAAGAAAGTCCTGCAACCTCCTGTTCATCTGTTCCCTTATGGCAGACCTGCACCATATAAATATATGGATTTATAAATAAAGCAAAAAAGATAGATTATGAAGTACAAACTTGCCTAATTAGGACCTCATTAGTGTTTTTCAGTTCTAACACCATGACAGACACAGATCCTTCTGATGGAATGATTAGAGGAGGAACAGTTATGTTCTCTGGATACTGGTCCTTGGGTTCTTCATACTGTTGTTCAGCTGTGGCCTTCACACCATCATGCCTCTGGACTTTCTCAGTGACATTCAGATTTTCATCAATGCGTCTTTGGGGTTTAGCATAAAGGATGGCCTTTCTGGGGGCTTCAGATACATAGTCCACTACACATACATCTGAGAGCAACTCTAGATTATTTAGAATGTCTTCTGGAAATTTTACTTGGTAAGCATCTTGGTACAATTTAGGAAGCGCATTAGCCCAAAGACCACTGGAATACTTCAGCAAGATGTTAACAACTTTCTGCTTGAAGTCACTAGTAAGTGATGTAGGTGTGGTCTCCGTATTTGGTTTTAACAAAGGGTCTACTTTTGAAGAAGTAACATTATGAGTTGCCTTTTCTTGCTCTGTATCACTTTTTGCTATTGGTGGTATTTTCTTAGCAGGATAAAGAAGCCCATCCATCTGATCACCCCTGTGTACTTTCTCCACCTTGGAAAACAAAAAGTAGAGTAAATAATCAGTTGCAACTCTAAGTCTAAATAATTTTGTCAATTACATTTTTATAACATGCACTTTATACAGACTTAGAAGTGGACATCCACAGGGAACTAAGCTTGAGGCAGTTACTACAGGGTAGTATTTCACATAATGCTTCCTCCTCCATTCTGAAGGATACCAAATGCATTATGACTACATCGGTATAGGCAAATATCTAATCTATGCAATACAACTTGGACTTGCTTCCAAAGTATAATCTCTCTTTTCTCCTAGAAAGACACACTCCAGAAACTTAGGTCTTTTGCACATAACCCCCATCCTGATCTTCTACACAGGTAAGCATATCATAAACAAAAGTTTCTGTCCCAGTTTACTGAGGGAAAGGGAATTTGATTGTATACTTCAAAAAGAGAGGACACGTGTCACGCTGTGTTGTAAGGGCTATCTGCTGTCATGCTCAGGGAATTATTTTTTCTTTAAAAAAGTTCTGAAGTTAAGGAAGAAATTTCTGGATTATAATAAATTTTGTAATAAATTTGATTAGGCCATTTTAAACCATGTCCATAGCCTCTCTCCAGACCCAGCTGTTTTGCCAGTCCATGTCTTCACCCTTTCCTAAGTTCAATAATGATCTGAAACATGCTCTGAAGTCACAACCTTGAAAACACCATTTGAGAACTGTAGAAACAAACTCACATAAAATTCCATTTCCTAAGGCTATGCCATTTCAGCCTAGATCAACTTAACCAGAGCTTAGCAGGAATATCTATGTAGAATTGAGATGACAAAAGCTCTCACTGTTTTCACATTGCTCCCAAAGCAAGAACAACTCCTGCAATAAAGGAAGTTATTAAGGTTTACGTATCAAGGTGGAGACCTTGATGTTCCTTCCTCAGAGTAAACAACTCTCATCAGTTTTCTGGGTCCACATCAACCAAAGTCCTTTTCAGAAGCAGATCAACGAACAAAACATTGAGTAGTTGAGTCACTTGATACTACTCAGGGGAAGCATTTACTTTATAAACCTTGCTGAAATCAGAACTTTATAATATCCCAAGTGTCCATGCAGAAGATTGAGGAATTTGCTTAAATGACCAGCCAAGGAAACTTTTAGCTCCAGAAAATATCTGGTGTTATCAGGACAACAATCTTTTTGAGAAGGCTGTGCTGAAATGTATGGGAGTTCATCCTGAAAGAAGCTGGGTGCAGAAGTCTACCTTTACGCACCGTTTCTCTTAGCTAGCTCTTTTTAACTAGGGCTGCAACAGACGTGAATAAATTTTAGCTGATAGGACTATTAAACCTTTACAGACTGGCAGCAGACTAAAGAGAGAAGATCCTTAGGGACCTTTAAGCCTCTTAACTCCAATAATAGCTCTGAGGTTTTCTAGGCATTGCAGCTCTGTTTTGAAGAGACTGTAGATGCTGACTGAGCAAACCATTTAGAGACAGAAAAATGTCATTTCAGTAAATTGCTTCAGCTTACTTCAGTACAAATAAGCTCAGGTGGAAATCATCAGGCTACTATTTCTTGCCTAGAAGTTAATGTTCAAGATGCAACAGACTCCTCCAGAGAGTGATATGGCCAAGACACCTTCAAGGATACACAACACTACACAAACTCTTAATTATATACAAACAGCTTCACTTGTAAGCACCACTTCAAAACAGCCACCCTTTCTTTAGCACACATTTCTCAACTTGGTTTCCAGTTGAGTTTATAGATTTGCCTGCAAGGTACTTCCCATTAGCATGGCTTGCAAGGCTGCTTTGCAATCACAACATGCCTGTTGTCACTCCTCCATTAGAGAGCGCAAAGCAGTGTCAACAGCTGTCAGAATGTATTATCAGGACAACAGAGACTGAAGTCATTCTACACAGAAGAAAAACATGTTTGCCCTGGGCCTCAATAACAGAGGGAGCTCTTAAAAATTAAAATCTGGAGCCCAAAATAATAAAGCTTCAAATAAAAAAATACCCACAAGATAAATACTGACACTGCAACTAAGTCAGTGGAATGAAAAAGAAGAGCAAGTCCATTCCCTCTGACATACACAGAAGGGATGAAGACAGACATGCTTCTGTATGTGTTGCTAGGACAAAAGCTTTGTATATGTGTGCTTGACAACATGCAAGTAAACCACTACACTAACATATATAATCAAAAGAAAGGATCACCTTTGCAATGCCAGAATGACCAAGATAACACCAAGTCTTGTTTAATTGTGCATACAGTGATGATCAAAGAGCAGATACACTGGCAAACTCCTAGAGCATCAGTACCTTCCAGGAAGGAAGTGGAGAAAAACACCTTGAAATGAGAGCTTCTAGTCACAGAAAGTGTCCTTCACTTTCAAGGTTACATTCACAACTAGCATATGCAGCTATTTTCTGCCATTTTTCTGGGAAAGGAAATGCACAGTGGAAGTTGGCATTTGATGTCAATGACAGAGTCTCATCATATGTGGCAAACAGGAAAAGTCTGATTCCATGATTCCTGGTATCAAACAGGTCCTCAAAGACTGCTCTAAAATACACTGATCAGAACTATCACTCTAATCCAGTGAGAATAATTCATCAGAAGTGAGATGCATGAATTCCTCCAGATCTGATTTCAATCTGCAACACAGAACCTAGCTACCATGGCACATATACCACAGACTGCACACAGACATGTTTTGCTGAGAGGCATCTTAGACAAATGCTTTAATGTGAAGACAGCGCTCATCTACCTGACTTTCGTCAATAGTACATGAAGTTCAACTCCCAGCAAGCTGGAGCTCAAAGCAGTGAGGAAGGTATTCCTGGCCTTGATCAGCAGTAACTTGCATCCATACACTTGGCTGACAACATCTTTTCTCTGGAGGCGGCACTACAACTCCAGGTTCCACTGTTTTCTCCTATCATTCTACAGTACAGCTCTCCCTAGGCAATGGTGAGATGCTGCTTCAACACTGACATCTATTCCTCCCTGCTCTTCCAAGTAGCTGCCTCTGAAAGCAACAGTTTAAGCTACCAAGCTGTTGAATATGCATGCAAAGTAACCAATACTGGGGAAAAAACCCAGACTTGTGCAATGTTATTGAAAGGCTGAAGATCCCCACTGCACAGGGTGGCATCAGACACAGTAAAGAGTTGTTCTGGTTTTGGCTGTGATAGAGTTAATTTTCTTCAAAGTAGCTAGTACAGGGCTATGCTTTGGATTTTCCTGAAAACAGTGTTGACAACACAGGGATGTTTTCATTACAGCTGAGCAGCGCTCACACAGCATCAAGGTCTTTTCTGCTTCTCACATCACCCCACTAGCGAGGAGGCTGGGGGTACACAAGGAGCTGGGAGGGGACACAGCCGGGACAGCTGACCAAGGGGATATTCAATACCAAATGATGTCATGCTCAGCAATAAAAACTGGGGGAAGAAGAAGGAAGCGGGGACATTTGGAGTGATCGTGTTTGTCTTCCCAAGCAACCATTCCACGTGACGGAGCTCTGCTTTCCTGGGGATGGCTGAACACCTGCTGCTGATGGGAAGCACTGAATGAATTCCTTGTTTCGCTTTGCTTGGGCACGCATCTTTTGCTTTATTTATTAAACTGTCTTATTAAACTCAAACCACAACTTTTACCCTTCTGATTCCCTTTCCCATCCCACCGGGGGGGAGTAAGCAAGTGACTGTGGAGTTTGTAGTTGCCAGCTGGAGTTAAACCACAAAAGTCCTTTTTGGCGTGCAACACGGGGCTCAAAGAGTTCGAGATAAGGGCAGATTTGATTGGAATGTGCCAGATATTGAATTTATAACTGTTATTGCTGTTTAGCTCTTAATTGCCAAGCTCCTGTGCTTGCCATGGGGCTTGCTTGCCTTACTGTATAACAAGTCTAATACTTGTTAGTGGCTGCTTGCTGTAATGCATATCTTATACATGTAATGCACATCTTGCTCTGCTGTGCCTTGGAACATTTTGATAACAGTAATGGCCATGTGTCTGGGGTGGCAGACAGCCAGGGCATCACTGCTGCTTCTCTGCTGCCTGTACTGAACAGGCTGGAACTCTAGTGGGAACTCGAGTCAAAGTGTCTGCGACCTGGGGATGAGTCCCCATGGGAGCAGGACACCCCGAAGTGTCTGTGGCCGTGAATAAGTCCACATCAGAGCAGGTACACCTTGAAGCATCTGTAGTCACGGTTATGCTGTGCTGCAGCAGGTATACCTCTGAAGGGATTGTGGCCCAAGGATAAGTCTATGTTGGAGAAGGTACACCTCAAAGCATCTGTGGTTGTAGATAAGTCCATGCTGCAGCAGGTACACCCTGAAGCATCAGTGGCCGTGCATGAGGTCATGCTGGAGCATCTCAAAGCATGGGGCCATGGATAAGCTCATGACAGAGCAGGTACAGCCCCAGAGGGACTGCAGCCATGGGTAGGGTCATGTTGGAGCAGGGATACCTCTGAAGGCATTGCAGCCCATGGATAAGCCCCCACCCGCTGGAACAGGTGCCCCTCAAAGTGACTGTGGCTGTGGTTAAGTCCATGCCACAGCATGTATACCCCTGAAGAGACTGTGGCTCATAGATAAGGCTCCACTTGGAGCAGGTACAACCCTAAGGGACTGCAGTCTGTGGATAAGTCCAAACCGGAGCAGGGGCAAGGGGAGGAGTTCATTGCAATGTTAAATCCAATGGTCTGGTCCAAAGGCACCAGGGGTGCAGACTGTATGGAAATACCTTTAAATTGTTGTAACCCAGGATTTGAGCTGCATATTATGGGAATTACTATAGCAGGAGCCCCTTGTTGCCAGCCAGGCTAGGAGCAAGTGGAGGAGTTCACTGCAATGTTAAACCCTGTGACCTGGCCCAAAGGGACCAGGGGCAGAGATTGTAATGTTTGTAATGTAATACAACCTTTAAATTGTTGTAACCCGGGATCTGAGTTGCATGTTATAGGAATTACTATAGCAGGAATCACCTGAACCAATGGAGAACAAGCCTTACAAGAAGAAGTGCAAGTGCAGCAGTGACCCAACCTGAGTTGGCTTTGGTGCCCAGCAACTCCATGAAACACACCACCTCTCTTGTCCCTGAGTGACCACTGTAACAGTTGGAGCCCAAAGTCATGGACTGAATTAACTCAGTGGACATTTTGTGGAGATTTGTAGACATCTTATGGGCATTTTATGGACATTTTACAGGGGTATGACCCATAGACTAAGGGAATGATATCTGTATTATATCAAAAGATGGAAAGTGGGGTGGTGGTTAATGAGGTTGTACTGGATAGTTTGGGACCTGAGCATGACATAAATGGTATGGAATAAGGGGTGTAGAATGTGCTGGTTTTGGCTGGGATAGAGTTAATTTTCTTCAAAGTAGCTAGTACAGGGCTATGCTTTGGATTTTCCTGAAAACAGTGTTGACAACACAGGGATGTTTTCATTACAGCTGAGCAGCGCTCACACAGCATCAAGGTCTTTTCTGCTTCTCACATCACCCCACTAGCGAGGAGGCTGGGGGTACACAAGGAGCTGGGAGGGGACACAGCCGGGACAGCTGACCCCAGCTGACCAAGGGGATATTCCATACCATATGATGTCATGCTCAGCAATAAAAACTGGGGGAAGAAGAAGCAAGGGAGGACATTTGGAGTGATCGTGTTTGTCCTCCCAAGTAACCATTACACATGATGGAGCCCTGCTTTCCTGCGGAGGTTGAACACCTGCCAATGGGGAGCAGTGAATGAATTCCTTGTTTCGCTTTACTTGCGTGCACGGCTTTTGCTTTACCTATTAAACTGTCTTCATCTCAACCCATGAGTTTTCTCTCTTTTACCCTTCCAATTCTCTTCCCCATCCCACCAGGGGACACTGAGCAAGTGGCTGTGTGGGGCTTAGTTGCTGACTGGGATTAAACCATGACAAGAGCTTTTCCTTACAAGGCTGTAGAAGCCCTTTACATCATCCAGTTATAGCTTATCCTTGGGATCCACTCCAGCTTTTACAGCTTCTAGTCCAACATGCAATAAATTGTTTTGCATGGGAAGCTACGACACCTAACTGCTTACCGTAAATGCCAAAAGGACACATTAAATGCTTGTCTTCAGCCAAACTTCATGTCAACTGGGAAGTTGGAACAGTACGGGAGCAGGACTGTAAAATGTTGTCCAGAAAGGCTGTAAAGTATCTGTTATTAATACATGACCATATACAGTCCTGTGCAAACTGCTCATGGTGACCCTGCTTGAGCAGGGGAGTTGCATTAGATAATTTCAAGAGGTCCTTTCCAACCTCAGTGATTCCACGATTCTGTGAAAAGTTTATGCAATGATAGACGAACTGACTCAGTTCTTCTAAGTTTGCCAACGACACCAACTTGTGAGGTGGGGTCGACACGCTGGAGGCAAGGGATACCATCCAGAGGGACCTGGACAGGTTTGAGAGATGCCCAAACTTCATGAAGTTCAACAAGGCCAAGTGCAAGGTCCTGCCCATGGGTCAGGGCAATCTCAAGCACAAATACAGGCTTTGTGTGTGGATTGAGAACAGCCCTGTGGAGAAGTACTTGGGGGTATTGGTGGATGAAAAGATGGACATGAGCTGGCAATGTTTACTTGCAGCCCAGAAAGCCAACTGCATCCTGGGCTGCATCAAGAGAAGTGTGACCAGCAGGTTGAGGGAAGGGATTCTCCCCCTCTACTCTGCTCTTGTGACACCCCACCTGCAGTGCTGCATTCAGCTCTGGGGCCCCCCAACATAAGAAGGACGTGGACCTGTTGGAGCGGGTCCAGAGGAGGCCACAAAGATGATCAGGGGCCTGGAGCACCTCCCCTGTGAGGACAGGCTGAGAGAGTTGGGGTTGTTCAGCCTGGAGAAGAGAAGGCTCCAGGGAGACCTTATAGAGGCCTTCCAGTACTTAAAGGGGGCTACAGGAAAGGTGGGGAGGGACTCTTTATCAGGGAGTGTATGATAGGAAGGGGGGTAACAGTTTTAAACTGAAAGAGGGTAGATGTAGATTAGATGTAAGAAAGAAATTCTTCACTGAGACGGTAGTGAGGCACTGGCACAGGTTGCCCAGAGAAGTTGCGGCTGCCCCCTCCCTGGCAGTGTTCAAGGCCAGGTTGGACGGGGCTCTGAGCAACCTGGTCTAGTGGAAGGTGTCCCTGCCCATGGCAGGGGGTTGGAACTAGATGATCTTTTAAGGTCCCTTCCAACCCAAACCATTCTATGATTCTATGATCATGACTTTCAAATGAATTTCAGTTTTCAGGATGTAAGAACTACCTTCAGAAAAATCACAGGCCTCTTACAATACTAGGGAAAACAAAATAATTTTGAAATGTTTTCGATTTAATAGCCTTTTCAGTTACTAACCCTGACAGGTTTGCCAGTTTCATTAAGCGGGCCCAGAAGAGATCACTTATGATATTCAGACTGGCAATGACAACAAAAAATTTTGGTGGATTCTTCATGGCAAATACAGAAGATACTTTCAGTCCTTCAACTGAAGTGAAAATTTTCAGATGCTACAATGAGTCTGAAACCTTTCTATTTCTGGTAGTCATTACTTCTGTACTTAATCAAAATGATAAAATACAAGTCATACTGGGCATATTTTTGTATTTTCTTTTGTTGTTAAACTAAAGGATCCTCATTGCCAAGATATTCCTTGTTCAGGTTCAGCTAGTGCTCAGGGCTGGGGTGGTAAACTCTGCAGAGTTCAGGAGTGTCTTTAGGTTGCCCCCTTCTGCCCATCTTCTTTGCCCTCCCACTTCATTACCTTGCACATCACAGTGAAGATAATTATTCTCCACAGTTCCTTGTGCTTTTGAGACTCTGACTTCTGAAAACACACAGTTACAAGTGAAACTCTGTGATGCAATAAGCCACCTGAGCCACTCTAACAACTCCGTACTGTTGAAGGCTGCCCTTATTCCTCACATCCTTATGCCAGCACTCAAGATCAGCTGACACCTTTGTCAGCTGTTCTTTTTGGCTGCACTAATTTTTACCTCATAATGCAGTGAAGTCTTCCTAAGGGGTCAGAGAAGTGCAAGATTTAATAAACAAGGAGTTGCAGGAACAAGGAAAGGTGCTGTCAAATGGAGTCTACTTCATTTGGTGGTTCATCATGTTGTCTAACCACTCATCAGTAAGACTGAGCTTCAGGAACATTAAGTTACAGCCTGTTCCAGCACTGTGTTTGGACAGCAAAGTTATTCTGGACCTTGGTGTCCTCAACTGGCTCATTTCTACACATACTATGACACCATCTTTTCAGTGAGGCTGATACCAACTGTATTTTGGCCTGTGTTGTACTATATACAACACATCTAGTTAAGATGTTAAGGCAGCACATGTTTTCTGTTCACTGACCTCCATTCTAAACGGCTAGTGGCTCTGTCTAGTACTGAGATACCCACTAAAGCAAACTGTCAGACCAAACACTGATTTATTCAATGAGCATGGCAAAAGAAAGCTAACTATCATAATGCTAGAGCTCATCTGCAGAAGACAGTTCATAGGGCATGTGTAAAACTGTGCAAGTTTTCATTCATACATACCACCAGCCATGCTAGCCCACTGCACTGTCTCCTCTGTGTGGAAAGTACATAGCTCATAAGAACACATTATCTATTACGTATAATTAGAGCTGAATTTTTTATTCTCTCAAGTCCGTTTCTCTGTTTGGAATGATAACTTTTGTTTCACACTGCTTAATCATGGTATAGAAATTCCTTCCTTGAGAGTAAAAACTTGACAGAACCAAAGTTGCTCAAGGAATAGAACTGGTTACTATGGCAATCCTCCTCTTCTCCGAGCAGACCTGTTTAATTCACTCTGAACACTACAGTAAAAACTCAGCTGCCAGATGTAGTAGTATGTAGTATCTGGTTCATTAAGGTGGGGATACCACCCAGGAACAGAGATTCAGGAAACAACAGCCCTAATCCTGTTTCTGTCAGTCTGTCTACCAGTTGATGCTGCCATCTTCCTAAGCCTTTAGTTTCACTTTCTGCAAACAGTCACAACGTCTATAAAATGTAAAAGACGAAGAATATTCTGAGAACTAGATGCTGTTAAAAAAACCCCAAACAAACCCAAAATATCCTGCCTGTCAACTAGGCAACATATGCAAGTTCCATTTTTGTCTAAAAGTATCTTCTACCTTCCTGTTTGTAATGACAAACTTCAACTTGTAACAACTACTTAAAAAAACCCCAAAAGACCAACCACAAACACCCAAAACCCACCAAAGAAAAGCCACGCCAATTTTCCCACTCTTTTCTCTGATTTTTTCCAATTATATATCCTCAAGGAGACAGCCAGCCTTTGGGACCTGCCCAGCACCATCCCAGACATCCAGGAGATGAAGTGAAGAACACCAAGCTTTCCTGTACTTTTGTAAAACCTCCTCCTCAGAATAAATAGCCAGACAAATATTCTTCAGTCTGAGAAGCATTTTCACACAGTATCAGCCAATACAATACCAAAGTGCTTAAGTGCACTAAAGAATATGCTCAGGTATTACATATTATTTAGCCACATGCTTATTAAAAAGCAGTGACACAACTGACTGAGGAATGGTAGATTACTGGAGATGAAACTGGCCTCTGATAACTACAGATTAATGGTTAAACTGATAGGTAGCCAGAGCCAGTAGGATGTTTTACGAAAAAGAACATTTTTTTTCTAGAACTGTTGAAAACCAAGTATATCTCTTCCAGCACAACTGGAATTTCCAAATTCAGAATGCTAGTGTTATTTTTCTACCAGTTCCTTAAGAAACCAAACAGAAAGACTAAGGCACCCATTTCCCTAAGGAAACTCTAGAAGCAAGTCTAGAATCATGCATCCCTTCTTTCTGCCATTTAAAAGGTGGCTGCCTACTATTTGATCTTTCTTTTAATTGCAAGAATGAATTTGGGAAGACAAGTAGAGAAAAAGATGATAGAAGACAGCTTCACCTGACAAACACAGGGGACTGACATATTTTGTTATTTTCTCAGGTTGACATATGAGCATGAAAAAAGGCCACTACTAGAAAGAAGCCAGCACCAACACTGGATGGAAAGGATTAGCTGTGGAATAATTACATACAGGCAGATTGAATCATTGCATTGGATGAGCTGTTCTGGGTCAGAACAAAGATGTGCCTATCCTGACATCCTCTCTGACAACAGCAGCTGCCTAGGAAAAAGCATAGGGGATAGGACAAACGTAGTGATACCTCTTCCTCTCATTTTGGATACTCCTCAGTTCAGGCACTATCAGTTAGTGACTTTCTTTAGAATGAAGTAGTTCATGACAACTGAGGCCAGGGATCATGCATTCATCAGTGAACGTATTCAGTTGCTTTTGAATTCAAGATGATGATCATTCCCCATTTACCTTCTTCAGGTCTCTTATTATTTTATAGCCCATATCTCCCATCTTTCCCCACCTAAATCATCCAACTTAATTGTGGCTCGTACAGAACACATAACCTATCCTTACCCGTCACCTTTCTGAATCACCCTTTCACTCTGCTTGATCTCTCAGTGAGTTCTTTGTGCATTTTCTGTGTAGAGATGGGAGAAACACATCTGATTTTGACATGTGCTTACACACCATGTTTTCCCAGTGGTACAGTGTTTGCTATTTTGTCCTCTATTCATAAGAATAGAGACCAGACCATCTTTTCAGGGAAGTCTGCTGCCTCCCTGGGGCCCAAATTAGGAGATGTCACCGGACAACTGAATAGCTTAGTACAGCTTTGAGACTATTATCTGCTCCTGCTCTTTCAGGTGGGTACTAATGATGTTGCAACAAAAAGTCTAAAGTCAATCAAAACAGATTTCAGGGCCCTGGGAAGAAAACTAAAAATTCAGGAGCACAGGTAGTATTTTCCTCAATCCTCCCAGTAATGGGGAGAGACTTTGGAAGAAACACATGAGCCCAAGATTTAAACACCTGGCTCCAGGACTGGTGTGTCCACCAAAACTTTGGGTTTTATAACAATGGAAGAACCTCTGAGGCACAAGGTATGATGGGGCCTGATGGAATCCATCTGTCCCAATGGGGGAAACACATATTTGGTCGTAAGCTGGCAGGACTGGCTGAGAGGGCTTTAAACTAGAATCACTGGGGGAAGGGTATGTCAACAGGAGAGCTCTAAGTAAGCCAAGAGTTGCCATGGCATCATCTGAGGGTGGCAAGCTAGTGGGAACATCTACACTCCTCCAGGGAGCAAGGAGGGCCCAGGAGCATATCTGAAATGCTCGTACACCAATACATGCAGTATGAAAAACAAACAGGATGAACTGGAAGCCTTGGTCATTTCCCACAGTTATGTCATTGGTATTAGCAAGACTTGCTGGAATGAGTCTGTCATTCCAGAATCAAGACTTGCTGGAATGAACCTGCTGCCAGCCAGGTTTAAACCACAACAGAGTCCCACAGATGAAGTGCTGGGATGGAGAGCTACAGGCTGTTCAGGAAGGACAGTCAGGACAGGTGAGGTGGAGGAGCTGCACTATAGGTAAGAGAGAAGTTTGACTGTACAGCTCTTACAGTTAGTGATGATGTGGTTGAGAGCCTCTGGGTGAGGATGGAAAACAAAGGAGATGGTGTAGTGGGTGTCTACTACCAATCACCCAGCCAGGATGTAAGCACAGTTGAGTTATTCTACATGCAATTAGGAGAAATCTCTGGATGAGAAGCCCTTGTCCTTATGGGAGATTTCAATTTCCCAGATGTCAGCTGGGAATACCATACTGCTGTGATAAGCAGGCCTGGGAAATTCTTGAAGTTTGTGGAAGGTAACTTCTTCTCACAAGCACTGAGTGATCCAACTAGGAAAGATGCCCTCCTAGTCTTGTCATGTGTGACTAGAGAAGGACAGTATCAGGGGAGGTTCAGACTTCACATTAGGAAGCATTTCTTTATTGAGAGGGTGGTCGAACACTGGAACAGGCTTCCTAGAGAGATGGTTGATGGCTTCTGTCTGTCAGTGTTTGAAAGGCACTTAAACAATGCCCTTAATAACATGCTTTAACTTTTGGTCAGACCTCAAGTGGTCAGGCACTTGGACTAGATGATTGTCAATGGGTCCCTTCCAACTGAAATACTCTTTTCTACTCTATTCATTTTCAAGTACTTATCACTTGCATTCTTTTGTACTTAGCCAACATGGTTATTATAAATGCCAAGATCTCTTTTGTCAAGCTTAACAGTCCACACAGAAGAAAACATTTTATTAATGTAGAGTCCTTCCTGTCCCCTGCTCTAGTTAAGCCTCAGTTGCACTTTTATGGGCCAGCAACCTGGTATTAGGAAGTTCCATACTTCTTCAGAGATCCCTGGTCTTTATAACCCCGAACAAACCTGTATCATTAGCCAGTTCAACTTGTATTCACACCCTTTACCAACTCACTTATTACAATCCTGATGAGTATCTGTCCAAGCATCCGCCCTGTGGAATCCCACCATGACTTCCTCCCTTTCTGAAGATCAACCATTTCATCCTTGCTACATTTCCAATCTTTTAACCAATTACACATTGCTAATGTCCTAGGACTGCTTAATTCTCTAAAAGCTTTTGGAAAAGAACTCTGGAAATTCAAGCAAATGTTTTGAGAAAAGATGTAGGAATTTTGTCTTCTCTTGAACTGCCATATGTGAATAGCCATCTCCTGAATCACTTACAGAGTTCAAGTAATTGAGGAGAGCTGAGTATGTGCAAGCAAGTCTTTTAAACATACATGTCAATCAGTAAGGGGGTTTATAATTAGGCTGCAAAGGGAACCACCAGACATGTTGCCAGTACCAAAATGATCCGACTATTGGACGAGGGAAAAGCTGTGGATATTATCTACCTGGATTTTCGAAAAGCATTCAACACAGTTCCCCACAGGATTCTCATAGAAAAACTGGCTGCCCATGGCCTGGATGAGCGTACTGTCTGCTGGGTCAAGCACTGGCTGGATGGACGGTCCCAGAGAGTGGTGGTCAATGGAGCTAAATCCAGCTGGTGGCCGGTCACAAGTGGTGTTCCTCAGGGCTCGGTGTTGGGACCATTTCTGTTCAACATCTTTATTGATCATCTTGATAAGGGCATAGAGTGCATTATCAGTAAATTTGCAGATGACACCAAGTTAAGCGGGAGTGTCGATCTGCGTGAAGATAGGGAGGCTCTACAGAGAGGCTTGGATAGATTGGATTGGTGGGCCAACGTTAATGGGATGAGCTTCAACAAGGCCAAGTGCCAGGTCCTGCACTTGGGCCACAACCACCCCATGAATGGCTACAGGCTTGGGGAGGTGTGGCTGGAGAGCTGTCTGGAAGAGAAGGATCCGGGGGTTCTAACTGACAAGCACCTGAACATGAGCCGGCAGTGTGCCCAGGTGGCCAAGAAAGACAACGGCATCCTGGATTGTATTAGAAATAGTGTGACCAGCAGAAGTAGGGAGGTGATAGTCCCCCTGTATTCTGCACTGGTGAGGCCACACCTTGATATTGTGTCCAGTTTTGGACATGAGAGAGATATCGAGGTGCTGGAGCAAGTGCAGAGGCGGGCAACGAAGCTGGTGAAGGGCCTGGAGAACAAATCTTATGAGGAGCGATTGAAGGAGCTGGGACCGTTCAGTTTGAGGAACAGAAGACTGAGGGGAGACCTCATCACTCTCTACAACTACCTGAAAGGACATTGTAGAGAGGTTGGTGCTGGTCTCTTCTCATGGGTGATTAGTGACAGAACAAGGGGGAACGGCTTTAAACTCCAACTGGGGAAGTTTAGACTGGACATTAAGAAAAAATTTTTCTCAGGAAGAGTGGTCAGACAGTGGAATAGGCTGCCCAGGGAGGTGGTGGAGTCACCATCCCTGGATGTGTTTAAGGGTCGTTTAGATGAGATGCTGGGGGATATGGTGTAGGGGAGAACTTTGTAGAGTAGGGCTGATGGTTGGACTCGATGATCCCAAGGGTCTTTTCCAACCTAAATGATTCTATGATTCTATGAAAAGTAAATTTATTATTACTTTGGGGTTATTTGTGACTTCAGACGAAGAAAAAAAAGAAAAGAAAAAAAAAACTTCTTTGTTTACAAGTCTGCATCCCTCTCATTCTCATTCCTCTGCTGTAATGTTCCCTTTCTCTCAGGGGTTCAGCTGCCTGCATCCCAAGGATTCAAGGCTGAGCCCAAACACAGCAGAGTTACATAACTTTGGCTCAGAATTCTAAAAAAAATTGTTCAGTTCTGAGAAAGACTTCTGAGAAAAATCTGTAGAAAGATAAGAAACGAGACAGGGATAGGATGGTTAAAATGGGGATCAGTAACAGCTCAAAGATGCATGACAAAGTAATTCAAACCAAAAGGTGTAAGTTTCTCGTAGAAAAAAATGAAGGTGGGAGGGTCACCACCAGAGATCACTTTTTTCAAAGCATTAGTCTTGCTGGAGACAGAAGCAGACAATTCAACAACATTCCAGATCTCACCAACAGAGCTGTTGAGGCAGACTCTTCTCCTGACTGAAGCCTGTCTGGACAGCAAAGACTTTTGGGGTATTATATAAGGATGGTGAGCATATATATTCTCAGCCCAGTTGCTTATTAAGGCTTGGCTATAATCTGTGAGTGCTAGCCACTACATAATTACTTTGTATTTTTGCATTTAGCTGTGCAAAATATGTTGCTACGAGCAAGATGCTCAAGCAAGCCAACCTAAAGAAAAGAGGTAACAGACCGATGGAGAACAAGGTCAGCCTCAATTCTTTGTAGTAGGTCCTCTTGCCTAAAAAGCAAAGACTGAAAACAAGATCATCAACCTGCAACTTTACAGTGATTTTTGGAGACTTCAGCTCACTAGATAGGAAAAGTTTCCATTACTGGCAGTGTAACTTAAACACAGAAATCATTATTTCCAAGAAGTCAAAAATGAAGTTACTTCCTTTCAGAGAAAAGTTTAGGGATGCGAGTTATTCAGAAGTGACACTGTCCACAGTAGAGTCCTCAAATGATGAGCTTGGGAGATGCTGAAAGCGTATTACAAGGTTTATTGTCTGCTAGTTTGTAACTAAGGTACTATTGATCAGTATGCATTCAATAAGAATGTGCTGTCTCTTTAAGAAGGTACTGAGAGAAACATCAGGCATTTTTTCCTGTTCTTCTGAGGCTGTCAAATACTCCCAGCATAAGTACCCAACAAGGCAGAAATAACTCAGAAATTAGTCACAGAAGCACCTTTACTAATACTCTAGAGTACAGTCTGCCCTCTGGCATTTCAAAGGATCTAGAGAGCTGTATACCTGCAGACAACTTGTTTAAACCAGGAATAAACACTGATTATATTTAAGAGATGTATGGTGGCCTTCATACGAGAAGGCCTGGGTCCCAGTTCAAACTTCTCCATGCCAGAGCCATGACTATGGTTTACATAAGTCAGTGAAGTGAGACAGGCTTTACAGGCTCTTTAACAGTTCTCTACAATAAGACTGACTGTGCCAACACAACTTGACAGCTCCAATTGCTGTTGTACTGTGCCTGTTGTATCACAATGTTTCCACAGATCTAATGACTGCTTATTTACACTAACATGACTTTATTTACTTGCTAGAAAGAAGAGATAGACTCAACAGACAACAAGCAAATAGACAATGAACACAGGCTGAGGATCCTAGATGAACAGTAACATTTGTTTGGAACATTAGCTACAAAAAAGACTAAAATTTGCTACATGAATTAAGTAACTCAAAACATATCAGCTTGCTCTATGGATAACACAGGAACCGATCATCAACCATCAAAACAAATTGTTGCTGTCTGCATTTGATATGTGTGTTAGAACACCATACACACATGTAAATGGTGTTATTCCTGAAGGGCAATTATTTAATCTCAGTGAAACTTTTTTTTTTGCATGTAAAGTTATTACAGGAGAAAATACTTAGTAGTATGTACATGAAAAGTCACTTCAAGCAGACAGCTATTCTCATTACTTCAATAGCCTTTTGGTGCCAGAGTTTGATGAAGTTGGAAATGTTTATTGATATGACTGGCCTGTTAAAGTAAAAGCTAAACAAACCTTGATGCGAAGTTGCATTATACCCTAAGTGAACCATAAGTGCAGAAGAAGAAATAAAAGGACAGCAATTGAAGACTCAGTGGTGATGGCAACTCACATGGCAGACCTGTAAGTGGAGGCTCAGCCTGATACTAGCTTTTAATACGAAGGACAAAGACACCCCTGGTGAGCAAGAGGTAACAGACATGGTGGGGGGGGGGGCGATGATGGACAGGAAGGGGTTGAGCTGAATCTCTCCTCCACAACACCATCACATTTCATTTTCATGTATTATTGTATCATAAGCCTAATGTATACAGCAAAATTCCACAGCCTTGACTTAAGATGTGAGAAAGACCTGTGGAAAAGTCTAAAGAAAGATAATAACTACAGATAGACCTAAGACTATTTACACAGGATTTGCTGGTAGCTTATAGATTTAAGAGGAGATAAACCTACCACCAAGGAAAAGCATAAAATGCAATGGGGAAAAGACTCCACATGGCATGAAGAGCAAGTGTCATCAGCTGCTGTTTGGGTTGTCAGTGTTGGAGTCAGTTAAAGGTGGCAACTCAGCAACCTGGAGCACTTGCTTCAGGAGGCTGCAGAGGCTGACCTTCCTTCTCCAAAACAATGCTAGTCCAGCCAGCCGTGATTTTCTGGGTGTTGTTTCAAAGGCACAGTTACAATTGGGGTGTGCGTGTGTGTTCTTCTTTCTTCTTTTTTCTTTTTCTTTCCTTCACTACTACAGATCGTGAAAGGAAATGCAGGACTACATATAAAATAATATTTGCTAAGTGAACACTCAGAAATATGTAGGGTACTGGTATCTTCCACAAAAATGACTTTCAACACTTACTGTGCACACATGAGGCCAGTTCTCAAGCTGACGGAGCACTGTTGTGCTGAGCTCCTCCCAGTACATTTCCCGGTAGATCTGTGGCATCTTTGACACCCAGACACCACTGCTGCACTTGCTCAGAATCTCCTTAACACGACTTTGAACTTCACTGACATGAGCATCAGAAGGGCCAGAGGCAACACTATGTGTCTCCGCAGTGGATGTATTCAAGTTATCTGTTAAACAAAAACACAGCCTTGAAGTAAACATAGCCTTATCAGTGGAGAGAAAGACAGATGATTACCTACCTACATAAAAATAAAACATGGGAGCTGCAAGCATAACATCAACTCTAAAATGTGGCTTTCCTACCCAACATGGCTGTTTCAGTCACTTTCTATTGGAAAGAGCCATGGAAACCTCAGACATTTAGTAACTGACCTGAAGCTGTATTTTCAATCACTGTAGTTATTTTCATAAGACATTGCTAAATGTTTCTTCTGAAGGGATCCTGGAAGAGATTACAGAACCTTCAGACACGCTGATGCTGAGAGGCTGCACTGAGGTAGTGTCCCAAGAGGGACACAAGGTAATTTCTTTATGAGTACAAACACAACAAAGATACAGCAAAACACCCAAGGATGTTCTTCTAAATTCACACAGATGTACAAAACAGACCAATGATTTGCCTTTCATTCTAAGGTATGTCCTGAGGAAAAGTCTGAACCCAGCACCCAGCCTTTCTGTGCTATTGCACCCAACAAAGCCCTCCAGCAGAGCAGGGAAAGCGACAGCAACTGTCCAGCTACGTAGGACAGTTTCATGCATTGTGTGTAGGAGCAAGGCAGTCATTATCCCAGTTGGAGGTTCACATCACTAGCTTGCCTGCTCCCTCATCTCTACTCCTCTCCTCCCTTTGGAGGTGAGTGCTTGCTACCAGACCCAAAACTTCACAAATCAGGCTGACAGGTCTCCAAGAAAGCAACCATCATTTGACAAACCCATCAACTGCACAACTGCTGGGAGCCAGGCACACAGACAAGTATTTTCTGGACAGCCAGGTTAGCGTGCTGCTTGCTCCTGAAAGCCAGGATTTCATGCTCCTATACCAGATCCCTAGTTAGTGAAGGCAGTGAAGTTAAGAATACTCCCCCTGTTTCCAAGCTACTCACACTAGCTTTGCAGTTGGCTTTGACACTTACTACACAAGGATTTTCCTAAAAGACAGAAGTATACAAGCAAACACACACATTTCCCCAGCACCAGGCAATCAGAATGAGAAGGTTTACTCACAGAACTTGGTTTCTCACCCAAATCTATCTTCATTCAAAACAGGTACTAAGATGGATTTTTCGTAAAGTGATATCCAATCTAATGTGAGTAATCAATAAAAATTTTCTTAATGTGTAAACATACCATTTGAATCTATCGAAGAGCTTCGGGACAGGTGAACTTGCAACTCCTTCTGAAACCGTGGTGGGACAGTTAGTCTCTTCTCAGACCTAATATTGAAAAGAAAATTGCTTTAAATCACCCTCCTGGCTGTGAATATCATTCCATTTGCTTACAAGACCTATAAATAAAATAAAATGTATTTCACATACTTCTAGCAGGCCCCCTGCACAAAATCAGTACTCACAATGGAAGGCTTGGAAGACAACCTGATCAGCAGTAACAGGATAGATCAACAGGTAGTTTCTAGTTTTTTCTTATTATCCTAATTACTATGAAAAAAAAAATGCACAGTAAAAAGCCATTAGCAAGAGGAAAGCATCTAGGCCTAGTAACACAGTTGGTGGTCTTACATTTGTTATGTTCAGCCTATTTGGTCTTTTACCTGGATGGCATCTCAGTTTTGCTACTGAACATGATTATGCTCACCTTCTTGGTAGCCAAATCAGAGTCTTCAGAAAGTATCCAGCTTTAGAAGTCGGGGAACACCTAAAACTACACAGGAACTCAAGTTCTTTTTGTGGACGCTGTTGCTACCCTGTTTAACAGATTCCTCTCCGAAGTGCTCTCCCACCGAAAGGACACAAATGTCACGCTTGCAGGTGTTCTGAGATCCCTCAGAGAGCAGTAGCTTATACTGGGAGCACATGCAGCACAGTAAGTTCCTGACAATGAAGAGGTCACAGCAGTGTGTAGCTCACTAAGACCATTTTTTGAACACTCAGATGTGGAATAATTACATACACTACAAGCAAAAGCGAAAAAGAGTTGGAGAAAGTTCAAAGACCAGGATCAAGCACCTCCCAAAGACACATACCCAAGGAAGAACTGCAGTGGAGAAGTCACAGTGGCAAACACACCAAAACAGCTCTCCACAGAAGCATGGCAGGTTGCTGTGGTCACCAGGCATCTTGAGACCACAGCAACCACTGCACATGCACTGAGCAGGCTCTGCAGATGGTCTCTGCCTAAGGGGCCAGTAAGGAGATTGGTTACCTGTGGAGTTCAGGGACAACTCTGGAGGAAACTACAAAATTCACCAAGATTTCCCAGCTTCACCTGGGCTCTCAGAAGGTAGGACAGGGGTCAAGTATGATGCTGAGGCTAGTAGCAACAGGCAGTCGAGACTAACACAGTATTAAGGTGTCCTATGTGCCTCCACACTGACCTTTAACCAGAGCAGATCCACAAATTGGAAAGAGGCCTCCCACATTCACACCTCTTCAAGCAGCATCTTAAAAGGTTTAGCATGAATTTTTCTCCCTTGCTTTTTTGCTGTCCCCATAAGATGAAACTACTGCTCCACCATCAGCTATGGGGTGTCACTTGTACCAAAAATAATACTTCTGTTCTGGGTCACATCCCACAGCATTAGCAGTGAGGACAGCCAGTGCCCAGCACAGCATTTTCCAAAGCAGGAGAGGCATGCCCAGAAGTGCTGAGCAGCAGATCAACTACAAGCACATTTGTGAAACACAAGTGGGATTAGATTCAAAAAGCACAAAGGCAAAGTTGCCCACACGAAACCCAAACACACATTCACACCTTACACTTGTTGGGTATCTGAAAAGACTCTTCCAGTACTCCACCTGCATCACAGGAAAATCCTCTACCTTCTGGGCACAGCTCAGATCCACACACAAAGCACCAGCAGCCTCTTCTGAGAGTGTGCTGTGACTGGCCATGCAGACCCTGCAAGAAACCCAGGATCCCACCTCCCTATACATATATTTACCAGTATGGACAACTCCAAGCTGAACAGATACCCAAGGAAAAAGTCCCTTTAAGGGAAGCAGACTCAGAAGAGACTACTACCATTGCTAGGCTGGAAGGAAAACAATCCCATGAGCTAGCCACACGGGAAATGGAGACTGTCCTGCTACTGCTGTCTCCCAGTAGGAATCCATACCTGTGTTCTAATCCTCAGTGCCACATACCATTTCTACCACCTTAAGCCACACATCAGGTGCCATGGATGACATGAGTGCAAGGTAAAACAGCAGGAACAGCAGCAAGGTTTCAGTGAGGATGAAGGCAGATGTTCCCGTCTCAAGCCATGCCATCTGGAACACTTTGGAAAGGAACCTGGAACAGAGGACTGATGATTCTCTTATGTTGCAAATGAAAGCTGATTGGATTTGGGATCCTCGCAATATTAAGAGACTTCATGTGGTATCTTTCTATGCTTCCTGCTGTGGTTCAACAACTTCCCATAGAACAAAGTGGTGCTAACATTAGCTTTGAGCTCAGTTATTATCAGTTTCGAGTCCTGCAGTCAGGATCCTGTGATGCACTGCTTGCTCACACAGACCATAACGGTCTTCTCTCTCCAAAGATGGGATGGAACACAGCCAGCCAGCAGCAGGGCCAACACACTTCTCCCCAGCATGCAGGTATAGACAACTCAGCTGCCTGCAAGGTGACATGTTCCTCAGCTGCTAGAAATTCCTCCCAGCAAGAGGCCTCCTAGCCACACCAGCAATAAGAGAACATGTCAGCAGCCCAGCCCTTCACAAATGCCTGACTAGCCATGCAGCCCTGTCAAGCCCCCAGGCATGGCTGTAGCTAGGCAGCCAGTTACATTTCACTCCCACAGACCACCATCTCAGAGCAAAGGGAAGGCATGCCAATCTTTGCCCATCACCTTACCTTGGTAAGGCCCATGCCATCCAACTCTGCTTTTGGCCCTTGGCAGTGCTATCTCAGCAGTGGGGCCAGGTGGTGGCCAGCAGCAAATGCTGCCTGCTGGTCCAAGCAAGGGGGTCACCAAGCATCTCAACCTGTTCTTATGCATACTGTCGCTTTCCAGCTTAAAGGATCTCTGCAGTTAGCCTTACAAGCAAGGTCTCTCCCACCTTCTGCAGGTTTGCAGGTCCATGGCAACACACTCATGACATGAGTGATTGCTGCTATAAAGATAGCATCTCAGACCCTGCAACGGAGTCTGCAAGAAGGCCTGGGAGGGCAGCAGGAACCAACCTGGCACAACTGCAGCTACCTTCAGCATCTTCCCCTTGTCATCTGGGTGTGACAGAATGTGCCAAGACTACACAGTGGCAAGCCCCAGAAGCTGTAGGCATGAAGGTATCTCAGCGAAACACCACAGAGCCCTAGAGAGGTGTGGCTGCCAAAGTCTGTGTCCCAACGGAACTGCCATTTGCAGCCTCACTGTGTGGAGCACCAAGGCTAGTCAAACCCAGACAAAGCCTGTCACTGGGAGGACATCCTGACAAGGCAAGTAAGGCAAATATGCCATAGCAGGATGGAGGCCCAACAGAGAAGCAGAAATCGAAAGACCCTTAAGTACAACCCTGAGAGTACGGTTGTGCTTTGCTACCATTTCAGTAAATGGAGGGGCAGGACAGGTGTCAGAAAACAAATGCAGAGAAACTGCACACGGACAGTGCCTCACCTGAGACTGGGAAACAGGGCAGAGACAAGTTCTGTTACCTTCAGGACTCGTCTCAGTCAACCTGTGCTGTGAATGCTGAGCCACTCTCAAGGGCAAGTGCTGGCACCACTGCTGGAACAGTGTTGCTGAGTCTGTGCCAGCTACCTATGAGGGTGGTGTGATCCCAGCATTTCCGGGGATAATGCTCATTTGTACACTGTTTTGAGGTCAGGACATCCTGGCTCAAAGGGGCTTTCCCTCCCACAATTCCTCAAGCACAAGCAACCACAGCAGCTCTGGGGGCACAAAACATCCCCAGCAGCAGGGACATCAGCCATGGATCTGGCCAGTCCTGCTTCAGACTGGCCAAGTTGAAACAAAATAATCCAGTCACATGGGTCACTACACAACCTTGCATTAAAACAGAGTATGATCCTCTTCTCCATGAACCCTTCCTCTAGTACGCCCTCAAGCTAACAGGACAGCATTTGGACCCTTTGCAACAGCACAATATGTCTTCGCTTCCAGAACTACTTGAGCCAAAGCACACTTTACCTGTAGCTTCTCCTCCCAAGTAGGGCACGAACAGACACCAGAAACAAAAGCAGAACACTTACCTGAAAGGAGCTCAGGGGAACATGACAGAGAGAAACAAAGATGACAACACAAGATGGGGCACACTCCATTAGAAGAGCCAGAAGAGGGCTACCTATTTTTATTTCAAGCATTACAAAGCTTCAAGTACTACAAACCATATTCTGGCCTTCCAGCAACTAACCTGGAGAGAACTGAAAGTGGTTTTTTTGCTCTGCCTGTCGTGGAACAAAGGAACTCTGCCTTTCAGGGAAGTTCTACTTCAAAAAATCCAACTCATATGAACACACATAAAAGGGAAAGCCTGTGCACATCTGCTCCCACAACTCTATCATGGCAGGATGGCTTGGTGCTTCTCTTCTCTGCTGCAGAAACCTCCTCCACAGAACAGGGAGCAGAGCTGGTGAAATGTTTCTGCACTGCACCTCCACCCAGCTCACTTAAGAGCAAAAGAAGATTGGTTAGCTTAGTCCACATTCATGTCTTTAGGAGCTGTGGTGCAGACAAAGAGGCCCAATCTTGAGTCTCCCTGCTCCTGTCGAAGCCCCGGTCTCACTCTCCTCAATTGCCACATGCGGCATGTCTCTATTCCCTGGTCTCTACCTCCAAACCCTCATCCTCACACAGCCACTGCCAGCGCCTCTGGCTTCCTCACTGTTCCTGCCACTGCTCTCCTCTCACCCACCCCAGCTTTACAACCACTGTCTCCTGCCACCATCATTGCTCACCTCTGAGCTTCTCCAGACTTCTGCCTGGGCACATCCAAACAGCTGCTGCGACTGCACCAGCTTGACTGCCCATGACACAAGGAGCATCTCTGGCCCTCAAGAGGAGCCCTGCCCCAAGGCAAAGCCCAGCCAGATCACCCTGGCAACCCCAAGAGCCAGGATGCCTCCCCCTCCCTGGGGCACCTGCCCACTTCACCAGCACGCTGGGGAACCACCTAAAAAGCACAACCAGCAGGGCACTGCCATCACGAAGGGCCCCTTGCGGAGCAGCAGGAAGGTTACGGGTCAGTGCTATCAGCCACCAGTACAACATTACGCTCTCAGGCACAAAAGCTGAAGCGGCTGCTGCTCTCATGAGCGCTCCGAGCGCATCCACATCTGCCCCTCTGGCGCCCAGAGCCCTGAGGCACACGGGACTCACGCAGGCGGCTGGGGCAGGACGCGCCTGCTTTCTGTGAGTCTTCCAGAAAGAGCAGGCACCACGGCAGGATTAAGCTGTCACTCTGCTCCGTGCCACTTCACAGCTACGCTGCTGTGGAAGCGGCACACCGCTGCCATTTCCATTCAACACAAGGCTGACTTCTAACCCAGGCCGGTGACCTGCAGAGGATTACCACCACAATCACAGCTCCAGCGGACTTAGCGCAGCCACAATGAGGGAGCAGCAAACACTTTCTCGCCACCATCAGCTGATGGCCCAGGGCAGCCGAAAACAACACTGAAAGAGAAATGATGGGGCAGCAGTTGGGTAAGCCACCTGGATTAGAGTGGCTCAAAGCGGGCTGAAAACCAGCATGTACCGCTAACCCAGCAAAACTGCAGCTCCAGCCCTCAGCTCAGTTCACCCAAACACCGTCGGGCAGCTGCTGGGTCCGAGCACGCCGACAAGGGACACGAACACTAACGCTGCAACGCAGAAGTCAGGCAAGGGGTAAAGGACAGACAGCCACGACCCTCAACACGCAGCATCGCCCGACACCTACACACAAACCTCCTTCTGCTTTCATCGCGCCCGCCACAGCAGCTCCCTCCCTCCCGGGCCTGGGAAACAGCGACATCCCCCACACCTCTGCTGTGACACCTTTGGCCAGATTCCTCCCCAGAAGACGTGGGAGCAGGCCAAGAGCACAGGGGAGCTATGGCAGCATCCAAAAAGGCAAAGGGTCACCCGTCTCCCTCCTGGGTACCAACCCCCATTCAAACTTCACCTTCTGCAAGGGCAGGAGCCTGCATTCCCACATCCCAAAAGCCACCACTGGCATGGGCAGCATCCAAGGGCCCACCACACTTCACTTCACTCGCTCACACACGTGTGCACACACTGACCTGTTTACCACAGTGACGTGCCTCTGCATGGGAATTTCTTTAGACGGTCCGCTCCCAGCAGCTGGCGGCAAGGCAGACCGGGCACTCTCCATGGTGGGTTTCACCACTCCACACGCCACTCCTCTGCCTCGCGGAGGGCGAGGAACAGGCCTCTTGCTGCCTTCTTCTGGCATGCTCAGAGGCCTGGGCTGTCGCAAAGTTCCTTTGGGCTTTCCTAAAGAGTTTGCAGATGCAGCTGTGAGTAGTGCTCTCCTCCACCCAACCCAGAGAGACTTCAAGCACTGCAGGTAACTCCTCCAGGGAGCCCATACTTTTCCAAAAGACGGTTAAGAAGGACGCTCTCAGCCACCGTTGTGAGTCTCTGCTACAGCATCACGGCTCGCACCCAACAACTCACAAACCACAGTCCCACCACTGTGCTGCAGCAGGGAAAGAACAGGAGACCCATCTCCCCTTACCCTCTCGGAAAAGCCATGTACCTGTGAGGTGCCGCAACAGGTCACGTCTCAGGTGGAACCCACAGTCAGGTTGCCCTTTAGCACCCAACAGCACCAGCAGCTCCCAGAGGTGTGGCACATGCAGCCTAATTCCACCTCCTCGGTCACCTCCTGCGCCACCGCCCAAAGGTTTCTTCTTCTCTACCCTGGCTTGCAAGCACTCTCCTCCCAAACTCCCACCACACAGCAGAAGTTACCAAATAACACCTGCAGAGGAACACGCCATGCTGGCCTTCAGGCCACACCGGCATAAACAAGCTCTGCGCCACTTCACTCTTTACTTGCTGGCTGTACCACACCAGTTTTGGTGGGCTCAAACACTTCCAAGGGGTATTGCTGTGCAAGACAGTGAACCAATGTGTGTTTACAATCACTGTCGTTTAACTGGGATATGAGTCAACGGTTCAGCTTCCCAGCTAGAGGGTAGACGGTTGGCGTGGTCGCAGCAGAGCAAGAAGCAGCAAAGCCTTTGTTACAGATGACAACAGGGGAATACAAACAAACTGCGAGACCCACAGTTGCTCCAAGCTGCCAACTTGCAAGCAGATGGGCCTTGCCTGGGCCTGATCCTGGGAAACCACTGATGCAGCAGCTTCCGCAAAAAGGCACAGAATTACAAAGAGCAGACCCTGGGCATCAGCAATGACAATCAATGCACTTACAGCAGCCACAGGAGCTGCTGAAACAGGCACAGATAACGCTGCAGGGGCTCCTTCTTACTGTGACAGGTTAGCTCATCCCTGACACTCCACAATGGGCCAAGCTTGGCCTGCATCTCAGCCACATTTCTCACAGAAGCATGGACAGGTGGAAGTGAAGCCAAGCTTCCTCCATGAACTTTTTCAAGATCATTCATGTCGCACATATCCACTCAAGAAGGGCTTCCTCACTGACCATGGCTTGCAAGCACAAGCACCCTTGTTAACAACACTCCCTGATCCCAGGAATTCTTCACTGGGACCACACAACTCATGGCCATTAGTGACACAGTCTCATGGCCAAGGCTTTTGGTCCAGCAGCTGCACAGTTCTTTCACAAAGACAGGCCCTCCACAGCTGCCTGTGGCTTACCTGCCAAAGTGACTGGAGATGTGTTCTTTAGCCTCATCTGGCAGTTCACTTGCCGTCCCATTTTCCGCTTGGAACTTCTCTGCCGGGCCACCAGCTGAGTAATTGGCACAGTCTCGCTGCAAGCAACAGCATGGCAAACAACCTGGTTGGAACAGGAAGGGGACAGGGGGAAAAAGAGTCAGTCAGGCTCAGGCTCATCCACAGCCCTCAGAAGTACTTGTGACCATGTCCATGCCTGTAACTGCTGGGTGATGTGGGCCTGCAGGCAGTTCAGGAAAGGCTTCAGCAGCAGACACAGAACTTGGAGACCTCCCTTTCCTTTTGCAGTGCACCTCCAATCAGCAAAGCAGACAGCTGGAGCCTCTCTATCACCTTCCCACATTAGGTTGGGCCCCACCAGGGAACAGCCTGGTTTCACACTCCCATCCTACAGGAAAACCATCTCACTTTGCAGCACTGGGAAGCCAGGGGCTTCAGCATCCCCTGGGTTCTCCTGCCAAGGCTCATCTGAGGCTCTGGCACCACTCTGACCCTGCTGAGCTGGGCTGCTTCTGCCCCACTTACCAAAGACACAGCATGGACATCCTGGCTGCACAGATCAACCTGCAGGCACTGGGCTGGCCCCCAACAACAGCCCAGCCTTGGGCAAGCCCACGGCCACCTCCCCAGCCTCTTTAATGGCCTCTTGCCTTGACCTCCCATTGCCATATCTCAGCAATGCTGCCACAGGCCATCCCTTGAACAGATGCAGGAACCTTGCTTTGGCAAGCCCCCAAACCACATGCCTAGCATGCACTTTGCTTCACAGGGGAGATGCAAGCCCAAATTTTTGGGCCATTCAACTGCTAACATCCTGCAAAGGCAGCTGGATTAGTACTCTGTCAGGGCTCCACAAGGACACAGGCAGCCACTCAAAAACTGCCGAGTGAAAAATAGGAGTCTGTGGTCTCAGGGCCTCTCTCCATGGGTCTCAGCCATGCTCTGTGGTGGTGGTACAGGGTGAAAAAGGGGTCCTCAAGCACAGCACCAGTACCCTCATAACCACGGCCCTCAACAAGCACAAGGGTTGACAATTCAGCACAGGAGAAACTCAGGGACTTGGCCAGCACCTCTGAAACTTGGCAAACAGCAGCTCCAGACAGGAACTTTTCTCACAAGCAAGGCAGGACAACCAAAGCAGAAAAAACAAGTGCCAAGACAAAAAAAGCAAGCCATTGCTAAGCAGCAACAACTTGCTCTAGAGTTCTCCTCAGTCTCTCAGGCTGACCCAAGTAGCCCAGGGAAATATGGGCAATGGATGACAACACTAGGAACAAGGCAACACTCGTGGTGTCCAGCAGCGCACTCCAGCTTGTCCTTCTCCTCCTCCTCTGCACACCCAGCATCTGCACTGGGCTGGCTCAACCTACAGCCATTGGAGGGGGGGCCTCCCCTTCTGAGGGACAGTTCTCCCTTCCGAGGAGCTCCTGCTTAGAAATCGGATGGTGTACCCGCTGTGCAGTCAACACCTACGCAGAAAGCATACCAGCAGCCTCACCACGGCAGCGGTTAAATGTAAGGAATCACAGGAAAATTGAGGCTGGAAGACATCTCTATAGACCGCCTCATACACATCTCTGTTCAGAGCAGCATGAACTAGAGCTAGTTGCTCAGGATATTGTCCAGTCAGGAATGGAATATCTCCAATGATGGAGACTGCTCAACCACTCTGGACAGCTTGTTCCAGTGTTTAGCCACCTTTGCTTTAAAACAATGGGGTTTTTAATGTTTAAATGGCATTACCTGTATTTCACTTTGCTCCTGTTGTCTCTTGTCTGTTTACTGGATACCACTGAGAACTGGAGATGGAGTCTGGCTCTGTTTTTTTACTCCTTCTAACAAGTATTAATACACACAGATAAGATCCCCCTGAGCTTTCTCTTCTCCGGAACAAACGGTTCCAGCTCTCTGAGCCCTCTGTCAAAGATGTTCCAGTCCCTTCATCATCTTCACAGCCATTCACTGAACTTGCTTCAGTGTGTCCATGTCTCTCTTGTTCTGGGGAGCACAGGACTGGACACAGGTTCCTAGATGTGGTCTCACTAGGGCTGAGTAGAGGGGAATAATCATCTGTCCACATGCTGGCAACACTCTCCCTAATGGTCTCCTTTGCTGCAATGGCACATTGCTGCTCCCTGTGAACTTCATGACCACCAGAACCTCCAGGAATTTCTCTGCCAAGCTGGTTAGGCAGCTGGTTAGCCCCCAGACTGTACAGGTGCATGGGGTTATTCTTTCCCAGCACCAGGACTTGGTATTTCCCTGCACTGAACTTCATAGGGTTCCTGTTGTTCCACTTCTCCAGCTTGTTGAGGTTCCTCTGAATGGCAGCACACCTGTCTGCTTTACCAGCCCCTCCTATCATCTACAGACTTGCTGAGGATGATCTCTGTCCCATCATTTATGTCATTCATGAACATGTTAGACAGCATTTCCTCAGCATCAACCCCTGGGACACACCACTGGTGACTAGTCTCCTGATGGGTTCTGTGCAACTGTTATAGGAGAGACTGTCAAAGTCCCTACTAAAATTAAGATAAACACATCCAATGCTCTTCCCTCATCCACCCAGCCAGTCACCTCATTTTGGTAGGGTATTAGTTTGGACACATACAATTTTCTCTTCATAAATCCATACTGACTACTCCTACTTGCCTTCTTGTCTTTCACATGTCTGGAACAGCTTTCCAGGATTAGTTACTCAATCACCTTCCCAGAGATTGAGGTCAGGCTGATCAGCCTGCAGTTCCTCAGATCCTCCTTTCCACCCTTTCTGAAGGTAAGGGGCAATACTTGCTTTCTTCCAGTCCTCAGGAACCTCCCATAAATAACCGTGACTTTTCCAAGATAATGGCCTTGCAAAAACATCAGCCAATTCCCTCAGCACCTGAGGGTGCATTGCAACAGATCCATGCACTTGTGCACATTCAGTTTGTTTAAATGCTCCTTAGCCTAATCCTCTGCCACTGAGGGTAAGTCTTCCTTGCTCTGCACTTTCCCAGTGCTCTCAGGAGCCTTGGGACTGCTGATGACCAGTAAAGACCAGGGCAAAGGTGGCAATCAGTGCCTCGGCCTTCTCCATGTCCTTTAAGTCCAGGTGCCCATTCCCATTCATCAGCAGACTGACATTTTCCCATCATCCTTTTGCTGATGATGTACCTGTAGAAACCTTTCTTGTTGCCCTTCATGTCCCTCGCCAGAATCAGCTCCATATGGGTTTTAGCTTTCCTAAGCCCATCCCTGCACATTTGGACAGCGTCTCTATATTCCTTCCACCTCACCCAATTCTGCTTCTGCCTCTTGCATGCATGCTTTTAATGGCAGAGCTAAGTCAGGAGCTCCTTGTTCACCCATGTGTGCCTCCTGCAACCTTGCATTTAAAATTGTCACTTAAATAAAAGAGAAACTTGGTCATACAGTGGACTGTACCAGATTGAGTCTTAACTCATCTTTGTGAAAGGTGAACCTGAAATCCTTAACTCTTCACCCTTTCAGAGCTGTCTGTGCAACAACCTGTGCTCCATGATTTGATCATGGATTTGGTAAGGCTTTAGTGAAACAAAACACAGCAAAGGGTTGTAGTTCTTAATTTGCTGTACCTTCTTTCTTCTAGCTTTTCTGTTGTTCCTGTATTTTCTCCTGTGGTCTACAGTTAACCTGCTATTTTAAGGACTTTCTTCAGAAGGAGGAGCTCAGAACTGGCAGTGCTTTGGGAGCTGTTCTGAAGGTGATGACACTCTGTCTTCGTTTTCATGTTGCATGAAGAAATGCAGTCTTTCTTAAACCCATGCATACTTGTCTCTATATTCCTCCTAGGTTGCTTCTCTTTACACCCACCTCATGTAAGCTTCCCTTTTATAGTTGAGTTTTGTCAGGACCTCCTTGTTCATCCATGTGTTGCCTCCTGCAACCTTGGGGTTTTTTCCTGGCTTGCTGGGATGGACCATTCTTGAGATTGGAGGAGGTAATCCTTGAAAATCTACTACCTCTCCTGGACCACTCTTCTCTCCAGGACTGCATCCCATGGGAGTCTTCCAAGCAGATTCCTGAACAGGTCAAAGTCTGCTCTCCTAAAGTCCTGGCTTGCTGATACTGCTATTTGCTTTATTCCCCTCCTTTCAGGCTCCTGAACACCACTTGAACAACACTGCAGTCGTCACTGCAGCCAGAGCTGTCCCCAGCCTTTACATCCCCAACCAGTTCTTCCTTGTTTGTAAGAATCGGGTGCAGCAAAGCATCTCCACTCATCAGCTCATCACTTAAGTCAGGAAGTTGTCATCAGCACACCCCAAAAACATCCTGGCTTGCTCATGCTTGGCTGTCTTGTCCCTCCAGCAGGTATGGCAGTGGCTCAAGTCTCCCATGAGGACCAGGGCCTGCAAATGTGAAGCTTCTTGCAGTTGCTGGAAGAAGGCATCACCTGCTTCATCTACTACTTCTTGTCAATTAGGGCATTTGTAACAGCCAGCCACCACAACGTCACCCATACACTGGTCTGTCCACTACCCATAAACCATAAACTCTTGCTGTCTCATCACCTGTGCCAAGGCAGACCTCTGAGCATTTCCACTGCTCTCACACGGGGGCGTCTCACAGGAACTTCCCCTCCTTGCCATTCCAGCCTATCATTCTTCAATATCCTGCGTCCATCCACGGCAGCACACCAGTTGTGTGAACAATCACAACAGCTCTCCATGACCCCAGTGAGATCACAGCCCTGAACAGCAAGCAGACCTCCAGTTTCTCCTGGTTGTGTCCCATGCTGTGGGCAGTCATGTACAGGCACTTCAGAGATGTGTCCAGCCGTGCCCATTTCCAGAGAAGGGTACAAGAGCTTTCCTCATACTCCTGGCTAATGGGATGCACATGGGATGGACCACCTTCAGCTCTGCTCTGTTCTCAAGGTCTCAACATAAAAGATTTTTTTGTTCATACACAGTTTATCATAGTTTCATAAATGCACATTTTAACATCTTTGGTACATTTCAGGGTTTTCCTGTCACTAATGTCATAAGCTATTTTCAGCATTTTCTTCCCTTGTTTTCACATCACAGTGACTTTAAGTTTAGCAAAAATGATTGTTTGAGTTAGAATGAATTCAGATGTAAAAAGAGATGGGGTAGATGAATTCACTTGCAGCAGACCAAAGCAGTCTTCAAATTCCTCTTTTTGGCAGAGCCTAGTTATTCATGCAGAAGTCAAAGTCTTCTTAGAGGAAGGTGCAACCATACACTGCTTGTAAGTGAACATGAAGCAAAGCAAAGCAGGGTTCCTTGAAATGACACAACCACCTGCTGCAGGTACACAGTATTACAATTTGAGACCTCTTGCAGTGTTTTCTGTATACTGAATTTAAGTGGAAACTGGAGGAACACACCTATCATGTGAAGGAATAATTTTCAACATTCAACTTTCCTATATTCAAGAAGACTAAATCAGTGTTCAGTAGTAAGAGGAACAGAGGGCAATTTATATCATTGCCTTCCCAACACAACCAGTATGTTCAGCATCAGTTACCTAGGCAATATTCATCTCACACAAATTCTTCGATTTAAGGAGCATGTAACATGCAGCACTCTGAGATCAATTTGTATTATTTACTGTCCACTTTATAGGTTTGCTTGTTGAATGTATTTCTTGTGGCATGTCCTGGACAGCTGCCCTAGCAGTAAGGAAGGTCATTTTAGGACCGCCTAGCCTGCAGCCAGGATCAGCTGCTAGCAGTCCTCTGCATGTGCGAGAGTGTCTTGCTTTCCTTTAATCCCTTTGGATACAGTGGTGCAGGAAGAGGCAAGGGTCTTGGCAGCATTTTTGGAGGTCAGAATACTCCCAGAGCCAGAAAGAGAGACTGGTTGACTGTGTGCTCTTGCAGCAGGCTTGTCTGGAGTCTGAGCTATGCTGTCAGCTTATAATGGAGCTCAAATATTCTGGAGAGATGTGAATGAAGAGATAAGCACTTTACTGAAGTACTGCCCAAGTCCTGTATCAGGAAAGCAGTGAGAACAGTCCCAGGTAGCTACCAGCCCATGCCAGTGCATAACCACACCTCCCACCCTCTGGTCAGTGTCTGCCACTCCGAACAGCAGAGGGTCATCAAAAAGCAACGTGGGCTCGGTCTTTCCATCTCTCCTGCCTTCCAGGCGCTCGCAGAGTGCCTCTCAGTTGCTTCAGTCATGCAAAGCATAGTCGGCACTCCTAAACCAAAACAAGTCCTGCTCAACTACCTCAAGACTCCTGTTTAGTAGCTTTCTCCTTTTCCACCTCCTAAAGCTACGTTCCACTCACTCCTTACAGCTGCCACAGAGAAGGCACCACCTCTAGTGCTATCCAAGAGTCCACAAGGCTCTCAGCACACATCGTATGAGAGGATAAGCAAGGCTCTCAAGGGAATGGGAGGATACCAGATTACACCCTGCAAGGCCCGAGTTAGAAACAGATGGCTATCTGCCAGAGCCACCATGATGAGGGAGCATTAAACTGCAGCATCACAGATGTTCCCAGAGGTATTGCATTCATGTTACTGATATAGCTGTAGCCAATACAGGCTTGGAGCAAGCAAAAAAGAACCCCAAACTTGGCTACCTGCTGCAAAAGGGCAAATTCTGATGGTTGCAAAAATGCAGCAAGGGACCTTCTTGCTTAAAACCAGCCACATTTCCAGACACCAGCACAAAACTCAGGACACCTCTCATCACACTCTTCACAGCTAACCAGGAAGACCTACCTCTGAGCTCCCAGATGCTAACCCAACCAGCTGAGCCAACAAGGGACCTTGGCCTTAAGTGTTGTCTCTCCAGACCTGCTGTGACAGCCATACATTGTGCCAAACATCTGCTAGCTTTCTCCTCTCCCATGGTCTACACTGACTTCCGGTACCCAGACACGGCTCCAACAAGGGAGAGGCTTCAAGGTCTCTAATCAAAGAGATCATCTACAAGTCATGCAGCTATACCAACCATCAAGAGAATGCCTTCTGACTCAAAACCAGGAACTCCACACTATTGGACAAGGAGGCTTGTGGTCCTGGCAAGCCGCTTCCAAGCTGGCAGCCACCAGGAGACACAGGCTAGTGCAGCAAGGTCAAGGAATAAGGGAAAACTCTCCCATCACACTAATATTCTCTGCTCCACCTTCTCCTTGACTTCTTGTCCCTTGCACACTCACTAAACTGAGGCATTGCGACTTCTGCATCACGGCACCTCACTTGCATGGGCTCTCCCTCACCTTGGCAAGTCTTCACAGTCCTGCAATTCAATCCAAACACGACTGCTAAGCCTAAAGCAAGCACCACCAGACTTATAAGCAACAGCACTCACAACAGTTTCGCTGTAGGAAAAAGATGATGCTAAACCCCAGCCTGAAGAGATCATCAAGACACACACACGCAAGTTAACCTTCTTTAAGGTCCTAGGACAATCCACCAATATCCCTCCAGAGTTAGAAATGCTGAGACAGGGACCAGAGGTCTACAGTCACAGAAACCGTCTTTCCAGACAGAACTCCTGTTTCTGGGAAAATGCCCTGAAACCTTTCATCTCTTGTAAACGCAACTGCTCGGTCTGCATGCAGAGGCAGGAAAATAAGGGGCATGTGGTCTATGCTACAGCTTCCACTTCTCCCAACATTAATGCACCACACACATGCTACAGCACTCTTCTCAGAAATCCATGGCACAGGCAGAGGTAAACTCATGAACCATGCATGCTTTACAAATACAATAGCCATTTCTGAACTGTGACTGATTCTTACCTCTCCCATTTTGTTCCCTTCCATTCTGACCACTCCTGGGATGCTCTCCAAGTAGCCTTCCAGTGTGCCATGTCCTAGGTGCCTGAAGGGAATCCACTCGCCAGTCAGAGATTTGTATTCACCTTGAAGCTCTGACAAAGGTATGCCATTTTTAAAAGCATGAAGAACAGCTCGCAGTGTTTTTGCAATAAGTTCAGGCTCCTGCATCTTCACCTATACCCCCTTCACCCCAAAAGAAAAATAAAAAAAGCATTTTTACATACACAGGCTAAAAATACTGGCTTTTACTAGTCAACCTCCCTCCCCAAACAAACAAGGATTCAGTGACTCAGTGGCTCATCTTTGGACACTTCGATACTTCTGGGTACACTCGGGTACCTGGTCCTGCCAACCAAGCATAAAGTGGTATGAAACACACGGGACATGACACGGCCGAAAAAAGCAGCTAAAGGAGCACAGCAGCCCCTGTGCACGGGCTGGCCCTGCCAGCCAACCACCACAGACCACGTGGCCAGAAAAGGGGTGGCGCTGCCAGGCAATTGGCCACGTGTGGGGCCAGGACTTCCACCAAAAGTGGGGCACAGCCCCTCGCCCTCCAGCGTTGGCACCCAGTGCTCCCTCCCCTCCTGCCCCACGGTGACACTGGTTAGCTCACAGCTGCTCCTCCCTCACACGAACCTGCTCCCCTGCACCAATGCCCACGGGGTGCATGTCAGCTCCTCCATGGAAACCCCATGCACCCAGGCCACACCATGTCTTACCCACAGGCACACGATGCCTCAACTCCACAGACCCCTCTTCAAACAGAAAACCCAACAGAAATGAAACCTGCTCCCTGCAAACTGGCAGAGCAGGAGCGCCACAGAGTCACTGCCAACACTGCCCCGTCACACTGCCAGGTGACCACCCTATCCAGAGAAACGCGCGCCCACCCTTGAGGTGCTGGTAAAGGCTCAAGCAGTCCACTGCTTTACTTCTAACAGCGCCGTCCCCGGTGCCACAGGCTGCCTTCAGAAAAAGACTTACCTGCCAGCAAGGGCTCCTGCCCGGGAAGGCTGGGCAGCACAGGAGGTGGTTTCAAAGAGGGTGCCAGAACTACCTAAAGCCCTCCCACCCCTCCCAGCTCACAGGTGTGCGCACACTCAGGGCTCCTCCAGGGCCACCAGCTATGCTCATGAAATGGTGGGGAGCTCCAGGCACAAGTGCTGCTGGGCAGATGCTGCGCTCCTGGACAGGCATCCTTCTTGCAGGCGCTCACTCACGGCAGGGGCAGTCTCGCATGAAAAACCTGGCCGCCATGATCGCCGACCAAAGCCAGACAGAGCTCTCACATGACCCAGGACCAACCCTGCTCTCAAAGCATGTGTTGCACACAGGCTCAAGTCTTGGCACTGAGCACACTTGTATGCTTGAAACACCTTATCTTAACCCTCTAGCAACTAACTTGTGACACCAGCAGAGTCAGTGGTTCAAGAGAAGGCAGTGTTACTCTCCTCCAGCCTCTCTAGCTCAAGATAAAACAGGAGAGTCCCTCACCTCCAAGCACACAGAGGCGAGCAACTGCCACTCGCGTACCTGTGCGCTGCTCTCCAAATGGCAGCAGCTGCCTGAACCCCCAGTACCGCTATGCGGGACACCGCGTAAAGTTAGTCTGCTGCTCTTTGCAGAAGCAGCCCCTCTCCCCTCATGGTTTTCCTTTTTTAGAGGAAATCACCCTGGGCAACAGACTAAGTCCAAAAGGAAGAGAAATCCCAACCCTCAGCACATTTCGGACACCGTGCCACGTGTTTCAGTCCACACATGGACACTAACCCTGTCCCTACCTTCCTGCACCCAAGTTCACAACAGCCCAACTCAGGTGCTGGGCAAGGAGACACAGCATTAATTGCTGTTCTTCACCGTTCCTTGAACAGTTTTGCTTTATGCACACACAGCACTCTAACCTGACTGTGTCTCTCTGATTCTTACACACAGGTACACCCACACACCTACACCTATGCAGACAGCCCTGCATACACCTGTGTTTACACATGCATGGTTCCTTACCCCAGCAATTCCTGCCTTTGTCAGTCCAGTGTGTTTCACCGACTGATCGTGGAACAACCTCTGCCACACCTACCTTCACAGCATGCCCTGCCCAACTACAGGCCATAGCATTACTGCGCCCAGAAGGAGGAGCACACATTGAACACATGCACTTGCACACCTCCAGACAGCCACGGGCAGCAGCCACGCTAGGCATCTGGATCCCTCCCTCGTCCTTTCAGAGACTTAGCAGCTGGTGAACACAGCTTCACAGGATGCCCCCCAAAGAGTGAGAAGAGTTGGTGGTCACCTGCCAGAAGGAAAAGATCCAGGAAGTTTGTATCTTCTTTGGACCCACTCAGTGTCACAGGGACATCACGTGCTGGACACATGCATAAGCGGTTTAAAGTTTCAATTGTATTAAAAAAACAAACACCCAAACACTGAGAAGTACCGCAAAAAATGCATTTTGTTTGCAGTTGTGTTCCAAGGCACATACATGCAAGAGACATGGAAAAGGCAATAAGAAGCATTACTTGGTCCTTTCTCCCTTTCTTTTAAATAATATACCCAAATCCTTATTTTGTTAATATGGCTCTTGAAAGTCCTCTTACCTGACCCACCTGAATAACTTACTGCTCAGGAGAAATTAATGCAATATCCATTACAGCTGGGCAAAGAGTGACAATGAAGAGAACCTACAATAACCTGGGAAAGCAGTCTCAAAAGTTGATTCAAAAGATGAAACTTCAACAGAAAAAGAAATGGGGCAGGGACATGGGGGGGATGACAGCAAGCCACCATCAGATAGCTCTGCAGTACACCAATACAAAGGAACTGCGGTAGATCAGATATAGCAAACAGGATACCATAAAATATATCCTCCTAAATTACCTTATGAGGAGCAGTCAGGAGGACAATTCACTTAAACAAGATGACAGATACTAGGGTACAAAGGTTAAACTGAACGCAGTCTTCAATTTATACCTGAACAACATTCCCATTCCTATAGCTAGTAACAATGCAGAAGATTTGCAGTGCAGCAATGGTGACAATAAGTAACACACCGATACGTTAGCAGAAAGCCACATAGGTCAGAGTGGCTTCTGAAGCTTTCTTAAAATTCTTTTCGTGGTCAGCTGCTGTAAGGTTATGTCATTCTACAGTTATGCCATTCACCCAGCAGCTCAGTCTCCAGACGGGAGGACATTTCACTGGAAACACAGCCCGAGGAGCCTCTACCAGTAAGTCAGGGCACATCGTTCAAATGAGTCTTCTCCAGCATCTGAACAGAAACTTTTTGCAGTAACGGACAACCAGACTCCAGTTGCAAAACGGTCTCCGTGCCGCAGATTATTACTCAGGCTAACAGAAAAAGGAAGTGAGGATAGTTTTCCTGCTGAGAAGGATGAACTCCCCAACAGCCACGCAACCCTGCAGAACACAAGTCTCCTCTGAAGACAGAAAGTAGCCACTAACCCGCTGAAGTCCGGACACTTCCTCCGTCACAAGGGAGAGCCACAGAGGAGAAGCAACCTCCCGCGGACCGGCAGAGCCTGCCCCACCGCCCTGCCGCTCCCCCCAGCCCCTGAGGGCTTACGCCCGGCGGGGCTCCGCCGTTTCCTTACCACCACCTCAACCCAGGGGCTTTCAGGCACCAGCCAAAGTCTCTTCCCCTGTCGTCGCCGCCGCCGCCGCGGGCCGGGCCGGGCCGGAGACGGGCCGAGCGCCGCCGCCTCCCGGTGACGGGTCGGCGCAGCAGCACCGCCCGCTGCCCTCGCGCCGAGGAGCGGCCGCGCGGCCCCACCCAGCCCCTCCCGCTCGCACCCGCCGCCGCCAACCGCGCGGCACCTGCCGCGCCCCCGCCCCGAGCCGCTCGCCACGCATGCGCCGGGCGGCCGAGCTGGCGCCGTTGCTCCGCCCGGGCCGGCCGGCGGCGCGTGCGCGCCCCCCGCCTCCTCCCGCCGGCGGGAAGGGGGCGCGCACGGCCCGCCGGCGGGGGACGCCGCGCCGTAGCGGCGGGAGCCGAGGTGGGGCTGCCCTGGGGCTCCGGTGCGCGCCGTGGGGGGGCCCCCCGCCCCGCCGGTGCCGCCGCAGTTCAGCGTTGCCTCCTCCCATGGGGCCGGTGACACCTCAGTCCTGTTACGAGACAGCAGCTAAAAGCGCCTTCGTGAGGGAGAGACCGAGGAACGACAGTCAAGTGCATCCCTTCTACAGAGAACGAAGGTTTTAAATGAGCTCACTTAATTGCCTCGATTTCTGAGTACTGAAGATTTTTCTATAGTTGGAGCTCTCTGTTGACACCCATACAAAACCATTGCACAGGTGCACCCTCCATCGAGGAGGGGCTGGAGGCTGGTGGGTGCCTGGGCATCTTCGGGGTCTCGCCTGCATTGCCCCGGGCCCACAGCACCTTCTCGGCAGGCCTGTGCCTCCTGAGCCTGTACCCCGGCAGCTGCTGAGCCCCAGGTGCTGCGCGTCTGTGTGGGCAATGCTGCATATTTGAAACCTTTAGATCCCACAGGTTTGGCTTTCGTTGGGTCCAGCAGTGTTCCAACCGCGTGGCTGATTGGTGCCCCACACAGAGGGGCAGAAGGTGGTCACCAGCCATATGCCATCAGGCCTCTTGAAGCTGACCTCGTGAAGTTGGCTCTGTCGCCCACCACCAGTGATGGAGGGCCCCTCACCATCCTGCCATCGGGGGGGCCCTGACACCCTGCAGCTTGCCTGCAGCAGCGTTCTCTTCCCCGCAAATGTCATCCACCTCTGAGAGCCAGACCGGGGGCAACATCGGGTCAAGCTGCATGGTGGCAGAGTGATGGAGGGCTGCCAAAGCCAAGCCAGAGGCTGGCCCCACAGAGGGAGACTGCAGGGGCACCTGCTGGGGCAGAGGTGGAGATGCTGAACCTCACCTGGAGTGTGCCTGCAAAGGCCTCCCAGTAGTGACTACCACCAAGATATGGTGACAGCTGCCTTCTGCCACAACAATGACAGCCCCCAGAGACTGCTTTCTGTCAGAGTCCAGTATTCTCTGACCAGGCTTTCTTAGATACTCCACACATGGAGGGTCCAATGCTTAAAACAAAGTTTACTCATTTGAGGCTATTTGCATTTACAAGGATTTTCCATTTAGCAGGGTGATACAGCAATCACAGTATAAATGCACATTACATTTTGCAGACTATTGCATTTCCGATATACTGTGGAATTACAATATTGTGAATCTCATTACTGGTCTCTAGAATATGCTCATTGTCACAACACTGACTGTCCCTAATTGCCAGGAAGGGATATGTGGGTTGCAGCCAGCTCAAGCCTGGAGCTCTCTCTTTAGAGGTCCTTTGTTCATTGTTTTTGACATTTTTGTACTTATTGTTGGGATGAGACACATACACACTCCCTATGCTGGTCTGCGTGAGGTTATTGCCATGGAGTCTGCAATGTGAAGTCTGTGTCCCATCTCTTCCCGCTTGATGCCTGTATTCTCTGCTTCTTGCCGTAACTTCTCAAGGCCTTCAGTATCACGTCAGGCCTGTATTTCTCTCACTGCGTCATTGGCTAGTGCTGCAAATACCTCATTCAACATAGAGCAAGTGCTTCCAACTATTCTTGTTACAAAATTACAGTCACACTAATCAAAAGGAAAAATAAAAGAAACAGACATATCAGTTATAAATTTAGCTGTTGCATCTAACGCAAGTAAAACAAAGTCGCGGGCAGGACAAGAAACGTTCACACAGAGCAAACTTTGTAGCCCCCAGCTTGAGGCCTTGTAAACTCAGTATAGATTGAGCCATTACTTGTTTCAAGTGCCTCACATAACGCATATAAAACACAAAACTACTATACTTGCTTTGCTAAATTACTATGGTAAGGTGTAGAGCCAAGTTGAGAACTCTTGCAGCTAAAGAGACCTAAACAGGCTCCATGGCGGGGAGAATAGTTCTTCCCTCGTTACCCTCTGGGTCTGGTGGAGCAAGCCCATACGTACATGGAACTTGAAGGTACAGCCACTGTGGAGTGAGGTTCTTCTGGCAGGACGCATAGCTCAGCTTCTCGGGCTTGCCTGAGACTTTGTGGTGTTTGCACTGCTCCAGCTCTTAGTCATAGGTAGAGTCACAGCAGGCAAAGTCCGTGCTGAGAGAGTGACAGGGCTCTGCAGAAAAGTGTAAACCAATAAGCTAAATACCTCTTACAGTTACCTGCATAAAAAATTAAAAAAGTTTATATTGATTGGAGTCATAGAGTCATAGCATTAAACAGACCTAATGCATACACACACTGTGTTGTTTTAACAATAAGCGTACCCTTAAAACTAGTTAAGGGTATACTGTTCTGCTTAAAGTCTGCATTTCCTTAAGTCAGGGACAGACAGTTATACAACTGTTCTTTATGCTTAGCTCATTCAGACAGTCTGTCTGAAACAAAGGCATCCTCTGGTTCCCTCTGGTATTGAAATGAGTTTGGCTTCTTTTGCAACTTGTGGTCAATCACTCCACTATTGTCCCCTAAGCCACAAGGACATGGAGCCTCTCCTTAACTCCTCAGAGCATGCCTCCCCTGCCTGTGTGTGGTGTGGGACAAAGGGGTCCTTGAACCGCTCACGGCCCTGTGACTGCAGCAGAAACTGAGAGCTTCTTTGGAGCTCACCAGATACTAGCAACTCTCCTGAAGCTTGCTGTCCTGATGAACGTGAGGAGATATGAACTGGACAACCAAGCCACTGCTGGGGACATACAGCTGCTTCTTTATGAGTCTCACCAAGCAGCTCTTCCATGAGCTTATCAGCTTTGCCCAGTCCTCGTGCAGGATGGATGCCTACAACCGCATGTGCTCTTGGCAAGCATGAAGGAAGCCCCTTGGTCTCACTGAGCCTGGCAGCTGCCACAATGGTGACCACACCTCCAGCAACAGCCCCAAGGCCATCCTGTGCCAGTAGCCCTTGGATCCCTGGGCACAAGGAGCTTCCCAGAAATTCATACATCATCACCCATAAGGTCCCTGCAGCATCATCATTTCCCCAGCACCTGTGGGGAGGCTCTGATGATGGAGTGTGTCCAGCACGTCCATATGTTCAGCTGGAGCCCTGGTAAAGCCAGTAGGGTCTTCTTTCCACACACCTCGTGGCAAAGGAGACCAGCTAGAGATGTTCTAGGTGATCCCCCACTGCTCCTGGAAGGAGATAGAGCCATGGGGGAGGCCAAGGGAGGACATGGCTCGTTGATGTGCCGGGGGCTGCAGCCAAACCTGCTCTGCTCCCGGCAGGAGCAGCCAGTGCTCACCTAGAGTCCCCAGCTGCCCAGGAGGAGGGAAAGCAGCTCCGAGGCTTGTTCCCACCATGGCAAGAGCTAGCCATGACTCCAGTACTGGGAAGGAGTGTGGGATCAAAGCCACAGTGCCAGTGAGATGGTCAGAAATCAGAGACAGGAGCAGGCAGAGGAGCCAAAGAAAAGGGCAGAGGAGGAAGTCAGGACACTGGCAAGTTACAAAAAAGCCAAAGAGGCTTTGAAAGTTGTGAGAGAGGTCAGCAAGTCCCAATGCTGCAGAAGGACTACAGCGAGAGCACCTGAAGGAACAAAGACAGAAACTACTAATCTGGAAGAAACAGTGCCCGAAGCAAGGCCAGGAGGTGGGAGTGAGTGAACACACTGATGGGTATTAGATGCTGAGGGCATGGGGTCAGGCACAGAAGACATAGGCCCATGTGCAGGAAAGAGTGAAGGAGCACCTGTTGTCTTGTTTCCCCAGACAGTGAGAGGTCTATGTTTTGCACCCCGAAAATGTCTTTCTCATGTGCTCCTCAAAATGTCTGTGGATAGGAATTGGCCTGAACTAGGTGTCTGCAGGGTGCTGGTCAACTCTGCCTTTATCTGTCTAGTCAGGACTTCCTCTCATTCTTTCCCTCTCTCTCTCTCTTGCAACTTGGTCCTAAAGTCCAAATAAAACCTTAAATGTGAAAGTGTTTCTTAAATGTGAAATATTTGGTTTCTGTTTCTTCTGGGCACATCTACACAGTTGTGGTAGTGAAGCCCTGGGCACACAGAGCAGAAGTGTAACACTTTCACCACATGTTCCCAAGGCTTTGCTGTAAGATGATCACGATATGGAGAGTAACCTGGTCAGACTGATGATGATGCTTGCAGCATGCAAACCTGAACAGCTGAGAGACAGTTTAGGAAGTTGCTCCTGGACATTTCTCAGCTGTTGGTGAGTGAGCCACAGAGCTGAGAAGGCTTGCCTTCTACCTGGTCTGAACCACGCTCTGGTGGCTGGCATAGTGAGAACTGGGCAGGGGCAGCTTTGTGAACTGTCTTGCTCTACTGATCTCTGAGAACACACCTGTTTGTGCAAGTCCCCAGTCTATGCAGCATGGTCTTGCTGCAGATCAAGCCTAACACAAGGAGCAAATACAGGCAGTTACTTGCCTACAATCATTTGATTACACTCAGTATGTTCCTTAGCCCTGGGCGGGCAGCTAACAAGCAGTGAAAACTTGCAGGAGACCTCACCATGCTGGGTAATATCAAACACTTAAAACACAGGTGGCTCTGTATTTGCCCACAACTTTAAAAGTCTTGCACATTCTCAATAAACACACAAAAGAATCAATAAATGCACAAAGGTTAATGTAGGGTTTGGTCTGCAAAGGCTGCTGCTTGGCCCTCTGCCAATCTGAGCAGGTGAATGGACATGTTCACGCAGGGGACAGTCTCTTGCAGGCTTCCATTTCCAGCACTGTGAGACAAAAGCCTAGACCAAACAAATTTCACAACACTAACCTTATGTACCTTGGTAATCAGGTACACCACCAGTATCAGGTCTGACAGGAAGTTTCTGCTGTGGGAAAGGCACTCGACGCAGCTCTGGGAGCAGCTTCTTCTCTCAGTTTCCTAAGCCCACAATGGCTGTGGTTCACTGAAGTGCACAGGACTAAAACCTGCACCTACAGCAAAACTACTGTCAACTACCAAAACTGCTGTCAGTGACAGTGCAGTGCTAGCTGTGTCATTTCCCTTAATGCTGCAGTGTTCAGGAGATCCCCTGACTATCTCAGCATGGGGCAATGGGCAGGCAGACGCAGAAGAGGACTTTGAATGCTTTTTACCATTGAAGCTTTAATACCAAGTTGAGACTTACGCATTCATCCAACACATGATGTTCCCACAACAAGTGGGTCTAAGAAATATGGACTTCCTGAGTCTTTCCTTCTAGCAGGTGACCACCACCTCCTCTCACTCTTTGAAGCTCTGTTCACCAGCTGCTCTCTAAAAGGACAAGGGAAGGATCCAAATGCCCAGTGTGGCTGCTGAGCTCCTGTGAGCTGAGGGAGGTGGGAGGGCTTTAGGTAGCTCTGGCACCCGTTTTGAAACCAGCTCCTGCACTGCCCAGCCTTCCCAGGCAGGAACCCTTGGTAGCAGGTTTCTGCCACCATTTTGTGGGAGGGAGCTGCCATATTGTTCAGTGTTGCAACCCCTGCTTGCTTTGTACCAGAAAGTGTTCTGATATAAAAATATATACATTTATATCAATGCATACAATATATACATAGTTAGAAATATATGTATAAAGGAGTGTATTAATATTCATTTTTATTTATATATAGATGCATTAATTATATATATTTATAAAGGTATACAAATGAAATGTTTATAATGTAAAAGCATACGTATAAAGTGGATAAACCAGTCTTTATTAAGAGCTAATGGAATTAATAATTAAATGTGAATAAAATGTAATTAAACAAATGTAAAAGGCAGCTTTGGGCCCTCCACTTTGCAGAAGAAGCATTGACCTGTGAGGGTGGCATGGAGAAGTTGGAATGTGCTTGAGGGCCACCAAGCAGGCCTCAGCACAAACCCTGTCATGTGCCAAGAAGACAGCTGTCCTGTGAGCCAGACTGGGAGGGCCCCATGCCCAGGCAGAGCCCAATGGGATGGTCATGCAGTATCACTGGGGCAGGCATTGGATGGCCCTACCAGACATGGGCAATACAGTCTGTGAAAACAGAAGGCCAGAACAAAATTCCAGTGTCAGAAGAACATGTGTATGAGGACAGTGAGGAAAATACCTTAAGGGGATCCCAGAAAAGACCATGTGTGCTTCCTTATCCTTAGGTCAAAGCTGTAGATAAAAGCCAGAAGATCAAGCATGCAAACAAGACTGGCCTGTTAGACAACAACATTCTGCAAGGCTTCTGTGCCCTTAGGGACCAGAGCTCCTGCAGAAAGAACAAATGAATCAGTAGCAGCAGTGTTGCAGAGCTTTTCAGCTCAGACCATGATTATTTTGGGGCCCAGAAGAGTCCCAGTGATGATGGTGGTGATAAAAGGTCTGTTGGGGGTTTTAGTTTTGAGTAACAGAGAAGATACTCTGCATTTTGTTGGGAGTCTCATGGTGCTTATGGCCCTGGGGGATCTGACCCATGCAGAAATGCTGAGCAGGGCAAAAGGGCTGCATGGCAGACCAGTGTGGTCTGTACACAGGAGGGTCATGCCAAGCCGCATCACCTCATCTGAGGATGTGCTACATGTTCATGCACACATCATCTTCCTATCTGAGGGTATTTTTAGGCAAACAACAGTCTCATATATCACAAGGTCTGTTCCCATCTATCTGTTGAAAGACATGCTGAAGGAGTATGTCCTGGGCAGACATTGAGCGGGGCTGGTGGGTGCAGTTGTGCACTGGCATGGGCTGGTCACAGCCTGGGACTGCTCCTGCATGTTTTGTGTACCTCTCTGAAGCATGGAGAGAGCAGAAGAGGGGATTCTTTGCCCCCCAGGTCATGCTGAATATGTGCTGTGTGCGTGTTTGCATTTAAGCACAAACAAGGCTGTCCATCCAAGCTCTGACACCACTGCTATACGTTTTCATAGGTGTTGACTGCACAGCGGGTACACCATCCGATTTCTAAGCAGGAGCTCCTCGGAAGGGAGAACTGTCCCTCAGAAGGGGAGGCCCCCCCTCCAATGACTGTAGGTTGAGCCAGCCCAGTGCAGATGCTGGGTGCGCAGAGGAGGAGAAGGACAAGCTGGAGTGCGCTGCTGGACACCACGAGTGTTGCCTTGTTCCTAGTGTTGTCATCCATTGCCCATATTTCCCTGGGCTACTTGGGTCAGCCTGAGGGACTGAGGAGAACTCTCAAGCAAGTTGTTGCTGCTTAGCAATGGCTTGCTTTTTTTGTCTTGGCACTTGTTTTTTCTGCTTTGGTTGTCCTGCCTTGCTTGTGAGAAAAGTTCCTGTCTGGAGCTGCTGTTTGCTAAATTTCAGAGGTGCTGGCCAAGTCTCTGAGTTTGTCCTGCCTCTGTTTTACCTGTGCAGACATGAGCAGTGCCTTGGGAGTCTGTTGTCCTGGTTTGGGATAGGAGGGAACAGGGCAGTCTTGTAAAGCAAGATGGTGGGTATGTGCTATTGGAGTGAGAAGCCAGCCTGTCCCCTGGTGGGGCCCAACCTAGTAAGGGAAGGTGATGAAGAGGCTCTGGTGAACCTGGCTGTCTGCTTTGCTGATTTCTGGGGGGCACTGCAAAAGGAAAAGGAAGTCTCCAAGGTCTGAGTCAGTTGCTGAAGCCTTTTCTGAACTGCCTGCAGGCCTGCATGACCCAGCAGTTACAGGCATGGAAATGGTTGCAAATCCTTGTGAGGGCTGTGGATGAGATGTTACTGTGCTGCTGTCAGTGGGGTTTCCCAGGATCAGGCCCAGGCAAGGCCCATCTGCTTGCAAGTTGGCAGCTTGGAGCAACTGTGGGTCTCGCAGTTTGTTTGTATTCCCCTGTTGTCATCTGTAACAAAGGCTTTGCTGCTTCTTGCTCTGCTGCGACCACGCCAACCGTCTACCCTCTAGCTGGGAAGCTGAACCGTTGACTCATATCCCAGTTAAACGACAGTGATTGTAAACACACATTGGTTCACTGTCTTGCACAGCAATACCCCTTGGAAGTGTTTGAGCCCACCAAAACTGGTGTGGTACAGCCAGCAAGTAAAGAGTGAAGTGGCGCAGAGCTTGTTTATGCCGGTGTGGCCTGAAGGCCAGCATGGCGTGTTCCTCTGCAGGTGTTATTTGGTAACTTCTGCTGTGTGGTGGGAGTTTGGGAGGAGAGTGCTTGCAAGCCAGGGTAGAGAAGAAGAAACCTTTGGGCGGTGGCGCAGGAGGTGACCGAGGAGGTGGAATTAGGCTGCATGTGCCACACCTCTGGGAGCTGCTGGTGCTGTTGGGTGCTAAAGGGCAACCTGACTGTGGGTTCCACCTGAGACGTGACCTGTTGCGGCACCTCACAGGTACATGGCTTTTCCGAGAGGGTAAGGGGAGATGGGTCTCCTGTTCTTTCCCTGCTGCAGCACAGTGGTGGGACTGTGGTTTGTGAGTTGTTGGGTGCGAGCCGTGATGCTGTAGCAGAGACTCACAACGGTGGCTGAGAGCGTCCTTCTTAACCGTCTTTTGGAAAAGTATGGGCTCCCTGGAGGAGTTACCTGCAGTGCTTGAAGTCTCTCTGGGTTGGGTGGAGGAGAGCACTACTCACAGCTGCATCTGCAAACTCTTTAGGAAAGCCCAAAGGAACTTTGCGACAGCCCAGGCCTCTGAGCATGCCAGAAGAAGGCAGCAAGAGGCCTGTTCCTCGCCCTCCGCGAGGCAGAGGAGTGGCGTGTGGAGTGGTGAAACCCACCATGGAGAGTGCCCGGTCTGCCTTGCCGCCAGCTGCTGGGAGCGGACCGTCTAAAGAAATTCCCATGCAGAGGCACGTCACTGTGGTAAACAGGTCAGTGTGTGCACACGTGTGTGAGCGAGTGAGGTGAAGTGTGGTGGGCCCTTGGATGCTGCCCATGCCAGTGGTGGCTTTTGGGATGTGGGAATGCAGGCTCCTGCCCTTGCAGAAGGTGAAGTTTGAATGGGGGTTGGTACCCAGGAGGGAGACGGGTGACCCTTTGCCTTTTTGGATGCTGCCATAGCTCCCCTGTGCTCTTGGCCTGCTCCCACGTCTTCTGGGGAGGAATCTGGCCAAAGGTGTCACAGCAGAGGTGTGGGGGATGTCGCTGTTTCCCAGGCCCGGGAGGGAGGGAGCTGCTGTGGCGGGCGCGATGAAAGCAGAAGGAGGTTTGTGTGTAGGTGTCGGGCGATGCTGCGTGTTGAGGGTCGTGGCTGTCTGTCCTTTACCCCTTGCCTGACTTCTGCGTTGCAGCGTTAGTGTTCGTGTCCCTTGTCGGCGTGCTCGGACCCAGCAGCTGCCCGACGGTGTTTGGGTGAACTGAGCTGAGGGCTGGAGCTGCAGTTTTGCTGGGTTAGCGGTACATGCTGGTTTTCAGCCCGCTTTGAGCCACTCTAATCCAGGTGGCTTACCCAACTGCTGCCCCATCATTTCTCTTTCAGTGTTGTTTTCGGCTGCCCTGGGCCATCAGCTGATGGTGGCGAGAAAGTGTTTGCTGCTCCCTCATTGTGGCTGCGCTAAGTCCGCTGGAGCTGTGATTGTGGTGGTAATCCTCTGCAGGTCACCGGCCTGGGTTAGAAATCAGCCTTGTGTTGAATGGAAATGGCAGCGGTGTGCCGCTTCCACAGCAGCGTAGCTGTGAAGTGGCACGGAGCAGAGTGACAGCTTAATCCTGCCGTGGTGCCTGCTCTTTCTGGAAGACTCACAGAAAGCAGGCGCGTCCTGCCCCAGCCGCCTGCGTGAGTCCCGTGTGCCTCAGGGCTCTGGGCGCCAGAGGGGCAGATGTGGATGCGCTCGGAGCGCTCATGAGAGCAGCAGCCGCTTCAGCTTTTGTGCCTGAGAGCGTAATGTTGTACTGGTGGCTGATAGCACTGACCCGTAACCTTCCTGCTGCTCCGCAAGGGGCCCTTCGTGATGGCAGTGCCCTGCTGGTTGTGCTTTTTAGGTGGTTCCCCAGCGTGCTGGTGAAGTGGGCAGGTGCCCCAGGGAGGGGGAGGCATCCTGGCCCTTGGGCTGTTGATGGCTTTGATCCCCATATCCCTCCAAACCAATGCCCATGGTGTCTGGCCTGGGGTTGTGCCATCGCTGTCTGGAACTGTACCCCGGTGCAGAGTGCCATGGGGCCTGGCCTTAGGCATGCTGGCCATGAATTTCAGACTCCTACTTGAACAGGAGAGCTAAGAGTCCTATTCTTGAAGGCCCGCAGACCTTTGCCACCAAGGCTGCTCCCACTCTCAGCACCCTGGGACCTGGCCCCAGATCAGTGCCGGGCTTTATTTGCCACTGCTGAGTGCTGGGGCTTGGCTCTCATGCTATTAAACACCATGACCTCCCTGTGCTGGGTGCTGCAAGACCTGGCCCCCACTGGCTGTGCAAGACATTGTTCCCCAAGCTCAGCACCATGGGGCCTGGCCACTGGGCCATACCTTGGGTTGCCCTGCATCCCTTTGCAGGCAGCTTTCAGAGAGCCAAACTACCAGTGCCACATTTTCCCCTACAGGGGACCAGGTCCCTTGCTCCCTTCCTCTGTGGAGCCACTGGCTTGGCAATGCTCCCCCAGCATGCATGCCCCACTCCAGAGCAGAATGGCACCTGCAGAGAAGCACCCCACGCCTTTCTGCCGCTCCTCCCAGCAGTGCTGCATGCCGCTCCAGGGGCTGGACCACCTCGCTGCCCTGCAAGACCCAGCTAGACTTGCCAGTGATGCACTCCTCAGCAGCAACAGTCCTTGGCAAGGGACAGGACAAAGCAGGAGTCTCTGGGGACCCTACTGTGGGAGAAGGCTCAGCTTTCTCTCTCCCCCAAGGTGCAGCCATAGCACCTGCTTTTTTTCTTGGGAAGAAGCTGGACAGCCCATGCTCTCCACGCTGCAATACAGCATGGCACTACAGCACCACTGCTGCTCCCAGCGGTGGGTTCAACATGTCCTAGTGTAGGGAGGCGCCCCATGGCGGGGATGGAGGCAGGCACCATGGAGACGACAGCATAAGGGACCATCAAAGAAAGCTCTGGAGACACTGGGAGAGCAGCCTTAGAGACCTGTGCCCTCAGCACCCCACCTTACTGCCTTTTTTTCCTCCCCAAACTGATGATAATTTCAGAGGAGGATGACTTTAAAAAAATTGAACAAGCTTTTTTATCCATGACCCAAACAGTTATAGCATAAGCATCTTTGCATAACTACACCCCACCATTTCTTTCACAATAATTTTTAACCCACAGCAATAGGTTTCTGAAAGCGTTTCCTAATTCAGTCAGAGGGTTTTGCTATCCTCAGTCAGAAAGCAAGAGGGCAGCAACTGCCAGTTTAACGGTGAGTACAGTTAACTAGACAGCAAAACCATAAAGCTGTGCCCAGCAGCAAATGGCCTTGTTTGTATATAAAAAAGAATTACCAGAACTAAGGTTCCTGTTTTAGCACCGTGGTACTTCAATGATACTGCTTCATTTTGTGGCAACACTTAGGATAAAACTTGGCAGACACCTGGGAGGATATTTATAATTAACAGAAACTAAAGCAGCTCCCTCTAACAGGCAGATATAACTGAGACTTTGGACATGTTTTAGCAGGCTGCAGTTTAAAGTTTATGACCAGAGCTGCTGACACACCACAGTTACAAATTTAAAGCGATGGAAAAAAAATCCACACAATGTTCACTTATAACGCAAAGAAGCCTGAAAAAAAAGTCAAATGTTTCTAGATGAGAGCAAATATGGCAAGTCATTGTACAGAGCAGTGACACAGGAGTGACAATGAGTCCTGGGAAGGGAATGGCTGATGAGGAGTTAGGAGGAGGGTGGAGGTGCCAGGAAGAACCAAAGGTTGGGAAGCTGAGGTGGAAGAATGCAGAGGAAAAAAGTATTGCCCAGTCAACTGAAGCAGTCTCCTCTGCTGTAACAGGACTGATGGAGGCTCTTCAGTCCTGGCATCAACTAGGTGAGGTCTGTTTCCACACCTTTGTTGCAGATGTGCTGAGACTCTGTCAGACAGCTCCCTCAGCGTCCAGAAGTTTTGTTCAGATAGGGGATGCTGGGGTGCAGCTGTGTGGGACTGTGGCTTATGAGACAGAGTTGTAAGAGACTTGCTACCAGCTCTGCTCCGCCTTTTGTAGAAGAGGCTGCTGCAGCAGAGAACACCAAGTCATCCTGCTGAGACAGAGAGATGCGGGAACAGGACCTTTGATGCAAGGTTGTGTAGTGACCCATGTGACTGGATTATTTTGTTTCAACTTGGCCAGTCTGAAGCAGGACTGGCCAGATCCATGGCTGATGTCCCTGCTGCTGGGGATGTTTTGTGCCCCCAGAGCTGCTGTGGTTGCTTGTGCTTGAGGAATTGTGGGAGGGAAAGCCCCTTTGAGCCAGGATGGACTGACCTCAAAACAGTGTACAAATGAGCATTATCCCCAGAAACCCTGGGATCACACCACCCTCATAGGTAGCTGGCACAGACCCAGAGACACTGTTCCAGCAGCAGGGCCAGCACTTGCCTGTGTGAGTGGCTGCTTGTGGTAAACAATCACTTTGATTCATAGCACAGGTTGGCTGACAGAAGCCGTCAAAGTGACAGAGCTTGTCCCTACCCCATTACCCAGTCCAGGGTGGGGTACTGTTCGTGTGCAGTTTCTCTGGGTGTGTTTTCTGATGCCCCTGCTGACACCCCCTCTTATTACAAGGGCCCCATGATAAGTCAGCAGGCTCCTGGTCAGAGCACTACTCTGGCCAGACTCTGTGCCTCATCCTCGCAGGCTGTTCTATCTCCTTATTAAACACTGCCTCTAACTGTTTCGTTGTTGTTGTTTTTCCTCTCTCTGTGATGCTGTAGCAGACTTTTAAGCTGGATTTCTTGGTTAAGAGGTGTGAGAGCCAGGTTCTGGATAGACGCAAGAGTATGGTGCCAGCTGCAAGAGAGGTCTGGGAAAATTGAGAGACTGTTCAGCAGTGATCTTTGAGACCAGTTAGTTGGTGAGAAGACACAGGGTTGGCCCATTTGTACTATTCACATCATTCCTGCTTGCCCTATATACGGGTGCCTGCAAAGGCATTGCTCTATGCCTGCATTGATCTGTTTGCAACATGCTGGTCCTAGGAATGAGGAAACGCAACTGCTGCCACCATGCATTCCAGCATTTGGTCATTCAGTCTCAGCAGGACGAATCCCCTGTGTGCTACAGTCCACCAGTTGTCTGAAACAAGACAGCATCTGTTTTAGGGGGTCAAAGTTGTCATCTGATGATCAATTTGATGTCAAAAATGGCTTCAGCTGCCCTTCAATTTAATTTGCTTGTGACTTAATTATTTGTCTAAAAGTCTTTTGCTTAGCTGTACTTCAAAGTGTATTTGTCCAACTGGTGACTAAATCCACTTGGAATTCAAACAGGGATTTACCATGGTCAAAGCACCTTTCCCATTCTCAGACACTAGTACCCCTTCATGGGAATGTGGCACAGCCAGATTGCAAGGCACAATCCTATATGAGCAGGAAGGGAGGGACTACTGGAAATCATCCATTCTGCCTGCAAACCAGATCCTTGCTGTTCTCTCAGCTCAGAGGAGGGCAGGCGTAAAATTCACTGGTAGATCATCATTGATATAGGCACAACATCATGGCATCTTCGAAGCACCGGAGTTCCTGGATGTGTATTGTGTGTGAATACTAATCCTCCACTGAAGCTTATGGTGCCTCACCCTGAAATGGCAGATAACTTGACCTGGTACCTTTTCTGCCCACAGGCCACTTCAGACATGCACTTAAACATGGGGTGCAACCCTCTGGATACCCAAACAGCCCCTTGTCCCCCAAATCCCTCCAACAGTGAATTTCTAGGTTATCTGGAACCCCAGCTAGGGAGCTCCTCCACTCACACTTCTTTCCTTGTTTTCCTCTTGCCCTTTGGCAGTGAGAGCACTCTCATTGAGGCTTGAGTAGATTTTGAGGCCTCCCTGCAAAAGGGGAGGACTGAGGATGTGCCTTTACCCTCATTAAGCAACTTTGTAAGAAGCCTCACATGGCAGCTGCACCACAGCATAGGTCTGCTGGCTGCCTCCTGTGGGCAGGTTGGGGTGTCATGCCCACAGCTTCGAGGAGATGTCTGTCAGATGTGATGCCAGAGCCTCTAGTAGTGCTCTGCTAAGGAGGATCAGTTTTATCCCTGCCTGGTTCTTCCCAGTTACTGGAGAATTAGATCAGACTTTCTTTTTCTGGACTCTGGACAAGGATGAATTTTTTGCCCCTGTATCCTGAAAAACAAAGTTCACCTAGCTCACTGCATGCTGTTGTCTCACAAGGTGTACTACAAGCCCACCTGCAGCATTTGGAAGCACTTCACCACATTTAGCACCCACAGAGATTTCCCAAGTTCTCCAGATACATGTGTTTTACCCACTGGACAGCCTGTCTGGCTCCTGTAATTGCATATTTGAAATAGGTGCTGGGTTGCAATGTGTGCAGAAAAGAAGTGCATACAATGTGAAGATCAGTATGTTTTAGTGTGCCACACCACCACGAGGACCTGAAGAACAAGTGGAAAATGCTACTTTGCTTTCTCCAGTTAACAGAGAAAGGGCATTTTTTTCTTCCATTTTTAAGGCAAGCTAGTAGGCATAAAGCTTCGTTAAATCATGAACACTTCAGGTTTGGGTGTTTTGTGGTTTTTCTTCCACATGAAGGTCAATGTTTTGTTTGCTTCCCCTCTTTTCCCAGAACAGTAGTCCTAAACTGAGTTTTTATATATATGTTTTATAAATGTAGTTGTAGCTGCTTCAGAGCTTGTTGATTTGCAGCCCAGCAAGGAACAACGAGGTTTACCCTGAGATACTAGGGCAAAGACAAGCTCTCCCCTGTTCTACACGCAGCTGTTGAACAGAGTGGGGAGAAACAATTGCTCCATACCAGAAGAAGGGTTACTACAGCAGGGACATCCTAAGAGGAGGTGTCAAGCCAGTGGACCCCCATCAGCAATGAGAGGCAGGCCAGGAGCTGATGGCTCTTGACTTCTAAGGAGGTGTGGGCTGTCCACCCACAGTAAGGGGAGTTTCCATCTGGGCTCTGCTCCCTGGACAGCCCTTCCTCTTGCCCCAGCTGACCCCCTCTCCAAGCCAAGGTCCATGGGGTCTGGCCCTTGGGTTGTGCAGGCCAGGCCCATCACTGCTCACCTGAGCCAAGCACAGTGGGGCTACGCATGGGCCTGTTCCCCACAGCCTGAAAACACCTGGTTATGTGTTTCTACAGGAGTGCAAACAGGACAAGCAATGGTACAAAACTACCTTGGAAAATCTGGATCATCATTAAAGTAACTCACAAAACAAAAATGCTTAACACACTGTGGTGCTATCACAGAAAGATTTTACCAGTTACAATAAGTGCTACCCACAGAAATAAGGGTTCTAGAAGTGCTTGAATGTTGCAGGGGTGAAACTTAGTGTGCAGGTGTCATATGACAAACTAAAACCTACAAAAACACACTGCTACAACACATCCACCCTCTAACGAAGCATGACCCAATCTCAAACAGCAAGGCTACAGTATAAAAGTAGTGCCCAGCTGAAACAAAGCATGTTTCCACCCGCAGAGTGTATTTACTATTTTTAAAGCAGGACTACTCCAAAAATATCCAGGATAGAAGAGATGTTGTATTTTTCACAGACAAATTTTAGTTACAGATCTCTGGAACTTGTAAGTAAGAATACAGAATTTCAAATCAGTGCAAAATGTACAATCAAATTAAACACAAAACATATATTGCAAAATATATACAGAATTGTTCTAACAACATTACCCAAGGACAAACAGATGTTTAAATATAAGAGAAAAGTCCATCTTTTATAAATTACTTTTTTTAAACCAATTACTACACTAGGTATGTTACTTGCAGACAAGTTACCGCAGCATAGTGATTTGCAAGGCAGACACTGAGAAACAAGTTACATTGTTAAACGCCTGGTTCTGAGACCAATCCACAAGTAAATGTGTGATAATGCATTACTGGTTTGAGGCACACAATGTGGAAACAGTTTTCAATCACTTCAATGCTTATACTTAGGCTTTTTTTCTTTCTGAGAATTATTAGGCAGATGCACAAAGAATAAGCACTAGACTAACTGAACTGTTCAATGGTCAGTTTACCTTAGCTTGTGGGGCCAAGATGATTTATTACCAATGTATTAGAACATTCACAAGAAATGCTATAAGACATCTTAAGAGTATCTTCATATTAAAATAGCATTCATAAAGCTGCTTGAAGTTGGATGATTTAAATAACCAGAGCTGAGAAACAGTTATTTAAGCAATAGTTAAGCCATAGTTTGAGAAGAGTTAAGATGTCATAGGTGGTTCATAAGTAGGAGGGACACAAACCTGTAGTGAATTACAAACTCTGTGATGTGTTGCATTCAAAGCAGAGATGCTCCCTTCCAACACTCAGAACTCGCAGCTTTAAGGTATTGTTTGCTACTATCTACATAATTGCTAATTAAACTATCCCAAGGATAACTTGCTTTTGGCATGTACAGAAAGCTGGAGTTAAAACAGCTATTGCTATGCTATACAGATCCCCAGAAATTTCCTTTAAAATAGTAGTGAAGGCTTTATAAGCACCTAAAATTACACAATAAATACTCAGCAATTCTTCAAGCACCTCTTGCTACCCAATTTGGCAAGATCAGCTGCACAAAGTAATGGATGCCACGGCAAGGCATGCTGCTAGCTGTTTGACACAGGCACATGTCGATTTGTACCTTCTTTCCTTCAAAAAGCAAAAGGACTAATGTGTGGCACACCCTGCAGATACTGAGAGGACTGGAAGTGCCAAACAGTCACCAGGCTCGTAACATTGCTGCAGTCAAGCTCAAGGCTGGGCTCTTTGCTCTTTAACCTGCAGTAATTTGCACGGGGGAAAAGTTCCACCTTTTACAGCTGATGTTTATATTAGGAGTTGCTGACAGAGGTGTAACAACGGATATGCACAATATAAATGAAGCCACATCTTCTGAAATTGTCTCCTAAATAACACACTTGAGCTGTGCACAGTGACATGTCACATGGGTGTGTTGCTAGTGTCCTATTAAAAAATACTTTGCTTGTGGATACATCTTTAATATCTACACACATTTATTTCAGGACTTCCCACCAACTTTTTCAACAACACTGATCTGCTTATAAAACATTCCCATAAATTATCTTCACAAAAAATAAAGTCAATCTTTCAGAAAACATGTCCAATACAACACTTGTCTCAGTAGAAATTCTGTCCTACGAGTACATGGCAGAAAAGCCATCATCTGCGTTTAAATCTCACCAAAGGGGCATCACCAGGAATCTAATCCAGAAGGCAACTACTTCATTAATTGTCATGGGAAGCAGAAACAATGCAGAAACACGGAAAGAGTGCACTGTTTCAACCAACATGTATGGGTTTACAATCAATAGTAACTGTCCTGTAAACATTGAAACTGCTGGTCTAACTGCAGGTTAAGATTAGTAGTTCGCATTCATTTCACTGCGTTCCACACACACAATGGCTACACTGTTAAAAAAATACATTAAATAGCAAAAGGAACAAAGGCTTTGAGCTGGATCTCTCCTACAAGCCAAGTGTCAAATCAGTAAATGTTTACATTATAAATAAAAGTTTAACATTACTTTTATGCATTATAAAATCAGTCTAATAAACATAAATCTTAAAATAGCAGCCAATTTGCAATTGTTTAAAAATATATATGAACTTTCAGTCAGCCAGCTATAAATACATACTGTGATGGGAAGAAGATACCATCTCTCACTCCCAAGCAGGCTTTCAATGAGAACACAGTATTAGAGATGGATGAGGATCAAGGGATGCTGCAAGTAAGAGAAACTCCTAAACAGTTGCATTCTACAAACTTGTTTTCATCGTTACCTGAAAGTGCATCTTTGCATCTGTAGAATCATCCCCATATTTACAAAAAAGTACAAACATTGCAATTTTGCCACACCCTAAGCCCGTCTAACTTGCATTTTCTGTTACGTGCAAAAAGTGTATGAAGTGATACATGCACTGGTGGATCAAAGGATCCACTATAGGATCTAAGGGACTACAGGATAAAAGCCTGAAAATGAGGCAACGTCATCACCATGAATCCAAGGTAGTTCAGTAGCTGCTGAGTCTTTGCTCCACAGCTGTTAAATAGCTGAAGTAGAAGTTAATGAACAGTTTAAGCCCAATAGCCAGAGCTGTGTTTTAGAGCAGGATCTCCATTCCCCTGCTCTCCACACACATTCACCACCACATACTGGTGCTTTTGTTACCAGTTTCAGTATAAAGGCTGGGCCCAAAGGGCAGAAAGGCAGCCTAGCAGAAGAGGAAAATGCACAGTTACTATGAAGGCTCTAAGGAAGAGGTGTGAGGTGCAGGCTGAAAGAGTATCTACTGCCAGGTCTCTCAGTTCCCAACTCCAATGCACCCCCAGTTTCAGTGCTGAAGCACGGACTGGCAGCAGTATGCAGTATGCAACACAGGCCACACCTGCTCACACAGTCAGTATGTTATAAAATACCCATGCAGCTGAATCTGTTGTGTCTTCAACATAAGCCCTTTTTAAGTGTCACAACAGCTCCTCTTACCTTCTCCTCCCACAAAATGAGGCTTCAGCTGGTAATGACACATTTATATGCCAAAAGACTGCTGCAGAGTAATGTGCACATGTGAATGCTTAGCGATTCCAAAGAGCTGATATTCAAAACAAGCACATTATTTCCTCGTTAAAGAAATGCAATCTGTACAACACTTGTAAGAGGATAACTGTGAAGATTAATGAACAATTGGCTATAACAGTTCCTTATTTAAGTCTTGCAGTGGACTATGATACAGCTTCTTCTAGTTTTTAAAATGCTGCAATAGCCATTGCCATTGATTTAGACAGACACAGACTTGATTAAAATCTAGAAAGAGCAAGAGGACCTCAAACTGTACACATGCAGAGACTATACTCTAAACACAGTTGTGCTTTCACTATATTGCCATTATGTCTTGTTGGCACATGTCCCTTAGAAACACGTGGAACCAGTAGGAAAGTAAACTCTACCTCCTGTCCAAAACTGGTAATAGATCCAGAAGCAAGTGCTATCAGAACGTTGTTAACGCAGCAAAAGCTGTACAAGTAGGCACTGAGAAAGGAAATACAATAAAGCCTATTTTTAAAGGGTGTGTGCATATGTATGTATACATATATATGTACACACACACATATATAAATAAACAAAAAGTTTTTGGCAAAATAACAGTTTAATTTAAAAATTAATGCATTAAAAACATGAGCAATTTAAACTATACACATCAAGTGTAAAAGCCATGGGGAAAAAGCAGCAAATTTTCTGAAGTAGCACCTGTATCTCAGTGATGAGCTTTTGAATTTTGGTTCTCCTAATTCAAGACAGAGGTAATGTGTTTACCCATCAAAACAGATTTTAACCAACTGACCACCTTCTCTGGTCTGCAATAGTGGGGTATTTGAAATGCACCATGATGTTCAGGACCCTTCTCACTCCCATGCTGGCAAAGCGTAGTAGGACACTAGTAAAAGGTCAGGAATGTGTGTCCCAGCAGGAGAGATGCTAGCTGTGCTATCTGTGCCTGCCATGGTTTACAGGCAAGGTAAAAAGTCAGGGCAGCGGGGAGAGGATGAAGGAGTGTGCTCAGCATAGCAATGAGCCTGCATTTCTTCCCTGTCCATAAATTATGGTTCCTGGTTCTGCATCCCTGATGTTGATTAACACCTGTATTGACAGAACCGAGCCTCTTCCCCCACACTTTTGTTACTGCATTATTTAAAGCACTTGGCCATATGACCACAAGGTTCTCACACAATGTTACTCGAACACTCAGTGCCGACAATCATTTATCTGCTCACTATCATGTAAATTATACTGCATTGTTTTGTTCAACAGAAAGGCTAAGTCAAAATGTTTTGTATTAACTGCAGAGTTATCTCCTCTCTTGAAGGAAGTCTTACATACTATGGAAGAAAATACTTCTCACATACTGTGTGTGATGCAAATGTCAAAAAAAAAAAAATTCTTGATGTACTGGCCTTTACAGTACCTGAAACTGAAACGTCTTAATAGAGGGGTTAAATAGTGAGTTTCTCCTTTTAAAAGCTTGACAGGAGCCTTCCTATCTCAACTGCCCAGAAATCTGTTTTGTCTTCAAAATATACTAAGCATTATTTTATGACGCACAAAGACTTTAAATGCCAAGTGTGTTTTTCTTAAGATACGTTTTCATTTCAGTGTGCCACTCATCTGCTCAAACTATATGTTGGAGTTGGTTTCTGGAAAAAAATAAAAGGGAAAGAAAAAAGAAAACTCAAAGCCTTCCTGTCCTCCGCCAGGATCCCCTCTGGCAGTTGTGAGGAGAACACATTTGTACTTCTGTGCCACACTGCTACCACGATGCTATCCCTGAGACACACTTGGCTCATACAGTGTTCCAGGGATGGAAAATCCCCATGGAAGGATATGCCACAGTAAAGGGCCCTCTGATTAAAATACTGTGACCCCACAGTTTCATGTTATTTCAGGTAACAGATGCTGAGAAACAGGGAGAAACAGCCAGGCCCTTAACGAGCCAAGAACATGAAACACTGTCAGCTGCATGCTGCAGGATTATCTATGTCTGGAAGAATAGTAAGACAGGTTTATTTACTTGGGCTGCAGAAGATGGTCAGTACCAGCAAGCTTAAAGCTTATGCATGTCTTCTATAACGAAAAGTCAAGTTTTCCTCTCCATTACCGAGTCAGCAATTGGAAATAAGACCATGCATTCTTTCTGCTGCCATTAGGACACAAACCAGATTCTCTGGCTTTCTGCACAATTATAAGCAGCAATCTATTTCAGATTTCCTCTCTAATTTGTGAGCTTCATCCTGAGAAGGCACACCCTAAAATACAACACTTTACTCTTCCTACTTGTAATGCTGTTACCAGGATGCCAGAAGAGATCCAGCTGATCCTTCATGTCCAGACTCTGAAGCAGAGGCAGCCCTGTGTTTAATGATCAGGAGATAAGGATTTCAGTTCTATACTATCCACACTATCTCTTTCATAGCATGAGTCCAGTTTGCATGCTGCATAAAAAGGTAAGTTGTAGTCCACATGGTAGTACCTAAAGAACATCCCTAAAATTACGTTAACAATTTAAACGATTAATAACAGACTTAATTGATAATAGGAGTCAGTCCCTCAAATGCATCTCTACCAGAACACTAAGAACAGAAGGAAGCACTGGACAGGAAGGAGAGGCTGCAGGTGGCTGCCACTTTTGCATAGCTGTTTTGCCTCCGTTTATAGCTTTAGCTGTATCATTCTGTGCTATAGATGACTGTCTTGCAGCACCCACATTCACACCCTCATCTGCACCATGACTGGGAATTAGAAAGCGCAGGTAATACTCAGATGTTGCTGAAGCTGGCACAGTGCTCAGAGTACAGACTGATCAAAAAGACCCAGCAAGGACTGCCTCAGCATGTAATTGGCTACAACACAAAATGGCTTTTGCATATTTCAAAGTTACTCTGAAGTCCCCTGAAGCAGCTGCAGATGTTTTTCTAGACACAGTGGCAAGAGGAACGCTCCTAAAGGTGCCACTTGAGTGATGAATTCATGTCATCCATAGCCGAATTAGTTATTACTGTGCAATAGGGGACAAGTAAGCCCACTGGCTAGCTAAGTGGGCTCTGGCCAACATGGCTTAAGTAGCTCCAAGCAGCAGATGCATACAAGTGGCAAAACCATGCAGGTCCCCTGCACCACAGCTGGCTCAGAAAGACCCCTTGTGTATGATGCTGATCTGAAGTGAAAGGTTCATTCACCAGAGAACCACGGTCAGATGAGACCAGCAGAGATGTGAGTGAAGACCAACACAACTACAACCACAGACAGCAGATACATGTAGTGTATGACCGTACCAGCTTGTCTGCTCTAGCACCAGTCTCTAGCAGGAAGCTGTAAAAGAAGTACTGGATCCCCATATCTTCAGCAGATGGGTAAGCGCAGAGAGGTGATCTTGATCTCATGGGAGCTGACAGAGGAACAGCCTCTGAAGAGCACACACTCATCCAAGTGAGAAAGACAGTCGCTTGTGTCTTTGGGCCCACGCCTGGTAACAACACACACCAAGGACTTGAGAAGGCTGACCAGGTAAGGGAGTTTTCATGACAGCTATCCCATTCCCAGCTACCTGAAGCCTACAGCATGTTACATGCACACTACAGGCTTCAACACCTCCTAAGGCTCCTCAGTGAAGCTACACTGTACTTCAGTTCAGCTCTAACATAGGACTGTGCTAATCTACTTATGTGAACACTAATTAGTGGTGATTCTTTTAGTCTTTGAGCTTGCTGTTAAATAACAGTCCAGCTGTGACAAATTAATGAAAATGAAACAGCACAAGTAAAGACAAGAAGAAAAGTCTGGTGTCAAAGATAATAGTTCCAATGCTAGAAAAAAACCCAACAGTGTAACACTGCCTCGGGTATTCTCATCCTTTTTTTACATTAGAGGGGTAGTTGCTGAAATTCAAGCGCCTTTTAAAACAGGCTTTGGCTGAATAAATAGGAGAAACTAAGCTGCAGTTGATAACTTGCTCTACAAGCTGTTTCCCCTCCATTTATACTGTCCAAATACTGTTGAAGTAAACTCTCTGAAATATTTTGACTCAACTGTTCTTGTACTTTCTCTCTTCCTAGTGCACAGGGCTCCTTTTATAGAAATTATCTCTCCTGTGTTTTGTGTTCTTCTCTTTACGGTAGTGCTGTTTCAGCTGTGCTATTTGGACTGATCTGAGGAGTTCTCAGCAGCTCATGTCTTTGTGGTTTTTTTGTTGGGAGGCTACTGTGGGCATTAATTTAAAGGAACACATTTTCACTTATGGAATAATGCACCAAAGTTTATCTATGGAATGATTTTCTTTAAGAAAAAGCTGGGAGGAGGGGAAGAGTCTTTGTGAAGATGCAGAAATCTCAGCATTTTGGAATCTCTGTTTGGCCTCAGTTTCTATATACATGAAAAACCAGGAAATGGCTTATGGACAAGCAACCCAAAGTAAACATTTCAGATGAGACAAGCGGTACGTAATAGTTATTTGTCATAACGAGGCACTATCTTTGAAAGATGAAGTAGAACCCAGTACTATCAAAACATAACGAAAGGCACGCTCATAAGCAACCCTCTTCACCAGTTGTCTGCACTCGGTTTTACTGAACCTTCTTGGTATCTACAGTAGGTACACTGCATCACTTCTGAGCACAGCTCTCCACTTAGCGTCCTCCTTCAGAGACTGACATGCTATCCACTCTCATCTCTCTCAGGCTTCCAGTTTTTTTCTGTTTCTGCTTGGATTTTTTCAACATATGGACCTAAACCAGAAAGTTTTAAAAGAAAGTGAGTACTAAGATATCTGTAGTCACCTGTAAGCAGACCTAAGGCAACGAATTACTAAACAAGTAAAATGTTGGAACTGCAACAGAAAAACATTTAAATAGACAACTATCTGAAGCACCTATCCTTATAAAGCTATAGGATTAACTGCTTTTTTTACATAAACATATATACACATGTATGTATATGTATATAGATGTATAAGGATAGGTATGTGTGTATATATATTCATATATATTCATGTACACACATATACATACACATATATATAGATGACACTATTGGTCACTAACCTGATAGAAAGATAGAAATATTTCTCACTGGAAGGACAAGTTAGGTTTGTTCTCTCTCTTTCTCTTTTTCCCTCTTTCTCTCAGGAAAAGAACAAAGTTTAACATATTCCAAAACATCTGAGGTGTCACCCTCTTTTTCACCCATTTTTCCTCTGCAGGGGCCATTGTTCTGGTAGCCCTCCCGGTAGGGCTACATATTCTCTGAGATTGCCTGTAGCAACAAATTTCTGTGAGTTAAAAAGGGATACTTAAGGTAGCAGACAAATGTGTAGACTGGTGTGCATGACAGTCAACTACTGCAAAATGTTTATTTCGCAGTTTCAATGTCAATAGAGAAGTTAAATTCTTAGGTAGCTGATGCTCTTTTCCTCCTACATATACATTGAGATATCAACGAAAAACACATGCCGATTACTCCAAAGTCTCTTTTGCTCAAACCCTCCTCCTTCATTATTCAGTTTTCTCCTTTGCTGCTCTCTGACAGACCTTCCCTCCTCCAGCACTGTCAGCAGATTGCTTCCTACCTTGCACTCTGCAGTACTACCATCGCCCTAATAACTGTGATCTGCTTCAGGGCAAGCAACACTGCCTGGAGATCTCAATACAGGGGAAAAAATTAAATCACTAGGCTGAAGCTCAGGGACTACATTTTTAAACACAAGCCTCATCTGAGCCAGTGGAAAGGGCCCTCAAAGCATCCTGTGTAGAAACTGCTACATCTTTATCCAACAGTTATCACACCATGCCAACTAGCTCCTTTGAAGTTAAACATTAGAACACAACAGACAAGCAATATCATATGGTAATACCCACTGGAGAAACAAAGTCAACTTGCTAAGACAAACCAACAGCCAGTACCTTCGGTCCTGCAGCAGAAATAATAATCTGGCCAGGGGCCTGTATCCAGGGCTCTCCATCAACTTGAACTGGAATTGGCTTTAGGAGGGTTACACGAAAATACGAGCCTTGGGCTATGCGGATTCCTGATCGAAAACCACCTTGGACTTGACCCTGTTAGGAAGTAAAAGCCAGGATATCAATCACCCCAACAAAGAAGCAGCACAAATATTAGCTGCACTTAAAGTGGGTGGATAGAATTTTATTCTTACCCGGCATTTTAAGTTTCAAGTAAAAGAACTGCTTAGGCAAAACCTGCATAGGATGCCTTTACTGATGCAGCATTAATTATTTAAGTTAGTGCATAAAGAAGAACTCATATACCCTTGCAGGCTGCCGGAGCCAGAATAACTTACACAGTGAAGTAATTTGTATACTCAGGTTGGCCAAAGAGCATGCACTCACAAAGGTTTTGTTTGCTTTTACTGTCCCCTTCCATAACGTAGTAAACACATTTTCAAAACACCTAACTATGCACACAGACACACATGAAACTCAAAAGTCTAAAAGCACTTTATCAAACAGGGAGAGAGAATTTTGCCAAATTCAACTACATATATTCAACTACAGTTAACAGCTGAGTGTTAACTGTAAAAAGAGAAGCAAAGTGAACTTTGCAGCTACACATTCTCTTGGGGAAAGTGTACAGACACCAAATGTGGAGGTAAAAACCTTAATAGAAGATCACAAAACCAGAGCACTTGTTTGTAAACATTTACATTCCAAAGCAACGGGTACAATCCTTGTTGCTTCTAACATCACAAAAATTTGAAGGATCTCTATCAACCACTTCTTCCAATGGAATGTTTTGTATTTGTCTTCCTTAAAAGATCTAAATTACAAAACAGTAAAGTTGGCCAACACCAAAGATTGAGCTGCACTAACCTTAAGCACCCACCTTTCCTTCTTCGTGGTTGTATGGATTAGCTGTCACAGTTACCTGACCACTAATACTTTTTCAGCAGCAGATTTCATAAGATAGTGAAAGAAATATGAAGAAAAGACAAAAATAACCCACCATCTTACAGGTCTGGACTGCATTGCTAATAGCAGGCCATTGTAAAAATATCTAATACATGGAAGAATTAAAGTTACAGAAATTGAGTCATAATATTCTTTGCAGAACTGGCACACCATCTGCTTCACATAGCATTTGGATCAAGAGCAGCTAGCATCAGATTCTCAGAGACAGGTGTTGGGAAGCCTGTGGCAGATAATTGTAAAGCCACCTATCTAGAAGGAATTTCTACCCTGATTGTGATAAGGTATGGCAGGATTTTTCACAAATGACACTATCTAAGTGAAGAGTGGGTGTTTTTGTAATATTAAAATAAAATCTTGTTTTAATCCCATGAACTGTTTCATTTTGACACCATGATACCTGTTATGAGAATGCTAGTGCATTCCATTATATATATATATATATATATATATATTTGCATTTCTCATATATGTATACATATACGTTTCTGGCTTTGGTTCAAAGCCTACTGAAGCCATGAAGTACTTCTCCCTTCACTTTTAAGAAGTTCTTCACATTCCTATTACCTCTTCGTATCCAACTACAGGTTTCTTCAGTTTCCATTCCATCTGTCATAGTCTGGTACCTAAATATGGATCTTCAGGCCAGGCCAATGAAGAGGCAATGAGAGGGCACTTCAGTCCATGAACAGGCACACCAGCTCCAGCTGAACTCCTAACATCCACACACTTTGTTCACGGAGAGCTGATGCTGCCTGTGAATTCTGTTTATGGTCTATAACCAGTTCTGTGTGACACAACAAGTACCTGAATAAACGATGGTATAACCTTAACACAGATGTGTACTTCTTAGGACTATACACTTACAATGCACTGTTTGTTACAAAAGTAAACCAGTCTGAGAAGTCTGTTCTTACTGGGATGCCAACTTACCATGTGAACGACGCCCGTCACACCAACAACTTCCAGCAGGCCGTCATCAATGCGAGGTTTCTCAAAGCGGTTATCACTCTCAGACCCCCAGAGATCAGCTCCAGACCCCCAGCTGCACAGAGAGCACACCACAGTGACTGTCCATGGACCTGCCATCTGTCACAGAGCACCCTGCCCAGTACTCTGCTAGAAGTGGCTGGTTCACCAGACTTCAAAAGCTAGACACTCCGAGCTGGAGGAGACAACCCAGATTTCCTGCGCTGTAAAAGCATGAAGTGTTTTCCTAAAATTTGGAAGACTTCTGACCAGATCTTTTAGGAGTGAAAGAAGAAGTGAAGTAAGTAGTTTCCATTTGAAAGAAAAAGAGTAGGTAAGAGAAAGTAACTCCAAAGAGTTTTAGTTTGCTGGGAAATACAGATTACAGCCACATCAATCCCTAACTTCCAAGACTTAAGAACTTAACATAGATCTTACTGGTCTTGACAATATTCACGGAAGCTACTGAAGAGAAACTAAAGCTAAAACAAGTGTCAAGATTTTATTCTTGTACCTGGCCAAACTCACTTGCAGTTAAGCAGATATTCCTGTACTTCAATCCTCTGAATCGCTTCTGACAATTTAATGGCATGTTGCCTTTTGTGCAGTATTGACCCTCCTTACCCAAATCACTTGCTTATTGCTTTAGCGCACTGACTGCTCATTACTAATCATAATCTTTTCTTCTCCACAGTTCTTATGTGCAATGTATACTTGTGTATATGCATGTGCACATACGTGTGTGTACATGTAAATATACATGAATAAAAAGTTGAAACATTTTCAGACTAAAATGGAAATAAATACAGGTAGTTTAAGATAAAATGTACTTGAAAAAAAAATAGTATGGCAGCACTTATTACCTGCTGGTTTTGAGTGAACAAAAAACCTGCCTCTACCAACAGCACATGTAAGGAAGACAGATTTCCTGCAGATTTGCCTTCCTTTCTTCCACAGCAGTAACTCTAGTTCCCTGCAGGTGTCAGGGCAGCCCCCACAACCCTGCAAAAGCTACCTGAACTATGGGGTTTCCACAGCTACCAGGGTAGCATCACCAACTCCACATATACCGACCAGCTGGCTGTAGGACCTGGACACTGTTTGACAGCTGAATCCTGGCTGGCCTTCACTGCAGGAACTGCTTAGGTACCTGGTTTCTGGCATGCCAGAAAGTGTGTGCAAGTTGATCATCTCTGATCCTTCTACAAGTCACAGTGAAATCCAGCAGAACATTCAAACAGTTTGGGGGAGGAGGAAAACGGTAGTGGACAGAAGCTACAGACCTACAACCATGCCTAGAAAGTCATGTTTTACTAGAAAACTGCTCCAAAAAAAGTCTGAAGACCTTTGGTGAGGAAATAATTCCAAATTACTGTTAGGACACAGAAGAACTAGCAAATATAAGGGGGGTTTGCACTGGGAAAACAAGATAGTACCACCTTTATGCAAAGTGAGATTGTGAGTTTCAAGGGATCAGAAAAATGATGTCAAAATGGTATTAATTAGGCACAGTTGCAAAGCCAGCAAGTCAGGCAATAATCCAAATACCCAGTAACAACCATCTATTAATCTAGACCATCTAACATTTTATCTAACCATTTGACATTTGATGCTCAAATACCAAGCAGCACTTCCAAACATACAGCCACACAGGATCCTTCCTCTCCTTTTTACCTGGGTATATTAATAAAAATGAGTCCTTCTATACTTGGCAACTCCACCTCGTGCTGGTCCACTTGAAGCTTTATGTCTTTGTGAAGATTTCTGGTATGACTTATCTTCTGCAGCCCAACTTTCACGTAAACTCCTTTGTTGTGAAACCTAGGAGCAGACAAGCATTAGGCAACTATAAGGCAAGGTCCTACATAGCACTCTTCCTTGAACATATAACAGTACTGTCCTCTAGCAGGTATGTTGAAAGAGTTTTACAATTAAAACCCTCTCCAAGTTCTTGTAGCTTTGCTGCAGAAACAAAGCATAGGCCACAAATTGCTACTTTATATACCCTTTACTTCAGCGATGATTTGTGCTGTCGAGGCACGTGGAGATCTGTGAAATTTTATTACAAAAAAATCATCCCTTCTTAAAGCATTGCCTGAATGAAATGCCTCTTTGAAATGTAAACTTCTAGGCTGGAAAATTAAGACCTAGAGGTCTTCAATAAACATTTTTAAATGTTTTGTCATGCAATGGTAGAATAATTAAGGCACAAAAGCCTTTGCAAGTCTTTGCTTTACATATTGCTAATTCATCTGAAATATACTCAGATGTAGAAACTTAAAACATGCTTAGTAATGTTAACCTGTGACAGAGCTCTAACATCTCTAATTTTAGAGTAAAAAAAGATGAGGAAGATTTTACGGCATCCCTAGAAATGTCAACATATTTTAAGAATAACATAAACAAATGTTAGTTAAACATGCACAGTATTTTCTTCTATAATGGAAACCTTTGCATACAGGGTCTTCAGGGCAACCTTAAAATAAAAACCATACATTTCCATTACTTGACCCTACTAGCACATGGGTGTCATTGGAATCCAACTCTGCAAAATCTCTCTAGCGTTATGTGTAAATGTCGTAGACATTCAAGTGGGGAAGACAGCCAGTTTAGCACGTGGGTTATAGTCAACTCTTCAGACAGAGACTGTTCAGTTCTCTTAAATTACTACACTGGGAATGATTAGTCCTACACATCAACAGTTTTAACAGCACTGAATTAAAGGTATCTGACATAACACCATTTAACATATGCTTAACATATGCTTCTACTCCAGACAAGACAATAAGACGTGTCTATGCTAAGACAGGTTTTGTCTAATTCGGATACAACTGAAACATACGGAATATTGGTAGGAAGCACAATACTTTAAATATCTCCAAGAAGTATTAGTTTTTGTGGCATGAAGAAGGAAGAAAAGAATACAACACAGTACCATAACTGCAGACAGTTCTGAACTACATGACTTCTAAGAAACACTTATCGACCACTGACATCCACAGGATCCAGAGACATTGGATACAGCACCCTGTGACGCACAGCAAAGGGTAAATCTGTCAGAGATTAAATCCTATCGCTCCATTCTTGTGTACATATTCCATTCCATTTATGTATCTTATTAGGACAGTAAGACCAAATAAGAACGAACAAACTGATTTCTGTAATGATACCACGCCAATTCCTACCCAATGGTTTTGAAGGTGACTGAAAGATTTTATGATTAGAATAGCCAGCCAAGCTTGGAAGGCTGGTCTTTGCATATCCACCACTAGAGAGAATCACCACCCCTCTTTGCACATCTACACGTGGAACATGACCTGGAGAGAAAGTGTCCGTGGAAGTTGTCAGTCTACTCCTAGTAGTAGCAAATAACATACTAGCTTGGTCACTTGTGTAGAAAGAATATGCATCTCCTAAAGCAAACTCTTGGTTAGATACATTTTGCAGACAATAGTTTCACCAGTTAATTAGCAAGGCAGGAGCAAAATAAGGTGTCTCCAACACCTTATTTGTGCTGAAGGAAATCTAGGTTTGCATTAGGTGAGAGCCACACTGCAGTCACTGCTGTAAATGACACTGATAGGGCAGGGTGTTACATGGAACTCATCTATCCCCATGTCCTGCATCAGCTCAGCTGCAACACTTGCATCATTATGTCATCCCAGAACTATTCTGAAAGCTCTCTAGAGAACAGATATGAAAGCAACATCCTACTGCTCCAATGAGTTTGGGGATTTGATCTACACAGCTCAGGAATCACCCTTCGGTTTATTTTTCTACAAAAGATACACTACAAGTATAGCAAACATTCACATACTACCTGATGTCCCACAGGCTACACTTACAAAGCTACATACACCCTTTCTGAGGGACATGCAGAAGGCTGGACTGATTCTTCAGTTTAGCTAATTGAGTATCTCATAATAGATAAAGTTGAAAGGTGATCCTACATATGACCAGTTTCATGGAGTATTAAAGTAAACAAGTATTTAAGTATTGCAATCCTGCACTTATCTTTCATAGAGCAAATTGAAAAACACCCTTTACTCTTAAGTCTCATGAACAAGTCTCCATAGACTCAGGGAGACACTGTAGCATCAATTTACACTGTCAGTTTAATCATCTCTGTGGCTGTCCAAGCAGCAAGCAACCCCGGTGGCCAGAGGAAGCAAGACCACTAGTTACTGCTTTCCAAGCTTTCATGAAAACAAAATAAAGAAGCCAGTCCTCAAGAGTCATGAAGAAACAAAATGAGCTCATGCAGAAAGACAGACTTCTCAGTACTCTTGCAAACTGCAGCACACCCAGAAGGGCAGGTTTGGGGAACTACTTCTGAAAGGTGATGGATAAGAAATCTGTGTACAGACCCTTTTAAATGAAATGCAATTTCCCATGAGTGCTAATAAACTGCTAAGTAACATCTCTCAGGAGGAAACATCTCAGAACTGCAGCACACAGCATGGAAAGCTATCAAGCAAAACAAAATGACTGACTGCCTTTTATCTAGTCCTGCAATCCAACAAGCCCACCACTGGGTGGGAAACCACCACTGCACAAGCTAAGAGCTCTGACCAATAATTAGTATCTGTTTCGGCACTTTTATTACGGTGATATTACTGACTGGGAAAGAACTTTACCAGGTTCACATACAGAGGTCCCACGATGGAAAAAAATTAGTTTAGACAGTAGCAGTTGTAGCATTTTAAAACCCACAACCAACAAATCAAACAACCAATACTTTCAAACCTTCTGCACACCAAGAGAGAGAACAGCTCTGTACCTTCGTAAAACAATTCTAAACTTGCATTAAATCGTGCAGAATATTCTCTTTGCCTTACCGTACATCCAGGAGACTGCCTGCCACAGCAGTCTCCTGCCAATTTTGGACGGCACAAACAAGATGTGGTCTCTTCTCTAATAGGCAACTTAAAGACTGCTCCAGGATCCCATGGGAATGGGGGAATGAAGGCAGATGCCCTGATCCTTTTAACTTTCACACTGTGAAAAAAACTCACATAGCTTGGCACTCAAAAACCATCACTGCCACAACATAGACTACTTCTATCTACCCTGCGATGCAAATTTAGCACTAAATTCCAGGCAGTGAAGTCATCACTGCACTGTGAGCTGTCAGCCAAAGGTAAGGAGTCCTGAGCATGTGAAGAAACTCTACCGCTTGAGGTCAGAGAGCACACAGCTTTCAGAACATTTACCAGTTTAAGGTCTTGATTCAGAAGAGCACTCAAGCCTGTTTCTCTTCCAAGGATTACCTGTAATTTCTGTTCTCACAATCTGAAACTTCCTGTTCTGCTCTCAAGAGCAAGCAGTTCACACGGCAGCAGCGGTTGCATCTGGCATTAAGTAGCCACCCTTCCTAGTTAATTTACTGAAAATAATTTTTAAAAAATGCTAATCTTGCTGGTAAGAGTGTGTACTTGAATGTCATTGGAAAGGGTAAAGCCAGAAATTTTAACTATCATCATCATAGGCAGTGAAAGGCAATAATCATGTGTCAGCACTGTTAGCCTGCACAAGCTGTTTGTCTTCTGCAAAACCATACCACGGTACCAATTCATTATTTCATGTTTCTTTTCCAGATCTTAAATCACAGAAATATACAACCCTCCAGATTTACCAAAAAAAAAAAAAATCATGTCTTCCTTCCCACATGCCCTTCAAGACATCTTGCTTGCATGCTGTCTAAATACAAATGTAAAAGGTCCACAAGAATGGTACCAAGTCCTTACCCACTGCACTGCAGGTGCTGCACATGGTGAACTGAGATATAGATTTAAGGGATGAAAAGCACACAGGGCAACAGAAGTCGAAGTATAACCCTTAAACACAGTGGCAATAAGAAAAGGACGCACCTTTTAAAGCGCTGCAACTTTGCGAAGTCGAAGTAGTATATTTTAAAGGAAGAATGAACATAACACATTAATTGCACAAGTAAATCTAGAACTGCTATATCCAAACTTATTGCTCAATTTTACTACCTAAATTGTTTTTAATCTGGTGGACTGAAAATGCAAACCAGTGCCTAATATTAATTTATGTACCACAAATAATATCCTGTACTACTCCGTTTTTAAGAAAAAACATGAGCAATGCCTGTAACGACAGAAGAACACTGCAAGATAGTTAGGATTACACTTCATTACACTCATAACAGGTCAGAGAATATTTTTAATAGTCCGGATTTGAATACTGCATATATATAACTTGCTGTAACTCTTTCTGACAACCAAGAGACAGTTTAGAGGACATTTACTCACGTAGGGGAAAGCAGACAAAAACAGTTTCTACAAGGAGTACCGATTAATTACACAAATATGATTTCTTTCTCTTATCAATTTCAGTGATTATGGGAAGAATAAAAAATACTATTATTGACTGATCTGCATGCCAGAAAGGAGGAAGGTCTCTCTCCACACTTTTTTAATCACTTGAGATACAGAGATCGTTTTTTGTCCCCATTACCAGACCGCAGTCACTACCACAGCACTAAGCAAGGGTGGGAAAGGTACAAGTAAGTTCTGAATAGCGTGTTTATTCCTCATGTAGCAGCACTGCCCTCCCCTCTGCTAAAGGCTTTGAATAAGAGATATTTCCACTACCTCAAAATTTCACTGAACTCAACATTGCAGTTATTGGCAAATAAGTATGCTGAATAATAATGACAAGGCTTCCAAAACCTGCTTTGGTGCTCTCTCTTGGTTAAAAAAGAAAAAAAAAAAAAAAAGAAAACCAAACAAATCCCCTGAATTCTGTCTACGAGTTCCTGTCTAACTTAATTCCTCCCTGTGCCAGCTCTGCCTCAAGCAATATTGTTTGTGGATACCTGTAGCATTTCAAGATTATCAGCCATAGTGTAAGTTGCAAGTTATGCAATACCACAGTTCGTCCTTCAACCCTGGTTTCCCCAGGATTACCTGCTATTAAATTTCCCTGGTTCTTCTTCTCTAGCATGATGAAAGTCCAAGCTCAACTCTGCGTCAATGCCAAGACCACAGTAATTGTTCATCTGTACAATCTGACAAAAAAAATATTGTATTATTTCCTCATGTTTATAAATGAAGATGTTCCAAAGTTTTTCAAGAAAAGCAAGTTTTGCTTCCAAGTCACTTGCATCTTGACAGATTCTGGAAAACATTTTCCACAACACTAAAAATAAAGCTGTTCAGACAATTGTTGACATGTGTAGTCATTATTTTGAAAGTATCAGAAACTTCAAAATGTAATCTTAATTGCAAATAACAAGCATAATAGGACAGAAATAAAAACAAATGCAGAAATAGAACCAACCCAGCTTCTCAAAGTGATTCTGTGTGGTAACTACACAAGTTACTGAACACTAAACGTCACTATTATTTTTGGCATCAGCCATGGATTTATCATGACATCACGGGGAAGATGCTTCTCCTTACTTTGGAAGGTGACCAATTTAGGCCAGATCAGTGAAGAACTTGACTTCACCTACTCAGCTGCATTTTAAATAGTTCTCTATATGCCAATCTCAAGTTTCTACAGATCTCATCCATTTCTGCAATTAATTCTTCCTCTGCATTGTCAGTTCATTCCATAGCTTTTCTATCCTAGTCCTTAACTCTCCCACGCTTCACCTTTAATAAGCAGACTAGGCACTCAGGGAAAATCAATCCTTGTCTCCATGACGTGAAAAACAACAGGAACCTGAGCAACTTAAATCCTCCAATTGACACATAATGCCTAGGATTTTCCAGTGACTGGATGAAAATCTTAGAGAACTGCTACCATTATTATAATATTCTATTTTCTTTTTGCCACCCCCTTGTCCAATTTCTTTCTTTTGTCTGACGATAAAGAACCAGGATTCACACAAAGCTCAGAAGTCACCATCCACAACCAGTGTTTTTATTTTCCCAAACAGAAACAATTAATATGAACCAAGGGACCAGAACTTTCACACCAAAAAAATAAAACAGATGCCACATATACAAACATGCAATGGCAGTAAGATGACAGAAGGATTCACTTCCTGTATATGCTAGCCACTCAGTAATTTTTTAAACTGTTTAAGGAAAGATGAGAGTACTTTGTGGGGGGATGTTGGCTTTTTGGTCGACATTCCTGTTTCACTAGTGTTCTGGGAAGTGTTTGGTGTTCCTTTAAAAAACTTTTCTTATTTGAGAAATAAATTTCTTTCCGACTGAAGCACATAGGTATGCCGTGGTCACTTGAATCTTTTCACTAATCCTCTATCAGATACTTTTTGCCAAACAGCTATGAAGTGTGTTCTGCAGCCAACCACTACTACCAAAACTGAAGCACTAGATCCAGATGTATGCTGTGTTCACTAAGGAATAATTCAGTAAGGCCCAAGCTCAAAGACAGGCAAGCTCTAAAAGATTAAACTACGTTAATGTCTATTTTCTTTGTGATTTTCACTAGAACAACAGTCCCTAAGAATCAAACCCAAACAGCGCTCAGCTCACCTTTGGAGGCTCAGGTTCTGCAACACCATTCTCTGCACCTTCAGCTGGTTCTTCTGCATCCAAAAGGATAGTCCAGCGATCCATCAGAACGTCGTCTGCCTCATCCACAGAAACCAAAATCGAGTAGGGGTCTTCCCCACTGTAGCCAGCTCCCCAGCGCAAGACCCTCCCTAAGTCATTACCTGGGCAACAGTGAAGAACCCCAAAATATCACTGCATTTCGTAAGTTAATTAAAAGCATCAAAAGTGCATCAGCCCTGTTTCACAAATCAGATTGCATTAAGGTGCTCCAAACAGTCACAGAAGCAGCCATATTGGATTGAAAAGTTAACAAGCAGAAAAAAATACCTAAGCATTGCTGTGGCTGCATGTGTGCTTAGTATCACATACAGATATGCTGTCTTATCTGAAGAGTTTTCACAAAGAATGATGGAAAAACGTTTTACAGAGTTGAGAAGTCAGGGAACAGCTGAGTTCACTGGTTTACAGCAATGGCTAAGGCACCTGTGGTTGTCAGGGGGTGAATATTTTGCTCTCTCCAACTCCTGCCCACTCAAACACACCCATACCAACACCACACCACTTTTCCTTCAGAAAGCATGACTGATGTTTCCTTGAAAAGCTGATATTGCATCTGCTCTCCAACACTGGCCAGAACTGAGTCATGGCATCTTACTGCAAAACTGAGTTGTCTGTCAGATGGACAGATAAAGATAAACCTTTTGGAGGACTTCTACCCTCACAAGAAGAATGGTGCTTGCTGTGATTCTCACCTGTTCCTAAAGGTAAGATGGCAACTGAGGGCTCTGAGCACACCAGCTTGTGCCTGATCTCCTCCAGAGCACCAAGGACCCAGCCGACGGTGCCATCCCCTCCGCACACTAGCACTCGGAAGGACGGGACTTTAGAGAACGTGTGAAACCTCCATTGAGAAACAAAGCAAAGGAGAAAAGAAATGTTACAATGTAGTAGAGGAAAAGCAAAGCCTCTTAATATGCTACTTAAGATAACACATTATTACTGGATTCCTCCTCCCGCCTCTTTACCGTCAGTTTCAGGATCAACTTCAACAAAGTGAATGGGAAAATAGGAACTCTTAGATAATGCCGTTTAAAAAGAGTGAAAACCACATTCTTCTAAGATCCTTCACAGCTAGAGTTAAATTATTAATCACTTCCTTTTTCACCAAAGACACAGAGATCTAACTATTCATAATTTCAGTGGGAACATCTACAACTCTCTAAATCCTAGTGGGGATGTTGATTAGTGGTGTGGGTTTTTTTTTTTTCCTTAGTCATAGGACTCATAGCACATTTTCTTCTTCATAGTACTATTTTCCTCGTTGCTCTTACCTTTTGTGGCCTTTCATTTTACATACCAAGATAACCTGCAAAGGATTTTTATTTCCTATTGCACAAGAACCAATGAACAAGTGGAAGTGTTTTGCCATAAAGCTACAGAAGGATTCCATTGGCAAAACAAAAAGAACGAGTTACTGAACTTGCAGCTTGAACTGCATTAGAAAGACAACAGAATTATACAGTTATGACAAAAAAACTTAAGTTTGTGCAGCTTGTTTTTCTTGCAGCTTATGCGGGAGGCATTTCTCCCACGAAAGCATCTGTTTTGAAGAGCTTGTCATGACTGTTCTTTGTTAAAGCAGTGCTGAAGGAATGAGGCTACTCTGAGTAGGCTACAACCATCACTTTCAGTTTTATGAAGCTGGTAACTAAGTGGCGTTGAGTAAATCAAGTAATCGGTTCCTGCCTCCCTACAAGCACATTATGTTCTGTTCCTTGTATTTAGAAATGTTGCAGCTGTGACCAGGCAGGCCCTGTTAATTCTGCAATTGCAGCCAAGTTTCAAGAGTCAAGATGGAAAATTTTATTATACTTTCCTGTTAGTTCCCATGAAACATCAGAGGAAATAAAAGTAAAACCAAGCCTCATCGGGCAATGTGACATTTCTCTTTCCACCCCCATTCAATTATAAATCTTTTTATTTTTAATAATTATTAAATCTGTGTTATTGTAAAGTGCATATGACTGTCCCAGGACTGGACTCTATTAGACTTGACACAAGGATATATATCAGGAACTACTCTATTCTCTTTTCTTTAGAAAACCTCAAAGTTTCAATCTGTCTTCAGAGAGAACCAGTCAGAAGGAATGATCCACTGCTCTGATCTTCAGGCACAGAACTGAAGCAATTTAGATCTTCATAACAAGTGAATCTGATCCATCCTTTCAAAAAATAACAAAACAACATAAATAAAAATAATGTTAAAATATGATGACTCACCCAGGCAGTGGTCCACCATTGGTAAGTTCAAAGACCTGATGTGGGTTTAGGAGCTTTCTAAAACTGTACAGCAGATCCCGACCTTTTAGACCACCACTTTTTGGATTCACAAATACAAGAAGTGGGCAGCAGTTCTGTGGTATCTTGGAAGCCTGAAAGAAGATAAGAAAAAGGATTAGCCAAAACCATGAATAGGCTGTCTCTCAGAAGCATTTCCTGATGCTTCCTTGATGCTTAGTAGAAAAATCCAGATTAGATAAATAAAAAGATTCAGATGTCCAGACAATGGACGGGTTAGCTGCTGATCTTGTTTTTCTGGTAACTGAAGTTTCCTTAACCTATTCCAACTAGACAGTTGAGTCTAATGTTAAAAACAAAGGCACTGTAAGCAGTCCTTCCTACACATTTTCAGTAAACAGTCTATGTCAAAGAATAGTGTGAAGGATAAGGTACTTTCCAGAATCATGTACAATCCAAACACTTTCTTTGCAAAGAGAGAACTTCTCCCAAAAACAACCGAAACATTTGTCTTAAGTTTTGTGGTCATCTAGAATATGTGTTAATTTACAAGGAGAAAACATTTCAAAATGAGGGTGTTTCGTCCCCAGTTTTTGAAATGTTTTGCCTCATGAAATAAGAGGCTGAAAGTGTCTTTTTAAAATAAGTATTTAAAATTTTTTACCAGGAGCATTTGGTGCCAGTATCTTATGATCCTTATGATCCTTACACCTACTGAAGCTGCTGCTCAAAGGGCTCTCAAAGCATGGCCATGCTGCAGGGGAATCTGGTACACATCCAGAAACCATGCCAAAGGAAGCCACTGCACACGGCAGAGGGATTTTCTGGGATACTCCATGGACTGCATGGGAACGGTACCTGCAGCCTCACTGGAGGTCAAAACTTCCAGCTATGAGAAGTACCCCCTCTGGACTGGTTTTCAGCCAGCCAGTCCATAAATCATTCTGTAAAATGATTTGTAAACAGTTATAGAAAGATCAGAAAAATGCCAGCACACCCTTCATCCGTCCAGCCACAGAGCTGTGGGGCAGGTCTGTGTCAGAAGAGTCCATCGGGCATTTCAACAATGTGCTTCAAAACAGAAATGTTTGCCACAGTCCCTAAGTTGTGGTAATTTGTATTTACAAATTGGACAGCATTCAGGGAACAGCAGTTTGTCACGCAGCTGACAGGATGGATTCAGGGAACAGAACAACAGTGCTAAATATAAGTCAATTTAGACAAGAATGATTCAGGGGGCGGTGAGGCAGCAGCATGACTGCAGCGTGCAAACATGCAGAGGGATACCAACAGCTACAGAGGGGAGGAGACAGCACCCAGAGAGCCTGTTGGCTGCTGACTATAAGCGACTGACCACCAGAGAGCATGAACTAAGGTGAAGAATGGAGAAATCAGTATAAATTAACGCGTAACTTTGTGGGGAAGCAAACTGGAGTCTGATGTTGAGACACCCCAGACCACCTGTGAGCTGACTGGGATGCTTAAGAACAAAGGATCGTTTGGGGCTTCCCAGTATTTGAGATTTGCTCAAATTTTGCTTTCCTAAAAGAGCTGGGTGTTAGTCCTCTGCAAGTCACACCCTGACAGATGTTGTCAAGATACCTGCAAACACATAAAAATGCTGCTCCTCTGTGCATTGCCTGCATGAGAAATGCCCTGTGACTTGCAGACACAAACAGAAAACACACCAGGAAGAGGAACACTAAGCAGGTAAGGTTAGTGGAGCAGGCACACACTTCTCCTCTTGCCCCTTCCTTCCTCATCCTTTAGATTCTACCACAGACATTTATTTTGAAAAATTAGCCAAACGAAGGCTATTTTTGGCTGACAAAGTGCCCAAAGAGACTCAAAATTTTGTTTCACTAGAAAGGCTTCAGTGCTGGCAAAATGACTGGATTGGTTAGACAGGCTGCAAAGCTGTCCACACAGCTTTCTCCAGAGGAACCACCTTCACGCTATACTGTGATGACTCCTAGGTCAAAACACCTCTCACCTCCATACTCAGGCTTTATTCAAAGTGTTCCCAACACACAAGGGTAATGTATTTATTTCTGTTAAGCAGATGGAAAAGGATATTTGTAGACAGCAAAGGAAGTCTAAGGAAAACAATGCATGCCATTGTCACAAAAAGGAAGGATTTCTTGAGTTGTAAGGTCAACAGCTCAAGGATCCACATCCCAATGAGAGAAGTGGATTTCCTCCTCTTGAGCCATCACAGGCATTAATAAAAATAGTAAGCAGAGCTCTGTTTTTTCCAGAAGTAAAGCCCTTGTTATTACTCCATCAGATCCCACACCGTTATCTGCCATATTCCATTATGAATGGTCCTTTGAAAAACCCCACAAGCAACAAAAGGCAGAGCAGCCCTGAAAGGAAATGCCACATCCCATGGGGTAACAGAGCAAACTGATCCCTTCCTAAACTCCTTGTTCCAGCTTCTACTCTGCCCTGCCTTCCCATCTGATCTCTTTTCCCATTTCTTCCTCTTCAAAGCTTTTTTACTACCTAGATTTCATCTCTAGTCATTTCAACTTTCTGCATACAGGCTACCTGAAACCTCAGGCTTGGTCCAATGCCCAGAAACTTGTGGGGTTTTAAAAAAAGGTGGGTAAAGGGATAATAGAAAGAAAAAAATATTCAGTTCTGAAGCTCAAAGTAAACAAAAACTTTTTCAAAAAAATAACGAGAGAAAAGAAACCAGTCCAACATTCAAGTCAACCCTTACTTGAATGTGGATGAGAACATCTGATTACCTTCTCTTCTTCTGGAAATCAGTTTCTAAAAATACTAGTTTTGGACATTTGGAAGTGACATGTTGAACACATGTTTTATATTACTTGATTCTACAGGCAAGTTCTAATGCACTGGGTTTAAAACCAAGTAACTAAAATAATTCACGAAGAACTTCAGGGAATTGCAAGGATTTTTGAGACATGGTAAGCTCCAAGGCATTCAAAAGCACAGCAGTGTTTTGGAAAGTCCTCTGAAATCTTACCCAAGTACATATTTGCAACAGTATATATTTATTTACAGTTTTACAAATATGTACTACATATATAAACATAAATATGTATTTACAAAACTGCCACCTAAACTTTCTGATTGTCAATATTGTACAAAAAACCAAAGAAGTGAAACACTTACCTTGCATGCTACTAGGACTCACAAGCCACTGTGGAGAATGACTAGAGCTAACAAAATATGTTTGTAGTGTAAACTGAGCAGTCCTATCCCTCAAAACCACCTTTGTTCTTCTAATGTAAATCCCTAACTATACCTATTAAGGACTAAATGAACCTATGTAGAATAAACAGAAGTATTCTAGAAAGGGCTTAGTTAACTTGCTTCCCATCCTCACTCTTTGTTAAACTTAAAGGAGTAAGAAACACAGCTAACCCCTAGACAAAGGCCAGCTTCTAAGAAAACAATTATTTTTCAGTAAGGGTTAAAAACTCTATGACAGTTTGCACAGCAGAGGAGGCCCACTGCATTGCTTTCTGAAAAGTACATGCTCTGTTACAATTACAGATGGCCACAAGGGTAGCACTCTTACGCTGCAGAATTCTTTTTAATGCCTTAATAAAGTCCCAGTGGGGATGTACAAATGAGTTTGTTACTGAGCAGAAGGGGATGTGTGACTCACAGCCTGAGGACTCCCTTCCCCCTTTAGCCCTGGCTTCAGTGCTCTGCTTGAGGAGTGAAATCTGCAGAGGGGTTTTGTGTTGGCTGGCATTCAGCAAGGAATTTATTGCTTGTTTCTCAGAGACAGCTGAAGGAGGCTGTGTGATTCAGACACTCTGACAGTCACTGTGAATTGCTTAATTTGTCAGGATTAGCACAATGTGGCTTCAGGCTGGGGCAAAATATTTATTATCCACGCTAATCCCCTTTCTGTTGAGTGTACTGTGCAATCACATCTCACGACAAAGCAGAACAAGGCGTTCTGTGCCACAGGCCTGCCAGCAAGACAACCACGGTGCATCTCCTAGGGTGGTGGGCTGTCTCCAGGAACTGCAAATATCTCTAAGTGACAAGTAAAACTCAACATTTGTAAGCAGGCTGTCTGCAGCATCTACCACGTGCAAGGACTCATGATGCTCCAAGCACAAACTTCCTTCACAGTGGCCAGAAAAAAAATCACTGCATCTGATGAGAAATGGTGTGTAAGGTGTCTCAACACAACCAGAGCAGCAGCTGGGTCAACACTGCACAAGCTCAAGACTCTTCTTTACTTTTGGGGGAACTGCGGCAGTGGAAGAAGGGTGAAAAGTAACCTTTCATGGTGTTTTGGCTAAAAGGGTTATTAAACTATCATGCTTTTAAGTTGGTCACGTTTGTGTGAGGAATTAGTGGAATGAATGAAATTGGAAGTTTCACCCATTTGGGAAACTCCCACATATTTTTCTACTACTCCTAAGGAACCTAAATACAGTATGTCACAGGGCACTCCACTGCTAAGTGGCATTATTGATAAAGCCACGAAAACTTGTCACCTTTTTGCTGATACTGGCCTCATACAACTCTGCTGATTTCACTCTTTGACAGTACTGCAAAAGGAGTTCTGGTAAATTAGCTTTCAATTCAAAGATTTAGCCCTGCAGTGTCTTTCACCTTGACATGCTACCAAAGAGTGATACCAACCTGCCCCTGCAGGTCCTTACAGACAGCAGCTAAACAGCTTTGTAAAAGACTGTATTTTTTTCACACTACAACGAAGAGAGTATTTTAATTTATTTGAATATTGTGAAATGAAAATGTATTTGATTAAATTCTTAAAGACCTGAGATCATGAAACTGCAGGACAGATTAACATATCTGATCATACTAATTGCTTGACTTTCTAATAAACAGTTAATGCAAACTGATTCTTCATTCAAACTTTTCAGTAATGATAAGAGGATGAATTGCTGGCAGACTTGACCATGCCAGACAAGAACGGGGCCTCCTCCTTGGAAGGTATATCAGACACAAAGTAAGCGAATCTCAATTCAGGAAAACGAAGGACTAGAAACCTGCTAACCACCAATTTACATCTGTGCTTTTATTGACTTTTAAGAAGGGTTGTTTTGTTTTGTTTGTTTTTTTATTTAAGTTGCAATTTGGGAAAATCATTCATTAACCAAAACACTGTGGCCTTTATCACCCATTCCTCTGAGACTATACACTAGCCCTTCATTTCCAATTTCTTTGTATTTCACCCACAAGAGGAATGTCACACGGAGCTAATAGTATCATAGGACAAAAGGATAATAGATGTTGGAAAATACCTCCAGAGGTCATCTAGTCCAATTGCTACCCAAAAAAGAGTCAACAACCATTAATTCGTTTACCCTGAGTAATTATTGATCGGGGTAAGCTGGGTGGCCAAAGCACATACAGACAAAACTTGAAATGTTATTTAGATTAACTCTTGGCTCATTTCAGTGAGATGACCAAATATAAACAATACATGTGGAAATGCAAACAAAATGTATGTGCATATGCACAACCCCTCTCTCCTTCTTACATAGTAGAAGTCCATCCCTAGAAGTCCCCTGAAGTTTCTAAAAAACACCTTGCATCAGATAGCATTATCTGTATTTTCTGGGCATCAAGAAGTTCACTTCAAACACATCTAGTGTCAGAAAACCAGACACACATACATAATCAACAGAGTGGAGTATGTCCAACTTCACACATTGTGCACCAAATCTGGGCTCATAATGCATTTGCCTAAAAACTATCAAAAACAATCATCCAAAAGTAGTCAGATCTTCATGCTGCATTCTCTTTCTGATAACAGAAACTCTGAAACCTAGTTTGGACAAGGGAGGACCTTGGTTTCTAATGATCTCACAAAACATAATGCTGATGCATGCATAAGAAAAACAGTCTCATTTTTTTTGGAGGGGGGATAGTTTTTAATCTTGTCAGTTTCATGTAAGCACTGCCACTAGTATCTGCTCATATAAAAAAAATAATTTTGCCTTCAGAAAACTTTGACAAGCATAGGACTCTCTAAATGGTGAAAGCAGGCATGTAAGTATGCAACTATGGCTACTGACCTTGAGACCCTCCCATCTAAAGTTTTTTCACAGTTCCCACTAATTATGTATTTTTTTAAGTTTTCACCCTTGTGTGAAGTTCTAAGAAGTCAAACCAAGACCTTCACTTCACTTGTCATAATGCAACTCCAGAAAGACAGTAACTGCAAGATACATAACAGCTCAGCAGAAGGTAACCATGTCTACACTCTCTTTTGGACAGAACCTACATCATCCTGGTTAAAAATCACTTTGCTCAGGAAGCTTTAACACGAAACTTATTATTAAACCAACTGATTCATAGGAAAGTGATTCGTAACCATAAAAATTAATAAATCACAATCAAGCCTGAATTTGTGAAAGGACTCTTATGCTAAGCCTTTCAAAAGATTGTTTTCCTCTGAAATCTACAATGCAGCATTTAAACAAGGTGAAACTCCCTCTGCTACAGAATGGGGGAAATGAAAATCTGTAAATGTGAAGACTAGCAGTAGTACCTTATCTCATGGTTAGTAAGGAAACACATTTTGTCCCCAAAACAAAGTTGTTGTAAGCATTTTAAGACGTGCCAGCTAAAATTAAAACCTCACATAACTTTTTGATCATTGAAAGAGGAAAAAAAATTTGGTTTTCTCCCCCTTATAGTTGTATAGTTATGCAGTTGTATAGTTATTCCTGACAACTCAACAGGACAAGTGACTTAACTCACAGAAGTATATCACATACATGAAGTACAGGTTCTCAAGTACTTTTTTTTTAAAAATCACACTACTTACAGAAACTTATTGTATGGCTCGAGTAAAATGTATTTTCATTTAGGAAATGTCCACTTTCATAGGACTTCCAGCAGAAAGAGTCCTAAGGTAGTTGGTTTTCTTTTAAAGACATATTTTAAATTCAAACCCATTTCTTACCCTAACTTCAGGAATCACCACAGCATTCAGAGGCTTGTCATTGACAGTTGTATCTTTAACTAGCATATATATTCTTTCAGCTTCAGAAAAGCATGAAATTTCAAGTACAACAGCACCTGTAAAGAGGCATCAGAACTATGTTTCATATTTTCTATTATTATTAGGAAATCAGTATCATCATACTATGGAAAACTTTACTGAGTTTACTCAGGACATTATTAGGTAAAAGCTACTCTGCAACAATTGTGGTTGTTTGCTATGAGTGAATTAGTCTGTTTTGTTTTTTAAGCCTTCCTTCATACCCCCAAACACATCCCAGATTTTTGTTAAAGCAAAGCAGTTTGAGGACAAGAAGAACTGCAGCACAGAACTGATGCATATTTAAAAGCTTCCTTTGGGCTTCAGAAGTATGTCCTATTTCCATACTCTTTATCATAACTAGGAGGCTGTTCTCATCATGTAAAAGCGACAAAGGTATCAGGTTTCATTTTGTATCTCATTATTAAAAATCCAGTAGTTCCATTCATTGACAGTATCTCAGAAAGAATTATTATGAGCAAGGATTTAGTTTGAGAATCAATTTATGATCTTTATGTTGACTTAGATCCTGTATGGGGAAGTTGGGGAAGAAGGGAAGACAAAATGGAAAAAAAAAGAAAGTAAAATACTGACAAGTTATTTTAAAGTAAGATACTTAGTGAGGAGGCAAACTGGGCAAGACAAGATCAAAGTGCGTAATGGGCAGCATATGAGATGTCATCTGGTAACACAACCTGGCTGCAACCAAAAGTGAGAGTCAGAAAGTTAACAGAAACATAAAAATGCTCAGAAAGTGAAAAAGCACAAAAATCACATGGAAGCAGAAATATCTAAAAAACACATGCAGGTAAACTAGATTAAATGAAGCTGTGACATGAGAAGAGTATCACAGAAACAACTAGTCTCCATTGACAAATATGAAAAAAGGAGAAGGCACATCTGGAAGCTTTATCATTTTCCTTATGAAAAGACAGTATTAACTAGCCATGTGGAAACAGTAAATACACAAAGGAAGCACACATCAGTCTTCAAAAGCACACTACAGAAAGATTCATTTAGCAGTGATATGAAAGTTAAGCCTGCCAAAGGACGTGAAACATCTCAGATATGGACACTTAAATGTATTAAAGATAAATTCCACACTTTTAAGCTTTACTAAATGCAGATCTCGACCTGACCACTGCATTACAGCTGCACAGAGCCACAGTTGCGCTGGTTCTCAGAAGCCTCATGGCTTCTCCAACCTTGCTGAAATAAAATTTGTATAGCAGAAGCAAAGCAACAGCTCGAAGCATGAATGCAGAGACAAGTGTACTGATTTTCTTCAGACTTCCAGCCACTGAACTCCCACTTAACACTGTGGTAGATGAGAGTGACCGTGAAACAATCCCATCAAGTTCAAAAGCAGTACCAAATTTTAGTACTTTAGAAGTCAAAATAAAGAGGGAGCACTTGAAGGAGTTCTGTGGTGTTAGACTACTCAGTTGACGTACAACTTCAAAACTCATTTTTATGATGAAATATTACCACTTTCTGGTACACAAAGCATGAAGCCAACCTTTTAATTTTTTTTAATACAGTAACACTAATCCACTGCTCTTCATAAATACGTGTTACATTTTAGCTGCAGGGCTTTTTGCTTCTGTAATAAGACTAACATACTCTGAGCTTAGAGCCTCCAGTATTAGGCTGCAGTTTTGAAAATAGACATCATTTGCAAGACTAAAAATTTTAATGCTTACCTTGTGCTTGATAAACATGACTCACAGACACTACATTTGCTGCAAAGGGTAAAAATATAAACACATAAAACCTTGGGTACATTTTGAGTAAATATTTAAAATATTTTTAAAAGTTACATAAACATAATATAAATAAATATTAGAAGTTATACAAATATAGGGAGAACCTCCAGCTAACACTTTCCCTCTCCTAAGTTTACTTTGCAAGTTAGAAAAGCTGAAGTGATTTTTATAGAAGGTGACTATGAATTCTTCCTGGCATTTAAAATTTAATTCCTCTTGAAGTTACATAAAAAATTGGGAAAAATGCTTCATTTCCTGAAACAAAAAGCATGACGCGTTCCTGACGCTGTTTATAGAACAAGTTGGTTGAAAGAGTATTATGAAAAATCAATTACACTTCTCTGAAAAAGAAAAGTAAATTCTTCTCACTAAGTGCTTGTCCATATGTGTGTGCGCACACTACTCATACTTCTCTGTGACCAGGCACAGAGCTCATGAACTACACGGAGCACAGCCCACACAAAAAATGTCAGAGGTTAATAAAGCCAAGGAACATTCATGCACAGGGAATTACACTGCACTGCCATAATTTGAATGGTGTAAGGTATGTACGGTTCATTTTCAAAAAGTGATGCTTTTTCACTAAAAAAAATGGTGTGCTTACATATAACTCAAGTAATGTAATAATAATTCTGTGCATAATGAGTTGTCGCATCTCTCATGCAACCATGAATATGGTGAATAAGAAAGTCCCCTGAGAGATTACAAGGCAGACTGATTTTTCAAATAGGGTCAGAAAACATTAAGAAAAAATAAAAAGGAGCAATAGATGCTACTACATTTTATTCTGTATGAGTGAATATATCTCAAAATGCACCTGTTTACTTACTTTTGATAGCTAATTCATCCTTGAGAATATTTGTGTATTCTTCAGGGGAAAGCTGAGGTGGAAGGCCACCAACAAATAAATTTACTCGTACAATGGATTTACTGTTTTCCACAATGTAAAATCTTGTTTGATTCATCTGACGTATTGAAGTCTACCAAAATAAAGAAAAGTAAATGATGTGACATTTGGCAAAAAGATACTGTGAAACAAAATCTCAAATAGTTCTGAACTTAGCAATCAAGTCCTCTATGCCTAGAGAATATCACAAACAGAAACAACCTTCACTTCAAGCACTTAGCTTCTTTACAGATGAGCCAGCTGGGAGGGTAACTGATTACTTCTGTAAGAAAGGGGACTCCCTACTTGATATAAAGAAGGATTAAGTTTCTTTTTCAGATTTACCTTTCTTATGTCCTTGAGTCTGTTAAGAATCAGTTCCTGATTGTCCAAGACCATGCGCTGAACTAGAGACAGCAAGAACATTAATCGTATTTGAAAGCACTGTAAGTTATTATCAGGCTCAATTAAACAAAAACTATACAAAAAAAATAGGGAAAATTCACAGCTCTGTGTACAACTATCATTAACTTAAAGGACAAAGCACATCTGAACCACTCATTATTCCACAGAAAAACCACACAGGTGCTTTGAACACTCTGATTTTGTTCATAGTTCTTAAATACCACCCTCCTTTAAAAAAAAGGCAGAAACTGTTTGAAGCCACTCAAAATACAAGCAGTACTTTAGTAACAAGCTGTTTGACAGGGACTTTAAAACTGCATTCCCTGACAACTACAGTAATAACCAACTTCTGTATTTTATTAAAATATTAAAACAATTGTAACAACTTCCAGCTACAGCAAGGTTGTTAATGATGCTTTACAACAGAGCACCCGAAACCAACCAGGTAAGGTAAGATATTCACAAGGCTACAATAACCTTATAAAACAACTTACTGATAACGGTCACAAAGAAAGCAAAGTGTCAGACCAGTATGTGAACCACAAAGATATTTATTTGGGTGTGGACAGGGCATCATCAGACTACTTCAGTGGCTTTAGTTATCTCACCATGCAGCCTTACAAATAATGAAGCAAAAAGGGATGTGAACTTGGAGAACACCAGCTCAGCTCCTGCAGGATCACAAACCTCCTGAGCAATGCTAGAACTGTGTATTTCCGTACTTTGTAGTGCATGGAGTATCTGTGTGTATTATGTATTATCTCAGGACTCAAATCTGCTCTTGTTTGGGGGCAGTGTCAGGGGAAAAGAGAAGAGAAGGAAGGGAGCCAACTGAGCTTTACAACTAATCTTTACTAACTGACTGCAGTCAAGAAAATTATGTCAGTTAAAGGCAGCTCTGAAAACAGGGCTCTTTGCCAAAGTGTCAATACCCACCAGAAACCACTACTAAATCTTTATGTGATGATGAAGAAAGAGAACAGAACCATATTCCCACAGGACACACAAGACTGAAAAGAACCAATATTCTGATTAAGTATTTTAACATGATGGTGAAGTTTCATTTGTAAAGGCATTTAATGTAAAAAATTAACTGTGACGTGTTAAAAGGAAAAAAAAAACCCTAGAAGTTACAGGTGTGCCTTTGGCCAATACTCCTTCTCTTACCTTGCTTACTGCTCATAAGCACTTCCACCAATTTGAAATTCTGGAGGCACTCCGTCTGCCAAAAGATGCAACACGTAAATGTAGCTTCTGAGTGAAATACAATTTTGCCAGATGTTTACATTATCTCGTACGCTGCACACACAGAGCATGGAAAATTAAACATTTTTAAATCAACCACGATGTACTTCCCCTAACCAACTCCTCCTGAACCAGGAATAATCTTCATTTTACACACTCCGCCTCCCAACACATGGCATCAGGCTCCTGTGTCCTTAACTACGTCAGCATCATCATAGCCCCAGGGTGAAGGGGCACCTGTGAAGCACTGTTAACTCTACCACCCCATCACCCTGCAGTGACCAGCAGCTCAACTAGGGTACTTCCAGACTGTCCTTTCAGAGAAAGTGCGCAGGACTGGGAATGAACCTGCTCTCTGAGATGAACCAGCTTGGCAAAAGCAGGCTGACTGGTCCCCATCTGGAATGAAATCCTGATGGAATGAAATCCTCTTCACATGTGCCATAGTCCCTTCTCCAAACTATCTGCCAGGGACCACCCAAGTCCCTTGCAGACAGATGAGATAAGCTGGCACAGAAAAGAGTTGAACCATTTATTAGGATTATCACAACCCTGGAAACATGTGACACTCAGGACTGAGGAATTCTCTTAATTTTGGCCTTGAAACTCAGAGAACAAATGAGTCTTGCTTTATATGTATTAAAAGCCTCAGTGGCCTACATTTGCTTTGCCTGAAATTTGATGAGAGCGACTTGGAGAGGATCTTCATCACAGGCAAATTCTGGATACTAAAAAGAGATTTCCTGTATGTGCATCTTCATACAGAAAAAGGAGAAAACCCTTTAAAAAGCTATTAATATCAGAGAAATTGCAGTTGAGCCAAGGATTTAAGTCTCTTACAACATAAAACTAGCTGGTGGTGTGCTCATAAGCCCCAACTGCTGAATGAAATGTGTACACTACAGCTTCAAGCCTCCACACCTGTGTGACTGATTGAGACTGTCAGTGCCTTGGCACACTTGCAAGTTCTACTAACATGTTTCCTAAAAGTCATGCTATCTTGGCACCAAATGTAAGAAAGACAGGCAAACTGAAAAGAGATCATCTTCCAAGGAAAACATGGGCATCTACAAGATTACAAGATGTACCTAATGATTTCCAATGAGGTGGAAAGGAATGCAGATGATAAAGAATATGAACGCCATTCTGCCTTGAGTCCTTCCTTGTACTCCTTGAGGACTACAGAGATGCTGTTCGTCACTGTAGGGAGAAAATTTGCGTGGCCAAAGCTGTATGTTCAAGCTGGCCAGCACTGTGAAGGACAACAAAAAAGGCTTTTTGAAATATGTTAATAGCAAAAGGAGGATCAGAGATAACATTGGTCTGTTACTTGAAGAGGTTGGCCACCTCACAATCAGGGATGTAGACAAAGTGGAGATGTTTAATGCCTTCTTTGCCTCTGTCTTCAACACCAACAATGGGCCCCGGCACCCCCAGAGCCCTGTGTTGGAAGACCGTGGCTGGGAGGATGATAAACTCCCAGCTGACCCTGAACTCGTTCGAGACCTGCTGTTCCAGCTGGATGCACATAAATCTATGCTGCCCAATGGGATTCGTGCCAGGGTACTGAAAGAGCTGGTCGATGTCATCATGGGACCTGTCTCCATTATTTTTCAATGGTCTTGGGAGGCTGGAAAGATCCCAGTCAATTGAAAGCTGGCAAACATTGTCCCAGTTTATAAGAAGGGTAAGAAGGAAGACCCTAGTAATTACAGGCCTGTCAGTCTCACTTCAGTGCCTGGTAATATTATGGTGAAGGTTATTCTGGGAATTACTGAAAAACACTTGAGAGAACACAGTCATTAGCCATAGCCAGCACGGGTTCACAAGGTCCTGCTTAACCAACTTATTTTTCTTTTATAACAAGGTCACCCATCTAGCTGACCAAGGGAAGCCAGTGGATACGCTGTTTCTGGATTTTAGCAAAGCTTTTGATACTGTCTCTTACAGTATATCCTTCTGGATAACCTGTCCAGTACACAGCTAGACAAGTACATAATACATTGGGTGATCAATTGGCTGACAGGTTGGGCTCAAAGGGTTATAGTAAATGGGGTTACAAGTCACCAGTGGGGTTTCCCAGAGCTTGATTTTAGGGCCAGTGCTCTTTAATGCTTTTATAAATGATCTGGATGCAGGAATGGAATGCACATTAAGTAGATTTGCTGATGATACTAAACTAGGAGGAACTATGGACTCCCTCAATGGTAAACATGTCTTACAGAGAGATCTGGATAGGCTAGAGAGCTGGGCCATCACTAACCATATGAAATTTAACACAAGCAAGTGCCAGACTCTCCACCTGGGGCAGGGTAATCCTGTTTATAAATACAATTTGGGGTACAAGAGGCTGGAAGGCTGGAGAACAGCCCCATGGAAAGAGATCTGGGAGTCTGGGTTGATGTCAAGTTGAATGTGAGTCAACAAGTGTGCCCTGGCACCCAAAAGGGCCAACCGTGTCTGGTGGTGCATCAAGCACAGCACAGATAGCCGTTTGAGGGAGGGGAGGGGACTGTCCCACTCTACACTGCACTGGTGTGGCCCCACCTCAAGTACTGTGTGCGGTTTTGGATGCCTCAATATAAGAAGAATGTCAAACTAATAGAGTGTGTTCAGAGGAAGGCAACCAAGAAAGGCCTCAAGGGCAAGGCTTATGAGGAGTGGCTGAGGTCCACTGGTTTGTTCAGCTTGGAGAAGAGAAGGCTGAGGGGTGACCTCATCATGGTCTACAACTTACTCAAGAAGGACAGCAGAGGAGTAGGTGCTGATCTCTCTCTGGTGACCAGTGATAGGACACAAGGAAATGGAATGAAGTTGCATCAGGAAAGTCCACATTGGACACTAGGAAAAGGCTTTTCACTGAGAGGATGGTAGGTCACTGGAACAGGATCCCCACGGAAGTGGTCACAGCACTGAGCCTGTCAAGAGTTCAAGAAGAGTCTGCATGGTGCTTTTAGTCATATGGTTTAGTTTTAGGTAGTCCTGTGAGGAGCAGGATGTTGGACCCAATGATCCTTTTGGGTCCCTTCCAACTTGAGATATTCTATGACTTCCTTTGCAGAGCAGCACAAAGAAGTAGCAGACAGCATAATCATCCTAACAGTGAGTGCCAGTTCCCCAAGAAGGTAAGATTAGCAATGTAGCTACATACAAGCATATTTTAAATAAGACATAAACAACCAGGAAAAATATACTGCATGCCAAGAATCATTGTGTTCATACAAGTAAATCTGCTTGACCCAGAAAGACAGATGGTAACTTACACTACAGAGCAACCAGGTCTATCATCAAGACTGTAGAAAGTTTTGAGCATCATACCAGTCACAAGAGATCATCTACCAAACATTAACAACATTAGTATTAACTGCAAATGGACTGATTATATTTTTCCAAAGAGAAAAACATACACACCCTTTAGGTGATATATGGACATATTTATGATCTTTTGTTTACCTGCTTTCCAAGTAATGGAAGCACTTCTTTGATCACAGTCTGTGTAGTGCTATCCTTATTGACTCGTAGAGAAACATATGCCATTCCCACCCTAAAGAGAAAACAAATACTTATTTTAGGACAATCAGTTGACCTATCCTGTGTGTACCTTTTTTACCTAAGTGGCAAATTTTCTATGGGGGTAGGCAGAAATTTGTAGTAGTTGAAGCAGATGCAGTATTAGCCCCACAGACAAACAAAGACTTTCATCTCAAGGAACTGGTCATTACAATTGTAGCACTGCAAATTAGTTTCTTCCTAGACACATAACTACCTGCAAGTCTTTCACAAAATTTGGCAATGTAGTTGCATTAGTAAAATGAACAAATGTTTAAATTTATCCCATTGCTCTTAAGAAATGAATAGTCACCAGCCAGTCTTGTTTCCTCTGCTAAATATGCTTAAAATGTGTATTTTCTCGGTTGTAAATGGGACAGATTTTTTTAACTCCTATTGTCACATCAGAAGCTACACTGAATTCTTCCTATTTAATACTTCTTCCAAAAAATTATCAAGCTTTCAAGTGACATGTGTATGTTATCATTTGTTTACAGATTTAGTTAATGTAAAGTTGCATCTTCTTGGCCAAATGCATGATAATAGACCTGCACAAGTTACACAGTATATTCCAGGCATGTAAAGAAACCCACGAGCACATTTCCAGGCACAGAAATTAATAATATGTATATTACTTATTCAGGAAAATAAACAGAAGAATCCTGAAATACAGAAGAAACTGCATTCTCTGTTCTACTTGTGCAACTTCAATAACTGTAACACACCAGGCTAGACTACAGAGAGCAAATGTAGCAAAGCAGGATAACATTGGGATAAAGAAGGAAAACACTCACTTCAACCAGGCAGCATAAATTCTGATCACTTCCTCATCCTTTGATTTGGCTCTGATGATCCACGCTTCAGGAACAGAGTCACGGAATACTGAGCCCAAGTTGCTGTCCTCTGCAGCATCGTTCCTGTTGATAACATCATCAGACAGCAGCGCCTGCTGCGTAAAGGTCTGAAGCTCATACTCCTGCTGGTCATCATTTATGTAGTATGCCCTCAAAGCAGCCTCCTACAACACAGCAAGATAAATTAACATTTTCTTGAAAAGACACTGTTAATACCTGGATAGCCATAGACATTCATAAATACCTTACTTATGGAACCAACCTTTAACACATGTTTTAGCACAGAACAGTGGATAAATAGCAATGGCAAAAAACAAAATGAGAGAAGTTTTGAAAAAAAATTTTAGTAGAAATTACAAAAAGAAAACCTGAGATATCAATGGGTTTGAACACAGCCAACAGTACTTTTGTCAAGCAATAGTCTTTTTAACTCCACAGATCAAATGTAAAAATTCAGCACTAGTAAAACTACACTCACTGCGTGCAAAATTTGCTCCACGAGGAAAATGGTAAATTACAGTTGATTGTGCCCCACTGTGCATATTCGATCTTCTTGCACTAAGGGGATGCTGAAAATTAGTGAGCTTCTCAGCCACAAGGCTGCCCTGAACCCACACACCTGTGAACAGGAAAGCTAAGGGCTGTCCTTGGAAGATGCAAGCAATCACAGGAATTTTACATTCATCACTGGCCCATGCCTGAAGCACCTCTGCTAACACAGACACTTCAGTGAATACAGCCCAGTAAGTCACTTATAAGAACTGGTATTAATCTGCCCTGGTATTATAAGCAGTAGCCTGGGAAAATGTGCTTGAAAGGCAAGTAGCAGTCCTAAATAAGTGTTTTCAGCACTGTACGTAATTTTCCTTGAAAATCTTTGACGCGCAGAACACTACAAACAATTTTCAAAACTCCTGTTGATTTTGAGCACACTATCAAGATAAAAATCTTCATGAACTGTAGGTTTAAATTGTAAAAATTCTAATGTAATAAATTCTCCAGACTCCTGTGCCAAGCCCTTTATGAATCTGAATCCTCACCATGCTCAATTCTACTGTGCACCACCCCATACCCTCTCTGGACTTCATTTCTGTACAGTATGGGGTCTCTGCCCAGCCCAATAAATTAAGATCTGTACAGAACATTCGATTTAGTACCAAGCAATGTTTTCACCCCAGATGGACCACGGGAAAAGCTAGGGAGTGGCCACCATGTGATCAATAATTCATTACTTTCACAGCCAAGGAGTAGAGGTAACTATGGCATGCTTCAGTCTTCAAAGCTGATTAACTGAAGTACAATAGTGATGGCTGTCCAGGATAAATGTCAAACCACTAAATACTATAGAAGAGGAGAAAGATCTAAGGAGCTGATTATCCAGTATTGCTCACATCAGTAAAATCAATCAGTGTCGCACAGGGAAGGAGAATGCTTAACATGTGATGTGGTATGGTCCCCATTATGCTACAGATACGTAAGCAATCACTTCTTCAGATGCTCTAAAATAAGAGCACTACACGAAGAAGTCAAATTACATTGTAATATTATAGCCCATTTACAGATCTTGTTGTTGAGTTACATTTGTAAAACCGTTAGCTTTTGACTATTGTAATATACAATCACAGGTCCCTTTATCACACTGAAATATTGACCTTCACCGGGTATCTTACCACAACTTCTTCATTTTTTGCAATCCTTGGAACTGAAATCAGTCGAAATTGATTGCGTTTCACTGCATCATTCCCATCAAATATCTTTACTGTTTGTTTACCTGAATGAAAACAATTACTGTATTTCAGTAACACACCCCTCAAATCATAAAGCTACCTGAATAGGAAGCATATAATGAAACTATTAAAAACCTGCTTTTAACCCACATCACAAGCTCTGAGGCTGAATCTTTTAATTTTTGTTTTGTTACTCTTCATTTAAAACAAGGGTACATTTGCGGAGGAAAGTGGAAAGACCATTTCAAATAATCATAGTTTTATCCTGGTTTTTGATACAACTGTTTATATAAAACTATACTGCTTATGTTAACAATTCTTCATCCGCAGCATTCAAGACTGCATTTATTATTGACTAGTCCAACAACATGAAAACCAAGACAGAGTGTCATCACCTTCAGAACAGCTCCCAAAGCACTGCCAGTTCTAAGCATCTCCTTCTGAAGAAAGTCCTTAAAGTACCTGGTTAACTGTACAGACAACAGGAGAAAATATAGGAACAACTGAAAAACTAGAAGAAAGAAGGTACAGCAAATGAAGAACTACAACCCTTTGCTGTGTTTCATTTCACTAAAGCCTTATCAAATCCATGCTCGGATCATGGATCACATGTTGTTGCACAGACAGCTCTGAAAGGGTGAAGAGTTAAGGATTTTGGGTTCACCTTTCACAAAGATGAGTTAAGACTCAGTTTGGTACAGTCCACTGTATGACCAAGTTTCTCTCTTATTTAAGTGACTATTTTAAGAGCAATAGCAAAGTATAACCAAATTCTCATAGAACAGGCAGTTTTGGAGAACTTTTAAGAACAAATGAACATTGTCGATCCAATATGTGTGTCCTTACAGCCTATAAAAAGGAAGCAAGTTAATTAATCCAAATCAAAAAGGAGATTCCAACAAGACAGTCATTGTGTCCTCTCCTGATCACATCTTTATGAAGACACCTGATGAGCTGTTCAGTTTTGCAGGTTCTTTCATGTACTCCCCAGACATATTTTACAACAGACATGACTATTCTTCACAGACAGAGTTTGTGCTTTTTATTGCAGTGTTGGACTGAACTGCTAACAAAAGCCACTCTTTGTTATAGCACAGGGTTACAGACTGATCTCATAACAAATCTGTGTAACTGCATTCATCATAAAGTAATAAAATCACTAGAAGCTATCACTTGCAGACTTGAAATGTTAGAAATATTAACTGAAAGCCACATACATCAGCTGTAATGTCCACACAACTGGTTAATCATGCAGTGTGTTAATACATATTGTAAAGGAGAGACACATCACATGCTGGAGTCTACTTCCATCTTTCTCTTACGGCTTGGAAATACTTTGTAGTATGGCAGAAAGTACTGCAAGCCTTTTGCTCTCAAATAATATTGGCATTTAGGTTTGAAGAACCACATTAGCAAACTACCATTTGTCACAGAAGAATCAAAAAGGAGAGCTAGGATTGGAGAAGCAAAAAACCAAACCACCCCTAACTGATGGCTGAAAAAAGCAAGCTAGAATCCCAGGCAGAAATGTTCATCATTGGGTATTTCAATGCTGCACTGACACATTATGAGGAAAGGCTGCAGAGAGTAACTGCTTTGCAAGGACACTTCAGTGATGTTCTGCTAGGCTTCTAGAGCCACCTGAAACTCAGGTACATGGTGTCTGACCTCAAGGGAGGTGATTCTCCCCCTCTACTCTGCTCTCATGAGACCTCACCTGGAGTACTGTGTCCAGCTTTGGGGCCCCCAACATAAGAAGGACGTGGACCTGCTCAAGTGAGTCCAGAGGAGGCCACAAAGATGATCAGGGGGCTGGAGCACCTCCCCCATGAGGACAGGCTGGGAGAGTTGGGGTTGTTCAGCCTGGAGAAGAGAAGGCTCCGGGGAGACTTTATAGCGACATTCCAGTACTTAAAGGGGGCTACAGGAAAGGTGGGGAGGGACTCTTTATCAGGGAGTGTAGGGATAGGATGAGGGGTAACGGTTTTAAACTGAAAGAGGGGAGATTTAGATTAGATGTAAGAAAGAAATTCTTCACTGAGAGGGTAGTGAGGCACTGGCACAGGTTGCCCAGAGAAGCTGTGGCTGCCCCCTCCCTGGCAGTGTTCAAGGCCAGGTTGGACGGGGCTCTGAGCAACCTGGTCTAGTGGAAGGTGTCCCTGCCCGGGGCAGGGGGGTTGGAACTAGATGATCTTTAACGTCCCTTCCAAACCAAACCATTCTATGATTCTGTGAAGGGAGAGCAATAAAGCAAATAGCAGTATCAACAAGCCAGGACTTCAGGAGAGCAGACTTTGACCTGTTCAGGAATCTGCTTGGAAGACTCCCATGGGATACAGTCCTCAAGAGAATGTTGTAAAGGGCCTCAGGTAAGAATGCACCCAAGGTCAAAATTGCTATAAGTGGCCACAGACAAGAATGCACCCAAGGACATCATTTTTGCAACTGTCATGGGTACATCCTGGGGAGGGCAGATAAATGAGCAGACACCTGTGGAAACCAGATAATGAACCTGAAAAACTTTACAGAGCGATAAGCCAAGACAAGACCTTATATGAAAGAAAGACTCAAGAGTTCATGGAACGGATACTAAGAGACACCTCTTCAACAACCACTAGGGACCACCACAGACCACCGAAAAGCCCCATGGAACCCCTCAGAGACCCTCCCCCAAATTTTAGTACACTTCTGCTATATATTAACATATGCATTAGATTCTCTGGAAATGGGCAGGTACTTCTCGGAAATTGCACGAGTATTTATTTGTTTTATTGTATAAATTGAGCGTGCCTTTGTCTTTCGGCATGCATGTTAGGTGGAGCGATCCCCCATGCATTCAGTGCTGCAATAAAGAGAATGCCTGCTTCCTAATGCTACATTGGTATTAAGAGGTTTATTCCCAATTTCGGTGACAAGAAGAGGTAGTGGAATTTCAAGGACTGCCTCCTCCAATCTCAAGAATTGTCCATCCCGACACTCAGGGAAAAACTCAATCCCACTATCTGTCATTGATGAAGATAATAAATAGCACTAGTCCCAGTACAGACCCTTGAGGACACCATTTGTTACTGGTTTTCACTTAAGGAATTGATGTGAAAGAATAAAGGGATAAGCAGGAAGCAAAAGAACTGAAATACTATATGAAAGTCAAATTGAAGAAGCAAAAATTACTGCCTTTCTAAACAGTATCCACAACATGACAGATCTTTGGGCTTCTGGTTTTGCAGGTTTACTTCTGGCTCCTGTCAAGAAGAATGAACTCTGGAAGTGTAGCTCTGATTTCTTCTTCCCTGCATGACTATGCCTCAAGTACTCTTTTGAGCGTAGTTAGCTGAAACCTTTTACAACATCTGTTTAAGACAAATAATCACAATTTCCACATACAATGTACACTCTTTACAGCAAGGGAGAGTGAATTATTCTACTGGTGAAGAGAGGTTGGGATGTATAATACAATACATCAGAACTTTTCAAGTATTTTTTCTAATATGAGAAGTATTATCAGGTGGATTTGGCTTTTCAGTTTTCCAATTATCAACTTAGTCATTGCCAAATTTTTTTTAGTTACACTATGAAGAACATTTAAATATGATCAACTCTCACTTCTAAAGTATCCTTGAAACTCTACTGTCATTGCACTGAGACTACAGCACATGTCAGAAAGCCACTCCTTCTGGATTTATGTCAAAAAAAGTAAAATTCTTTTAGAAACAGATTTCTCTCAGAGTGATCTCCACAGTGACTTTAGCATAGACAAATTTTAACCAAAAGTCACAATGTATCCTAGGTGACCTTCTTTAGGGGTAACACAACTTGAGAAAACACAGCAAACACTGGTTACTGACAGCACCGCCAATGTTCTGAGTATGAACTTTCACAACATTATCAAAATCTCTACTGTTTTCTCTAGCAATCCAGAGGGTAGACAACCATCTGAGAATAAAAACATTCATCCAAGTTTTAGTACTTGATTTCATTTGATCTGCCTTTGTAGTCTGCCCTTGTTAGATACTAGCTGGCCTGAGAGAATCCCTAGCAATTTTAACTGCAGGTTTTTTTAATGAGTGCTCTACTTCTTAAGACCAGCCAAATGTTGCAAAAAGTTGGCTTGACTCTTAAAATAAATCGTTTTACAAGGAGGAGTTTAGATCTACAGACCAGTAGTAAGTAGGCTCAACTGCATTTCTTAGCTAAATACACACAGCATGCTCAGTCCCTATTTCCTTAAGGTAATCTGGTTATCCGTTGTACAAAACAAGCTCAATTTATCAGTAAAAAATCATGTTTAATTTTGTCACTGTCTTCTTCACAGGGGACACTTTCACTGCAACCTGATGAAAGATGGCTTTCTTACACGTGAGCTTCTGGCAACACATTAACAAAAGAACAAACAGGTACTTATTTGACCACAATTAGTCATCCAGAAAACCCCTTCCCAATTCATTCAAGTGTTCATCCACAACCTGAAAGTTAAGGGGTGTCTTATGCCAGTCTGATTTGTCTAACTAGCCTTGGAAAGAAGCTCAACTATAATCACTTTCAAAGCTAGTTAAAGCTCTTTCTCCCTCCTGTTCCAATTTTTAAATATTAGAAAATGATCCAGTTATAGAAGTGAAGTCTACATACCACTACTTAGTATAAAAAAACTTGCTAATATGCAACAGATGCACATAACAAATTTTGGTATTTAAGGAAATTACTGCTGGTTTATAATATTGACACTTCACTGCCAAACATCTTTTATCTTTTCCTGATGGACCAGACTACACAGTATCAGGACTTTTTCCCGAAAAAACACATTACTTTTTTTCTTATCATAGGATACTGAGTTGAAAAAAACCTGTTCTTCATGTTTATGCTTTTCAAGGGAAAACAACTACAAAAAGGTCAGCTCCAGGCATAATTTACCAAACTATGGAATTTTAGTTCAGAGGCTAAGATATCAAGTTTTCTTGGGAAAAGGATAAACAGCATTTGATGAGTCCAAAGCTCATGACCTTTGACTTCCAAATCCCCACAGACAGGACATAGCTTCTGAAAAGACTTATGTGCGGCTTGTGGCACAGAAAGGAAAATGACGTAGTCTTGAATGTTTCTGCCACTGAAGAAAGCTAGAGGCCTACACTAAACATGTTGGTGGCATTTACTCTTAAAATACTAGATTTTAGCAACACCGCTTACTAAGAACCATTCTCCCCAACAAAACTTGTGCTGTCCACGTGCTTTCTGCTCTCCTTCTCTAGTGACTGCTACTTCAAATTACAACAGTGTGGACTGCCAAATTTTGGGTTGTTTCAGTATTACTATTCACAACTTACAAGGCAGCAATAGAGTAGGTAAGAATTGTATATTATTTCTTTTATTGGTGTTGCAGTCTTTCAGAAACCCAGACTGTTCCTTTCCCCAGCTGTTCCTCTTCCAGGAGAGCCATTTGCAGGTGTGTCACTTCCCTGAACCTGTTTTCATGAGCAGCTCAAATCCCCCTAGTTCCAAGACAGTTTTGAAGCACCAAGCTGTGTTAATAGCTATCATCCAATACTGGTAGCCACTTCTTCACCATTCTTCTCCAGCGTGGTTTTTAGAACTTCTCCAAGCATATACCATATGTATCACCACTTGATCTGATTTACACTGCTTCTCCCTCTAACTTTAAGGCTCCAAATCTATTTAAATCATATTTCAAAGGAACATGTGACATGCTTAGTTAGCTGTAAGTAGTTTGAGCAGAGTACAATGACCTTTTTCATGAAGCCCGAACATTTTCATAAGTATCTTTAGAGGAAAAATCCCTCACATCCACACATGGTGTCTTTGCTTCTTCCTGAAAACAGTTTGTTCCTGCTTGCAGAATTACAGTGAACATCTCCTCCACACTGTCAGCAGGTTTGGGACAAGACATAAGCAAGCCCTGTGCCAATGACTTGGGTCTATCTAATATAAGAACATTTTACCTCCCTTACTCAACACGTGAACAGCTACCTGAGCTGGCAAAAGTGGGGCTGTGGAAGGACATGCTGTGAAAAGTATGTTTGCTGACAGCACCGCAGCCCCCATTTCTCTCCTAAGACTCCTCTAAAACTTCCTTAGAGAGGGTTTTCTCCTGATGGCTGCATTTTGTCCTACAGAAGATGGGCACACATTGAAGCAGACATTTCAAATGCAGCCAGTGAGTGCTGAGACACGCTCACAGAGCGGAGACACTCCTAGGTCAGGACCATGCCCTTCACTCTTCACATGTCCCTGTCTGACAAATGGGTTGCACACACACACAGCCAGGAAGTCTCTTGAGCCCTCAATATACCTCTTGAAATGTGTCAGCGCAAATTTTCAGTGGGCTGCTATTGAGGAACTGTACACAAGCATCAAGACTAGCAGAATGTTAAAGCAAAGAGAATGCATAATCACACAAAAAAACCAAAAAGCATGGATCTCCATGTCATACTTAAGTATCTATGGTTAAATTTTTGATCTGACAAGCCTTGACATAAGGACCAGTAAGGCAGGGAATAAATTAACACTAGCTAATAACATTTGCGAATCTTTCTCCATAGCCTTCTGGCAATGATGCTACAGAACTACAGGAGGATTCTTTCAACCTTTCTTCTTGAAGAGATTTTCCATAAAATCTCTCTACATTTTCAGGAAGTAGTTAAGAAGAGGCATTAGCCTTCCTGAAATAGACATCTAGAGCAGCCAATGTTTTCACTACCAACTGGTATGGCACGTCAAGAATGAGGGGGAAGGGATTCAGGGAACAAGAGAGGGACAGGCAGACTGAAAGGGAACCAAGCCGAAGGGGCAGCAACACTGGGGAGTAAATGTTGTGTTTGGGGAAGGACGACAACTGGGAGAGACAAATTGGAGAAGAGCACAAAACACAACTTGGTGAGAAGTGAAAACAATAGTGTGCAATATCAAGTGTCAGAAAAGGCAGATGAAGGGGGTTGAGGGAAGGAGTGGAAAGGAAGATACGCACAATGGGGAAAGTGAAGCAAAAGAAAAGTAATGTGTGATTTTTCAGAACACTCATTTTTCTTTTCCCAGTAGTTACAGGCAGTTCAGCCAAGAAAAGAAAATACACAACCTCTGCCAGCACTTAAGGCACTAATTCATTCAACACAGTTGAGCATAATCCTCTTTTTCAAAATACCTTCAAATGCAGGTGTAGCAAACTGTCTTAGGGTAAAAACATTTTCAGCAAGACACCAGGTACAGTAATTCAACTTGTAAATGAGTATCTCCTGAAGTGCCACTGAACAGAAGCTTTTGTGAGGAAAGAAGTTAAGGATGTGGAGAAGCAACATCCCTCAACCACTATCTACGAGGAATAAGTTTTAAAATCAATAAAAGCTGCCCAGGCCTTGCTATACAGTAGTCAAGTATCCTCAGCTTTTATTGATTCCTGGCAAGCAATTAGGGCAGAATCTAATGTGTTTTCATGATTCCTGCAGATTATCACATAAGTAATAGCTCTTAATCACTCATTTTGTATTTCAGGAGTTACTGAGATAGCTCCTCTGGGATTCATTTGTTGCATATATAAAACAAACCAACTTTTTCTTTTTTCCCCCCTCCACTAAGTCTTCATATTACCATGAAATAATAGGAATGATTTTCAAAAGTTTGCCTTTAACTTTTGAAGCTTGGCATCTTACATCTGTGGTTGCATCTTAGCTGAGACCAATGAATTCTGTCTCCAGGAAAATGAGAATAATCTGTTGGTTGAACCCTAGTTCAACATTCCATCTCAGAAAGGACAGACAACACACACTCCTGAAAGCCACCCCTAAGAAGCACTTTTAATCCCCTTCTTTACCTCCACACCCAGCTACCTGACATCTGTCAATACAGGGCAGCTTTATCAGTTATATATTCCCAGAACGATCAAGAATTATTTCAGTATGAAAATGGACTTTGGGGCTCAACTCCTTCCCCAGGCAATACAACTAACTACACTAATGAGGGAATCCATGTTATGTTTATCCTGTTATCCTTGTAACGTTCAGTCCTCCTCAAGTTAATTGTTCACTGTGTAGACAAGTCCTTAGAAGCTGGCTCATGGTATTGGACACAAGGATTTATAGTTCTTTCCCAAACCTGCTCCGTGAGCCTGTTAGATCTATCACCTCAAAAAGTGTAGGGTTGTGTTTGTGCTTTTGGCTTCAGTATCTTGGTAGGGTAAATTTCATGGCTGATTTAACATATTTAAGCTCCCAAAATTAAGACTTAAATCTTCTAACTTTACACTTCACTCAACAAGCCTACTATAATGCAAAGGAACAAAAGGGACTAATCCAAATTTTCTTCTAGTATTAATCTACAGACTTTGCATCCTTTGTTATTGGCTTCCTTCCTATGGAACAGCAAGTCTTTACAAGTCAGTATTATTCAATTTGTTCTGACTTATTTTCACTGTTTTTAAAAATACGCATCTGTAAAACATGGAGAGCTGGAATTAAGAAAAGCTATGCTATTCTGGTATATAATACAGTTCAGACACTCCTGAGGGAAAGCATGGCAACATCCCAAAAGATGTGGCAGATGTACTCAGTCAACACAGAGAAGCTAATGAGCAGCACACTCTCGACCCATATTACACAAATGGTATTACCCAGAGACATGTAGGCACTACAACCATGCCTCTGTCATGTTTAATTAGATAGGGTATAACTACACACACACACAGAAGCACAATGGCTGGCAGGTGAACCCCAATAACTTTGTCAGAGAAGTTATCAGAGAAGCCATGCCCTGCCTGGTTGGAAGGGCATCAGCCCCATGGGCTGGGGCTAGCACCCACCAGGTGAGTGTACAGAAGCTCTGTGGGTCACCTCACCAACTGATGAGGTCACTCAGGATGTGGGGCGCTCTGAAATGCATGGGAAGAGCCTTCTGGGATTGTACAAGAGGTGTTAGGGGATGTTTAGGGGACAAACCAAAGGCAGGGGAAAGGAGGGATCCAGGTGGTTTGTGGAGGAATGAGTACGGGAAAACAGAGGGATAAGGAGGTAAAAGAAGCTGGTGACATGTAAAGAGGTTGCTGACTGGTGCGCCTGCCAGCCCATGCCCTGCACCTGAGCAGTACAGTCTGTCCTGTTTTCTCATTAAATGCTATTTCCAACTCTTTTTGTGGGTGTGGTTTCAACTCTTGCATGCATATGTGCATACGGGTTTCTGAATGTAGCAGCTGAAGCAGGACTGCAGGACCCGTGTGTCCATGGTGCCAGCAACCAGAGTGACAGTTGTAGTGTCAGCACCAGCAAACATTAGGTTGGACTCACTGACACGCAAGGTAAGTGGCCTGGGAGCCATGTGTGCATCCATGTCTGAGTGAGGCATCTCATGGAGATGACTACTGGAGAGACCAGGAGGTTCAGGATGACTGCTGGGAAGACTGTGGGGGCTGGGGGTCCACCAAAAGACCTAGGAGGGGAGGGGGTCTGTGTGCATATATGTATGCACACATACATGCACACAGCCACACACACATGTGTATATATATATATATGTATCAGAATAGGGATATGTATATACACACACACTTTCCCACTAACGGACCTTCATTGTGCTCAGTCACAGAAGGGACAGGATGCTGCTGGGCTCTACACTGACTTCTGTTTCATGAAAATGTGTTAAAGAGGAAGCAATTTGTTTTAATGCCACTATACCAATTCTTTACACAAGCCTTGAAAATGTACCATCTACTGCTGCTTTCTCTGGTCCACAGAGGGACACTGTATATGAACAAAAAACACAATGACGTTTGTACCCTGTCCCCAATTTTCATATCTTTTTTACTTCTTTTGGGAAGGCTGTCTAAAGCTGAACTGTCCTGTACTTCAACCAATCTAGCTGAAATATCTGGATACATAATTTACTCTCTCTGACAGTCATGAGTAAGGGAAATAGCCTTAGCTGGTAAAGTATAAAAGTCCTGACATTCAACCACTTATGTCACTTACAACACTGGAAAAAGCGAAAGTTTCTTAGGTAAACAGCAGTTAGTCAGAGCCTGGTCCCATAATAAGGGAGCAGAGTGGTGGATCATAACTTGCAGTCATTAAGACACACCAGCTTCAAATTTTAAGATGTGAAATAAGAGGATGCTTGATATCACTTCCATAACTGAGTTAATTATTTACTGAGCTGGATTTTTTTAAAAATCCAAACAGCATTGCATAATTATCCTATTAATTCGCTAAGAATTTTAGGCTAAAAAAGGAAAAAGTCCTATTTATTGATTTGAAATGTCAGTTTTTACAACAATCCATGCAGCTACATTAGGTAGCAAGTACAATGTTTTTCTAGTTACTAATACGGGTACAGTGGGTGGGATGCCCTTAAATTGTTCTTGCCTTAATCTTCTGAAAAGTAAGAGTTTGGCTAATACCAACCCCAAAAAACTCCATACATGTAAGAATTTAACTGCATAAGCAGCAACTGGTCCAGCTCAATCCTGATGCAAAGGAATACATACACTTTTACTGCAACATGTCCAAGCAAAAAAAAAAAAAAAAATTCACCTGGTGTCTTCAGTAAGATTTGGATCCAGCTATGTTAAAAGAAAAAGGCTTTGAAAAGACAAACTGTCTGACCTTTAAATTGGTTACTTATCTATGGATTGATGGATTAACACCATACTTTTTCTTTGATTACCAAGTTGAGAGAAATGATCTATTTGTCAGGGTAATGAACAGATTGTCACTTATTGCAATCTACCCATGGAAAATAGTGATAAGATACTTGTAAGACCCTGGATAAATGTGTTGGAACAAAACTCTGGACCTCAGATTGATACCTAGCATTAGAAAAACAGCCATTTAATATTTTTTCATAAGGCAAAGCAAGTTATGATTATATGAATAAAGACTGGAATGGATGACTATTCACCACTTACTAAATTCTGCTTACTTGAATCTGTTGAAATTTGGGCATCTTTTGCTGATCCCTGTGTTGACCCATCAACATCATCATCTTCATCTGTGAAAACAGAAACACTTTAAGAAAGGAGTCTTGTTAATTTGAACTAGAGGGGAAAAAGAAGTGTTTATCATTTAAGGATGGTTTCCATCAAAGAAGCTAACACAAAAGAATCCAGTCAGAAAAGCACTGTTTCTTCTTCTGTCTCTTTTATGATAACAATCCATACTATAAAAACACCATTAAAAAAAATAAACCTGCATTGTCATGTAACTACAGTGAAGGCATACCTGAAGTCATTCTATTATTAGCTTTAATATTCCAAGTACTGCATTTCATCCCTTTCTCAAGTTGCAATGCTTGCCTGTGACTAAAGTATATATGCTTTCCATTAAGTTTTAAAATACCAAATCAGTCCAGGAATTGCAGTAACAGTTTTCCAGTCAGAAATGTGGGTATTATATAAATAATTTCCATAACTGAAAAACAGATTTGTTGACACCCAACGAGAAGGAAGTTACTGCACTCCAGAAGAGGACTTTGACAGCAGCTCACCGCTCTCACTAAAAGCTAGGAGCTAACATGTCAGATAACAACACAGCCTGTAAAATCACACATAAAATACTTAGAAAATATTAAAATACAAGCTATTAACATTTGCATTTGCTTCTGTGAAGATAACATCCTGACTGCATTCTCATTCCTGACACTCAGGTCCATACAGGAAGACTGCTGCAAATCCAGACGTGACATTTTTTCTTCTTTAAGGGTAGTAGAAGTGTGCAACATAAGCCAATCCAGTGTGCTGATCATATAACAGTATTCATACTCCCACCCACTGAAACTCCCAGTCAGTCTTCATCGGGATGCAAAGGTCCCAAAAGCTATAAGCCAGGCAACAGCTTTATAAAAACTATGCCTTGAAGTTGATCAAGAAAGCAGGAAATCAAAGCACGAACCAAGAGAGAAAAAAATAAAATCAGTAAAGACAGCTCTTCAGAGCAAAACAGGTACTAGGGAAGTCAGAAACCTAATGCAGAAAAACCTTCCAAGAAGCAGAATTGCAGCATGTCAAGAAGGGTACTTAGCAGAGTCCTGAACTGGAGGCCAGGTAATTTACTAAATATTTGGGTACTGCTTCAACTGACTACAAGAGAGACCAATATAATGTTTCTGGATTGGGATTTTTAAAATCTAATCGAAGGGTTGAAATACCTTCCCTGTTATAGTTGTCAGACAAACAGATTAAGTTTCAGATTGGAGAGAAATCTAGACAATATGATCTTGAGACACACCCTGAAATAAATGGCAGCTGAATGCCTTCTTGAATTTCACTTCAGATAAAATCAAATTAAAAAAAGAGTAAGTAAATACAACAAGAAATGAAAGATTTCCTGACTGCTCCCAAACCTCCCCTTTTTCTAAGTTTAAATGGGAAAAAGCTGACATCTTTTATTACTCTTTCTCCCTCAGTCTGGACAGTAGGGAAACCTACACTAACAGCATCTTGATACTATTCTAAAGAATAACTCCTTTTGAAATAGTACACTAAGACAGGCGTCTGTTGGAGGAAGGGGAGAGAACTGGCCTATCATTGCTTCCCCCTGGTAGCCCAGGAGTTTTGAAAAGTCACTTTCAGCACAGAAATGTTCAATGAATGTTGGCATTTACTCAGTGGCAAAAGCTAATCTGGACAAATAGTCCCCAGTAGGTCAATAATGATGTGTTTATTCTTTGTCTAGGACAAGTCATCTGGCACTTCCCAACCATCAGCTTGGGAAGAGCTGTGCCTGCAGCAGTTAACTAATCCAGGTGACTACCACAGACCTCCTCTGAGCGATTGTGAGAAACAACTTGTAACTCTCTGAAACAGCTCTTGAGAGAAACAGGCCTGTGAGAAACAGAGACTGAGCAAAACAGCCTGAGAAAGAGAAAAGGGATGGGAGGCAAGCAAAAGCCCTCTGAGCCAACAAATGTCTCACTTCACAAGTAACGAAACTATAATCACAGGTGGATAGTGAGGAGTTTGGAGCTGATAAGGTGGGCTGGATAGGCCTTGTGAAGGCAGGATGGTTCTGCTCTGGTGCATCTTGTAAAGTTTCAAGGGCCATCTGTCTGGTGAACGACCTTTGCTTCATTATCTGCAAAGTGCATATTAAAGTTGACACCCCTGCATATGCTAATGAAGATTAACAAGATCATGCTAATTACATCATCCCATGAAGCACCTTACCCCTCCCCATCCATGGGATATGTAGGTATGTGGGTTGACCTAGGGGACGGACCCAAGTAAAGTGGGTATAAATCGAGGGGGGGCGAGGAGTGAGATATAGAAAGAAAGAAGGAGTGAAGTGAAGTGAAGTGAAGTGAAGTGAAGTGAAGTGAAGTGAAGTGAAGTGAAGTGAAGTGAAGAAGACAATGCATCATTGAACCCTCAGCAGGACTGATGCAGGAACCCAGACCAGTGATCTCTATTTCTACCTCTACCTCTCTTCTTTCATTTTCTTCCTTTTTCCTTATTATCATTAGGTAACACACTTGTCATAATTTGTTACATACTTAGCCAATTATTGTGTATCCAATTAATACATTGTGGGAAATTAATGAATGTCTGAGCTTTGAGACTTGTCTCACCGTTGTCCACTCTGTTGGGGATTTACGAATCTAAGTCACTCGTCTCCCTCGTTTGAGTGGGACATGACAGCGATGCCCTTTGTGAGCTGCCGCAACACAAGAGCACCCTCAGTGCATGCCACTTCTGAACGAGCGTGCCTGCACAACGCGCCACACAGAAGTGAGAACATCAGTGTTATTATCCTCCAATAAAGCTGAATGCTCCTTGCTCCCCAGAAGCATCTCCAACGCGCATGCAATCTGTAATGACATCTGCCATCTGAAGCCTACGCCTCCCCCTGGAAAAGCCAAAGCAACTCCCAGGGCAGCTGTCCCAAGCTGGTCCATGGTCAGAAGAGCTTCAAACACATCCTGAGGAGTGTCAGGGAGCTGCTGGACCCATGACATGTCTCGCTAACTTTCAGCACATGCCAGGAGCTAGTGGGGTTTTGCGAGAAGATGCATTTCTGTTCTACGAACATGGGTAACAAGGAGGACTACCAGGTCAGAACACTGAGCTCCCTCAATGCAGGATGATGTGAGAATTAGTTTAACACAACTCCCAGCTCTGCCTTTAAGGAAGAATCTGGGCACAGGGAAAGTCCCGCGTAGCGATGGTATTTGATGCCTTTGGCAGGGACCTGCAGACAGCATCTCCAGCAGACAACTACGAGCAGCAAAATTCCAGCAACAGGTCCTAAAGCAAGCCTCAGTAGGATGTGAATGGTGTAACAAGGAGCCACACATGATGGGACCAGACTTGTACCTGAGCATTAGGGACCAAGCTGCTAAAACAAGTGTCACATACCATCACTGGCTAAGGAAAGACAGAATAAAATCCCTTATGGACAGCAGACTGCAAGGCAGGTACCATATCGCAAGTATTATTCTCCATGCCTTGTGCTGAGACACAAGCGTGGCCTATTAACCATGAAACAAGGAAGACGTCAAGTGCTGAGGCAGCCATCAAGTTCAGAGCTACGTCTGGGACCAGCAGCAAGAGGAAAGGGGATTATCCCCATGGCTTGGCCCCTGCACCCCTGGGGTCAGCAGCCCTTCCACCCTAGGAGGCCACTGCCCACTGTGCGGCAGGTAGCTGAGCCCAAGGAGCAGACATTCTCACAGACCAGCAGATAAGAGATCTGCTGTTAGAAAGGAGATTTTTCAGGGAGTTGCTACATTTTATCTGGGTATATGCAGACTGAGCACTATAAAAACACATTCTGGCTTTCCAAATGTGGTGGGTTTTCTTATTTTTTTTTTCATGTCACATTAAAGCATTGGAAATTGTCTAAATTAAGTTACTGAATATTTCTCCTTCCCCATGCATCTGTTTCTGACCACCAGATAATGACTGATCTGTACTGCTTCTCTCAATTCAAAGTAAAAACCATACATTTTAAAGGAATGCAAAAACATTATTACTTAAAAAAAACCTGAATACGTGTAACATGAACTCATACACTGAACACATAGCCTAAATCCTGAAATGGAAAACTTTCTCTTCCACCATGTAGAATAATGAAGGAAGAGACTAGAAGGTGCAGCTATAGCCTTGGATTCTTTCACTAAAGGTGGTCCACGTTCAATTTTTCCTTAGAGGCAATTTAAAAGTTAAAGAAGGAAAAAGTTTAAGTCTGACATATTAAAAGAACACACCACTGTTTAAAAGACAAACTTAGTTAACATCAGAAAAGTCACACCTGAAGAGGTTATTTAAAAGGTTTGTGATTAACTTCTGTTAATAATAATACAACTTTATCTTCACTTAAGCCTTTGGGACACTTGTAGAATACCTAACAATAGACCTGAATCGAGATTCATAACGAGTCTTCCAGCAAAATCAAGCTCATCCAGATTGTTTATTTCTGGTATTTCTTACATTGGAAGCATTAAGAACTCCATGACTTTCAAGTATGTGTTGTAATTCACCTTTCCCCACCAACAAGCAAAATTAAAAAGAAAAATAACTCTCTGAAAAAAACATGCCAGCCAACAAAACCCTTGCCCTTCACGCTTTTAGAGGTCACGTCAGTGTATCAGGGTTATACAGACTTAGGGTCATGCAGTTTAGGCAGTAGCAGGACTCCTGCTATAGCTTCTGCACATAACACATAGCTCGTGCTAGTGACCAACTGCCTTCACCAAAACCAAACCTGCATGTTCAAAGCAGAAAGTTCAAGAACAACCTGTCAGGTTGAGAAAAGTGCAGTAGCAAATATTTAACCTCCATGACCTATATTTTGCCATCCTTTTATTTGCCTTCCTATTGTTTTCAAGCACCAAAAGAAAGGCTTTACAAGAACATAATAATCAAATTCTAAATTAGAAAATACCTCTGCAGCTTAAAAAATGTTTTTTCCTAAAGAGCTGTTAAACAAACATACACTCTAGATGGCAGCAGAACATCACCCTGCTAAATACATGAGTTCCTTTCAGCACAGAAATCTTAAAAGGGCAGATGCTTAATCAGAGGCAAATAAAAATATCTCTATACATGGTATGCCAAATAAAAACCAACATGTATATCAGCACGTGTTTGTAGCAATGATAACACTAATCTGCCAAGCAAGTTTTTGGATTTTAGGTTTCCACTTTCTGTGTGCTTAAAGAACAGTTTTCAAATTGCCCTCCAATAGTAAACAGAAGTTTCAGCATTTTACACAGAGTCTGTATTTAAAAATTTCTACCCTGTCTTAGAAGTAGCAGGAAGTTATAGTATTGCCACAAAAGCCAGTGAAAATTAACAATCATATGCTTCAGTGAATTACAACACTAGGTTAAACATGCTCATCAATTAGTTGCATTCAACTTTGACAGCTGTTACCTGATTCTGTTTGCAAATTTTCTGATATTCGAAAACAATGCAGTTTGCTGAAGTTGCGAGAAAATAATTGCACACAGTTTGGAGGAAGAATCATATTCCTTAATCTTCCAAAAGTACATTCTGGTGTGACAATTATGTAGCAAGCAGCATGGGCCTATAAAGAGAAGCATCAATTAGGACCTTAGTGAGACACAGAGCAAATTTGTTTATAACAAAATATGCACTGGGATTGCACAACCCAGGTTATGACACATATAGACCTTTTGTAAATCACTTTCATGAAATGAGCAACCCATTTTTCACGTAAGATTTCACTTTGTTCCATTCAGTTTTTATATAACCAACAACGGGAAGTCTTAACGTGAAGAAACTCCAAGAACTACCTACCTGCTCTACTAAAAACTAAAGGTTTTTATGCAGCTCTGTAGAGAAATTTAAAGTTTTGGTCTCAAATCCTGGATCTTCTATTCTATACAGATATTTTCTGGGGAAGGTGGGAAAGGTAGGCAGATTATACTGAATAGCTTGAAAATAGCAATAGCCTATTACACAGCTGTACCCACTTGCAGGTTCAGAGAGAACACTGTTCGGAGTTTAATTCCAAAACGTGACTCGCTAGTTTCTGCCTTCATACTTGTGTTGAGATCATCTGCCATTACTGAATACATATACCTTTGTATGTGTAGCCATATACATTATATTTGTTAGAGTGTTCTCAAAGACAGCCCCTCCCACCTCAGACATTATGAATTGGAATAAAAATACAAAACCCATAATATTTTTTAAAAAATTTAAATTATTCAAATCATACCTGAAATACTGAATAACCTGAGTTTCATTTTAAATTATTATTACATAGAGTACCTCATCCTGCATTAAGTGGCAAATTAATAATTACTTACATATACTTTTTCAGTTCCCACTCTATCTTTGTTACTTTGTTACTTTTGCTATTTTGCACTTTCCTCATATTTCAATAAGAGGTAGCATTGAGCGTACAGATCAATCGTTACCTACACAGCAGACTTTGTATCAGTATGTGAAAAGCTGTGGCTTTCATGAAGATTATTGACAGGTACCATATCGTGTTGCACAGGAATTAAACATGCATCACATGAACAGAAAAACAGAAATCAATATTGACAGCTTAAAAAAACCCCAATGACCCAGGTTAAGAACTATTCTACAGTGAAGGAGGAATAAGCATATTACAATGGTAAGTCTTTGACCTTGCAGAATTCATGTGATCTGAAAGAAATTCTGATTTCACACAGAAAAAGTAACTGCAGGCTTCTACGCAGAGATGTATAGATTTGAATCTGTTAAATTTTAACTCCATTGGATTTACGTAAAATTTGATTGTGAGAATTGCTCATTTTAATGACTAATGGGGGGGATTTAAAAAATCAGATTTCTCATCTAACACATAAGTATGTATTTATTTATATAAGTGTATAAATGAAGTGTATTTATAATGTATATTTATAAAGTATACAAATAAAGTATATGCGTATAAAGTGTTTAAATAAGCATGTGCATATATATATAGGGTTCCCACAAATATATGCAACAGCACAACATACCAGGATGCCACACCATTCACATCTCATGCCAGAGAGCACCTCAGAAGAGCCACAGGTTTTTTTGCAAACTTCACAACGAGCACTTGAAGAAAGGTTTCCCTCCCTCCAGTGGTGGTGATAAGTATCCTGGGGGAACATGTCATGACTTAGTGTTACACAAAACAGATACAGAAGCATCTTCAACCTAACTTTAAAATCATCAGTTCAAACAGCTCTGAGGAAACAGCAACACAGAGTAGGACATTAAGTGTTTTCTCACTATAAATACGAACCTGAACAACTTAAATTTCCCTGAAATAAGTTTATCAAACTATCAAAAAACCTATCACATAATGCTTTTTCTTCACAGTCCACCAAACCCAATATTCTTAAAAAAAAACCAAAACAAAACCCTGACAGGTCAGTATTACGGACGTATTTTACAGTGAGAAGATGGGCAGTCTTGCCTTAGACAGACTGCAGGAAGCCTGAGGAATATGATAATGTTTGACAGGGATGCAGTGCAGCCAACAGCTCAACATATAGAAAAAAAAAGAGTTCCATGCCAGCTTCTGCAATGCAAATTTTTAGATAAGATACTTGACTTATTTGTTTTTAATTAGGACGCTGCATACATTGCACAGACTTTTCAGCACATCTTCAATAAGCTTCAGGAATATGTCAGAATTTAAGTTCATCTCACTGTCTGCGATACATTCTGAAGCCACACATTTCCCTTGCCTGACAATAAGCAGCAGAAGTGCTTTGATAATTAGCAGCACACGAAAGATAAGGCCAAGACTCCTCCCCCTCCTCTGGCCCATGTTTTCACACTGAGAATGCATGACCACATTCTGCTGCAGAGGCATCCACACTTACGTGCTCCTGGTGCCCATCCTGGTGACACTGACGGCAGTCACTGCAAGCAAACAGGATACAGTCTGTGTGCACATGTAGCTCACAAACTAAAAGCATGAAAACAAAAAAACTTCTTTAAGCTGGAAACCCCACATTTTTTGCAGTTCCTCCCGCTCTCTCTCCATCCCTCCAATACTCCTCCACTACCCTTTTGCACCATACTTTCTTTCCTTTATGCTCTTTTCCATGCGTCAGGCAATAAAAGAAGTTTATCAGCATTGTCCTGTGTGTTGCTCTACTTCCTTTGCCTGAAGCTGATGCAGCAAGTATAAGGAAAGGCTGAGCTAATTTTGTTCATAAGCACTTGCCATATTTCCTCCATTTGTAACAACTGTTTGGCGTATTACAACTTTGTCTCAGTTTCACAGGAACCGCTGCCTACTCCAATATAATTGTGCCTGAAGTCTCCTTTGATTTAATGAAGTCCAAAAAAACTGAATGTTAGAAGCATTAACAGAAAGAAAGTTGTCCTCCTGCATCCAAATACCACCAAGTCTTGAGTGTAAAGTAATGGTCTTCCTGAAGCAATACTCCATTCCCTTTACAAACCCTTTTCCAAACCCTACTGCAAAGCAAGCAGGCACTTCATGAGTGGGTTCAAAACAGCAGGTGCTTTTCTGCTGGACAGTCCCTCTCTCCACCCCTGGAGCTGTCAGAAGCACAAGGAAACACGAGATGAGGTGCATTTGAGTTCCCAGCCCCAGCAAAGAAGCGGGTACTGCCACCGAAAGAGCAGCAAGACAGCAGCACCCCACTCCTACGAACAGCCAGGAGCCCTGTCTTGCTCAGCGTCCCGTGGGAGATGTGGCAGAGGCTGGATCAGCCACTGACCCACGTAGCACGCCTGCACTGACACGGACTTGCTTATGTTTGCAAAGTGATACGACACACACTGACGTCAGAACATGCAAAAATGACTGGAGAACATCATTCTCAGGGAGATTGCAACAGCCAGAAAGCATGTTTTACTCAGGAAATAAATCCTTTATATTGCCAGATGACATTCAATGCATTTAATTTTAAACCTGACCAGAATAAACTGGCATGTTAATCTCAGAGATTTGTCCAAGCTATGTCTGCATCTGGTAAACCATCATTTCAATGTCAGGAAAAGGAAAACAGTAATTTTTTCAGCATACTCTCCTAAGTAAGCTTAACATTGTCTTCCAAAATACTTGTTAGATACTGTAGCTGTAAGAAATTTTAGTGAGGCCTATAAAGTTTTAGGCAAACTTGTTTTTGGATAAAGTACCTTCATTATTTAAAAGCTGACTTGAAGCATGAGATGTGAAAGAACAGAGAATCTACCCAAAAAAACCCAGTTAAAATGCTAGGCTGCAAAGGATCAATCATTTAAAAAAAACCAAAACAAAACAAAACACATCTAAAAGATCTCAGTACCTAGCTTCATTACTGCAAGAGTTAGGAAAGTTCTCTATGGACCTCACAGACAGAGAAGGATGAAAGAGATCCTCCTCTAGCTGCTTTCTGAAGACTTGTGTATACAAGTACGTTGGGAAGGCATCCGATTTTTTTGTTGAGTAAACGAAAGTAAGAGGCAAGCATCAAATTCTTCAAATATTTTTTTTTCTGTTCTGCTCAAACAGGTTATTGCTCCAAGCACATTGCAAAAATCTGAAGACTAACCTGGAAGGTGGCAGGCAACTGCACAATTAGCCACATTATCTGAAAGTTTCTTGAAAACAGTTTTAAGTTACATAGAGAATAATATGTTATCCTGAAATAACTCTGGGCTCTAGGAAAGGCGATGAGCATTAACACTCTCTCATTCTAAGCCCACAGAAGACCATGATCTACCACCACACCAAAGCACAGCCTTTTTTAACAGGGCTTACTAAGTCAACCACAAGCTTTCACATCCAGCTCCCCCATACTGTGTGTCTTCACTGAGCTCAAGAACTTTTTGTATGAGGTGTGACACAGTCCCTCCTCCACCTCACATTTCTCCATATTCACAGATATAACAGGAATATTTTATGGTTTTGCCAATTCAGCTACTGGGAAAGCTAGATGCTTTTGAGTCATACCCTCACTAATGGTAAAAGTTTCTGTAGACCAAATTGTGGCTTCAAGGAATTAACAAAAGAGTTGGGCTTTTTATTGTTAATTCTGGCACACACTGCCCTTTGTTATACTTCCTAAGAACACAGTGGGCTTTTCTTCCCTTAGTTTAATTCACATCTGCTGCTTCTAACACCAACCCCAACTCAGAATTAATATGAAAATGTGTGCAGGGGAAGGGTGGGAGTGTCACAGGAGTTAAAACCTTAAGATTGATATCCTGCTGGTAGGAAAGATGAAGTTTTTAGTATGTAAAGATCAAGTCAAATCAGAGGGCCTACAAAGAGAAGTTTTCATCTTTATCAGCCCTTCCATAATCTACACAATTCTTTAACTCAGAATGACAGTTTTCTGCGCAAGCTAGTCATGAAAGTGCAGTGAATCTCTTTATAATTGACAAAAAAACAAGCTAGTTAATTTCAGATACATAAACTTGTCAGAATAACCTTTAAAATGTTAACTGCCTCCCTCCTCAGCAAATTTGCTACTCTCAGTTGATGCTTAATAAGAAACTTCTGTAAAGGATCCAACACTAAAAAATGTTTGGTCTCTTTTTTTCTTTCCAGCCCTTCTTAGAAAGAAAAGGGAGAGCAACTCTCACCATCATGAGTCCAGGTTCAACTGTTACCAGTGAATTCTACAGCAAAAAAGCTATCCAAAGTAATTAGTAATTGTTAGTAGAATTTTGAGTCCAAATATTGTCATTTTTGCCAATGAACTGTGTGTATTTATCTCACCAGGGGTTAATATACATGCATGCTCATTTCTTAGAACAGATGCCCCACCATGCACCCACAGCGTTTAGTACTTGTCTGAAAATTTTCAATTTCTTTCAAGAAAATTTATTTTATTGTAAGGTATGAAGAGTCCAACTTATTTCAATTATTTTAAAAGTACATCTAATGATGTCAATCATTTGCTTAGAATAGGTAAGTTCACCTTAACCCTCTTTTCTATCTTAATTATAGCAGATTCCAGGAAAAGTTCTTTAAATTTCAATGTTAGAAGAGAACATCATAACCAACAATAGACTTGTACTACTAAGTCATTAGAAGTATGCAAAACAAAGAAAGAACATTCAACATCTCCATCTGGATTTAAAAGCTCTACAGCTTAAAACAGCTGACTTCTAAAACAAATTCTGAAAGTATTTCTTTCAAGAGTAAGGGAAGAATCTTGTGTATTTTATGAACCTCAACTGCCCTTTCTAAGCTACATTTTGGAAAGGCATAGAGAAACAAGTTAAAGACTTACTGGTATTCAGAAAACAGGACAGCAAACAAGTCACACCATGCAAAACAAGAAAACTGTTTAATCCATGCGAGGAGCACAATTCAGAACCTTCACTAACCAGGAAAAAAATGTCCGTGCATTTGTAATGCCTAAATATAAGATGCAATTTCATGCATTTCTTGTTTAAGAACACTTAAATGGAAACGTTTGAAAAAATTAATATTCTCTTGCAATGGGTAAAATGCTAATACAGTAGAATTAAGAGAGTAAGAATATGAAAGCAAAATTTAGAAAGCTTTAACTAAAATACATCACTAAACTAAAGCTATTTTCAAGAGTTAAGAGGACATAGCTAGCAAAAATTTTCTTTTCAAATTCTCGATGTTTACCTCCTGCCACACAAGTTCTGAGGCTTATTAAGACAGATCATCATAAAAGACTCTGTGGTATCTGTAGCTCTTTGACCATCCCACCAAACCATTCAACTTGCATGGTAACTATATTGACAGATTCCCACTAGTCAGAAGAACACAGTTTAGATTTGTTATGCAGCTCACCACAGAAAAGCAGAAACAAAAGCACTGCACCATTGTAAGTCTAAATGCCCTGATCAAAGAGAAGCGTATCGCCTACACATATACATAGGCGACCATAGTAAGTTATCTCTAGCATAACAGCAATTTTGAAAGCATCTCAAACCCTTACAGAATTGGTTCTTCTCTCAGTAAACTATCTTTTTTTTAAACAATTCACAGGTAATATTCCTTTAAAATACTAATTCTGTTCAACCTCACAACATCAACTGAACAACAATTACTAGACATTCGAGACAGGGGAGACAAGGGAGAAGTCGCCCCATGGCAAAATCAGTCAAGTACTCATGTATTTCAAATAATAATTCTGGTGTTTGGGTGATTTCTTTAATTACTGTTTTTACAGAGAATCCATGTCAGAACACTCAGAGAAGTACTATTTTCACAAATAATATTTTCAAATATCTTTCCATTGAAGGCACCTCATCCCCATTACAAGCAACAGATCTCTGAGACCTGTAATTCAAAAAAGTTATATTCCACTCTTTTGAAGAAAGGGTGAGGTTTTAGAAACATGAATACCTGATGATTCCCTTCATCAAAAGCTTCCACTGGAAACAGAAACAAATCACCTCAACAGAAGAAGTCTCTTTTGCCATAATAGCTTCTCTTTGAACGTCTCAGGCATGGATTCACTGCATACCATCAACACCACAGACTTGCTCAAAGCAAATTGGAGGAAATATGAAAGAGTATATACATTTAACAAATTCTGTGGGTTATTGAAAATTATTTATTATTCCTTAATCTGAAGTACACATTTCTATAATCAATGAGTGGATGATAAACAACCCAAAAATCTCTCAAACATAGTAAGTGCATATGTATGTATGTATAAACATACCTTCAGGGTATGCAATGTAAGCAAAGTGTATGCTACTGGATAACACACAGATGCCTATACAAGTAGGGTTTTTTAAGTTACCTTCACATCGAAAGGCAAGTGACTCCAGTGACTTTCTGCACACAGTGCAAAACTTTCTTTTGTAATGTCCTGGAGGCCCAAAACAGTGTGCAACTGGAACCTGCCAATGAAAAATGCACAAGACATCATCAACCACAACTTTCAAAGTGCCCATTACAATTCACAGAAACTGCTTTATCATGCCAGACAGGACAGTATATACAGTGTAAACTTAACAAATATAAAGTCAAATCATGCTTTTTAAAAAAATTTCGTATTTAAAAATATATTTGAAATACTTTAAATAATTAATTTTTAATTTTTTTTTTTTAAATTCTTGGGTTTTAATATATAATGCATATATTTTTAAGTGCCAGTCAGCTTCTTGATGATTTGCAGTGCCATGAATCCAAAGGTTTCCTTTGGGTACAGTGCTGTGCAACTTACCTGGAATAACAGTTCCTCTCCTAAGTATTCTTAATTGAAACCAGGACGATTAAAGACTAATAGTTGCATATGTATACAAAATACCCTAAAGACACACTCAAGACAATTTTTAAAGGCTCAGTGCTGCCACAGTCCAGTACCTGCCACATGCCTTTCACCTCTTCTCCGAAAACAGCCCAGCCAACTGGCTGATCAGGACAAAGGCACCGGTCTCCCTCCACGGCCCCCGCCCCCCGCCTCCCCAGGCAAGCTTCAAAGCCTGGATGGTACAGAGATCCAGCTCCTGAAGTACATCTGTACTGAGGTTCCTGCTGACTGTAGGTGGAAGATGACACATTTCAAAATCCTCCTGCCAAGAGCTGTACCAACAGTTTTAGCAAATGTATTTCTAGTATACTATTCACTTATCCTAAAAAGGTAGAGTTTTATTCTTGTTTAGTGACTAATAATGAAAACTGAAAGCGACAGTACCAAAACGAACAACAGAAGAAAAGATGAAAAATGAAGAATAAGAAACATACTTGAGCTTCATACTTGTTCTAGAGACCACTCTTCCTACAAGATGCCCACCTTTGTTAAATTGACATTCACATTAGAAGAAAGAAGCATAATTGCATATTTAAAATTCTAGAATCCAAATGACTTCCATAAAAGTTTGCCATGACAGTTTGTCATGACTTAGGTATTTAGTATTATGCATCTCACATGTCCTTCCTGATACAACATACATATCAGATTTATCTTCTGGTTCTTGCATCCAAAAAATAGGTATTTCTAGTAAAGGCTGATAAATGGTTATTTAGGTGTGAAATGAAATCAATCATTCCCAGTAAAAAGTTGGAAATAATGACTTAAGATACGTATAGTCACAGATAGCTTATTTTCCTCCTGGATGTACTAGTAAGCAATCCTCCAAAGTTACTGAGCAGGACTTGAATTTTTATCTTTGTATGTTAGGATTTTCCTGGGAACCACTAGCAGCAAGTCTGACACATACTGGGAACACAGAATTTGATGACCCAGTAAGTCACTTCCAGTTATAAAGGTCTAATTCCCACCAGTGTTTCTGCCTCTGAAAGCGTGGGGACATTTATACTAAACAATCCTGTATTTTGAGCATGCGCAATGAAATAAGTGAGATAAAGTTTTGCCAGATGTAACACACAGAGAAAGAAACACTGCTGGAAGTTTAATTAAGAAAAATCACTAACTCCCAAACTGCAAAGCATGTGGTTCCTCCAGTCCTCCTCAGAATTAATCTTCGAGAGTAAAAGAGGATGAAGAGAGGTACAAAATATGCCTGTGTTATCAGACATGAACAAGATCATGCACAGCAGTTGATTGATCAAGCAGAGTTCACTGCCTCAGCAGACCGCATTGTCTGGAGGAATCCTTGGTCCCTAACTGACCGGGAAACTGCCTGTCCAGATCCCAGGCTCCCCACCATGCTGGGCTGCCAGCCAGCCTACCAAAAGGATTTCCTATCAGTATCTCCAAGATGATATATTACAAAATATCCTTGCCTCCAAAAAAGCTTCAAATTTTCACTTTACGTACAAGTTCAGGATTTAAAAATACAGGCAAACCACCATGCTTTGGGGTCTGTCTCCTATCAACCCAAACAGAAATTTCATTCTCTGCAGCCCTCCAGCTCTGACAAAGTTTGTGGTTGGCTTGTATTATTCTATTTTTTTTTAAATCAGAACACCCTAATCATATAATGCATGTTTATTAAAAAAAAATAAATATATATATCCTTGGGAGGAAAAAAAATCCTAGAGAGCCTGGGGAACTTTAATCAAACTATCTCAGATTAAGTTCAAGGTTTATAATTGCTGCCCACTTTTCTTGCACTTTCATGCTACTTCTTCAGAGGAAATGAAAAACCGTATCTCGCTGTACAGTAACACACAAGTTACCTGGCTTAGCTATTCTGGATGTAAAGTGTCAGAGCTGTTTTCTCACTCTAACTGCTCCAAAAATAAAAGAAAAACCCAATCCCAGCTTAATGGGAGAAGGCCACTTGCCCAAAATTCATCCTACACAATGAGTTCAAGTTCAGAAAGAGATGACTAGAATGGCCACGTGAGCACAATCCCAGCCAGATACAGCAACTCTGAGGGGTACTGAAAAGCCGTGGCGGGATTTTTTCAGCAAAGCTTTTCTGCACATCCCAACCTCTCTTCAGGTTTGAAATGTCACCTTCAAGTCCTCTGCCTGCCCTACTCTGGCCAGAGCCCCAGGCACAGCAGAGCCACCCATCCCCAAGGCAGTAGTATTCCCCTTGAGATCAGATGCAGAGGAGACCTTCTTTAGCTCTGGAGTGGTTAATAACCTGCTTTGGACACCTAGCATAACCATCCCATCCCCTCAGCAACCTGTGTTTGAAACAGAGAACTTTTCTTTCCCTGGACATGAGTTTGGCTATTTTATCTTATATCTAGCATAGAAATGAATGCTTTTCATTATTGTCACAGAAAGGTTCTGCTGAAGAAAAAGGATCCTCCATAGATCAAAAGATCAAAGTAGAGTTTTGTGAAAAACAGTATTTATTTGGGGAAAGACTGTGAGAAAGGACTTTGACAGGAGTCAAACATATTCAGGGTCTGACTGTACTTATCCAGAAGACTCACAGGAAGGACACTAAGACTAAATTCTGCAGTTGTTCAGACCCTCATGACAATCCTCTGAAGTCTCAAGTCACTGCCAAAAAGAAGGGAAAAACTTGCTGATTGAAATGTTGCATGGGAAAAAAAAAATAAAAAATCTGTTCCTTCAACTCTTTCTTTCTGGAACAAGCCAAAGAAATTTTATTATGAGTGGTCTTTCTAACTTGCTTTAGAAGTGACAGGTATAAAATCACTGCAGACCCCAGTGGGAAATGGGATGGGAATAAGATGGAAAAAGAGGAAAGATAAAGAGCAAGTACAATATAACAAACTCATCAATCACATCATGTTTCTCCCAGCAGCTCCCTATATTTCATTTGTTGCTGAACAAGTTCCAAGTACCCAATACATTAAAAAAAAAAAAAAATCAAAACTCAGCATGTCAGAATATGAAATGTTACATATTATTCTTTTATTTATATCCACCTGTATAAGTACAGCAAAGTACATACACATAAGGTGGCCTACAGAAAGTTAATAATTGATGAGAGTTTAAAACTGTTTTTCCAATACAACTACTTAAATTACCTTAGGCAAAGCACTAAAATCGATTTCTGCAGAAATATATAGAAAATTTCTGCTAGTAATACCATTAAACAACATCTAAGTGCCCTGAGAGTATTGGTCAGAAGCCCATTGACAGAAAGTGTAGTGGTAACACAGAATAAGCTCCAGAATGACTTTGCACTCATGGTCAAGATACTCCTACCTCCTATTTTGTTTCTTGACATCTGTTAAGAAATGTAAAAGTTCATATCAGCCTGTAATAAAATTTCATCCTATAGAAACCTAAAACTTAGATTTTAACCCCTTCAGTGCAATCTGTGCAAGTGCACAGGAATTCTGCATCATACAGAAAGAACAGCAACGAACTAACCTTAACATCCAAACTTTGGAAGAAAAAGAAGGAATAGAATTGTTTTCTTTTGGTAGTGCCTTTTACAATTGTTCCTCATGCTGAAATGCCACAGGGTATCAAGCATCATGATAGATTGTGAATTTAAGTGCTCTTTCACTGAAATCGAATCACTGCATACAGAGCAGCCCAGCTACCAGTCAAACCCTCCGGTTCATGGAGAGAGTCAGGTCAGGCCAAGTCTTACTAGGCTGCAACCTTCTGGATACCTCAATAGGGAAAAATACAGCTTCATGAAGGCCTATTCTTCACCCAGCTGCAGCTGCTTTTCTACCAGATCAGGCAGAAGAAAGTTTTTAGCCTGAATCCTGAGCCAAAGACTTCCAAGACTGAAAAGGGAACGAGAGAAATATAAATATACCAAATGCCAAAGTGACAACGGCTGCCTCGGGCAGTCTTAAAAAAAGAACAACCCACTGAAAACTTTTCCTAGGCCTGTGTCTAAATATTATTTTGCCCCTCAGAGACCCTTCCCCAAATTTTAGTAAGCTTGCACAATGTATTAACATATGCATTAGATTCTCTGGAAATAGGTGTGTACTTCTTGGAAATTACATGAATATTTATTTCTTCTATTGTATATAATAAGCGTGCCTTTGTGTTTTGGCATGCATCCGTGCATTCAGTGCTGCAATAAAGAATGCCTGCCTTTTAAAACTTCAAACTAAGTCTTAGAGGGTTCTTTTGAGATGGAATTTACAGTAACACCATGATTATTCACCATGATTATTCTGTCCAGGTTAATTGTCTAGACTACACCCTCTCTGACTTTGTGATTTAACTTTTCCCAGTATTGACATCTTTTCAATTACTTATTACTCAGCAATTACAAAGAGTGCTTTAATTTGCCTGAAACCTCTCTGCTTTAGTAGCAAAAGATTTCTGCAACTTAAATACACTGCATGCACTTAAATGCACTCTGTTTCTACTTTTTCCTTTTAGGGACAATGCCTGTCAATTACTCATCAGTTGTGTCCAAATTGACACTCTTCCTCTGAGCTCTTGATGTATCAGTTGGCGTTAAAAAGCAACTTTAAGTACACATTGCATGTGGAAGTTCTGAAATCAGATAAGAATACAAATTAAATGGTGTCTCAATGTATCATAGGACAGGAGAGATGAGAAAATCAAATACTTGGTTATCAACCTTTTAATTGGGTCTAACGCATCGGAATAATAAACACATCCATACACAGCCTCACCATATCCAGGAACTTTTTTTCTCCATCCTACAGATCTCTGTAACAGGACATTAGGCCTTATCTATAAGCTCTCAAGGACCCTTTGTGATGGGAACTATACAGTAAATTCCATACCATTTCAAATCAGGAATATATGATACTTCTACTAGAAAATGAGACTTGTATTTCCACTGCAATTAAGAATTGCTTCGGCTAGCATTTTTTGTACTGGAAAGAGAAAATGATATGCAAATGACAGTCACTCCTTGCTTTTACTGCTACAGAGGAAATCAAAGTCCATCTCCTTTTATCAAGATAAAGAGTTAAAAGAAACAAACACCGTGACATCCCATACCACTTCTGAACCCGAAGAATCGATACAGCTACAGTTCTTATCTGGGAGTTCGCAGGCTACCAGGCAGCTTGCATCATGTTTCAACTCTCCTGAGTTTATGAACTAGGGGGTACCATCCCTTCTCTTTAACTCCAGAGTTAAAGGACTATCACTTTGGTGAGGAAAAGGAGGAAACCTTGGTGCAGTGCCAAAATTACCAGCAAGCAGTTTTACACCTCATTTGACTTCTAAATTATGCCATGTGGCTGCTACATGCCAAGCAACTGCCTTGCTGAAACAACGCAGTATGGGTCAAGTGTTGAAGAACCAGAGATGGACCTTCTTGGTGAAGGTGCTCAAGACTATCCAGCAACCACTCAGGTAAAATCATAGAATCATAGAATAGTTTGGGTTGGAAGGGACCTTCAAAGGCCATCTAGGCCAACCACCCTGCTTAAGCAGGGACATCTTCAACTAGATCAGGTTGCTCAGAGCCCCATCCAACCTGACCTTGAATGTTTCCTGAGATGGGCATCTACCATCTTTCTGGGCAAAGTGTTTCACCACCCTCATTGTAAAAAATTTCTTCCTTACATTTAGTCTGAATCTACCCTCTTTAGTTAAAAACCATCACTCCTTGCCCTATCACAATAGGCCCTGCTAAAAAGATCAGCTTGGGGTCCAACCATTGTTAGGACAACCTGTGAAAAAACCTCTGTGAAAAGCCTCTTTATTATGTACAATTAAAAGGGCAAGAAGAGTGAAAAGAAAGAACTTTCCCAAACTTCTTTTTGTAATATATAAAAGAGGAAAAATATTAAGTATGTATTTGTTAAGTTGCGTTCGTGTTACAGATTTAACTCCACCACCACCATCAAAAAGATACAACAAGAGAAGCAGGATAAAGAGTCCCTTGACTGATGCATGCTAAATACACAGTAATCTGAAGATGGGATCTAACAAGAATATGCCAAACAGCTTATTCATGAACACTGAATTTCAGCCTGTCTTCTATGACAGTCTGCTGTGTTCTGGGTTTGAGGGAGTGGCAGGAGTTTTTGGTAGCAGGGGAGGGAGCCACAGCGGGGCCCCCTGTGAGAAGCTTCTTGAAGTTCCCCCAGCTGCAAGTTGGACGCACCTTTGCACCAAGGCTGAGCCAATTAGCTGCACCTCTGCGATAACGTATTTAAGAAGGGGAACCTGAGAGGAGGAGTTGGAATTGTAAGAACAGTTGTGAGGAAAACATCTGTGTGAACACCAAAGTCAGTGGAAGAAAGGAGGAGAAGGGGGGAGGTGTGCTGGAGCAGAGGCCTCCCTGTATCTCGTGGTGAGATGGCAGGGTCACCCTGCTGCCACCCATGGAGGTCACCAGTGGAGCAGAAGACAATTTGCAGCCTGTGGGGGCACCCACACCGTGCCAGGTGACTGTACTCAAAGAAGGCCAGGACCCCATGGGAAGAAGGCCCTGCTGTTGTAGTTTGGCACTTGGAGGAGTGCAACATGGGGGGGTGACCCACATGGGGAGTGACTCATGTTGGAAAGAGTTTGTGGAGGACTGTATCCTGTGAGAGGCGGACCATGCTGGAATGGGAGGAATGCCAGAAGTTCCCCTTCCATACCCCTGAGGTGGAAGAAGGGTAGGACTGACCACACGCCCCACTCCCTGCCCCCTGTGTCACTGAGGGCAAGGAAATACAGGTATCAGGACCAAAGCTGAGCCCGGAAAGAAGGGAGAGATGGGTAAAGGTGTTTTCAAGATGCAGAAATGCTTCTTATGGTCTGACTCTGTTAAGTGCTGTTATTGTTAGTGTCTGTATTAAATTTATGTTCTTTTTTTTCTTCCCCTAATGAGTCTGTCTTCTGCCCATGACTGTAGTGGACGGATCATCCCTCTCTGTCCTTATCTCGATTCCTGAGCCTTTTGCTTTACTTTCTCCTTCCCAGCGCAGGGGGGAAGGAGGGAGTGAGCAGCTGTGTGGTGCTAAGCCCTCTGAGCTCAAACCACAACAGCTGGGAGAAGTAGTAGAAGTTCAGCAAGCATTCACTGCAGCATTTTTTAACCCATGTTGATATAAAACCTCCAACACCTGCCACAACCACCAAGGAATGACTTCCCAAAACTGGATTCTGATTTTTTTTCCCCCTATACTCCCCAGAACTCCCACCTAATCCAACCCCATCAAATTCTCCTTCACAGCTTGCCAAGCTCTCTCCCAGCTGTTAAAATGTCTATGAGCCACCTGCAACAAAATTCCTTAAAAAACTAATTCTCTGAGGCAGTCACACAAAAATCCATCAGATACTTCTGACAACTCAATGAGACTAGGGGATTTATTATTCCAAGGCAAATGAAGCAGTAACCAAACCTTGATAGTCTTTTTCTCATACTTTGTTGAAGCTTCCCATTGCTTCTTGGGAAGGGAACAGAGGTAGGAAGAGAAAGTAAACAAAAAAAGAGGCTGTGTCCAAGTAGAGAACTCCTTCAGCTGCAAAAAAAATGAGATGCTGCTGTTGTGTATGAAATGTCCAATACATAACAGGTTATCAGAAGGGGGGTTAGGGAGACTTAACCCTAACTCAAGTATCTTTTTTTTTCCTTCTCTTCTACTTTCAGTTCACAAGGAACTGACCCAACCAACCACCACTAATGAATCCAGCAGTCAGAAGGAGATACTCAGGTCAGCAGGCAAGGGCAACACCCACCTGCCTGGATAGACCTCTGTGAGCACCACAACCTTCCCGTTAACTATCACAACCCACGAATGCAACAGTTACCCACCTTCTGAACTACAAAGCCAAGTTTTATTTTTAGCACAGAAAGCTTCAGGAGAAGCTGATGACCTAAACCAGCTTTTTTCCATTCTAGACAAGCTGGCTTTCAGAACAAAAGCACACAAGTTTCAAGAACAGTCTATTAACCCTTCTTGAAGTGGAAATGGTTAGAAACAGCAATGCACCAACACAACGAGGAAAAAGCAGCACAGCAAATGCCTAACTTCACTAAACCCACTTTTAATATACTCACATTTCTATTTAGTTTTCAAAGAACAGTTATACAGAAAACACACACACTATGGCAAATCTATGGGGTAAAAAGCTTATAATACATCTTCAATTACAATGTAACAAAAGAAAACAGAACTCCACATTTCACACCCACAGAGGTTTTGTTTTCACTGTTATTTTGTTTTTTATTGGGTGTTGGTTGTTTTCGGGGTGGGGGGTGGGGTTTTTTTTTGCTTTTTGGTTGGGTCTTGGTGGGGGTGGTTTTTTGGTTTAGTGTGGGTTTTTGTTTGGTGTTTTTTTTTTTTTTTTTTTACCACATACCTCAGGGTAGGCAAATACTTATGGATGGGAATGTAGGGGAGAGAGAGTTTGAATTTGGAAAAGTTGCTGAGACCTTACTGGCGAAACAAATCATATCCCCTATAAACCCTAAAGACAAACTTCTTCAGAAGACTGACCCATGAAGTTTCGTTTTGAAACATCATGACCTGGATCCAGTGTGGAATACTAAATGCAGGCAATAATGATTAACAATAGTGCAAAAAATTTCTTAGGGCACCCTTAAGAGTGAACTGATCAAGAATGATCTGAGGCTGGATGCAGTCATGGCATGCTTGTGACTCTGTGGGCCTTTACTTGACCCTGGGAAGGAAACCTTACTCTCAGTAATAAAAGTTTCCATGAAACACCTGCTGAAAAATTATTCTGATAGTTTGACTTAGTATCAAGTGACACATATTCTGATGAGATTTAAGAATTGTAATTTTCTCTAGATGAAATCTAGGGGATTAAAAAAAAAAATCTCATTTCTGTAATACACTGAATATTGATATACTAGAAGGAACTATCAGTGTTCCCTCCTATGTCAGATCTTTTAATAATAAATAAATAATAAATAATGTGAAAAGAGAGAAGGGAGATTAAGAAAATAAACTTTCCACACATTTTACAAATGATTATAATTTGGGTTTTGCTCTGTTTTTTAAGCAAATACCAAGTTCAATATTTACTTTGATAGAGTCTGCACACAAAACAATGTCTCCCATATGACAGACTTCACTTGCACATCAGACTACGATTAGTGCAACTTGGATGACCACATCAAGGAGGACAAGACTGTCCAGAAAGAGTAGCACAATCCAGTATTTTCGAAACATAATCGCTATAGCTCAACACAGATAAAGCAAATCACTCTTTCCAGCTAAATACTGCAACACTGAACTGCAAACAGCTTTGAAGGCTGACAACAACGCTCAGATAAAACAAATTCTACTGCCCACGGAGGATAATTAGATTTTATATGTAAACAATAAACAATTAGATAAAATTCATGTGTGGGGGCAGGTAGAGAATGGGGAAAGAACGAAAAGACTACACTGACATTCATGACTGATGCAAGTGGAAACATTATGAAGTTTAAAAGCAGGATTTTTACCATGCAAAAGCAAAGGAACAAATACTATTTTGAACAATGACTTAAATTCAAAGCAAATTCACAAAAGAAGCAGTCACAAATGTTTACAACTCTGACACTATAAATCAAATGAATGTTTCCCAGTTGGATTTGTACCATCCCCTCCAAGGCCCTTGCAAAGATACCTATATCATCTGACTGATCGTTACTTTTACCATGCTACAATGACTGAGCGCCAGCATACTGAATTGACAGTATGATGTCAATTCTCAGTAACAACATTTCTCACTCTCTACATGTCCCTCTACCATTGGTCCTAAGACTTAGCACAATATTTCTCACTATTTCACTGGCAACTTTCTATGTATCAGACATCTTTTTCCAACTAAATTATACCACTCAGGATTAAAAGTATGTGGGGAAGAGGAAGCATGTAGCAAAGCCTAACAGCATTATCATCTAGACAAAGCAAATGGAAGAAAAATGAGTAGCTAGTTTCTCTCTATCCAATTCCTGTAACTCAAGTTACATACTGATTTAAACTTTCCCATCTCACCACCTACATAGGTTTCCACAACATAAAGGAACTTGTAAAGCTTTTTAGGATACAAAGACAGGAATCAGCTCCCTGTCACGGGTTCCTGGGTCTACACAATGCATTCCCCTAAATGGGGTTTTAGTCAGCGAGGTCTGTAATGCACATGATTCTGATTTTACAGTCATGTCTCATTTGAGTTTTACATATGGCTCCTTAAGGCTTTTGTAGTGCTTACTACTTCTCTAGTAAAGTTTCTCATCTCCTTCTTCCCTTTTTTTCCTTTTCTGCCATTCTTTCCCAAATGGATAACATATTTTGTTTTCACCTCAATTTAGCTTCTTAATACCTTAGTTGCATCCTATTATCATCTTTAAAGTTGATTTATCTTTCACAAACTTTAAAAGCAACCTCTTAAGCATGAAGTCTTGTGGGAGACAAAGTCACAGGGCATCTGAAAGCAAGTACTTTATTAATTACCAAAATAAATAAATTTGAATTATTATTATCAACTGAAGTCCTACCTTATGATTTTTCTACTTTGAAATGTCATGCTTTTGATGCAATGACTTTACTCTCTGGACACAGTAAACATGCAAATCCTTAACACACAGCAATAAATAGAAGCCGAACAGCCCCTTCACTAGGCAGAGAAGCTTCAGCATTTTCCCACTAACATGCAATTTAAAAAACTTGGTGGTGTACAGAGTTCTTCTTTAGTATGGTATGGTTTTCTGAGTGCACCAATATGAATCAGTCACCTCACTCCATTACTGTGAGGCTTCCAGGTAATGACACACACGTAAAAACATCTAGTAATATTTAAAGAATGCAAATAACTATGCTTCAAAGACAGATAATCCACAGCTGCCCACAGCAGGGACTTTTCAAAGGAAATGTAACTTTGCCTTTGAGCAGCTATAAAAGCTTCAGTGATGACTAACACAATTGATATAAGCATTACGATATTAACAAGCCACCACCATACTACACCACGTTCATTAGTGATACAGTTATGCTATTATCTCAAGAAAGAGACAAGGCAGTGTGTGCTTACTCACCCTTACAAGGCTGGGAGCAATACATGAGCATGGTATCTTGACATTCTTGAGGCACTTTTCATGAGACATGAAGTTGCAAACTATGGAAATAAAATAAGAACCATGAACAAGTCTTCACAAACAAGGGACTTTGTGAAAAACAAACAAAAAAATAATACGGAGTCAAATACAATTAGGAACACATCTTTTTTAAACACATTTGCTCTCCCCTAGGTTTGAGAATGTACATGAATGTCCCACTCTTGCAGTGCGTGAATTCCAGCTCATTTTGTTACTAAGATATTGGCAATGGAAAAGGAAGGAGAGTTTATCCCAATGCATTACAGGCCTACAGCAAGTCATGCCCTCCCACACTCTCTGTCCATAAGCACCAAAATGACCTCTTAAATTTCAAAAGATATTTTAAACAGTCTAAAGTCCAAAATAGCTCTCTGATGTAGCCAAAGCTACATGTTTGAAATGTAATTATTCTACAAGCTAGTGCATGTGACAGGAGAAAACACAGTATTGATACACACTGAGCATAACAGATGAAGAAACTGAAGATCACCAGTTGCATGCAGCTTTGAAAGTCAAGAGCAACTAATTATTTCTTTTACTGTGGAAGCAACAAGTTTAGAATTCCACCCGAGCTTCACAAAGCATGCTTTCAAGCAAGACGGCATTTGAAAAAATAATTTCTCATGGGGGTGATATTTTCCACAGCTTACCATGGATTTACATTATATTAAGCTGTGCAAAGAAAACAAGGGATTCTTTATTTCATTCCTACCACCTCACATTATTTAGGAACTAATCAAGTCATGCAGCTACAGCTTTAGAGTCCTCCTCTCAGAATTACCCTCTACCAGTTCAAGTGTGAAGCTTTACACAGATACTCAGGCCCTGACCTCTTGCATGGAAGAGCAGACCTCTCCCAGTGCTGGGCCAGTGGCAACTGCTGCTGTACACAGGAGGTTTTTGCACATCCCTCCTTTTAAGAAGCACACTATACCACTTCCTAAATTTCACCAGTAACTGAAAAAACTCCCATGTGCTTCAAGCTTCCCATCTGCAGCCCACTGCCATTACTGACTGTATGTGCTAGTGCCATCAAAAGCAAACAATTTTCCTCTCCTACCCTTTCTCTAGCTCACCAATTTCTGATTTCACAACACCACTTCTCCCATGCCAACTCAAGCCATTAAAATCCGGTCCACTTCTCTACACAGCTTACTGCCAGTCCATGTAAAGTAACCTTTCCTTTTGGTGGCACAAAAAGATGACCCTTTTCACATTGGTACTCATCTTAATGTAAGCAGTGGCCAGACATTTGTTTTTCATTTGTCTGCAAGTCAGAAAAAGAAGCAGCACTGCAAGTCCCTACTGCGTAAAAACATGTTACTCATCACTAATAGTTGAACACCGAGTGATTACTGCACTGATGAAAGAAAGTGGGGCGAGAGCTGATCCAAACCTTCTGCTGGGTGCTATGAAGTGTTACATGCATCTTTAAAAGTTGATAGCATTCCTGACTAAGTGGGACAGATAAGGGGTGGAAACAAGCCAATGAAGGGATGATAAAGCAGATTCTCAGAGCTGAAAATGCAGATGCCCAGCACATTTGGAGGTGGTTACTATGGTGGAAGGAGCACACAGCCCATCAGCACAGAGGAGACGAAAGAGAAAAAAGTGATTATCCGGGCAGATTAAAGATGTAAGTCCTGCTCTAGAAAACAGGTACAACCACACAGAGAACTGGTGAATTCTTATCAAACTTATGTATGTTACCACAAGATGGATGTAGATAGAAGTACTCTACTCTCTCCTCAGGTCTCTGCACCATTTCTACTGACACTTTTAGGAGGGTCAGCTGGTTGCTACAAGAGCAGATCTGCAGAGGCTGCAGAAGAAAAGCTACCAGCTAATCTGAAATTCACCACATATGCCCTGCCACAGCAGGAAGACATTTGCCCCAGCCCTTTGTTCAGGTAGCCTCTTCACTGTCTCACAGGTGGTGCTCAAAGCTCAGCTGAACCTGGCTAGGTGAGGGGGACTGACCTCTGCAGTCAGAAGCATGGTGACAAAGGTTCCCACAGCGTCAACCCACAAAAGGTGACAATATGAAGCTTCAAATATAAATATGCAGCTGTCAAGAATTCTGTAAAGGGGTGAGAGCGTGTCGAGGAGAAAGCATCAGTGACTAATGAAATTCAGTGAAATGGCACTGTTTTTCTTGTTTTTCTCATTCAGAAGCAGGCAGACTACAAAGGAAAGAACAGAGTAAGGTGCTGCAGATTGCTCTCAGAAATTTTATGATCTGCAAGAAGCAGCAGGCAACTGAAGTCTGCAACACCAGTATCTCCAAGTGGCTACTAGCTTTAAGTGCACACACAATAACTCAATACACAAGTTAACCAAGACCTACACAAACAACTCGGAGAACTCAGAGGTGTCTCCAAACCAGCTGATAGAAGTAAGGCTCCTCCCATGAGCAAGGACCTTGAGCGATGTTCTCCATTTATTCAGACAACTCAAGTCACTACATAATACCACTCAATTTTCTCTTTTCAGTGACAAGCATAAAGACAGCACCTCATGTTTCAGCTGAGGAAACATCTCATGGCACCGAAAAATATACAAAAGAAGAATTCAAGCCAGCAACTTCATACAAGCAGTAAAATCAAAAGGTGAATTAAGGTCTCAGACATGGAGTAAAATAGGAAGGTGCATAAAGGTTTTAATTGTTTGACTGAGTGCATACAGAAAAAGACAACATGCAAAATAATGAATTTCCTAAAATTCAAGGGAAACATTGAAGTATTTGAAAAGAATCAAATTAAGGAATGTCAGGAGACAAACAGCAGGCTATCAGCAGTGCCCAAAACAGAGATTGTAACATTCTCCATGAAAGATTTTCACATACTTTTCAGGAGGTACTCACGCACCCCTCCTCTGCTTGTCAGATGCCTCAAATTCAGCAGGGAGGATGCATTCTGGCTACGTGTCTTTTTCCTGTCCCACAAAATTCCTCAGGGGGTGAGCTAACTCTTACAAGTCACCATTTTGTTTTTGTTTTCCACATTCCCCAAAGAAAGGAAAAAAATATGGCAGCAAGCCAAACTGAAGCATGAACAATATTTTGGAGGGGGGAGGGGAGGGGGAGTGGGAATCCTAAATTTGTATCAGTAGTTCCAGAGGGGCAACACAATTAAGTGTGAAGTTCTGACAGACAGGAGGAGTTTGGTGTTTTTTAAGGGGTGAGAAGCCAGAAGACGCTGTGTGACGTTTCAGGAGATGAAATGGAAAATTTTGAGGAAAAAGCATTTAAAGGCAAAGGATGAGGACAGGCTCTTTATTTATAGGAAGACAATTTCTTCAAACATACAAACTCAGTGATGTGCTATCAGCAGACATCTATGGATTGCCTAAGTAAAAACAAAGCAATTTCAACTGCAGCTTTCTGATACTGTATACAAAACTGATGGTTTCAGACAGGCTTGAGAGGCTGGAGCACTCAGTACATCCTTCAGCTAAGCGTTTTAAGCACTGCCAAAAGTACCTAACAGCATGGATGAAGGAAGAGACAAACACTTGAGGTATGTCTGAAGAAAACATTGCCTGCAACCTTCAAACTGGACTTTGAACACAAGGCAGCTATATCCACGTTCAAGCTGCACGAAGGTATACAACACTGAGGGAAGATGAACGGACGTGATTTCAAGAGACCTTGACAGAATCCACAAAATCATTTACTTGCAGGTTTGGGGGACTTTACGTGGTCTCTCTGAGCACCTAACTGTACAGTCAGGCTACAGCAACCATGTTTGACAACTTTCCCTTGCTCCCCTCCTCTATTCAATAATCAGTGACTTCATTCATATGAAAAATTAGATATTCCCAATGCACAGCAAGAAGCCAGGTGGCCATCAGGCACCACAGGACTGCTCCCTGTCCACATTAAGCATGAGACGTGGCTTTACAGCAGTCTCTGCTCATAAACCTTCCCAGGGCCACTTTCCTTATCACATTTTGCCTGACTTGGTGATTTAATAAAGGAAAAGGCAAGGCGAGCGTATGGCAACACCCAGTGAACATACAGCCAGTAGCTCTCCAAACATACACTTAAAAGGTAACAGAAAACATCTCTCCCCAGCCCTCCCTAGGAAGGCAGGAGATAAAAGCTGTGTATTACTGTAACTCATGAGCTGTGTGACACTTGGTAGCAAAGCAAGGGCTATTCACACCCTCCAATATGCCACACTTCTTTCCCTATAACCCTTTTTCTCTCTGCCCTCAAGGCAGACTTGAAAGCAGATCCCAAAAGTGAAAAGAAGAGAAAGGTGGACTATACCCTGTACAGACTCTAGCAACGTATCAGTGCCCCATGCAAACAATGGCTGGGTGAGAATCACTTATGAAATATCAAATTTAACAAAAAAATCTTCTTCCACTTTTAAGAAGACCACACAGTCCTTAGCAAAAACCTAAAAGGTGTTGAAAATTACTTTTGTTTCCTCTTTGAGGAGAAACCACGATTCAGTTTTACTGTTTTTCAAACATAAATTTGTAAATTTGTATTTTAACATGTTAGTCTTTTTATTTTAACTTTTTATTTATAAATCTAATTTTACATTTGCTAAACACTTTTAAAAGCAGAGCTACCAAATTGCTCTCCAAGGAGAACCAAGGATGTCAACACAAAGAGCAAAGTGGATTTGATCCTCTCCTGGAAGTGTGACCAGTTTAAATGACTCACTGTGGTCCTATTCACATGTGCCTTCTTAATCCAAGAGAACTTCTCTTATTTCAGTGAGCACTAATTTTGAGCATAACAAAAGGACCTGCAAAGTAAATGGTGGTTCCTCCTCCAACCCTCTGTTGTCTGGATTTGTTGTCCTGTCAGTTGACCCCTGCCCCTCTGTCTCTGGTTCTTACATCTCAGTTAACTTGCACCAGTACCACAAGCAGCAGTAACACTCTCTCCATCTTCCAACAATTCCCTCCTGTTGTCTTCACTGCAGGGTGCCACAACCCATGGGTTTTGCAGGACATGGTCTGATAGTAACACAGGAGCCATCACCCTTCTCATTGCCACAGGTCACACTGAGGACTCTCAGAAAGAGAGAGCTCCTGCACCCAAAGACAGGGGCAAGTTCCTGCGGCCAAGCAGATCACTGGCACATGGCAGACCCACAGCAAACTTCTGTAACACCCAAGAAACACCACCATGTTTTGGCCAACTGCCTGTCACACAGCCAGCGCTGGGAAGACTTCATACCCTGACATGGAGTGACAACACCACAACTCCTCAATATTGCCTGGATGACTTGGCAAATAATAATCTCATTTTGTTCGGCGGTATCAGTGAGTGCTGTAACTCACTCACTTCCATTTTGCTCACCTGTACAAATTTTAACTCCCAGCAACTGCCTGCCAAAGTTTCTTCTAATCTTTAACAAAGGTTATAGATTACTGAATGACATAGTTGACTAAAGAGCTGCTTCTTGTTTTTAGACCAAACCATTAGCTCAGCCAGTAATGGTCTAGTGACTCAGAATTGTTTTCCCAGCTATGACTGCACAATAAATTTTTCATTTCTGGAAAAATTTAAGTGCAATGCATTAAAGAACATACTCAGCTCATTAATGTGAATATAAATAAAACTAAATGAAAAGCAGTAATTCTCGGGGGCATCTTGTTAAATGTAAGACTTGGAAGAAGTCCCTGTCTTGGAGAGCTTACTGGACTGGATGGCCTGATATATGTAGGAGTATTACATAAATGAAAACTCTCTACAATCCTCTACAAAAAAACCTATAAATTTACATGGACTACATTAAAGAATTACAAAGGGGATTAAAAAAATAAAAAGAAAATGCCTTCTTGACAATCTAATGCTGCATGAAACTCCTATGGGCTTGCCAGCAGCTCAGTCACTGCACAGACAGTCCATGCACACTGAGTTTATATCATGGCACAGAGGTGGCTTTTGTGCCACTCTTCCCCATTCCTTTCCTAATACTCTCTAGCATTCATTCTGCCTTTTTTTGACAATTACACACTGGGCATGTATTTCCCTAGATGCATCATTACAACTCTAACTTCATTTGTTGCCTGATCTGTAAAAGCTGACTCAAGGTTCATGGACTTGTAAGAGCATTTTTCCTCACTTCATGCACATCACTTTACATTCATTGACCCCAGGCAATAAAATGGTAGATTAAAAGTTTCTTATGCAATCCTCAGCAGATGATGTCCAACCTGAATTCTCAGCTCACTACTGGCCCTTGTAAGAGGGTGGTGGGCTGTTATTGAGTTGAGTAGCATAAGCCCTAAGACACTGCTGCCATGAATCCACCTGTGACCTTGTTCAAGTTCATTACTTCCCTCTATCGCTTTTGTCTGCCACCAAAATCCAGGCCTGCAGTCACTGTAGTTTTATTTTAGCATTTCACACATTGTGAATGCCAGCTTTCAGTTTCAGAGGGAACCTTCCATGAGCAGTATCCTCACTTATACCTGTCTTCTGCTAAGATGCTCAGAAAAACAAGACTACAGAAGGGGAAGCAAACACTTGTTCAGTCCAGCCACTTTCCCCAGGGTTACCCTGAAACACAGCAGGGCCCTCTGCCTTCTGGGGATCTCCAAACCAAACTGCTTTGGTCCAGGACCTGGAAAGGCTTCCAAAATTCCCATTTTGTTTCCCAGCACTCATAGAGATGTCTTAGCTTCCACCTCGGTTCTGCCAGGGCTTGCAGTCATGAAACAGTAGCACTGGTTTATGAAGAGGCTGGTTACGAGCACTTGGGGAAGGAAGACAGGTACAGAAGAGCTGAACATGGAGGAATCAGCTTGCTCAAATTCGTTTCATAGAAGTACACCCATGCACACAATGGCAAGGATGCCCAGTGCAGGAGGCATAGCTACTGCAGCATACTTAAGACAGAAGGAGGAAGGACAACTGCCTGTAGATGGACAGAGCAAAACAAACAAGAAACCTAGCAAAGCCAGGGAGTAAAACAAAGCTTCAAAGCTGTTACGCAAGACAGCAATAACAGTCTCTACTTTCAAACAATGAATCAGTGAGACTTAAAAGGGCACATCAGCACCAAGACAAATGAGGCCAAGTCTGTCTAACTATCAAAACAAAGTTTTATTTTGGTCAAAGTAGATTATTTCCCCCTCTCTTACTGTTCTTCCACGGCATGTGCCTGACATGACAGAAGCCAAAATAGAAGCTTAATCTTATGGTGCCTCTACCTTTTAGGGGCTTTTTCAGACACTTCTGAAGTAGTCCTCTATCCTGCAAGCAGGATCATCTTTGCATTCAGTGAAGAGATCCATATGACAATTAGAAGACAACAGCTTTGAGGAAATGCCCACAGGCTAAGTAGTCACAGATCGGAGAAAAAGACTTTTTTTTTTTTCCAAATCTCAATGGTTTTAAATTATAATATAAAACACAGTTATAAGACCGCTTATGCAGAAAGGACCATTCAAGCTGATGGTAGAGATGCTATTTTCACGGAGTAACCTAAAAGCAATGCTCTCTTTTCACTAGAAGTTCGTGGGACTTAACTTTAACATTTTTTACACAGCTTTGAGCTCCTTTTCCATTGTAGCAGCTTGCCAACACAGACACATTTAGCTTTTTTGTTTAGGACTGTGACCACAGGCCAGCCTGAATACTGTGACTATTCACTGAAAAGAATGCTGGATGCAGTACACGGACCTTGCCAGCTTATTTCCCAATTCAGCAGAAACATGCAAAGACCTGTATGCAATATCAGTGTGCTCTCTCAGACAAAAACACAACCTAGTTTAAGTTTAGAAGCCTGTTGTGTAATGCATGCTAAATGTCACCAGGAAAGCTGTCACTAGAAGCTTTGGTCTTCCCAGAGCATTTAACACAACAGCAAGACAGGAATGGAAAAATTTCTGAAAGCTTTAAGAAGTCAGGCATTAAAAACACACTCCTTTCTCACTGCAGTGAGAAACTTTGGGCCTTTGCTTGTCTTACGGTTCAGTGAGACCACATTGTGTATCTTTTGATTCAGCCCAGGATACGATTGACTTTCTGGGCTGTGAGTGTGCACTGCCAGCTCATACCCAATTTTTCATCCACCAACACCTCCAAGCCTTTCTCAGCAGGGCTGCTCTCTCTCATCCCCCAGCCTGTATTGATACCAGGGCAAATCTTTCAGATTTTTCCTCTGAAAATCCAGAATAAATTAGAAACCTGTTAAGGTTTTCTAAATGTTCACTGAGCATCCTTATAGATCACTTGTACCTGCCAGGTCCTTTCCCTCTTCAGACTCTCTAGTCTTGCCAACTAACCAGACATACCTGGCTCTGCTTTAAATGGAGATACCAGCATCCACCCTGTCTGATGAAAATGGAGTTTCCCCCTGCACAATGTGGATTGTGCTGTACTTTTTTTATTTCCATAACTGTCTGTGTGAGAGCAAGCTCTATTATAGGTATAGATACCCAAAAGAAATGTTTTTCTAACATCTGAGTTCTGTAATTTCAGGGCAGCACATCTCAATTCCTATTCATCTGTATTTCAGATATGTTGTTAGGAAATAACATAGCAACAACTCAAGTGAAAACGAGACAAGCTACTGAATAATGAAACAGTCAAATGAGTTCAGTGATATACTTGAACCATCAAACATAAAAGCACCAATTTGGTCACAGTTGGTTTGCTTGAATGGTGGTAGCCTTACAAAACCCCTTGGCTACCCTAAGGACCTCTCATTTTCTCATCAGTAAGGCTATAAATATTCAGAAATCTGACAACAAACTCCATCTTGCTTCTCCATCTTCCCTGGTACACTTAAGCCCAGTACTGAAAAATGAACAGTACTTCACCTGTCAGAAAAGCACCATCCCCATCCTCCCATCCCCTGACTTCACCCAGAGCAGGTTTCCTAAGTCCTGCTAAGCAGGTGAAGCTAAAGCACCTACAGCTGGAGAGACAACAAAGGCACCTACCCTGTGTGCTCAGTTCCATCAGGGCTTCACACTCCAAGTAGCAAACAACTGCACAAGCAGGCCACACCACACAGTGGCAAAAGCAGCATCTCCGTTTGGTCAAGAGGCTTTTCTAGGTCATAAGCATAGTCAGCAGAAAACCTAGACACCCTATCAGCTGCGCTTATACAAAGAAGAGGGGTCCACCCTCTTCACATAACATGCTGTAGTTCACTCTCCTTCCACGATGTACAGTATGGCCAGTGACGATATGGCCTGGCTGAATACAGGCTTCAATGAAATGAATTGGCTGAATGGTCACATCCACAGGGTAGTGGTCAACAGCACAATGTCTAGATGGAGATCAGTGATGAGTGGTCTCCCTTGGGGGTCCGTATTGGGACCAGTACTGTTTAATATCTTAACCAATGACATAGACAGTGGGATCAAGAGCACCCTCAGCAAGTATACAGACAACACCAAGCTGAGAGGGGCAGTTGATATGCCTGAGGGACAGGATACCATTCAGAGGGACAGGATGTCATTCAGAGGGACTTGGACAAGCTCAAGAAGTGGGCCCATGTGAATTCAAGAGGTTCAACAAGGTCAAGTGCAAGGTCCTGTACATGGGTCAGGACAACCCCTGGTATCAATACAGGCTGGGGGATGAAGGGATTGAGAGTAACCCTGCTGAGAAGGGCTTGGAGGTATTGGCAGATGAAAAATTGGACATGAGCCGGAAATGTGCACTCACAGCCCAGAAAGTTAACCATTATCCTGGGCTGAATCAAAAGAGGCATGGCCAGCAAGTCAGGGGTGGTGATTTTGTCCCTCTACTCTGCTCTGATGAGACCCCACCTGAGTACTGCGTCCAGCTCTGGGATCCTCAGCACAGCAAAGACATGGACCTGTTGGTGCAGGTCCAGAGGAGGCCACAAAAATGATCAGAGGGAAGGAACACCCTTTCTATGAGGAAAGGCTGAGAGAGCTGGGGTTATTCAGCCTGGAGAAGAAAAGGCTCCAGGGAGGCCTTACTGTGGCCTTTCAAAGGGGACTTACAAGAAAGATGGGGACAAACTTTTTAGTAGGACCTGTTGCCATAGGACAAGGGATAATAGTTTTAAACTGAAGGAGGATAGATTCAGACTAGATGTAAGGAAGACATTTTTCACAATGAGGGTGGTGAAACACTGGAAGAGGTTGCCCAGAGAGGTGGTAGATACACTAAAGGTCAGGCTGGATGGGGCTCTGAGCAACCTGATCTAGCTGAAGATGTCCCTCATTGCAGGGGGGGGGGGGTGTGGAGAAGGAGTTGAACTAGATGACTTTTAAAAGTCCCTTCCAACCCAAACTATTCTATGATTCTATTCTATTAAATTCTATGAGAAAGCCAAGTTCTACCTTTACTTTAGACTTTACTTTCTTTCCTCTTGAAAGACAGCTGGCTCAGACTTCCCACCTGCAAAATGAAGGTGGGCACAGAATTTCAAAGGTGTGTGACTTTAGCACAGAACAGGTCCCCAACCCTAAGAGCTTTTTCTTCTTCAGAGAGATGGAAGATAGCTAGTGCCAAACTTGCATTCAAATCCAGAAAGCACTAACACCTTCTCTTTTCTGAAGGATTAGGCCAAAGACAAGACAGTGCCCTGGGACAAGGCACTGGTTCACTGATGAAAAACCAGAAATCTCCAAGAGGGAGACAAGAAGGGGACAACATCAGGAGAGAGCTCAGCAACTCATCTCCTGACAGTTCCCCAAAAAGGATCCTTCAGAGGAAGAGGCATCCCACTCACAACTTGGAGTTGCACAGGGAGCCTAGAGGGACAGAGTTTTTTGCCCTCTGTCTGCTGAATTTGTCTTTCCACTGAATGGTTCTAGCATGGTAACACACTACTGGGAAGTCACACCCACCATGCAACAGCCAGAGACCATTGGGATGGCTGTGACTCTCCTTCCAGAAAATTACAAGCTTCCCATCTTAGGGGGCTAACAGTGGTACTCAGTGATGCTGAAGATGGATCCTGAAAATGTCTCTGAACCACAGAAATCTGCCTATCTGAGGCCAAACAATTAAGTATTCCAGTAGCTCTTTTGTAGAGGCTAGAGGATGAAGGTTGCCCATACAAACCAGATGCCAAACCATGTAACACATGGCAAAAAGCCATGTCTTCCAGTCTGCAGCCTTTATACAGCTCGAAAGGGTCAAGACAGCTTGAAGTCTGACAGAGAAACCTCTGATCACCCTCACCGCACCTGTAGTGAAAGGCTATAGCTCCCAACACCCTTGAAGGGATACCCAACTCAAAATTTCAGCAAGATGCCATAGGGGTAAAGAAGAAAACCAAGTACCAGATACCACTACAGACAAGCCTCTTGAAGACCACTTAAACATTGGTCTTTTTGTCTGGCTCTGTCTTAAGCTGGAGCCTCTTTTGTCTTCTGCTGCAGGTTGCCCATGCAATCAACTGAACCATAGATAAAAAACAGTGGCTAGAGTATAGAGGTGCCAGCTCTGCAGCACCTCTAAGCGAAACAGGACAGCAGGGGCAGAGAAACATGTAACAGTTAAAAACAGGAGAGTAACGATGAAAACCCTGCTGGACCACAGAACCACCTACTGTAGGACATGCACACCGGTGTCATGAATGCTAAAGTCATGGTACTCAACTCCCTGCAGCTGTTGTCTGCAACAGCCTCTTCACCTCACTGCTTTCAGAGTGACACTTCACAAAGAGAAACTTTGTCAATTGTTTTATCAGTACTCTCCAGCTGAGTCACAGCCACTGGTCAAAACACAGAGCTATAGCTTACAGTATTCAGAACAGAGTAACACAACAAAAAACAAAAGGCAGCCTGATCCAGCCTTCAATTTAAAGGAAAATTTACTAAAACAATTTGTTGTTTACTGCCAGCATCCTTACAGCTAAAACTTTGTAATGCTTAGGCAACCTACATAAACCTTGCAGGTTTCCAGCCCTCACATACATGGCCTCCTGCATCACTATCCCTAGTTGCACAGTACAGTGCATATAACTTCACACATCACAGTGTTAATGTCATACTTCAATAGTTTCTGAAAACCCACGTGGACAACACAGATGTCTCCTACAAAAATCAGTCCTGTTAACACTTCTGCAATTTTAGACATATTCAAGCCAAAATGCCTCCCCACTTATAAAAGGGAAATAACAGTAGCACATCTTCAGCTTTGAAAAAGCATTTGAGTTACACTTAAATAAACAGAGCAGATCACAGCAGAGTTTAATGCATGATAGGACTTCATAAGCCATGATGGCATTTTGGCAGAAAACTGTGATGTTAACACAGTTCCCTCGAATCCCTCACAATACTCAAAGATTTAGAGACATTCTCAACACTACACCATTCAGAGCAGCCATAATGTAGTCCTGCACCTATGGGGTGTATCACCAGGGGCACACAATGTACACCACACAGGCACCCTGTACACACAGCACCTCAATGAGTCTGCTCAGTGTTCTCGGGGAAGCGGGGGGAACACCCAAGAATCCCCTCCAGAACACACAAAAGCCTTTGAGTGGATCAAAGAAAGAGAGACAGGCAGCATTTTACATAAAACCAGTGTCCTTCGCTCAGTGATACAACCAGTAAGCAGGAGGGCTACAATCCCTAGGAGGTGCACTTGGTTCCACCTTCCCTCTAAAAACTGAACACAGAACAGAAAGACTTAATAAAAAATTTTGAGGGTACTAAAAACCACTGCTAATCTTACCTACAGTATCACTCACTTAATCTCCACAGCAGAGTTGTAATTTTAAAAGAAACAGACCACGATTAAAATTTAGGCCAAATTATTACTATATGTAACCCCAAGATAAGTGTTCTTCCTCTTTTAACTTGGGTAGTCTCAGCATTATGTAGGGCATCTCAACACTTCCTATCACAACAAAACAAAACAAGTGAAGGAAAAAAAAACCGCCACCACCACCCGAGTTGCCATGGCAACCTGTACCTCTCATTCCTACAGGGCTTCATTTCCAAGCTGCATCACAGACAGAAGTGTACAAAACTATAGGACTTGACTGAAAAACAGAGCCTGAAAGAAGGGGGGGGGGGGGGGGAGGGGTTGGAAAAAAGCAAAGAAACAGGGTCCTGTGCCAGCTGGTGAGTACATTCAGTATTTTTTTCAATGTGGTTGCTACGAGGATATTGACATGGTCAGGAAACTAAAAGGCAAATGATTCATACAGTGGTGAATCAGGAAAATAAAACACTCATAAGGCACTATTTTCAGAAAGACCAGCAAACTGAAGGTGCTAGTCTATGTGCTACTTTTTTTTTTTTTTAATCACCATTCTTTATTATGAATTTCAAGCATTTTAGAAAGATTCCTGTTAAGAAAGAGTATTTCAATTCCACCACTGAGTCATTGATGACACTCAGGCCTATACTTACCTTGAATTTAAAGAAGTCTCTTTCACATGAGTAAGATCATATGTAATTCACAGAAGCTGAGCATTTACACCTATCTGGAGAACAGAAGTCTGCAGTGTCAAGTTATATACACCACTTATGAGTACACCAGAACCTCTGAGGTGCAACAGCTCTGTTCACAAAACAACAAAACTCAAAATCTACCCCTGAGAATCTATAAATTGTTCTCAAGGTTTTGTTTATTTTGGACAGGGCAAGTTCTTGTAACACTTGCAGCACTTGCTCTTAATTTATTATGTAACATAATCAGCTATTAATTTATACACGTGAATTAGCAACATATGCTGAAAGGTTCTTAAGGCTTCCCATGAGACTGTATTTATGAAAAAAGTTACACTGAGCAAAAGTACTAGTAAGTATAATGTATCTCCATTACCTTTCCAGACTTGGAGAAAGGAAGGGGAGGATGATTTATTCTTTAAATTATGTATCTGCTCCTCCTGAAGAAAATGTGCTTAAATGAAAAATAAAATTGCTTCAAGAAATCTCAAGGCACTTGCCAGACATGAGCTATTCTGAAGCAAAAAGAACATAATAGGAACAGAATAAGAGAGGTCAACACCAAAATGAACACGATGATACTTAACTATTTTGAAAGGTATTTTTAACATTACAGTATTTTTACCTCCTACTTTGGCCTATTTCTGAAAAATGATTCGGCTGGGGACGTCTGATAGTCCCAGCTGCTCTTGGGAATATGCGGCACCAATTACCTTCTCTTCTTGGTAAGAGAAACTACAGGCATGTAACTCAATGACACAGAAATCAAAACAGGAATCTCTTCATTTGTTTTTAAGATCACCTCACTTCTTTCACACCTCCTCCTTTTGGATCACATGCTCTGTTTTTCACTCAGCATCTTACATTTGCAGAGTTAAGTCTCCCCATCATCAGGACAAAGGGTTGGACCATCAAACATAACTGCGGGCACCATTTTCCTCAAGGGGTTTTTCAACCCCTTCTAGGATAAAAGGGTTGTGATTACTTTCTAGAAGGGCTGCTATTACCACCAATGACAACTCTTCAGCAATGAGCCAGACACACTGCTCACAGCTCACATGCGCGCCTGCCAGGCATAACTGTCCCAGTGCAGTACTACCCCACCAGTATATCCAACGGCATCTGCAGCCACCCAAAATTTGTGCATCAACTTGCAAAAGTGTCTTGAGAGTTTAAAATTCTCTAAATATTTGTGAATATCCAAGAAGTTTGAAATCAGGTTTTCTACTCCTCCATATCAACATTGTTTTGAGAAGAGGTTTAAATGTGAAAAAGCAGTTTTCCCTAGGTCATGCTACTCAGCCCACACCTTTGTTTCAAGTCTAAGGGCTTCTTTCTATAGCAGATACATTCCAGGATTGCTAGTCCTAATCAGTTTCCCATGCAAATTTGTATGTGCGATGATTTACACTCACTCTGGCATCCTAACTAGATTCTGATGAAAATCTTTCATCTCACAAAAGGCATTTTTTATTCTGAAAGAGAGCATCCACAGTTTCAAACGGGACTAGCCTTTTCACTTTATGTTCAGATCCTTCCCTCATGCCCTCTCCATGCTCAGAGGAATCTTAGCAATTTCCTAGTATTCTTCTGCCTTCTTTTGAAGCTCCCAACCATGCAATGATTTCAGCACTGAGGAAGTATTTTTGTTTGAAACACTTAAGGAACTGGTTAGCAGAGTACTCCTACGCTCACTGGTTAACAAGGTGTACCAGTTCTTATCTCTACAGGCTGTAGAGAAAGTACTGCAGAAAAAGGACAGACTCATTTCCTGAATTACATCATAACAAACCAAAACACTAAAATGTGACACATTCTGCCAAGGAGAAAGAAATGCAATGAGGAACAGAGATTTTTTTGGCTACATATTCTTGCACTTAAACTAGAAGTCCTATTTCCTAGCCACTGTAATCTAATACTACCCTGCAGAACAACACACTGCTCCTATTTTAACACCTGAAGTTCAAATAATTCAGTTTCTCCCAAGCACATCTGTTTAGCAAAGTATTCAGAATGGCTCTAGCAGTCTTCTGTATGTAAAACCTCCAGGGACAGGTTAAACTGTGGTCAAATACAGTGATTTTTATTCTCACTATTAGTTGCTTTAGATCTTAAACAACGTTATTTTTACATAGCAAGTGGCATGACATTTATATCATACAAGTGGTATTTAAAAAGAAGCCAAGCAGGTGAGTGATATCAGCATATTACATTCATAATCCTAAACATAATTCTGAGTAAATCACTCGTATTCAATTTTAAACAGGGAAAAAGCAAACATATATAAAAATACAAATACATGTGTTCTTAATGTGTATACATGTAAGTGAATAGATATGTATGAATATATATACACACACATGCACACATCCACATTCTTCCAGAGCCAAGCAAATAAAAACAGGAAGTGAAATTAGGAGTTGACTGTACTCTAGCAAATAACAGACTTCCACAAGCGAGAAAAAAGCAGGCAACAATGTAGTTTAAAAGGAAGAATACTGTGGTGGCACACCTAGAAAAGAAGAAGTACACTTCCACTGAATACCTTATCACATCATGATATACAAATGTTAGTTTTTGCTTTCTGTTTGGGAGTGTTTCCTAACAGGCTTCTCTTAAAACTGAAAGATGCTATTACACAAAAAGGCTGGGGGGAAAAAAAAGAACAGAAAGCGATCAGCACATACTATTTTATCCTTTAGAAAGGTCTATATGCCGTACATACATCCTGTTCTTCCTGCATTGGAGCTGAGTCAAATTAAATACATGAATGTAACTTAGTCACCTGTTTTCAATAACTTCCTAGTATTGAGATGTATCCCAGTGTTGCAAAAGCAGTTCCACCAAAGGGATTTTCCTGAGACAGCTCAGGATGGACCTAGTGTGCAGCAAGTAGCCCAGAAGGAAGGCAGTTTGAGCTCACGAAATGCAGTGTTAGAAACAACTCTGGAAGAAAATAGTGACATAACCAAAAAGCAAAGGTCATCCAGGGACCCCAGAAAAGTGGGGGATTAACAGAAACATTCTTTACAAACCGCCAAGAGGAGAATGAAAACTAAAAAACCTGCATGTCATCTTCCATGGCACCATAAGCAGGAAACCCCTCCTCAAGATCAGCATCTACACTTGGGTAATAAATGGCCATTGTACATAACACATCCCTTTTATAAAGCAATTGTCAATGCAAAGTGGTTGCTTAATGGGGTTATTTCACATGGAAAACCCCAGGATACTGTCTAACATTACCAGGAAAACACTGAAATAAAATTAGCATCACTACTAAAAAAATTGCTGATGACTAAAGCTGAAGGACAGTAATCACACACAAAGATGTGCACTACTGAGTAAGATGCACTACATCCCATTTTAATAGAAACTTCTACATCTATAAAAAAGGAATGCACACCATCTCTAGAGAAAGGGGAGGTGTTACCAAAATGTACTGGTTCCCAAAAAGAAACCAAACCTGAACCAGGGGGAAACACAGAGCTACTGTATGCAAACAACACAGAAAACAGGAACAGGCAAGTGCTTCTCCACCCATGAAGTACTGAGGTCACTTCTGATTTAAACACTAGACAAATTTTAAAGAAAATATCGTTACATGGCTCAGTACAGTGCTTAGAAAATGTTTTATGGGGAAAGCCTTAGAGTTCAATGTCCTTTGTTTATCAAAAAGAAATAACTAGTCAGGCATTTACCTCCCACACAACTGCAAGAAAGAATAAAAGTCTTTTTAGACCTTTAGCACAGCACTGGAAGAACGATGCTCCATGGGAAACTTACTAGAGGAAGACTGAAAATTTTGTGCAAGATGAAAAGAACAGGAGGGTATTAGCCTAGAAGATAGCCAAGGAACACATGAACATATTAGGTCTAAGCAATATTAGATGAAAGATCATCTAGAAAGGAAACCTGCAGAGTACCAGCTGCAGCCACTCCACACTATGACAGATTGATGAGCACTTTTATCACTTTCATCGTTTATCACCAAGTCAGACTCAGGCAGTAACTCAGACGATATATGAAAGTGCTGTGCAAAGCCTGGTATTGGATTACTGGCTTTAGCACTTTCTGCGGTAAGTTATTTACTACCTAATTGAGTTTCTGGACTGAAATCTGGGATAACACCATCAACACAAAATATAGCTTCCAGCTACAAAGCTGTGTGCATTCTCACAAAGCTCCCTGTCCTTTCCTCTGCATCACTGATGGTAACAATGATATTTTCCTCCAGTGTCAGAGGCAGGCAGAGAAAAGTGTAAATTCACTTCAGTACAGAATGGATTATCCTTCAAATCCAGACCAGTAAATTGCATCTTCCAGTGTGTCAGTCAACACTCCAAACATTTTATGCAACATACGTTTCAGCTTGACCAGAACCCAGCTAAATTTGTGTCAGGGTTTCTTTCGGTGTGTGTCTTTTGGTGTGTTTTTTTCTTTTTTGACAGTCTTTGTGTTTGTTCCCAAGATGGATGCAGAGTCACATAGCCCAATCTAAGTTTTAAATGCAGCAAAGTCACATCCACTCAACAACATCTCAACCACAAACTCACACTGCATCGCGACATCAAAAATCTGACTGTTGCATGGAAAGGCCCCACCACTGACAAGGAACCTACTAAAGAGTAAAGCCACCAAGTCATAAAAATTCAAGCTGATTGTGGGATAGAAGCATGATTTTACTGTGGTTTTACCTTCTTGCAGCTTTTATTTTTAATTCAAAATGCACCAAAAGCAAGCCAAGCTCATCAGAAGGAAGAATTTGTTTTCCTTTTGGACTGCAAGCATTAAAACTTTCTGGGGAATCTCATACATCATTCACTTCCTTCAAAACTGAGCTGAACAAAATCAGCAGGGTCAAGGATGTTCCAGCTGCCTGTCCGAAAACCAGAACTAACTAGAAAGGATGAGAGTTCAAGGGGACTGCTCCTCATTCCTTCATTCCCTGCTACTATTTCCATAACCCTACAGACACAAGCTCCCTGTTGGTGTAACTCCCAGCTTTAAACTGAAACACACCTTTCCTATCTGACTCCAATTATTTAGAACAGTCCTTAAATGGAGTAGACTCCATTCAAAACATGTCCAGAATACGCATTCCCAGACTGCTGCAGAGATGCTGGCTGAACACCTCCTACACCAATGAAGCACAACATGGCTTGCCCATGTCTGGGACATACCTGTATGAATTACAGCAGCTTTATGGCTGTCTTGCTCAGTCAGAGATTCATGGCATAAGCATAACTCCAATTCACCCATTTACATTTTATTCTGGAAAAGCTGCAGTGTTGTCTGCCAACATCTAAACCTGATTAGGAGAAACAAGGATTTCTGCATCTTGGAGTAAGTTTAGAGGTTCTGCTTAGCATGGAAAGCCTAAAAAACAAACAAAAAAACCTCCAAAACCACAAAAACAGAAAACAAGGATGCTATTACCCAAAGGATTATTTGACTTAGTGCCTTCATACCACAAGTACCCTAACTGCTCAAATGACATTTCCTTAGCAGAAACAGACACAAAACATACCAAAAGGTCCTGACAGTAGCTTCCAATAAATGCTCTAATGAAGAATAGAAACAGGTAGATATATAAATAAAGAACCTAAAATTGGCTAAACAATTCTGCTAAATTTGCTAATCAACTTGGTTATTACCTAAATCCCCTGCATTTTACCTTTGGCTAAAATAAACCAAACTGAGTTCACATTAGAAAGATTTATAGCTCTGGAAATATTTGTAGTCCCCAATATCTACAGATTCACAATTCTTCCTACCTTTTATAAGTCTTTTATGGAAAAAAAAAAAGCACTGTGAAAAGAGATGTATTTACTGGTGGCTAAAATGAATCCAAACTCCGAATTAAAATATCTGCTAGCTGTTTTTTTAGTGTATGAAACAGTTCCTCCACACACTACCAATGAGAACTCAACTCTCTTTATTTCTTATACAGACTTCATATATTTAATATTTTTCATTTTTAAGATGCACACACACATGCACAGACACCCAGTCACTTATACTGCCTCTTCCATGCCAAGCCTGAGGAAATTTAAACCCACACAAAACTGAGATAACCAGGCTTTGGAAAGCAAGAGCAATATAAGAGAGTAATTGTTCATGTTACAATCCAAACATCATTTATTCTTTCACACACACACACTTATCAAAGGAAGTGACAGCTACAAAGAGTAAAGTGGCAAGAAAAATAAAGAGTCATTCACAAAGGGTTTATGGAAAACAAATTTCCAGAGGAAAATAAAAAAAGAAAGAAAAAATAAAGCACAGCTGCAAGCCTGGGTGACTGAGATTACAATAAATATGTGCACAAAATCCTAATACAGTGACATCTTCAGTCCCAACTGGACATCAAATCCACATAGGAAGACTACTGCCTTCCCTGTAACCTTTCGCTTATAAAAATACCTCGCCAGTCTAGTAAGAGAGCTGGCATTCTCCCCAGGAGTAGCTCCTGTCCTGTACAGTCCTGGCAATGGCAATACTGGCCCTCAACTGGAGAGGGAAGCAGAATCTTACTTTAGAACAGAGAGATTAGATCCAGGACACTTTTGTGCCTTGTATGGAGAGCATCAGAGCATCTCTTCTATGTGTTTTTCAGAGTCCACAAGAAGAAAAGGGAAGGACCACTTATCTTGGCATGCACTGCCAGAAATGTGTTAAGAATTCATTACACTGTCTTGTATTTTTATTACGCAGCCGTGTAAGCCACATAGGCATGTGCCAGTCTGCTGTAAGCCACATAGGCATGTGCCAGTCTGCTGAGCAGTTGAGAAGTTTACTGAAAAACTCCATACACCTGATCATTCAACATACAGAAAATGCCATTTTCCAAGCGTCAAAGGTGTGATCAGAATTAAAGCTCAAATCCAGGTCATTTAGGCCACACAAGTACTCAAAATAATGATAGGCAGGAGCTTTTTTTTTTGTTCCCTGCTTTCATTAACTGATGGGAGTCTTACCATCAGCACACTCAGTTACCTTCAAGGTTTGGAAACTTTCTCTTTTGGTCAAGACCAGCTTAAGGGAATGTCAGCACAAATACCATCAGGAGGCTGAACACCTGAGCCCACAGATTTGGAACAGCAACCACTGCATTCACCTAGAAAACTGCCACTTGATGGCTTCATTTTGAAGCCTGTAGGTGGTTTATCAAAAGGAGTCCAAACGACGACATAAGCTCTGCTGCAATTACAACTGCAAGCCTTTCTGAGGAGAAGAAAAAGTAGATAGCAATTATCTGCCAAGTTTTCCCAGTCTACTGCAAACATTTTCTTTGCTAAAAACTGATGGGTTAATTTTTTATTTTTAATCACCCTGGCACTCCTAGAGGTCACCATTTTATTACTTCCTAAAGAATAATGATCAAACTCCACTAATTAAAGCAAATGTGCCAAGGAGGTAATTATTAAATGGAATTTACTTATCATTCAAGAAACCATATTAACATTCATTAAATAAATGAAAGAATGAGCCGTCAAGCTATTCAACAAGGTACAAGGGTGTACACATGACTGTCAAAAGCAGCCACCATCAGCAAATGACCCATCAGGTATTTTTGAAATTTGTTGTTTAGCGGTAAGTCGTTGGAAAAGACAAACATGACACTGAGCATAGCTGGTTGAAAACAAATGAACAAAAAAAAAAAAAAATCAGTTCATCACCCAAAGGAGGAGACACTGATGTGCCAGGTGACATGACCAAGATTTTCCCTCACATTTTGAACAGGGAATATTACAGCTACTAGAGACCAAGAGTATCTTTATCTCTCTCATTACCCCTCACACATGACTTGTTTGAGGTGGAGGTTTCAGATGTAGGTTTAAGAGAGGTAACAGCACGGCTTGCAAGCGCCTCATTAGCTAGCACACAGTCATTAGACAGTGGTGCTAACGATCCTTACCCAGAATTCAGCCTGAAAAGCCAAAGGGGAAAGAGAATTCCAAGACCACAAACTGTCAGTGCAGTTTTCAAACTAGGAAAAGACCCTAAATTCAAGTTACAGCTATGCACTACCTTTAGGTATGCAGTATGTGAATAGAAAAAAAAGTGAGACATCCTGGACAAAAGCCTTTCACATTTTCTTACCTGTTAACATACCAAAGTCACTCAGCTCTTCGAGTAACAAAAATGGCACTTAAATGCCCACTTTTGGGACTCCAATAATTTGCCTTTATTTAAGTCAGTGATATAATAAAAAACCATAAAAGACTAGCTTTGTGCATTTCACAACTTAAGAAATTTTCACTCAAGTTTGGGGTTTTTTGCTGTTAAGGCAGGCAGTGACTTTCTGCTATGCTGACAGAATTACACATCTCCCAGCAAAGTTTTAAACAAATACAAAACTGTTCCCGCAAGACTTTTTTGCACCACACAGGAACATGACTTTCACCCAACTTAATCCCACACCCTCTTCACCCACAACGACGACAAAAAGCAGGAGCTATTTCAAGAACTGCAGGGTACTTGCTTTACACCCACGGCCTTGTTTGATACCACCTGAACAACGAGGCTCTCTTGTACAACCCGACTCCTCTGGAGATGCAACCCAAGCCGCCTGGGCTGCATGAGCTCAAGAAGTCAGCAAGGTGTGGGTTTTGGGGTGGTTTCTTTTTTAAAAACAGGACACGGAGAACCCCTCTTTTCCCTACAACACTGCTTGATTTCGCTGCATCAGAACAAGCCATAATTTCACCGCCTCCAGGAACCTCAGCTGCCGTGGGGGTCGGCTGGCAAGGAGACCTACGGACTCCTTCTCCCCTCCCTGGCATCAGCCCAGGTTTAAAAGGTCCAAACTCCACGCAGGTTGCAGCTCCTCCACACCATCACGCATTTCAGCACCTAAGGGCACCCCCGGGATGGCTGTGCTGCGAGCCACCGACCAGCCTGGTGGGCACCTGCCAGGGTGGCTGGTGGCTCGCAGAGGGTCCATCCCAGCATGGACAGGAGCAGCGCTGGATCACGGCAAACACCCGTGTCACCACACGGGACTGGGCACTGCCGCACCTCCGATTTTTTATTATTATAGTTAGAATTTTTATTATTATTACCAGAATAATTACTATTATTATTATTGATAGACGTTATTATTATATTTTTATTAGAATTATTGCTGTTGGAATTTAAAAAAATTATTATTGTTATTAATGCTCGATTTTTAGTATTAATGTTGTTAGAAGTTGTTATTATTATAATTTATTAATAGTAGACTTTTTAGGATTATTGTTTTTAGACTTTTTTATTTTTAGAATTTGTTATTAGTAATTTTCGCATTATTGTTGTCATTAGACTTTATTGTTAGACTTTACTATTATTACTGCAATCTTCATTATTACTATTCTTAGATTTTTTCAGTAGAATGTATTACCTTTATTATTGGAATTTATTATTATTATGATTTTTAGATTATTTTTATTAGCACTATTTCTAGAAATGTTTCAGTTTGTCCTTCCCCCCGCCCACCTCGCCCAGGACGCGGCGGTCGTTCCCAGCAGGTCCCGCAGTACCGACACCCGCCCGGCCGCCCCCCCGCACCCCCCGCACCCCCCGCACCCTTACCCTCGCACTGGTAGCCGGCCAGCCCCCAGATGAAGTCGGTGCAGTAGTGGCAGAAGGTGGGCTTGGTGAGGGTCACCCTGCGGAAGCCGTGGCCCGGCGGGCTGCTCCCCGCCACCACCGCGGCGCGGCCGCGCCCGCCCAGCACCGGGCTGGAGGCCGGGCTGCCGCCGCGTAGCGAGCGCGTCCCGTCCGCCATGCCCGCTCCTCGCGGCGCGGCACCGGCGGCCGCTCGCCCTCGCTTCCGCCCGAGGCGGCGGCGGCGGGGTTGGGGCGGGGGGGGGGCGGTGCCCCGTCAGGGCCTCGCCGGGCGGCGCCGCGCTGCCGCCTGCCGGCCGCGGCGCGGCCCCGCGCTGCCCGCCCTGAGGGGACGCCGGAGCCGGCTGCCCTCACGCCCGCGGCCCGCCCTTAGGGCCGCCGCACGCTGCCCCTTCCCCGGCGTTTCTGGGGAGGCCTCAGCTTGTCCTGAGGTGTCCCCGCTCCTACCGGGTGCGAGTTACGCACAGGGCGCGTAGGTTCAGGTGAGCGCTGGAGAATGAGAAACGAGCTCCTCTGCAGCGCTGCAGGTGGCAAACGTGCATCAGAGAGATGGTCGCACTTCAGCGTCGCACCACGACGGCCTGTGCGCTGCAATCGATGGCAAAGCCACGGGAAGAAACGTTGAGGCAGGGAAGAAAGACCTGCTTGTGAGAAGGTCTCATCACAAACAGACTGTGGGTGGTTTGCAATGTAAAACCATGAAGCTTGAAAAGACCTCCAGTTTCTTGCCATGACACTAAACTGGATAGTTTCACTACTCCAGCCTTGTGCAATTTTGGAGCATGCAAAGCTCCATCTCGAGAAGTTTTCCAATGATGCGTTGGGAGAAGAATTGCCATAGATTTTGCTTCTACTCTTTAACATCTCTGCCTTTGTGAGAAAAGATAAGGGTTCTGCCTAGCAGTCTCCCTCCAGTATAACACTTTTTTTTTTTTGTCCTTTATGTTCACCTCCCTATTGCTAGTTTCGAAAACATTTACACACTGGCATGTTTCCATGTTGCTGGTCTCCTTCTCTGCCTCTGAAATGCCTCTGTTTCTTTACCCGCTATTATATTAGGCAAAGTATTGTGGCTGGAGTAGCTTGGGACAAGAAAGAAGGCTATGCCTTTGGATTTTGTGTTTAGAGATGTATGCCGTCCACATTTCCACTTGTCTGATTGGGTCCTAGATCTCAGCTTTGTATTGAGAATCTCCACTGAGCTGTCTGAAACAATGTTCAGGTTACATTCATTAAGTCGTGAGAGACAAGAAAAGAGTAGTGTAGATTTTCATCCCTGACTGATTTATGCCATGATCCTATCACTCAAAATGTTACACTCAGCCATTTCAAATGTGAATGGACCTCAACACACACACAAATTGTCTTAGAGATCTGGCTATGTTTTCAGCTGGTACAAGCTGACATAGTTCCTTGAGTTTTATCTTCACGTGCACCAGGTGAGAGTGCAGACATGCACAGAGGACACCCGAATTCAGAGGGACTACAGGTACATTTAAACTCCTGTTGAACATGGAGAAAAGGAAACTGAGACTAACAAAAGAGTCTGTTTGCCATGCTGTCTGCTTGCCTCAACTTCCATGTAGTCTATTTCAGTGCTTTGCAACAAGCTGAGTTTGACTATATCATGACAGAAGTTGTAATTAGGGTAGAAGTGACAGTGGTTTTGTAGATAGAGTTCAGTGCTGTTTGCTGGATTTATCTGGGACATTCCTCCTTGTTCAGGAGAGGAAGCTCCTTCCCTTTGTGCTTAGTCCATGTTGACATATTCTCACCTAGCTATCGAGATCTCTTCTCTCACTTTTCTTCAAAAACTTGCCTACATAGCATCTTGCCTCACCTGTTCCATTGACCTGTCCTGCCTTTCTTTTCAATATAGACTGTCCTCTTGGACTCTCTTTCTTTTTGTATGTATCTAATAGTCCTTCCTCTCTCAAGAGACAGAGGCCAGAGAGGTGGAAAGCTGAAGCTCATGTGAAAAGATCTTTCCTAAGATCAAGGAAATATACCGAACTGCCTTATAAGAACATCAGAATTTGGCCCTGTTTCAAAAGCCTGAGGAAGCAATCAGTACCTCCTTTTATAGAAATATGAAAATGCATTCAATTAACAAGTAATTCAGATACATCATCTGCCAGTCCAGGGTAGTCACAGGGTTTCCTTGCTAGAAGTTACCTGTGGAATAATAGATTTTATTGTGAAGGTATAAATTAACATGTGAGATTTTGGCTATTTTTTAATATCTGATTCCCCGGATACATATTTATATGCTGTAACACATAGGCATGTGTGACCTATACTTGTGCTTTAACTTCCCTTCTTATCTCTGAGCAACCAGTCTAAACAGTCAAAACAACCTAAATCATTTGATGATTGTCTTCAGCCAAATCTGCCACCAACTCTGCTGCCAGGAGCCATGGGATATGGCAGCAGTTGAAGACCAGCCATCCTTTCCATTTCACGTGTGTAGCAGGGATCCAGTCCTAGACAGTGGAAAAGTGAGGTACAGCAGGGGTTCTCAATCTTTCCTTCACCATCAACAACCTTTAAATACCTTTTGTGGCCATGCACCACCAAGACTTAATTCAAGATTTAAAGCACTAGACTGCATCAAATATTTATTTCAATTTTCTCATGAAGAGTCTTCAAATTTGGAGAGGAAAGGAAATAAGTTAATCTGTTAATGCACACATTCCTATTATAATATCTTTATTGCAATGATTCCGTATGAATTTAAAATAATAGCATCAATACTCTTCGTGTTCAAATGGCCCATTTTATGGTATTTTAACATGTCAATTCTGAATTTGATACCAATTTTTACATTAAATTTTGATGAAAAGTTTTTACAACTCTTCTCACCTTCCCCCTTGTTTGTCTGTGTTCAGTCCCTATATATTTTTGTTTACAGGTCCAGGGTCACCACTTGTAGGAACAGACTTCAGCCCCTTTGTGGCCCTAAAGAGGGCCATTGGGTTAAGAAAATGTCTTTAAGAGAAAAACTGCCTAGTTAAAGTGGGTTCCACCAACCATACTAGCACTGAATATACCTGTGCGTCAGGGCAGGCGGGGAAGATGGGGGGGGGGGTGTGCTTGAGTATGAGAGGAGCATGGAGGGGAGGTACAGTGCTTGCTGCAGCCCAGACAAAATGTTTCCAGGCTGGACGTTGCCCACCCCTGCTTTAAGCCTTCGCGGACCCCCTGTGACACCATCGTGGCCCCCCAGAGGTCCGCAGACCACAGGCTGAGAACCACTGAGGTAAAGAATTATTACCAGAGCTGTCACATTCATAAATGTGATAGTCCACTAGAGGGATTTGATAGCAGTTCCTGACTCAGAGCTGGTCATCTTAACTGCAAGGTTTCTACTGCCTTTATGTCTGCACTCAGAATACTCATCCAAAACCAGAAGAATGATGATAGCTGCAAGCAATTCCAGCTTTTGGAAGCAATTCCAGACATCTTTTTTTTTTGTATCTTTTTGAGGTTGGGTGGTTAGCTGTCAAGGTGTTCTTTTAAAGTAGGGCATATACTGATCTTTATAAAAAAGTGATAAAGTCTTTTTGAAGAAGAAACAATGGTTTGCATGAGTCAAAGAGGATAGAGCTACATGCAACTAGTATAACTGTCTGCACTCTCACAATGGCAGGAACCTGTGCAGCTAAAAAGAATAAAAGAATAAAAGCAGCTACCTGTTTTAGAAGTGTCAAACCAGAAAACCAGCCAGAATAAAGAAACACTTTGAGGTGGCTGGATCACAGCAAAGCATGCAAAAGGGCTGCTACTGGTCAGTGTCACAGTTATAGTCACAGCCCTAGTGATGTGAAGCTGGAACATACTTATGTCAAGTCGGGCAAGTACTGTTTGTCTCTGACAGCTCTGCTGGGACAGAATTATCACCCATTTTAAGCAGCAGTGTGTTCTTGGCTGGCAGCTTACTTTGGTAAAGCTGTACTGGGTTGTCTGCATCAGGCTATCTGAGGGGGTCATCCTCCAGAAACTGTAGTCAATAGTCATCTTTATATGCAGATCTGCTTTGGAACTCTTTTCCGATAACCCAATGTCATCAACAGTCAAAGCACAGTATGGGGAAAAAACAGAATAGTTTGGGTTGGAAGGGACATTTAAAGGTCATCTAGTCCAACTCACCCTGCAATGAGCAGGGACATCTTTAACTAGGTCAGGTTGCTCAGAGCCCTGTCCAGTCTGACCTTCAATATCTTGGTTAACAGTAAAAAATCCTATATTCTTATGGATAAATATCCTGGAGCATTTCCTGTTTAGAAAATTTTATGGAATTCCAGCAAGCCTTTGATTCAGAACCAACATTCCCACATACTCTAGCATAGACTACAGATAGCCATGAATAGGTGAAAAAGTAATTTCTACCTTTATGCTTTAATTGTAAAATCTAGAGCTGACAGAGATCAAAGGATTGCCTTTGTTAAATATTGCTTGTGGCTTTTCCAGTCTTTGTATATATATAAAAGTATATATAAAATGATGAGATATCCATCATGTCTCAGTGGACTGTTTCAAAAACTCTGCATAAACCTCCAAGCTGCAGTAAATATGAGGAGGTTTTTGTTCATGCAGGAATTGTTGCTCTACAGACTGGTAACTGAAAGGTGCAACAAACAGCAACAAATTAACACTTCTTAGATAAACTTCTAATAAAGAAGTGGGACGCAGATGAAAACTGGCAAAATTCTAAAAGCATCCATGTTCTATGTTTTGATAAGGTTAGTAAAAAGGGTCAAAATGTAATGCCTCTGAAAAGATCATTTAGTTAGTTTCATACTCAGATAAATATTCTGCAGTACTTGGTATGCTATAACCTTATTAAACTTAAGTAATACAACTCTAGGGCAGGCAATACAGGAAAATCCTCATTTTTACAAGTTTCCTGGCTTGGTAGAGCTGTATTCTGTAAATTGAGCGAGCTTTACATCTTGGATCTTCTGAACCTTTTGTAACCTTCTTGTACTCTGTATATATAGGGAGACAATACGCTGTATCAGATAGAAAACTTTTGATTGCACTTGAGAAGTGCAAGTTCTGGTGTATTACCCCCAGTTATATACAGGATTAAATGAGTTTTATGTGCTGTCAATATCACATCATATTTTTATCCTTTAATCCTATTTTAATCCTATCAATGCTTTCTCAACACTCAGTCTGATGAAATCCAGTTACTCAACTCTTCCATGAAGCAATTTGTAAGAAAGCTGCAAAAAACTGACAAAAAACAATCAGGTCAGATCCAGGCACAGGGAGGATTTTATAAGGGTGTATAAACATGGGAGTAGAGGGTGGAAAGCAGATGGAGCCATGCTGTTCTCAGTGGTATCCAGTGAAAAGATGAGAGGCACAAACTGAAATAGAGAAGTAGAGAAAATTCCATTTACATCCAAGAAAAACCTTTTTTTTACTGTAGGCACGGTCAAACACTGGAACAGGCTGTCCAGAGAGGTTGTGGCCTCTCCATCCTTGGAGATACTAAATACCCAACTGGACACAGCTCTGAGTCACCTGCTCTAGGTGACCCTGCTCTGAGCAGTGGGTGGGATAGATGACCCCACAGAGGCCTGTCATCCTCCATGGCTCCGTGGTCCTGTGAGGCAGATTTGACAGTGAAGAGAGTCATGACTGGCAGTCCTCCTTTTGACTGAAGCTCTTACTGAAGCAGTGGTACCAAATGTGGCAGCCTAAAACAGGTAGAAGGAGCTTCCTGAAAATATGGTCTCTCCTGGCCTTCCAATTTCCTGGTTTCTTGCAGAGCTCTAAACACTTTTCTCTGCTCGCAGAACAGGGGTGGGAGCCATTAGCTTCCCAAATGCCACATCAACTTGCTAAATTTTTGTTTATATATAAAGTTTTCTTTACATGTTGACAAGGTGTGAAATTCAAAGGTATGCCATCTTGCAGCTGAGTTGTGAGCAAAAGCCCTTCTTGAGCTTATCTGGATCTTCTATATTGTTGACTGCTGTTTTCTGAATTTCTTTCCCTACCACTAGGCATTGAAAGAGAGACATGACATGAAGTATATGTGGAGGTTGAAAAGGAAAATTTCAAATACACTGTGGCATCTAAAAAGGAAGAATTTACAACCCAGGCAGGGCTTTGACTGCATCCCACTGTTGGCAGCCAGTAGGAAGGAAGGGCTGTGGGGGGTTTGGTTTGGTTTAAACAAGCACATCAGTATTTGCAAATCGAGGGGTAATCTGGTAGCTATGGGTCATGAAGTATCAGCTTCCTAGGCAAGAGAAGTTTCAGATTTGTAGCTTTTTCAACTCTTCGTAATTTATTGGTCGTGTCTGAAGCAAAAGCAAATCCTGATGTTCATTGAAATGGGATACTTTTTTTTTTTTCCCAAAAAATCTCACAACTGAAGAGACAAGAAAAATATTAGATCACATTTATGCACTCTATGGCCTGCAACGGAAAGCTAAAGAGAAATGCCAACTTGTCATACCTACGCTACAAAAAAGTATTAGTAAGTAGCTAGCATTTAATTCATTTTCTTTTTGCTTCATAGTAGCTCTACAGCTTACTTCCTGAAAAGAAGTCTTTAAAACAATTGTTCTGATCACACTAGAAATAAATCAAGTCCAGATTTACTGGTTAATAGCAGCAACAACTGCCCCTGAGTAAGAAAAGCAAAAGCTCAGATATGGAAAGCCAACACAAAGTTCTGGTTTGAACAGCTTCAAGTTATGCAGTAAAATAACTAGTATGTCTTTCAGTATTTTATTTGATTCTTTATATAGCCAGATTAAGAGATTATACCTTTTCAGATAAAGGTTATAGTAAAGAACACATTAGACTACACAAGCTTAGAGAAAAAAAGAGGGAAAATAAAATGTCTATCCTCTTGAACTCCAGAAAAAAATTATATATTATATATTAATACTTATATATAAAATACACCACTCCACACATAGGTACAGAGACTTAGATCAGAAGAAAGTGCTTCAGTTTAAATGCATGCATCTCTTGTGGGGGAATAAACCTACAGAGATAACATCAATTAATACAGCTTTATTTTAACAAAATCATTACAGTTACCATTATTAAGTGTTTAACAAAAAGGTAGAGACACTTACCACAGGCAGACTCATACCAAAGCTTAGCATTTACACTTCTTGCTAACTCAGGAGTTTCTTTGGTTCTGCTAACAAAACTGAGACTTGTAAATAATAAACCATATCAGAGCTGAAAGGAAAAAAAATTAACAACATAGCAAGGTCAAGAGGCTGAAGCTTTACATCCAGTCAGTTAACAAATATGATGATATGACAGGCAAGCCATTTATGCTCCAAATACACTGACTTTTAACATTTAATAGCTTATTTCCAGCTCTTACATTTGAGTACAAATAACTTCCTGACAAAGAACAGAGGGATTTGCTCAGAGTTAAGGAATCATTTCTCTGGGGAAAAAAAAAAAAAACAACAAACCAAAAACCAACAAAACAAAAAAAACCCAACTATGGTTTAATTTATTTATTGTAAAGGATTGTTAGTTTGATTTATTTAATCATGTTTTGTCTCTGGACCTAGGGAACACATAAGCAGTTGTTGTGAATGGAGTAGCTAACTCAGTGCATTCTGAACTGCTAAATATGCAGAAACACCCATGTATGGAATAGGTTTGGTAAGAGTTGTGTACACTGCAAAAAAAATTTTTCCATATAACACAAGTCCAAAGTTGTTAAAACCACATTACAGCTTCTGTTTCTACACTCCAATCATGTAGCACAAACCCAGTATATAAAACCCCACTTAAAGCCTTATTTCTCTTCATGTCTGATTGAACTTGTCGGCCCACAGGATGCATCTGCTCCTTCACCAGCAAGAATATAAGGAAACATCTGCGCTTCCAGCCCTTCATCCTAGACTCCAGAGCAACATGGTCACGCATGAGATGCTCCTTTGGCAGCATCACTGGTGTCCATGTGGATGATGGGGGGTGATGGTCCAACGGCTGGACAAAAACATCCCAGGTCAAAGGCCCTGGCAAACCTCCTGAGTCAGTAAGTCTGGTCAGTAAATGTAGTCTCCAGCCACCATCACTCACTCACTCTATCCTTGTGAGGGGACGTGTGTTTCAAGCTCAGGTGCCTTTCCTGACTGAGCTTGTTCCTGCTTATCTGCTCTCAGGGTGTTGCACCTGAGTGCCTTCAGCTCACATCTGCATGAGCAGAAGGAGCCATTCTCCTGCTGTCAGGAGTGCCAGCCTACTACAAAGGCAAGCATAGCCTTTAGCTGTCCCACTGCTTATGCAGCTGTCACAGATTAATTATTAAGAGAAGTCATTGTTGTGGAATTAACTAAAAGGTTGTTTTGATTATTAAATGATGATCAAATTATAATTAATTGATGATTGGATGATAATTAAACAGTGGTTTGACAGTGATTTGACAATGATTTAAATGATTATTTAAATGGTGATTAGACAGTGGTCAAACACTCTACACTTCTAATAATTAAGCTACAGCTGCATATATAAATGTTGCTAGCATACAATATTCTTTTAGGCCCAATATAAAATGCCACTTACCTCATTATGGTATCATATGATACCAGATGCCAGGTAAGGAGTCTCTCAACCTCGAGGAGTAACCTTGAGGAGGCGTCCCTGCTCAAGGGGAGATCACCACTGCACAGCCACTGTTCTACAGGAGAGTTCAGTGGGCTTGGGGAAGCTACAGATACCTATAGCATAAAGTGACTTGACTTGTACTCAACCCTCCTTTGCTGTATATGCAGGAGTGCAGCTGTAGCTGTTTTAGTTTTGTCCAGTGCCAGCTCAGGCTGGTACTGTTAGCTCCTGATAAGATGTTTTCTATCACCCCCCCATACTTTAGAGAGATTAGTAAGATTTATTTCCAGCTTCTTTGTCCTCTTCCTCCTCCACCTCCATATAAATAGGACGCAGAAAAGAATAGTGAGCCTCAGTTCTTAGCTTTTGCACTGAACCTGGCTCTGCTTTCCTCTCAGTTCTGGAAGAAGTTTGACATAACCTTGTACTATGACTGAATGAGTTGTCTGAGAGTAAAAATGATATTGTGCAAATAAGGCCTAAAAAAGCACTGAAATTAATGTCAGCAGGTGGATTAAATATGCACATAGATGAATGACACCTAAGGCAAGTGAAATATTTCCTGCTGCTGTTCTTGTGTCTTTCATTAGTACTGTAGTAGCTTTTATTTGTTATTAGAGCAAGACTTTAACTGTTCTGTGAGCCAAAATGTCTTACTAACAATTTTTTTTTAAATTCATCTTGCTTTTCATCTTGCTAAATATTTTTTTTGAGAATGAAGTAGGTCAATGTCAATGTAGCTTCTGGAAGGTGCAGCTGAAGGTTGGTGCTTTTGTGAAGAAGAAAGGGGTTTGAAGATAAGACAGTAATAAATGGGGCCTATTCTTGAAGGTAACAGGAACAAGGTCAGGACAAATCAAAACAAACCAGCTCAAGATACAACACAGCTGCACAACACCTCCTAAACAGACCTCTGTGAGCGTGCGTAAGCATGGACGTCAACCAGCAGACACGGTGAAGAAGACTACCAACGACCCCCAGGGACCCCTCCAGACCACCACCCAGCAAGAAAGTGCATGCATAATTAGGATGCAGATATTGTAATTAGTTCCAAGAAATCTAATGCATATGTAACTCATTTCTCAGAAAAATTATGAGTATGTATAATCTGACTGTATATTAGCTGCCACTTACAGATACGGGGGTGCGCTCACCTTTGCGAAGCTATTTGCATGTGCACCCAGTGCTGCAATAAAGAATGCCGCTTTCTAACACTCCAAAACAAGTCTTAGAAGAGTTCCTCTGCTGGCTTTTACCATAACAGTTCTATTTAAGTATAATTATTATCCACAGGGACTCCAGAGGATATATGTTAATGTAGAGCCTTCCCCTTAAGGTAGTAAGACATGTCCAGATGTTTTTTCCTCTCAGAAATTAGCAACCAGGGATACAGGAAGAACAACACTGTCCTTTCTACTTAGTGTAGTCGTGTGCTGTTTGACCACTGCTAGTGTGCACAGGCCATGGGAAAGACAGATCTTTGCCTCCTGATTTAGAGCCCAGGTGCTTCACTCTTCCCAGAGGCTTACAGTAAGTTTTGCACATTAAGTCTCTCACTGCAGGACTAAAGTATTGTCTGAGCAGTCTATAAAAGTGAAAAGTGACAGTATGCCTCGGTGCAAGTCACAACAGCTCCACTAAAAGCTGAGCCGCTACAGCAGCATGGATGTGAGCAAGTCAAACTCCAGACTTGGAGTTTTTAGCCAGTGCAAAAATAGTTCAGTATTTGCTGAACGAATTACTCTGAACCTTTTCCATCATTGATGACTAGTATATTAATTCTTGCAGAATCTATCCAGAAGTTAACCCATATTTTTATGATAACAGTGTTATTTACTTATGAATGGTTTCCTACTCATTTCATTAACAGTGCCTGTCTTGGATTTCAACACATTTTCTTTTTGGCCCAGTTTACTCTTTTTCTAACCTGCTTTTATTCTCAAAGCATTCCTTGTGACTTGTTCTCACACTCTTCATTTGGAGGATCATTACACGATCCTTATTTTTTTAAATGACAACAACTATTCTGACATCATCCTTGTGTCCTATGTAATACCTTCATACTTTATGTCAAACTGCTTTTATGTAATTTCTACCAGTGGCAGATTTAAACCTTTCATCCCAGTTGATTCAGGACACTACAGCAGTGATATTTAATGCATCCAACAAATTGACATTTTATATTAATGCTTTCTGCAAAGCAGAAATTCTGAAATTTCAGGTCTGGCCATCACCTCTGTAAAAAGTTCTTTAGGCTGGTATGGCTGCAAAATGAAAACAGGTAGCTTGAGAGTGGCCACATGATATACAGTATAGCAGCCTGGGGTCCGGAGCTTGTTTCTTCTGCCAATTTTCTGCATTAGTTTACTCCCCCCTTCATCCTGTTTGAGCTCTATCAGATGAATAACATTTTCTGTCTGAGTCCTGATCTCGGTAAGGGAGTGTTAGTGCAACTGTGATACAAACTATGAAAAGCACAGATCCAGCTTGTGTGCAAGGGTGTGTACATTGTGTATACACCAACAGTTTATTTGAATATTGGTTGTTTTTAGGGTGAGCATGCCCAAGAATCTAGTCCAGGTTAAAGTCCTCTACACTTTCCAGTTATGCTGGGAAATACACTGGTAGCCAGCAAAGACTTTTGCATTTACTGCAAGTTACATCATTACTCTCAATAGGGAGAGCAACTGCACTCCCACTTGCTATGGTGCCCGTAGTTCTTCTTTTCTGATGCTTATTGCAGTGACTATAAGATGATCGATATTATCCACCTCTGAAGAAATTCTGCAAAAACATTATGTAGTCTGGTGTTGAAGGCCCAGTGCTGACAGTCAAGTGACAGCAGTTTTACTTGTCTCAGTCTCAATTTATGCTTTGATTTTGGGTACATAATCCCATTATCAATTCCCTTTTCTTCAATTCACGTGGTGGAATCAATTTTATTCTGCAAGAGAACTGTATTGCTCCTTGACAGTACACCTGTGCCAATTTCGACTCGGGAGCAAAATAAGTATCTAAACTCCCAAGCCATTGCACTCTTACCGGGAATGACACCAAGCCTCTGCTAAACCCCATTTAACCAGTAGATGGCAGAACTTAAATGTTTTGATACTGAAACTAAACTAATAAGTTCAATAAGTATTACTGCAATTACATGAATTGAAGACTCATATTAAGAAAGTCATTTAAGTAAATCAGTGCTAAGACCAGCAGCAAATTATATTTATTAAAATATGTTGACCACAATTTCCTTTAGAGGAAGTACAATTATCTAATTAAAGATAGAGAAACAGCAGCCCCTCACTTACCTAAATAACCAGAACCCATGCCAGTATCTCTAACAGGTCTTCTGAGAGACGCTAGATTCTCTCTTTTCAGACTGGTACTACTGTTGCACAGTGGCAATTCAAACAGCTTAAAACAGTTGGGTGTATATGACTGACAATGAAATCTGAGCATGAACTCCTTTGTGAGCTGCCAAATTTATTTTCCTGTACTCAGGACAAGCTGTAGGCCATAGCCTGCAAGCTACTACTTCACCAGTTCCCAAACTTGTTCACAGGTGGCCTCCTGGAGTGAAACACTTTTGCTGAGTGCTGAGTTCATTTGAAAATGTTAATTCATATCATGCCTTGCAGAACATAGTATGTTCCATGGTGTACCCTTAGGTGCTGCTTGTGGGGACACAGCACTCCAAAGCAAACTTCAGGTAATTTCATTGTACTGCAGATAGCCAGGAAAAACAGGACACATGCAGATTGTGCTACTGAGGGACACTTCTTTGGGATGGCTACTTCAAAGGGCAAATACCTCACTGTCCTCTAGACTGACAGCTCTAGTTTATTGTGTCCCTCTCACCCCAGTCCTAGCCCAGTTTGAAACCAATTGCAGCAATCATGTGATTGCTGCAACTTCAGTGATCAGCTGAGACTACCGCAACCCTGAATTCTACTAATCACAGAATGGTTTGGGTTGGAAGGGACCTTCAAGATCATCTAGTTCCAACCCCCTGCCATGGGCAGGGACACATTCCACTAGACCAGGTTGCTCAGAGCCCCGTCCAACCTGGCCTTGAACCCTTCCAGGGAGGGGGCAGCCACAGCTTCTCTGGGCAACCTGTGCCAGTGTCTCACCACCCTCACAGCAACTAATTTCTTCCTTACATCTAATCTTAATCTACACACTTTCAGTTTAAAACCATTAACCCTCATCCTATCACTACATGCCTTTGTAAGCAGTCCCTCCCCATCTTTCCTGTAGCCCCCTTTAAGTACTGGAAGGCCGCTATAAGGTCTCCCCAGAGCCATCTCTTCTCCAGGCTGAACCCCCCCAACTCTCTCAGCCTGTCCTCACAGGGGAGGTGCTCCAGTCCCCTGATCATCTTCGTGGCCTCCTCTGGACCTGCTCCAACAGGTCCCAGTCCTCCTTATGTTGGGAGCTAACTGCTAACTGCCAAACTGCTGTACCTTAAGGCTTTATTGGCTGTAGTAAGCTGAAAGCTGTCCCTTGGGAATCCCAAGTATTTGTAACTTCTTGGTAGGATTAGAATGAGTGAAATATGTTTAGAGGCATGACACTGAAGTCAGCTAAGGTTTGAACAGACATGATACACCCCCTGGACTTCTAGGACACTGCTTGGTGAATAACCTCAAAGAACAGTCTGGAAAAAATCTGAGGTTAGGCCAAGCCTCTTGTAAATGGATTTCCCCAGTAAGACAGAAAGGAAAAAGGACTGACACACAGTTCCTCATCTGCTGTGAAATAATTAAAGAAAAACTCTAAAAAACAGGAAGTCACAAGCACTGGGACGCTCATGACTACAACATGAAAGGCATTGTTACTATTTGTGTCCATCTTCAGTGCAAGAACTGAAAATTATGCCCTTTCACCCTGATCCAGCACAATGCATGATTGCCCAAGAAAACTATCAGATGTCCTTGCAATCTGATATTAAAACCAAGAACTCATTTCAGTAAACATCTTCCTTACAAACAATGGATCTAATGTAGTACTTACCTCCTAGCAGTAGTGGGAGAGACAAACCCACAAACTTTTAATCATTTGCTAAATAAGCCACATTACTGTAAACTCAGTTCTGCTGAGAAGAATGACAGTCTCAAATACTCGTGCTGCAAGCACCAGCCTGCCGTAACCCTCAGACAGCATTACCATAAACCCTTGAATGAACAGCCTATCTTCCAATCCCATTGTGGCCTCTGTGTCCTTACATATAACCAGCAGATGCTGCAGCAGTGCTGTCTCTCTTTCTGTGGTAAGGAATTGTTTTGCTGATCGAGGATACCTATTAAACTCAGACATCTGAGTGAAAAGAGTAGGCTTATTTTACTGTTAATAATTAAAGAATATAACCAAGTAATACAGAGAATAAAAAAATCCACGGAATAGTACACTTAATTATTACTACATACAGTTATGGAAAATGAGAATAAGCAAGGTAATGCACCTAATCATTGCTACATGACAGGGGGAATAGTGATTAAGAAAGATACCTCACCACTTGCATACATGACCAACATTCAGATCCGCAGACATTAGGGATCCCTGGTTACAGTGAGGATTTGGAGCACCTTTCCCTGCAAGTGGGAAGTCCTACGTGATGCGTCCATCCGTAGGTGAGGCATCCAAAGTCGTGGCAATAGGGTCCAGCCTTATAGATCAAAAATCAGCAAGTCAAAATGACTTGCACCTTTTTTTTGAGCAGAAACATCTGGTTTCATCCTCCTGTTGGATTCCACCCAAAGCCTGGCCAGGGCTCCGGGGGAGAACTAAGGGAGTTTCTAACAAGGCCAAACACTTGGATTCTCAGCCTTGAACAAGGCTAAACAGAACCAAGGGATTCTCTTTATCTACTTGGTTCTGTTCCCACAAAGTTTCCAACAAGACCAGACACCTGGTTTCTCAGCCTTGAACAAGGCCATACAAGGAAAGTTGGATACATTCTCATGACATTTCATACTCATTACTGATCATATTTTGTCTAAGCTACATCTTTCAGTAATGAGCATACATATTTTGTTAATGATCAGATACTAATAATAAATGCTAATGGTAACACAGATTTTACTAATTAGCAGATACTAATAATGGATAACATTCGGTTGTGAGGTTCATCTAGAGGTCAACTTTGTTTCAGGGCCTGTTATTCAGGCCCTAGCACTACAGAAATCTTCCCCACACCCCCCAACCTTGGAGGCCTCCCCTCCACACAGAACAGAAAACACAAACCTTGCAGATACTCACTGGGAGAAGTCAGAGCTGATAAATGGATTTCCCATTTCTGTTGCTGACCTGCTATTTCACTAGTCTTTGCTCTTCAACCAAGAGATTTTAGGTCAATCAGATTTTGCAGCAATTGCTTTGGTATCTAAGTATGAAAGATTTTATTCATGATTCAAAACTCAGTGATGCACATGGGCCTTGGAAGTCTGTTCTGTTAGAAACAACAACAAAAAAATCAGAATCCATTTTTTCAAAAGGAAGTGACCCAAAGAGTTACTGCAGGACTTTATCTCACCAAGAGGAACATGCTGAAATGCTTTTATTACTGTTAACTAAACATACACAAAAATGAAAAATTCTATCAGTTAATGAAACATCTAAAACTCTAAGAAAAGTAGTTTTAGAAATTCTCTGGCTTCTCATACCACCAATCATCTACAATTTTGTGGTGTCGTGAAGAAAACACAGGCCTTCTCCTTGCGCTGCCAAACTACAAATATGACTTTGTTCTGAAAAACTCAGTCTTGTGAACCTCTCTGGCCAAAAGTTTGAAAAGAATATTATGAATGAATGCCCAGTTTCATGTCCAAGTTAACCATTTGTTAAAGCAAATTATGTGGTCTAAAAACTCATTGAATTCTAAAAAGACAACTTAGTGCCTGTAAATTACTCCACAAGATATTTATGCTGAACAGAAGACAGGACAACCTGGAAAAGATTTTGAATGATAACTCAGAAGTACCATATTTTGTAGATGACAGGACATTTAGAGGTATCAAGTCAGAAAATAGTAGGTTTAACTACAGAGAGGCCCTAGAAGTCTTAACTGTAACAATAAAATCAGGTGTGCCAAAGCCATGATTTCAGTATTTAGTTTAAAAAAACCTCTACACAATGTATCTTGTTTGCTAGACCCTGAGGTCCTACCACTGATTTTCCCTGGGCTGCAAGTTCTAGCTGGACAGTGTGCAGGCAGGAGGATCTGCTAACACAGGTCAGTCTACTGGAACCCAACCCACAAATAACCAGGAGAGCCATCTTGAGCATTTTCTAGGTTTTATCCTTCTTTCCAAGCACGGCAAAGCACTTCCATTTTCACTCTTTGCATCAGCTTGCTCATCTGAGACCTGCTCTTCTGCACCAAAGCCAGCAAGTAGCCCTGTTTGCACTTAGCCTGTGTTTTCTTCAAGGAAAAACCAAAACATTAATGGCCTTCTCTTCCTCCAGTTCAGACTCTCAGTGGTTAGCAAGCCTTCTAGCCACTGCTCTCCAAGACCTTCTCCAGACTTCTAAGCCACATCTACACTCTTTCTATGCAATTCCCTTTTCCTATTTATCTAATGATTTTCCTAGAATTTACTTTGTTCAGGCCCAAACTATACACTGTTCTACTGTAGGCATGGCGGACACTGAAAAACAACCCATAGCACTCGGCTGTGGAGGTGATGTTGATGAGGTCCTCTAGGACACCCTGTCCTCTGACATTGTTCATCAATACTGGCACCATGATATTGATCTTGACTAGTTTATAAGTAACAGGCTGCTTTCGCTGACAAGCCCGTGAGCTCCAGGAGGCTACTAAAGGTCCCTCTCCTATTGCGCTGCTACAACGAAGCCGTCCTGCGCGTCAGGCGGTGTCCCGAGTGAGACCCCTTCAACCATCGTTTTCAGGTCCCGGCCTCAGGGACGGACTCTCGGACCCGCTCCGAAGCCCGAGGACGAGCGCAGGCAGCGAGCGCCGCGCACTCGTGCCAGGGGCAGCACTCACCACGGCCCGCTGCCCGCGCCTCGGCTCGTAGCACAGGCCTCACCTGGTCCGGCCTCGGCCCCGCTGCCACCCCGTGCCCACCCGCTGGCCGCGGGGACCAGCCCTCCACATTGATCAGTGTTGCCTCGCCTCGTCCCCCCCAGCGAGAGGCGCCATCCCAGAAGGGCAGCGGCTCCAGGAGGGGCCAGCCCGCGCTGCTGGCAGCTAGCTAGCTGCCTGCCCACTCGTCTGGCTGCGCCTCCCGCCTCCCCTCGGGCAGCCAGCCTCCATGCCGCCGCGGCCGGCCTTGAGGGCGGCGGGGCGGAGCCAGCCCGCCCTTAGCCCTTCCATCGCTGCGCCCGGCGGCTCCTGACGGCGAGCGGCCGCGGTCTGTTCCTCCTCGCTCCCCGGTGAGTGTGGGCCGCGGCCGCCCTGCTTCCCTTCCTCCTGGTGGCCGCGGCTCGGGTGCCTCGAAGCCGCCGCGCCGCCTTTACCCGGCGGTACCGGGCCCTGCCGGCCGTGGGGGAAGGTGGGGGGTTGAGGGGCGTCCCTCGGGGCAGAGCTGCGGCGGGTGCGGGTCCGGGCGGAGGGCGGGGATCGGTGGTGAGGCAGGCCAGGCCGGGCTAGGCCGCCCCGGCGGCGGAATGCAGGATCCTGCGGTCTCCCGGTGGCGGCGGCGGGGCTGGGCGGCCCCGGCTCCCGGGGTCGGGGCTGGAGGGGGGCGTTGGAGCGGCTCGGTGCTGCGGCGGAAAGCGGCCCTGCGGGCGGCTTCGTGACCGCGTCTCCCGGCAGTAGCAGGCTGTGCGGCCCCCCGCCGCCCTGCAGGGGGGCAGGGAGCGGAGCGGCTGGCCAGGCCCTGGCCGGCTGAGGCGTGGTGTCTGCGAGACCTGGCTTTGAACCTGTTCACACCAGGTACGGGAGTCGGCTATTGCAGAGCTGAGAAAGAAGAATGGATTAGCGAGAGGTGAAGAGCGGGAATGGCGGAGAGTTGTGCTGCCCTCTCCTCACCGGGGCAAACCTTTTTCATTAACTTTCATACTAGAACAGCTCCAGCCTTGTCTGTTGGTGTTTCAGTAGCATCTAAATAGTAGAGGATAGTGCACATATCAAGTGCACAGAAACCTTGCTGTGTTGCAAAAAACCAATAAATCTGCAACGTAAATAGGTAAGACACAGAAGGGATGGAATGAAAGCGTTACCAGGTGAAGTTTATGTTAAGTAAAGAGACAGGTTTTAATAGTTTTGGTTTTTTGTTTTGGGTGACAAAATTCATGGCACAGACAGCAGGTGCAGGTGCTCAGTAACAATAACAGTCATGGAGGCTGCAGCACAGATGCAGATATTCACCGTGTAGTCTAACCTGGCAGAGGTTTGTGGCTGTGGAGATGCCCGGTTTCAGAATCTGGATTAGGTGTATGTATGGATTAGGCCTTGCGTATCTGTTCAGCACATTGCTGTGTTTCATAACACCACCACAGTTCCTTCTTATTTTTTAACTGAAGGTTGTACTTTGATATTTGGTTTCCACCTCTAAAGCTAGCGTGGGTGTGGGGGCGGGGGGGGGAAAGACGGAGAGATCTGGACTTCAGTATTCTTTAGTATCTGCAGGAAACTTGGTCTAAAACAGAGGATTCTCTTTCCAAACAACTGAAATTGAATTAATATCTCTGAGCACTCAGTGCTGTTGCTATTGTTCAGACTGGCTCATTATCAATCCATAATACTGAAGTAAAGGAAGACCACCCTAGAGAAATATTAACACTGGAATGTTTATTTAGTATTGCTTTGCTTAAAAGCAATTGTGCTCTATCAGAATGTCCCAATAAACTTCTGGGGATTGTTACTTCTTCAAAGAAAGTAAGAGGAATTTAATATGCATAGAGTAGGAAGTGCAGCTGACTCTTGTGCTCTCCAGGGTCTGTGGTGTGTGTGTGGAGTTACTCGGAAAATTGTCAATACTTTACTCATCCTGGACTTTGTAAGATAGAGGAAATTGCTGGAGGGGTTTTCAATGTATGAAGGAGTTTGATCACTTAGTGATGCTTTGCAGACTGTATCTTGCAGACTACTGCTGAACTGAAGACTGTAGGGCCTTCAAACTGCATTTTTTGTCATATCACATGTAATTTGTCACCTTTCTTTCTCTCTGGTTCCCTGTAGCCAGAGGATAATACACTCCCACTTTAATACTATTCAATTAAGTTTTTATAGTAATGGTGGGAGAGATGAAACAATAACTGGAGAAAACCACAGAAGAACTGTTAATAATTAAATAGTAAGAATAGCAGCAAATCTTTTTTTGCTAGTGTTTTCCAACTTAGACTCTCACTGTAGGATTTCACCACATCGTAGCAGGAAATTTTCTCCCTCCCTGCAGTAGCGATCCACATAAGATGACTGGAACTATGTGAAGAGTGGTCCCTTTCCTTCTTTTGAAACAGACAGAAGGTAGAGAGGAGTCTTAATTTCCAGTCTGCTCTGTTTGTGTGCATAGGAGGCAAGAATTTTTCAGGGTTCTTGCCTTCAGTGCTGCCTTAGGGAGTGGTTAGTTCAGAAGATTTCCTCTAGGGGTTGGGCACTCTCTCGCAGGAATTGGGACATCCCACAGTTTTAGGGTTAGGACTCCAGAAGCTTGTGAAAGAAGGTGTTTAGTTTGGTTGGGGTTTTTTGTTTGGTTGTTTGGGGGTTTTTTCCCCCCTAGCCTTTTTGTGGAAAACTGTTCTGAAAAAGCCAGTTAAGTTAAAAATGTTTTGTGGAAACTTAATTTGCCTCCCCAGGGGGCTTGGCTAGTAAACTCTGATGACAGCTAGTTGAAATTGATGAAATCTTATCAGATACGTGTTTATTCTGCTTACAGACTGAAGCCATGGGTGTGTGAAAGCAGGAATCATCTACATGAACAGCTGAATAGCAATTTTTGTTGTGAGAAAATTATCTTTCATTATTTTCAGAGCAAAAATTCAGGATTTGTCTTGAAATGGCATGAAAAGTTTGGACTTCTTTCCCATGATGCCAGATTTATTTCACAACAGTAGTAATCCTCTCATCAGTTCTTCATCCTGAAAGGACTCGTTCCACCTACATATCTTTGATAGCTCTGAAATGGTTCAAGTAGCAAGTTACACAAAAGGGGTTTTAGGGGTGCAGAGACAGCAGTTCACAGAGTTGGTAGAATGGTAGTTGTGTGAGTAGAGGGCTGATTCACAGTAGTCTCATTTTGTTTCCCCTTCCTGTGCACCTCTGCAGTGTTCCTTCCCCCCTTCACATGAGCCTTTTGAAACAAACAGACCAATACTGCAATGTCTTTTAATCCTGCCTACTGAAATTGTAAACAAATTTCAGACCAAACCGTTGTACACACTTACAGGTCTCTCTGTATTCCAGACTTCTTGCAGTGCTTCTGTGTTAACTTATCAGTGGGAACATGTTTCTGTGTCTTATATGGGATTTTTTTTTAATTTTTTTTTTTTACTAACACTGAAAACTGATTCTTTGTTAAATCTGGTCCATGCTACATATTTGTTAATGAACAGTCTAAGACATAGGGAAAATAAGCAGCAAGTTTGTACAGAGGTAGGAAGTAGGTTAAAGTTCAGAGTTGCTCTTTCAAGGAAAAAAAAAAAAACCTCAAGGCTTCATTTTTCAGTGTTCTGTAGCCTCCAAATAAGCTGCCCTGTATTCTCAGGCATAATACTGCTCATTTTCCTGCAACAAAAAGAAAATTAGTCTCTACTTTTTAACTAGGACACTCAGTGATGAGTCTGCTGACACAGCATTCTCTTAACACTTATGCCTGCTTAATTAGGATCTGGATTTTGTTAACTGTAAGGCTAGATTGTGTTCCAGGGGCTGTCTGAGGGTACTGGATATGTGTGCTTACCTGGGTCACCAAAAGCTGGCCAGATGTATACAAGAGAAGTGTTTTGACTGTCCCTTAAGCAGTAAGTGAACTGACTATGTTGAAGTGAAGGAGGAGGTAGCATTTAACTTTCCAGAGGAATGTCTTGTGGGAGTTTAATATCCACATCTCAGAAGTGGGCACACATCTAACTTCCAGCTCACTTGGAGCTGGGGTTCCTTTAAGACCTAAAGGTCTGATTTCACAAGCTTGATCTCTGAACTAAATCTTCAGTTCCTATATGTGCAATACAGAGCTGGTAACAAAGTGAAATAGTCAGAATGCTTATGACAACCTGTGGAATATACAGATTATAGGAATATGCACTTAGTAACCCGTCCAGTGCACTGGAAGAGTAGCACATTATGGCTCTGAATAAGTAAGTATTTTAGCATTGCAATAAAAGTTTTAGGCATCTGGAGAAAGCAGTAAAGTATGCAATCCAGCGTCCCATTTGTGTTCCAGTACAGAGTTCATCTTGAGTGTTACAGTTGATAGGGGATCCCTGAAACTTTGCTTGGAGAATGTTTAAAAAAACCCTACTTATTACTTTATTTTTTTCCGGTGTGAAATAATGGTGTAGTTTATACCAGCAGAATAGTTGCTTAGTCATCAAATTGTTAGTGGACTTCTCTTTAAGGATCTATATGTAACGATAGACTGTGTAATGGAGAAACACAAAGACCCTTTCTCAGATCTGTTAGCACTGAAATCTTGTCACTCAACTGCTTACAGCAATGCAGCACTGTATATTTCTTATATAGTGGCCTTATCTGTCATAGTAAGAGTTAAGTGTTAAATATTAAGAGCTTCTCTTAATCAAAACAAGAAACCTGTGTTTATTGCAACAGTAGCTGTACTCATCTGTTCTGTGCACATCCATAAGTAATTATAGCTAGATATATTATAAAACAAGACTCTGCTTGTTCTAGTAGTGGTGGTGAACTCTATCCAAATGCTAGGGGCATTTGTGGGTTTGCGAGGGGGGGTGCTTATTCTTTGCCAGGTTTTTCTATGTGTGTGGGTTTTTTTGTTGTGTTGCTATTTATTTTTTTATTTTTTTTTTTTCTCCCCAGGGTAACAAAAACATTTTTCTTGGGCAACTTGGATATTTAAATAAATATTTTTTTTCTACCACACAAATATCTGTATTAGTTTTTTTCTAAGCTGACTTGAGTTATGGATGTGTTTACTTACCAAAGTTTTACTACTTCAGACACCTGACTGATACTGAAGAGGTTGCCTTTCCGTATCAAAAATGCAGACTTCTGGCAATATGCTTAGCATTGATATTTTCCTTCCTTGCTTTTCAAGCAAGGTAGGCGTACACTGAGCATGGTGTAATTCCAATAGGACAGAAGTTCCTACATGCTGGACCTGCTATGAGATCTTTGTTCATGGCTAAATGATCTATAACTTAAGTAAACTGGAAGTAGTCATCAACATTTCTAATTAAGGCCCATTGCTGAGTAGAATGTGAAACCATGAGAAGAGTTACAGAGACTCATTTTCTGTTGGGGAACTGAGCAATAGCCCTCAGTTTAAGAAGTGCTGTTCAGCTATATGTAATTCTTAGTAATGTGAGAAAATGCACGCTCAGCCTGCTGCTCTGCTGGAGCTCCCCTTAGATGTTTTAGTTGGTTTTGCTATTTAGAGGTGCTTGTCATGGCAGCTAAGTACAGATACATGTACATATATAAAAACACACACAATGTCAGTTGGTTGAGTGGACAAAACTAAGGCAAATAACTTGGGAGAGTAGGAGAAGGAATGGTAATCACAGTGGAAGGTGGTAAGATCATATTCAGCATGTGTGGAGAATGCTGTATTTTCCAAGCAGGGCCATGAGTGTTCCTGATGTCCTCTGTCTTACCACCAGGCAAGGGCTTTTATCATAGCAGTCCTGCCAGCTCAGCTCTCCTTTTCCCAGTTTTCAGTTGGAAGTTTCTTCACAAATTTCCTGCAAGTACCAGCAAGTTTGAGCCTTCCCCCTTTTCTTGATGGCTGATAAAGTACCATCTCTGCTTTGGCTGAGTGTAACCTTTTCTAGCATTTCTAGTGTCTGGTAGAGTGTTCAACTAGGCCGCCCCTTTGCTGAGTGTGTGCTTCCCAGTGGTGGCTGAGAATTTACCCACTCTGCAGGAAAAAAGAGCTTTTACTGCTTGAAATCTGTTTTAGTCAAGCTATTAGGTGTTTAGTTTTATGAATAGATGCTTAAAATGAACTCTTCCTGTTAATAATGTAGCCACCCACGCATAATTTGAAAGAAAACTGCGAAACCAAGGATGGAATAGAAAAGGCACTGGTGGAGACGTGTTCCCTATCCCTGAGTGAGATTAATATGTCTGTACTAAAATGCTGAATGACTGTGCCTGTTCTGTTCCTACTTTATGGCCTGCAGCTTAGACAGAAATTGTCTCACCCAGAGGCTTTTTTCCTTTTTTTCCTTTCTTCAGGTCAAACAAAATAAATCTGTGTCCTTGGTTTGTCCTCAGGCATTTTTGTAATAAACATGATTGTTAACTAATCAGGAATCTTTTGTCAGCACTTGTGTCAAATACTACAGAACGTACATGACTTACTCTCAGCATGTATTTTAGCAGAAAAGTACTCTCTGTGCTAAGGTTTTCTTTTATTCTGGATGGTGAGAGATGGGTGGGATCCCTTGAAATTCCTAAAAAAAATACAAAACAGTATCATTGCTGGTATTGATCTGGTAAAACAAATGAAGATAAAAGCAGTTATGTTTTAAAAAAATAATATTATTTTTGGTGGTGTGAAAGAGATTGTTGCTTTTAGCCTGATTAGTGGTATTCATTTTCACCTTCAGGCTCTCCTGCAGCTCTAAAGAGAGTAGAATAATATGTTAAAAGTGATGTCTAGAACATCTCTGGTGTCTTTAGATTCTCTCTTAAGTACAGTGGGAAGCTTTTTTCCTCTCTTAAGAATAGTGGGAAGCCATTTCCTTCTCTATGGCCTGCATGAGATAACTTCTGCAAGTGCAAAACTACAGGATGTATCAGCATGCTTTCTCAATTCCATTCATTTCAGTAAAATTTCAGCTTGTTGAAATTGTTCCAAGTCACACTGCTGCTTTTAAAGTGTCCAGGGCCCACAGTCAATCAAGAACATGCTTTAAGTAATACCTCAATTACTGAACTAAGTCCTTTTCCAATAGAAGGTGTTGTGATGTGACTAGTCCTGTGTTTATGTTGGATACTCAGAAAAGTTACATCAGTTTAAGATTTGAAATCAACACATGCAACATGTTTAAATCTCCAGTGAATGTTCCTTTTTTTTTTTTTTAAAAAAAAGTGATCTTAAGTTACATACTTTAATCCTTTTTGTGGAGATCTGCATGAGACTTTACTGTGCTTTGAGTGTATTTGATTTAGTTGTTTAACTTTTAAGAGAAGATGAGGAAAGAGACACTTTTTTCCTTCTGTCCCCTTGGGCTTGTGCATACTTCCTATGTAATGATCATCAAATGATGTGGTCTTCAGTCTGCCAGAGAGATACACACACACAGTACAGACAGTAGACATTTTTGCAATGTTCTTTTGTTGCTAGTAAACATCGGAGCTCTCATGGTAAAAGCTGAGTTTGCAGACCCACTCAATACAGATGAAGTGAGGAATATCATGCTCAGATTTTGCTAGTGCAAATGCTTTGTTAGAGTATCACAATGTAAAAGTTGTGTTGCCAAAGAAATTTGAACTCTCCCGTATCATATCTAGAGATACGGACACTATGGAACAGCTGTTAAAGCCAAGGATTCATTCTCTACTCTGAAGGGCAAATGTTGCATGGACAAAAAACAGCTTCCCTTTTTTTATATTTGGAAAGTTGTGACCTTGTCCAAATAAATTTGCCCCTTCTCATATTCATGGTTAGAATCCTTCTGCCCTTTTGCTTCTCTGGGGGAGAGAGAAGCGGAGCTGGGAGAGAGAAAAGACAGAAATCAGACTTTGTGTGATGAGCTGATGTTCAGTCTGTGGGTGAAATCAAGGCATGCTCTGACGAGAGATGGAGCTGGGCGGCACAGTGCCAAGCGCCTGTATTTTTGTAACAAGGTGAGTGGAAAACAATATTGATAGTTAGGGAGTGTAGATTTAAAGATGATCAGCATTAGTATGAGCCAAATTATCAATTGTATTAGTAGGCACAGGAAGGGCTAAAATAAAGTTATTGTTTGTCTGGTACACTTTATACAAGTTATACAAGCCTCTGAGAAGATTCCGGTAAGGAGATTCTGCTCCCTTTTTTTTTTTTAATCTCCCCGGTTGAACCATTTTCATAGATTTCATCAGCTGAAACCTCTGGAGTCCTACGGCTGTGTCCAGAATTGCACAAACACTAAAGAAAGTGTGTCTGGGTAATTGGAGAGGGGGAGTAGCTTGGGCTAGAGTTGCTGCTGTTTTCCAAGGCCAGGATGAGCACTGTTTGTGTGGGTAGCTGATGGCTCTTTCCATTAGAAACCTCTTAATCTGTACTGTCTTCCTGAGGGTCACTGTGTGGAATCCCATTTCAGATGTGACCTCCACACAAATAGTTTTTGAAAATCAAGTGCTTTCTTTGGTATGTGTGGTCAGCTGTTACAGTGGTCATGGGGCACTGGACATGGTCAATGCATGTGACCCTGCACACTGTGCCAATCCCAGGCAGACAGATGTTAGCTCTCCTGCCCGCTAGCCTGTTTGCATATTTACATTTCAGTGCCAGCAAAACGTGAATAAATATTCTGTGCTGCAATGACAAGTTAATCTGTATCTATCTCAGTGATTACTTAAAAAAATTTGGTGTCCTCGATCTGCAGCGTATTGCTCCCTCACATCTTTTTTGGCAGATCACTAGCTTGAGTTCTGTGCTGTGGTCGCTTGGTTTATAATTTACTGTCTGGAAATAGTAGTTGGTATGACTGAGGCTTCTCTGACTCTGTGAAATTTGCTACAGTAATGCTGCAAGTTGCTATCTTTTATAGATACTTTACATCTTTGCTGGGATTTCTAAATGGTTGCAAGGTTGTAACAGCATTGTTAGTATCCATGTGACCAGGCAGGTGAAAAGAACGTGTGTTGGTCACCCCACAGTTCAGCTTTTTTGTGTAACTCACTGATGAAATCAGGTTTGTAGTGAAGCATCTCATACTGTGAACTAAAAAAGCTGTGTTCAGGGAAGAGGGTGATGTCTGGCAAAGAAATGGGAGCAAGTAGATAATGTGTCATAGCATCTTGAATTGCTGCTGTGGTTTGCCAAGACACTGACTTGGATGGGAAATGTTACAGCTGCAATTTATACTCAGATGAGACTATGTGAACTGAGTACAGTGTACTTGTTATGGTCATATCAAAGTAATGATCTGCTTTATCTGTCAGGGGATATCTCAGTGTTTTCTATCTTCAGTTACCCTTAGACTTTCCCATGAGAAGTGGATATGCATAAAACAAAGTTCTCCGCTTGGACGGCAGAAAATAAAGCTCATCAGGAGCATAGCTGGCAAGGAGAGGAAGGAAGGGGTTTATTTTGATCGTGTTTAGTCATAGAAGCAGAGAGTTTGCTTAGAAGAGGAATAGCGAAGCAGTTCATTCTGTTTAAAGAAGACACCTAAAACTTGATGTGCTTGTGTGCAGGATGGGTATCTGCAAAGCTGGGAAGAGGAATTTCAGAAAATAACACATAGATGGGAATGTGAGAGGTGATGTATTTGGGGGAGGTGGTGTGGGGTGTGCCTACATTTCTGCCTTCTCTGGGCATTAAACTTTTTTATCTAGAAATTTCTGTTATTTTGTTTGATAGAATTCTGGAAATTTTTCTTTCTTTTATAGTATCTTGCTGCTTTACACCCTGGACCTTCCTTTGTCACCATTTCTGCTAACTAACTCTTCATCTCAATCTAACCTCTAACTTGGTGGTTGTCTTCAAAATATGTGAAATATGATTTGTGCAGGAATAGTTTAAAAATTCCCTATAAATGTACTCCACATAACAGTATTCCCTGAACAATCAATGAGCCTGACAGGTGAGATAAATTAATTCACTCTTTGGCCTTGCATTAACTGTTTTTAACAAATACTGGACTTGTGCATCCCTTTGCACCAAACAGTCTCCAAGGCCTGTCAAAGGATGTGCATCTCATTCCTTGTTGGCAGTGTTTTTGTTTGAAAAACTGGGACAAAGGAAGATAATGTAACTTGAATGAAGACAGGAATAGTGCTGTGGGAAAACAACAGCAGATCTGGAAATCAGGGCTGTGATTATCTCTCTTCTAAAAAAAAAATTTTAGTCGTGACTGGGAATGTTGCCAGGCACTGGAAAAGAATTGTCCTTACTGTTAAATCGTTAGCTTGTTCCTTGACATGTGTTGGCCTAAGCCAGTGCTCCCAAAAGAACCCTGGGCAGAGTTCAGGTCTTAAGAGTGTCCTATGGACTGTTCCATTAGGCAGTTTGCATGCAATTAATCTTTTCTGGAGATTGAGGGACGTTTCTAGAGTGAATTTAGGCCCCTCTATGCTAATTGGCCTTGATACTGGGAATATCTCAACGTACTTTAATTTATATACGTGAACCCTAAAAGTCCTAGGTCCCAGTGGAATGCTTTATCCAGTAAACCATTAGGATAGCCACAAAAAAGAAAAGATCTCAAACTAAGATGATGTTTACAGTACAGTCTAGTTTAATTTTTTTTTTTGGTGGTGACAAATCTTTCTGAAGTCAGAAGGATTCCTTGCATCTCTGATAGTCAGGGTTTGTAATCTTAGTCTGTAACACTTTCTGGCTCAAGTAAAACTATTATGTTTTCTGGGTTCAATTTTGAATGCAAATGCCTGTCTGTTTAGCTTTAGATCAATGCCACTTAAGAAATGGGACCACATTGTCATGGTGGTTCATGGATCACAGAGACACAAAGGGCTGTCTAGAAGCAGTGTAAAGAAGAGAATAGTACTGACATTGAACTTCCTTTGTAAACCATGTGGTATATCCATATTTTTCACCATGCTCTTATACTTCTGCAGACCTTTTATCTCTGAGGACATGTTACAAGTAGATTTGTAGGGGAAGGGGCACGACTAACACAGGCTGTGCAGTACCTTTTTGTCTGGTACAGGCCTTGTATGTGGGAGAGATACATTGTGGGACTGTGGGACATGTACTTTGTATGCAGGACAGATGTCCCATAAATGGCTTTGATTTTTCTTTTGTGTTCTAGTGATACTAAGAGTCTTGAATAACCATGAGCAACCCTTTTGTACGGATTGTGGAGCCACTGGACCCTAAACAGCCTTTGAAGAAGTTCTTTAATCTGAGCAAATTGGAAGATGTGAGATACGGTACGTTGACAACATAAGGAAAGCATTTCATTAACATTGATGAACAGAACCTTGAAGAGATGCTGCAACATTGGATGGTGTTTGGTCTCTGGAGAGAACTATGAATTCAAAAGATGGTTCTTGAAAACAGATTTTTAGCAAAATTCAATTCTGGCTATTTAGAACTACAGAAATACTGGCAAGATCACAGTATTATTTTCTCAACATGCTGTGCACGCAGCAGTCTTGTTTTTCTTGACTGGATGAGAAGGACTAGGCAAAACTAAACGCACAAGTTTTCTCACATACTGCTCTGCTGCTGTGAAAGGCTGGAAAGGTCCTAACACTGATATATGACTGAATCATCCAGAAAGATTGTTCAGCTTTAAAAGAGCTTCTCCTTTCAGAGAAGGCTTTTCCTTTAGTTCCTCTGACACTTCCTGAATGTGGCATCTTCCATGTGGCACTGGTAGAAATCTTACAATCTGTGCCACTGACTTAGAAAGCGAGTATGGTTTAGAGCTGTCTATGTTGGGTATTTTTCCCCTTTCAAAAAGGAAACAGATGATTAAGGAGAATTCAGGAAGCAAGAGGAGGAACATTTTCTCTGAACATCAGCAGTGCATATCCATTGCAGGCTCAGATAGTGTGTAAATGAGAAATCAATTAATGTCGGACTTGGTGTGTTCAAAGCAGAGATGAGTCTTAAGAAGAAGACAAATACATATATGGTATTACCTGCTGATCCATTCTAGGATTCTTTAAAGAAAAAAGGATGCAATTTTCACTGTCCATCAGAAAAATGGAATAACTTAACAACAGAAGAATGGGGAGGGGGGGAGGAGGGTAAGAAGTTTTTAAAAAACCCAAAACAAAACAAACAATTGATTCTGAATGACTGTGTCCTGAAAAATAGTTGGGTGGTTTTTTATGATAGCAGTAATGATGTCTCACAGTGCTTAAGTGACTTCTGTGTCTTGGGGCCCCAAACTGCTCAAGAGATTTTTGAATGTAAATATTCTGAGAGGAAATCAAATAGCTATTATTACAGTGGACCAGGGAAGGAAGGACAGAGAAACTTACTGGGTTTTGTCACACTCATTGCTTGTAGTAAAGCTGTCAGGACTGCTCTAACAATATTTTGTGTTATCTTCTGTAAGTATTTCTATCCTGAAGTAAAAGATTAGCAGATACACAGTCCTACTGCTGTTCAGTTTCATTCTCCATCTCTGGAGAACAAGGGACTGCCTAGATCACTAACGCTATGCTTTCCAACATGTCAGGTAGAAAATTATGTTCTAGTGCTTTTGTATGTGTTCAGCGGCAAGAGTGAGAGGAAAGTGCAAAGAAACAAGGTGAGCACAGCATGTTTTCAGAGTAGTATTGTTGAGGAGGATGGAAGAGCTGTGGAAAAGAGTCCTTTTAGCAAAGATGCCTGCTGTCTCACAGGGACTGAGATAATAAATCTGCCTAAAAAATTGAGTAGAACAGATCAGTTAGCACTGACCTGACAAAGCTGAAGGCTGGGAAAGGGTGTCTGATAATTTGGGATAAAGCCTTGTGAGAATATGGGGATGGCACTTGAGGACCCATCTGCCCTAGACATGGAACCCTACACTTGCTGACATATTACCCTAAGGTAAAAACTTAATTTGTTTCTTGCCTCTTACCCATGCAGCACGCCTGCCATTTTCTATTCGAGTCCTTTTGGAAGCAGCAATCCGTAACTGCGATGAGTTCCTAGTGAAGAAGGGAGATGTTGAGAATATTCTCAACTGGAAAGTGGTGCAACACAAGAATGTTGAAGTGCCGTTTAAGCCTGCAAGAGTTATTCTGCAAGACTTCACGTGAGTCTGATGCTCTCTAAAGCTAGGAAAGTGCAAAGCTCTTGAAAGTGCAGAAATGTTGAGCTTGGGGTGGAGGGGTGAGCTGAGGGAAAGAGTAGCAATGAAATGTTTGGAAAGAGCTTTTTCAGCTTTCCTGCGTGTCAGGACAGACAACACTTGGAGAAATAAATATCTTTATGAAACTCTTCAAAACAGAGGGGAAGAAAGTGGGATGCATAAATTGGATCCAAATGATGGAATTCAAGAGTCTAGAGGTTTTGTTGCTGGAGGGGCGAGGGGTTTCTCTCTCTCTTCCCCTCCTCCACCGCCAAGGGACTCTTCCTTTCAATTTTCTACCCTTTTCAATTCTCATTTATAACCCACATCATTATAACCCACCTTGACAGGTGGGTCTGTGCAAACCTCATGAAGTTCAACAAGGCCAAGTGCAAGGTCCTGCACATGGGTGGGGGCAATCCTAAACACAAATACAGGCTGGATGATGAGTAGATTGAGAAAAGCCCTGCCAAGGAGGATTTGGGGCTGTTGAGTGACAAGAACCTCAACATGAGCTGACAGTGTGTGCTTGCAGCGCAAAAAGCCAGCTATATCCTGGTGCATCAAGAGAAGCGTGACCAGCAGGTCAAGGGAGGGGATTCTCCCCCTCTACTCTGCTCTCATGAGACCCCACCTGCAGTGCTGTGTCCAGCTCTAGGGCCCCAACATAAGAAGGACTGGGACCTGTTGGAGCAGGTCCAGAGGAGTCCATGAAGATGATCAGGGGACTGGAGCACCTCCCCTGTGAGGACAAGCTGAGAGAGTTGGGGTTGTTCAGCCTGGAGAAGAGAAGGCTCTGGGGAGACCTTATAGCGACATTCCAGTACTTAAAGGGGGCTACAGGAAAGGTAGGGAGGGACTCTTTATCAGGGAGTGTAGGGATAGGACAAGGGGTAACAGCTTTAAACTGAGAGAGGGTAGATTCAGATTAGATCTAAGGAAGCAGCTCTCCACTGCAAGGGTGGTGAGACACTGGAACAGGTTGCCCAGGGGGGCTGTGGCTGCCCCCTCCCTGGCAGTGTTCAAGGCCAGGTTGGACGGGGCTTTGAGCAACCTGGTCTAGTGGAAGGTGTCTCTGCCCATGGCAGGGGGGTTGGAACTAGATGATCTTTAAAGTCACTTCCAACCTAAACCATTCTGATTCTATGATTATTTTCTCTTCCAAGTCAAATGTTATTCCAAAACATTTTTAAAGACTTCTCTGCTATTGAAAATTTAATGTCTACTTTCTCCCAGAAACACAAATTGAGATTCCTACCTAATGGACTCTGAAAACTGGGCCTTGTTATTGCAGTGTGGTTAGTCCCCATGTCAACACGTAATAGTTCCTGATAGATGATATGGAAAGTCAATTTTTGGGTGGAACAGTAGCTTCTAACTGGTTTTAGTACAGCATTTGACTTGCAAGTCCACTGTCCTTTGTACCTTTGTCCTCTGCCTTTGTAAGAGAGTTTAGTTCATCCGTGGTAAGCCCCATGCTGCTAAGCTGTCAGTTGATTTCATTTCTCAGAACACTAAAGTGTCTTAGCTGTCATACCTTCTGTTTTGCATTTTCCCAGAGGTTGGCCAGGTGCTAGAGACCCAGTACAGCTCAACTCCTAAAGGCATTAGGAAAAATTGGCAAAGTCTCAATTGAAAAAAGTGCTGTTTTTCTAGCTATTTTTCACCTGCTGACTGTTGTTAGGATTTTGAAAAGCTCGACCACAGAGGAAGCCAAACTTTCAAGCAAACATTGTTCCCTTTGTTACTGCACTTCTTTCTTACCCCCTACTTTCCTGCTGACTTTTAAAAATTTGCCTGTAAGTCTGTAGAGCAGCTGCATTCATGGAAAATGAGCTTTCGAACAGGCTCCTGAGTGGGATCTTTTGGAAAAGGCAGCTTTGGCAACTTTCCAGAAGCCATACAACAATTAGATTCACATGTCCTGGATTAGAATTATCGAATTTCCTAGATTTGATCCTTCTGTCATTATCCTGAGTTCTTCTAAGGCTGGAGATGGATGTTGTATCTGTTCCTTTTCAATTATATAACATTTGTAAGCTGTCAGAAACACTCTTCCACACTGTTCCTCCCACCCCTGCCTTCCCCCCAAATCCACCTAGGTAGCATAACATAACATTTGCTCTTTTTCTTGGAATATGCATATCCTGGGGCAACAAATTGCTTCAAACTGCTGAACATCAGTTAATCATGTCAAAGTTAGATAATGTGGACCCTTTTTTCTCTTTGTTTTTGTAAACACTTCAAGGTGACATTCTGTGGAAATTGCAAAGCCTTTTCTTCATTGTTTCTGATATATTTTAAAATTACAATAGCTTCCTTATAAGCAGACTTGAAAACATAAACTCTCACTGCTTTGGGCTGCTCTTGCAGAAACATATTCTCAGTGGGTTACTGAATGATGCCAAATCCTTACGAGCATATCAGGCAGCTCTTTCTGTCTCAGCAGCCAGCAAAATCAGATACACTGGTATGCAAGAGACTTTCCAAAACTGATTGAAAAATGTCATGGTAGTACGTACCTCTGTAGAAGCTGAGTGTATGTGCTGACAAACACCAGAAGCATTGTTAAAATAAATATGGAAATGTGTGTGATTTATTAGGTAAGGTGGGTGTTGAAGTGCTAGAAGTTATGGTTGCTACTCCTTATTTGCCTATGACTAAACTTGGGTTGGAAGACTCTTGCGTGCATTACTCTGACCCTCTGTATAGTTTACCAACCTCACTTGGGAAGGAAGGCTTAATTTAGGGATTTAAAAATCATTTTGGATGAATGAGACATACAAGCATAGAGAAGAAGGCCTGTTAACATTTTTCTGAGTCACTTGGAGTTCAGGGGCTTGCAGGATTGCAATAGGATATGTGAGAAGGCAGTAATGTGAATGTTGGCCTGTAGACTGAAAATGTGCACTTTGAGTGTCATTTGTGATATAAGGTCTTTTGTCAGCGTAAGTACAAGAATTTGTTAGTAAAGATGAATGGTACACCTTATTTCTGCCTTTCGTGTTTGTCCAGTGATCTGCCAGGGCACTTAAATCCGCTTCTGAAAATACAGTTAATCTGCAAAGGGGTTTTGTAGTCATGTTCTTTGTAATTTAAGAAATCAGATGCTCAGCTCTGCCAGTTTCACTTGAAGTGTGGAAGGTATCAAACAGCCCTAATTATGGAGAAGATTCTCCTGTGCTTTGCAAAACTTGGAAGAGATGACCATTGGCTTAAAATCAGCTAAATAAACATAGCAAAGAATCAAAGAAAGGACCTTGTCATTTTCCCCCTCCCCCTTCCTTTTTTAAACAGACTGCGAAGTAGAGAGAGGCTCAGAGCAAAAGAGGAGAAGCCAGTTCAAGGTCTCAAAGGAATGCTGACTAGGACTAAGTTTCCAGATTGTCAGCCAAGCAGTTAAACTGCTTCTGCTAGTTGATGAATTTGGGCTTTAGCTTGTCATTCTTACAGTGCTCAGGATATAGATACAGTTCTGTCCCTTCTGCTCTTCTGGCTTTGTCTTCCCAAGGGTACTGTCTCTGCCATAGAGTATTGATCCCAAAACTCAGGATAAAGCTGTGGTTTGCTTTTTATGGAACAGTAGGTGTCTGTTCTGCATCTCAGGATCTCAACTGTGTTTGTTTTGTTGTTTGTTTTTTTCCAAATTGTTTCACCTTGCCTTTTTCTCTTCTGTTTTAGTGGGGTACCTGCTGTGGTTGACTTTGCTGCAATGCGTGATGCTGTGAAGAAACTTGGTGGGGACCCTGAAAAAATCAATCCTATCTGTCCTGCTGATCTAGTGATAGATCACTCCATCCAAGTTGATTTCAACAGGCGGTAAGGATACAGAATTACTCTTACTTCTTAATGGTAGTAAGCTGAAGCTGATTACTGATAATGAAGGTAGTCCCATTGGTGATATTCTCAGCATTTGGACTGTTAACATCCTAGATTCTTAAGAAGTCTTTGACTGTTGTTTCAGTTGCTGTGAATTAGATGGGGGAATTTTGTTTTTTCTGTGGTACGTCTCTCAGCAGCACAAGCCTGGACTAAATGTTAATAGAAACAGGCTCAGTCCAGACCTATTGTAATCATAATTTTACATAATAATACTTCATTATTATTCGTTGCTCAGAAATAGCTTTTTTCCACACGTACTTTTTTTTGACCCTGTAGGGCTTTTTGGAAAGGACAGGTGAGAGTGTCTCCTTTATTTTTTATTTATATAAGAATTTATATGTTTATATATTTATATAAGAATTTATATATTTGTATAAGACCTGAGCTGCCCTAGCCCAGCTCTGAGGAACTGTTTGCAAGTTCAGTGCCTCCACACAGAAGAGCACAAGACACTGATTAATACAGCTCCTGTAAGTACAGGAAAGAAACATAATGCTATTCAATCCTCAGCATGCTACAGAGAGATGAGCACTCACTTGCACTGACTAGACCCACAGTAAAATACAAGACCTCTGCATAACGGTCCTTCTACGCTTCATGATATCTAAACTTGGGCCTACTGAACTACTCTTCTAAACACATCGTGCAATTGCATGGTTCTTGATGGCTTCCTTCCAACTTCCAAACTCCTGGAGCTTTTTGGTCTGCTAAAATACTCTGTATTTATTGTCCTCTGTAGGAGATAGTTTTGAAGTGGCCACTTAAGTTATAGCATTGTAAAGAAGAAAATTCCTAGAAGGTGGAAATTAAAGAACACAAAGAGGACTTTTGCAGTGCCAATATTTAGAGGCTTCTTTAGAATGAAAATACTGAACTTCTGAGCAGAAATGTATTGCGAAGCCTGCTTCATAGAAGAATGTTGCCAGTTTTCAAATACAACTTTTTTCCTACTGTTTTTCTAACTGTAGCCTAGTAAGGATACAAATTCTCACTGATGCCATTTCATACTTGGCAGGGGAGAAAAAGGGCCAAAAAATTTTGACTTATGTAACTGTCAAAAATCAGCTCCCTTTAACTTTTTTTTCCTAGAGATGCTGTATCTGTTCTTAATCTTAACACTAAGGAGTTTAGAAACAGACACAAAATAACCATCTAAAGACTGATCTCTCGAGTAATGGGTGTTTTAGCACTAATCTATTAAACTAGAAACCCAACCTTTTTTCTTTTTAATTTGCATCACATCATTTTTTAAGATCTTTGCAAAACAGCGTATTCCTTCGTGAACAAGACATGATTTCATCTTTACCATAGGACAGAATCAACTGTTATGGTTCTTATTCTGTATTATTTTAATATTCATTTTATGCTATCAGTAGTATCTGGGACTTCATTTAGATGATTTTTTGCAAATAAGTACTTTTTGTCACAGCCTTATTTTATTTCTATTAGGCTCATGTATATATAGAGAGAACATTGGCCAGCCTTATGCTTCAGTTCTTTCAAACTCTTCAGGCCTAAGTTATGCAGCTGATTCAAGTGAAATATTTGTTAGCCCTGTCTGCTTTGAAACACAGGGGCTTCAGGCAGCCCTATATCATCAGTGATAATCTCTTTTTAACTGAAGTTACAGAGCAGTTGTGTTCCAGTTCCCTTTACTGCTTTGCTGATTGCCTCTGATTTAGGTATTGGAAACTTCACGTTGCTCTAACATGTAATGTAGCTTTCCCAAGTTTTAGGTCTGCCACATATGTGATAGACAGAATACACTCACATTTGAGGCAGACATCAGGTATTATCTCTTAAGATTTCCTTTTCATTGGTTGCCTGCAGTTCACAGCTGCAGTGAGATTAAAAGATGAGATTGATCAGCATTAACATTAGCTAGTAACTCTTCTTTTCTTTCTACCTTTCAGTATATCTGACCAGACATAAATTTCAGGTGGATACTTTTGGTTCTGACAGCTGATTATTTTCACTTGCAGATCAGACAGCTTGCAAAAAAATCAGGACCTGGAATTTGAAAGGAACAAAGAAAGGTTTGAATTCTTAAAGGTACTGAAAGAAGTAATTCTATTTGCATGGAGAAAAGTGAAATGAACAAAAGTTCTTCAGCGCTCATGTGCATTGAAAATTTTTTACTCCAATTCCTTCTGTTTCAGTGGGGCTCTCAGGCTTTTAAAAACATGAGGATTATTCCACCAGGCTCTGGGATCATCCACCAAGTGAACTTGGAGTATTTGGCAAGAGTGGTGATGGATCAGGATGGCTACTACTATCCAGACAGCGTGGTGGGCACTGACTCGCACACCACCATGATAGACGGCTTGGGAGTTCTTGGCTGGGGTATGTGCAGTAGCGTATCATGAATAGTCTGTTAGCCAGCTAAGCTGTGTTTCAGACTTGGGTGAGTTGACCCTGGCTGGCAGGTTAGCCCCCACCCAGTCGCTCACTCACTCACTCCTGCCAGCAGGATGAGGGAAGAGAATTAGAGACAAAGACAGTTTAATAAGTGAAGGAGAGAAGAAAAAAAAGAAAATGAAAGCAAGTGATGCAAAGACAATCAGTCACCACCTCCCACGAGCACACCAAAGCCCGGCCAGTCCCTAGGCATTGGCTACTTTGGAAAAATTCCTCCCTTGCCTTGTCTTCCTGTTTTAATGCTGAGCATGATGTTATGTGGCATGGAATATCTCTTTGTTCAGTTGGGCTCAGCTGTCCTGGCTGTGTCCCCTCCCAGCATCTTGCCCACCCCAGCTTACTTGCTGAAAGGCAGAGTGAGAAACAAAAAAGACCTTAATACCGTCTAAGTACTGCTCATCAATAGCTAAAACATTAGTGTGTTATCAACGCTGGTTTGGTCACAAATCTAAAACATGGCACTTTATAGGCTGCTGTTAAAAAAAGTTATCTCCATGCCAGCCAGACACACTACACAGAATAACCCCAAACTCAAGGAACCTGATAAGGTCTCTTACAGTTATTGAAGACTTTGTAACTAACCCCCCTGTTCTGATAACAGTCTCAGATGATTTCTGGTGCATGTGTTGTTTGGGTTTCTTTTCTTTCATGTACTTTCTATTCTGCATTTAAAATACAAGGAAACGGGCAAGGAAAATAGTAAGACTTCTGGAAGCATCTTAGTCATTTGAGAAGGCAAAGGAATTGAAGCATCACTGAACATCCATTTGTTCCTTAGTCACTTATCTATCATTGTGGGAAACAGCACTATGAATTACATTCTAATACCAGTAGTCTGCAGAATACTTGTTGCAGAAATAAATACAAATAATCCATTTTTTGCTTGTAGGGCAAACTGCAGTGTTTGAATTACTGACTAAAGTAGTTATGAAATCAAAGTATTTGCAATCATCCCACATATGGTAGCAAAAACTTCTTATCTCGCTGTGATATGGTGATAGGAGCCCTATTGAAATAGATATTGTACAAATACAGAAGACATTCTGGTTTTAGATCACATTTGCTAGTTGTTCACTGAGATGCTTGTCAAGTTCTGAGTACCACCTGTGATAGAAGTGGGACATTGTGTTTTTTCTACTCCACGCAATACTGGTCGTCTGAGACTTTCTGTCAAGGCTGGAAGAATTCCTGCTGGCCTAGAATACAAATGTAGACAAGTTCAGTTTATTTAAAACCATGACATCTTTGAGATAAGAGATGTCTCTTTATTCTATATTTGATTTCACCTTACGCATGGAGCTGTCATTTAGATGATGTCACAACACAACAGCTGCTTGGAAGCGTGTCTGTAAACTTACCCTCATTTTTCTCCAGAACTTGAAAAGTATGGCTGGACGTAGTCCATACCATATGTGCTCGAGGCGCAAACTCTTGGATCCAGCATTTCTTGCTAGTGGCTGGTAATGCTGAACTTGCTTCATACCTGTCTGTGGTAGCCCATCAGTCATGTCAACTAACTTGACTGTTTAAAAATTATTCAACAGCTAGTGAAAGGAGTTGCATGATTGGATCTGTCACAGAATTATCTCTTTAATTAACATAGATATATCACTTTTCATAAAATAAATTGGAAATTTTCTTCAGAATCATTATTAGATTAAGTGGGAAAAAGGGTAGGAGTAGTGGTTTGGCATACATAAGCAACTATTACAGGCAATTTGTTCTAGCTCAGTATTAATTAAGGTAAGCAAAAGGTAGAAGGAGGTTTGAAAGTGGAAGATAAACATGAAAGGGACTTCCTACAGGCAGGAAGTTATAAAACTGCCACCTAATGCCAAATTGTTAGTAAACATCATCTTGATACTTTACCTTATTAAATCAGCAAAATGAAGTAGTCACTTGAATTGCACTTGTCTAATACTGAAGGTGTGCTTAGACAAAGGTTCCCACCTGTGCACACCCCAACGGGGCTTGTTGAAACTTAATAGACATAAGGAAGATATTTCTGTCTTAACAAGTAGCTTTTCTGTTAGTATTTTTAGAACAGCCTACAGTCTTGACTGTAATAATCTTTCCTTCCTTCAAAATAACTTCTAAGTTTTTGTTTGACGACCAGTAGTCGTGGTCTGCATACATTTAATTCACAGCACACCATGTTCAATGCCATCATGTCAGTCATTCTTGGTTTATGCATTGCATGTTTAAGTCATTAAATAAAATTTTTACATCTGCTATTGTAAAAGCCAAACATCCTCAGAGTAAGTTACTTAGATTTACCTAATATCCTATGTAATGGCTGAGGAACAGAGGTGAAAGTATGAAACAGAAAAAAATTTAAAAGCCCAACTTGCAGAAACTGAACCAAGATGAGGAGTGCCTCTTAGCAGAAGGCTAAGCCCTCTGGCTGTCTGCCTTCTCTCCCCTTTCACACCTTAAATCGAGTAATTATCTGTCAATTGTACTTCATGGGTTTATCTTTGACACATTACTGTCTCTGAATAGAATAGTTGGATTGTATACTCCTGTTGCATACAGGTGTTGGTGGTATTGAAGCAGAAGCAGTGATGTTGGGCCAGCCGATCAGCATGGTGCTTCCTGAGGTGGTTGGCTATAAGCTGCTAGGAAACCCTCAGCCACTGGTAACATCCACTGACATTGTGCTCACCATTACCAAGGTAATGAACATGTCTGCTGTTTTGCCATTACTGCTGAAAGCTATGCATGTTCTGTAGGACAGAGCCACTGTACTGCATGCTTAGGAGCCTGTGTGTGCTTCCATGTAGTCGTTTTGGACTTTTTTTAAGCTTTATCACTCTGTATGGGTTGGAATCAGCTGCCCAAGGGCAACTGCAAATCTGCTAGGCAAATCTCTTTCCCAGAAGGCATACAAAGTAGAACAGAGCTGATATTTCATGGCCTGTTCAAATCCTTATGTGCAGACCTGTTTTGGAACAGCAATGCTTGTAAAAGGATCCTGTTTCTCTACTGCCTCGAAACACAGTGACTTTCTTTTTTGAAGTCCTCCTTTAAAATAAGGCAATGTAAAACCTGAAAACAGACAGTAAGCACTGCAGTCTGATTTCTTTGATCTGCAGGTGTTTGGCTCATATGTCATATACTCATAGTATGTACCCCAGAGTGTTCTCCTCTCTGTCGAAAAATAACAGTTGTTCTGAGGTAGACTCTAGTTTAAATGAGGGGAAGAGCAAGTTTGGAAGGAATATGTCTCTGTGTTGTACCTTATTATTGAAACTTTACATCTGTGTGTCCTCATCTTCGTGATTTAGTTTACCAAGGCTTCCTGGTTTCAGATGGCTATAGAAACCCTCAGAAAAGGTTTCTCTGAAGTTGAAAGCTGGATTTCATAACATACATGCTCAGGTCATTTGACACCTAGCAATGACACAGGCACTGTATTTTTATAACAGCACCTTCGCCAAGTTGGAGTCGTGGGTAAATTCGTGGAGTTTTTTGGTCCTGGTGTAGCCCAGCTGTCAATTGCTGACCGAGCCACCATTGCCAATATGTGTCCAGAGTACGGAGCAACAGCTGCCTATTTTCCAGTGGATGATATTAGCATTGGGTACCTGATACAAACTGGTGAGTGTAAGAAGAGATCACAAGTTAAAGATGTAATTGAAAGCAAGGACTCCATGTCTATATGGTGTAGTCAGCAGTGAGGTTGAATCAGGTGGAACCTTCTGATCTTGAATGCTTTTTTTTTATCCATACTTGCTTATTCAGGCTGTTTATTGCTCTTAGGGTCCATGTTTAGGAAGAGCCAAGTTCTAGACTGTTTCGCAGCTAACTGCCTGCTTAGCCCTGGCCAAACCTAGCTTGTCCAGGTGATAGAAGCAGGAACCTAAGTTTTAGTTCTGCAAAAGCCATTAAGTCTGCTCAATTGCTTTGTTTCTAGAGAGTCTCTAATATTTGTGCTGAAAAGGTCTTGTAGGCAATGTACAGTGTGAACAGTGAAATAGTCTGTTATGCATTTTTTTCTTTTACTGTCACGTAGTAGTTCCTCAGTTTCATTTGCATCTTGTTTTTGCTATATCTGCCTTTCACCTTAGGCCGTGATAAAGAGAAAGTTATGTGCACAAAAAAGTATCTTGAGGCTGTAGGAATGTTAAGAGATTTCAAGAACTCCTCTCAGGATCCAGACTTCACACAGGTTAGAAACTACTTTGTCTTCTGTCTCCTTGCTTTGTGCCTTGCCCTGTTTCAATGTGACAATTGTCTGTTTGTCACAGAAGCTAAGAAATAGTCAAGGGACTCCTTATCCTTTGGCTTGGTCCACACAGCTGTCTTAACTTAGGGCCCAGTGGAATGAGTTGGCTGGCTTTCCAGGTGTCAGAATTTGGGCATAGATATAAATTGGGTCTCAACTGAGCTCTAGCTGGTGCAGATTCTGCAGTTTGATCCATGCAGTTTTGAGAAGTCCACTCCAGACTCAAACACAGCTGTGAAGATAGTGTGGATGTTGTTTGTATGAGCCTTGTCCCAGTTTTACCCTTCGCTTCAGCAACTTATTTTGCTGTGTGAATCAGGACACTTAGTCTCTGTGGTAACCGCAGACCACACAAGCCGTTTTCTATGCAAGAAAATCAAAATCTTACTCTGTGTCAAGGAAACTCAATTATATTCCTGGTAAGAATTTATCCTGTAACTTATGTTCAGGTTTGCATAATTATTTGAAGACCTTAGTAAATAGAGAAAAATGCAGCACACTCTAAAAACAAAGTTGAAACATGAGTGAGGAATAGGAAAATATGATAATCTCCATTTTATAATAGATCGAATGTTTTCCCCAAGGCCAAGATGAATAGTCTGCTTTATTTTATGCCAGTACGAGGATTTCTTCACATCATTGTCTTCTGAAGAGGACCCTGCTACTAGCATGTGAAAGAACATAATTCTCTGAATAATCAATATTGTTTAGATGCTTTAGTCACACACTGGGTTTTCAACAACCAGGGTACTTTTGAGAGTCATACCTGGGAGCTGGCAAGGTCTGAAAGTAGAACTGTTCCTTTTCTTCTGATCTTTCCCTTCTCATATGTCTTTGATAATTTCTGCAAACATGAAGATGTGCAGGCTTAGCCTTGATTCAATAGCAAAGGTAAACATACCTGTGGCTTAACTGGCTTCAACTTCTCATACGGTGCTGAACCACTCTCTGTTCCTCTTACTGAATAGGTTGTTGAGTTGGATCTCCATACTGTTGTGCCTTGCTGCAGCGGACCAAAAAGACCTCAGGACAAAGTTGCTGTGTCAGATATGAAGAAGGACTTTGAGACTTGTCTGGGAGCCAAGGTACAGACTAGGAACATTTGGGCATACAAACTACTGCATGCTTCTGGTGTGTTGGTTGTTTGCCTCTTGAAAAATAAATGAGGATGTTTGCCATTTAGATGACATTAAAAAATTTAAAGTTTAAAATTGGAGTGATGCTTCTTCCACATGCAGGTGTTCATGTCGTATTGAAGTAGTAGTTCTTTCTGATTCTAGATCAGTCTTAGGCCTAACGTGGTTTTGACATAGACTAGGGATTTCTGAACTAGCCATGATGGGTGAGTGGACCAAGTAGCTACTGCACTGAGCTGTGTGCTGCCTACCCAGCTCTTCAGCTTTCCAGGCAGGTTATGCCCTGAGCTCCACAACATAATTTTGCATTCAGTACTGAAACTATTCAGTAGATCAGAACTACATGTGTCTCCATGACTCTTTGATGTTGGTGGAAAAGACAAGAAAAAAAGACTTCTCTCTACATCATCCAGTCAAAAATGGTCATTGAAAGAAGAGCAAAGACATTCATTTGGATTAATATGCCCCAGACACTTAAGTTTCCAAAATCAGTTTGAATCCTTACCTGATACGGTAACTGCCCTTGTTAAAGGCACTACAACACTCTAGTGATGTAAATCAAAAAACTTAAACTACAGCAATTCCCAATAATTCCTGTTTTGTTGCATGTTCCAAACTCCATTAAATGACCTTATGCTTTCAGATTTCTAAGCATAATTTTTCACTGTTAACAGTGCCTTCTTCCTCTTTGTTTGTTTTTTTTTTTTTTTTTTTTTCCCAGCTGTCAGGCTTTTGCCTCTCAAGTCAGCTCTCCGTATAAGTTTGAGCTGTTTGATATTCATGACTTAAAATTCTTACAAGTTACAGCTAAAATCTCAGGACTGTATTGTGTAACAAGACTATATGTAGTCAGTAATCTGGAGCATACAGGAGCAAGAAGCATCTGAGTGATCTGAAGAAGGGTATATTAATGCAGGAAGAAAACACAAATACATTTTGCTGCAAAGGCTGCCTCTTTTACCAGTAAACAGAGAATAGGATAGACCCTAGAAAAATAATCTTTGTGCACCACTTTGACCAGAGGTGCAAGCCTTCACGACCAGACCTGAAAGTGCAAGCATGGATGTGACTGACAGACGCTTCTCACTCATTAAATTCTCAGCTCACCTGTAAAAAAATATTTTACAGTCAAAATACTTACATTAACCACATCCTTTTGATTTTTACTTTCTGCTCTTACAGCAAGGATTCAAGGGATTCCAAATTGCCCCAGATCGACACAACAGCATAGTGAAATTTAATTTTGAGGGCTGTGACTTCGAGCTTGCTCATGGTTCAGTGGTGATTGCTGCCATTACAAGCTGTACAAATACCAGTAATCCTTCAGTTATGTTGGGAGCAGGTAAGTTTATTTGCTTAATGTGCAGTAATTTCTCTATGGCTCTGGCTGCGTGTCCTAAAGACAGATAGAACACTGATGTAATTCTACAAGCACAGTGCTGTTTTTGTCATTTGGGGTGCTAAAACTGAGTTTAGTCCCTAAGGGTAGCAGGAGGAGTTCTGGAAATGGTAGCTACAAACGTGGGTTGAAGAAAATGTATTTTTCCTGCACTGTCTTCTCTACAGGGCAAGCTGGAACTGAATTAACCAGCACCTCTGACACTTGTTCAAATGCACAGAAGCTGTTCTATAGAGCTGAGAAGAGACTATTGAAAGTCAGAGCCACAAGAAGAGGGACAGTGAAGAACGGTGTATGGGTTTAAGTCTGAAGGTGCTATGATCTGGCAGCAGAGTACAAAACAGAGACTTAGCTAGAGGTGTATCAAGTTGTTAAAGCAAGAGTCTGATGGCATGTGGGATGTGCATAGAGGAGAAAAAGCGTGTTCTCGTGGACTGCCATCTTTCAGAGCCTTGTCATTTACATCTTAACTGCATCCAAGAAGTTGTCGGAGGTGGGCTTTTAATCCCCCGCTTCCTTGCTTACCACCATTCATATGCTATAAAACAGTTAGTCTGAGTTGGTTGTGTTAAATTTCAGATCAGGAGGTTGTTCACTTTTAACCTGGTTAGTTTGAGCAGAAAATGTCTCATTCCCAACGTGTGCTTCTGGCAGCAAAATATGAACAAAGAAGGCAGCTCAAAGGGTTCAGTCTATACTAGCCCAGTTCAGCCCTCTTTCACAGGTGCTTGGCTACATGCTCACAGATTTCTTTCTCTCCTCTGCAGACATATACATAGGCATCTGTCACTGCAAGATCATCACTGCATTAGGGCTTCCTAGTCTGTCAGACTATACGATGCAGGCTTATTTTCTACAAAGATTGGAAAGGATGTGCAATGGGCAATGCAAGGACCCTTGACCAGAGAGGATTACTTACTGATCAAAGTCACGTCATTTGTTTCCTTTATTCCTGTGCTGGGAAGATCTTGGCTTGTGGACAGCCTCTGGCAACAACCACTTTGTGTTTAGTTTGTCAATGTGTTATTTGTCCCCTGTTCTTGGACTAGTATCTTTGGGTACTCTACAGTACCTGCAGCTAACTCCCTTCCCAGGCACAAAAGGTCTTTTAATTCCTGGCAGTAGGAACAAAGTCCCATCATAAACCAGGATGTGGGGTGGAAAGGGAAGTGGAGGAGTGACCTGCTTACTCCTTTGAAAGTAACAGAACTGAACAAAGTCTCCCAGTTCACTTGTCCTTGACAGGACAGCCACATCAGCATACTTCTTTCCTCAGGTCCATCCTGATCATGATCACAGAAACAGAGCTGTATTTCTTTCTTCCAAGGATCAAGAAGTAGGTTTCCTCCAGGCAGACTTATCTTTGGTCCCATCTGTTCCCTTAGTTCTGGGTGGGTGTATCCCTCAGTTGTGCCACCTGCTTAGGATACTTGAGTTTCAAGTGTTTGGCTCCCAGGCTAATGGCATGCATTTTTAACACTCTCTGTGGCATTGGAGATGGTGATCTTTCAGCCTGCTAGGCTTAATATACAGATTTAAAGTGTAGAATGCTCTGCAGATACAAGTAAAGTTGGTACTTTGAACACATTCACTGCTCCTTAATGCACAGCAGCCTGGAGAATGTAGTCCGAAGGATCTCAATGTTTGCACTCAAGATTTAGTGGGTACTCTTACCTTTGCTGCCATTCCATCCAGCAATGCTTATGCTTTGACCTTTGACAAGGAGGGAAAAAGTAATTCTGTCAGTCTCCAGTAACTGTACGTTATGGTCTTGAGAACCTCTGAGATACCCACAAGAAACACAATAATTTGGCTTTCAGAATAGGGTTTAACATGAAAGTAAATAAAACATACAGTGCTCCCACACTAAATAACCAAGCTAAAAGAAATCCAGAATATGAATAGTTGTTTTGAACTACCACTGTATATCCTGTGCACTAAATGAGGTGCAGGGGCTGTGCATCTGTAAGGATAGTGAGTGTATGCTGTTGTAGCCTCAACAGCCTAATCTGACTTTACAAAGATGTTGGATTAAGGTTGCTCAAAACAACTTAAGTTCTGGCATTTCCTTGTCAGTTTTTAGAGTTTGACTTTACATTCTTTTCAGAACTGGTATTGTCAGGAAAACAGAAGCCAACACTTTCAAACAGGCTGTCAGGCTCTCAGGTCCTAGGATGAGCATTTGTTCATGGTCACATTTTTGAAAGTATCCAAGAGCTCCAGTTTCCACAGCTTCCTCTGGCAGCTGAGGAGCCTCAGCAATTTCAGGAATAGGACTGCCTTTTTAAATTCACGTGTCTACCTTTAGGCCTCCAAATCTATCAGCGTTCACCTTTTCACACAACACTTATAAGTGGAGATCTGCAAGGTCATGTCTAACAGAGCTGCCGAACAGCTGGCAAAGACAAAACAGTTTGATGTCTTCCTGTTGGATCAAAGCAGAGCTGATGTATTTTTTCTTATCTAAGATGTACGAAAGAGAGAACGAGGCATGGAAATGTGCAGTTGCATAGTTTGCGTAGTTGCTTTTATGTCCTTCCTGGGAAAGGGCTGGAGGGGGTTTGTTTTGTGAACATTGTTCTATGTATGGACAATTCCTTTAAAAGGAAAAAAATCAGGATAAATGTGTGTCTGTAACATGTACACTCCACTAAAACATCTCTATGCATTTTACAAATCCAGGAGTGGTAAAACAGCACTCCTGCAACAAGCTGTAGATTGTGAGGTACCATGTTTGTGGAAAGGGCCAGAGTTGGTGCTCTTATAGCCATCTGCTTCTGGGGGCAACCAGTCATATGTTGGCAATTATTTCAGCACTGGGTCACTGGACCACCTTAAGTGGAAGTTAACAATTCGTCATTGCATTTTTTGAGACACCTGTGTTATAAATAGTGTTCTGAGGTTGAATGTCTACATGCTGCCCCAGTATGAGTGCATCTTATTTAATGCAACTTCCAGCAACTTTCCAGTGGAGCAGAAATTGCAGACTGGATCTGCAGTTCAACAGAGCGCTTGAGCTCTAGTGGGTTATTCTGGGATTAGTGCTGTTGGCTCACTGTACAATTTTATTGCTGGAAATGGAGCCTTTTCTGTTTTCAAGTTATTTAATGGTACATCTGTTAACCTATTGATCCACCAAACTGTCCCACTTCCAGGAAAATCTGCAAATATCCTTTGCATTTTTCAGGATTGCTTGCTAAGAAAGCTGTTGAAGCTGGTTTGACAGTGAAGCCATACATTAAAACTAGCCTGTCCCCAGGAAGCGGGGTTGTCACTTACTATCTGAGGGAGAGTGGAGTTATGAGTTACCTTTCCCAACTAGGGTAAGAGTGCTTTTCTTACTGTTGTCTTATGGCTGCTTAACTAAAAACATTGACAGCAAGCGATGCAATAGAATAACTATTTCTCTGTACAGCTTAAAAGATATGACAAGTACCCTATGACATGATCCTGCATGAGTTAATGCATTGCTTTGTGCTGGCTGACTTTGTGCCAGTGAGGGAGAGGGCCTGTTGCCTGCTGTAGCGTCTTGAAGACTCATGTTCTTAAACAGGAAAATGGGTTATTTTTCAAGACTAATGGCTTTAAAACAGTATAAATTACACTATATTGTTGTTCATCTTGCTAGATAACACATTTCCAGATCTGCATTCTGTGTGCACGGACAGTCTCTGCAGTGATAAAAATTGAGCATTTGCAAAAATGCTGTTTTCAGCAGCATTTCATTTGTTAAAACAGTGCACCTTCTGAAAGTAACCCTAGCCAAGTGCTAAGGGGTTAAACATCCTGTTGCAAAATTGCTTTTTGTTCACTGATGATTTCTGTGCTCTGTCTAGGTTTGATGTGGTGGGTTATGGCTGTATGACATGTATTGGCAATAGTGGACCCCTACCAGAGTCTGTTGTTGAGGCCATTACACAGGTATGTAGTTTTTCCTGTGCAGCTTCCTGTAAGCTGTTCTCTGTTGTGTGCTGTTCTAAGCTGTGCTGTACTGTGCACTAACTCAGCTGCGTGTGAAGTAAATTCAGTCTATATCCTCTTTTCTGTGGGAAGTGCTTTGGTATTGTTTGGAAGGAGACAGTTCTGTGACTGTCCAGTCGTTGATGTTGCATCATGGTGCAGCTCTGCAGACCTGTTAGGTGTGTGGAGTCTCTAAGCACCTTTGTCTCAAACTCTCTTTTACAGGGAGACCTCGTAGCGGTGGGTGTGTTGTCTGGCAATAGGAATTTTGAAGGGCGTGTCCATCCCAACACCCGTGCTAACTATCTAGCCTCCCCGCCACTGGTAATTGCCTACGCAATTGCAGGGACTATCCGGATCGACTTTGAGAAAGAGCCTTTGGGTAAGACAGTGTCAGAATGCTTCTCTTCATAGCTCATAAACTGGTTGAAGTTAAGCTCTTCAGAAACATTTGTTGTTGAGCTACATCAAATGACTGAGTACCTCTGGGATACAAAGCATGCAGTCATTAAGAAACCGAGCAAGAAAGTCTGTATGATGGAGAAAGGGGGAAGCCAAGCCTCATCAGTATTCTAATTCCACAGGGGCATCTTTTTGGTTATATCTGGGTGACAGTCTCTCATAAGCAACCTGACACAGTAGACTTCCTGTGAGCAGGTAGTTCAGCTAGACAACCTCAAAGATCCCTTCCAACTTAAATTATTCTATAAAGTATTCTGGAAGACCATTGGAAATTACAAAAGCAGGCATATGTACAGACATCCTCAAGTTTATGAGGCCCTCTTCTGTCAGACCCCTGTAGGTGAAATAAAGTGTCTTAGAAGAGTTGACATGATTAGAAGGACCACATAGCTGAAGGACACCATGATAAACTTTTCCTTTCTTTCTTAATGGAAAGTTTATGCAACAAACATAACCATATCATGTTCTACAGGAATAAATGCTTCAGGGAGGAAGATTTTCCTGAAAGATATCTGGCCAACAAGAAATGAGATTCAGGCTGTTGAGCGTCAGTTTGTTATTCCTGGGATGTTCAAGGAGGTCTACCAAAAAATAGAGGTGAATTAATCCTCTGCACAGTAGTTTGGTTGATGTATTGCACTATTCTGAAGATGTTAAATAAGGTGGTCTTGATAATGAAATGAACCTTTTCTTTCTATTGCTGTTGCTCCTGTTCTGACAAGTATTCAAATGAGATTTATTTTTTTTTTAAATGTCTTCTGGTTAGTTAACTGGTTCTTACACTGTTGTGTTCTGAAAATTGCTCCTTAATGATTTTTTCATTGTAACATATAAATGATGTGTTTTAAACGGTCATCCCAGGCCGATATTAGAAAGTGAGATATACCAGCTTCACAGATGTTTGGTTTTTTCAACTGGCATAGAAGTCATTTGCAATACTTATTGGCATTCACATCAGAAAAAAACTTGTACTTGGCGATGTCTTCCTTCAAACGTTTTTGAGGTGTTGAAACAAAATATTCTTAAGGTTTACATTTTAGGAAAGCTTCTTAAGATCACTGATAAATAAACTTGAGAATTATAAAGTGTTATCTGTGTATATAATATAGGTTACTGTCAGAAAACTGGATGAGCAGCTCTTCTGTAATGAAGTGAGGGGTTTTCTAATGCTTTTAATAGAATAATTTAAAAAACAAAACCAACAAAGAAAAAAAACCTGACAACAACCCAAACCTAATGTATATTGTCATAATTTTCCAAAGTGCTTTAAGAAATACACAAGGCTTTTGGTTAAGTGAAATTTGTAATTTTACTTGTACTCTGAAGTAATTCCCTTGCTTCTGAAAAACATAAAAATCAGTGGGATACTTTTGTGTGTGTTTCAGACAGTAAATGAATCTTGGAATGCCTTAGATGCTCCTTCAGATAAACTATATACTTGGAATCCCAAGTCAACTTACATCAAGTCTCCACCTTTCTTTGATGGTCTGGTACGTGCACGCTTTCCCTTTGAATCAAGCCAAAGTGTGTAGTGACCTTAACTGATGTGAAGCCACTTCAAGGAGCCTGGGAGCATTCATCATAGCCTATTGAGGCCTTGGTTCTCAAATGTTAGAATTACAGTATTGTATTTATTTTAATACAGAGGCATGAGTCAATCTGAAAATTGTAAGGATTCTCTGTCATTTCAGGACTTTTGAAAAGTCTCCCTTTTAAGCTGAAATACTTTTAAATAGTCACAAAGTAAGTGAGGGAAAGAACAGGAAATGAAACCCACAATTCTGCCTGCCTGCATTTTGCACCAAATAGTTCAGAGTTCAGATTGCTATTTCAGTGCCATTTAAAAGAAAATGGAGATCTCGATGCATGCAGATGTCTAGGAATTCTGGATTTTTGTCTGCATTCATGCATGTACCACAGGAAGCCTCGGCTAATTTTTTTGCCTCATCTATTTTCTTCATGCATGAACTTTCTGACAGACAACCAGGACATCATATTTTCTTGAAGAACATAAAGATTTTTGATATGGTTGGTTTTTTTCTCTTTCTTCTAACTTGTATTAAAAGGGAGACTTTATTTTGCAGTTTACACTTTTGAGAAAGGTAAAAGAATTCTGTGTTATATTTTAATGATTTTGTTTGTATTTATGATGGTTTAGACTTTGGCTCTTCAGACTCCGAAAACAATAGAAGATGCTTATGTCCTGTTGAGTTTTGGGGATTCTGTGACAACTGACCACATATCTCCAGCTGGGAACATAGCAAGAAATAGTCCTGCAGCCCGTTATTTAACCAGCAGAGGGTAAGCACTACTACTTGTTTTTGTTATAAATTGGGAAAAGGAAACAAACCACAACTATTTTACCACGTTAGAGGCACACATATCTGCTCTCTGTTCACATATGGAGAATATATAAAGGAAGGAAAAGTATTTCTTTCTCTGCTGTTTCAGCAGCTCTCACCAAGTGTAAGAACTTGCATAGAGTGTGCACATCTATTACACTGGAATGCTGAAAACCTTTGTATGGAGAAGGAGGAAGAAGATAATTTTCAGGCTAGTTTTTGCAGTAGGTCTATTCATAAATAAGGGAATTGGGATTTGTCTCCCTATCGAAGCAAAATGATCATGGTCCTTAATGGCAACAAATGGTTTTATACTCACTTCTTCTAGCATGTGCAACTATTTCAAAGATCTAGGCTATCAGGAGAACATCCAGAAGCTTAGGTTTCAGTGCAGCTGCAAAAACTGGCAAAGCTATTGTGATTGGAGTCCAAATTGCTGTAAAATGTTGGTCTTTTTCTATGGCCAGCCTATCAGTTTAGTGCCATGGGTTCAACTTAACACAAGAAGTATTCTCTGGTTTAGCACTTCTTGTAATTTCAGTAGTGTTTTGAGGAATAGCACTGGCATAAAAAAACATAAATTCTCTAGACCTAATAATTCTGGAGAGGAAATTGATTAAAACAGTGTGATCTACTGAAAACTAACTGCTCTGGACTCTTTGGCTCTCTGCTGTCAGTCACTTTGAAATCTAAATAGTCCTACACACATTACAAAACAGATGTTGTATACCATAGCTGCTGTTTGGATGCAAACAGTCCCATTTTCTGTCACATTCCAGCATAGTTTTTGTTTACTGGTTAGGCTGGAGTGTCCCCTCATTCCCATATCTTTATTTGCAAGTGGGGTTTTTCTTCTTTAGTTCTGACTTGAAGCAGGGGCTCTCTCTGCCTTTTAGATGTTTAGCACAGTGGTGTCTGTAACCTTTGTTCCAGATTCTATGGTAATATTACAAGAAGGATTTTCAATAGCTAACTATTAAGAAAAGAATTGTATTGTGTCTTCTGACCTAACGTGAACTATATCTTTGCATCACTATCAGATACTTTTTTCTACGGCAAGGGATGAGAATACTATGGAAGCTGCTTTCTGTGACCAAGCTGTAGGCAGACTTCTATTTTTTAATTTTTTTTTTTCTTCAAAAAAAAAAAAGTAGAAGTATCAGTTAACCAGATGCTACTGCCATGATGAGAACTATGTACATACCTGCCTCAGAAACACCAGTTCATTACTTTATTTTTTTTCAAGCACAGAGTGCTTCAGTCTAAAAACAACAGTTTCCTTTTTTTCTTTCTGTTCTCTTAATAGCTTGACTCCTCGAGAATTCAATTCTTACGGCTCCCGCAGAGGGAATGATGCTGTCATGGCCAGAGGAACATTTGCAAACATTCGCTTGGTGAACAAATTTATCGATAAACAAGGACCTCAGACTGTCCATTTCCCTTCTGGGGAAACTGTAAGTACACATGCTGCTCTAAACGGAGGCTCATTGACAGTAGAGTGGATTAGTATTGGCTTTCCTTCTTACAGCTTAGGTCATTTACTTAAGTGCATTTTAAGTAAAGCTAATGAGAGGACAGGAGCTGTATTGACCGAGGGAAGCAGGTTGCACATACCTATCTAATGTGGTGCTATCAGGGCTGTCAGCGGAGTGTATATAACCACTGTAAAAACAGTAGTGGAACAAACCTGCACCAGGTTTGTGTTGGGAGTGAGATCAGGCTAGAAGCCACAAAGCACTGTATGGTTAATATCCTTAAAGTGCTGCTTGATGGGGAGCGTGGGTTTCAGTTATTTAAGTGGGGACACTTTTTTCCTTGTTTCTCTGAAACTGTGCTTCCACCCTGAAAAAGTGTGTAAAAAGTTTGGCATTTTTATTCCAGCTGGACGTGTTTGATGCTGCAGAAAGATACAAGCAGGCTGGCCATTCTCTGATTGTGCTGGCTGGGAAGGAATATGGTGCAGGAAGTTCCAGAGACTGGGCAGCTAAAGGACCATTCCTTTTGGTGAGTGACTACAGTAAACTAGGAGAAGGACAGTACTTAAAAGTGCATTGGTCAGGCAGAGACTAGCTTATGACCAACATCCTGGGTAGCTTATTCTTACTTCTGGTAGGAAGAACTATTTTGAAATCTCAGCTGCCTTGAAGATCACAGAGTTGCAAAAGCTACTTAAATATTGATAGATCTTCTTCAGACTGGAAGCCTTGGCTGATCTTGAGCTGGAAATCCATGGGGCTACATCAGAAAGGCCAGTTCCTTTACTTCTGCTTCCCATAACCCAGTAAACCTTGGGTCTGCTTCCAGATGCCTCCTTCAGCTCACTTAGCAGGGAGGATGGGAGGTGTAAGAGAAGAGTGGTATCAGTGAAAATGAAATTTAACAGGCTTCACCATGCAGATTAGATTGCAGGGATGCTTAGCAGTATTGTTATAGGAGCCTAATAGAAATCCATGTAGAGTGAAATATCTGTTTCATTCTTTGTCTGTCTTGCCCTACGCTGTTTACCAGCCCAAACTTTGATTCAAGCTTTCTTGGTGTGGAATTTGAGAAGGCAATAGCGTGTGTATCATTAAACGAAGTTTTAGAAGAGTTGGTTTCTAAGACTATGTTTGTCCAAGATTTTGGTTTTTTTTCCCCAGTGGTGATTTTTTTGCCTTAACTGTATCAACATGTAAAAATTTAGAAATTAATTAAAGTGCATCCTGAAGCTTGTAGTGTAGGAGAGCAATACTAAATTAGCAAGAGTTACAGAAATGACTGGTAGTGCTCTATGTAAGACACACTAAAGGAGTATGCAGGATTCCTGAGAAAGCATATGTAATTTTTTGACAATCAGACTTCTTAAAGATGTTTGAAAATTGATGCCTAATCAAGTCATCCTAGACAGTCTGCTGTCAGACAGACCTGCTGACTCTACTGGTAGTTGGTAGATGAAATGGAGGGGACCACAAATGTACCAATTTCCTTCCTCTGACCACAGAAGGACTATCCTGAACCATGAAGATAACTATACCTGTTGTGTATTTCCCAGGGTGTCAAGGCTGTGCTTGCTGAAAGCTATGAGAGAATTCATCGAAGCAACCTGGTAGGGATGGGAGTGATTCCGCTACAGTATTTACCTGGAGAGGATGCAGGGACTTTAGGACTCACTGGACGGGAGCGTTACACGATTATCATTCCTGAAAAACTAAAACCGCAGATGAACGTTCAGATTAAGGTATGAGACACCTAAGGGCTGAATTTTCTGAATCACTAATTTCATTCAAAATTAACTGTCTTTTCAAACAATGTGCTTTCATATGGCAGTAAGCTTCTTTCACTTCAGGAAGGCAGACTTGAGGTGGTGAAGGGGATGGAAAAAGTCATTCTGATAGGGATTTGCTACGATGGTATATTAAAGCAGCATGCCCAAAGCACAAACCAGTCCTGTATTTTGGACCAGCCTTTCAAAGTCCAGTATACATTTTTCTGTCTCAGTTAGATGTTTGAAGCAGAATAGAAAGTGAACTGTATTAAATTAAATAAATAAAACTAATTTATTTAAATGAATTTAAAATTAAAATAATTCATTGACAAGTCAGCTGACAGAATATTGTACACTGCAGCATCCAAAGTGAAGTCTAAGCATACCCAGCATAAAATCTAGTTAAACTTCAGGCCCTGTATTGAAAGACTGCTTTTTGTCTAGCTTTGCCTTGAAACCTATGCCGTTTTCTGAAAAATATTAGTATCTACAATACAAATTTGGTTTATTCTTGATTGGAATATCTATAAACTGACTGACTTAACCTAATAGCATCAAAGTCTGCTTTTTTACTGCAGGTAGCAAAACAATCTACTTACTGCATGTTCATTTAATACAGGTGGTTTCCCTGGATTAGTTTCTAACAACAGTTGTTTACATGTGTGTCTAGCTGCCCTGAAATGGAGAAAGTATAGATGCTAAAGAGTTGGTCAGCTTATCAGTCACAGATGAACATTGTGCATTCATCTGAAAGTACCCGACTAGGGGACTCTTCAGTAAAACACAGTGGGTTTATTGACTTCATGCACTTTTCTTTGTGCTTTTCTGATTCCCAAACACTAGGCCTCAGAGAAAGATAATGAAATTAGTATTGCTGTTGTACCTAAGCCAGATGAATGAATCCATAGAAGAATATCAAGAATTAGTATAACCACTTAAAAGGATTGTCAGCTTTCATGCCTCTAGGATTATATCAACAATAAATCTAAATGAGGCAGCAAATGCAATGCACGGAGACTCCATACTGTGTTTATTATGGTTTTAAACCACTTTTGTCTTAAGCAGCTGGCTGTAGTCTAGTGTGGAAATAAGTATGGATGTCCAGTGCCTGTTCACTTTAGCTTTCTATCACAATTTCTTAAGAAGGCAAAACTATTGTAATAGTCCTTCTTTTACTATGATGTCATGTAACGTGGTGGTTCTGCTGCTTGAATAACTTTCTTTGACCCCAATAGCTGGACACTGGGAAAACCTTTCATGCCATCATGAGATTTGACACTGACGTGGAGCTCACTTACTTCCACAATGGCGGCATTCTGAACTACATGATCCGTAAAATGGCATCCTAATCAAAAACAGTAAGCAAAAACGTCTAGGTACAAGCCTGCTTCTGGTGAGCTTATGAGATGGTAATCAAAGTTGAAAGTGTGAACCATAAAGTGAACAGTTTTTGTATGGATTGCATTAGGAGGCTTGTTTACAATACTGAATTATTCTGTGTATCAGGAAACTGGACACGCTTGCCCAATTAAAGTAAACAGCATTTATCATTTTTGTATGGTGATTGGCTTGACTTACCTTAGAATACAGTGCAAAAGTCATTAAAATACTGCTGGATTCTGTGGAACTCTTGAAGATCACGTGCTGATTTCATATATTTGGTCCATTTAGTATGACACTGAAGTTAAGTTCTATACTTATATCAGTGGTCCAAAAATTAACTGACAGTAGAAAAAACAATTTTTATTCCTCCCGATTACCTGATGTTGACTTGCTTTCTTATTCAGTTGACCAGAATCTAAATCTAATACTGAAATTAATTATTTAGCTGTTTATTCATTCTAAAAAATGTGAACTTTGTTGTTTAAAATCTAAGCCTTTGTGGAAAGGTGGACCTATTGGGGATAATATTTCTAATGGATACAATTAAACTTATTTTCAAGAATTTTGGCGGGTTTTGTCGTGTTATCCTCAGTACTGAGATGCAGAACAAAGCTTTGACTTCAAACTCATTGTCCCTGTAGGAGCAGAGTCATACAAGTCTTGACTTCTCATATTTTAACTCTTGTTTCTTTAAAAAAATCTACATGAGACAGGATGAATACAAATACTGGTGGTCTTCTGTAACCCAACAGAATACTGCTGTGATGTACTCCCCTCTGTTTTGTGTCCTCAAGAAGAAAATCTGCCACAATTTCAAGATCCTTGTCAGCAATTTTTATGGCAGTTGGCAACCAATGATTACACTAACGCATTCACTAAAGTCAATGACTGCCCAATCCACAATACAACATGAATCTATTTACAATGATAACAAATATCCTCTTACTCAGAGATAAACAAGGCTATAGTACTAATTCTTTCTCTTACTGTAACTTTAACTGTATTTAGAGCAACTGCCACAACAATTAACTTAGTGGAAAAATTCTTTCAAAGTAATCTCCTAATGTATTTTTAGTGCCGTTGGTTCCAGCTGTATCTGCAAAAAAACCCCAATGGAAATAGTTCTGAAAGAAGTCAAAAGGCTCAAGGAGCAGATAGAGATTGCGCTGTACCTGCAGCAGGCTATTCTTGCTTGGTTAAAACAAACAGAGCTCCTCTAGTGAAACCAGCAGAGGCCCAAGATGTTGCAAGGTCTGGGGTAGCTCTCACATGAGGACAAGCTGAGAGAAGTGGGACTTCTTTAGCCCAGTGAAGAGAAGCCTCAGGGGCATCTCTGCTGTTTGTGTACAACTACCTGAATGGAGGACATAAAGAAGATCCAGCCAGGCTCTTTTCAGTGGTGCCTAATGCGAGGGCAAGAAACAGTGGGCACAATCTGAAACACAGGAGGTTCCCTATGAACATCAGGAAACAATTTTTTTTTTTTTTTTTTTTTTTTACCATGAGGGTAACCAAGCGCTGACTGAAGAGAGATGGCCCAGAGAGGCTGTGATGTCTCCATCCATGGAGACGTTCAGATGCTGTCTGGACATGCTCCTGGGCCCATTGCTGTACATGACAAGATAACCTCTGGAGGTGCCTCCCAACTTCAGCTGTTCTGTGATGCTGTGAAACATCTTAACAGAGACCTGTTAATATGGTCATAATCTTGAGCATTATTTGGTAATAAAAATGCAACTTTGGGTTCAATTGGAAAAAAAATTCAGGTGTTCTCAAAGGTCAAGTAGAGTGCTGGTGTTCTTCCCTACCCTCCCATCTCCACTGTGTACTGAACTGCTTGTTGTTTTAGTCTTCAATCCTTGCATACAAACAATAGGAAAAGACTAAAACTACTTAAATCCCTTAACTTTACAGTAGTTGTTACTATAAGCTGTGAAACTTAAGACTGATTATTTTTTATGACGAGTCCCAAAATAGATGGCTCTTTCACACAGCAAACTGATACTCAAGGTCTGTGATTTTCCATGTACTTTTAATTTGAAAGCACTAAACCAGCCTTTTTCAAAATCTTTGTTCCTGCTATTTTTGAGGGGGAGGCATTATCCAACCACAAAACTGTTTCTTTTTTGGAAGCAGCTATAAGAACAGCAAATTTACTAGATAAAAACTAAGCACAGAGAAAGTTACTGTAGGACTGAGAGTCAGGCTTCTTGTACAGTGCATACAGCCTTCACAGTAAAAGGCATGGACTGGAGTGGAACATGAAGCAGTGCTTAAAATGTTGTTTTGCTTTTAATGTGACATAACACTGTTTAAAAGAACACCACAAGTCTCGCTGACTAGGGTTTAGGTAGTTTAATAATTTTTGGACCCTTAGTTAAGTTCCTGTTCAAGGTGGTTTTCTTCAGAGTTCAGGTGTTTCACACCCATAATTCATCTGTGTACTCCACTATCAAACACATGAAATGAACTGAAAATATATTTGATCTTGGTTCCAGAAATATTGAAGATTAAGCTCCTTGAAGATAAGCAGAATCAGCAAGTGCTTTAAAGTGTGCAAGTTTAACAGTGTTTCATAGCTGTATCTGTAGCAATTTCTGTTTTTCTGAAAGAACTCTGGGATCTGGGTGGGGAGGAGAGATTTAAACACACTAATGCCTAGGCTTTGTTCCAATTTTAGACTAGCTCTGACAAAAAATCTGTAGGACTAATATTAGTGTCTTAAGAGATTTCAGATGGCAATTCATGAGGCAGGACATGAGGGTAAATGCTGATCACCATCTAAATTAAGCCTTCACCCATCTTACAGGGCACTGGCCTCTCTCCCTTGAGACTTGTTCAGTTAAGCCACACATAGAAGGGGGTCCATTCTGCAACTTCAGTAACAGCAACTTGACAAATGTGTAGTGATAGAAGAAAACAGTGCTACCATTTTAATCCAGAAGCCTCCTCCAAAAGGGGTCAGTGAAGCCCTACTGCTTTTCTCAGACTGTTGTAGAAACATTCTCTATTAAAGATGGATTTAAAAAATGCAGTATCTTCCTTACAGAAAAGTTACTGGACATTTTCTCTTAATTTTCTCTATATCAAAATACCTAGAGTATTAAAAGTAATTTTTAAGAAGTTTTAAAGATAGCTAAATAGTGCCTGAAGTGTCACTGTGCATAAGCCATGTTGTCTGTGTAGAGGTACAATTAACTGGAAGTTACCAGTAACAAAGAAGATTCTGATTCACACAGAAATGCTTGAAGTTGTGGCCTGTCATCTAAGATTAGATGTTTAGTTATTCATTCAACTTGATTTTGTTTTTTTCAGAACAACTCCTTCGTAGCAGCAGGGATTAAGATCTAGATGCTTAGGCACATGTTTGTCCATGCTTATATTAAAACTTCTAGTGAAACATTTCATTAGATAGCAAATTTCTTTTAGTGGCCACACTAGCCTTTTTTTAATCTAGCCAGATGCTCATGACAGGCCTAGCATATGAGACAGCATAAAGAACAAGATTTTTTTTTATACACGGAAATAGATCATCCACTATTTCAGCTTACTGAAGTAGGGTGATACATGCATTAAAATGCTGGATTCAGCTGGGTGTTTCTTCAACATCAAAATTCTTCAAAGAAAAATCAATATTTTTCCATTTCTGAAGTTCCATTTGTGTCCCAGTTTCAACGTTCTCTACTACAAAGCTTTTGATTTTGATCACTGGTAGGTTATCAAATGTCTTGTACTTCACTATGATTCCCCAGTCATGTTGGCAGTTAGTATTTTGGCAATGCATCTTGCTTTTTTTCTCAAAACAATCAAACTGGACTGGTTTCTGGTGAGGCTTTGTTATGTAACGCTCCTTGAACGCATCTCCTAGGACAGTGTGATGAGATTCCTGGAACAACATGAGCCAGAAGTGCTTAATAGTAGAAATAAGATTCCTGACATTCCCCTTCCCCTCACAAATACCATTTCCCTGGTAGGGTGCTTCCTGTCATTCAGGAGGCTCACCTTCCAGCCCCCTTGTCTCATCACTCATTTTTTCCCCATTCATTAGATACCAGGTACTAGAAGGGCCCAGGCCTGGGCCTATAAAACCAAAATTACTATATGTCACCAGCTTATACATATCTGAATTTCTTAGCTTCTCTAAAAATCATGTTTGCAGTATTTGAGCTGTGCATAAAACTAACAGTCATCCAGACAACAGTCAGTTTGAGAGACTCCTGCTTCCCACTCATTTTAACTATATGACCCCACCTTTCTGTGAGGGGTGATACAATTACTTTGGAGTGGTAGAAAAAGTAACCCTAACAAGGTAAAGGAGTTACAGTTGTTGTTTATAACATATAATCAAAGATTTAAAAAAAATAACAACTTAATTTGAGAGCATATGTACAATTTGAGCTGAGTGTGAAAATGCTAGTTCTTCCTGGAAGTGCAGCTTCCATTAAATATATAGGCTGAACTATGACAGAACTCAGTTTGTAAGGACTACTTAAAATATTGTGAGGTGTTATTTGTAGAGTATTAATCAAAAACTCTTTCTGAAGAGAAAAGATCACCTATACCTATTTGCATGGGTATAAGTGATAAGCCAGCAGCACAAAATGGAGTAACAGAGATGCATGTTAGAGATCCCTTGTTATTTGTCAAAGAAATGTAACTAGGTTTTCACAAGACTGAGCTATTCCCAACGCCTCCCTGTGGACCTTCCCTGTACAGAGGAGTAGTGAACTCCATCTACATTCCAAAAACAGCTGGTAAAAAAAAAAAAATTTTCTTGATTTGAAAAGGGAAGTGCCTGAAGCCAAGCACTCTGCAATGCTCAACTGTGGCTTGAAGCCCCTTATCACATCACAACCATGCTTTTCAGAGTAGCACAAATAGAAGAAGCTTCAAACGGAACTTATTTCAGAACTAGAAAGGTTCAAAGGGCCCAGAAAAGGTTCTCATTCATGATCACCCTCTATGTGTAGAACATTGGCTTCTTGGGCCTAGAGAGAAATTCAAGTTCAGAAAGAGTATAATAAAAATGTCCCCATGAGATACATAGAAGCAGTGTGAACTACCTAAAGAATGCAAAACAAAGTAATATTTAAGAATTAAAGGGCTCCTCTTAAAAACCATGGTTTGTCTTGCCTTTCAAAGCTGAAAACTGGCCCATAAGCCAGTGAGCCAAACAGTGAGCTGATCTCAGTAGTTTGTACAGATAACTTTCAGTCAACAGAAATGGTGGGAGAAATCTCTCAACTGCAGGAAGACTTCCAATCTTACGCTAATCATAAAAGTAAATATCCAGCAGTTACACTAGTAAGTTATGTCATTGAAGGTCATGTAGTTTTCCACAAAATTCATCAATTTCTAACAGAAGGGAGATTCAGGAAGATTGAAGTGATTCCTGTCGTTTCACATATTTGCACACCTTGGACATCATCAAGTACCATCATAATATGCTACAGAAGTAGTTATAATCGGTCCTGTAGTTTACCAATTCACTCAGAATTTTTTTCTGCTCCAGGTTGCACAGAATAGCCTACTTTAACATTGATAAAAATTCCTGTTTGTTAGTTCAATAATGCTGACTGTCCTGGTGTTCATGGATATAGATTTGCATGCAGAGACATACCTTTATAACTCTGATGTCATCTGTACTACAGGCATATGCTTTGCATTTTCCACACAGAAGATTTTTTTTCCCTTCCACTACTGTACGTCTTGTTTCTTTCTTCCTGGAATCTCGTAATACCTTTTCCTTCATTTGCAGGTCATGTATCTTTAGTAAATAAATAAAAATCAAGATCATTATGAAATTAAGAGAAGCTCCAATGTCTGTCTAAACATGACTCAGGATATGTAACGTCTAGGAAGCTATTACTTGAAAGCAAACAAAACATGCCTTGTTCTAGGAACTCACACCAAAGAAAGAACATGGTACATTTGTCAGGTTACAAATGTAAGGGTAGAATAAAACTACATGATGGAGAGCATTTATGCCATGTGTTTCTTCCTCCCTTCTACCCCCCTATGGCCGCTTTGGTCATAATGCTAGTAAGTCCTTGAGAAGACTTAAGTCATATGAGACTCCCTACAGCAGAAGTAGCACTACTGCTCTGGGAAGCTCACAGTTTGGAAAGAAGACTCCAGAGACCACAGAAATTGTAGTCAGAGAAAGAGGCAACAGCCACAGCCTGGAGCTGGCAACCTGCAGCTAATGCAGAAACAGAATCCTCTGAGAAGAGGCAGGAACAGCCAAACCAAGCCTCAGAGGTGGGAGAAGAAATTTCACAAAAATAAGAGGGCCTTGGATATCCTTTGTTGCACAGCTCAGTGTCTGAAAGCTTGCCTGGAATCATGGAATGATCTGCCGTAGGGATCATTGGGGATTTGGCAGAACTGTGTACAAAGCCTTTTTATTTGTAGTGGCTGCCACTGGCTTATTCCAGTATTCTCTGAGAAATTCTTTACAAAGGTCTAGGAAGATAGAATCATAGAATCATTCAGATTGGAAAAGACAAGATCATCGAGTGCAACCACAAACCTAACACTGCCAAGCCCACTAAACCATGTCCTTAAGTGCCATGTCTGCATGTCTTTTAGACACCTCCAGGGATGGTGACTCAACCACTTCCCTGGGCAGCCTGTTCCAGTGCTTGAGAACCCTTCCAGTGAAGATATTTAATACCCAGTCTAAACCTCCCCTGGTGCAACTTGAGGCTATTTCCTGTCATCCTATCACTTGTTACTTGGGAGAAGAGATCGACACCCACATCACTATAACTGCCTTTCAGGTAGTTGTAGAGGGCAATGAGGTCTCCCCTCAGCCTCATTTTCTCCAGACTGAACAACCCCACTTCCCTCAGCCACTCCTCATAGGACTTGTTCTTCAGACCTTTCACCAGCTTCATTGCTCTTCTTTGGACACACTCCAGCACCTCAATGTCCTTTTTGTAGTGAGGGGCCCAAAACTGAACACAGTAATCGAGGTGCGGCCTCACCAGTGCCGAGTACAGGGGTAAGATCACTTCCCTGTCCCTGTTGGCCATGCTATTTCTGATACAAGCCAGAATGCTGTTGGCCGCCTTGGCCACCTGGGCACCCTACCGGCTCATATTCAGCCGGCTGTCAACCAGCATCCCCAGGTCCTTTTCCACCAGGCAGCTTTCCAGCCACTCTTCCCCAAGTCTGTAGTGTTCATGGGGTTGTTGTGACCAAAGTGCAGGACCCGGCACTTAGCCTTTGTTGAATCTCATACAATTGGCCTCACCCCATCAATCCAGCCTGTCCAGATCCCTCAGTAGAGTCTTTCTACCCTCAAACAGATCAACATTCCTGCCCAACTTGGTATTGTCTACAAACTTACTGAGGGTGCACTTGATCCCCTTGTCCAGTTCACTGATAAAGATACTAAACAGAACTCGTATAGGTACTAAACAGAACTGGCCCCATTACTGAGCCCTGGGGGACACCACTTGTGACCGGCCACCAACTGGATTTAACTCCATTCACCACCACTCTCTGGGCCTGGCCATCCAGCCAGTTTTTTACTCAGCGAAGAGTACACCTGTCCAACCATGAGTAGCCAGTTTTGCCAGGAGAATGCTGTGGGAAACAGTGTGAAAGGCTTTACTAAAGTCCAGGTAAATAACATCCACAGCCTTTCCCTCATCCACTAAGCGGGTCACCTTGTCCATAGGAAGAGATCAGGGTTAGTCAAGCAGGACCTGCCTTTCATAAACCCATGCTGACTGGGCATGTCCTGTGTGTGCCATGTGATGGCACTCAAGATGCTTTTGTCCATAACCTTCCACAGCACCAAGGTCAGACTGAGAGACCTGTAGTTCCCCAGATCCTCCTTCTGGCCCTTCTTGTAGATGGGAGTCACATTTTCTAACCTCCAGCCAACAGAGACCTCCCCAGTTAGCCAGGACTGCTGATAAATGATTGAAAGTGGCTTGGTGAGCACTTCTGCCAGCTGCCTCAGTACCCTTGGGTGTATTCCATCTGGCTTCATAGACCTGTTTATATCGTAAGTGGTGTAGCAGGTCACTAACCATTTTCCCTTGGATTATGGGCACTTCATTCTGCTCCCCATCCCTGTCTTCCAGCTCAGGGCGCTGTGTACCCTAAGAAAACTGGTCTTACAATTAAAGACTGAGGCAAAGAAGGCATTGAGTACCTCAGCCTTTTCCTCAACCTTTGTCACTATGTTTCCCCCTGCATCCAATAAAGGATGGAGATTCTCCTTAGCCCTCCTTTTGTTGCTAATGTATTTATTGAAAGACTTTTTATTGTCTTTTATGGCAGTAGCCATATTAAGTTCTAGTTGGGCTTTGGCCCTTCTAATTCTCTCCCTCCATAACCTCATGACATCCTTTTCCTCCTAAGTTGCCTGCCTGTTCTTCCAATAAGGTCATAAACTTTTTATTTTTTTTCCCTGAGTTCCAGCCAAAGCTCCCTGTTCAGCCAGGTGGTCATCTTTCCCACTGGCTCGTCTTTCGGCACATGGGGACAACCTGCTCCTGCACCATTAAGATTTCCTTCTTGAAGAATGTCCAGCCTTCCTGGACTCCTTTGCCCTTCAGGACTGCCTCCCAAGGGACTCTGTCAACCAGACCCCTAAACAGGCCAAAGTCTGTCCTCTGGAAGTCCAGAGTAGCAGTTCTGCTCACCCCCTTCCTTCTCCAAGAATCAAAAACTATCATTTTTTGATCATTGTGCCCAAGATGGCCTCCAACCATCACTTCACCCACAAGTCCTTCTTTGTTCACAAACAACAGGTCCAGTGGGGCATCTTCCCTAGCTGACTCACTCACCAGCTGTGTCAGGAAGTTATCTTCCACACACTCCAGGGACCTCCTAGACTGTTTCTGCTGTATTGAATTTCCAGAAGACATTGGTTAAGTTGAAGTCCCCCACAAGAAGAAGGGCTAGCAATTTTGAGATTTCTCCCAGCTGCTTGTATTTCATCTGCCTCTTCATCCTGGTTTGGTGGTCTGTAACAGACTCCCACCATGATATCAGCTTTGTTGACCTTCCCCCTGATTCTTAACCACAAACAGTCAACACTTTCATCCCATCATCAAACTCTAGACAGTCAAAGCACTCCTGAACATACAGGGCTAACCCACCACCTCTCCTTCCTTGCCTATCCCGTCTGAAGAGCTTATAGTCATCCACTGCAGAACTCTAGTTGTGTGAGTCATCCCACCATGTTTCCACGATTGCAACTTTATTATAGTTTTCCAGCTGCACAATGGCTTCCAGCTCCTCCTGTTTGTTGCCCATACTGTGTGCATTGGTGTAGATACACCTCAGCTGGGCTATTGATCCTACCACCTTTTTTGGGGGAGAAGCCCTAATTCCTATGTGACTGTTCTCAGGCACTCCCATGGTTTCTAAACGTCAAGAACCCTTGAGTCTTCACTGCTGTGTGGATCTCCATCCCCTGCCTCCACTGTGATGGCAGACCAAAGGACCTTGCTAGCACACCATCCCTCAAACATTGGCGTCCTGCCTCCAGGCTTATCTCTAGCAAGTCTGGTTCTATCCCCTTCCCCCTTCAAATCTAGTTGACTCTTTCAGTGAGCCCTGCTAACTCCTGCACAAAGATCCTTTTTCCGCTTTGAGACAGGTGTACCCCATCTGTCGCCAGCAGGCCTGTTGTCATGTAGACTGGCCCATGATCAAAAACCCCAAAGTTTGCTGGTGACACCAGTCATGGAGCCAGGTACTGATCTGCTGGGTCTTCCTGTTTCTTCCCTCATCATTCTCTGCAACTGTAAGGATAGAAGAGAACACTACTTGTGCTCCTGATCCCTTAACCAGTTGTCCCAAGGCCCTGAAGTATCTCTTGATTGCCCTCGGACTTCTTGTTGCAACTTCACATAAAAAAATCAGTAATGGATAATAATCTGAGGGCTGTGCCAGGGTAGGAAGTTTTCTCTTCACATCTTTAACCTGTGACCCACAGAGGCAGCAGACTAAGAAGTGGGTCCAGTCAGCATACTGAGCTTCTGTTCCCCTCAGGAGAGGGTCTCCTATGACAATGACCCTTCTTTTTTTGTTTATGGAAGTCATTTTGATGCAGAGCATAGGCCAACTTAGCCTTAGCAACACCTCCAAGCTAGATGAACCATCATCCTCATCATTTTTTGGTTCCAACTGCAGAGCTTCATACCCATTATGTGAGAGCACCTGGGAAGGTAGGGTGGTCACAGAGGAGACACACCTGCTGCACCAGGCAGGACCTTGCCTGACCAGGAGTCCATCATTGGCTTAGCCCGAGACACCTCTTTCATGTCACCTCAGCACCAGAGTTCTTGACACTTCTTTCTACTCTCACGATATTTTTTGATCTGGTGTGTGTGCAGCACTCAGCAGGGTTAATGTAAAGCACTGAATGTGTGCTGAGGTGTTCTACTAGGCTTGTTCATCTGCCAGACACCAGTGCTTGAAGCAAAGATGAACAGTACTGTAGGCAGTACAAAAGAAGTCACCAGCAGAAGAGCATGTACAAACCCAAATGTCATCCTATTAAGAAAACATTGCCTGGGACATTAAGTGTCCCAGAAACAACTGGTTTGAAATTCACAAGCACTTGGCACGGCAACAAACATCTTTAGAAAAGCACTTGTACTGGTCTGCTGCTAAGGCTCATGTTCAGAGGCACTTTACATGGATGGACATATTACAACCGTCTGCATAGTTTCACATCTCCCTCTCCACTATCCCAAGCAGACACAGCAATATTTTTCTTCCAGTGGCCATAACAGTTTATGTTTTATTTCTAAGCTGAGAAGTTTATATGAATTCTACCTCCACTTCTAATTTTTTTACAGTTACAGTAGAGATGACATTCTGCAAGCTAACAGGACACACAATCCCTTCTCTGCTGATCTAGCCTTGGTCTGAAAACAAGTAACAGTGAACACTTTTCTCAGGTTATCACTTGGTCCTAGATAGAGTGCCAGTAGATGAGGCTGATGTAGATTATACCTGTAGATTTGAGTATGAAAATTCTACAAAAGTACAAACCTTTCTTGCAAATGTTGTTTCATCCCAATTCTGTAGCTTTTCAATAGCTTCATTCATCATTTCTTCCTTGTAACGGTTGTGTTTCTCATTCTCAACCACTTCTGTTTTGCTTGTCACAAGGATGCACTTGCTACCTCTTGCCCTTCCACGACCTATACAGCAATACATTTATCCTCTTTAGTCACTCTTAACAAGATGTGCAAAAGCGGCAGCTATGGCATAAAAGAGCATTAAGGACCTTCTGTGTAGCTGCTTTTGTTTTGCATGTTCAGATTCAGATAATGCTGCTTCTAAAGAGGATTTTCTCAGCTCTTTCTCCTTCAATCACAAACCAGAACAAGATGCCCCCTTCCAGGTATCCTCATGGATAGCCCCCAGCCAGTGCTGTATTGGCTACTTCTGTGGCCTGCCTCACTGAAGCTCAGGCGTGCTTGACACTTCAGTTATTGTACAGCATCTTGCTGTCTTGTGCAGAAAAAAGCTAGAGGAGAAAAGTTCATCTTAGCCTTACTTACTAGTTTTCTGCCCTGCTAATTGGTGTCTATTAAAAAAAAAATAGTCTTATCACATAAAAAAGCCTGAGGAACTGGAAATAGAGTGCTGGCAAGAAAAGAGACAAAAAGAGCAAGTGCTATGTCTTCCACCTTCTCTATGCCTACTGCCTGCCTGCTTTTTGCTGCTGTGACATAGACAAACTAAGAACTACAGGGATCTCATGCCAGTTTAGAAGTGTTTCAGTAAGAAAGTTTTCACATATGCTTTTGAGCTCCCATTCCCACAAAGTCATGATTTTATGTGGTTTAAAACTGATGCAACCTATTTTCTTTCCATCTTTAACGGCTTGTAAGAATAAACACTATCACCCATAAACATGAATTCTGGACCAATTATTTCATTATAAGACAAAACTAAGAAAATCACAGGACACAAACCCTGATAGCAGAGGAATAAGTACAGTGGAGATTGCTTCCTGTCAAATTATGAAGTTAACTACTTGGGTGATAGGATAAAATTTTGCGGATCCACCCTTGAAAGACGTAAGCAGTTTTATGACATTCAGGAATGTTAAACAGAAACCAGTATTTAGTGTGGCTCTTCATTCCCCTCTACTGGCTGTATCGTAAAATCACCAAGATTCAAGACCGAAGTCAGACTTGTTTAGACAAGCCAAGACAGAAACAGGGTTTCCTCTTTTTTTTTTTTGTCTTCAGTGTTAGAGGTCTGCACATGCAAAGGCCTCGGGTACCTGCGTGTGGCTGGGTTGCTAATAAGCCACTGGGCGGGTGAAGGTCTTCAGAAGGCAAAGCAATGCACGAAACTCCATTGCAGCAGTCCTTTGTAAATTGTCACAGTCAGAACGGTTTGCGCTATTTCTAGCCATACTTCTGCTTATATGTATAATTACCCACCTAAGGGATCAGTCCTCAACAGTTCAATAACCTTGTGCAGCATGGCTAATTTGCATGGCAAAAGAAAAGTCACACAATATCCAGGACTCAGTTCTGTGAAGAAATTGTCATGTCTGGTCCCATCATTCATCTGACTTCACTCAGGGGCACAGAGGAACAACAGCAAGACATGCATATATTACTACAGTATTTCCAAAGTGCCATTAAGTAGCACTTTATGTCCACTTCTAGGCCAAAACAGGTTTCTAAAGTAATAACTCTGAAATTTCATACCTGTTACTTGGATCATTTTGGTGACATTACCAAAGTATTCATAGAGCACAACAAGGTTGCACTCAGAAATATCAATGCCTTCGTCAGCAACAGAGGTAGCAATTAGCAGTCTGCTGTCTTTGTTGGTTTTGAATGCATCCAGTACACCCTTCTGCATTGGGAGCGTCATACCTACAGTACCAAGAAACTGTGTCAGGAAAAAACACTGAAGAGTTCCTTGAGCAACATACCTGCATTTGCTCATTAGAAATGAGCATGTCCTCTTAATCTGGAAAAGTACTTTAAGTTTACATATCCATCTGACTGCATACTGTACTCACTGAGCAGGAATTCCTGTTGATGTGCCACAGGAATTGTCATCCTGGGAAACACCATTTCAGACACAACACCTAGCTGATCTTTATTAGAGACCTATACAGCTTAGTTAGTTTAAGCCCAAGCTAACTCTTAACTTAAACCATGCATAAGTTGGCTGTAGGTTCCATTCTACCTTAAACTATTTGTGCCAACAAACACAAAATAAGAGAGGGATCTGTAAAAGGAACAGGGAAAATACCACTAGAAATAACCACAAGAAGTCATGATAGTGAACAGTTTCTAAAATTATTTTGAACTAGCAAAAGAATACTGCATCAAAGGGTCACTGACAGTATAACCACTGCTTTAACCAAAGATTCTGGACAGAAAAAGTAGGCATCACCTTAGGAATGGTTAAAGGCCTTCCAGATACGGAAGAAAGCGCAGCACAACCTTGCATGACCTTCCTCTGTTTAAGAGCACAGAAGACGAACACAGGAGAGTAGGACAATTTTAGCATAGCCACCATAGGTCTAGCAACTGGGATTCCTCAGTGCAAACCTGTGTACCTGTTTTTTGATCTCTTCTTCCACGACCCATCAAGACATCTGACTTTATGTGGCTAAGCAGAGGGTTTGCTTCTATCCACTTCTTCAAAGCCTGGAAAGCAAATCAGGGTGTTAGATCACTGTCCAGATGAAATGTTACTTTGGATAGATAGGTAGATCCTGCCCATGGTTGCCTAGACAATTAATACTTCTGAGAACCAAAAGCAGAAAAGAAGGTGGAACTTTTGCGTCAGGAGGGAACATCTATTAATAGGTGAGAAAGCAAGGGTGACAGCCATGATGCCAAATCAAACTATGCCACAGCTGATTTCCACTTTTCCCACCCCTTCAACTTAAAGACTGGCTAGAGAGCAAGGAGCCTTTCACTGCTAAAAAGTATGCCTTTTTCTCTTATAAACAAACAGATCAGCGAACACTACACCTCTGGAATCCAAAGGAAATGAGTTGCCATTTACAAACTGCACTTTCCCACTGCACACTGAAAGCAGCACCTTCAAACTGCTTTCACGTAAGAACAAAATTCAGCCAAGCTACAGTAAGCTTTTACATCTATAATGGCAAGTTGCCAGCACATGCATGGTGTTGTTAGTTTGGACTTTAGCCTGCCTTTTATTTTTTTCTGGTTTGCAATTCATCCAGCATGTCTATACCCAAGGGTAAAATGGGGGTTGGGACTCTCACCTGATAAATCAGTAGCCAGAGACTATGACATCTTGCAGTAAATATTTGAGAGCAACAGAAGCTAATGATTAGCAGCACTCTTACTTCAAACATGAACTTTTTCTGGGAACATGGTGTTGGAAGGGAGACCTTTTTAGATTAGCCAGCCTAGATCCTTGATCCTAGGCACATATGTAGTAGACCAGTGCATCAGAAGGGTCCAGAGGACATCTGCTCCACAAAGTCTTTCTTTTTTCTTGATCAAGAACACAGAGACCTCCTTTGGACCCATATGAATCCTCTGGGAAACCTATATATACTTCCAGATGTGCAGTCAGTAATAGAGCAGAGCTCCTGGTTTGTAACACTGCCACATTAAAGCCAAAAACCTTGTAACACATCTTGTTAAAACTGACTTCAGACCTAAAGTAAAAATCTGACAACTTAATGATCAGCTAGGGCATGTAGCAAGAAGAAGTGGTGAAGGACACCATCCCTGTACTGTAGTTTTTAGAAAAAAAAACAACCCACTCATCCTGTCTCAGAGCATCAGTGCTTAGGAAGATACAGAAAGATAAATCTTTTCTTAGGAAGATCAAATACGTATATATTTTTCTGTTTCCAGATCAAAATGGGAAGGGTAATAGATGAGGCATTATATTTTCTCACTTCCCATTTTAGAAGCTTTAAAAAGAAATGTCTTACAGCTACTAAGGCTCTTGTCTTAGCAAAGAGAAGAGTGCGAGTCTGTGGGTTATAGCGGTATGCTTCATCCAGGATGCAAGCAAGCTCTTCCAGCTTGGGATTCTCATTTGATTCATCTTTTGAAAGGGAAGTCAGTTCTGGTTCTTTCTCTGGAAGAAAATAGCAGTTTCTTGAATAACTTACCTTCTTTAATGCAGAAAACAGAATTCTCACCCAAACCTACTTTCAAATGCCACCCACATTCTCTTTAGCATTTATTTTTATTTTCTATATCATTCTTTCAGATGCAATCAAAGAAAGCTATTGGTTAAATGCAACAAAATCCCCAGAAAAAAAAATTCTGTAGCAAACTGACAGGAGAACCTCTGTGACATACTGTACATCAAAACACAGCATCAAAACAAACTCAGTTCTTGCAAAGAGCGGTGCTATTCCTTCTTAGGAAACTACTGACAATAGAGGGCAGGCAGTCCAGTGATTTGAAACTGCAGTCAACACTGCAACACACCAGATCACAGGCTGGTTTACAACACACTACTACTAAATCAGAGGTTAGAGAACAGTGCAACCTCTAACTTCTAATCAGAAGGATACAACGGCCACTGCTTCTTCCCGAAAGTTAGGGATTTATCCAGGAGCATTGGGCAGGAGGAGGCTAGGCAGTGCACTGAGCAATGTATGTTGCCCTATCTAATGTTGCCAGCGTCCATGATTGTAGACCATCCCCCTACTTCGTGCCACACACCCTTATCTCCAAGTCAGGCATGTAAGAACCTACTACAGCATCTAGCCACAATTACTGCTACTTCCTTAGCTCCTTCACTAGATGCTTGCAGTCCCAGAAAGTAAGTCCCCCAGTGCCTACCCTAAGACTACATTTGCACCCACACAGACACTAGATCTTTTGAAAAGTGCAAAGTTTCTGGAAAACAACTGCACTTACTCTGAAGAAAACACTTGAATCATCTTACCATAAGCCACCTTCTCCTCTGCACCTGTCACAGGTACTGTGTGAAATACCTTGAAATTTGGCTGTTAGTTGCTCCTCTAATTCTGTATATGGTCCATTTTTAACATTTGTGAAAAATTCAGTTAGGTAAGCTAAAGCATCTTCGATGCGGGCGTCTTCACTGATGATGAGAGCATCATTGAATTTCTGCTCAGGAAGAGAGACATACACATTTAAGCCTCATTTTCCATGGAACAGGGGATGAATGCAGATTTTATTTAGCTAGAATAAGTATTACAAACTTGTGTTGTTCTTCCATTTGCATGACAACATAGGCATTACAAATCTCCTCTGCACTATACTGTTCTTAGCATCTTAAGACATAACTCTTACACGCCATGCTTTAGCCTGTGTCAAATAAAATGATTAGGTTTGAAACCTGCTCCTAAGTGAATATACCTGTATCAGAAGGAACAGGATGACTCCATCTCTGTATGGAAGGAGAGAAGATACAAACTTACCCGCAGGTGCTCAGTGCAAATGAAAAGGTCTCTACAAATGCTGCTCTCCTTCTCCTTATCTGCCAGTTGCAACAGCCTGCATTTTTTCTGAGTGGCAACTATCCAGTGTTCATATTTCTGTGTTCCAAAATTGTTCTTGTTGATTTGGGAGATAGTATCTAGTAAAGAAGGAGGAAACAAACATTTATTCATCTTGACTAACAAATAACCAGAACAGTTAACTAGAAGATAAAATATTTTCCATGAATGTTAGATCTAAAAAGCCTGTGCAGAAGAACACAGAACCACTGAGGCTGGGAGGCACCTGTGGAAGGTTTTAGTCCAACCCTCTACTCAAAGCAGGGTCACCTAGAGCCAGTCACTTAGGATCATGTCCAAATGGATTTTGAGTACGTGCAAGGACAGAGACTCCACAACTTCTCTGGGCAACCTGTTCCAGTGTTTGACCACCGTTGCAGCAAAGAAATTCTTCCTGTTTAAGTATTTCTGTTTGTGCCCCACTGCCTCTTGTCCTGCCTCTGGGAACCATCTGAGAAGAGCCTGGCCCTGTGTTTCAATGTATACCCAGATTTTACTCTAAAATTAACCCAGTACAATTCAGCTGAGGATCTGTGTACGTACACACATCTGCAGTCTATAGCAGTAAAATTAGAGCTCACTTATCCTATAAGAAGCCTACAGTATTCAAGAAACTGCATGTGCATTGCTCCTTGAATTACCAGCTACTCATCAGTTAAGTATTCATTTGCTGTACAGTCCATGGTACCTAAAAGCCTATTATCCAAGGGCCTGTTCTTGCGGCAGAACTAGTTAGTACCTGTTTGTTGAATACATACTCTGAGTGTTTCACAAACTTCAGTAATCAGAGGGTCCACAGAAGGGAAGCCAATGGCATTCATGCAAGAGGAACTGTGGTGCAGAAATACGCTTCAGAAGCGTCTGCTTAATTTAGCATGCACTTTGAAAATTCCACTGTATTTGTTCTTTATTGGTGTTTCTTGGGTTTTAGGTTGGGGTTTCTTTTTGGTTAGGTGGGGTTTTTTTGTTTTGGTGGGATTTTTTAATTCTGCCTTCCTGCCTCAGAATATAGTTCACTCTCCAGTATCGGGAGGGGTGGGGGGGGTGGGCGGGGCAGAAATCTAGAAAGTATAGAAAAGGTACCCTAGTCAGTTTGCAAAGGCCAGTCCAAGCACAGACAAAATCCTTTAATTCAGAGCTGGACAGACCAGAGCTGATCCTGAGCATAGCCATCCATGGGTCTCTGATTTGTACCCCCTGTAGTTCTCAAATTTCTTGATAACAGTCATTTACTGGACACCAGTTAGGAACTCTGCAAAAGCAGGAAAGATCAATTTATTTCTGAAGGGCTGCAGAATTAGGTCTCATGACCATCAGGCCCATTCTCTTCTCACAGCCATTCACCTCCCTCTCTGCAAACCTTCACTGCAGCTTCTGAGGGTGGAACCCTACATACAAGTGTTTCCTTTCTTAGGCAGCCATATCCTCTCTCTGGTGATGTTTATGTTCCACAGATCCTCCTCTGTGAAATTACCTTAAATGTGTTTAATAGGAAATAATGGAGACCTGGTAAACAGTGGAAATAGGGATACCCAGAGGTATAGAGAGGACAAAATGCTGGCCAGAAAAGGCAGTCAGTGCACCCCTAGAAATAACTCTGAGTGCAACTCGGAGAGGCCAGAGAAAATATGAGAAGTGTCAGAGCAGCAAGAGTGAAAGTAAACTTTGCTGAAAGGAAGAAACTACACCATCCAGAGTAACACCATAACCAAGACCCTTCTTGATTTCCTTAACAGAGACAGATTTAAGTACAAAGCATTTGGAGAAATGCTTAAATAAGAACATACAGGTATCTCTCATCAATGAAATCCAGCACATCACATTTTGAAAGCAAGTGCTTTGGTAGTTTTGTTTCAGATTCTTTAAACATTCAAAATTATTTGACAGTGTCAAAAGCACACCATCCTTAGCTGCACGAAAAACAGGTTGAAATCCAAGAAAACCATTTATGATTATCAAACTAATCACATATAACAGGAAAATAGTTGGCTCTTCTACCTGTAATCTGTTATGTAGGAAATATTCATTAAAGGCACGTAAAAAGGAAGGAGGAGAAAGGAAGTAGGAAAAGAGTGACTGTTCTGGCAGCCATGAGAATTTACACTGATGTAATCAAAGACTGAATCCCAGTTACAGGCATATTACAGTTTCTTACCCACTGAGTAAATCTTCCTCATCAACGCCTCTGTCTCAGACATCAGACCTGAGATAATGTCTGCAAAGTGATTCTGAACTCGCATTTTAACCCATCTGACATCTAGAGACAAGAAATGGAAGTCAGTGGCCTGAATAAGTAAAACATTTCCCTGGGCAGCACAGAACAAATTCTTCTCTAGAAGAATGCTACATATGGTGCTCTATGCAATCTTAATGATGTTTATCATTAATGAGCATTATAGTTGCACAGGAAGAAACAGCCCCCAGTCTTCACTGGCAGAACTGAATAAAAACCAGAGATTGTGGATCTCAGCAAAGAGAAAATTTGCCTGAATGGGCACTGGCTTACTGCAGGGCAACAGTGAGGTGCATGCTTCTCCTTTCAAGCCAGCAGGAAGCAAAGCTCCAGCTTAGTTTTAAGCTTTTAGCTTCACCTGACCATAGGGGAATTGGATAGGTGCCTTAATTATGGTGCTTTGCATCTCATGGGAAAAGAAAGTGTGCTTACATGTTTCTGGCTTGTTTCTGAATCTCTGCAGATCCTCTTTGTTCTCTCTGACAGTGGACAGGGACTGTATGTCAAGGTAGGAGCAGAGGGTACAGATGTGCTCTATCGTTTCCTCGACATTCTTGGCATTACCAACTCCAACAGAAGCAGTTAAACCTACAATCTGAGCACACACATGAATAGCAGTGGTTGATCCTTTGTCACAAATGAAAAACACCCAGGAGATGCTGTTACCAATTGCCAAGTCATCTGTGTCTTCAAAAACAAGGAAACAAAACAGGCAGCTGAAGTAAACATGAGTGCAAGGACTAAATCTTGAGAGCCTAACCATGTCCCCAGGGCCCCTCTCCAGGGCACTCAAGCTTAGAGTATTCAAACTGAAAATACATAATCCACCTACTTAAATTCATAACCAGCTGTATTCATCAGTGCTTATTATACGCAGAATCAACAAATCACCCCCAGAACTGTCCTCTGCATTCATTCAGAGGAGATGTCTTCTCAGCTGAACCAAAACTTCCTGCCAGTGAAGGCAGTGGCCCCATTTTACTGTTGCAGAAGACAGCAACAGAGAGGTGACAAGGAGATTACTGAATTCTGGGGCACATACTTTCTTCCTAGGCCAGCAATCCTGTTTGCTCTCAAGTACTCTGGTCTCTGTCATGCTTGATCAGTCCTTCTCAGCAGCTGCAGGGAAGATAGAATATGAGAAAACAGCCTGGAGGTGCCTGAGAAGAGGGAAAAAGTGTTCTATATGCTACTGTTTCAATTTGCAGCCGTTGTTAAATGGGAGTTTGAACTGGATTAACACAAAAGGGAAGACTTCAGGCTTTGCTGACTGTACTGCAAAATACTTTAAATGTTTCCACCACTGATAGTCTGGGTCTTACCTGAGGCAGCTGGCTTGCAGAGGAGTCAAATTTTTGTTGCAGGTATCTGGTCATTAACACATTGTAAGGGTGATTGCCCGTGGTGTTGTGGCACTCATCAAATATCATCAGAGTGAAGATGGAGAGGGAGCTAAGGATCCCCTCCTCAATGCTATTCACAAGAATCTGGGGTGTTAGCACAATGATGTCACTGTCCTGTATAACCTTTTCTACAGAAACATTTGCAACTGTTTCACCACTAATTCCTTGAACAGAATATCTAGGAAGAAAAGGAAAAAGTTAGGGTATGAAAAAGGATGTCTTGCAGGGCAAAAAAAGCTAGAAGAATGGACTTGTCAGCAAGCCTGAAGGGTAGTGACTAAGTTCAAAATGTCAAATTGTTGCAGCCAGCATTTTGACCCACAGAAGCCAACAAAAAACCTGGGTTTTCAATTCCCATTAACCAAAATACATTATCTTTGAGGGGTAATGAATTTGTACATTTAAGCTGCATCTGTCAGTTCACATGTAAGCTTTATTTGGAGATCCTTCCCTTCATCCCTTTTCTGTATACGATTGACGGCATGGGACTGTTTTCTGTCCAGCAGCCTCATTTTCCTGTAGCTATAATGATTCATATGTGGATGTTCAGTAATCAGTTCCTTCAAAATTAGAAGCTATAGGTTGTCTATACTTCGACCATTTCCATAGATGCTGCACAAGCAGTGCTTAAACTCTCCAAAAGCAGACTTCAGACTCTCCAGTCTATGATGGTAACTTGCAGTTCTTACCACTAGGCATCATTCTTATGTTAACGCAAAACACTTACCACCGGTAAACCCATTACATTTTGCCCTAGCCACAACTGACCTAGACAGCAGTTTATTTTGTGTGGAGGAAGCCACCAGGTAGAATTATACTTACCCACTTCTTTCAAAATGCTGCCTGAATACATTTTTCTGTTGTTCATACACTGGCACTTTGGTTGCAAGAAAGACAACTTTTGCTTTTTGTCCTGAGGACATGTTTTGGAAATGGTGTTCACAAATCAGAAGTGCGACAAACGTTTTTCCAGATCCTTTAAATGAAGAACATGAAAGGTAAAGCACTAGTATGAAAGGGTGTGTTTGTAAGCAGGTACCTGTCTCATCTGTGTGCCTGCAACAACAGGGAGCCAACAAGAGGGCTGTTATACTTCCAGACTCTCTGCGGATAGATTTGAACACATGCTTGCTGCTTACTCAGGTGGGTAATCATCCCTTCCTCTCTCACATTCTCAGTCTGTAAAGACCATGTAGCAGTCACTGAGAAGGAAAATCCGTTTGCAGTTTTATTTTAGTTCTTTGAAATCACTGAGTCTATTTCTGCTCTTAGAACGTGCTCCCACATCAAATCGGACCGTGGTACAAGCACCAGGCACTTTGCGCTTCCACCCTTCCCCACACAGCCTTGCTTCTCTCACATTTCGTTTCCTTCAGCACTCAGGTTCACTGTGCAGGCCACCCAGAGCTCTGCTGTGTCCGTGCCTCTGCTACCCCACCTGCCTCTGCAGGGCCCAGGGGAGAATCAGGCTAGCAACATGGAGAACACAGGTGTAGAGAAAGAGCCGATTTATCTCTCTTTTGCTGCTGAACTTCAATATTCTTAATTCAGTCCTGAGCTATTGCCGAAGTTCCCCATGGTGTTTTGATGTTGCAGGCATAGCAGTACAGAAGACAGGGGAGTCTGATGGCAACTCATCCTATTTTTCCTTTAACTTGCAAGTCAAATTTCTTTAAGATCTGCAAACATCAGTGAGTGATTTTATCTCAAAAATCCACACTGGGGAGTGAGAAAGCAGAGGTCAGAACATTGAAATCTGAATACAAGCACTGAAGAGACATGTCTGTCTTGCTCAGTCTCTGTGTTGCCCTTGGTCATTAATTTCAGGTTAGATCTGGATCTACTCCTGCAGGGAAGACTGCTTTTAAATAAGCAGCTGGAAAAGTTTGTCTCAGCCTTTACCCTTCCCTATCCTTCACAGACCTCTCCACCAAGAGAATTTTTCTAAGAAACATGTGTTTTCTTACCTGTGGGGGCACATATCAATGTGTTTTTCCCATTGATAGCAGGCTGTGCAAGTTCAGTCTGGTAGCTCCGAGCCTTCTTTGGTTCATAAACAGGTGAAGACTGACAGGTCCCTTCTAGGAGAGAACCATGCTTTTGTGAAGAGTGTTGCAACAGAAATGCATAAAATAAGTGCCCCATACAGTCACTATCTAAAATGATAGAGGTAGAGTCCTTGCAGTCTACACAGAGCAACTGTGACAGACAAGCCTTTTAACAGGACATACACACCAGACAGGAATCTTGTGTAGGTTTGATGGCACACTCTGTTACCATTTGACTGTGCTTCCTAAGCTTAACTCATTTCAAGATCTTGGCTGACAATTTTCATCTCAACTGGTCTTTTTTCAACTCAGAAAGAAAAGATAAGGGCTTATTTTCCCCAAAATAAATGCACAGTTCCCCCAAATAAATGCACAGTATTCCTTTTAGCTTTCTGCTCTCCAGACTTTTGAAGTTAATACTCTCTTAAATTGTGGTCTTGTCAGAAGGTGTGCACTTATGAAACCGGAACTAGAAAACACTGCTGGAGCAAAATTTGCCATACAAGACATGACAGCCGTGGCACAGATCCTTTGCAGCCACATTCAGATCTCTAAACTGGCTAATACCAGGTCATGTGTGAACTAGTTATATCAGAGGAGAGATGCATCAACAACAGTCTGGTGTTTGGAGACCTTCTTGATAATGTGCTGACAGAACAACTTTTCACTAGAAATGTGGTAAATGAAGGGCAACCCCTAACATGTGCATTGCCCATGTGATCCTTTAAACATTAAAACAGAAGACAGCTAAATAAAGTCAGAGATTTGTACTGTTCCTCAGTACCTTCCTGTGTGGTACACTGTGTCTGTGTCCTTCAGGAGTCTAAGGAAATGGAGAATTCCAGCCACAAACTGCTTTAAGTTTCTAAGTCTTACCTGAAGCTGAACAAAGATTTTCACTGAGATTATTATCACATTCTGCTTCTTCAAAAAACGTAATTGTGGTTTCAAAGCTGTTCTCAGAGACGTCTGTCATTTCACCATCAACATCTTTGCCATTATCTGTACAATCACCAAAAAAGGCATGTTACTGATCCTTTTGATTCTAAAATGTTGTATTTTCTGGGATGACAAGGTGAAGGAGTTGGTTGCTAGCATGGAAAGACTACATAAAATGTTGCTGCATCCAGGCTCCCTTCTAAGTAAGATGGATAGCATGGAGAGTCTTGGGTTTAGAAGACCCACATACTCGATGCACATTTATCTAGTGTTTAAATGTCAAAGGAGGTAATAGATTGGGAGGAAAGTTATATCATCTGTGTTTAGTGACAAGATCACAGATTTAACAGGGACATTAACCACAAGCATGAGAAATACTTAGGAGTTCAAAGAAGCTTTATAAATTCAAGATGTTGTTCTCCCTTCCGCCCCCCGCTTTTTGAAGGACCTAAAAATTATAAGATTGTTTCCATCCTTTATCTTACATGATAATCAAGAGAGGTTCCAAAGATGCTTGCTAAAATTTTCTTTGGCCCCATAATTATTACCTTCTCAAAGAACTGTCCCTGGGCTTTGCACGAAGAGTCTCATTGCAAACAGAACACATGATCACAAAGTGCTGCTTTTGGAGAGGGACAAAGAGCACATTTGCACCCTAATCCAGCTTCAGAAAGCACACAATATCTGCAATTAACTTCTACTAGCAACTCTTTTTATCTGCCAGTATTAAAATGCTTCCAATATGCACAACATTTCTTTAGTTGGCTGACTTTGACTTTATTAAGGTGTATGTTAGCAGAAGCTGCCCCAAAAGATGGTGATATCTTTAACTTACAAAATATAACTGTTAACCAAATAATGTGTATAGCCATCAGCAACATAAAATAATATCTATATGCATATAAGCATTATATATTATATCTAATTATTTATAAATTTATTTACTACATATATGATTTTATATAGATATGTAATAATTAAATGTCCAGATAAGAAATTACACACATTTGATTACAACAATAAAAACATTTCAAAATTAGAAATACTGTTTAAGAAGGCACTTAGAAGTACCTTGTCCCAGTTGCTAATTAAAAACAATTCAAACAATCACTTATGGTTTGGGAGAAAGCAAATGTAGATATAAAGAAATACAGTCCAGTTTATCTAAAATCACTTGTCTTAATTATTTTGTAGTGAAATACTTTATGATGCTCTAAATTCTCCCATGCTGCAGGGTACTCGGGCATTTTTCAAGTGGAGAAAGATAAAATCAATGACAAAAGCAAAATCTTTTTAGGGGAAATTCTGCATTTTTACAAAATATGAACATAGTCACTTGGTAAATGCTGCTTATCAATTTCTCAAAGAGAAAAGCATATGATCTGCTCTGTGAATCATGGAAGTGTATCACTTTCTAGAATATCAAATTACTGATCATATTTTATCAGAAAACATTGCATCTATCACAACTTAAGCAACCAAAAAGATGGAAAAAGGTGAATTACAGTAGAAGCGAGGAAAGATTATAAACACTTTGTGAGTTCTGTACTTTCAGAGTCTGGTATGCCGTTCAATTCTGTTTAACAAAAAAAAAAAATCATCATTCATAACCATATGGGAGGAAAAATACTCAAAAATTAATTTTTGACTGTTTGTAGGGTAGTACCTCTATTTCATTTTATATAAAAGACATTTTAAATAAATTTTTTAAAAGGGTTTTAAACAACAATGAGCAATGCAGTCTGAGAGTATTCTTTTAAATTAGTCTTAGTCTCCTGAAAAAAAAACTTTACTGTCTGGTACAATAACAGAAAAAGAGCATCATAAAAACAATTCACAGTTTACCTTCTCTCATATCCCACAGTTCACTTGCATTGTAATATCCTGCATTATCTAGTGCCAGCTGAAGGCTTTTCGGCCAGTTTTCCTTATCCGATCGACAGAGGCATTCAATGAGTTTAGTTACCCCAGCTGCTTTGCTTCTGTATTCGCTAATCTGCACACACAACAAACAGAAGTTGCTGTAGCTTCTGAGTGATCAAAACCACTGTTCTTGATTGATATCTTGATTTGTTTTGTTTGGTGTTCAGTTGAAAACTGCATTTCCTTCTCACAGAATAAAAGGTCTCCAATAAAATTCGGTCATTTACCTACTACTGCTGCAATTCAGCCAGTCTAGGTGTACACTAAACTTAGCCAGACTGTATCAACAGGTAGGCTATTTGCTTAAATATTCACAAGGTCAGAAACGTCACAGAGCTATACCGTGAATTTTCATCTGGCAAGGTCCTTGTAATAAGCTGTATCACCATAAACCTCTGAGGCTGAACTGAATAAAAAACATTCCAGAATTGGAAAATGCAGAAGTACAAAATTTATGGCAGGCCTGATGTTTGGTCAGATGCAATAGCTTTCCAAATATTATGTGTCTCCATAAAGAAATATCACTTTGAAAACCAAATAGCTGCAAGCAATCCTTCTCAGGAGTCACAAGGAGCGAGAACACCTGACAGACTCCTTCACATCAATAACATTATTAGCGAGTCATAAATGATGAGTGATTGGTAATATCACTTGGTATCAGCCATCCATAATGACACTGAGCTAGAACTGGGTAACAGTACAGCAGCTTCACATCCAAAGGCAATGAAAATGTTGTCGACTTCTGCGGCACAGCATTCAGCTAATGTCTTCAGATCAGAAGTTTCATTTTACCCTATGACCATCCCTTTGGGTGCTGACAAAATTCAGAGCCACACAAAGTTTCTAGGGATTGCCACAGTTAAGGTAATAGACTATGTCAAATCCCATGACAAGCATGAACCAATTTAGGCAACATCTAAATGCAATTTTGCCTACTTCCATCTGTATTTTTAGGAGCATTAATGTAGCATGAACACTCCAGAAAGGAGTCTAATTCAAACGCATGGCAAAGCACCCATTTCACTGTAACGTGGCACCTTCCAGAGCCCCTGAGGTCTCTTCAGGGGACCCTGGACCCTGCAAAGACACACATCTGGGCACTACCAAAGCCACCCCATCCTGCTTCCCTGCCTGCAACCCTTTCACAGGCCACTTCATCCACCAAGCTGGAGGGGTGAAGAACGAGATGTGTGGGTGTTGCAGACAGCACTGCTGTGTGAAGCTGCAGCTACACAGCAAAGCCTCCTCTAAGCAGAAGAAAGTAAAGTCCCTTCCTAGGGAACTATGGCTGGTCATCCCCCTCACTCGGCAGCTGATGGATGGGCAGCAACTCATCCCACAAATGAGACAGCCAGCACTTTTCCACAGCAAAACTAGACAAATACCAGGATTTTTACCATTAACAGTACCTGCAGGATCTCATCACACTCCCTTTCTATCAGGCACGTGTTTATGTAAGGCATGAGTGCTACCGGATCAACTTCTAGCATTGTTGCTTCTATGCGCTTCAAGAGCCGTCTGTGCAACTCCAGTTTTTCCAGTTTGCTGAAGTCCCAGTTTTCAATTGCTTCTGCCAGTCCAGTGTAACCTTTCAGAAAAACAGACACATTGTTACTATGAATTCAATCTCTAGCTACAACAGGTAGGAACAAGCTGAAAAAAACACACTGGAGAAATTAAAATTATTTTGGCCTTTTAACTGACAAAAACCTAGGTGAACCACAAACAATTTTTGTAGATTAAAGTGACAGTTTTCCTTTACAGCACTTGTATGTATAACGTGAAAAACCCTGTGCTAAAAGAGAGTAACACTTGCAAAGAGGAAAAAGAGCTACACAATGTTGCAGCTTACATCACCCAAGCAACAATAACAACCCCCTTCCTTTGATCCATACAATACTGAGATCCTTGCAATCCATGACAGTCTTCCACAGATCTCCCAGAGCACAGGACACTCACTCACTCACTCACTCACTCAGAATCACAAACACCTTTGGTCCCCTTTTCTATTATTTACCAACCCTTTACCTTTTAGTCCTGTCCTTGGCTCCACCCTCCTTCAAAAATCCTTATTATATTGGATTCAAGTCAGTCCCTGACTGAAAGCAACACAGACACCTTCAGCCTTGACAGTCAGCAAACAGCTGAAAATACTGTCCTGGAATAGACTGTGGCAGGGAATTATATTTAGAGGACTTATGCAATTTGCTGTGTAGGCTCCAGAGTTGGAAGAAAGTAAGTCAGGGTCCCAGAGGAACTCTGGGCAAACAGAAGGAATTTGCCAAACTTTTTGTTTTGGAGGAGAAGGAGAGTGGTGTGGATACTTACCACCACAGTGGTTTTAATCTAATTACCACCTAATCTCTACACCTGCCCAATACAAGAGTAACGCTAAATTCTAGTCTCAGACCCAATTAATAAGTACTTGGGATAGTGCTTAGAGTCAGCAGGTTAACTTTTCCAGTTTTCTGCTGAAGATACACCAAACTGAATGCTATGCACATGTTCAAATAAGATGTTTTTGCAGTTCAGAAATCGGGACTATCACAGCCTGGTACAAAGTTGCTCTGGACCTGGTATTTCCTTTAAGGGAAGAGTGGGCTACATCCAAGTGATAAGAAATTTTGTAATAATTGCTAACTGACATACTGTAACTATCCATAGTTAATAGTGAGTAAATGAAAACAGAAGTGGCTTATGGCATGAGATTTTGGGGTTCTAGATGTCTAGTAAATCACCAACAAGAATTCTATAATAGAATCTAAATGTATAGATGAGAGCTAGCAGATCCCGGTAATTTTACACCTTCACAATCTCTTCTGTCACATTTTGGAAAGGAAATTGCATTAGGATCTCACACACTAAGCAGTCATAGCTAGTGAGGAACAATCATCTCATTTATAAACTATTAATGGTTACTTCTTGAAACACAAGACTTTTAAGATCTCTGAATAATTTTTAAAAATCAGTTCTTAATTTAAGACTCTGTCCTTGAATGAAGTTATCCCATGCTACCAGTTAACTGCCATGCATATCCTGAAACCCATTTAAGCTTGCTGTTTCAGAGGACTTAGTTTCCTTTAATTATATTTGATGAGAACAACAGCTGTCTTATGTCGTCTCTAAACTCTCTGAGACAGACAAGTCTTCTGTCAACGAGGCTTTATTCTACATCCCTTCATCTTACAAATCAAACCTCCATAATCAAAATTGTTCCATCTGCTTCTCAGATGGGCATTTCCCCATGCCTTCGAAGTTTTATTTCCAACCTCTGTCAAACTCATTTTTCCTAACGCATCTCATCTGATGTGACAAGACCCGATGGCAGAAGCCCAAGGGTAACGGAGCGACCCTCCACGTCCCGGGCCCACGGTGCTGGTCTGCTCGGCTAATGCCGGCGGCGGCCGCTGCGGCTCTGGCAGGGACGGGGAGAAGCGGACGAAACCACGCTTGCGAGTGGGAACCGACCTGCTGCAACCAGGGCGTCCAGGAAGGCCCGGAGCCAGCCCTGCGCCTCCAGCTGCAGGACGGCGTCCAGAAACAGCGCGGCGGCCGCCGTCACCCCCTTCTCCTCCTCCTTCCGGACTCTCTCCTTCACATCTAGCAAAAACCCGAAGCAGGCAAAGAATGAGGGAGAGGGCCAGCAGTGGCGGCGGGGAGAGGAAAGCTCCCCACCCGCGCCCGCAGCAGGAAGGATGCGGGCGCAGGGCAGCGCCGGGGGAAGCCCCTCACCGTCGGACAGCCAGTCCGTCATGTTGCTCAGGACGTAGATGGGGTTCAGGCTCCTCTCGATGTACCGCCTGCAGCGCTGCAGGTTCCTCTTCTCCTCCGCGGTCATGGCAAGGCCGGCTTGGCACCTGCACCGACACCGGCACCGCTCCCGGTCCCGGCTGCGTGCGGGGTTGCGGAGCCCGGCCCCTGCCTTGGCACTGGGAGGGCCGCCGGGGAGTGAGAGGAAACCCCCTAGAACACGCAGCGATCGGGAAATAGAGACTTCAGGCCCTCGAGAAAATGGAAACCGAAAGTGGCCCCGGAGGAGGGGGCCGAGCCTGCGGGAGAGGCACAGCGATGCTTTCCGCTGCTGTCTGCCCTTAGCAAAACGGAAAGAAAGAAAGGGGAGAAAAGAAAAAGAAAAAAAAAAAATAAAAAGGCAAACATATGCGCATGCACACGGTTGGAAAGCCTGTGACCAGCCGCTGTCCGGGTGAGGGAGGGCACAGTGAGCTAATAGGAATAAAGGCATCACTCTGCCCCCCTCTTCCCTTTGCCCCCCCCAAACCCTGAACTGTTTTTTAAAAGACTGAAGAATAATTTTCTATAGCAAGGCAATATCCCTACTTGCTCTGAGCAAGTGCTTGCTAAACTGCTAGCATAGCTTGGGAACGTCAAAATTACAAGGTCTGTCCAACTGCCCTGTAGCAGGGAAGTGAGAATCAAAGCATAAGGCTCACAAAGGGGGCCAGCAGGTTGCAGAGCTGAAAGTATCTACAGTTCAGAAGTGCTGCTAAACCTGACAACTCCATATGTGAACCTCCCTCTAAACATTAATATATAGAGCATCCAGCTGTTTGCAGCTTCATAAATCTCATATTCAAATAGACGACTAACAGGTACTAGCCCAATACAAGATGCCTGCTTCCTAAAATCATGGCAACACAAGACCACTGAGTGATGGGCTTGCACTGGAAGGACAGGGGGGTGGGGGAGGCAGAAGGAAGTGCTACCATTGGAATTGCATTTTCTACTCTGTTCTAGTCCATCTTTACTCTTAAGTATTTAATATTCTTTCTTTTCTTTCTCTTGAGTCTTCTTTTTTTCTCCTTTCCACCCAGTTCTAAAGGGATTATAGGAAATCTCATTTGAACCATCCCCTATACCACCACCATGATGTAGTATCGTTGGCCAGTATCATCTCAGAGGGCCCTAGGATAAAAAAAGTCTTGCATTTAGACTGTTAGTATTAACCCTATGCAGTGAAATGGACCTGGGAAATGCCATAGTCAGCTGAATATTATTCACCCCTAGCTGGAGAAATGTCAAACAACCGGGAGAGCACAGCTTCTACAGCAAGAAATGGCAGCATCAATTACTTACTTCTCCACTCTTTGAACATCCTTCCTGTTCTGTGAACAAAGCAGGAGCTCCCAGACCTCACTGTGCACAGAAAGGTACATCAGCCCTCAATTACAGAACAGAAATAACAACTGATGAGTTTAATATTAAAATGAGCAAATGGGTGGGTTAAATTTGCCCCCAATCATGTCTTGTGCCTTCCCAGAGGAGCCCAGATTTCCTTCCTAGATAGAGCTGAGAACTCAAACCTTCTCCTCCAAAACCCCCAAAATTATTCTTCTCCTTCCAACCACCTGAAGAGCCAGTATTTCCAGGCAGAGCCCCAGGCCACTCTGCCCCTTAGCTCAGTGCATACCTCCAAGCACCACATCCACACCTCAAGAGCACATAAATGGTTCAAAGTAAATAAATCATATACACAATTACAGAATTGGTCCTGTAATGAGTCTGGAATTCTGGTTTGACATTATACCTTCCAGCTCCTTATTTGGTATGGAAAGGAAGGACACTGACTGTTCCTGTTCATCTCTATAGAATAAGAGAGGTTTGTTAATTTGCAGCCTACTGATGTGGCAAACAGCCTGATTTGACTTCTCAGAGATCACTTTTGTTTTTATTTATCCAGTCTGCTTCAGTAAGAAGATCCCTTAGGGCTTAATTTCCATGTGCATAACAGGGTGGAAGTATTAGCCTTCAAGTTAGTCATACAGCTCAACCTGCAGAGTGCAGCTCTCAGATGGGCCAGTAACAACATTCCCTGCTCAGCAGCTGACTTTACAAGTGCCTGTTACAGCTTTCACTCTACCAGTGACCATTTTTGATTTTAGCACTCAAGCTCCATCTAGCACAGAGAGAGTGTGCTCAGAAACTCAAAAATCAGTGCTGCAGCTGGATAGGAAACATCCTCCCATGTAGATGCCCAACCCCATGCTTTGTCTGAGACCAAGAGAGAAACAAGCTCCTTGTCTTTTGCTTCTCCAGCTTTGGAGATTGACACGCTGCTCTTAAACAAAGCAGGCACAGGAAAAAAGCACCTGCATACAGGAGGTAGGATGGCACCTACTGAGCAGGGTGGCTCCAGGCTGAGTCCTGCAGAGTGGCAACCAGTCCCACCAAGCTGGAGATGCACCTGATAAGAGCAGGCAGCTCTCCCAGGCTTGTATCTGCTTTTATGTTTGGAGGATGGTGGTGCAGCAAGACAGCTGTGGCCTGTTGAAACTCTCATGTTTGTGTCCATGGTGGCTGTTTTATGCTGCTCTTGCACTCGGTGTCTGGGTGCTGCAGCACAAGCAGCGGGTTGCAGGTGGCTGAGAGGGTGCTGCATTGTGTTATGTGAGAACAAGCCATGGAGCTGAGAATGCCTTAACCTGCTCATGCTGCTGCAAGTCATGGTGATGAGCAGTTTCTTGGAGACCTTTCTAGGCCAAGCTGTAGAAAAAGTGTTAGTTTTTCCCTCTGAAACTCTTGTAATGCTTGGAAGGATGCCCAGGTGACCCACCAAATCCTGCTTTAGGGTGCACTCCAGCAGCTGGTGGGGAGAATGTTGCTGCTGTGGTCTATGAGTCACATTTTTCTGTCATTTTTAGAGCAGAGCCTATGGTCGTGGTCCTCAGCTTTAGATTTTGCACGTCCAATATTTGCAGGTTATCAGATGTATATTTTCCCCAGGATCACCACCTGGAGAGTGGCAAATAATTGTCTACATGGCACAGGTGGTCTTGAGGCCGATGGGCAGCCTTAGCCCAAGTTTAAACTGATAGGACCACAAGGAAGGAAATTACCAGGTGTGACAAACAGGTGATGAAAAAGTGTTTGGCCCACACTGGCCTGCCTCTGAAGTAGTAAGGCAGTAATGGGAGAAGCTACCAGAGAAAAGGATGGAAGGATGCTGTTGGGGAGCCTGAGGGTGACAAATGACAGAAAATGTTGAAAGGGGGGAAATGCTGATTTACTGGTGTCACTGAGCATGGGTGTGGAGTCAGCAAATAAGGCTGCTGCATCAGCAGGATGGGGGCAAATGAGGAAAACAGGAATGGGGCAGGTTAATTATTTCAGAGGGGAAAAGTGGGGGGAAGGGAATATCAGGTCAAAGACATTTAGTGGGTAGGCTGAGTGTGTAAGGACAGTTACTGTAGGGACCTACAGAGCATCTGTGTGTGTGTGCACACAACAGTCTTTAGCCCAGCCACAGGTGCCCACTGAGCACATGTTTAACTACATTTCTGAATCCTGGTGGTTTCTAAAGCATCATAAAATTAAGTAAAAACATCAACTGAATCATCTTAGAAAGTTTTCACCAAAAGATTACCCCTCATCCCTAAAGCACACTCAAGCCTTCCACTGCAAATAAATTGCTCCATACCTCAGTAAAAATAAATTGTTCTTTAAAATGCAATTTTACAAGTACTGTTAAATATAATCTTTTCCATAACCCATTGACACTTTCCTTTTGCTCGACTGAGTCCTGTGAGCACTTAAAAAATTCCCAGCACTTGGTGGAAACACTAACTGACCAGCTGTTAAAACCAAACAAAAAAAGTGCTGGTGTTTATGGAAGCTTTTTAAATACTGACACATACACACCCACACTTTTTCCTCTACTTGGAACAACAAAAGCAGCTGGAAAGCAGATTTCGGAATGCTTAACAGCCCTAGGAAGGATGTAGCTTTGTGTCTCAAGTCTTGTAACAGCTTATGAGCACATGACTTACCTCACACAAATGCTTCCACTGAAGAGGATGACTTAACATGCCCAAAGCAAAGTATTAGCATGACACATGTTGAAACACCCCTACGTAAGAGGCATTTTCACTAGTTACAGAGATGTCACCCAAGAGCCTCAGTTCAGTGGTATGTTATGGAGAAAAAGGAAAAGGCAGCAGATATAAATGCTTGGCGTCAACCTTGTTTGCTCATAATTACGCTCCTTGACACACGTTTTCGTATGTAATACAGCCAGTCACAACTGGGAACTCCATAACTTAATCACAGAAGAAAAATTTCGAGTACCAGCGTAGAAGAAACATCTCCTGGTCTGCAGGTGAAACAATCCTTACAAACCAACATGCCTAGCTGCGGTGAACGGGAACGGGCAGGAGATGGCGCTCGGTTTCTGTAGGTCTTTCCAAGGTTTGACTGCTCTCTGGTGCACAACACGAGTCTATGAAAGAGAAAAGATTTAAATATTGTACTGACTAACCCTATTTAATATGCAAGAAAAAAGCCTAAAAGCAGACCTTAAAGTACGACTTCTAACCAAACGCAGTATCGTGGCTGTTCTTCAGAAACTGTGATTTCTGCTATCTGCTGCATATCTCCTAAGTGTCAGATACTGAATATGCTCCCTCAGAACTCCAGCCAGCCCTTCCCAGGACTTGTCTGAGGTAGCCACTTTCATAATTAACCATTTTCTGACATCCTTTTTCCTCCAGATACCCCTGGTGAAGTTCCATTGACTTAACAGAGGTGAGGGCCTGCCCCATAATATTTTAGTACCTTGTTTTTTCTCATTGTAACTGAGGTCAGAATCAGGCCTGAAATCAAAATAGTTAGGGGTTTTTTTCCCAACTAGATGGCACTTTTTCCCAACTTAGACAGGAACAAAACCCTGATGGCACTCACTAAGTGATTGCAATTATGGTCAATACAAACCTTGATAAAGGATGTGAATAAATCCTGAATCATGAAGAAATATTGGTGATGTTTTCTCTTTGTAGATAAAATATGACAAGTTTGTAGTTGTATACAAGGAAACTTTCAACCTAAGTCACAGTTCAGTACTAGAAGGGGTTAAGTAAGTTCTGCAAGTCTTTCCCATGCTGCTCCAAATGGGAAAAACATCCATCTTGATTGATTAATTTCTAAATCAAGTGTTTCTGAATAATGAAGGAAATAGTTCTGTTCAGAAGTGGTATATACAAAGGAATGGATGTATTCTCTGAGTAAAAAGTACTTAAAGTGGCATGAAGGAATTAATTACTTGGAAATATGACTTAGATAATTTTATACATTTGAAAAAGCTAGAAGTCTTAATAGAGAGGCCACACTAGGAGCCCACAGCAGAAATGAGAAATAAAATGCCATCTTCTAAATTAGAAACTTTGAAATGTCATTCTGATACTTCAAATTTAACAAGCCAAACAGAATCTGGATCCTGATGTTCAGAAAATACATCTTCACAGCTTTGTAAAGTCTCTTGTAATAGACACCCAAATCATGACAGCCAGCTTTCCTAATGTCTTCTCCAAATCTTCACTCTAGTTCCTCAGCCTTGAGGTTAGCTCTGTCTCCCCTTCTCAGCCCCTCAGATTATTCCTGTAGATTTTTAAAAGACAGCACACCACTGTTTATATGTTCTGCACCCCAGTGCTTGCCTGCAGATGCTCAACACTTGTTTAATCATCACACCAGAAATGTGCCATCATCATTTGGGTTCCAGCTTTTTGCATCAATGTAATGCCTGCTCAGGAAAGCTCCAGCTTTGCTCCAGTGAAGTCCCTGTTTACTTCAGCATTTGTGATGTCAGCACCCCCTGCAGAGTGCCCAGAGTCCTCATCCACCCCCAGCTGAGAGGCACAGTAGTTCCTCTGGTTTTGTAACTCCAAGGAGAGAAAACACCTGATCAGCAATGGAAATACACTGTTGGAAGGAAGAAATTCCTCCTCCAGCTCTGTGTCCTGCCAGCAGAAGATCATTCATATGAACAATGCATGAAGCAGTTTGGGAAAAGTATATGAAAATTATTTTCTCACTGAGCAGTGAAAGTAGAAACCACTTTTCTTTGTTGGAATACAAATGCACTAATACACAGAGAAATATCTTTCTTTCAAAGGCTCCTTGTATTTTAAATCTCCATAACCAGTGAGCAGCCACCATAGCTGTATGGCAACAGTGCCTGGTATCCATTTTCCTATAAATGTCATTTCTGTGAGCTCAAACTTTGCTAATGTATGAGAATAGGCGTTGACTAAATATCAGAGGTCTGTAACATTAATCAATTGGTTAAGAACTAAGGATTTTCCATGTGTCTCATATTTTTGATAGCTTCAGGAAACTCTTTTATGTATTTAACACTGGTGAATCTTTGGATCAGGTACTAAAACAGTCTGTAGAACAAAGCCAGACTCCTGGAGAACATCCTATTCCATGTTCGTGTAAGGCAGATAAAAGCAAGAGATTATCTCTTTGGGATACTAATTAATCTAGGTGGGATGTATGTGCTTCTATGGTATGTCATTGCCCTGGGAGTCCATGTCCAGTTGCTCTGTCTCCTTTGCTTACATGGTGCAAGCAGTACACATAGCTGTTAAAATGGCTCAATCTCATGGTGGTTTATTAAGCCACTACTTTAGGGACACCAGTGCCAAAAAAGCATGTTGATGGGCTGATTTTGAGTTGCCTCTGTCTTTTGTGATCTTTCACATGAGAATTTGCTTGGACCACAAGGCCTTTCAAACTTAGCAGCCAATTACAGATTTCAAACAAAAGTGTAACATAAAGGCAAAAAACAGTGCTACCTCTCAGGTATTACTCTCCTGGTTTCCAGTCACCTGAACCGTGGACTTCTTCACCAGAGGTGGTATCTTTATGTGTTATAGTCTTTAATGTTTTTTTTTCTTTCGTGAACTTCTCTAAGACTTGGAATCCTTCTACAGTTTCATCATCCACAACATCTTGTGTCAATCACTTCCACAGATTAACATGTTGTGGGAAAAATTGTTTCATTCCCTTTTGAACCTGAAATCTTTTGGTTTCACCTGCTGTTCCCTTGTTCCCATAGATAAGTAATTCTTTTTTTCTTTACTTTTTCCCATCCTACTCATGATTTTATACATTCTTACCATATTCATCCCTTATTGTCTGCTTTTTTGACCAGTCTGCTTTTCTCAGGGGAAAAATCCCACAAATTTGAGCTTTCATGTTGCCACTCTGAGAACTTGAACAGAGCTTTTTCATTCCTGCTCTATCTTTTTGTGATTGGGGGTGGGGATAGGACCTACCTACAGCATTCAAGAGGTGGGCACACCATGGAGCTGTATAAGGACACAACAAAATTCTCTCTTTTATTCTTTACTCTTTTCCTGCTAATTTCTAAGATCCTGTGGTTTTAAATTTTTTTTTCCTGCTAATTTTAATATCCTGTGGTGTTTTTATTTTTTTCCTAGTGGACACTTAGCTACTGTTTTCATGTTGGTATTTATTAGGTGAGAGATCCTGACATTCCCATTTAGTTTTGGTATTCAGTCACAATTTGCTAGCTTTTAGCCCTGCTCAAACAAGGGATCTGAGCAATCCAGCTGCCTCCCTCAAGACAGCATCATACATCTTGGCAGCACTGGCAAACTAGTGTGGAGGCTGCTGGGCTGTGTAGGTACCCACCTGCGCACAGAGGCAGGGGCTGCCAAGGCTGTCCTTGCTGGGAAGCCCTGGAAACTGGACATTTTTTAGCCCACACACCATGGGAGCAGGGAACATAGTGTACATCTGACATTTCCCTCGCCCCAGCACTCCCTCTGATGTGATATTTGCCAGGTATCTCTCAGCCATCTTAGGAGGTTGCAGTCACAGTTATTGGCAAGGCTGCTGGTCCCTGCCCTCATAAGTGCAACTGCTGAAAGAGCAAGGCAATGGAATGGGGGCAGGTGGTTTTTGTAAAAGTTAATTAAAATAATGTGACATTAGAAATTCCAACATGCACATCAGTCTTTGCCTGTTTACATTTTGTCCTCATGTCATGATTAACATTTCACTGGGCCCGCAGGAGACAGGCAAGGAGAGTGCACAGAAAGGGAGATTGCAAGCAATTTATCATCCTTGGATTGATAAAATGTCTCACTATTTTCCAATACAAATTGCAAAGAAAACCTGCTGTGAAAAGTTCTATATTTGTTTTTCTTTGAAGACCCAGGCAACTGTTTAACTTTGTGAGCTGATTATGACTGTATGCCAACATAGAGATGTTCACTATTGATGTTTTGTTAATTGGAAAGAAAACAAAGACAGGGGAAATTAAACTTACCAACTCCCCCAGACTGTACACAGCCATCACTAACAACTCAAAGGCAAGTACCAGGAGGCAACAGAAACTTCAGACTGTAGGCACATTTAATAGAGCTGACATGTTTGTGTGTTTGTTTGTTTCTATTAATTTGTTACTATTTTCTTGTCCTAAGAGTAAAACGTGAAATATTTAACATGGCTGACAGATATCATATGAGGATTTGTGTTCTCTACAGTGGGTGGAAGAAAGGACAGTTAGCCTGGGAGGAATACAGAGAAATTGTCTGAGCAGCCAGGGATCAGGTTAGGAAAGCTAAGGTCCTGATAGAATTAAATCTGGCCAGGGACATCAAGAGCAACAAGAGAAGCTTCTATAGGTATGTTGGTGATAAAAGGAAGACTAGGGAAAATGTGGGCCCTCTCCAGAAGGAAAAGTTGGTCACCCAGCATGTGGAGAAAGCTAAGGTACTCAATGACTTTTTGCCTCAGTCTTCACTGGCACAGGCTCCAGCCACACTGTCCAAGATGCAGAAGGTAAAGGTGGGAACACTGGGAGAAAGGACAACTGCCTACTGTAGGAGAAGATCAGGTTTGAGACCATCTAAGGAACCTGAAGGTGCACAAGTCTTGATGACATGCATCCACGGATCTTGAGGGAACTGGAGGATGAAGTGGCTGAGCCACTATCCATCATATTTGAGAAGTCATGGCACTCCAGCAAAGTTCCCACTGACTGGAAAAGGGGAAATATAACCCCCATTTTTAAAAAGGGAAATAATGAGGACCCGGGGAACTACAGGCCAGTCAGTCTCACGTCTGCGCCTGACCAGATCACAGAGTAGACCCTCCTGGAAACCATGCTCAGGCACATGGAAAATAAGGAGGTGATTGGTGACAGCCAACATGGCTTCACAAAGGGAAAACTGTGCCTGACAAGTTTGGTGGCCTTCTATGACAGGGTTACAACACTGGTGGATAAGGGAGGAGCAACTGATATCATCTCCCTGGACTTGGGCACAGCATTTGACACTGTCCCATGCAACATCTTTGTCTCTAAATTGGAGAGACATGGGTTTAATTGTCAGACCACTTGGTGGATAAGGAATTGGTTGGACGGTTGCAATCACAGAGTTGCGGTCAACAGCTCGATGCTCAAATGGAGAATGTCAAGCCTCAGGGATCCATGTTGGGGCCAGTGCTGTTTAATATCTTTGTTGAAGACATGGATGGTGGGATTGAGTGCACTCTCAGCAGGTTTGCTGATGACACCAAGCTGTGAGGTGTGGCTGACACACTGGAAGGAAGGAATGGCATCCAGAGGGACCTTGACAGGCTTGAGAGGTGGACCCGTGCAAACTCATGAAGTTCAAGAAGGCCAGGTGTAAGGTCCTGCACATGCGTCAAGGCAATCCCAAGCACGAATACAGGCTTTGTGGAAAATGGATTGAGAACAGCCCTGTGGAGAAGGACTTGGGGGTGCTAGGGGACAAGAATCTCAACATGAGCCAGCAATGTGTGCTCACAGCCCAGAAAGCCAACTGTACCCTGAGCTCAATCAGAAGAAGTGTGACCAGCAGTCCGAGGGAGGTGATTCTCCCCCTTTACTCTGCTCTCATGAGACCTCACCTGTATTATTGCATCCAGCTCTGGGGCTCCCAACATAAGAAGGACATGGACCTGCTCAAGTGAGTCCAGAGGAGTTCTTCAAAGATGATCGGGGGCTGGAGAACCTGCCTTATGAGGACAGGCTGAGAGAGTTGGGGTAGTTCAGCCTGGAGAAGAGAAGGCTCTGGGGAGACCTTATAGTGGCCTTCCAGTACTTAAAGGGGGCTACAGGAAAGATGGGGAGGGACTCATTATCAGGGAGTGTAGGGATAGGACGAGTGGTAACAGTTTTAAACTGAAAGAGGGGAGATTCAGATTAGATCTAAGGAAGAAATTCTTTAGTGAGAGGGTGGTGAGACACTGGAACAGGTTGCCCAGGGGGGCTGTGGCTGCCCCCTCCCTGGCAGTGTTCAAGGCCAGGTTGGATGGGGCTTTGAGCAACCTGGTCTAGTGGAAGGTGTCCCTGCCCATGGCAGAGGGGTTAGAACTAGATGGTCTTTAAGGTCCCTTCCAACCCTAACCATTCTATGATTTTTTAGAATATACATCTATCCTCTGTTATAAAGCCACACATTGATAAGTCAAATCTGCAAAAAAAAGAGATAGAAAATTAGTGTAAATCCTATTTACATTTGTCTCACTCAGCAAAAAAAAAGGAGACCACCTCTGAATCTCTGGAAGAATGTATAACTAGGAACATTTCACTCATTATTTCAGTTTGTCCATGGCTGATAAGCCTGTGTTTGTGGTCCTGCAGATAAACACCAGGAACAACCCAAGAGTTCAAAAGACAGGAAGTTAGTTTCAGTAACTTAGGCTTGGAACTGCATCTTCCCAGGTTGGACGGGGCTTTGAGCAACCTGGTCTAGTGGAAGGTGTCCCTGCCCGGGGCAGGGGGGTTGGAACTAGATGGTCTTTAAGGTCCCTTCCAAGCCAAACCATTCGATGATTCTATGTTCCAGAGCATAATTTGTTGAATTTATTCATTTCCTTGTATTAGAAATAAGAATACTTTAAAAAATAAAGAGCCAAATAGCAAGCATTTAGGTGTTGCTGAACAAGCAATAACATGAAATTAGCTAACCATAGTAGCACAGGTTCTTCATATTTAATGTTCAGGTCTCTTTAAACACACTGGTGACAGTTAATTTACTCCTGTTGTACATTTCAGAGGTCTTCAGATGAAATCCTTTGTAAGTTAGGTACCTAAATAGAACCTAATATTTTTGCAGACTTTGGTGTTCATAGCTGACAGATTTACAGCTGGCTCTGACTTAGAGCTGACTCCAATGCACCTCTATACTAATTTTGTCATAAAATGTGATTTGGTTTTATGGCCATGAGCAATTCTGCAGATAACACAACGTGGGAGTTGTCATGCTGAAAACCTGCCACCTAGGCTCTCTGCTGTGCCGTTATCCTTCCTGCTTTGTGGACTCAGTCATCTAATTTGTTTTCTGGCTCTGGTGAGAAGAAATGGGCCAAATGCTCCGCAGAAGCAGCTTTCAGTTAGATTCCACAAGGGTCAACTGCCAGAATATTGCAAAATAAGGAAGAAAGAGCTGCTTCTGCCTTTGAAACTGGCACTGGTCACTCTACAGATCAATCCCATTTCCCCTCGGACTAAGCAGAAATGAAAGATCTAGGAAACAGTCCATCTATTACATTGAGAAAGTATATCCTTTATATAAACCTCAACCTTCATCTAAGATTTGTTGTGACACCATTATGCATTAGTCCTAAAGACGTCTCCCTCCCTTGTTGCTTTCAAGCCTTAATTAAACAAGTATGTAGTCATAGCAAAAGGTGGAGAACCTGCTGTTTGAAACAGTGGCAGACACAAAGAAGAGAAGGAGAGAGGTGTTCTTTCACGGTTCATTTACAAAAATGGAGCAAGGGAAAACATGAAGAATAAAGGAAAGAGCTAATTTAGGGATAGTGAGTTCAAGAATGATTTAGTAAAGAAGAACAAACATATAATATAGAAAGCTTCGCCTTTGAGCAGGATTACCTTCTGAATACCTCCTCCAGTTACATGTGTTCAAGCTTTATTGAGGTGGGAAGGTTAAACAGAAAAAAGAACAACCCAAGACATAATTTATTCTTCAGATAGCATGATAATATCTGAAAGAAAATTAACTGTTTCTTTTAAAAGTGTACCTTTTTTTTCCCAAACATGGTATGTTAATTGGAAGGCTGTTTATCTTCCTTTTGTGTTCCTATTATTTTCTTCCTTTTACATCCTTTGTGGTCAAAGTTTCCCAGAGGTCTAAAGCAAATACTCCATATAATCCAGTACAGCTCATATCTGTCCTCAGCTTCCCCTGAAGCCCAGAAACTCTAGGGACAGCAAGACACAACATAACACTTGATATTAGATATTAGATGACCCACTTGTGGCATGGATCAGCTGAGGAAAGTGCGGCTGATTTTCAGATGACTAAGGACAGGAGTAAAAAGCCAGGTGATGAGACAGCCCTAAACCCTGGACAATATGTACAAAAGCTCAAGGAAAGGAGAACAGAAGTCATTGCTCCTCAATCTTGCCACAGAATAATGCCAGTGAGGTTGGAAAAGCAGGCAGAAGAGACAGCAGATAAGACAGAAAGGATTGTAGTGAAGATTTGCCCCTAAATGACTGAAAACTTGCCTTTTACAAATGCCAACCCTATTACACCTGATACCTTTGAATATCCGAGTCAGGAGTAAATACTGGCCTCTATGGAAATACACAGGAAATTCTTCCCACTATGATTTTCTGAGGGTCCATTTTCCCCCATAATTTTCTGCTCCATCAGAAGAAGATTATAAAAAGAGTAACCGCCATTTTTTGTTTGTTTGTTTGCTTGTCTGCTTGTTTGTTTGTTTGTTTAGGCATGACAGCCTCTTTTCCTCTGTTACAGTTTGATATCGACAGAATATTCAGTGGGGTACAGGTATGCTTTCCAAATTTCTCAGAAATCACATGTACACCTGGTCATGTGGGAGAAGCATCAGTCAATTTGTTCAGTTTCAGATTAGCACATAAGTAAAATGAGTTTGGAGGCTGAAGCTTACCAGCAAATTTTCTGGAGCTGCTACCAAGTGCAACTATCTTCAGGTATCAAGTGAGTACCTTCAGGTACCTCCTTGCACTTTGAAAAAATAAACAGCTGGGCATATTCTAGAAGAAAAAAAACAACCAAACCCAGCCCAAAATGCTAAAGTTTATTTTTGCTCTTGCAGATTGTCAGGTGCTGGGAAAGTATCACATTCTTTGTACACTAACTAGACAACATAAAAAAGTTTTATGTATACTAAGAAGAGTACTCCTTAGAAACAGTGAAGTATGATATACATTTTTGCTTCAAGAAACAGGCTTCACATTGTGCCATTGAGAGATACACAGATCAAAAAATTGAACAGATCTTGGCAACTACGCTTAACCCTCATGGTAAAGGCAGGAGATATATACTAAACAGCACTAACAGTTCAGGTCCTTATATGACAAACTTTCTGTGCATTACAGACAAAAATCAGTGGGATTGGTTTTTTTCATCTGTGGCATCTGGAAAATTTCTGAGCGTGCAGGCTGAGACAAATCCCTCATTTTGAGGGAACATTGTTTCTTTCAGCTGCAGTATTACTTTTGATGTTATTGCATCCATGTTTCCAAGAGACTGAGCATCCACATCTCACTTTAATCTCAGACAGAATTTTAATTATTCCATAAGGCTGAAAATTGAGTGTTTCTTGAATATTCAGACAGATGTAAAATGGCTTGATTTTCATAGATGGAAAAAACATACTGTTTCCCTGTCCTATTTATTTTTTAGATTGCAATCTTCACACCAATTTCATACCACTTCCATTTTATAAAGAGGAAACTAAGGCATAATCAATACCCAGAGATAAATGTCCATATTTTGTACTGTCATTTTAGTGGCTTCCAACTTTCATGCCTGTGAACAGGGGTAACGTACTACCTGTTTGGTTGCCTATGCTGCCACAGATAGTTTATGGGAGTGGTGGAAGAACTTTGCACATTCTCCATCTACCAATTTAACCATCTTCTTCCAATATAAGTCAACAAGGAATGCAGTGCCCAGCAGTTGTCCAAAAAAAAAAAAAATAAAAAGATGAGGCTCTCATGCCTAAAAGTGTTTGTGAATTATGTATCTCTCCTGAGAAAAACTGCAAACTTGAAGGGAAAAACCCTATATATTCCTAATTTGTCTTTTTTTTAAATTATTATTATTTCAGAGGCTTGAATGATTCATCAGCTCCTGGTTTACCTCAAATGGTCATTTTTCCTATCTCTATGTCAAATGAAGTAACCACTTCACTTAGAGCATTTGAGACTGTTTTAGAAAACCAAGATTTTTGGGGATCAGCCTGACTTCACTAGACCTGACAAGAAAAAACAAAAGCCAGCCTAGATGAAGGTGAGACAAAAGTGATCTTAGTTTCTTGTAACCTGCAGCTTCTTCATATACTAGGTCAAGATGAAAAGTGAGATGATAAGACATAAGCAAAAAGATGATTACAGCAGCCGAAGTAAAAAGACCTTGCTTGTTTATTTTTTCACTTTGTCTGCTCTATCCCAAAAAATAGATGATTGTTATTTTATTTCTGTTTTACATGTTAGCCTAAAAAATTGCTATTCATTTGTTCAGGAGAGGATATAAATGGAATAGAATTTCATTGTGGGTTTAGAGGATATTTTTAAATGAGTGATTTTTTTGGCATCTCCGTAGATTAAATTTGGTCTTGAGAAACCTGTGCTGCAAGCTTTCACTGGGGAGAAGTTGCCCAATTGAGACATGTTTTTCCAAGTCTCTGGTCAACAAAAGAAAGATGTGCAATAGCTTAGGTTTTAACAGTCTTGCAGATGGATGTGTTATACATTTTAATAACAGTGAAATGAAGAATAAAAAACCCCACTGGAAGTAAGGAACCTGGTTTTTAACAATAAGGTCAAATGGAAGAGTTTATCAAGAGAAGACATGGATTTCTCCTTACTTTGAAATCTTTAAACAAAGTTCGATGTCTCCCTCAAAAGTCATGTTTGTAGTTTAAATAAAAAATATATGACTTGAAGGGAAGATAAGTGGTTCGTGTTCTCCAGCCTACGTTTTACAGGATGTCAGACCAGATCAGCTTAACAGACAGTTCTGGCCTTTGCATCAAGAGCATGTGTAGTAGCCTTATTAAAATCATCAGTGAAATGCAAGCCTCTTGGTTACAATTTGGCATCTGCTTAACAGGAAATTTTATTTGCAAGCTAAGATGGAACAGTGCTCCACCTGAGAAGCACCATAATTCTTAGGAAGAACAGAATGAGTCAAACTCAGAACTTGGCCAGGACAGTAAGTTAAATCTTTTGGGATTTCTTATATGGGTTTTAATTACCCACATCCCCTCAAGAGCCAATTCTGATGTTTATGTCTCATCTAATCAATTAAACATCAATCACTGAAGTCCCATGTCAGTGCCTTCATTTGATCAGATCTGGTTACCAGTGGGGATATGGAGCCCTATTCCATAGAGAAGATGCTCTTTTCTTAAATACAACTTGTTTTAACGTAAAAGAGAGAGAGAGATGGAGTTAAGTATTGCCTCAGCCCTTTCCATTAAGGTAAGTGGCAGGCAGCCACATTTTGATTCAACACAGGGACACACCTTTCTTCAAAGCTGTTAAGTCTATGAATTACTTCTGCTTTGGGGTCACAGGAAAAGGAAAGGACACTTTTTTTTCTCTTATGGAATCAAGTTATATAGAAATGCTGTTAACAAAAGATTTAAGCAGCAGTACAATTTGTAACTGAATAAGATGCCACTTAGAGAAGAGAGATTACTTCAAGGAAAGCTTCCTTTCAGTGTTTGCTCAGCCCTAATAAAAAAAAAAAACCAAAACAAAACATAGTACCAAAAGCCAGACAAAAGACAAATTACACAGTTGTTGAGCAGCTTCTTTTTCCAGCTGGGGGCCAACACACCACTACAGTTCATGGACACATAAAGTCTAACTTGTACAGTGAAAACAAGCCCTATAATGTCACCAAGTCAATTTAATATTTAAAAAAAAAAAAAACAAAAAAACCAAAAAATGTGTTCTTCAACAAATTATTTCAAAGTTTAAAAGTATTCTTGGGTGCAATGGAATGAAAAATGGAATTGCATCAGTAGAGCTGAACTAAATACTCTATTGCCAACAAAACAAAGCTGTACACATTTCTTTCCACTCACAGATCTGTCTTTTGTTTCACCATCAGTGACTCACAAATGATGATTGTTCATCACATCTGAAGATAATGATATGGTCAAAATCTCTACCAAATTTATTCTATTAGGATTTTTCAAAACTTCGTGAATATTGGAAAGTAAAATACTTTAACGCAGGAAAAGTTCTGTGCCACAGTTTGGGAAGAACAAAAGCAAAGAATGATTTTATCTTCATGGAGAATAAATTCTGAGAAGCCATATTACTACAACTGAAATCAATCTTATCTTCTTTTTTTCTGCCAATTCGCCTTATCCTCACCATTGTGTCAAAACAAACAAGATCTTGCTCTGTTTTATGTTTGGGATTTGTGGCACTGAGGGATGATATTAGCAGTATGGATGTTGTGTGATCATCTGGTGAAGTGGGCATCATATATGAAGTGAAAAACTATGTACAGCTCAGCCTTCACAGTGTTTTTGTCCCCCCACACCATTCTTTAGGACAGAACGATAGTGGTGTGAGCACTGAGGTGTCTGGACTTGTTCTGGTCACACAGCTAGTGACACAGGCAGCATAAAAATTGACAAACTTATTATCCCTAATGTACTGTGCCTCCTCACAGTAGTAACCTGCTCAGCAGTGCTGATGCCTAAAGAAATATGGTTGCTCATTTCAAGCGGCCATACATGGACTCAGCAGCTTCTGTCAATGGGAATGGAAATCTAAAAAATAAGCGAAAGCTTACCTTAATTTTTCCAGGATTTAGAAGCCAAATTACATAATTCAGCTTCAGCTCAAGCAGATAGTGGTTAGCAACTACAGCATCAGTAAAGTTTGCAATATAGGATAATTTTTTTAAATTAGGATACATAGGATATGTATATATCCTATTTAGGTTATATCTTAAGTATGGGATAAGTTTTATAAATGTTGCCTTGGTATTTCTCATAAAATAGTGCTATATATATAAAAATATAATTTTATATATAAAATATATTTTTATATATTTTTAATATAATTTTTATATATATATATATATGAAAAAATCCCCGATTCTCTAGACACTCATTCTATTTATGATATCTAGACATGCCTTTCTCACTGGTTAATGGGTACATTATTTAGAGTCACCGTGAACAGAGAAAACATGTATTTCAGCATCTCATCCTTTCTTCCAAGAACTTTCAGCCAAGAAATTTTAAGGTCAAGTGTAAAAAATTTCCTTCCAAATCCTCCAGAAAAAATCAGCCTGTTGTCAGGAGTTTCCACATAATGTAAATACACCTCCTCTTCTATAGAGGAGAAGAATTTACCCTTAGGAATTAGATCTTTAGTCCTTCTGCTACAGATAGATGGTGGCAATGACTAAACCATTATTCACATTTCGGATTGTATAAGACTGTTAATTATGCATCAGCAGCTCTGCACACTCAAGAAGCTAAGAGTTAGGAAATAGTATTGTCCCTGCTGTAGATGAGAAGTGAATTTGTGTTTTGTGGAGACAGTTGACTTGAATGGCCATGTAAGTAATGACAATATACAGCAGAATTAATTGTGGACCTGACTATGTCTCCCTAGATCCCCAAACTGCAGAGAGATGAGGCATGGCTAAAGCCTTTTGAAAAAGAAATGACAAGAGTCTTTTTCCTATTAAAAAGATGGAGGAAAAAATCTTGATATAAAACATTATGGTTCACTTTCTTCCTCTCACAAGAAAAAAATGAGAAAACCCAGGATTTCCCTTTTTCCTCATTTTCTGACAAGTTTGTTAGGTATTATTATTTAATCTCTGTTGTAGTATATACACATGAAGTTCATACAATCACACTAAGGCATGGATTACTGAAACCATTTGAGCAAATATTTATATCCTAAGTACTTTTGTACAAATCCCCCAAAGTCTACCAAATAAATTGCCACTAATTCTTGTTTTGAACTAAATCATAGCAAAGGCAAAGACAACACTGAACTTTAAAATCTACACTAGTACACAATGGCACACAGAAAGGTGCGTCTCAGTATGCGCCAAGAAAGAAAGAAATAGTTTTCTGGAAAGGAAATAAAGTGTCTGTAACACTTCTACACAACCATATATTATTTTTTCTTTAAAATTAATTTTTTCCCCCCAATGGAACTCAGTTTTCTCCATCAGAAACTGGGCAGTGCAAGTAGATATGTCTATTGGTCATTACTCAAACACATGCCAACCTATAAAATTGCTCCTTATGCTTTTCAGATTGGTTTAACCTATCTTCGATTGCAAAAGATCTTTAAAATAAATGAATGCAGTGTTTGGACTAGAAATCTAAACTTGGTTGCTTTAATGATTTATGAGGCCTAAACCACTTCAGCAGAGCAGACGCACACATTTTACACATGCCATCATTCAAGTCTATGTAAACAATCTCATGTAATGGTAATAGTTCAGAGTCTGTGTGAATTTATTCATTCTCAGTCAGTTCTTGTCCCAGTCACATCTGTTTGCATAATTATATCTGTTCTGAGGGTATGATAAAGTGCAATATGCACAGGAACAGCTACTGTAGCCCCAGGTTGCCCAGGTGTTTGTACAGTTATATTCTGGTGTGTCTGAGTGGGGCCAACTCAAGACTTCTTGGCAGAGTAGGTCAGACTGAATTTTGTCACCTCTGGGATGAAAACAAATTGACTATGCTGCCAGAGACTGTCTTACATGTGCATTAAGTACATTTCATGAAAAAAAACCCAAAGCCTGCACATATGAAGAACACCACTATTTAATCAATAGAAAACAAATCAGGCTTATTTGGAGGGTTCTTTCATTATTAACTTAATACCTGAAATGACACCACCATGTCAAAAAAGTGGTAAGTAAGGTACCTAAAAGAAATCACACAGAAATAAACTAAGAGTGTCTGTCTAAGGAAAAGATTTTTTTTCTGTAAGATATATTCAGTCACCCAGACAAAGAAATGCTGGGGAGTAGAGGAGCTCAGGTTTCTGCAATTTTTGCATAGTATCATGCTCTTGCCCTCTTCAAATCAATCCTTCCAGGTTTTAAATTATTGAATTTCAATATTAAAGCCTCTGATTTAAAACAAACAAGGCAGCAGGTTTTTCTGTTCTGCAGATGACTATGCATTGAAACAACTAACTAATATGAAATAACACACTTACTATATCCAGATCTGTATGCTGCCTAGAGACAGTCTGCACTGAACCGTGTGTGACTGGTCAGACTGGGCATGTCTCTGGGACGCTTTTACTTCATTGCAAGAGACCTATGATGACAGGTACTGCCCACGCACCACACCACAACTCACATTTCAAAACTCTCTGTTCTTGTGGGGTCATGTAAAGTATCCAAGCAGGGAGGAGAAATTACATATTAGAAGAAAACAGCATGATATATTTCATTCTCCTTACTGATCTGCAGTTAAGATGATGCATATTGCTAACTTTTATATTTTAAAAAAAAGTGCCTAAAAACCTCAGAAAACCTAATGCCATACCTTTCCCTCCCACAGAAAATACAGAGCAGAAGACACAATTTATTTCTTCAGAAAAAAATGGGATAAATTTTATATGGCATATGTTTTTCAAAGGAAGGCTGTGCTAGCTCTTCCGTGTGCTGAGCGTCTTTGAAGGTTTACCGACACGCCTGTCTTTTGAGCTATGTTTTGTTAAACAATTCAACATGGGTTACAAATTCCAGAGCATAAATTTTTTGGTAGATGCAAACAAAGAGGATGTCATTTAAAATGGGAAACCTCCAGCTGTATCTTAGTTTTCTTTAATATAGTATGAATGGACACCCCGTAGAATTCGGCTTGCTGCTGCTGTTTGTTTGTATGACAACTCCAGGAACTGTATAATCATGTGGCAAGAGACAGGTGCTGCCCTGGAGAACTTACATTTTGACTGCACAGAGCAACTGAGATTTGGAAAAAAAACATATGGTGTTGCCAAAGAAGTCCAGTTCCATTCAGGAACCACAGGCCTCAAGTCTAAAAGAAAGGCAAAATAAAGTCCCAAGCGTTTTCAGGAGTTACTATTTAAGATTAAATATGAGGCTGGTCTAGCCCAGCATCTTGTCTCCATCACCTGGTACCATTTCCTCAGAAGGTGCAAGACCCTCATGTTAGACAGCTTGTGACTCATCCAGATCTCTGACTGCTAAGATTAGACACATCTGAAGCATGGCATTTACATCTCTTCCAAAATTTGCATCAGCTTTAAATATTGGCATCTCTGAGAATTTAATTATCCTAAAGATGTACAGTTCTGCACTAAACCCATGAATTTTCTCTCCAGGCTGAAAACTTCATGAGATTGTCTGCACAGCACTGGCATGAATCTCAAAGCAGTGCTTGCAATTCGGGTCAAATCTTGTTGTCAGACACATAGATGAAAGGCCTACAGTTTAGAATTTGGGATACTTGCAGGTTTTTCAGCAGTCTTTTTCCCAGCTTTACTCCAGGATTTTCTTTCATCTGAATCCAAATCCTACAGTTTTCATGATATTTTACATAACTTTCAGTGTAAAATAAAATACAATTATTCCCGCATATTTCAATCCTATAAGTCAACTGAGAATTAAGAGAACATGGACATATTTTGTCTGGAACTGTTATTTTTACACTGCTGGAGACAATGAGCACCCTCTTCTGGTTTTTGTAAAAGTATTTTACAAGAAAATGTCTAGAATTACATTTGATGAACCACTATGTCAAGATTTATAAGATAGTACAAGAATAGGTTAAGAACTGTAAGATATAATAAGAATAATAAGAACTGCTGAAAATAAACAGAAATTATACTTTGTCAAAAAGAAATTTCATTTACCTTTAAAGAAAGAGAAGTAAATAGCTACACATTAGCATCACAGCCACTAACCACCGCACTTTTTGATCATTATGAAGTCAGCACAGGTTTTCCCTTAAACCAGAACTGAAATACTTTACAACTCTTCACACAGGGTATATATAGTTTAATGTATTCAGTGCCAACAACATCATAAATTGTATCCATCAAAGATGGCATCCCCTTTCCAGCCCCTTCCCTCAATCTCCTCCTTTCCAACCTCATTGATCAATCCACTCCTTTCTGACCCCATCCTTCAATCTTCTGCTTTACAACCCCATCCCTCAATCACCCACTTTCCGACTCCACCCCTCAATCCTAGTGTACCTCAGGGTCTGCAAACCAGATCCTACCTGAAGATGAGGGGGCTTGAAGGTTCCCAGCATGGAGAAGTGCCTGAGGAAGATGCAAACCTGGTCATGGCTCCAGCCTTGACAGTCCAGCTCTCCCTCACCCACAGCTCCAGCTTACCTGACAGTCCTCTCCCAACACATCACCCCATCTCACCTGGGACTCCATGGTGAGTCCTAAGTGTTGGTGTAGGCTGGTGCAGAAACAGACTTGCACTGCCCCTTGCCTCAGCACACACCCTAATGATAAACACTAGGTTTCAGACTCCAAGGCCTTTGGACCAAGGTGCTGCATTAAACTGTACATTTTACTGTTTTTCCTATGTGCTAGGTTTGTGTGGCAGGGTTTTTGGTAGTGGGAGAGGGGGCTACAGTGGTGACCCCCTGTGAGAAGCTTTTCAAAGTTCCCCTGACTCCAAGTCAGACCCATCTCTGGCCAAGGCCAAGCCAACTAGCGATGGTGGCCATGCCTCTGAGATAACATATTTAAGAAGGGAAACTAAAGAAGGGGGGGCTTTGAGGATGAGTTATGAGAAAGACACCTATGCGAACACTGAGGACAGTGGAAGAAAGTGGGGGAGGTGTGCCAGACCTGAGACCCCTCCCTGTATCCCATGGTGAGATGGCAGGGCTGTCCCCATACCACCGATGGAGGTCACCAGTGAAGCAGAGATCTGCCTGCAGCCTGTGAAGGACCCCCGGGACTCTGTGGGAAGAAGCAGGCCCTGTTGTAGTTTGGTGCTGGGAGGACTGCAACACGTGGGGGTGACCCACGCCGGAGCATCTCAAGAAAAATGCAGCCTGTGGGGAGGACTCACATTAGACAAAGTCTGTGGAGGACTGTCTCCCCTGAGAGGGGAACCATGTGGAGCAGAGGGAAGAATGCAGAAGAGTGCTTCCCCCCACCTTGGAACAGGAGGCAGCTGACTGACTGCACCCCCCAAGCCCTGCCCCTGCACCACTGAGGGAGAAGGCAGAAATATTGGGAATAAAACTGAGCCAGGGAAGAAGGGAGGGGTGGGGGGACGTGTTTTTAAGATATGGTAACACTTCTCACTGTCCCATTCTGTTTGTTAATTGTTGTTATTAGCGTTTTGAATTAAGTAACATCCTTTTCCTTCCCCTAAGGAGTCTGTCTTTTGCCTGTCATTGTTAATGGGCGAGCAATCCCTCTCTGTCCTTATCTCGATTCCTGAGCCTTTTGCTTTATTTTCTCCTGCTCAGTGCTGGCAGGGAAGGGATGAGTGAACACCTGCATGGTGCTCAGTTGCTCTCTGGGCTCAAACATCCAAAGAGAAAGAAAATCCTGACAAGCAGGTAATTTCTGCAAGATGTATCAAAGTATAGCTTTTTTGTGGCAACTCTGATGCTGGATGTGAAGACTTTGGGTTTCTTAGAGTAAAAACATCAGTGCTGAACATTCACTGATGCTGAGGTGCTTGGTTTGCCACTGGGTTTAACACAACCAAAACACTTGCTATGGTTGGCAGTTCCAACCAGCAGTGAGCTTTTAATAACAGCATCTCTTCTGCCTGTAACTCATACTCTATAGGTTCACCATTTCCTTAAATTAACTTCTTAATTAATTAGCTAATTACACAGCTGTGTGAAATGCAACAATAAACACACATCTTGCACCAGATGCGTTATATGCTTCACCACTCTACCACAGTCACATTTTTCTCCAATTACCCTTCTTCCCTCTGTCATGTATCCACTGAGGAATTAATCTATTTATCCTCTGTCACAAGCCTAGGTCTTCAGCAAGAACACTGTGTGCCACAAATGAATATTCATGTTTAACTGCTATTGCCATAACACAGTTTAAATTTGCTTCAGTAGATATATGTGACAAAACTGACATTTTTACATAGCAGCCTTGTGGGTTACATACCAGTTAAGTATGGCCCTGGATTTTTTTTCCTTCCCACCAAAACCGAACTACTGTATAGTAAATTAAAGGTAATAGCTTAAGAACATTTCTGCAATGTGCTGCAAACAGCCTTAAAAAAAGCCTATTTTAAGGAGTGGAATGGTGCAAGTAGAAACAGTGCTTCTGTGGTTGATTTATAAATTATCTTCACAGTAATACAACCTTGTTATCAATACTAATAGTAATAACAAGCAGTAGAATTGTAATACAGTATTACTTGCAGTAATATTATTGTGTAGTAATATAATGGTGAGGTGTTTAGTAGCCATTTAAGATATCATTTGTTTTTCAAGGATGTGCTGCTTAACCCAATAAACCTTACAGCTGGTCTCTTTTTTCTTACACTTATATAAAGCCTCCCAGTAACCAGAATACACCCCTTTTATCACTGGCAACTGAAATGAATTCTGAATTGAGGAGACTTTCAGGGACAGACAAGAAACAGCAAGAGCGATTGTTGAGACCATCTCCATACTTGGAGGGTTTTGAACTCTGACCAGGAAAAGCCCTGAGCAACCTGGTCTGACCCTATGGCAGAGCATGCTCAGAGCACGGGTTTGGACTGGAGACCTCCCATGGTTCCTGCCAGGCCCAAGTGCCTGATGGTCCTATGACCATGAACGTGAGAAATGTCACACCTCACAGACAGTTGAATCTGCTCATTCCCCTTCCCACAGGGTAATGCACCCTAATGTTGGTGTTAATATGTGATCAGTGTGGCTTGGGGAATGTCAGTTATAAAGAGGACAAGTAGTGAAGGGAAATGACAATTTGTGAGTGTCCCAGCTGCCTTTGCCATTTGCATTGGGATGTGTGACTTTTGTGTTGATCAAGAGGAATTAGAGCTCTGAAAAATGCATTGTTCACATGTTATCTGGTGGATGCATTTGTCAGGATACAAATACTGATTTCAGTAACTAATGGCCATAGCTCACAGAGCTATGAAATGATACTCCAGTGTGATAAATAGGGAACATATTCTCATATATCCATGCCCAAATGAAGTAACATAATCTTGTATTCTGCTCACTCACCCCTAATATGGTATTACTGCTCTTTATTGTAGGACTCAAGAGTTCATCTCAATTATTTCACTGATGCCCTTTACTAAATTATTCCATTTCTGTTTTCCTGCTATTTGTATATTGTCCATCCAGAAAAACAATGGTTCCAATTCAGCAAAGTGATCATATCAGTTATTTCAGAGTAAATGTGGAAAATATTGTTCTTCTAAATCCTATTGGCTTTATTGAGAGAAGACCTCAAGTAGGACTAATTAATCAGCATATCTGAGAGATTGTTTTCTAATACCATCGGACACTGATTGAAGAGGCATCACGGTATCATGGTCAGAAGTAACAGAGAGGTCTCTGAACACAGCTGGCTGCTGCATCTCTTATGGAGAGTGATTTTGTGGCAGATAGATAGGCAAATACTACTGCTTCCTTAGGTGGAATATATCCTGTCCATGAATCCTGCTCTATGACTTGGTACATATGCTGCCAGCTTGTGAAAAAGTGATGAGATGATGGCATGTAGCTTGTACATCCTCCTCTGTTTGCTGTTCCTCTCCTAGCTCCCTTCCTGAGAGAGACAGATTTGGGGACAAGCTGCTCTCAGAAAGTGTCCTGTTGAATGCAGGTGCAAGCCAGGGACAGCAACAAGCTGCTATCATCTGAAACATTTTACAAGTAAGCATTAAAACCAGTTTTAAAATTTGTATGCCTGACCTAATTTCCATAGTTTCACTGCCTGTCTTCAGACAGGGCAGCTGAAACTTGAAATTTACAGCTTATGATCAGAGACCTGTACCACAAAACACAGAAAACTCCGAGAGAGACTGAAGAATCATAGGCAGCTGTTTTCCCCTCCCTGATAGCCCAAACAGAGGGCTATAAAGTTCACTAGGGAGCTTTGCAAAAGCATTTGGCATGGCTTGTCATGCAAACCTGACACCAGACAGCGTGAGCCAGAGCAGCACGTGGATTGCAGCGACAGGGTGGACAAGGGGCAGTAGGTCTTCCATGCATAACTAATTGTGTTTCCCTTCTGTAAGTCAAGAGGATATTAATAAGAAAACTAAGGAATTTCAGAGGCCCTCTTTCCATCATAGCAGTCTTTTGCAAAAATGCTGCTAGTGAGCTGATGCCTCTGTTTAAGGACTAAACTGTCTCCAAACACAGGAGTGGAGCTGCTGAGGGACAAGTGGATCTGGCAGCAGGCAAGGTCCCTGGGGGAGTCAAAGTGGCCTTTTCCCAGCCTGGCTCTTAACATGCATTCCTGCCTCACTCCCCACGGATTCTCTATTCCTTACACTGTCCTTGGCTGTTCGCAAAGTGCACAGACTCCTGCTTAGGCTTTCATGCCTAACGCTGGTACAAGTACACAGGAGCAACTGTTTCTTTTGCACTGTGACCCAAAAGAGCTCTTCAATGGTCCTGAGTGCATAATATTATATGTATAGTGAGTAATTAAGAAACATTAACTATTATTATCAATGCAAAATTAATTAGATCTGTTAAGTCCCTCGTGTTTTTTGTGGAAGACTTGAACCGACTATACTCGCCAGAGAAATGTTTTAGTAAACTATGCTGTAACTCCCCCTGGTGACCAAGACTTGTATGAAACCTGAAAGTCAGCATCTTTCTGAGCATAGTTTTCTTTCTACAGAATCTAAGGTGATCTTTAAAACTGACCATTTTCACAAGTTCCTCAATAACTATCCATTATGCAGAGAATCATTAATTAGTAAAAATTAATTAAATGTAATAATTAAATAGTAATTAATGTCATATGAGACCAGATGCAAGATTCTATTGTGACAGGAGAAAAGCATAATATTTTTGATGGAGGACAACACGCAAGGAGGGCTGCAAGCACTAATCCTTTCCTTACCAGGGAATGCATGGGTATGCTTCAGAATAAGATGCAGCACCTGGGCTAGATGCATCACTGCAGTATCTAATGTCTCTCTGGCAGCCTCCACTTGCAGGATCCTCACAGGTCTCTGTCTCTAAGCCAAGGCTCCAGAAGAGCATTTGGACAGACACTGTCATTCTCCTTCCTTGGCGACTCCTCCATTTGATCCCAATGAGCCTCTCCTCATGTTAACCTGTAAGACCAGCCAATGCTCTTTGAAAATGACATTTGGCATGACGCTTTATGTTTCACAGGAAAAACATGGTGTCTGTGGTTTAAAATTGTTTTCTCTACTTTAGAAAAGTGTTTCTCTTTTGTGAAGATTTCTATATCCCATCATTCACAAAGGCATGAGAAGGCACAATGCAAAGCTCTTAGAAGACAATAAAATTATGATAGAGCTTATTTTCACCCTTGGCAAGGCAAAGGATGACAAATGGAAGAAAATATTATTTAAATTACCTTTACCTGTACTATGTCAGGAACTGAGCAGTGTTTGTAAGTAGCCTTGTAACACAGAAGTGATCCTTGTTGCACTCTTTTATCCTTAGCTCTAGGAAACTCTTCAAGGTACTGTATTTGAAGGAGACCTGAATCTCCTTTAATTCTTCCACCATTCTCCTGTGAAATTAACATCATTTTTTATTCCAATATGTTTTATCCCAAGCCCTTTGTGTCCTGATACAGTGAGACAGAAACTACACCTAAATCCTGGAGTCTGACATACAAAAACACAGAGGGAAGAGCACAGGGTCTCACCACTGCCATTAATGTTTGTAGCCTGAGGAGCAGATCCAGTAAGTGCTGCCAGCAGTGTTGTTCAGCACCTCTCACTGAAAAACCCTGCCCATCTAGGAGCTAAATTTTTTTTTCACAAGACTTCTAAAGTTTCTGTGTCAATCAATGTGTATAATATTTCAGTCCTGTTTTACAACAGGTGTTTGGTACTCCACAGTCCTCCCCTTCAAAAAACTGTGGGACCCGTTGGTACAATGTATTTTTTAAATCCTGAAAAGTAGTGCAATAGAATGATAACAGGCATTTATGACTAATAGAAACTAAAGGACCTAAACCCTTCATTATCTCAATTATTTTACTGTCCACTTTTTCATTAGAAGGCTCATACAGGAAAGCAAATCTCTGGGACAATAGTGTGAATTCCCTACATTATTCAGTGCACACATGTACCATGGGTAGCCAGAAGCAATTATATTCAACTGATTAATGTGCATTAAAGAGTTTACAGGCTAGACTGGCCAAAAAGGCTCCCTTCTGTGTGAGGTAATGAATAGGAAATAGTCAGAATTATCAGCCAAGTGAGAATTCATGGACTTTATCTGTGGCCTGAGCAAAAATGTAAAAATAAGTGTATAATGCCTGACTTGCAGATGAGCAACAAAACCAAGCTTCAACCAACACACTGGGCAGGATTTGCTGCTAACCTCATGGTTAGCTCTAATAGACTTTAGAAAGAGAATGCCCTGTTCACTAATTTCTCAAAGACACGTGTGTTCACACAGGAGGACCTACATCCTGGGCAGTGTCTGTGGCAGGGAGTGTCTGCTGAAAAAATAAATTATTACTACTTCTACCAGCTTCCACCTAGAAAAAGCACATTGACAGGAACTACCTGTAATATTTCCATGTTAAGACCTTCTTTCTTTTTTTAATTAGAATTTGACTTAGTGTAAAAATTTTGAGACATTTTCAACCTAAGGACATGAGCATATTTAGAAAGTCACAGTGCAGACAGACAGAGACATGCAAAGAGGAGCAGCCTGAACCTGTGGCTTGATGGGTGCTCAATTTTTTAAGCAAATGCAAGCTGTCATATTTTCAACTCTCACTCTGGTGTCCCTTCTGCACAGTTTTGCTTACTACATAGGTGCATTTAGGCTCATTTTCTTGCAGATCAAGCATTTTCACAGTACCAAAGCTCACTCGTACCCATGAAAATATTTGGTTTCTACCGATGCTGTAGATTCTCAGTCAACAAATATGGACCTCAGGTGCAATGCAGTGCCATGACCATTGCAGTCATATATAGTCCCTGTTTTCTTTGCACCAAACTCTTGTTCACATGAAAATCCAGTTGGATTCAATGGGTAAAAGTTGCTGCTATAAAAGCCAGTTGGAGATCTGCTACCTTTCTCAAGGGCAGCAACACTTCATGTCTTCACAATAAGACTTCATGTCAGTAAGTTTGTCTATGTGTATAAACGTAACTATGCCTGGCTGACCCTCCTTTGCTTTCACGTTTGAGTGAATGAATGAATGAAAAATGTTTACATCTGTCCTGGTTTAACCAGGATAGGGTTAAGTTTCCCCAGCAGTGGGGGGGAGCTCTAGCCGGGTTATTCAGATACCATGCGGATGTCACATCCTGGCAGGTCACATTTTTCCTGGTGCAGGAGCGAGGTACATCGTGCTTCCCACTGCTGTATTTGGTAGCTATTTTGCTCTGTTCATTGCTATCACTATTACTGTTATTGTTATTGTTGTTGTTTGTTGTGTTGCTGTTGCACTGTTGTATTAAACCTTTCCTTATTTCAGTCTTGGGGCTTTGTATTTCACTCCCTTTGTGGGGGAGGGGCAGCGGCCGCATGGTCTCAGACCCCGGCTGGGACTAAACCACCACAACATTGAACCAGCATACTACATGTTTACTCAAACACCAATGGTTCCAGAAAAGTCAAGATGTCTTCTCTTGCTACTAAGTCAAAAAAAGAAAGAAATACTGGCAATTATATTACTGACTGCGTAACTGGGTATTTTTATATCCCTATTAAAAAATTGCATGACACCCAACTCTTGTCCACTAAATATTTCATTTAAAAATACTTTAAAATCAATAATGACTTGATTTGATTGCAGAGTTCACGAAAACTCTTATTTTTTTTCTCCATTTTATGACTCGTAGTCTGTAGTAGAGTAACAGAATAATTAGAATCTAATGGCTTACAGAAGAGGTACAGCTTTGACATACGGCAAGAACAAACTGTACAGCTTCTGTTACGAGAAGTTGCAAGCAGGAAATTGCACGGTCAGTGTAGTCAGCTTCTTTCATTATGCAAATGGAAAAGTATTTTTTACTTCCATGTGAAGGTCAAAAGACATTTTTTTGTCCAAGATCAAACATCCTCAGTCTACTATAAAATATTTAAAACTGGAAGAAAGCTGGTCATAAGTCAATAACAATGTTGGAGCTTCAATTTTAGTACTATACCCTAAACTGTGAAATTCACTACATTGTGTGTAACTCAGTGATGTATGCACACCGATATTTTAGTCTCAGAATATAGTTTTCCTCTTACAGCGGTATGAAAAAAAGAAATCAGTTTATATTGCCAACTTTTACAGAAAATTCTTAATTCCAATCCACAGATTACAGTAAGAGCTTTTTTTTTCTTAGAATCACAGAATATCTCAAGTAGGAAAGGACCCGTAAGGATCATCGAGTCCCTGCTCCTCACAGGACTACCTAAAACTAAACCATATGATTAAGAGTGTTGCCCAGATGCTCCTTGAACTCTGACAGGTGTCATGTTGTGAGCACTTCCCTGGGGAGCCTATTCCAGTGACTGACCACCCTCTCAGCGAAGAACCTTTTCCTAATGCCCAGTCTGAACTTCCCCTGACACAGCTTCATTCGCTTTCCTCGTGTCCTGTTGCTGGTCACCAGAGAGAGGAGATCAGCACCTCCCCCTCTGCTGCCCTCCTTGAGGCAGCTGTAGACTGCAACGAGGTCACCCCTCTGCCTTCTCTCCTCCAAGGTGAACAAACGGAGTGACCTCAGCCACTCCTCCTATATCTTCTTAATTCCTTTTTCTTTAATCCACATACAATTTCTCCTTACTTACCTTTTCCATTCTCTGATTTATACCTTAGTTGAAACCAGTTCAAACAAACTATGCAATGCATTTGACCCCTTGGTACATTCAAAACTTCAGCAAACTCAGGTGTTGAGAGGAGCTGTCCTAGGAAAGGAAAATATTGTTGCCAGAAACTGTTAGCAGATTTACGGAAAATAAAAATTAATCATATCATTTAAAATAACAACAGTAGCCATTTAACACAGTTAAGCAGATGCTCATTTATTAACTGATCTTTGGCTAGTGACATGAATCAGAAACTGAACTTAAATGCATGCTAGGCTATTCAAATATGGCTGGTTATTCCTTCAGCCATTATCCTGAGTATCTAACTTTTCCCTTCAATATTTATCATAGGATGGTAACAGGTTTTATTGCCAAAGTGCAAGGGAAAAAATTCAGTATGTCCAGAGCTGTCATCAAGTTTTGTGATTTATTCAGAGCCAAGAATTTCTGCAAAAGTGGGAATTGTTGTCTCAGCATCTGTGCTTTAAGCACAGTAAAGGCAGTCACAACAGAAAGCACGAATGAGTCAGTGGACTAAGCACGGGATGACAAAAGTGGGTCTGACAAGTCCTTTAACTGGTGACTATCCTCTCAGGCTATCTTTCCGCTGATGTGACACCAGTGACCTCAGTGAACCTACCCCTGACCCACAATCCAAGCAGCAAGCCAAGAAGCAGTCCCACAGTCCCTCAGCAATGACCAGCATGGTGGTGTATTTCCCTGAGGGCGTATGTTGTTATCCTCTGATAAAATTTCTCTCTGTGAGACAAATGCACAGTTCTTATTAAATGAACATACCCAGCAACTTTTCATGTTTGGAATTCCCACATGTGTTCCTACTGCCCAGTCACTAAAAAGGGGCTTACGGAAATGCCACAGCATGAAGTCTAACTTCTCTGTGAAAAACAAAGTGCCAGTCTATTAAAACATGTGGAATTTTTTTTTGTCAACATCAAATTGTATTTGCTAAGCTAATTCTGCTTGCTGGTGCATTTCAGAAAGAACTAATAATTTAATTCATGTTCACAGTGGCCTTCTGGATAGAAATCCGTGATATGTCATGGATTATGGACTTGGAAACTAGGAGCCAATTGTATCTGCTGGTCTCAGTGGCTTGTACACAATTGATTCGCATGTAGCTACTAGTCCAGGTCCTAACCCCAGAAAACAGACAAAGAAATCATCTGTGAGCACAGAAAATCTGAAAGACCTGGGAGGGAAGATGAGGCAACAGTTCCCATGCTGTCCTGCTCCCATGGTGCAGGCACTGCTTGTCCATATCTCACCAGGGGTCCAGGCCAGGAGTACACCTGCACCATTTGGCAAAGGCATTCCCTGAGGACGTGCCTGCCTATGGGTGATGGACCTCCCTCCACTGGGAATGTGAATTAAACAATGAAATATTTCTAAAACTTTCATGCTTAAGATACGATGCTGCTCATTCTGACTCTGCTGATGAGTATGTATCCCATGGCACTGAAGCAGGGGTCTTCTCCAAATGTAATACTTCTAGTCACCCTAAAAAATGTCAGAAGTTTTTTTCCAGCCAGCATAAATACTTTGAAATTTGAATCCATTACATCATTGCACAGAGATCTTGCTCAGTCACACAAAAACATAATTGTACATGGGAAAACACCCCCTCATTTTGCAATTCTGTAATTACAGAAATTATTAATTATCTGTGTGGACATCATTGAATTTTTAATGGAAAATGAAATTAAGGAGTCAGTTTGTTACTCTTTTGAGAAAACTCATCTAGAAGAAAATGATGAAATACAATAGATCTGACTCTTCTGGCTGAGCTTGTGGCTGTAAGAGCTCTTCTGAACAAATTACAAAGCCCAAAGTAATCAGTTAATCATTTCAAATGTCACAACATCAGGTGATAAGGTAGCGTGGGGAGAAACGGCTTTTGTCAGTTAGGGTTGATTCAAGTAATAATTTATGCTTGTGGGCAGCACATCAAGCTGTTAGAGTCTGCCTGAAAAATGTGCACCATAGCAGAACTTCACTTTAAATCTCAATTCCTATGCAATTCTGGGAAAACAGCAGTTTTGAAGTATGTTTTTCAAAATAAGATAAGAGACCAAGGAGCCAAAGTCCAGATTTGCAAACTAACATAAAACCAGATGGGGCACATGTTGAGCTCTCAAAACAGACTTCTGAGACTTAGCTCTTAAAACCTCAGTAATACATTTTAAAATATTTTAGGTCCTTAATTCCCTTGACAATTTACTATTAGTGTATTGAGTGTTATTTTTTTATTATTGGGGTTAATCTAAAATCATAGAAATTATTCTATATGAAAATGTATTTCACACAATGACAGAATGGCTGAGGTTGGGAGCACCTCTGGAAATCACCTAGTTCAGTCACCTGCTCAAAGCAGGGTCAACCAGGGCAGGTTGTCCAGGCCTGTTTCCACTCAGGTTTTGAATATTTCCAAAGATGGAGATTCCACAACCTCTCTGGGCAATCTGCTCCAGTGCTGAATAACCCTTACAGTAAAAAAAAATATTAATTACATTTAAGTAAAATTTCCTGTATTTTACTTCATGCCCACTGCCTCTTGTCTTTTTACTGAGCACTATTGGGCAGAAACTGCCTCTTTACTTACATTTCTAACCAGATATACCTGTATTTTAATTCTCCTGAAATATACACAGAGAAACAAAAAGCAAGTTATGGGACACTTTTTACGAAATATTACCTTTTCCCAGTTGGCTTTTTTCCATTTGAGAACCCATAGTAATGATCTCAGACTGCTTATTATTTCTCTTTTATTCCCTTCTTTGTTCATCTAACTTAGAAATCCACATGGTGAGGCCTTTCAGGTCTTTAAACAAGTCACTGCCTTTTGCATGGTTGTATTTAGAGATACACACACAACTTCTGATCAGTCTTTGATGATCTGTAAAAACTTTTTTTGTGGCCGTTCTGGCCAGAGATGTGAAGGACCACAAAAAAGTTTTTACAGGTATGTTGGTGATAAAAGGAAGACTAGGGAAAATGTGGGCCCTCTCCAGAAGGAAAAGTTGGTCACCCAGCATGTGGAGAAAGCTAAGGTACTCAATGACTTTTTGCCTCAGTCTTCACTGGCACAGGCTCCAGCCACACTGTCCAAGATGCAGAAGGTAAAGGTGGGAACACTGGGAGAAAGGACAACTGCCTACTGTAGGAGAAGATCAGGTTTGAGACCATCTAAGGAACCTGAAGGTGCACAAGTCTTGATGACATGCATCCACGGATCTTGAGGGAACTGGAGGATGAAGTGGCTGAGCCACTATCCATCATATTTGAGAAGTCATGGCACTCCAGCAAAGTTCCCACTGACTGGAAAAGGGGAAATATAACCCCCATTTTTAAAAAGGGAAATAATGAGGACCCGGGGAACTACAGGCCAGTCAGTCTCACGTCTGCGCCTGACCAGATCACAGAGTAGACCCTCCTGGAAACCATGCTCAGGCACATGGAAAATATGGAGGTGATTGGTGACAGCCAACATGGCTTCACAAAGGGAAAACTGTGCCTGACAATTTTGGTGGCCTTCTACGACGGGGTTACAACACTGGTGGATAAGGGAATGGTGGATAACTGGTGTGAGGGGAATATATGGGGATTTTCAGCACAGCAGAAGAGACACATTTCACAAATATACCTAAAGCACTTCTTTGAATCCCATTACTATGAGAAGTGAGAAGCTTACAATTTTGGTGTCAGACAGGGAAGACATATTGTCTCCATTCTCTTGAGCAAAGAAGCCAGATGCTGCTGCTACGTTTTACATACTGTAACTCAAAATCAGTTACAGTTTTTCCCTTTCAGTCTCTGTTGGCAAAATGAGGTATTGCAAGTAGTTGTATAAACAACATTCCTTTCATGGATGAAGCTGCCTATTTCTCATGCATATGTAAATATCATCCATATTCTGAATCTTTTATAAAATAAAACCTTATTTTGGAATTGCTCAAATTACAGCCAATATACACATATTTACCAAAGATGCCTTTAAAGTCTGTTAAGATATTTTCTCAATCAAAAAGTTGGTTCATATTCTGACCAAAAAAGAATTAAACACTCAAACAATTCCTACCTTTTTCAAGCAATTCTAGTCAAAACATATTGATACTTAAATAATGCTATTGTGGGTAATTAATTACTGATGATCAAACTCTATACTGCATAAACACTATATTCAAAATATATATTCTATACTATATAAACACTATATTCAAAAACATGACAAACATAAATCTGCAGGTGTTGTGGTGACTTATAAATTAAAAAATTGAAAGACTCAGTGATCGACATTGTATGAGGATATAATCAACTAGAAGTCCAACAAAGTTCTCCTAATGTCAATTTTCCTTGCTTGTCCTACCATATTTGGTTTTATTTTGTGTACTATGCTTTTCTGAAGATCTCTTAAGAACTTAGTGCAATGTCACTTGTGAGTCACTTAGTACTTGGATCTTTCACATGTGGTACTCCTAATGAGGTGATTAATGCATGTGTTTACAATTAAGAGTGTTAATTTTCACTATCATAATAATGTCTATACAACCCATGAAATAAGCAGAAAAGTAATAGATAAAAAGACACAAATTGTGTCCAGCACTAAAACTCCCAAATTTTTTTCCCATGAAACCCTCTAACAGACAGAGTTTTGAACTCCGTTTCCACCAAAAGAATGGTCATAACTGGTCAAAAAACAGGCCTCAAACCAGCCTCAAGCAGCCTGGCAACATCTAAGACACATTTCTGTACTAGTTCCATACTATTTCCTTTAATAGATCCTCAACATAAGAGGTTGGCCCGACTTTAACCACTAACTGCAGAAAGAAACAGCAGCCAGCAAACTCTTCTAGGGAACAGGTATTAAAAAGGGCTGCTTGCTTGTTTTGACCACAGCACAGACCTTTCTCAACAATGTCCAATACTCACTTAAATTCAGCTTTGACAAAGGCATCAGTGAAGGCCTACTGAGTTGGCCCATCCCAGAGAATATCCTGAAGACCTTCTTTGGTGCCACTTCTAAAATTGTCTGGGTCCAGCTTTGCAAGCACATAATATCCTATCTATCTCCATGTTTTTCCCATTCCTAAACCCTAAACCTACCCTACACTTAACCTACCAAGTAACCTGTTAACTCCAGAAGGGAACACAATGATCTGTTAAGAGCCATAAAAGGGAATAGCTCCCCTGACCACACCACACCACCATCACCAGGATATCTTCCAGCCCTATCTTGCATTTCCCCATGGTCCTCCCTTTCAGAGGAGACATAGTCCACTCATAGTGAGCCCAGGTCTGACCATTGCTCAGTGATCTTGACTAGAAACAGTTCTGAATTGGGGTTGCCTCCACTTTTCAGAGCACTTTAATAACCCAGATTGTATTCCCAGCATTAGAGTTTACCTACCATATGCCTACTCATTTGGAAGAGACGGCAATAAGGAAACAGCTTTTTGGTAGGAAATGTAAGTGGAGCCTGCTTTCCTCTTCCCTTCACACTTTCCCTCTCCCTAAGGTGGCTGCCAGCCCTTACCAACATCTTAGCATAGTCACCTCCTCCAACAAAGACATCAACACCTTCTAATTCCAAGTATGCTATGATCAAATTGCGTTGCTTTCCCAACCTTAAACTGACTTAACCTTCTAAAACTGAAATAAATTACCCAGGTTCACGCTTTCTATCTTCCCAAAAATCTAACCCTAAAGCTCACCATGTCTTTAACCTTAGAGATGTAAACTGGCTGTAGTTGCTCACATTATCAGTGACAGCTGTCAGGGGAAGATGCTTGACAGCCCATTAGTCTCCTCTCTTTACAGCAGTTGCTTCATCTCCCCTTGAGATCCAGAACAATTATGCCATTCAAGTAGTGTTCATGGATGGAGTTTAACTCCAGACCACCAAGAGCAAGGCTGTATGAACCACAGGAGGGTTGAAATCAGCTGGAAGCAGACCTGGCCTCAGCACGGCTCACCTTTTGAAACACACCGTGACCACACCACCCTTTGAAGTGACTGGCACAGGTATGGGAAAGGAGTGTGAGGCTGTGGTGCATGAGAACGGGAGAGGGAGCCCTCAGCATGCCAGCCACTGCAAGCCACCACAGGGCAAAACCTGAGCCAAAACACACCCAGCCCAACTGCTGACTGCTGTGTTTCATGGACACTGGAAGCACGACTCTGGCCTCTCGTCCAGGGCTGTGTTACCCAGTCCCACCACTGCGTGGTCATCAGATGACACCCTGCAGTTTGAAAGTCAACTACGCAAAAACCCATGAAGGTGCTAAAGAAAGTGCAGATGTGCCCCTACTGTGCTGGGAATAGTGAGCCTCTGCTCAGGACCTACCCAGGCTTTAATCTATGTTGATCTCTTCCCATCACTTCCTTCAGGGCTGTGTGGGCAGCAGAGAGAGCTCCTGGATGAACTAGCCAGACTGGCAGTGCAGTTCTGGGTTGATCCATCCTCGGGATGAGAGCTTGCAGGGTGCTGCAGGAGGTGCTCAGGGCCTTTTGGCAGAGGTGGGGTGAGGTGTTGGCAGCATAGCAGACTGCAAGGGGATGTGACACAGTATAGCGCTCACAGTACATCAGCTGCCAGATCCTGTCTTTCAAATATTAAAAGACCTTCCAAATCAATCACGAAAACTTGAAATGATCTTTTTCTTTCTAGAAATTAACTAAATAGAAAAAAAAAAAAAAAAAGATATTATGTCACACTGTCCCTTTTGCAGGAAGTAAGGCTTGGAAAAAAACCTCTAAGTCAACGTCTTGTAAAAAATCTGAAATATTGGGCCACAAGGCAACACCAGTTACAGTTCTAGGGTACCAACAGACAGTAAAGCTTAACATCAGTAATAAATACATCCTGTGAGTAATCGGGTCAGTGGCAGTCATTTCACCTTGGTTTATGCACACACTGAATTACTTCATGTCATCTAAATTGGAAACTTGTCTCTCTGGGGGTCCCCTGTTGTACTCAAATGAGTTAAATTTCTCAAGAGCACCTGCTGGAAATGCCTGGCTTCCCCAGCTCATCATACAAGAAGATCAGACTGTTGAATTTACTGGTCCAGGTGGGTGCATTGAGTTACAGGGGATGGATTTTTGCAAGCATTTAAGACTGAACTGGCTTCTCTTTAAAAGATGCTGCATCTTCAGGAAAGATGCAACAAGAGTGCAAGCTCAGTGTCTGTTCCTCATTTATCAACACTGCAACCTGCACATCTTCCTGCAATTTCCACGCTCTCTGTTGAACACCAAAAAAAGCCCCAAACACCCTAAACACTATAAAATCAGGGTGAAAAATCCTTCATATCAAATTTTTTAGACACAAGCATGCTTGTGGATTTTTCTCCACAAATGAAGTCATGTATATTTTTCTCAGGTATGATCAGAATCAAGATTTATATTAGAGAGACACATTTGTGGACATGCAGGTCCCAGTCTGGCAAAGATAGAGGCCCAAAAACACTGCCATGAAATTCATAGAGGCAGCTTGCATTAGGAGAGATGTCCCTTACACCAAGAGTACTCACTTGATTGGGACCAGAACCACTAACATCTGTCCTGTCTTCTGGAAATCTCATTAACAAAGCCTCAAATCAACTGTCCTCCAGTTCTGTGTGGGTGTTTGGGGAAAACAGGAAATGAAAAGCACGTGCCTGCTTAAAATAACTATTATCAGGAACTAAGAGAGAAAATTATTTCACATGTAATTAACTAAGCACATAAATAGTGTGTGGGGATTCAAACACGCAGACACAGACACACGGAGACACAGACCACACATATATCACATCACATCGCTCCATTCCACCGTTTTAACTGTTTCTGAGATTTCCAAACCGAGACTAGGCCGAGTGTTTTCTTCGGGAGGTTTAGGGACACCCTCTAGCGTTGGCATTTGGAAATGCACGGTGTAACCCAGGTCGGTAAACCCTTGTCCCACTGTGGGACAGGTAGAAAGGTGGCAGGAAGAGTTACCGACTCTGTTAGCACATCGGTCATTAGGACAAAGGGTAAAGCGAACAACCTGGATGACAATAAATGAGACATCCTGGAGTCCATCCTTCCAGAAAACGAGGTGCAATGCCATGACAGCTTTAGTGCTTACGTTTCAGCAACTCAGGGAGCTGCCAGGCTTAGACAGCTTTGCTTTACCACGCTTTGAGCTTACTGCCCAGACTGTTCTCAATGAAGCCTTTGGTTTAAGGATAAGAGTTTTGTCTCTGCTTTATTTATATTACTTAGGAGAAAAGAAGCGAGGAGTTTGTTTTCACAGTTTCTGAAGACTAAGCATTAGAACATCTGAATGCATGCATATTTCGTGGATAAGTCTCACATGTATTTCATATGTGCATTTGTGCACAGAGCAACCTCCATCACAGCAAGAGAGAGGTCGTTTTCTCAGCTCCAGTTCCCCTCACAGCAGATAACAGGTCTGGCAATATCATTATTGTCCACTACAGCGACCTCAGACAGTGTCACCACAGAGAGGGAGCCCTGCAGCATCTCTACTTTGTTAGTACAAGAGGAATGAGGGTCTAAATGACTCTGTTAGGAAGGAAAATGAGCCAAAGCAGAGATCCCCCTGCTCCTGCGGCACTTCTGGATAGAGACCCTTGAGGTAGCTTGTTCCAGTATCTTTCCACAACCTGGAAACATGCTATGTAGTTTGATTTCTTAGACATGTCCGTCCCAAGAAATCTTGGACAAGGACACAGAAGTGGCTCAAAGCCACACCATACTTCATGCCTTCCATGGTATAATTTCCTTTGTTGATAGATGTGCATCAGGCCATGTCCCTCGATCTATCCTGCAAAGCAAGATGCTCATGACCAGGGAATTTTCAATGACCAGAAAAAAAACCTAAAGGCAAAAATTAAAAAATAATTAGTATTATGCATTATTACACCTTTCTCCAAGAGTTTTGAGGCCCTTTCCAGGCACTCCAACACTATCCATAGCCTAAAAACAAGCAGCCAAGGAGATAAAGTCTTGGAACAAATCTCTACCAACAGGCATCTCGGACAGAGGTCAGCCTGGTTTGCTCTGTGTCTACAGAAATTTGTACGAGGGATTCAAACACAAATACACAAGGACAAGGAGACCGTTCTGTGCACATAGCAGAAGACAACACCAAGACAAATATGAAAGTCAGTAACAAATGCATGACCAAGGATTCCTTGCAGCTAAAATAAATAGCAATGAACATTATTTTAAGCCCTCACATTCACTAGATATATACAGTTAACTCATGCATAATCCCACTAATATTTCAGCACAGAAATTTAATCTTTTGTTATTTAAACATATTGAGCTCAGGACTCAAACATGAAAGGGAAAAACTCATCCTATCATTAACTTCATTCAAACCTGACTTGTTAAGGTTAACTTGGCCCATTATTCTTAAAATGTGCTAAAAATAGTCATTTAATATTTGCTACTTTTATTCCTAAATATATAAACGAGAATTTATTTTCTAACATTTTTTCTAACTTCTTCTAACATTTAACTCACCATATTTCAAGCAGACTACAGTGAATTCCAGCTCTTATGAGAACAGATTTTAATCTAGTGTCTAAGTTGCTATCTTTCTTTCATTTTCAAATCCTTTATGTTTTAAAAGTTAGGTGTGATTACAGACATGTATGTGTTATTCCAGAGCAAATGAGTGAGTTTTTGCACAGTTCTCAGATGGACTACAACCACTCTTATACTGCTGAAAAACTGAAAGATAATGATTATGATCAATTGTATATGCATGCAGTATTTCTTGTTTTTTAACTTGGTACCAAAATATGACAAGACTCATTGAAAAAAAGGCCAAGTTTGAAGTTAGTGGGGAGTAAAACCAGCATAATACTACATATATGCTTACTTTCGGAGATGTGGCCGGTCCCACTTACATCAGACTTTGGTGGAAAATGGACTTTCATCATGATTTCATTTTTGTTCTAAATGCATGAGCAAGTAAGTTGTACACCTATATTTTGCCTGAAAGAGTTCCCACCCCCGCTGGATTGTAAAAACACTGATACATTTGTTTATTTAAATATTTAAATATTAATTTACTCTCACTGTAACTAATATCTGTCTCAAATACAAGGTTGAATAGGTAAATAATTTGAAATCCAGACATGTCATGGACTGGTTGATGGTATGCAAGATATGTTCTGGCAAAGCTTATGCCTATTTCTTTTTCCACCCTAGTATTTCTAAGACAGATATACTGTCTTTTGGAAATTATTGAAAGTCAGTATTCCCAATATTGTTGCTGTTGGAAAACAAACTAGCGATTACCCACTACATGTGAAAATATCTTCTCTGGGTACGGCATTCTTTTCTACTACATTTCAGGGAAATGTACGTGTGCATAAATATGCCATTTCTTTCAACTGCTTGCCGAGCTATAGGAGGCAGGACCAGGAACTCCAGATGCATAGGTGGGAGACCTATGATTCCTGAAACCCAGGGCAAACTGCAGAACTGAGCTGCTCTCCTGCTGTATTTAATTAACAAAGCAGACAAAAATCCGCACTCTAGCCCAGTGGCCTCAGTTTGTCTTGAAAGATCTATGTTGTTGAATACTTTGTCCTTGAACAGTCTGATTACACAGATAGATCTCAAACAACACACTCAGGCCTATCCCTCTCTATCTATCATTTTGTTTTAAGACATCTCCCTAACTTTATTCTCTCGCTCTTACTTATCTTGTTAGAAAAAGTGCAGTTACAAAACTACAGACTCACTTTCTTTCATTCTCCAGTACTCCCTGTTGTATGGTAAAAACAAAAGTCTTAAACTGTCTTATGAATGCTATTTTAATAAAAGAGTTTGTCAAATATGCTTGTGTTCCTCCCACTTCTATTGTTTCAATAATTCTATTTATGGCGACTCACTTGCTTAAGCTTTTAAGTGTGAAGAAGCTGGAGATATCCGAGACATCCCACAGCATGTAAAACACTTTGATCCTTTTTCTGCAGCAGACTGGGAAATCCCCATGAATAATAGGAAAGGAAATCTAGGGGTTTCCCTGAAGATCAACAGACCGTCTGAGCATCTTTTAAAGTACTGTGCAGCAGGAACACTAACAATAAAGCTGGGAATTGTATGTAAAAGTAGAAGTGGTTTGGTGGATATGCTTAGGCTAAGATCTTGCAGGAAATTAGTAATAACTAACACAAAGGTTTTCAGATAAGATAATTTCTCTTTTCTTGCTCTGCACCACATCCAAGGAACAAGGAACTGCAGATAATACTTAAGTGGCTTTCAGCTTTGCATTCAGCAAGCAAGTGGCTGGAACAGAGCTGGACAAAACATTCAAATAAATTGTTGCTTCACTGGAAAAAAAAAGTAGCACAGAGAGAAAAACTATTCACAAATCATAGGCAAATTTATCAAAATGTATATTTTTAAAAAAGTGTAGAAAGATTTTTAAAACTTCACAATCATTTGCTTTTCAGCATGTATTCCATTTGGAAAAGGTCTGCACTTTTTCCCCTTTTTCAAAAGAGAACACTTTTAGTTTTGAAAATACTTTTTTTTTGGTTTTTTTTAATGGGACTTAATTTAAGAAGGAAAAAAAAGGGTGGGTAGTTAAATAATCTAGAAATAAGGAAGAGGTGTTAGTGAGGAATATACAAAATGTTTGGTTTGAGGGAGAACCCAAATAAATCTGAGGGTAGTTCTTGGTTTGCTTTGCAAACTGTTTCTGTCAGGCTTGAGTTAATTTCTATTCCTTTTTCAGTCAGCAGTTCCTCCCATTCAGTCAGTATGACAAAAGTGAATTAATCACCCAGCCCTAGCCTGGAATAACCTTTCTAACTACAACTGAATATTTTTGTCAGGGATCTAAATGCAGGGATCCATGTCCTGAAGAGGTGATAACTGATTTTGCTGCATCTCCCTGCACCATGAGTTCTGGATGCACTTCAGTTTCCCACTGAAATCCTACAGAGATGTCACACAGACTCTGTCATGCCATGCGCATCTGCATTTCAAATAAACATTGTTTTTTCCCTTACTGAGCAGGTTAAATGTTGCTAGGTAAGGGGAGGGGTTGTTGTTGCCTCATACTACTGCCAGACAGACAGTATCTGATAAGAGCAACAAAAAGACCTACATGTTACAGACAAGCTGGCATGAAAACAAGAACAGATGAGAAAGCAAAGTGTGGCATCATACAAAAGACTATTTATTATATGGCAATTTGAGGACTTGTGCCAGTAAATACTGCCAACAGCAAAGCCAATGTAATGGGTGAAAAAGAGTTCATGGTGTTTTGGCCAGCTTCACCACAGGTCAAAGACAGATGACACAACATTTCTGTCATGAACAGTGAAATACTCCAATACCCAATTTTTAGGGTTTCCACCATTTTAATGAAAATGCTCCCTAAGAACAGTTCTGGAAAAATAAAGAGTACATAAGTGGACAGTAATAACTGTGTCTCAGCCCTGATGCAATTATCATTTTCTTATCCTACATTAAACTGATTTGGAATAAAATGAAGAGTAATTTTTCGAAGAAGGATATGCCTTCTTGTTCTGTATGAAGGCCACACTCATTGTGTCCTTTTCCCTCTCTGTCCTTGTACATGCCCTTTTGTGCAATGGCACATGTTCAAGTGTGTTTTGAGATCAGCTTCTGAATCAGGATCCCCCAGGGAAGTAGACATGCTCTATTCTGGGCTTGAGTGGAACACATGGAAAACAGTCCCCTTCACATTACAGTTGGTCTTGGGCTGCTCAGAGATGCAACCCCTGGTTCCTAATAAATTTCAGATAAAAATATACAAGAAACTTGCAACCTTGGTGCTAGAGGACAGGACATAGTATGTTAGTGACATCTAGTTCTCACTTTAGCTACCAAAATAATTCTTTTGGACCTAGTACCAACTTCCAGCTTCAAAGTCTTCTGTCATTTCTTGGTGGGGGGTTGGTCACTGAAAATGAGACTGTAAAAGCAGATTTGATAGCAAAATTTGAGGACAAAGAGATTCAAGAATATTTAAGGTTTAATGTCTATTGAACTTTTAACTCAGGCTCTCATTATACTTCAAAACTTAGTGCTTCAGGACAAAACAAAAAAAGATAAAGTTATACAGTTTTAGATTGACATGAGAGAATACAATCAATGGTTATTAATCTGACACACTACAGGTAGTTTTGCAGTATTGAGTAATATTATTTGTTTTACTACCCTCCTGAAAATTTATTTAAATAATTATTGTTTTTACATTTTTTTCACTTGAGTGTCTCCATGTTTGAACTTATCTTCATGGAAGTCATCTATATTTTCCAAGCTTCTAGGTGTTGTGGTCAGTAACACCTAAGTTAGTGATAAGATTTAAAACCTGTTAAAATTTATTCAGTCATCCATTGCACCGATTAAGACAGCATTAATAGAAATATTATATTATTGTGAATGTTAGACGTTCATACATTTAAAGGACATACGACCTGTATTTTTAAGCCAAGTGACTGATCTAACTGGTATCATCTTTATACACCTCAAACCCTTCTCATAAATACCTTTCGTGTTTGTTATTCACAACGATTATCTTCCACAAAAATCTACTGTTATTTGCCAAGCAGCCCACAATAATTCACTTTCATAGTCACCGAACTGTATATCCGTTTCTCTGTGACCTGTGTGCTCTCTCACATAAACTTCACCTCCTTCTTTACAAGGAAATTGATCCATAATTTCAAGGTATGTACATCTGTATATGCAGAAATAAGATGGACTTGATGTTGTTGTTGGGCCTCCTCAACGTGAAGGAATTCACGTCTCAGGGTATTGTTATCTTACACTATGCAGTGGGAATTTACAAACTAACCGCAACAGACTCTGATTCATCTTTCTACTGCTGAATTTCACATTCCTCTCTCAAACACCTGAAAAGAACATTCTTAATCATAAAGCAAACAGATTTTCACTCAGACACCCAGGGTAAAATTGGGAACTTAACTGTTTACTTTCCTTCACAATAACCATGTTGGCTTGGTTTTTCATCTCAAACTTAGTTTGCTGAATTTCCTTGCTTCCTTCCCATGCTCTTACAGAGTGTACACAGTGCTGGTTCTGCTCATCTCTGTGGACATTGCATGTCTCATGCAGCACTTAACTGCAAGCCCTGCTCTTGCTCTAATGCACAAACGAACAGGTTGGAGATGTTTTTTTACTGAGGAAGGATAGTGCTTTGGGAAGGCTGAAGAAGATCCTGGAGAAACAATGCATGTGGTGGAAGGGAGGGATATCTCCTTCTATGGGAACTGGTCAGACACCTAGGAGGAAGTCTGGGAAAAGGCAGGAAAAGGAATTCTTGGACTCATGGATTTGGTATGTCTAGTGAAGAGAAAGAAGATTTGAAGGTCATGAGGAAGACAGATGCTCCAAATCCAAGTCAGAGATATTCATGGCCTGGCTGTAGTAGGACTTTCTATATTTAACAGAGATCCAAGGGGGGCTTAAGGAGGATTCTCAGAGGACCATGATCATAAAGAGATTAAAAATGACTCTATGGATGAAGCTGAATGGCTATAAGAAAGAGATCAGTAAAGTCTGAAAAAATCTTCCATTGAAGTTTTTCTTTGGTTATTGACAGCAACATCAGGTGCTCTCCAGGTAGCAGGTAACAGTAAGAAATGGAGAAATTAAATGCATTTTCTACATTCAGAGCTAGCAGTCATGAAAGTCAGAGCAAGTTGCTCTGAAAGAAAGAAAAGGAACTTTACCATTGTTTGCTTCCTTTAATTTATGATATAAAAGTAAATTTAGCTGCAATACCAGTCTAGTGTAGGAAATATGGAGGGACAGGTATGTCTGAGAATGAGTCTCTGCTTAGATAGCTCTCTTCTTGATGCCTATCACTTTTACTTCTCATAAAAGCTATATGGATTGTTTTTTAATTGGTATCCTATTGAGTTCAAAGTGTAGTGTCACTGGTAATCCGACAGATTAAAGAAAATAGAGGTCTTAATAAAATAACTTGTGCTAAGGTAACACTATCCACATTCCATCAGAAGTCTGAGCTGCCAGCACAGATAATGAAATGAAGAGCCAGGAAAAAGCAAACAAACCAACCAACCCACATATATATATGTATATATGTGTGTATATATATATATGCCCTGAAGAATTTATGCTCTTGTTGAGATTCCTTTGAAATCAGTGGAATTTTCTTATTCCTACATGCTGTTAATTTTTAAAAACATACGAAATTTAGATTTTAAGCAACAATTCCCATCTGCAAGGCATGTTATGAAAAGCACCTTTGTTGGTAGGAGGAATCTCATTGTGAAGGAAATCCTCCAAAAGAAATGGGTTTTAGTATGTTATGGGATCACAAAATGGTGTACACAAATGTAGGCACATTATAAATACTGAAAAAAAAAAAAAAAGTAGTGCCCTTCTAAACACCTATAAAGACTTCTCCAGAAGTTCTACATCAGCTGGCAATTGGTACCACTTTTCAACTGCTAACAATAAAACCCTAAATGTTGGGTTGCAACATCTTATCAGACAACAGAAGGCCTGAGAAATCATGCCATTCACTACAGACACCTTTTGTGCTTTATGTCATATTGCTTGTAAAGAAGAAGAAAGCTTGGAGTCAAATTTAATTTCCTTGATTTCAGCAAGACACTTGGTGTCTGTGACTTGCCTTGTAAGGTTTTTTGCTAGGAGAAAATTTACAGAACGGAAGTATATGCTCCACAGATATTACTTCTGAGTGAAATAAGAAGTCATAAAAATATCAGTCTGGTGGAGGTAGGAACAAAAAAGAACCCCACCCACATATGTTAACTCTTTTGGAGGGACTGGATGCGGAGTGGTTCTCACTAATCTTTGAAATTGCCAACAAGGAGACCAGTGTTGATAAAATATCTTGACTTGATCCAATATTTACTGAACCTGAACCAAACATGTCTGCTTAGTCAAATCAGCGCACAAACAGGTTTTCTAATTCTTCTGAGACATTCTGTTATTTAATTTCCTACAATGAAACAAGTTCTACGTAGTGAAGAAAACATCAGTTACGCTTTTGTCCTGACTTCATTCAATACTGGAAAGAGAATGCAGGAAAACACTTGGTGCAAAATAGGAAAGAACTCTGTTTTGTGATTCAGAATGAATTACATCACAATAAAATATGACAAGATCAATCGCAGTCCTTTACACCCATATAAAATGCCTTCATTTTCTGGGACTGTCATTTTGCTTATAACATCAAATTTCTCCAAAAGTTAAATAGATTGCAAACCATGTTGTGGTGGTTTAGCCCCTGCCGGGGTCTGAGACCACGCGGCCACTACCCCTCCCCCACAAAGGGAGTGAAATACAAAGCCCCAAGACTGAAATAAGGAAAGGTTTAATACAACAGTGCAACAGCAACACAACAAACAACAACAATAACAATAACAGTAATAGTGACAGCAATGAACAGAGCAAAATAGCTACCAAATACAGCAGTGGGAAGCACGATGTACCTCGCTCCCGCACCAGGAAAAATGTGACCTGCCAGGATGTGACATCGCATGGTATCTGAATAACCCGGCTAGAGCTCCCCCCCACTGCTGGGGAAACTTAACCCTATCCTGGTTAAACCAGGACACATGTCATGTCAAATTCCTGACCAATGCATGTGATGCAGGTGATTAGCAATGGCACAATATTTCCAAATAGTTTATAAGATTGCAAAAGTGAGCCTTATATTTTTAGAACAATGAACACCAAAGCCACTGCAAACATTACTGTCCCTTTGGAGTGTGTCAGGCTCTGTATTGGCAATTAAGTATTTAGTTACAGTTCCTAAACTTACTGAAGAAGACTCTAACAGAGCACGTGACTGGTTTTCTGTGAACACCTTGGGAGGTTTATGGAGAGTCCCTATCAAATTTAAGAATGAATCAATATCCTGTGGAAATCTGTATGGTCCTCTGTAACAGAATCCAAATTACACAGGATTCTGGGTTAAACAGAGTTCAACTTAATCCTCCTGGGTAATGCTTCATACAAATTTTTGCCTTTTTCCAAATTAACCACATTTTAAGTTTCTCTTCCCTAAATTGCTGGGTTCAGAATTAAAGTGAAACACTGCCCAAATGAAAATCAAAGGATAGTCTGCCATTTCTACCTCAGCTGAGAAGAATTTCACCAACTGTACTTAACTTTGTTATTACTAGTATTTTATTGGCTGCAACTCTCTTCTTCACTGTAATTCTATTTAACCAAAAACTTTGGATGTCACCCAGATATTCACATAAATTATCTTTTACTTTACTTGAGCGTGACCTCATTTATGTCCCACAGCCATAAAAAGACTTGGCAGTCTTTTATAATTCTCTCTTCTTTCTAAGATCAGTAGAATCATTAATCATATTTTGTAGAAGTGATATGCATTCTTATTGTTATTCATAAAGTGACTGTCAATATAAAGGTCACATGGAGAATAAGCTTCTTATAAGGCACAGTACACAAAGAAAAACAGTTATTATTTCAAACTACAACATACTTTACTACACTGGGTAGGCTATTGGTCTTACTCATACACTATGATACTCCTACTTAAATAATATAACACACTGTAGCTTTGCTCCAAACTTAAATGCCATGGACTTGGCTAAGTTGCTCCGAATACCTGCATAGGCATCGCTCACAGGGCACAACAGAGCAGTGGTGTGGTCCAAACCACTGCAACACTGTCAGTTCCTTCACAAAGTTATTGTTAATGCTAGTGTGCCCATGTGCTTGAGTAGGGAAGAAGAGGGCCCATGTGCAGATACTCTAGTGAAACAGCAACTTGGTTGCTATCTATAAAGAATCCTTTTAAGCACAGGAGAACTATCATAAGAACATCACTTGAAGTTCAGCCTACAGACTCTGTAACTCATCCTTCAAACACTACACAAGTCTTGGTGTTTCAGGCACTTCCTAGAATTTGTATTTTCTCTAAATTTTTAGAAAGCCTGCTTCTGTGGGATGAAAGATCATTGAGAAGATTACAACACTATTTAACTTTTCTAAACTCACATTCCACAATTCTCCAATGTGTTGTTCAGCTTTACAAGCTTGCTGAAGTAGTCAGCAATAATTAGTCCCATGGAGTCCTTTTATGCCTCTTTTTTCCTCTTTTTTTTCTTCCATTGCCAGGAAGAAGAGAATTTTCTCAAAGGGCACTTCTGTTCACTCAGTGAGCAGCCCCTCAGGCAAATACACCCTAGATACATCAGTGAGAGCACCTTAATGCTCTTTTGCGAAATACTTCTGTAAAATGTTGGAGATCCCACACAGTGATAGCTTCACTCTGAACATAACAGGAGAGTAAAAAACATTTGTTTTAATTCTGCATCCTATTTGCCCATTGTGTTAACATCTTCTGTCACAACAATCTGACACAATGACATTCCCCCTGATTTCAGGAGGGTATAAAGACAAAGAAATCAATGGCAATTGCTAAGAACCATCTTGAGAAAGCACCACAAGAAATCCACATCAGTCTGGGGAAACATATTTAGTTTAGTCTGCTTACATGTCATTGGGGCAACTAACAGAAAGTCAGTAACAATGGACATCTTCCCATCATGTCTTGTGAGATAGGATGCACCCTGACAGCTGAACAGTGTCACACAGTTGCACAGGTCTGCACATCAGTTCAGCACATGGACAACCATTCAGGATGACTCCCTTGTTTCAAGGAGTCTGTTTTCTAAATTTTATTTTCTTCAGCTCATTAGGAGAGCCCTCTTCTAGAAACCAGTGGCACTTCTGAAAAATGACACGTGCCTGAGGGGCAAAATCACAGAGGACCATATACACTCACAAGACCTCCACACAAAACAGTACACCCACAGGAGAAGAAAAAAAGCCATCAGCAGACATTTCCTATGAAATAATGAACTTCCTTATAGTTTTATTTTCAAACTGATACTTTTTCATGGTGTCTGATAATCACAGAGAGCCCTTCTCCTCTCAGGATACACAAACCACAGGATTCCAATGACTCACACAAAAAGAGCTTTCAAACACATGGAGGACGGAAGGGCATGCTGTTTCTGCATTAAAGCTTCCTGACAAAGCCCAAAACTAAGCCTACATAAATATATTTGGACAAAGTCTTAGCAACAATGAGAAATTCACCCACTGTAACCCTTCCGGTGAGACAGTCTTGCCCATCTTATGAACTGCCCAATTGTATCCTGTTTGTCATACACTTCCTTTTTGACAATCACAGCTGAAAGCAAAACACTTGTGAAACTTTTGTGCAATACTGACTTTTGATGAAAGGATGTAATATGTCTCTTGACTGCTGGTCAGCAGAGAAGGTGACTGGGCTGAAATTTTGGGTTTTCATTGGACAGGACTTGTAACTTATTATATCTTCATATGACCTTTATCACAATAAGCTCCTAATTGGTCAAGGTCTTGGTCTAACATCAAAAGTATATTAAAAAGTAAAGTGAAGTTCTCTCTTCTTGGAACTGTAAAGATAAATCCTACAGCTGTGGCAGCATCTCCCCAAAGTAGTACTGAGCTCAATGCTCTGTATTGTATAGGAATCCTTATGGGGAAACCTTAAACAAAAAAAGGTCTGGTGAGACCAAATACACACAGGGGTGAAAGTACAGTCTGGTGTTGTTGCTGTCAGTAAAGCCATTTGGCCTTTTCTGCAGTGCCTCTCTGGAGACATGCCATTACACTCACCTGCTGTTTAACACCTAGATAGCACTGCAGGAGAAATAATGAAGTCTGTCCAGCCACATCTTTCTCAAAGTAAAGGGATACTCACCCTGAAGTATCTATTTCACTGAACTTAGGTAATTTCTGAGGCTTGGAGTTTGATGGAAAGGAGTCATCGGAAGCGCAAACAAAATAGAGAAGCTAAGTGTGAATGGTTTGCAAAACAGTAAACTTCAGATTCAAACAAACACCAGGGGCCAGCAAAAGACCTGTATTCTCAGAGTCTTTAACTAGATTTAGTTGATGTTCTATACAAGAGTGCAGGAACTTTCATTCACACCTGGAGGGAAAGGTGTGAACGAAAGTCATGCAAAGCCTTGAGCAGCTGAGCTAGTCCTAGAAGTGCAAAGTGAGACACTGATGGGCTTATAGAGGACCTCAGATTTTGCAACTTGAATTGCATTCTCTGCAGCTGCAAGTGCACTGCTTTCAGTAACTTGGAGTTAATTTGTGTATGCTGCAGTCCCCAAACCCCTTACTGACTGCAGCTCCATTACTGAGGACAGAGGTAGGTGCTATCCACCCAGGCTATAGCACCCTTCATTCATATAGGCAGGATTTCCTAATAGGGACAGAGCAGTAGGGATCACATGCAAGGGACATTGGTGATTTGTGGGGTAGGATGACATCTATTTGTTGGGACCCTCTGGGTGGCTGAGAGAAAAACTGTGTGGGTGGAATACAAGCACTGAAAGGGTACAGTGAGGACAAAAGGCAGGAGGTCTCACACCTTAAGAGGATGATAACCATCTTTATCCACCCAATTCACAGCCCCATTATCATCAGTGTGTGGAAAGCAGATGACAACAATTTCTCTGGGGTGATGAGTACATCCAGCAGTTTATGCTTTTGTCACTCCCACAGAGAATTACTGTGCTCGTTTCCCTCCTTCTATCAGCTGCATTTGTAGCTGATGGAACTGCAAATTATTCTCCTAAGGTATCAGTGTAAAATCCAGGGAATAAAGAACACCATACATGAAAGATTTAGTGGGTTTTTCCTCTTGCCATTTTTGCCTTTAATTTTTTCCATCCCATTTGAAGTTCTTATGAGGTATCCTTTCTCCTTTATCCATGTAGATCCAGCCATATTATGGTGCAATTACTATACAAGATCTATAAAGGGCCTTGAAGAAAATAATTTTATAAATGCATAGTATTATTTACTGGAACATTGGGGTTTTTACCTTATTTGTGTTAAGCTCCCATCTGTGACACCATCCAAACTATTCCCTGTATGAAAGTTTTCCTAAAAAAACAACATAACCTGCTTTTCATGAAGATAATGTAAAACAATGGTTGCAGAGCCAGCTGTTAGTTCCCTATTTTCTATGTCCTATTTGGTGGTTAAAAATCTGCATCATTCTGGATATTTGAAGGAAACATAAATTTAATATCAAAGCAAAAGGGGGTATGTGCATGACGTAACAGGACAATAGGTCCTGGAAATAAAGGAAAAGCATGCTAGGTGCACTCTGGTATGCATTTCAATTTTTTAGAGGTCTGGATTTAAATAAGACTTTTGAAACACAGTCCTATATGACATTCTCTTAAGTGAACATGGTTTAGAATATACTGTTCTAAAATTTTTGTTAAGCACTTTAGAAAAGCACACTTCAGGCAATGATGACAGAAATGTCAAACAGGACATAGGTATTGAGTAAGTTTTCCTGGAGTCTATCTCAGTAAGATATTCAATATTCTTGTTAACTTAGATGATGGAAGAGTGAATATTTATTGCACCATCAGTGTGATGTGAGCTGCAAGGTTAGATGTGATGGAAAGCAAGGTTAGAGTTCGTCATAATTTTTAAACATTAAAGAAAAGGTCTGAAAACACTGGGTTCAATTTTCAGTAATAACAAGTGCAACATTCTAGACAAACAATGGCAATCAAACATTTCAAATGCAGGGTGGGAAATGATAGGAGAGTGTAGCCCTGCAGAAGGGCATTTGGGGGAAGGTGGTTTCTAAATCAAACAAGCCAAAGTCTTACATTGTGACAAGAAAGGCTAAGAGTTCAGACTGGAACATATGATCAGGTGTCTAGTTTGAGAGACCCAGGGAGAAGTTGCTTGTGCTTCACTGATATATCTTCAAATTATTTTTGTGCTCAGCTTCAGGCATCCCCTCTTAAGAAAGGTGAAATATACCTACAATTACATACATTACAACTGGAGATCCAAAGAGAAGAATGAGCATGATCAGTTGGCTAGAAAATACAGCTGATAAGGAAAGACTGAAAGAAGTGAAGTCATCTGCATGAGAGGGGACTAAAGGGAGACTAGAACAAGAGTAGGAGTGACAAGCTTAGGGAACCTGCAATAAGGGAGGTGGAGATCAGACACTACTGGCATGGTCTGGATGGTGCAGGTCACCTGGGGAGTCTGTGAAGGCTCCCCACCAAACATTCTTGTAGACACAACCAACAAATTATCCTCACTAATAACTGTCAGAAAGAAGAGATGGACAAGATTTGTGTCTGAACCTGCTCCAGACCTTCCAACATGTCACACAGACACCACACTGTAGAGAAAGAGAAGTGGTAGAAAAGTTTTTAGTACTTCTAGAAGGAATGGGGGGATTAAACAAACAAAGATAAATTGTGAGGATATCTTAATTTGGCCAGTCTTGAAGGCCTAGACCCTCATCCAGAATTAGATCCTCAAAAAAGGTCAAAAATCAATTAAAGTGAGAAAAGCTTCATTTTAGTGGAACTAAAATTAGAACACTTCATTAATTGGGAAAACTTTAAGCAACTAGGTCAGACACTCTAGAAACAGAAGGGTTTATATGCATTTCCTCCTCTGTCCACTGTGTCTCTGCAGGCAGATCCTCTATGGCTGGTTGCAGCCAACTCATTGACTTTTTGAGTAGCAGTAGATTCTTCCCAGTACTCACTAGGAAACTCCCTTTTCCAATGCTCTGACACTTGGACATCTGGTCCCTACCTAGGCAACAGCAACCTACACCCTTTTCCTTACAGAGGATTGAAGCCAACCTCTTCACTTCACTTCTCAAAGGAACGCAATATATCACTGAAGACATCCAAGCAACACAAACACCATCCATTACACCTTCATGTTGAAAAGCATAACAAATTAAAATGACAGTAAACAAGGACCAAGCATTTCTAGAGCACAGGACCAAAGAGATGACTCCTGTCATCTGGGCTAGCTTCTTCAATAACATAGATAACCAAATGTTATCTTTATGCGTTATTTTTTATCTGACAAGAGCAGATTATTTTAAGCACCAGAATTCCAACTTAAAACTTTCAGCTGAAGAACATACCACATTTTAAAATATATTGTTCCAAAGATTAGCTAGCTTCACTGCTGAAAATCTGCACTTCATTTCTAATCTTCATGTGTCTTGCTTCCGTTGTCATTCACTGGTTCCTGTGATATTTTCATCTGCCAGGTTTAAGAGATAAAAGTCAAAGGCTTGCTCACTATGTGAGTGCTGACAGGCTGTGATCAAACCATCTCCTAACTTCCTCTTTGGTAAACCACTTATTTTGAGTATCCTACTATGGGACATGCTTTTCAAGCTGTTACTCATCCCTGTGGCTCCTACATGAACCCTCTATATTTTATCAACATCTTTATTAGTATAGCAGAAATAGTTGCATCAGTGGCACACATAGAAAAAGTAAAAAAAAAAAAAAGCCAAAACTTCATTTCCACTTAATAGATTCCAATAAATTCTTAAGCTGTTTTGGCACTGGAGTTACAGGGGGAACTTACGTACCACCCACAAATATCTTGTCACTTGTTCCCATTTAGATAATGTCACCTACATTCGCACCCTGAGCTAACATACACTGTTGTACACATATATATATTATATGTACATAAATCAGATTGCTAAATCCATAATGCAGTCTCTTCACAGTTCAGCAGTTCTCCAATATTTGTCTTATGCAAATTTTAAATACTAGCTGTTTTACTATTTTCTTCTAAGTAATAGACAGAAGTGTCACATGTGTTAGATTTAAACTTAATGGAATGGAAATGGGAAAAACATTTCAATCCCTGCTCCAAAATTCATAAAACTGTAACAATCTTCAATTTGCATGATTATGTATGTGAATTTTCATCTTTTGTTTCTGTCAAGTTTTTCTGTTTGCATATCTCTGTGGGTATGCTTCTGTATACAAAGAGTTAACCCAAAACCCTTCTGATTAATCCTTTGAAGGAAATAATGTTTTTTGTCAAAATCACATTTCAAAACAGGGCTTGTACTGGTAGGACTTTTTAAGTGTTGTTTTGGTTGTGTCAAAACTTGCTATTGACATTTTAATAAAGGAAATTCTGATTTTTCTGTTCAAGCAATTTTCCATGTTTATTGAGGAGATGTTTAGAAAACCCAGCTAAAATCAGAAGAAAATATTTTAGTATCAAAAATGCCTCAAAATTTTTAAAAAAGCAGTCAACCAAAGGTGCTTTCAAAGTGTTCACTCCTGTAGGGTTTTCAAAGGTTTCTTTTATTTTATTTTCCTTTGAAACAGATTATAATTGTGAGATTTCTTAGGAAACAAAAAATACTGTACCCAGCCAACTCTTACATTTGCGCCTCAGTCAGTTTTCAGAAAGTGCTGAGGGCTGGGCAGGTCACAAGGATAACAAACCTCCAGATGCAGCAAAACAGGAAGGAATTGTAAGACATGGTAGTAAAACAATGACTTGGGCGGATACCAAGCATTTGGGATGGTATGATTCACACGCCTTATCGTGGCTGCTTGCAGAACAACACCATCTCACAAGGGCAGAGAAACTCACTCAGCCAGCTGCCCACTTCCAGTTCCAAACAGGACATATCCGCTAATAGCAATTGCAAGTAACTCTTACAGAAGAAAAGCACTGTTGAACATACAGTGCACAGCCTGTGCCACCTGTACCCTGCTCCCCCTAAGTCTCCTCTGGAGCCTTTCTGGCACCTTGCAGAGACACCACCAAGCCACACAGTGCTGCTCTCTCAACATCAAGTGCTGTCAGGGTGCTGTGAGACCCCACCAGGTCCTCTTCACCTTCCTTGCCTGGGGGCTGCCTGGAGAGTTCATAACTAGCTCAGCAAAACCTAAGTAAAACTTCACAGCTATTTTTTTCACCTCCACATGACCAGCAACCTTGTCCTAGTCTTTCACATCTGCAGCCAGGATTTTGCGTGGGTGAGTGAGAAATCCAAGGGCCATGGTCTAGACAGGGAAATTTGAACTGCTTCCAACACTGTACGTACTTTCTGTTAACTCCAGCATATCTGATAGGGTTTTTTGTTTGGTTTTCACCCTTCTTATTTTGGATCTTCCTTTTCCACTCCACAGCACGTTCAAAGACACCACAGCCATCTCTAAGTCTTCCCATGGATTCCCCCCTTCAGAAAAACAGGAGACCTGGGTTCCTTCCTCCTCCTGCTGCTCCTTACACATGCCTGGTTGAGTTTTCCTGACTGACAGTCTTATGGTGAGACCCAGCAAAGACTGAGGTTTTTAGACTGAGGTCACCTGAGTTCATGCATGAAGTCCTGCAAAATGTGCAGAGCAAGAATTACTGCCTGGCAAATTTTTTGCTGCAGCCTGCATGTAGCCCTACAGGCAGAAAGACTAGGTATGGTATGCTGGACAAAGCTAGTGTGGTGGGAGATTTACTGGGTCTGTGTCTACCAGAGGTACAGATGATGTTGGAAGTAGAGGCCCCTACTTTTCAGATGATCAATGTGATATCTCATGCCAGCACACACTCAAGCCTATGGCTCCCTCCAGTCTCAGGAGGCCCTTCTCCTTTCTCCACGCCTTTGATAGCCCAGAGGGGCCTCAGCCACCAGAAGGCTGGAGTAATTTTCCAATGAACATTCACCTCAACTGTTTTTTTAGGTGAGAGGATTTGTTTATGTATCTACTTTCTGCATACAGGACAGGCATCAGGTCTCCACAGCAAAGAAAATCATTGCCAAGGAGCGGTGAGGCAGAGGGGGTTTGGTAAGACAACTCTGGGAGCAAAGCACATCTTCACAGGGTTTGCAGAACTCAGTGTTGAGTACAGTGTACATGCTGTTATCAGCAAGGACCCAGAGAAGAGAGCAGTCTTTCACAACTTCAGTGCTGATGAGAAAATGTGTGGGTGGCAAGGGGTAGACAAAGTTCCTCTTTTGACAGTTGGCCAATCCCACCAACCTCATGAACACAGAAGTGTCCCCACTGATTTAATATTTATGACAAAGTCCTACTTGCTGCAGTTCTGCTCTATGCCAACTCTGCTCCCCAAAGGTTGTTCTCACCAGCCCCGAACACTTCCTTCACCTGAAAATTTTAACAGTAAGTCTACCATGCACCCAAGAAGCCAAACCTACTACTTCTTTTTCCTGCCTTTTTTTTTTTCCATGAATGGCAATATGTTTTCTTGTGTTTTCCACTGGCTGTAGACCGTTTCCTCTTCCCTCTTTCCAGGTTCCTGTATTCACAGAGATCCGTGAGAATGAGTCCCATTAGTATTGTCATGTGCTTGAAGCAATTTAAAAAAAATTACACAATAGGCAGCTCCATGAACTATTACACTAGATACAAGAAACAAGACTAGAGATCCCCTTTTAAGACCCTCCCCTGTGTATCACTGCAAATTGTTTGGCTTCAGATGCATGTTTCTTGAGCTCAAAGGAAGAAGAGAAATCTTGAAATGAGTAACTAAGGCTCACTGTCATCAGATCATACACCTCTCTACACATGCAAATAATTGCTAAATATTAACAATTTTTGCTAAGTCACAAAAGCACTGTCCTTCACTTAATTATCTTATAAGCATCTTTTGAGGGTCTTTGTTCTTTTTTTCCTTATATGCTTTTTGCATTCATCCATATATTTGGACTTTGACAGTGAATGAAACTCCCCCAGATGTAAAGTTTTCCTCTAAGTAGACAAAATTATTGATTCAGATAAATTTTGCAACAGTAAGTTAGCTCAAGACTCAGACAACATTTGCATGTCTGACTTTCCAAATCTTCTGCTTCTGGTGTGTCCTGGTTTTGGCTGGGACAGAGTTAATTTTTCTACTTAGTAGCTAGAGCGGTGCTGTGTTTTGGATTCAGTATGGGATTTGGTACGAGAAGAATGCTGATAACACACTGATGTTTTCAGTTGCTGCTGAGAGATCAAGGACTCTCCAACTCCCCATGTCCTGCCCATGCGTAGGTGTACAAGGAGCTGAGGGGGAGCACAGCCAGAGCACTGGACCCAAATTGTCCAATGAAATATTCCGTATCATGTAACATCATGCACAGTATAGAAAGGAGGGTTGGCCTGGAAGGAGGGGGTTCTCTCTCACTTCTGGGATTGTGATTGTAGGATCTTGGTATTTCGGGATCGCTAGCCAGGAACAGGCTGAGTATTAGTTGGCAGGTGGTGAGCAATTGCATTGTGCATTACCCATTTGTACTTTCTCTTATTGTTATTGTTTTATTCTATTTCAATTATTAAACTCTTTTTATCTCAACCTACAAGTCTCCCTTTAGCCCTCCAATATTCCCCCATCCCCTGGGGCAGGGGGAGGGTGAGCAAGCAGCTGTGTGGTGTTTGGCTGCCAGCTGGGTTTAAACCACGACATGGTGGAACCAGAAAATAATGCAAGAAAAGGTATTAAAATAAAATCAACCAAACATCTATAAAAACATGGGGTTTCAGCTACTTTAGGGTTTGGCTGAACATCTGACTCCATGCATATATCTGAAGAGCTTCCTGATTAGTAATTGGTGTTTTCATAATAAATGTTGACTTACAGCTACATTTTCCATGAATAGATGGGGCCATAGGCAATTTTAAGAGATCTTCTCCATGATCTCAGGGAATAGCCTGTGCATTTCAGAAGATAGGTTGTTTCAGAGCATTAGAAATTAATTAGGAGGTCTACACCTTGTCTCCCATAGTAAGATTCAAAGAATTAGCTCAATTATTCAGGCACAACTGAAACTGAGGACGATGCCAAAAAAGCCCAGTTAATTCACACAGTCCATAGAGATGGGTCTAGCTTCTTATGGGCATTTTTGAGTTTACAAATACACATCTTGTCAGAGCAATAGACCTAGGAATAAGTTGGATGTTTTAACAAGTCAGAAAAATATATTAAAAAGCATTATCCCTCAGGTTGCCAGGAAAAAACAAACATCTGCCTTTCTTTACAATTTGTGCTGAGATGACTTCTCATGGCATAAATCTATTTTATTGTTAACTATTGGTAACTACCTTTTAGTAATTGCAGTGAAGCACTGTGTGCCCTGTAGGAAATACAGGTATAAAAATCTTCAAGTCTTAGTATTTCCTTAGATTGTCATAAAACCTGTACAACAGCACCAGGGTCTCAGCCGATCTGTATCAGATTAAATTCTACATAATATTTTACACCATCTCACTCATGATCAGACAAGGTGAGTGCCTTCAAGGAACGTCATTAAACATGACCATGTCTAGGACATAGCACGGCTGGCCTGTGACTCAGCTTAAACTGTGCCTTTTCATTACAAAATCAAGACTTACAGGTTGCAGAGGGTGATGGACTCACTGAGAAAGGATTTCATTTTTTTATAACAACAAACATGTTGACACAAAAACTTTTACAGTCTGATCCTTGGCTCACTGTAGTCTGCATCAGGCTTTCCACAACCACTAGCCTTCTGACTAGCCTTAATTTCTCCTTCTTCTCTCTCTATATTTGCACTCTGTTAAAAACTGCCACACCTCCTTCTAACTGAGTCCCTCATCAATCTCCATCACTGCTTTGAAACTAGAGTTTCAAAACTCCCAGCACAGAGAGGGACAGGAGATGTGGTGGGAGCTGTTCCTCCAGATGTAGTTTCCCATGGCCCGGGCACTTGTTGCTCGTGCAATGATGGTCGTGCTGCCATGTGGCCGAGAGCCACAGACACTCCCTTCCCCTCGGCACCCACTTTCCCCTGCACCTGAGCCTCAGTAAATTGAGCTCTATTGAATTTGCAAGGTTATTACATCTACAATCAACTCCCAGAAACCAAGCTTCTGTCTAAAAGGCTGGAGTAAATGACAGTCATTATAACTATTAACCACGACAAACCCACTTCTCTGACTAACCACACACATGAAAGCAGATTTATCAAACACCTGCCCATTTCTAGCTGATGAAATACACGCAATGCTCTTTGCACCTCTGTGGCTTCTCAGAAGAGTTTTTCATTGGTACTAGTATGCATAGGGTGTGTCACCTTGAACATCTGCATTTTGGGCAAAAAGACATGTGTTGAGCTGAATTCAGGTGTTTGCTGCCAGCTCTATTTCCTTGGGTGAAATTCAGAGTTGAATATAGACCCACAGACACAAAGACAGTCAAGAGCAGGTACAGACATGACAGGAATACACAGAATTTCTGTGAATGGCACACTTGTATGACCAGAAAGCAAGTACAACAGGGAGGAAGGTCAAGTAAACATTAGCTTGCTAGCTCTCAGACTGAATGGAAAGTGTAACATGCACTATCCAAATGTAGTTCATTCAAACAAATGCCTTGTTGCACTCAATGTATCTCATGGGTCTAGTTTTTACTGCTTTAGGAAACAATACTGTACATGCTTTCTTCCTCTTCCTATGTTTTGGATTTAGAATCTATTCTGGATTTAAAGAGAGTCCTGGGATTTTTCTTCCTGTTACTCATAATAATTAAATACTGTTTATGTACTTCAGAGTAGAAAGCTTTCCAAATTATTTTTTCCTTTGATTATCAATCATTACCTGCTGGAGATTTTGTCCTTTTTTTTTTCATTCTCCCCCCTTTTTTTTTTTTTTTTGGCTTTCATGATTCAATCCTTGTGTACATCTGGTTGCTCCTTCCTAACTTGCATGACAGGCTTACCTTTCACTCCTACAGTTTTTGGCACTTGTCCTTTAGAACTTATTTTTTGATCCCTGTGCTTCTGCCTCCTCCTTGGACAACAAAATCAGTTCTGTCATCCTGTTGATTCTATCCATAAGCACCTCTGACTTAGTCTCTGTTCCAGACAGATTGTTTTGTTTCCTTTTTCATCTTGTTCCCAACATTCTTCTCAACCACTGTTAGTATCTTTACCCCCTCCCATCACAGATAATATCTTTGGTTTATTCTGCTCTGAATATGCAAGCCATTTCTTCCTTCATTCTCTTTTTGTTTAGTCCATTGCCCTCCATCCTCTCCTTTGTTGGGGCCTTAAATCTTAATTTCAATACTGAAGATCCCTCCTATAAGATTTTCTCTGAATCTTCAAGGCCATTCAAAACACTAAATTAAGATAATATTCCAGGCTTACAATTTTTTCCAAGTCTGTTCTGTTAGCTCTAACCCCACTATAAAATTTTCCCAGCTTCCTCTTCTAAGAGTTTTCCCAACAGTGTTATTTATCTGCTTTTCTCTCTTATTCTGCCATTTCTTACCCAACATAACTACCCTCTCTGTGATGCAAAACTGCTTACCTCATTTACCCAGAAGCATCTTTCACAGTTTTGTCCCATGTAGCTTCTTCATTAAGATGAGATCTGAGAAAGTAAAAGCATTGCATACATGACTCACGATCAATAACCTTGGACATATCATTAAACTCTTGTATCATTTTTGTATAAACCCTTTGCCTTGATTTTCCATTTGTTCTCTGGTTGTTTGGACTACAAGGACTCAGCCCATGACTTTCACCAGCCCCAAGGAATGCCACTTCTCCAGAGCCAGACGTAGTGTTAAATCACCTATGTAACCATATATACAGATGGGCACACACCAGAAGCGTTCGGGCCTGGGGTTATCTGTCTGTTGCCATTCAGTTCTGGAGTGCCAGGCAAACAGGTTTCACACCCGTGTGACGTTATTTTAACCCAGCTAGTAAAGAAGACACATAAGAAGTCTCCAACTCAAACCTGTGTGCATTTTGTTTAGGTATAATTATACCCTTTTAATTTTAGAAAAAGACTTATGTGATGCAAATTGTAGGCAACTCCAGCATTAAAGAGTTTTTATTTAGGTCATTCAGTCATTAAATGCTTAAATTTCCAGATTTGTATAATCATTTTCATTCTCATGTGTTAAAAGAGAATGTAAGACTAGGGATCATGACCCATGGATTCTCCTTGCTGATATTCAGTGGCCAACTGTAAAACATTGTTTGTTTATTTACTGGGTATGGGAAAATATTTTTAACTGAACTGCTGAACACAGGTGCTTTGGCTGTTTATGCCCATTCATACAACTCTAAGCCTCAGTTAAACAGATGGGGAAAGGGTTTCCTTGAAATTCAAGACAGAAGGATCCTGGTGTAAAATTCAATTGCTCATATATTTTAAATCTTCTGTCCTTCCTAAAAGATCATGCACCCAGAGGCAGAATCAAGACCTGGCAAGACAAAATTTCTGAAGCCAGAGGTAACCAAAACCTCTTTATATATCATAAAGGAAAATATATTGTGAAATAACTACATAAAAATAAATGTTTTATAAGTCAAATCACAGGATACCACTAAAAATCCCCAAATGATTCCCATTTCCCCCTTTTATCACCTGTTTGGAAGATCATTCCTTTAAAATTTTTGAGGATTTAGCAGATCTTTTAAATACATTAAACTTCCTCTCTCCTCCTGACTGGTTTTTTCCACTGAAGCCTCCGGATATTTGTCTCTCAATAATGATACAAACGGATGCAGCCACCCACAGCCTTGTGGTCAGTCCTTCAGAGTCATTCTTGTCTTCTATGAATGCCTACATGTCAGGACCCCTTTCTAATCCCATTTCCTAATTACCACAATGTCTGATTAGAAGGGCGCTGCTAAGATTAGCTAAAGAGAAATTACAAAACATGCAAGCAGGAGAAAAACTGCAGTTGATACTAAAAGTCAAAAGTTGAAATGTTGATAGCTGAAGAATCAATGTTAACAGCAGAAAAAAAAGTCTTGCCTACAGGTTTTCTGTATGCAAACATCTATCTTGTTTGGCCTTAATATCTCAGCTTCAGATTGCTGAGAAGTTTGTTTAGGCTGTGTGACCTAACAGTGAAAGGCTTCATTAGTTCATCTAGTGGTAATGGATATCTGATTTCTCATTAATAGCGGCCAAAAATGTATTCAGTCCCACCAACACACATGGGAACAGAAGGCTTTTAAGAGCCTTTGGAAGAGAGTGCCATCCACTTGAAACTAATGAATCCATAAAGCTTGATAAATGAATTGTGGATGCTAATTATATGCTGATTACTTTTGTACTTACTTCACTAATTAAAAAGCATAAATAGCTAGAAATGGCTGGGGAAAATGCATAGAGGCTGCCTTCCCAAACCCAATAGATTTTGGTCAAGAACAAGTCTGGGCAGACTTCAGTAGCGCATGCTGACATGATACTGGCACACTGCATAAATGCCACTGCCGACTCTGAGATGAGATCTCAAAAACCAGAGGTCAGAGTGCCATGTGCTCTTTGCTGCCTCACTGTGAACTACCAGTCACTCTTTCACCTCAACATGATCTTGACCTAGACTTGTGCCACCACAGAGCAGAGTGCATATGTTCTCTCCTCCAGACGTTTCTGCCAAAAATTCCTGAATCTCTACAGAAGAGAGATCCTGGGTGCAGAGATTAAGGCTGAAGACCTTGTGTTCATAGATGATGACTAGAACATTGAGTTCTTATTGTGCAATGTCCACCTCAACTACTTGAATATACAAGGTTCACCATGTCACGGATCCTCCTTTTGAACAAACAGGCTCGACTTCAGCCCCTCTACCCTCTGCCAGGTGAACTGCACCAGAAGTAAGAGGACTCTCTACTGTCTTGCACTTCCCAGTTCACTAAGGTCTGACTGCACAAACCAGGTGCTTTGTAAGACATTCACACCCTTTGTGACTGAGAGCATGTACAAAAGCAGCTACTGTGGAAATCCCCCTATTACCTGCCCAGAGGCATCATTTGTGCTCACACCATAGCCATTGCAAATCTAGCAGACAAAATGTGTGCTGAGGTAATTTGGAAAATCCTTACCCTCCTACTCAAAGGCAGTATGATAACTAGTTGGCAGAGGGAAAGGCTAGGAGTGGGCGTGGGGACTAAGTGTCTTCTGAAGAAGTAGCAGTGTGTCAGAAGGACTATTTGTTCTAGAGCAACAAACATTGCTGAAGTGAGGATGGTGTTTTGAATGTTCAGAAGAGCTGAGGACTGGCTTATGTCTGGTTCATAGAAGGTCTTAAAAGCAAGTAGCAGAGGATTTGAACAGACACTTGCTTATAAAGGTACAGATGAACAGAGCTGGCAATAATTCAGATTGTCCATGGTTGAAGGCATAATGACTGTCTGTATTGTAATATTATTTGTGTTACAAAGCCGTGTACTGGTTAGCATTAACTTACCTTTGCTCTGCATGTTATTACATATTATCTGGATACTATTACATATTCTTGGTAAGAATCAGTCCTTACCTTGAAGACATCACAGTACTGTTAATATATCTTTATTGGATGAGAACCAGTTGACCAAAAGCATGTCAACAACAAAATGGACACAACAAGTGTTTATTCAAATAAACTGTATAGCTTCACTCTTGTGGTATTCCTAACATATTTAAGATGCTATTCAAAAATGGTCAGAGGAGGAAACTTCTTTTTCTGTGTGAGATCACCACAGTCTAAATAAAGGACTGTCATGCAGTATAAATTTGGATTTAGATGGCTTGCAATCTACATTTTATGTGTAATTTATTTCAGTAGAATGTGTTTAGGTGGCTAGGACACTTTCAAGTATTGTAAATAGTGTAATTGTAATATTAATTATTCTTTGCATGTAAATTTTAATTTGACACCAATTTGGATACAGTAAGTTTTCTGTATATTTTATGACGTGATGAACTACTGCTATGTAGTATGACAGCACTGAAATCAAAGAAGACAGCAGAAATGAAATAGATGCATAGATACATAGTATTCTATTTATATTTTTTTTTCCCACATGCCATTTGGCAAAGTTAATGCCATGCTTGGTTATGTTTTCTGAAGTATTCTACCTCTTCAGTTCCTTTCTCAGTGTTGACCTGCCAGTAGAATCCTCTGTGAACAACTGTGTCCTTAACTTCGTTATTTTGCTTTGCTTTTATAGAAAGAAAGGGAATAGCTACTTTAAACACTGTGGTTGTACAGGGTCACATAACATCAATGCTTAAATGTCATGCATTTTGTAGCATTTCTCAGAATTGAAACACCTGAGGTGATAAAGACTCAGCATTCTTTAAAAAGCAAAGAGGGGGTGTTTTGCCATGCATGAATGAGTATTGCTTTTATTTTGTGCCTTTATAATTTGTTATTCATGCCTTTAAATATTGTCTTCTCACTTTGGCACTCTGAAATTGAATGAGTCAGTTTCTAGCCAGTCAACTTCAAATCCCAGGTTCTTCCCACATGTTACAGTTCAGCTTTTTGATAATTTCAATTTTTTTGAACAATTTATTTCTCCCAGTACTCCAGAAGGACTCCAACTTTCTGAAGAACAACTCTTTCCTTTACTTCTAAAAGTCTTTTCTGGATTATCTTTTTCTGTAAGTTAAAAGATACATCTATAGAGAAATGACTCTCAGTTTGCAAAGTTGTTAACTTCTACTTCCCTGCTGGCAGATGTGGGTTTAGCCACTGTTATTCATACTGTTACCTCCTGTGACTCTCCCCACTTCCCCCAGCAGGGAAACAACTGCTGCAAACATGCTCTGACAGTGCATTTCAACAGACCAAATCAGTGATCTGGGTCATTGTGGGAATATCACACCTCTTCCAGGAGCAACCTCCCCTTCCCATGCACTAACTTTGGAGAGATCACTGCACTCCACAATCTCACCGTGTTCCATGAGAGGACAGCTGAGATTTGTGCCAAATAAAGGATGATGCCACTACCCTTGGAGAAGCCAAAATGAGACCAAATGTGCAGCTTCCTTCAACAGGCAGTCATAGATGGCTTGAAATTCCCTGCACATTTAAGAAGAGTCAGTGTTCCCAAGAATGAATTGATTTGGTTCTCCTGATCAGCCATTAATTTATGTAAAAAGGGGCAACTCTCCAGATGAAAAGGATTGAGGTCTTGGAATAAACTCAGGATTCTGAAGATGTTTTGAGTCACTCTTCCGGTTGCTTACTGCTGCTGTGTGTGTGTGTCTTTTTGTGCACTGACCAAGAAAATATCTCCTTTTTAAACTTGAAAGCTCAAGAGGGAAATAGTTCCTGCCTCCAAATCAAGTTTTCAACATAGAATACAAAGTCCTAAACCTAGTTAGGACAAAAGGTAAAAAATTAAGAAAAAAGGTAAAAGACATTTGGAAGTTCCAAATGTTATGATGAAACTCATCAGGTTTAATTTTGACCATAGACTTACTCCCAATAATCTTTAACATCTAAATAATCAACCATAGAGTTAATTCTAAATGATCTTTAAATGAAAACTCTTTTAGAAATAAAGATTAGATTTTTTTAAAATTGTCAACTAAAAAGAAAACTAAATCATTTTGACTTGACAAATTTTCTTACAAATAACTTTTCCTTATGAAAAGCTTCCTTATAAAAAGCTTAGAATGTATGCTATCTTTTTGACAAATGATTATTCTTCTCAAAAAACATCAACCAGATCAATTTACCGATAAAATCAGACCTGAGAATAGGCACAGTGTAGACTTTCACACATTAGTAGTTTGAGACACCTTGTGACACACATTTTAGTCTTGATGAAGAACTGGGGCTTTAGCTCTGTAGTGACTCAAAATAACATCTCCTGCCGTTGTCAAATAGGAAGAATGGTATCAACCATTTTGGTATCAATCAATACTGGTGTCACTTACTCAAGAGTACCATAGAAAACCCTTACTGAGAGAGTGGGGAGAAGATAGAGGTAAAAATGTTAGCTGTGGAAGCTCTCAGGATAAGTTGGAAAAATTCCTGTGGGATTTGGTTGTTGTGTGAAACCTCATCTGAGCAACATAATGTCAGTGGACTATACATATAGACCTGCACCCCAGGACATGCCTATATTTAATGTGCTGTTTTACATAAAACCAGAGATATACACTGTAAAGCTCTTATCTGCTTGTTTCTTGGTTATAGTTATACATTCCTGTATCACTGAGGACATATCATACAATTCATGGTGAATCAGATGGAGAAAGGTTAGGTAAACATTTTTATTTATTACAATAACCTTGAATTGCATTGAACTTTCTGACAGATTAAATAATAAAATGTACTCACCTTTGTCCTTTAACTCATCAGATTACAGACTCCTTTTAAACCTCCAGCCAATATTTCCTGGAGAAATTTCTTTTACATGTCTGCACATGAGCACAGCTGCAAAGCACCGGCTAGTGGAGCTCTTTGCTCTGCTGCCAGCAGCACTAGTGCCTTGTACAGATGCAGGCTCTGGAGGGGGAACTGGGAGATGTCTGGGGCTGACTTTCTTCATCCCAGTGCTGAGGGCAAGCCAGAACACTTGCAGATAAACTCACTAGAGCAGGATGCACAAGCGAGTTTCAGTGAGAGAAGGGAAATTCCCTGTATAAGGCCACCTGGCACTTGTGCTGTCACCCATTGCTGGCCTCCTCCCAGGGCGTTGCCAACCCCTCTTGGTCCATTTGCTTACACCACAAGCAGGCTCTCTGGGAGCAAGCTGCTCTCCGTATGCACACTGTGGGTGGAGAGGGCAGCTGTTAAACAGCACACAGTGGCTCAGAGGGATTACAGAGTCAGCTGGCCACGGAATCTAATATTCCAACTTTATTTTTTCTCCCCAGAAGCCAGAGAACTTCTTTCCTTTTGTCGTGTGCTACGGAGTGGTCAAGGGCAAGGACACTGGGGAAATTTGCTGTTTATTTTGAAGGTGTGTATTAGGTTTCCCACAGCTGAGAGACATGCAATTTAGCTTCTGTTGTAGCTTCCCTCTGTTCTTGGGCCTCCGTGTTTGTGTAAGTGGGAGAGGAGAGCAGAAATCTAGAAATAATTCTCCCCTCATCTCTTTGATTTATAAAACTTCAGCTTTTGCTCTTCAAAAGAGAGAACTGGTCAGGTCAAGCAGAGGCACACTAGCATCCACCCACGCAGACTTCTTCTGCCTCTTTTTTTTTTTTTTTTTTTTTCATGCACAGCAGTAACTGTACTTTTTGCTAGAGGAGAAAAATAGCAAAACGAACAGGCTGAGTAGAAGTTTATAAGAAGGTGTCAAAAGCCTTTTAAAAAATTGAATTAAAAATTCCACTCCATTATCTTTGAGGTTCACATGAATTACACTAGCTCTTCTTTTACCATTAAAATGAAATCATACAATCAATCCCCCATAAAACAGGTTGAGAGTCCTCTTCTTGATAACTGTAGAAGCACTGAAACTCCTGATAAACAAGTATCTGTTTTCACTGAGTCTTGAGTTCAGGCTCACTAGGAAGTAAAAGTTCCCCTTACACAGGATGAAATAAGGAAATCATCAGTTACCTTAGCAACCCTTCAAAAAAACACCCATGTGCACCTATCCAAAGGGCAACCAATCTAATTATAAATTATTGTAAAGGTTGTGTGAACAACAGTAGCAAGGGGAAGCTATGATTCACTATTGTAGTCTATGGGAAACAGTGTTGCCATTGTATTCCTGCATGGGCTGTTCTGCGCTGCCTTCTGCAAACCATCTGCCAAGGGCTCCTATTTTCTCCCAGGACAGACCAAAATGCATTTACTGAAAAACCTGACCTGGGCTTGCTGGGAGTCCAACCCTTTACTTCTACTGGCTTGCAAGTTTTGCACACCATAGAGGCTGGATCTCAAAGCAGGTGCTTGCTTGTTCAGTCCTGTATACTGCTCTTGGCATGAAACCTTTAAAAAACTTTTAAAATCCCTCCATCCCTCCACACAGCACTGCTTGGGGCTGTCTACCCTTAAAATCACCATCTATGTTTTAATATCCACATTGGTGATGGGCAGTGATGTGTATTTATACCATTTAATACCACTTAACTTACAGTGTGGTTTTAGCTAGCATTTCATGACAGGTTGGACATGCGGGACCAGGGAAAGAGTCCTGTCCCCCAGCACTGTTGTGAAAACACCATATGGTCCTCATGAGCAATTTTATCCTCAATTTGCCCCACAGTCAGTGTGAGCACTTTGGAGGTTGTGTATCCTGGAGCAGAAGAGGTCTCACCACAGACTTTAGCTTTTAGCTTCACTGCATGTTTTACCAGAAGGATATAGGCTCCACAAATGCTGCTGTCTGAGCAGTGGAGCGTAGACATGGTGAAGCACTGGGATGGATGGCAAAGGGGGAGGATGCCAGGTTTCATGGATGAGTTCTCTGTCAGGAGAAGCAATCTCTTCTCTTCAGCAGGAGGTTTAAAATAGGTGAAGCAGAACTTCAGCTTCATTGTTTTCTAAACATGATCCTTACTTAACAGGAAGAAACACAGGAACTTACAGGTTGCATTTTCCTTAAACTGTTTCCTGTACTCCTCAATTAATGCAAAAAAATCCTTTCCTTGCCACATTGCTTAAAACAGTTATGAGTTGCTGTGAAATGAGCTGGACATCTTCACCCAGTTATTCAGCCTGCCCTTCCTGAAAAGTCATGAACACAAACCATGACCCTAATAGAGGGGGGGTGGACATGAATGCTAGGTTAGGTTTTATTTATAATGCCATTACCTTTTGTTCTCCTTAGATGGCACTGGTTTTGTGAACCATCCTCAGTTTTCAAGTTGCCAAGGAGAGTTTGCCATTCCCTAAAGCAGGCAGCAGCTGTGCCCATCCCTCAACCTCACAGGGTACCCTATACTGCTGAGCATAGGGAGCATCCCAGCCATGTCCCAGTGGGATGCTGGCTGTACTCACCAACCTCTACGTGACCTCCTGTCCTCTAGAAGGAAATCCCAGAGAGTCTTGAGAGACACTGCCTTTCCTATGTCTAAATGCCTCCAGCTGTGTGCTGGTCATGTATTTTCTCTGTTGAGTGTCACTTGGAATCTGCCTCTGTATTGTCTTTGGCATATATGCCACTGATTGCCAAATCTGCCAAACAGGCTGGGAAAAACTTTTCTGGGAAATCCCTGGAATCCCACGAGTCTGCTGTATTGCACCAGTACAGCCACACACAGCCCTCGGTTAGAAGCTGTGAGAACATCAGGTGAGATGGAGAAGTTGAGAGGATGGACTTCCATTGCCTTCACATCAAAGTGAGCTGTTTTCACTTGAGCAAAATGAAGGCAGAAAGCGTGTTGTCCTTCTGTGGTAGAATTTTACATTGGTTTTCACAGGTGTGTATGCACAGCAAGGCATCATGCCTTACAATGCAGTTCAGAGGAAGCAAACTGAACAAGACATAAAGGTAGTATGCTTATCTGTCTCCAGGGAAAGGCAAAAGGGTCTGTTGGTAAGAGCCTAAAAGAGAAACCTGGGCTGGGAAGGACACAGTGATTTTCAGTTTCAGCGGCTTGGGGACTGCTTCCTTCATTCACCTCCCACTCCTGGAAGGCAATTTTGACACCTTCTCCCACCTCTGTGTTTCCTGTATACCCCAGAGAGCCAGAAAGACCTCAGTCCTCCCAAAGCAGCCTCCCAAACATTGGTTGAAAAGAGAGTGACACATTTGTCCTTGTGCAGCACAAGCAAGGATCCCTCTGCCCTTTCCCCCCAGCTCCGGAGCTATCCAAGTCATTAAAGGAAACTTCAAACTTTTCTGGCACTGCCTGAACAAGGAGCTGCAAATAGTTTCTGCAAGGAGAGTATCAGCCTTGCTTCACCAAGATATTTATTATCCAACATTACAAACGGGAAACGGAGGTACAGGGGAATTGCAAGGTCACACAGGAAACATGCAGCTCAGCTGGAAATAAAAACATGGGTCTCCTGACTACTGTAACCAACAAGTCCTTTCCTTTCTGCAGTAACAAAGGCAAAATGTCTTTCATTTCTCAGACAGGACAGGAGTGTTTTGTCTGAAGAAATGTGAAATATGATGATGATGATGATGATGATGATGTCCTTTTAAGCAAGCTGTTCAGAAAATGTTCCAAAAGGAAATTCTCAGATCTGAGTCATTTTCTCTCTGCCTTAATCTTCTGTGCAAAGAAAAAGTTGTTAAATCTGCATTGGAGGTGTATTTCAGTATTTCTCAGTTGTATTTCGAACAACCAGATCGCTATTCCTTTCCACTGTTTCAGCCCTGTGCTGTGATGTCTCAATATTAGCAGTAATTTAGCTGATAGCCAGCAGGAGGAGAAACAGACCAATGTGTGATCTTCCACATACGAAATATAGCTAAAATTATTTTTATGGGAAGATGAGATTAATGGGAGTTTGGGATAGAGCAGGAACATGGAATTGCCCTTGCCAGTGGTTTTGCAGCAGAGCACTGTCTGAGCTTCAGGGCTCTGCTGCTATCCCCACTGCTCTTCTAAAGCACAGCGTGAGCTGGCTCGCCATCCACAGCCTTCAGACTTACTAGGCTGCACATGCATACTCCACTTGACCACTCTGGGTTTGCAAAGTGCGTGTTAAGGAGCAAATGTATACAAGTGCTGTCACACCTCTCTGCACAAGTTTTATTTTGTTCTTCTTAGACCTACTTGGCTGCTCTGCAGTGCTGCAAAACTTCTGGTGACATGCCATAATTCCTGATCTCTCTCAGGCCAAGTGGGTCAGACAAAAGGACCTGCAAGGAGGAAAGCTGCAGGAAGCCACATATGTTTTCAAATGTATAGAAGTCACTTAGGAACTGAAAGACTTGTGAGTTTCACTGAGATTGGCATCCTTGTTTTTGCGTAGGCCACTGTGATTCAACCATCAAAGCCAGCGGTTGTACAATTTGCTGCTATATAGGAGCATACAGCAAATTCCTTTAAAAGGGTGTGGCTGGGCAACAGGGATGGAGCTTGCTTGCTTGTCTTGTCAGGACTGTAGCAGCCAGGGTCAGGTGGAGCCCTGGGGAGGCATGGAGAGCCTTCGCCTTTCCCGGCAGCTGCTGAGCATGGTGGGGATGGGAAAACCCACCAGTCTGTGAGGCGGGAGCAAGAGGTCCCATCTGGAGGAAACTGGCAGTGAGTTGACAGCACCACTCGCTCCCATTCAAGATCCTTCCAAAACCTTAAATGAACTGTGCACAAAGCAGTACATCCCTTTGCAGGAACAGGACCTTTTTCATCTGTGACAACCATCTCCCCTTGGCATAGCTTGGTCTTAAAAAATGGTGTTACATTTAAGGTTACGAGTTTCCTTCAATGTAGGGTTGGGGTTTATTTTCAGTTGCTCCACACTGGAATAGCTTTCCGTAGAAAGGCAAAAAATTAAATAGGACAAGGAGATATTGTAATGTTATAAAATCAGTTTGGAGAGTTCAGCAAAGGCCAAGGAAGTACACCCTGAAACTGCTGTATAAAATCAAAGTAAGAACATGCACTGGGATGAAAAATCAGATCTTCACTTGTAAACCTAGCAATGAAACATCTCTTCCAAATTGTAATAAAGAAAATGCATTGCTAGGATGTGAGACGAATTATAGGCTTGTGCTCCCAGTGCCTTATCAGAATCACTGACACCCACTTCAAACAAGAGTATTTGCTGCAGAAGAGTATTTATACTAAAATAATTTTGAGACTGATGTGCCTTTGGCACTATGCAGTAATATGCAGCACTATGCCAATAAATGACTTTTAAAGACAAGAATAATGGAGCAATGTCATGTGAAAGGAAATGAGAAAGAGCATACGCCCTGATCCACATCTAAAGGCTTTGCTGCAAGAAAGACTTGGACTTGTGCATTTAGCAGTATGCTTCTTTTCATGTCTGTGGTTCTGCTCTGTGCACAGCAACACCACTGAGCCAGTGCTGAGCATCTCAGTGACTATATCACACAGTACCAGTCCTTAAACTATGGTCCCTTTGATATAAGCACCCTGAGAGGCTCAACTCTTTTGCTGCATCACACATATCCACAGGGCATAGGTACAGCCTGCAGTCATTATCACTTAAAAACAAGGAGGAAAGGATAAACTCACTAGCATAGCTTTTAATAAACCGATGGTCACAGCCATCACACAGGAAGACCAAGTTTCAGGTTTGATGCCAGGAGAGGGTCAGGCATCTTTTCCCTTTGACATGGAAAGACTGGGGAAAGGATCAAGCCCAGCTGACCTCTGCTTCATTACCAGTGAAACCTTGGTCAAGGGAGCCACAGAAGAGATCTCCTCTCTGTGGACTGTTGCAGTGACAACTCTTCACTTACTCTTCCTCCAGGCTACTCTCAGCATCATAACCACTTGAAAATCTTTCCTTCCCCTTGCAAGTAAAGCGGGATAGTGTCAACCTTTCCTAACTGTGGGCATTTTTCCTGTTCCCCCTTGAGTCTAAGCAAAGCAGAATGAAAGCACATGAGCTTCATGAAGCTGTCCTGTCACCCTTAGTTACATTACTTTGCTATTCTAGAGACCTCACCTTATGTTTCTAAAAGGGAGTGGTACATTCCTCTTATGTAGATGAATTTCAGACAATCTCTGAACATTGATAAGGAAATTGTTAATTGGTTCTTCTTATGTAGCTACTGTGTGTGCTGTATTCAGTGTGTGGCTTGAAACAGTTATCAGAGAAACATGGATGGAATTCAGCACAAATTATTATTTTCCTTTTATGAAGTCTGTTTGGCATTTTCTGTCTGGCTAGGCAGGTGAACCTGCTTTTCTTAACAGGTATAATTTATGTTAAAAGAAAAATTCAGCATCATTAAGAGTAGATAAAATGTGTGCCACCTTCTGCCCACCTGGCTGCATTCTCAAAGGGTACCTTGATTCTCTAGCCATCTCTGTGCAGCGCAGATCCTGCTATCTTCCTACAGGGCACCGTTGATATTCGTTGAACAGAAAACCACTCTTCTAGAAAAAAGCATCATCCCAACAGCAGAGCAAGCTTCTGTACCTGTAAGCATCATCAAATTTATTTGGTCTGATATATTTAAATCATGTTCTGCTAAAACATTTGTCAAATGTATTCTTATCAGTTGGAACTTGCACTAAAGAATTCATTTTCCTCTAAATTTGTTCTCCAAAGTTGAGTTGCTTTAGCTGAAGTAGTTCACCATTAAAAAGTAATCATGGGATAATTTAGATTGGAAGACATTTTATGGGTTGTCTGCTCCAACTCCCTGCTTGAAGCAGGTCCAGTTCGATCAGGTTGCTCCAGGACTTTGTCCATTTGAGGTTTGAATATCTCCAAGGACTACCCTGGGCCTTGTTCCAATATTGTTACCATCATCATGTTACAAAAGTTTTTCCTGGTGCCTAATGGGGATTTCCCACATTCCAGCATATGCCTGTTACCTCTCATCCTGTTGCTGTGCATCTCCTAGCAAAGCCTGTCTTCCTTTTCTCTGTACCCTCCCACCAGGCAGTTGCAATAGCAGTGAGGTCTCCCCTTCCCTTCCTCTTCCCAAGGCAGAACCAGCCCATTGCCCTCCACCTCTCCTTGTACACCCTCTGCTCCATTCCAGCCATCATGGAGACTCCACTGGACTCATTCCTGTATGTCAGCATCTGACCTCTGCTAGGAGCCCAAACCTGGGGAGAGCATGCCAGGAATGGTCTTACCAGTGCTGAGCATCTGGGAAGTATCCCTTCCTCTCACCAGCGCTGCCCTGGGTGTGGAGGCTGCTTTAATGCATGGGTGCACTCCTGCCTCCTGGCCACATTGTGTCCCACCAGGATCCCAGGGCCTTTTCTGCAGAGCTACTCCCACCTGGTTGGCACCAGTCTGTCCTGTTGCAGGGTTTTATCCATCCCAGAGGCCCAGGTTTGCATTGGCCTTTGTTCAATGAATTCTGTGAGGTTTCCGTCAGCCAATTTCTCCAGCCTGTCCTGTTTGAACAGCAGCTCTGCCTTCCAGCACACTGAGTGCAACTCACAATTTGGTGTCATCTGCCAACACTCTGAGAGTCCTGTCACCCCATCTTCTAGGTCATTAATGAAGACATTAAACTGTATCAGTCCCACTGCCAGTCCTTGTGGCATACCACTACTAACTGGCCACCAGGTGGACCTCATGCTGCCATCACAACCCTTTGAACCTGGCAGTTCAGCCAGTTGACCACCCATTTAATTGTCTACATACCCAGCCCGTATCTCACTGTTTTGGCTGTAAGGAGCGTACAGGAGATGATGCCAAAGGCCTTGCTAAAGTCAAGGTGTACAACACATGCTGCCCTCCACTTTCCACAGAGTCATTCATGTCACTGTAGAAAACAACCAAGCTGGTTGGGCAGGATTTGCCCTTGGTATGTCTGTCTGACCGGACTACTCCGAGTCACTTTGTTGTCTTTCCCATGCTGGAAGGAGCTTCCAGGAAGATTTTCTTCATCACTCGATTTCCAGGGATTGAGCTGTGGCTGACCAGGCTGTAGATCCCTGGATCCAACTTCCTACCCTTCTTGAAGATGCGTGCAACATTTGCCTTTCTGTCACCATCTGGAATCAAATGGTAGAGATCAAGTTGGTAGAGCGCAAGCATTGCAACAACACTGGCCAGCTCCTTCCACACCCTTGGGTCCATCACATACGGTCCATGGACCTGTGTGTTTCTAACTGGCTTAATATTTCACTCCCACAGACTGTGCTAGTATGCTCAGGGGGCTGAGTGGCCTGATGACAAGTGTTCCCAGTGAAAAGTGAGCCTAATTCTCTGGGTGGAATAACCTAGGATGGAATATTTAATCTGAAATGGTTACAGTTTGGCCGAGTAACTGGTAAACAAGCTCCTCTAATGGGAGCTGAATGACTGAATAGGGTTACAGTGTCAGTGTACAGGAGAGATATTTTTTTCTTTTGGAGATTACTTGAACTAGAGATTTTGCAGGAATGTGACTGTGGTAAGGCCTCTTGGAGTCACTTAATGTGATGGTAGCAACATGAACTGTATGCACTGTTCAATTTACCACTTCATCTAGCAAGTTTCTGTGAAAGAAATTATGAGCTTGACTTGTGAAGTTATTTTTTTTTAAGTCTGTAGGAAGACATCTTATTTAGTCTAAAAAGGATAAATACATTAGGCATAATGTAATGTGATCCTTATCTGTCGAGATGTCTTCTATTTTCAAGCACTAAAGTTTGAAAGAACAGCAGAGGCAAAATCTTAATGTCTTGGCACATGTTGTTCCTAAATATCCTACATATATTTTAACAGTAGGACAGATCAATAAAACAGGCATATGAGTCAGACCTAAATAATTGTCTGTCCTTTAAATCAGCTAAAGACCATCTTAAGTTGAATACTGAATATTCCTGTGGTTTTCTGATTTCTTTTGTGTTATCAAGTTAAAATTTTAAAAAACTTTATTTTATTTTTAGCATAAATATGCTATGGACAAGATTGATGGCTTGCTATTCCAGTCAACAAAACTGAAAAAGTATGTCTTTTCTTCTTGCAAATGCTTCATACATTCCTGAAATTCTTCCTTTCTAATCACAGAAATTGGCAGTTGAGAAGTATGAAAAGAATGTTTATAAGGTCATTGCTTATCAATCAGGAAGTCAGTGGGTCTAATTAAATTTATTTAAAAGGTACCCTGAATTCTAAATATAGAAGACTATCAAATAAATATTGCCACTAGTTTACAAGGTGAATAAAACCGATCAAATACTGCCAGAAACTTCATAGTAATTTTAGCAACTAAAGAGGAACAATTTCAATGGATCAAATGTAAAAAAAAGTTTTAAAAAAAAGATAATACAGCCTTTGTTTGGAAAAGAGGGTATTTTTTATCATAAAAAATGCTGTGAGATGCAGCTGAGTTCTACTCAGGTGTGAGTATATTCCTATTCTCATATCACAGAAGACCAATGCAACCTGGTTTGTTTATCTTCACACTATTCATCAAAATGAGGATATAGTATGATCTCCACCTTTTGGATGTGAGAAATAAGAAGAGAAGTGCTGAAGCTTATGAGGCTATGTGAAGCAACGTGCAGAACTGAGTCCTGGTCTTGCAATTCCCAGAACAGTGCTTCAACAAACCAGAGGAGACACACTCCAGGAAGAAGGCTGTCTTTAAATGAATGTGAACACTGCATCTCTAGGGCAAAGGGAGACTTATTTGTGTTTTATAATACCATCCCATATAAACCTATCTGATTATATTTTTTTCTCATAGATCTGAGGCACAAATTGCTAGTAAACTCAATTCAGATTCAATAGTCAATAGCTCCTGAATTATCAACTTGTTCTGCCCTAACTCTTTGCTTGGCCTTTATGAAACAGTTTTACAGTCCTATCCAAAAGTCATTTAAATCATCAAGCTTAAATCCCACTTAATTATTGCACTATACACTCAGATATAAAGCTTGTTCCCTTAGCTCATCTAACATCTCTAAGCAACACAGTTGTCTCCACTAAGGTATCTCACAGATCAAACCTACAAACGGTTTTCTCCATCTAGTGTGAGAGCAGGCAAAATCCAGTACTGTGGCCCAAGAGTGTTTAACAACCACCCTCATTATGTGCCTTGTGAAATCAACGATAAATTCCCTTTGATAAGAGTGGGCTAGAATGGCACCATAGGGAAAACTTCCTAAATTTTCAGGGTGTAAATTTACACATTGACATAAACTGGACTACCTTCCTTCTTTACTTGGTTGCTTACTGTCTTCAAATGTGTGTGTTTATTGCAAAACAAACTTGTAGACAGCTTGATTCATAGCTGTAATCAATGCTGGAGTTTAAGATGTTTCTACATACAGAAGAAAGAATCTGTCTTGACTCACTGTCTCCTGGTTCAGTGTTACAGGAATTATTTTTAAAAATATTTTGCTTCTCATAAGTCAAGATTATTTTCTAAAGTAATTGCTGAAACAGTAAATACTGGGCTCCATAACAGACCCTTTTCTAAACAGTAAGGTTATATATGAAGAAAAACTTCAGCCTCTGAGTAAAAGTTGCAGAATTACTGCCTATCTCATTTATATATATACTGCATCTAATATAGAACCATTTAACCCTATTGTCCCCTCTATGATAACAAAGTGTAATGAAACATTTACATAATCTTAATAATGGAGAAGAAATATGCTTATGCAAGGCTTTGTAAGATTTCAGAAGACCTGAGACATTCATGATTTTTTATGGGAGGTGTACAAAGAGTTGTTGATTACATCTTGAAATGGGATGAAAACAAAGTTTAATTTTAGTTTTTTTAGCTGGTCTTAAACCAGAAGACATTTTCATGAACCAAACCACGGAGGGCTGTGAGACCCTTCAAAACAAAGCTGCTGAATACTGTATTACAAAGAGATAGATAAATGTGTTATTTCATGCTACACTCCCATCTCCTTTAGCATATCAGACCTATAGATAAGTTAAATCCTGATTAGATTCTAAAGGAGTGGGATGCACACACTACTGCTGCCATAACACTGCATTAAGAATATCAATGCCCCTTACAGAACTTTTTTGCTAGACTTGGAGTTATTGCTGTGGTGGAAAAAAAATAATTTGTTCTTTTAAAACTTCAGCTTTAACTACTCACTCTGCAGCTTTCAAAGATTGCATACAGGAAATTAAAGAGAAGGAACTTATTTAAAATGAAATACGTAATGTGTACTGCAAAGGTGATTAATTAATCTTGACAAAACTATTTCATAGCTTTGCTACCATGCTCAGTTTTTAAATGAGATTTTAATTCTCTACTCTGAGTCACCTCACAATTTTCTTGAAGTACAGGATAATTTTGTTAGTATGTATTAATCTGCATGGTTAAAAATTATATTACCTTCTCAATAATTTTCACAGAAGGCTTGGATATTGAAAACTCCTTTTACTCAGGTGTTCCTATTTTACTCCTTTACAGCACATTTTAACTAGAATATCATCAAGTACTGAGAACAACAACACACTTAAGTTCCGTACATGCTGTCTTTCTGAAGGTAATCATCACATTGCAGGACAGAGTCTAAGAATGAGAACAAACAAGTTTTTGCCTGTGCAACAGTCACTAAGTGGTCTACACAGAGCATGAAGTGGACCACTGCCTTCTTCTCATACGTCATTAGACTACTGTGTCCTTGCAGTTAGAACAGCAGTGTCCTCCGTCCTCACGTCCACACATATAACCACTTCAATTTCCATTTGCCTCCCCATTTGCTGTTCTCCCCTAATCCTTAGAATTTTAATATATCTCCACAGTTCCTCGTTGACCATGAGAAAGGTCTGTTCTTTTATCTGTCCTTGTGCAGAAAATCTGCTTTAGTATTTTATTGCATTTGGCATCTGGAGAAAGGTGGTGAAAAACACATTGGCCACTTAAGTGATAATATCTTTGGCAAGCACCCTGGCTTCTCTATTGAGCATCAAACCACAGGGTATTTTAAGTAACAGAAGTACACCTACCCATCTTCAGAGGATCAGCAAGAGAAATTCTGTCTTCATTACTGACAAATATATAGTAATCTGTATGAGGATTAGGAGAGCATGTAACTGAGGAACAAGTCCAGTCCCCAGCCATTCATTGCTACCCCACACTCTTAGCAACTGCAGGCAGCTTCAGTGGTACTGAAGCTAAGCAACACTTATGCCAGTAAAAGCTTGACCGTGTTACTGCTTTTCACTGACTCAGCTGTCAATTATCTCAGCTTTGAAGAAGATTATAATTGACACAGTGAGTCTCAGAGCCCCCCGTGCTTCTCAGGAGAGAAAATAACCTCACACAGTGAAGCAACATACTGCTATATGGACATATTTCTGTCCTTACAAGATTCAGAAGAGCCATGGTCTTGCATCTGTTCCTCCCTCTTCCAGCCTTACATGAGACCCCCAGGGAGCCTGCAGCTCTGGTCCTGGGAGGTTGTGGGACAGACATTTCTTTGATGAAAACAGATAGGGAAGAGGCTTTGTACAGATGAGCTGCGCTGCTGTTCCTGACAGTGGTGATGTATTCCCTGGTATTTCATAGATTACAGTACAGCAAATAATTAAATATATACTGCAATTTATTACCGTAGTCTCCCAGATGGTCCATGACAGTAAATGGACACTTCAGTGTTTGTGGGCTGGATAAAAGTTATCTATTTATACCAGGGATCTCATTTGGTGAATATTAGCCAGGGTCATCTCTGGTTTTTGGCCTATCTAATGGCCAACTTTCTGATTGTCTATTATAAATCATTTACTAAGCTGTTGTTGGTTTCCTCCCCCCTTGCAACAAGGTGTCACACCCATACACTATCCTCAGACGTTCATAAATCACAACTCAAATCAAAACAACTCAAAACTGGTTGACTTCAAAAGCTTAATCACTGCCTTCAGGCACTGCTTTTTTTCATCTGACCATTCTCCTTGGAATGAACTGCTTTGTGTCAAGCTATTTCTCATTTAAACTTTGCCATTAGATGTTGAAATTTTGAATGCTGTCCTGAACTCTTTCTCTCCTCCAAGGCACTGGTGAGCCCCTGGGGAATCCTGTGTTAACAGCCACCATGAGCTCCATGGAGACAAGTTCATCCTTGCTCTTGAAAGAAAGCATAATCATAAGCCTCTATCTCCAAAACAAATAATCCAATGACATTTGCTAGGATTGAAGGATCCCAGCCTTTCCCTTATCCCTGCAGAAAACAGGTGTGAGAGCCCTTCACATTGCATGCCAGCTTTGTGCATACACCCAAGAGTTCACCCAAGATCCCCTAACTAGCCCTGGCCAGAGCAAAATTATAATGGTGGGCAGATATTAGGTGTGTTCTGAAATTGGACAACAGGAGAAAAGGGGTCTTGTAGTCCATATCAAAATTATGTGGAAAATATGCCTGTGCCTGCTGAAGTCTACTAGATATAAACTTTCTTTAGTGAGGATAGACTTCAAGTCTTTACAGCTTAAAATGGATTGTTCTATGGTCGTAGAAATTAGTCTGTCTTACAGCTTCACTGCAGATAGTGAGGCAGCTGTTTACTCTGTTAAGACACAAAAGGGCAGGTTCCCCAGTACCTTTCTGGTAGGACATTCCCAGCAGTATTTTAGGAAATTCTGAAAGAAGGCATACAGTCCATGCATGGGTGAGAGACTGACAGTGCTCATTAGGTCATGGGATACAACCGAGAACATGTGAGGCCTGGATAAATTTGGAGCAATTAGATTACTTGTGGAAAAGGCAAAATGTGACAGGTTGCAACAAGTCCTCTCCTATTCATCTCTTCCTTTTTTAAAAAAATTTTTGGAACATACAGACATGTAATCCCATTACATATGTTGTAAACAAACTGACAGCCATAATGTTCCAAATGTGTGATTTAGAGACAAATCATTTCACTTTCCCTATAGTCTTCTCTTTTTTTCATTTTATGATGGTGAAAGAAGACAGCATTTTTTCTTTAACAATTTCTAAGAAGTTACCACCCAGAATGTATGCATGTGTGTATAAGTAATGGTATATATTTTTGCTGATTTTACTGTATGATTAAATCCAGGAGCATAAGTTTAAGGATAATACAGCAAAGTAAAATCAGTTAACATTCACCGCAGCTTTCTTTTTGCATTACATAAATAAATTTAAAAAAAAAAAAAAAAAGAAATGCAGGCATTTTCTTTCCCTTTCAAATAGACACTTGCCCCTGGGGGAAACAGAGAATTTGAGACTGGAACTTTGTGCAGGACCAAGGTGTCTGTTAAGGTCAGTGCAGCCTGTTCAAGTGCTCTGCTTTCCATAACGTAGGTCTGAACAAGCTGCTCCCACAGGCTTTTCCATTCTTTGTTGTCACTCATCACTGTGAATAAATGGAAAATAACCCCAGCAGTGCTATTAACAATGTGTGTGCAAGCAGGGCAGCACTGAGGAAGGGGAGCGGCAGAATTGGTGCTGAAATTGTGCCAATTTAGCAGGCACTGAATGATTTAAAGAAATCTATGACATGCTCACTATCATAATCTTTTTAGACCTTGTACTAGTGACCAGAACATTGATATGGTCCCAAGGCTAAGTAAAACAGATTTTATCACAAGGCTATTTCATAGTATGATAAAAGATTTGCCTTGGAAGATTTTTGTTTCAAAGATGAATCAACCTCAAGTTAGTTCTGCAGTATGTGTGCAGCATAAAAGGTCAAGATTGTGCTTAACTATAGAGGGTGATGGGCGTGATTCAGACCAAAGTGTACCAAGAGGTTACAAATCAAGGTAGCATTCATGCTGCCTCACATTTTTGCTCAGAGATAGATTTACTTTCAACGTTCCACTTAGATAAAAGTATGTAGTCACTCCACTTGCATAGATACACAACTTATTTCCATCTTTTTGTGTGCCCAGTTGCAGACTTTCACTTTTAAGCAAATTTCTAAATGTACGGCTGACAATGTTTTGGGAAAAGGGGCCCAATTAACCAAAACCACTAAAGATCTTTAATAGTATAGGCATAGGATTTGTAATTAAGTAGTCAGAGAAAACACATTAAATTCTTTTAACTATACTTCAAATGAACTATAGACCTGTATAAGGCAAAGAGAAAGTTGTGCAGTAGATACAGCTATCTGTATTTTCTACTTGTGCTAGTAGGAGTGATGTTAAATGCACTTGAAAAGCCTTGTCTTCTGGTCCCACCTCATACTTGTAAATGCTTTCACCACTACTTATCTAATTAAGAGTAGACTGGGAGTTCTCAGGCAACTGGAGAAGGCCGTGTCACAGAAACTTCCTGATGAAATTCATGTATCAACTCTAAGAGGAGCCACTCCTCAGGTCTGAGTTGAGCTTCTGCTTCAATACAAAAAGTTCTGCAGTATTCAGGGGTGCTGTTTCAGTGCAGGAGGGGGGGGGGCGGAAATTAAATTGCAAAATTTTGATGCAGGATGGGAAACTCTTTCCTGAAGAGGCTTAGGCAGAGTGTACTCACCTTGCAACTTAACTTTTGACAGTATTGAAGTTATTTATGCTTCCCTGACCTGAAAGACTTAAAAGAAATTACTTATCTAAATAACAGACAACAAATACTTTTGTGACTAAATACAACAAAGAAAAATCTGGTTTGCAGCAACTTGGATTAATTACACTTTCATCAGAATCGATTCACGTGATGAATTTGATTACCACTTGATGTTTTCAATTCAGGGGAGTCCTAACACGTAACCTCACATAGCTTTGCTCTCACACAGCACTACTGTCAATGGTGTGACACACTCTCCCCCTCCTCTCTCCCCACAGAGTCAATCTAGTGCTCACTCACACCATAAAGCCACATCTTTAATAGATGTTCTCCATTGCTTCACATCCATGAGTTGCAAGTCTCAGGCAAAGCACCTGCACACCTCTAGATGAAACCAAATTTTCAGCTTCACAGCCAAAGCCCAGCTGAGCAACCTCTGAAGTTACTCTCTTGAAAGATCCCCACTGGCCAAAAAGTGTTGCTGCTGCCTGTTTCATTAGTCAGTGGGACCTTTGTCTTTCTCTTGGAGCAGGATGAATTCTCCCTGCAGAAAAAAACATCATCAGTGCTACCACTTACATAAACCTCACAAAGTCAGTTTTCAGTGGGAGAGAGACTGGAGGAGCAGCCTCCATTCAGAAAGCAGTATCACACACAGTGAGCATGAGAAGACCCCACCCCTCCATCTACTGCTTATGTCCTTGTCAGAAATCGTGTCTTCCTGCCTGTCATCCATGTTTAATTAATTCCTCTTTGTGGGATGGGAATCCTCTCAGAGTAACAGCTCTGGCCAATCACCTTATACAATGGAACAGAACCAAGCCGCATTCTAGACACTTCCTACACATTTCAATTTCATGGTATTTAGTAATGATGTTGGGGTTTTTTTTAAAGGACTTCAACTGGTTATTGAATTTGGTGGAACAGGTACACGAAATAACTGAAAGACTCTTTCTGATTGCATGGAATAGGAATTTTCCATCAACTACTGAGCAACTGTATAAGAAAAGGAAGTATTATAGACAGCACCAGCAAGAATAGCTGGCTGTCTGGTTAATCCTTTTTTTCATGCCCCTTTCATGAATGAGCAGGAAGTAAACATGCACTGTGTTCAGACTCATCATTTATTAGAGATTAATGAGAAAATAATCTGATCTTCCAGATACCTCTTAATACCAAACATGACTAAAAGCAATGCTTTCAAACATCCCAAAGCCAGAAGAGAAGGCTGCACTTTTACCATATAAGGGTCATTTGTTCAGAAAGAGACTTCATATTTTAAGGAAAAAGACAAAATGGTGCCTCACTCAGCGCATCCTATTATTTCAGTGGAATGTTTTCCCTCCCAGCAATTCTGCCCTGACAGGTAATGATCTGACTCACATTGTCTGGCCATACAGGGACACAGTGCTATCAAGCAACGGTGGGAGAGAAGGGAATTAAAAACTATGTGTTCTAATGGATGTTTCCCAGTATTGGTATTGTACCTGATTCAAGATAAAACAGCCAGTAACAAACTTAATTAACAACTTGTCTGGATCAAATGCAATTCCCAAACACTCTCTTCGGATGGAGAGGGACAGAAATGTAAATCTGGACTCAATTCAAATATGCAAAATATCTCCTTCCTAGTGGCTGAGCAAACATCCCATTATGGTTATACACCCACTAACACAGAGGGCTGTAGGGGGTTGCTACAGACAAGTGAAAGACCTGGCCTATAGTACATAAAATCCACAGCTGAATTTTTTAACCAAGACCCTTCCTGTTCTGTAATGGGAAAAAAAAGATTTTAGCTCCATTAGAGGTCTTGCACTTTGTGCTAAAACAGCTCTTCAGTTCAGCTAGCTTATCACTGAAAAGCTAGTCATAAAACTGTACCCAGCACAACTACAACAGAATGTACCAGAAAGCACATGCATATATGCAAGGGTATAAACAAACTTTAGATAAACAGTTGTCCTTCACTCTACATAGTAGTTGTCCAAGTTGTTCTTTCTCCTTCAGCAGTTTGCTGAATTCTTATCTACTTTGTCTGGAGCACCTTCATTGCTAAGAACATCTTGAAGATGAATAGTAATAAACATCTTTGGTTATAAAACTACTGAGCAATTGTTTTTTAAAAAAATCCTGGGTTTGTTTTTTTTTTTACATTAGGCCAGAATTTGAGAAAAAAAAAGCTGGAGATAAACCACAGAACAAGTTTTCACAGAACAAAGATGCATATGCACAAATACACTTTGCACCACAATCACAGATGCCTTAAAAGTTCTCTAACCATTAGTTCAGCTATATTCTCAGTGCAGTTACAGCATCTAAGACATATCAAATGTCTGCAAAGTATAGCTCCATTGAGAAATACAAGTGTTCCTTCCACACATGGTAGCTGTTTGTTTGTACAAATACAGAAGTTAGTGGGATAGCAGCTGTGTTTGTGATTTATTTCTACTGTTTTAAAATATGTATATGTACCTGACAAGGACAAGGAAGGTGGAAGCACATTTTTCTTTATGCATGCCTCCTAACTGGTAGATAAAGTTTCATTAAGGTGGCTTAGATCCTATAAACAATGTGAAACTTTGTTCGTAAAAATTCTTGGAATTATCTGCCATGGCCACACACATACCCACAATGTCAAATGCACCCTAGCCCCCTAGCTGTTATCTCCTTTTCCTTGAATTATGACTGCTATAGACAAGCAGGTTAACAGGATTAAAGCTGTTTAGTCACAGTGGAAAATATTCTCTTGTCCACATACAGCAAACACTTACCATTTATTTGGGATATTTAAACAATTTTACATATGCAATACTGCAATAAATGCCAGTTTTGGAGAAAAACAAACCCTTATCTTTCAAAATACAAGCATTGATTTTTAAATAACTGTTTTTTGGGGAAAAAACAAACAAACAAACAAACACCAAAACACCAAAACCCCAAACTTTAAAATATCCTTACTTAGCTACAAAACCACCCAGTTAGGAGCACAAGAGCTATGTGTTGTTTACTGCTCATACATCTCCTTCTCCAAGCCTTTCAAAACTATCCTTTGACTAATCAGAGCAGCCCTAATAAAGCAGTAATGCACAAAAGCCCCTCATGAAAGACGTAATTTGGGATGGGGACCATTAGGCCAATTTAGCTGCAAATGCAACAACAAAGATAAAGCACAGCTTCCGCAGCCGGGGACTGTTTCAGCCACACCACTGGTAATCTGGCACGGCTCCCGTGGACGACAGTGCAATTTGCAACCAAGCATGCTGTTGCTGGGGAGCGAAGGAAGGATCTCGGGGGAGAGCAACTTGATTTGCTGAGTATTTGGGCATGTTTTCTGCATCTGTTTTTCGTTAGAGCCTTGCATCTGCAGCTGTAGGAAAAAGATGAGTCTGATATCCACTCCCTTGGTGTTATGTGACCAGGACAGCCTAGTTATAGAAAGAACAACCAGTTTTTGGAAAACGAAATCATTTCACCTGAGAGGGTGAGTGCTGGCTAGAGTTCAAAGCAATCTCAGACTGCACATAAAAGGGCAAAAATAAATCTTGTAAGTTGCTGACTGTGTCTTCTAGGTGAATGGAAATTAAGAGGCAGAGGGGAGTGATGCTTTAAAGTGGATGACAGGCAGCAATGGTGAGACTTAGGAAGGGGTCTTTGAAGCATGGCTTCCCTCTTTTTAGAGAAAATATGGAAGAAAGTACATTGTAAAAAGGCTTGACATCTGTTGAAGACACAGTCTGTGAAAAAGTCAAAGGCTCACCTACCTAGATAATGTCTGGCTTAGTTATATTTGAATTATGGTAGTTGTCCTCCTTCACTTCCACTACTTTGCACTCTATTGTTGTGTTTCATGGTGTAATAAACGTATGTAATCTGAAACTTTTCAAAATTACTTTCCGGCCTCCCTTGCTGAAGAAGTCTTCACAACAGTTTGCTATGACTTGCTTCCAGGAATGCTAGACTTCTGGATCGGTAGCTTAGTTTGAGATACAGGAAGTATTTTTACATTGACTTTTCTAGAAGATGTCATGTATTTAAGTCACTACCACATGAACAGCAAAATGCTTTACTTGCGTGACGTACCTTTATTTTTGACACAGAAGATTTTTTTTCTCTCTGGAGATGCACAATGAGCAAAGTTTCTCAGAATTAACCTTGTGTTGATATAGAAAGTTCACATATCTTTCTTTTTGTGCTTTCACACACATCAGCTCCCCCTCTTGCTTGTTTGGCCTAAACTTCAGTGCAGAAAAAAAACAGTTTCAAACCTTCTTAAGAATAAAAAACAATTCTTTTTATTGAGCTCAAAAGCTCCCTGTGGTATGACTGTCTTTTTGGACCTAATTTGTGAAGCACCCTGCACTGTCACATTCTGATACATGGCTAATGGTCCTAAATACCATGACAATAAAAATGTCACAGTTTATTAGTGCATGTTAGCTTAAGTGGAAACTTTTCACAGCATTTAACAACATATATTAACAATGTACAACAGTACAATAGTAATAATGGCCTTCCAATTTCTTTTATATACATGCATAATTTAGAAAACTTGCAAAAACAGGATGGTAACATTTGGATTTTTAAAAGCACACTAAAAAGATTCAAATCTGTGTACAGAAACCTACAGAAAGTAATTATTTACTTTTAAAATGCAACTATTTTTTCTTCCAAATTATTTTCATGAAATCATAGTATAACTCAGATTGGAAGGGACCTCTGGAATTAATCTAACTCACTGCTTGAAGCAGATCCAGTTAGATCAGATTGTTCAAAGATCCGTCAAGTCAAATTTTAATTTCTCCAAGGACAGAGATTCCACATCCTCTCTGGGCCCTGTTCCAATGCCTGATCACTCTCATAGTTTTTCCTAGTATCTAGTGGGGATTTCCCATGTTCTAGGTCATGCTCGTTGCATCTCATCCTGTTGCTGTTCACCACTAGGAAGAGTTTGGCTCCATTTTCTCTGCTCCCTCCCACCAGGCAGTTGCAGACAGCAGAGAGATTCCTTCTTCCTCTCCTCATCCCCAGACTGAACCAGTCCAGTGTCCCCCAGCTCCCCTTGTACACCCTGTGCTCCAGCCCTGACTATCACAGGCACCCTTCTCTGGACCTGTCCAGGTCCCTCTGCACAGCAGTCCGGGCCCGTAGTACATTGATTGCTCCCCCCCAGTTTGATATCATTGCCAACTTTCCAAGACTCCCATTCATCCCATCATCCAGATTGTCAATAGACACATTAGACAGTAGTGTGACGCTTCCCCCTTGACTGCGTCCCAGACTTCCGTTTGGTTGTTGCAAGCCTGAAAATAAAGAGAGAGCCTACCTGCTGCTGACACAGGGCACAAGCTTCCAGCCTCTGCCATCCCAAGGGTCTCCAAAATGCTCCTTGTCCACCCATGACCTTTAACTCTTGCTTCTCCTTGCACTGTGTGGCTTGGGCTTTGCCTCTGTAGGATGTCTAGAAACCCTGTGGATATTCTGTCCCTCCTTCCTGATGCTACAGAGACTGCTCATCTCCTCCTGTCACACTTGAAATGACTTCTTCAAACATGAAATCTGTGACTGAGATTCAGAAGAGACATGTCTTCCTTGTCAACTTCACCAATGTGAACACAAGTCAATGGACGTTAGAAAACAAAAAGTATCATTTGGCAATTTGATATTATTATGAACTGATACCTTGTCCAGGTATGAGCATTTTACACCTCCATATGGCCTCAGAAGCCTAGGTATGGCACCCAGTCCTGTGGGTGCCTTCTGAAGAAGGAGGCATCTCCTTGAATTCAGAGCAAGTGCCATGTTTCACAATAGGCATTTAAAATAGATCAATGTTCACACCGCAAATATTTCTACAGCAATTCTGCCCTGAAGTTTAAATGAAGACAACAATATTTTGCTCTCTACAAGATGCTTAAGGGTTTTGCTGAGGGCAAATATTCTTAAGAGAAGCTTATCATCTTAGACAAAAAGCAATAATTGATGCATGAAACAGTTCACTGTAGGTGTAACCCCAATGACTTTTTTAATGCCCTTCTGAAATGCAAACATCTTCTTGCTTCAGGGGTAGTTGTAACTTACTGTTTGCATATTAATAATCAGGCCATGTTTGCCTGGCTCTAAAGAAGAGCACAAACAAAAGGACTGTTCCTACATGCCCTGGCAGAGTTTAGACACCCAAGTGTAAGGGGTACTCCTAAAAATCATGCTTGCGTGCAGAAGTGATCATCATCCAGCTTGTAACACAGTGGGAGAGGAAAGGTTCAAACTAGTCAACAAAAGCTTATTCAATGAGATAAAGCAAAAGTTCACAGTTCAAGCTCCTTCCTGCTGCTCACTATCTCCTCAGCCTGCAATCAGCTGACAAACAAAGAGAAAGTAACTGTAATTCAGTTTATTGAACCAAGAAATGTTTTATCAGATAATAACCCAGATAGGTATTTTAATTCCAGTGCTTATCTTTATGACAGGTATACTGACGGACTGCAATAAATTTGAAATATTTATCTGAGGAAAGGTCTTAAGGGTGATTACTATAAGGAAGACTATGCTTTTCGGAACCTGTAAATCTGAATGTCCAGCTGTATTTCCCCAAAATTTAAACAGGGTATTTTAAAGAATAATTCCTCTCCCTGCAGTTTCACTCTGAGTGAAGCAGAGAGGAAAATTTGTTCATCTGCTGTCACTGAGTACCAGTTTCCAGAGCCATCGTTCACTGAGAGTTTGTAGCTCTGGACCTGGTCTCTGGTCATCCCAGTTCTGACCTGGAGACAAACCAAACTTCCCCAAGCCTCAGGTGAAGCCCATAACCACTGGGTGATCATCTGCAGTATCTCCTGCCAAAGTACACAGAAAAACAAAGAGACCTATAGCTGTGAAAGCAGAAATGTCTGACATGAATGTCTCTTTCTCGTTTTGATGAGAAATTCCCAAACATTCCCCCTGAAACCTTCCATTTCAAAAGACTTAACATTTCCTCTTCTGCCCCATAACAAATAACCAAGACAAATGTCTAATCTGAACATTCTCCACCCATCTCTAGCCATGAGATGAGCTGCTCTGTACAGCCATTTTCACTGTCTCTGGCTTTCTGTGCCTGCAAAGATCTTAATTTCTTCTCCCAGAACAAAGAGCAGCTGGCAGAGATGGCAACTTCAACCAGATCTGTGACAAACAAGACAAAGATGCTGGAGGCCTGGGACAACACTGTTCACATATGCTGGGAGGAGAGTTCAGGGAAGGGTGATCTGAAATGACCAATTGTTCACGCAGAGAACATCATTCTTATCTTTGTATAAACTGATCCCTTCACATACTGACTACTGACAGGGCACTGAGTGAAGGTGTTCAAATGGTGATTCAGGGTACAGTTGCTTCTACAGCCGTTGGATTGGGAATGATCAGATTCTCTACTTGGAAGAGTTGTATCACACTGCAGGTAATTTTCTCCTCTTTTGTTTTTTTTTTTTTCATATGCAATAATATTAAGAGGCAAGCATGATGAATCATGTGGTTTCTGTCGGATACGTTACAAAGTTAAAATTAACAGGCTTGAGGAGGTGATTTGAAAATGCCGTATCAGCAACCTGTTAGACTTTCTTTTTCACTCCCCACCCATAGTCACCTGCTTTTTCAAACAGGCTGACAGTGGTAACAGGCTAGTTCAAGTTTCATACAGGTATGTCATTAAGAGCAACAAGAAAATCCTTCCTTGATCATTTAACTGCAATTCCCAGGACAAAGTCTATTCACTGCCAGAACGGGTATAATGACTCATCTCCTATGTTAAGTAAGAGCCAACAACTTACAATATTGAATTTCTCCCAGCCTTGACACAGGGAGAATTTGGGACAAATTAAGTTAATCTTCTTCAGAAACATGGCTCAAAACACATTTTTAAGATTTTTACTCCTGTCCTTGCCGCAAAAGCTGACATTGTCACATTCCCTAGCTTGCAGAGGCAATGAAAAATAGACCCTCCCTGAATGTGAGGAGAGGAGAAGGAGAAGTAAAAATCTCTTCTGATAATATCAAACTTACATACTAATATTCAGGTTGCCCTGGGTAGGCCTCTTATTGAGACAATCTTCTGCTCAAAAAAACCTCCTATACATACATTTCTGAGTGATCATTTCTATGCTGATTTTCCCAATACCAGGTCCCCTGTAAAAAGCCTGTCCCATGACAATGAAACTGAGCTTTCAATATTAAGCCAAAATCTATTTCCATTAAATTAACAATTTCCAACACCTAATAGCAGGGTGTGTGAGGATAGAAGAAATTTAGTTAAGAGGCTATCTACGCTCTTTGGAGATTTGTATCCTCACCTAAAATGTAAACAAATATGTATATTTTATGTGCTCGGCCAAGCAGTTCAAGTGTTACATGAACAACATGAAACAGAGGACATTTCTTTGTCTTTATGTGAGTTTGAAAAATACTAAGAAAACAAGTTGAATTCAACAGGAAAATTACATTAGGAAACATCAAGTATTTCAAGAGAACATGCAATATTACTGAGGTAAATCTCTGCCTTATGATAAAGAATTCCTTCTTTCGGCCAAGAAGCTGAACTGTGTCTACAACTCTAAGTTTTGGTAGTCTGAACTATGCTGCAGATTTGCTTGATGTTGTCTTGTGCCATCTTCCTCTGTATATTGTACCTGATGGGAAAAGGCCAAGGGGAAGGCAGGGACTGTCAGGGCTTTCTCAGGCACCTGCTGGTGAGTTAGCTGGAGTTCTCTTCTTTTCGCCTTTTATTAAGTATTAGTGAAAATTTCAGCCAAAAATCTGGTGAGTGAAAAGAGATTGTTCTTATTCCATGCTTGCATAAACCCAGACTCCTGAACATTGGAGATTTGGACTCAGTAACTTCAAACAAGTTGTTCAAGACTGGATTGAATGTAAAATTAAAGCTAACCTCAAGTCAGATGCTGAGTTACCTTACACTTCAGTATCTGGTCCTTGGAGTGAAATCCAAAAGGCTAGAAACAGTAGGGAAAGATCCTTGCATGTTGCACTGGAGGAGTGAATACCCAAGGAAGGTGGTGCAATAAAACCAGCTGCTGTACAGAAAACCATCTGTAGCTTGGCAAACACTACGCAGAAAAGTGTGCCTGAAACCTCACTCCTTTCTCAAAAGCGGCCACTAGGTTCCCAGGTGCAACTAGGCAATCACATCTTCATGGACACAGAGCCCAGGGTCCTCCTCTGCAGATGAGCATTGGTGTTCAAAAATATGACCCGAACAGAAGTGATCCCTGCAGCTAGCTTTGTAGAGAGGTGCTGTGGGGCCGGTCCAACTTGTCTTATGCCACACAGACTGTGGTGAAGGATTCAGTAAGGCTTTAACTGAGGTATTCAGCTCTCCTCTCCTCTCGCTATCACCAGGACTCTGACTCAGCTACCTACAGAGATTAACTGAAATATCCTGAAGCTATATATTAAACAGCATCAGTTGACAGAAGTTTTTTGTCTCTGATATCCTGCCTTGACCATTCAAAAACATTGGTTTTGTGGTAGAAATTAAGTTAAAGTTTAACTGGCTCATACTAACATTGCAGTAGTATTGCCCTGAGCATCTGGCACTTGGAGGAACACTGCTGTTCTTCCCATCCCCAATTGAGATTCAGTATTTAATGATGGGGAACCTTTGTTCCGTGAACAGAGGTGAACATTCATATTTAGGAGCAACAGGATTTCCCCCCACACCATCTCCAGGCCACAGAAAGAGGCATGTGATTTATGTGCAGGCAGAATGGTTAGACTGGATGGCAACTACTTATGATCCTATATTAAGAAAATTACAGGATATGAACCATTTTCTGTGGGCTTTTTTTCCCAGTAGATTTCTAGTTTAAGTTTCCACTGACTCCTGAAAAGCACCAAGTGTACAGTTACCTTTTTTGGTCAGTCTCCATTTTTTTAGACCTGATAAAGCTATAAAATTCTCAGATAGGTTCTTGTTTGGGTTGTTTTGTTTTTCTAAACACTCAGATCCTTTCAAGATCAGCTTTAATGCACCCACACATTGTATTTATTACCATCTACTTTCATGTGTTATCCACACTTAATAGGATGGAGAAGGATATTGCCAATAGTAGCAAACTCTACATACTTTTCCCAGCATCTTTGCCAAATAGCCATAAAAGTCTGTCTGGTAGATCGCCAATGAATGCTGGTGGTCTATAACCACAATTTCTCAAACAATATGGAAATAAATCTTCTCTGGAATATCTTTGATCTGCTAGAAAACAAAGCATTTATTCACTGGGATGAAATAATAGGCATTCTTCAAATCATGAATACAAACTTTCTGAAGAGAAAATGAAGAAGTCTGCTATTCTGTGCAGTGGGACCACATGCGCATCCCAAAATCTGATGGTTTTTAAGTCTACTGAGCATTGGTACCTGTATTTTTGTCTCTGTGATGAAATGAATATGTTGTTGAATATGCAGAAGGGGTCCTATGGCTAATGCAGTTATCACTGTATGCATCCCCAACTTGCTGCTACTGCTCTTGCCTTGGCAGCTGAGAGATCATGTTATCACCTTGCAGTTGTAAGGAAGGAGTGGGCTGTGGCTCTATCCCATACGTCCTGCCTACTCAACAGGTGACTTTATGGGCTATTTTCTGATAACAGTTAAGTTAATGAGGGAGTTGCCAACAGCACTAATGGTAGGGTTCACTTTCATTGAATTGAAAGATTCTTTGGAAAACAGCCTGTATATTCCTTTGCCTTTTCTGCCTTCCTTGTGAGAAAAGGCTCTAATACCACTGCTAAATGTGAAAAGCAAACACAGGCTTCTGTCACATATGATTTACTGATCACCACGTCTCTCACCTTTCAGGTGGGATTTAGAGACCTTCTGGGCAAGAATTTGCACATGAACTTCCCTGTTTGATTGAGTTCCAACAGCCTTGGAGAGAGAGCTCCCAGAGGTTTTCAGAGAGGAATGAGATCTCCAGTGGGAGCTTCCAAACAAATCTGTCTCCACCTTTCAATTCCTCATTGGGTTTTTTTAATACAGAACAGCTCCATAAACTCCAGTGGGTGTAAACTCAGCCCAGCTTTCATTACAACTCACCTTAAGATCCATTAGGGAAAGAAACTTCTCAAACAGGCCACATCTGGCACACTGAAGAAAGCAGAGTACAGAGGCACATTTCCAGAGATTTCAACATCCCTGCTTTCCTTCTGATACCCATGTAGCTGGCTGTGGCACACCTGCGTGTGTCTTTGCCCTGGAGCAATAACCGTCCTGAGGAGCCGCAGAGATGCACCTCTGCCAAGAGCCCGTTCAGACTTATCTGCAGAATGACTGAGCAGAGCCTCTCAGACTTGTGGCAGGAGAGCCCAGGTCTGTGTGGAACTGTGAGAGATCTGGGTAAGCTAGAAGGCTATACGTAGACTAGAAAAGCAGATGGTTGTTATAAAACAGCCATCAAGGGGTTAACAGCCCAGAAATGCTTTGGGATAAATGCCATGCGCCAAACCTCCTTTCCTTCCTGTTCATTCAGCAGGAGTCGTTGTCCCTGCACACTGTTAGGATGCAGCTGAAATAAAAATAGACTGTTCTCTGCAATTCTCTAGACGGGCTTCAGCCGGGCAGGGGTTTTTGTGCAGGAAGGCAGATGGAGCAGAAAGGGAGGAGAAAGATTTATCTGAGAAATCCCTTTGGAAGTCTTGCCACCACCGGCAAAGCAGCTGCCTGGCTATCTGCACTAACATCAGGCTGCTCCCTCCTTACAGCCATCCCCCATAAGAGTGCCTCTTGCTTGCACACCAGTCCTCCGCAGCACTCCAGAGCACTGGGATGCTTTGTTCTAGTCCTGTTTACACTGGTAACAAAGAAACACCTCCATTAGACATAAAGCTATCATCTTATTCAAATCACAGAACAACACAGCACAGTAACATTATTTGTGATTTTGCTCACTGTCAGACTTCTAAATATCAGGAAATGAAGCTACTGCTGCTGTACAGGGTTCCTCTGCATTCAGACAGTCACTTTCAGGAGGCAGCTGATCCCATTTGACTTAAACACTCATTGTAGGGTGATTCTAACTTTTCCCTAAGACTAGATTAATAACATTCCCAGTCTCCAGTAACTGGTATTTCCCACCTGTAAGTCCCACCTGACTGAAAATAGCTATTTGAGGCCTTCCTAAGAACTAGACACATATGACTCATAGAGCTATAGTCACAATAAAATGGTGGTGCCAACTCTTACTAATAAAGGTATATTTGAAATGCCATTGAGCCTAAGCCTCACCAGAAGTCGATGTGATCTCTTACCAAGGGTTAGGGCTCTATGTTACTTTTGCAAATATTACAGCAGCTGTAGATTGACCCTGGAAATCTCTGTCCAGTCCTGATGTCTATGCTTCAGAGTACATTCTAGCAAAAAAGCCACAAGAACAATCCTTAGTCTTGAAAATTTCCCCTGTAATAAGAGATACTTGAGAAATCTCACTGATTAACACAACAAAAACTTAAACAGTGATTTGGTCACAGCCTGTCAGTACCCACATTTGGGGGACGTTTTCAATACTACATGCTTCTTTCAATCAAGCAAGTAAAAAGTCATGATGTCATTCAATGGCTGGAAGATAAAACTGCGCAGAATCAGGCCTACAATAAAGATGTGTATTTTTTAAGAGGATGATTGGCCCACTAAGGTGGTTACTGGTCCTCTGCCAGTGAAAGTTTTTGGTAAATAAAACTGATCTTTCCACAGACATACTGAAGTGCAACTGTGGGGCTGATACAGAAATAACTAAGAGAGTTTGATAGTCCATTCTTCCCAGATGTACAACAGCCTCTTTGCCTCAATATTTAGGGCTTTCTTCAGTTCTTCGCACATGTCGAAAGATGGAAAGGAAGAAAAAGGAGCATGGAGGAGGTATTAGAGAATATTTGAGACAGTGATAGGTAACCAATGAACAACTAATTCTCAAGTGTGTTGCAGCAGAAAATAACAGGGTGCTTGATGCAAACCGCAACAAAGAAATGCTCTACCTGTTTGATGTGACAATGACCACAACAGGCAGATATTTGCAATCATTATGACACTGCAATATCTGATTTTTTCCCTACTAGTAAAATCCATAGTGAATAAGAGACCAGACCCTCAAAAAATAAATCTTGGTTGGCATCTCAAGAGCTATGGCAGCCAGCAGTAAAAGAGAAGCAAAAAACATTCTAGACTTCAAACCACAGAGGAGATACAAAAAATTACTTTTTATCCTCTTTCTCTGAACTTCTGGGTTTTCCTACCAGCAAGGAATTCAGAACTATATGCAGACTGTCCAAAAGAGGATATGCCAGCTGCATCGTTCCTACCATCATGCTTTGTAAAGGAGCAGGGCTCCAGTGCTTCAGGCATGAACAAGACCACAGCAGCCAAAAAAAGGCATTCCTGCCCCAATCTAGTAAAAGCACAGCTGGTAAAGGCTCATCAGGCAACACACACATACACAGCTTAGAAAACCTGCGAGTGGCAAACGAGGTTACAATAAAGAAAAACAGGTGGAGATTTACCAATGGGCTTTTTGCAGTGCTCTCAAAATTCCCTGATAAACGCAGAGGCTTCGTTACAATGAGCCTGCTGGCAGAAACAGCAGTTATTCCTCCATCCAAGCGATTGGACAATCAGACTCGTATGATTGCCTTTTGTGTGCTGACTCACCAGAGGGCAGCAGCTTTCCAGATGTGATGTCAGCCCCTAAAAACGCGAGACGTCCCTCTTGCTCTCCCGGTCTGACCGTCCCTCTTCTTACTGTATCCTGATGTCAGCAATCCCATTTTGCATGCTCGACTGGCAAGCTAAACATCACAATGATTTGGGATAACGGCAAGTCAGGTCAGGTATCTAATGCATGGTTAATCCACAGTTCAATCCCTCAGTGTGTCTGTAGTATCAAAACAAACTCATGCAATTAGTCTGCAATGAATAACAAGTCTAGGATGATCTGCTGCCTCATACAGACAGACTTTTCTGTCACTTCATGGCAAATTGAAAAGACTTTTTGAAAGAACGTTTATTTTAGCAGCTAGATATGCTGGCAGCAGGACACCCCTTCTTCCCCCCCAGTTTTCTACTTTTAAGTGAAGGATAGAGAAAATTTCATTTATCCTCTATTAAGACAGGCAAAAACTCTGTCTTCCAGGAGTACACCCTGGCAGGGAGAAAGTCTGACATCTGTGTATCTCTGGTCATGTGTGTGTCTGCAGCTACACTTTGTTATTAGCTCTACTCCCTTTCCTATCCCTTCATTTTCCATGCCAAAATCAGGATAATATTTCCCTCACGGTGAGGAAGTTAGGAGAGTTTCTGGGAGGCGCTGTGTTACATGTGCCATACGTCGGCACAAAGGACAACAAGCAGGAAATCTCTACTGCAGCAGCATTTCTGTTCTTGCTGTCTGGCTTCTGGGTGGGCTGGTGCAAAACCAATGCCTCAAAACTTCCAGCACAGACTTGGTGGTGTCATTCGTTACTAAACTGGTGATAAACTAACTGCAGAGACTGAGGACTGAGTCCATTTCCATTTCAGCTGAATGGGAACGGTGCCACTGTTCACAGCAGGACCTGCAATTTGCCACCAGCATGGTGGATAAAATGCCTTCAACATTCATCCCAAGGGGAGCCCGCTGTGGAAGCGCAGAGAACATACATCCCCTGAGCAGCCAACAAGGTTTTCCAGAAGTACAAGACACAGCAACAGCATAGTTAGAGAAAGAAAAACAAAACCCACTGGTGATTGTTTTAAATACCTCTGCCTAGTCCAGTGCTCCTGGGAAGGTGAAAGGCATTGGAACAAACACTATGAGAATGCAAAACCTTATCAAAAAAATCCCTATCAAGAGACTATAAGAATTTGTTAAGTACCAGGGAAGTGTGCTATACATGCGCAGGACTGCAGGCTGGAGCGCAGTAGGTTCATAGCAACATGTTCAAAGAATAAACCCCTCTCCATGCACCCTTTGCAATTGATACCAAACTTCTCTAAGATCCTTAAGTGTTTGATTTCGTGGGGAAGCACTAACTCAGAACAGAAATTGTGATTTCTGCATAACAGAGATGAATTCCACCCTCCACCAGCAGATACCACTTAATTACTTGGAGCTTAAACATCTATTTTGGGTGCTACTTGAACTGGAGCAGCAGCCCTAGATGAAATCACAAGTCTATTATGTTAGTCACTGTACACATACACACTGTCAATAAAAGACAGGCCCTGCCCTAAGTCATTCACTGTCTAAATAGACTGGAGGAAGGACAGGAAAGGAGGGACACAGAGAGATGAAAGGGCTTAGCTGAGGTCCTACCCACCCAGCCCATCTCTCTGCCATCATTTCTGTGGTCAGTGCCCACCAGTTTTCCCCTCCCTGCAGGCTCAGCTCTCTGTGCTGTTGATATAATTTCTGGAGCAACATAAGAGATGACAGTACAGAGTGAGAAACACTGGTGGGGAAGGGATGCAGGTCCTCCAGCATGTCCAGGTAAACACAGCACACCAGATGGAAACTGAATGAAATGATTTCTTGTGAAGGAAAAAAGCTTTCCCAGTGACACACTGGAGACAAGGAATTGCTTGTAGCTCAGCCCCCCAGCAGCCGGACCACCCATGGCTGCCCAGCTGCAGTGCCCACACCACAGAGGGGTTGCACAGACTCCCTCCACAGGGCCATGCACTCCTGCAACCCACGCAGGACTCTCTCCAGCTTTTAGCACACAGTCTCCAGCTAGCAAGTAGGGGAAAAACAACAGGGCTGAAGTTGTCTATATGGGGAAAATGCCTTTTCTCCAGTGTACCAAAGGTTTTACAGCTACACTTAGGCAGAAAAGGGCTCTTCCTTATCCATGAGCCCCCCTCCATCTGGATCGTAGTTGGAAATTCAGCCTACAAGAGCCAGGGCTAGAATCTTACTCTTGTTATAGAAGTACTGGTATCCAGTAAACCCTTCATGTGTCCTATACAATTCATCAGGACGGATATACTGAGTTTTAACTTACTATTCCAAATCACCTGGCTTTTTCCTCTTCAACTGAAATCCCATTTGGTTCAAGTCTTTCTAAAATACCTTAATTTAATTAGTAAAATTATTCTCTCTATCCCTGTTTTTCTAAGCTTGCGTACAAGCATGGTTTTTTTAAATACTGGGGCGGGGGGGGGGGCAGGGGGAATATAAAACAGGACAACAAAGACTGCTGCTTTGGATTTATGAGAAAAGCACCATGTAGGACATACCACGTTGCATGGAAACATGTTTTTGCCTAAAGTGTTAAATTTTTTTTCTAAGGTTCTAGACAAGGAATTAATAATGATGTAGCCAAACAAATATTTAACCACTGTAAACTGTGGAGACTTTCTGACAGCTTTAGCAAAGTTTGTCCTTCCAGCAGACCCTGTCAAGCACTACAATATTGGTCACCCTCAGGAAGGCACAGAAGACTCACAAAATTTAGATTTAACAAGAGCGAGGGGAAGCAGGCAGGAAGGAGACACATGAATTATTCGTATGAGCAGTCCTGCAAATTAATTGATAGTGCAGAAGAAAGATACCCTTGCAGAGCTTACAGCAATCAAAGGGCACCCTGCAGGGCCGCAGCCAGAAGAGGGATTGGGTAAAATGTAGGCCATGGGTGCAATGAAGAGCTGCTGGAAGCTGCTGCCACCCATTTGGAGGGAAGTGCATTAGGCTCCCCGACTCGTATTTTGGAAGGAGCTCCCTCTCCATGGTGGGGTAACAGCGCTGCAGGTGTTCACCTTGGAGAGCACGAAACAGCCCCACTCCTCCCTGGGCTCACCCCACGGATGTGGGCATTGCTTTCTGCTGTGGCTGCTGAGTGACTTCAGAGGAAGGCACTGCCTGCTGAGCATGTCTGGACTTCTAAGAAATAGGAAGAGTTTTTAAACACCCACCCTCCCATAACTGCAGTTCCTTTAATAGATGATAATTTTATCACCGATGACTAAAATTGAGCATTTGCAAGCCTGCAGCTGTATTTTTGTTACCAGGCTTAACACCTCAGTCCCTGGAGCCACCAGGAGTTCAGGCCTGGTGGTGTCCCCCCAGGTTTTCTCTGAGACCACCCTCCTTTTCCCAGGATGCCTCCAGGAGCCACCATCCATGCTCATCATCCTGCCCTTCCCACCACAGCAGCACCCCAACTCTCTGCAAGTTGGGAACAGCTCATGCTCCCCAGCGGGTTTGTTCCCTATTGCACCCTCCTTGTCTTAGGCTAGTCATAGCACTGCTTATTCTGCTTTTCATTTTGCTGCTGTATGAGGGATAAAGTGTGTAAGCAGTCATGGAAGCCATCAAAGGGGACTTACTTTGCCATTTTTTTTGCTATCATTTGCATGGCAACTCTTCATTAAGGCTTGTACAGCATTGTCCTTTCCAGCTCAGCCAAAAAAATCTACACAAGCACGTTAATACAAGAAGAATTATTTAACAACAAAAAAAATCTAAGCTTCAAGAAGCCCTTTTGCAGAAGTGACTCTCATTATGCAGGGTTAGGTTTCTATGCATAATACTGATTTTCAGACACTTGATAGCTTCCTAAGGGAAAAAATATCATTTAGATCATGCAGCATAAGAGTAGCTGGCAGCTACTGTTAGCGAACAAAATATAGCTGCAAATGTTTACTTTTTAATAGATAAGCAAGACTCTTGTGTCTTCCTGGAGCCTGACTGGAATTCAGATATTGTTTGACTTTTTCTCTCCCACAACACATATTTGATCTTATAATACTTTCGAAACCTTGAGCAAATAGAATACTGCAAGTTAAACATTACAAATGTACCCATTAGCATGACTTCAAAACAGCTGCTCAGAAGAACTTAGATCTGTAAGCAAATATTTTAATGAGGAATTAAGAGTAACCAGTCTTTACCACTTATTAGGAAAGCTCACTTTCCTAATAATTCACCTGCCAGCTCTGTGAAGATTTCTGAATATAACACCACTCCTAGCCATTCCTACAGCTTCTTTTTGTTGGTGGGTGGTTGGTTTTTTCCCCCACTGGTGAAGCCCAGAGCATTTGACATCTGTTTGTTATTTACCCAGTGCAGTGCACTTGGCAAGTGCAGCCAGTTCTGCTCATTTCATCACAAAAGTAAACCAAGGCACAGTGAGGCAGAGCCTCACTGCCAATGTTAATGGCTTACATGGCACTATGACAATTTACACCAGGTAATGATATATCCAAGGATGTTAAATTGGTTGCCAGGGCTATGAAACAAGTCAGTGCAGAGCCAATAGTAGTGGGAGACATTGCAGTTCTGGTCACCCCTGCTGACAGCATACACCTGCAGATTGGACCACTGGCAGTCCCTGAGAAAATGCTGTTGGAAGGGAGTTTGTTGTTAGGAGTCTCAAGAGTACTTTTTTTCTTATTTGAAAATTTTAAAGATAAACCACTGATCCATATAAGTACATGTATTTGAGACATATTTAATAAAAATATCTCAAAAATTCAAATAGAAAAATAAAATGTTTATTTTCAAAATTACAGTCATTCATTCCCTCTAAACTAAATTTCTTACAAGCAAACATGAAACAATGACATTTAAATTCAAGGGTTTCAATTTAATTTTTTTAAAATTTCTAAATGCAAATGACTGATTGCTAACCCCATCAAAAACAATGCCAGGACTACCAGTTATCTTAGCGGACTCAGGATTTCACCCAAACTAATATTTGAACTCTTGTGGGTAACATCTGAGGACAAGCATCCTGAAAATGGCAGCTTTGCTTGCTTTTATAGCTTGGGGACGAGAGGCAGATACTTTTCTAAGATGAACATAGCCTACAATATGCTGGCTTTGATCTCTGTAGCTTTCTCAGTGTCACACTAAAGGAGCCCAACAAACTTCCTTGTTAAAAAAAACGTCTTGCATAAGGTAAAAGTTGGTCTAAGCATCCCTTTAGAAACAACAGTAGTGATGATACAAATAGCCTGAAGTAATACATACACATTTTATTAAAAAGGATCTCTGGATTATTTTATTTCACACAGACTGATGTTACCATATCTTCTCTAACTTTCTATGTTTGAGAGTGTATTTTTCTATTTTAAACATTCTTTCTCCTTTGTTGTCCCCAGAGCTATATTTTAAGATAGTGTGACATTAGTTCTCCAGTGACAAATCAGTTTCCTGACCCAAAATTATGTTTTCATTTCCATATCAAATCCAGTGCAATTATATTTACTTCGGTAATTTTCTCAGAGCTTTAATAAGGCAAAGCCACTTCATTTATTTAAAGCTTCTTTGGGTGTTGGTTGTTGTTGTGTGTAAGGTTCAGAAGGAAGAGAAAGTGACAAATAGTAATTTTCAGGATTTTGTATTTTAATTACAGAATTCTGCACCAGGCTAGTAAGAACTGATGGGAGTTCTACAAATAGAAGTGTTATTACAAAGACTGTACGTGTACCCATAAAAGCAATGGAAAGATGCTTTAACGTTCTTTAGTATTGCTAGCTTCAGAAATTACAGGGTTTAATTGCTTTTTTCTTGAGCAAACAGGTATTTTCAATAGAGCCTACAAGGATTTAGAGCCCACAAGCTTTGAGACTATGTGGTCCACCAAAACCATTAACAGATTCTTTGTTTATTTTAACAGACAAACAAACAGACAAATGCAAGCTCCACCCTGGCCTTGGAGCCAAGAGAGAGTGGGTGTAGGTCAGTGCATTTGGTTTCCTTCTGAAACGGAGATTTCTGAGTAGTATGAACATTTATCTCAGAATACCCATACCACTTCTTCTGGTGCATTGAGACATAAATCATGTAATAGGTAAAACTGTAGAGCTTCATCACATTTTGTTTTGCCCATCCACCCACCCTCATTTAAAAAATGTACAGAGAAGACCATTAAAAAAGGTAAAGTTTTTATAATAAAAAGCTGCATCCCCAGCACAGGCAGGTTCTGTGGCTGATGAGAGGACAGATACTTCCAGATACTTCTGTGAATCCTTTCTTGGGGAGGTTTGCCTGAAATACATGAGTACAGGAAAGTTAACTGACCTCAACTTGGCAACCTGAACCAATACTACAACAAAAATTGCACTAACTTTGTAGCAACCCATAGTAGAACAGCTATGATTTTATGGTTATTTGTTTTTAAAAATTAAGGACTCTAGTACTGTAGGAGTCATTTTGTTCCTGGCATTAACAGAACCTAGACTTTTTTGCATACATCTTATCTTCTGGGTTTTACAGACCCCTGCTTCAGGACACTCAGTGGCTATAGAGCTATCCTCTTCCCAAAGGCCTTTCACATTTTTGGCATTCTTATTTTCCCAAAGGCCTTTCACCTTTTTGGCATTAAAACAGGCTATCTGTAATGTTTGCACTCTAATGGAAACCAGACGTGGCAAGAATGAAAGCAGAGCCTGAATCCCACAACGCCAACTTTGGCCCCAAAAGGCTTCAGTAAAAGCTAGCTTTCTTCATCTGTCCCCTCTTGCCTGGATTTCTCCTTGGCTAGACAAAGGGCTCCACGGCCACCAACATTTCCATGCCATCTTTCACTGTTGGTATATGATGTGTGTGACCTCTCTTTCCCAAAATCAGATCTTGGTGGGACTGGGGCAGCTGAAAGGAAGGTGTCATGGGACCATCACGACAAGCTGTTTCCTCCTTGTATGTGAAGACCATGTTTTTTGGGGCATGCACTTGAATAGCTGCAGTTCTTTGGTTTCTTTCACAGAATCACAGAATCACCTAGGTTGGAAAGGACCTTGAAGATCATCCAGTCCAACCATTAACCTATCACTGACAGTTCCCAACTCCACCATATCCCTCAGCGCTATGTCGACCCTACTCTTAAACACCTCCAGGGATGGGGACTCCACCACCTCCCTGGGCAGCCCATTCCAACACCTAACAACCCCTTCTGGAAAGAAATACTTCCTAATATCCAGCCTAAACCTTCCCTGGTGCAATTTGAGGCCATTCCCTCTTGTCTTATCGCTTGTTACTTGGTTAAAGAGGCTCATCCCCAGTTCTCTGCAACCTCCTTTCAGGTAGTTGTAGAGGGCGATGAGGTCTCCCCTCAGCCTCCTCTTCTCCAAACTAAACAACTCCAGTTCCCTCAGCCGCTCCTCTTACGACATGTGCTCCAGACCCTTCACCAGCTTCGTTGCCCTTCTCTGGACACGCTCGAGTAATTCAGTGTCCTTTTTGTAGTGAGGGGCCCAAAACTGAACACAGTAATCGAGGTGCAGCCTCACCAGTGCCGAGTACAGGGGCAAGATCACTTCCCTGTCCCTGCTGGCCACACTATTTCTGATACAAGCCAGGATGCCATTAGAACTTCTTGGCCACCTGGGCACACTGCTGGCTCCTGTTCAGCCGGCTGTCAATCAACACCCCCAGGTCCCTCTCTGACTGGCAGCTCTCCAGCCACTCCTCCCCAAGCCTGTAGCGCTGCTGGGGCTTGTTGTGGCCCAAGTGCAGCACCCGGCATTTGGCCTTATTGAAACTCCTACAGTTGGCCTTAGCCCATCGCTCCAGCCTGTCCAGATCTCTCTGCAGAGCCTCCCTACCCTCGAGCAGATCAACACTCCCACCCAACTTGGTGTCGTCTGCAAACTTACTGAGGGTGCACTCGAGCCCCTCCTCTAGATCATCAATAAAGATGTTAAGCAGGAGTGGCCCCAAAACTGAGCCCTGGGGGACACCACTCGTGACCGGCTGCCAACTGGATTTAACTCCATTCACCACCACTCTTTGGGCCCGGCCATCCAGCCAGTTTTTTACCCAGCAAAGTGTGCACTCACCCAAGCCTCGAGCAGCCAGTTTCACCAGGAGAATGCTCCTCAGCTTTTGTTTTGCCTAGTGGTCGGTTCTGAAGTGATTTCCATCCACCTCTCTCAAGATACTACAGTCACAAAAATAAAACACACCAGGCCTATTCTTACCACAGACATAGCAATTACTTTGTGGTTACAGCCCAAGGCACGAGGAGCAGCCCAACACAGGCTCTGATGTAAGGGCCCTTGAGCTCAGAAGCCAGACCAAACTGTAGACCAAAATATTTCTTCCCCAAAACAGAGTTCCATGAAAGTGATGTACTTTGTTGGAAATTAAATGGTGGTGGTATTTTGATGGGAAATTTATTCTAAAACATCTTGAATGTTCAATCACTATTTAAAGGTGGACTTTTTTTTTTTTTAATTAATCAAGCAGCTTCAGTTTCCATTACAGAACTTTGAAACCAAAGCCCTCTGATCTCTCTGTCCTTGAAAAATGTTCCTGGTTTTATTTTCCACATTGCTTCTTTAACAAAGCCCAAGAGCTGAAATGCAGCAAGGTAGAAGCAGCCTTCTGAAACACACTAGGGACTGTCAGACATGGGTCCACCAAAGCAATCCTCATCTAATAAAACTTGCTCAACCCCTGTTGGCTCCACGCAGTAACAACCTTGGATTTCTTTCAGGTGACCCATCAGTACCTCCTCCACAAGCCTTTGCTCACCACCTCATTCTCCCAGCCCCAGGAAGTACCAGCAGCAGTTTATGTCCCTCACTCGTCTTCCCCTCCTACTTCCCCACTGGTGTTTTCTCAGTTGATTTCCATTCCCAAGCACACTTCACCTCGTTCCTCTGCAGTGGAGCAAAGAAGCCAAAAGAGCACTTTTTTAAGTGTTCTCCTTCATCAGAGGTCTTTTGAATATTCACTTGCACTCGAAATAAAACTGAAAGTCAGGGCCCAAAGTGCAGTGGAATAGGGCTCCTGTTTTGTTACTGGTCTTGTTGCAGCAAGTAAGCTACAAAATCTTGCAATGGGCACGGCCCCAGATAATAATTGACAAATTGGGCAAGTGTACTCTTGGCTGTTTGACATATGATTATATTACAGGCCAGATGCAAATGATAAATGTATTGCATGTTGTACAGATATACATTTGTCCAGAGCAAACTCGGTCCACATCAGAATAAAAATCCTGTTAACAATACTGCCAGATTTGAAATATTCATGTATTTTAGCCCCTTGCTCTCAACCGTTACCCTTCAGGGCATTACAGAGTGTTTTGGAAAACAGCTAGGATTTTGCACTCCTCCTCTGCATAAAACAGCTGAAACTGTGTTTGTTTTTAAAAATTGCCTAATAATTAAGAGCTTCCTTGCCAAGATTCAAGCCTGAAGCCAAGTGCAGAGACCATATTAACATCCTGGAGTGGGGGAAGGAGAATTTTTGTGTGAAAGAAAGAAAGAAAGAAATTCCCTATCACAGGAAGAAAATAGAGAAAGATCGAAAATCAAAGCACCTAAGAATTAGTAAAGGACATGAAACATGAAACATAAAACATGAGGGAGGGGGGAAAATTACTTTGTTTCCCCATGTATATAGCCTTGTATTATTGCTTCTAAGATCATCTTAAAGCAACCATTTTTCCTAAAAAAGGGGATGAGAACAAATTAAAATTCCACAATTTTTTAGAAATGCAGCTTTAACGGTTCCTCACATTGACAGCATTAAATGACTCAGATTTCACTGACATGACATTTTCAAAAAGCTTAGAGCATCAGACTTCCAATTAAAAATCTTCTTCAAAACATCAAACATTAGTTTTTCCGGAGGACCACCAACTTAAAGAAAACAGCCAACATAAAGCTGAACAGATAGTTTCCCGAACCCTCTCCATAAAAGCTGACAAGACTATCTGTCATCTGGCAGTTGCAGAATCACTCTGAGACTCAGGGCACCTGGGTACCATTCCCAGCTGTATCCCAGTACTCCTTTATGTGTTTTGGACAAGCCATTTACCTCCGTATGCCTCAATATTACAAATGTAAAATGTATAAAATAGCTTTATGCTAGCCCATGGTACTCACATTATTTATTCATGTACACATCCCTTTATTACTCCAGCCAGAAGCATTTTTCCCATATTCACTTGCAAAAGCTGTTGAAACTCACTGAAGTTTCCTTCAATGGCTCTAGTATTGAACACACATCCTTCAATATTTAATTTAAAAAAAATAAATTTAGGATGCAGTACATCTTGAAAACCACCAGCTCAGTACAAATAATAATAACAAAGCACCTGTTCATCAGTAAAGAGCAATTCTTCGAACCTTGGAGTAGTTAATTTAAAAAACTTCAGGTTAGATCTCTCACGTTGCCTGGAATCCCAGGTCTCCCCTAGGATGTTTGCAGTGGTCAGGGGAGTCTATCCCTTTCAGAAAATTTATGTCTGAATCAAAAAATCAAGACTTCTCCAAAGCCTGAAACTCCTTTTTGCCTGGTATGACTCCTGAGACCAGTGTGCATGTGTGTGTGTATTTTTTTTCACTGTGTCCACTTTATGAATGGGTAAGACAAACCACAGAGGTTAAATGATTCACCTACAAAGTCTTTGGACACAAACAGAAACTCTTGGTGATTTGTATTTCCAACCACCAGATCTAATTAAAAAAAAACCAACAGTGTCTCACGCTAAGCAGAGCCAGGTACCAGACAAGTCCATTTCAGAAGGAGGAGGAAATTCTCCAACAAATGTAACGCAAGTGTGTTCCTTCTAACTGAAGAGGAAGCTGTGCCCTTAAGCCATACCCTTCCTGGTTCACACAAACCTCTCTAAGAACCAATTCTACACAGCTGAGTTTTGAGTCTCTTAGGCTAATGCACTATTTTCCTTCCCATTCCTTGATGGGAGAGATGCTGTTGCTGGCTACCAGCTGGCAAAGAGACAGGAGTTGTCATAATCCTGGATATGACACATGCATCTAGCTGTGGCCTCAGGCAGGTAAATGTCTTCCAGTCTTTCACGCTACCAACTAGAAATAGTATCTGCAATCTGTGAGTGCTGCAAGGTTCATCTCAGGCACTGAGCTCCACGACTTGCCTTCAAGATTGCAGGCATTTCACGTAGTGTTCCACCGTGACATCAGAAAAGAGAAGTGCAGCCTTGCAGCCGGCTTTCCATGTCAGACCTCCATCTTCCTACTATGAAGGAACATTGCTACTCTGTGAGTATCCCATTCTGTGATTATTTTGAAAACTGTTTTGGTTAGGCTGGATCATACATGAAGACTTCCTCAGAAAACCCAACAGCTTTTGCATATAAAAATTCTACTTCGTGCAGCTTGAGCCCCTTCTATTCCATTTCCTTTGTCTGTGTTCAAATTTGCTTCTAGTAAATAGTTTTGTTTTTCAGCTTTAACCAGTACGAAGAATTTAAGCCAGCCAGATGGAAATACCTTCACAAAATTACTGAGAAATGTCATGTAGTAATACTGTGAATAGTTCCAGGAATTACTGAAAGTCACTTGCTATTTATTGCTTAGTAATATAGTGCTTGAGGTTTCCTGTCACTAGTTCAGTTGTGCCAAAGCCTGAAAAACTAAAATACAGTTTCACATGATTTGCAAATGCCTACTTCTACCCAATTGTTTTACAAAAAGAACTGAGCTGGTATTCAAGCGCACGTGAAGAAGATTGGAGACCTTCCTTTATTCTTTATTATTTATAACCAAACTGCTTGAAAAAACTAACCATGAGAGCAAGAGCAAAAATGATAACACAGAATTAAAGTGCAGTAGGCATCATTCTCCCATGATTTCAGACAAATAATTCTGACACCTTTACCAAATAACCCAACCACAGCTTCATGTTCATTTCAACTTGCAGCTGCTTTTCCACATTGGTTAGGCAGGCCCTCACCACCGCAAGGAGAAGGGCTACTCCACATCCTCCTCTACTCCTGAGGCCATCAGCTGAGAGTATAGTGCAGCTTTCATAACCGCAGAAACTGATTTCCTCAGCAGGAACATGCAAATGCTCCTGTTCCTGACTGAAGCACAGCAGAGCATCTCCAGATGCCCTGCCTACGTGACTGAGGACCAAAGACCCACACACACACCATCAGACACCTTGGGAGGACTCCAGTCCACCTCCCTGCCCAGAGCAGGCTCAGCCATGAGGTCAGACCAGGTTGTTCAGGGCTTTTTATCCTTTTGGGGCTGGAAATACTCCAAGGATGGAGATGACACAACCTCTATGGGCCCCTGCTGCACTGCTGGGCAGTCTTCATGGGGAAAAACCTTTTCCTTATCGTCAGGCTGAGCATCTCCTCTTTCAGTCTATGACCACTGCCTCTCACCCTCCTGCTCTTTGCTGCTCTGAGCAGCAGTTTTCTCTTCTCAGTAACCTCCTCATAGACATCGGTGGGCAGTCGGGAACAGCAAGAACAGGGCTGCTCCATGGTGGGCACAAACAGGGTGTTCCCGGCACAGGCAGTGCCCTCAGTGGTGTCAGGTTGGTGACAGTGACCAGTCCCATCTGCAGCCCCAAACAAGGTGAGGTAACAAGTCAGTCCTGGGGTCTACCAAGGGAGTCCAGCCACAAACAGCAGGAAACAGGGCTGGGTGCACTATGTGTAGCTCAGACCGAAAGGGCTTGATGGGCCATTGGGTTGGACTGGAGACCTCCAAGGTCCCTTCCAACCTCCACAATTCTGTGATAGATCATTTCAGACGGTTATGCACTGTGTCCATCTTTGCTTCTGTCCCCCCTGATAAGCCTCAAACTCATGAATTTTCCAAGCATGGAAGAAACAGTCATATTTGCCAAATGAAGACAATCTTGCCAAGGAAGTAAACGCCATTGGTATCCTTTTCCAGGGAACTATCTGCAAAACCCCAGCCTAGTCAAAACTGAGAGATCGAGACAACCACAAAGCCCCAAGACGAGAAGCCTTTTTTGAGAGTCAAAGCAGGGTGTACTGACCAAAAGGAGAAAACAAGGACAACTTTTACATATGTTTACAGTAAAAGAGTGAGCAGAATATATATTGATTTGGATCCATTTTAACTGCCCCAAGGGAATGCAGCTTACACAGCCAAAGCCCTGTCCCCATTTCATGTGCTGCCACCCTCAGCAGTGAAAATAAAGGCTTGTCTGGTGACAGAAATAGTCCTATATCTCAAGCCCAGACAGAGCTGGTATTTCTGGGAAACTACTTCTTCTAGTCTCTGCATGTTTCCTTAGAGGGAGACCAGTTAGGTCATGTACTCTTCCTTGGAAACCATCCAGATTTTAAGGGACTCATCTTTTTGCCCCATAAAGAGTCATGTCTGTATGTCAGCACAGCAGTCTGATGTGGTTTTCCACCTATTTACGTGAGTAATGTCAACAGTGACGTGAAGTGGTATGGCCACCAGCTCTGAGGCAGCACCTTTCTAGGATGTGTTCTGGCTCAGGTCTGTCAGGAAGAATGCATGCCCACCAGCACTCTCTCAGCAAGGTCAGAAAAAATGAGATAAAACTGTGAGAACTAGTGCAAAGGAGGGACTAGAATCAGGAATACTCTAATTCTACTACTCTGGGATAAAATTGTGTGTGCTAGGGATTTCCAAAAAGGATAGCAGCCCAGAGCTCAGACAATTTGGCTTCTGGGGACAGGAGATGAGGACAGCCTTTTATTTTACAACCCCAAGGAACAGACAGCAGGTGGGAATTTTAAGGGCTTTGCTAAACTGGCAGAGATCTGGAGCTGATTGGCATGCTTGCTTAAATAGAGTATATAATCATCAGAGAGAGCAGCCTCCCTGCCCTCACTGTCATGCTCCCACCATGGTTCCCAGCCTCTGCTTCTCATGCCCTCCTCTCCTATACATAACTCCTGTCCTTCTACCCAAACAGTTACTCTGAACGACAACTGTGATTACATAGCTCCTCAAATAAGGAGGTGCAAAACCTCACTATCTCCCAGGACTGACCTCCTGCCTGGGAGGCTGGGCACACATGACCCTTGTATTACAAATACACCACCAAGACTGGCAGCCTGACAGATAGAAGGCAGGTGATTCAAGTGATAAGCAATAACATTTTTACAGTTGTCTGCCAAGAACAGCATGGATGTTGTACTCAGTGTCTTGTGCTTAGGAAGAGTGTCTGTATAAAGAACTTACTGAGGAAGGAGTAACAGCACTGCAGATTTGTCCCACATTAATGGTGCTATGTGAGGGGCACAAGTCAGAAAGAGAAAGGAATAGCTAAAGTCTAAAAGAGAATGGTCATCTGGGTGCTGTCTGTGCAGTGAGTGGGCATAGCTTCACTGAGACCTGGATGAGTAAAACAGGCTATTAATTCTCCAATTTAATGTTTTAAAGAGCAAATCACTTTAAATCAATGCATGTTTGCAACTTCCTTTTACACACTTCGCTGTGCAGGAAGAGGGGTGGTAAATACATACATCTACTATGCTGTTTTAAATATATTTATTTAGGTGGCAGAAATTATAATTATACAAAGATCACTAAAAGGAATACATTATTGTCAAGTCTTGGAAATGAAAGAAAAGTGCAAACTGATCCAGTGGCAGACATACCCAGAAAGCAAACAAATGTTTCATCTGTTGTTCTCACAGAAGAATGAAGACAAACAAAAAGACTCACAGTTTATTCTCAGAGCAGCCCTCTCATCAGGCAGCACAGGCCAACACTGAATGTTTACGATATCCATGAGTTGTTCTTTCTATTGCTATCAAACTCTGCAGCTTTACTCAAGTCATTTAGGGAAGCATGTTTTAGGGAGGCCACTGACTTGGGAGTGCTTCTGGTTTTGGAAGTATGGTTTTTAGCAGATGCATAGTATTTCTTCCTTTCTGATACTTTGCTGTCAGCAAAGCTTTTGATCCTGATGTTTCCAAAACAGGGCACACAAAAATCAGGTTAGCTACAATGAACCTTTAGATGGACTGGTGAAGTAGGTTGTGTATTTAATGTTTTGGAAGTTCCCAGAAGACTCAGAAGTAGCATATGCACTGGGAGGGAGAATGTGAATCCTTTTGTGGTAGGTACATTTTATCGCACATATTCAGGAATATTTCAAGAATTCCCTCCCAAAGTCATATGACAGCTATCGCTGTGGCACTGGAGAAGGGAGGAAGTTATATCTTTATACGCAAGCCAGTGCTATAGGAAGCATGCAAACTGTGGGTGTTTATACCAGAAAACCAAACCACAGCTTAAATAAAAATGTTAATCAATATTTGTTATTGAAATGTCAATTTCACAGCAGAATTAAGGGAGGAGAAAAGTAGAGGCCAACCAGTGTTTTCCAGTTCTTCACCCTTTTCCTGGAGAAGCACAAATACAATGCAGTATCAGAAGCAGGAGTAAGAGCGCAGGTCCTGGTCAGGACAGCCTCAAGATTCTCCACATCTTGGACAAAGCAGAGGACATTCAGAAGGATATACTTAGGAAAGACAAATACCTGGCATCCTCCTGAGAGCAGTCTGTTTCAAGATTCAGTCAAAATCAGGTGAAGGAAGGAAAAGTGTTGAAGAGTCGTTCACACATCTGGTGAGAATTTGGACAAAGAGGGCAGAGACTCTGCTTCTTTGTCTAACTCCAGGAAAAATCTGTGGCTGTGAACTCTGAATAGATGCACCTTTCCAGCTGGTTGGCACCTTTAAGGGCCTTCTACCTCACTAAGCCTTCTCCTCTTCACAGAGTTTCCTAGGGATGCCTTATTAGCTTGCTGATTTTGATAAATTGTCTCTGTCTGGCACCTGGCGCTGCAAAGCTTTCATCAGGGGTTTACGTGGCTCTGAGATCCAGTAATGACAGCACTACTCTAACAGTACTGGTCTAGCAATGACTGGTGATGACTAGCTTTTTTCTGTGAAACAACCTTGATTTTTCTTTCATAAGCACAGGAAGGAGAAGACTCCAGCAACAGCGTGCCTGACGCAGTGGAGGTGATCTGAAACAATGTAGTCTACCAAGCTCAACTGTCCTTTCTGTGATGGGACCTCAAGCTCACCAGAGCTGTGAGATGGACTTGCTGAGAAATTTTTCTTATAATGAGGTCCCCAAATAAATCCAAAAAGCTTTTAACTCACAAAGCCAGTTTTATTTTAGAATTGGGAAAAGAAAAAAATTAAAGCAGTGAGGTCAGCAGAAATGTAAAGATGTTTATAACTAATTCTTTCCTCGTACTGATGTCCCAGTTTTCTTGCCCGACTTCAGCCACCTCGGGGGCTACCTAGACTCCCTGGTCCCTTAGAGGTTTCCCTCTACATCACCATAAGACCACCTTTCAGACTTCTTGGATATATCCTACCCTTTCCAGCAGTTTCTGCTGCAAGCTCTCTGCTCTTTCTCTGGGTCTAGACAGGTATCAGGGCATCTCTCAATGTCTGGGACCATATCTTCTTGAGCACATTCAGTTGCTTTTGAGGGAAGAGATACTCTTCTCTCCCTTCCAGAGGTGTCCACCCATCACAGTTCTTATAAATGAGCTTAACATAGGAGCTGAAAGCAAAAAGGAATCAACAGACACTGTTCACCAGCCCATCAGATTCACAACAGGAAACAATTAATAGAAATTTCCCCTACATCACTCTGAAAGCAAGTTTTTCAGTAATGCTGGGTTTCACAATTCAAATATATTTTCATTTAAATGGTTGACCTGTTTATGTATTGGTTTCTTTATTTTTCATATCAGTCTTGTATCAGCCTCTTATTTTTTCAGGTGCAAAGCTTAGTAATTTTGACACTGAGGCAAATTATGACTACATGGGCATATGTGAAACCCAGAACTGAAGTTAGGTAACACTGCAAATAAAAGCCTGAAAGAGGAAAGACCTTCTACCTTGAATACTTGTAAAATGCAACTATTGTGACCATTTTGCCCCTTAAAATGTAAAAGAAAACTTTCTGCACTTGGGCTTATTCCTTTACAATTTGTAGCACTGTTTCAAGTCCCGCATCTGTTACTCCAACTCACTGCTTCATCAAATTATTAAACAAGTGTAAGTAAGGGAATCAGACATGAAGCCCTAACCCATCTCAGGTTTATATGGCTATGCCTCAACATATGGCTCAACATTTTTGGATCTCAGCTATATCTCCTAGCCAATATGAGTAGAGGAAGCTCAGTATGTGATATGCTAATTATTTCAGGTATGAAGACAGATGGGAGTGAAGCTGAGATACCAGGTAAAAAGGAGAAGGGGAGGTGCAATAGTGTAAACTTCTCTGAAGTTAAAAATGGTGACAGGTATATCTATATGTCAGTAGAAAAGGAAAAGCAAGATTTGCTCTTCACACTGGTATGGACTAATCAATGGTAGCTTCTGTGGAGATGTATTATGTTCCTGCACCTCTCCAGCAGCAGCACCTGACAGGCACCCCTCTTCCTTTCTTTTGTGTTTGCTGCAGGACATGTGTGAAGCACTGACAACACATTCTGACTTTCCAGGTTTATTTGTTAATCAACACGTGGCTCATCTGCACAACGCCTTCTCTAATAGGAGAAGAACAGAATAAAAACTCTCCCTATGCTGATCCTCTGCGTAGCAAGAGCTTGCAATACCCAGACTTTTAAGTCCTTTCATGATTACGGGTAGCAGACCTTGGAAAAGCTCCAAGAAAAAATATTGAGAATACACCCCCTTAATCATGTGTTTGTCCTGATTATATCAATGGAGTCAGTCCCTTTGAACTCCACTGACTACAGAGAAAAAGCACTCAGCACCACTTCTGAGAACCACAGACCTTCTCATACCCTTTTTTACCAGACACACTGGTTTGGGAGACAAGAAGGAAAACATAAAACTTCTCCTCTTCCTCCCCTTCTTTTTTATTTGATGGCCCAAAATGGGGAAGATCCTGGAAGAGATGCCTCTGGATTTGGGTCACCCCAGTGCCTGAGAGGGTGCTACAAAAGGACTAAGCAGCCCTGAAATGTCTCACTTAGCATGCCACCACTGCCAGCCAGGCTAGTATACCTAGGAGTACTGCAGTAAAACCGCCCTGGTGCAGTCACTGAATGTTGCTGTTCAGAGGAAAAGTGGTTACATATCCACCCCTGAACACTAGTCAGGTATGAGCATCTGATCTCAGCAGGCGAGTTTGCCATAAACATCCCCAAATCTGTCCTGTAACCTAACAGACTATTTCCTGTTTTGTCGCAAGAATTCCACAAGAAATTGCATAAAGAATGATGACCGAGCATGATGACCCAGATACGTTATGAAACAAACCAGAGTACTAATAAATCAATGAAATGCAGGAATCTGGTCAGAAACTGCTAATCTTTTCATTATTTCTCCAGTAGTATTTGGAGACTTTCCAATAGACCAGAAAACTAAGAAAGGTTGTGATTTCCTCCTGGCCAGTGGAAATCTACAGAAATGATTTCTTGAGACAGGACTCCTTTGCATCTGACAAGAATCATGTCTTTCAACACAGAGAAAGAGAGAGCAAAGATACTTATAAATTCCTCCTGAATCCTTCCAACAACTCCTCTTAAATGAGAATAAGCACATACAACTAACAGAATAAATTCAAACTGAGCAATGTGTTCAATGCCACAGATCAAAGAAGAGCCAAACTAGAACTTGATCCCACCCCTTAGCTATCCTTTTTTTGTCTTCTTACATGACACATACAGTTAAACTAATAGTGTTTATTTATTTCATAGGAACTATTTATCACAATATCTCTATTGCTTGAAGATAGTGAGCACGGAGCATCTGTCTAAAACATTACCCAGCAAAAACTGTTGCAAAATGATATCAGGAAGTCTACAGACTCTATACTTTTTTCACAGATTCTCTAGCATTTAATAACCTGAAAAAGTCCCTAATTCGCTTGCAGTCCCTCTGTTTCTGCTGTACCAGAAACCCTTATTATCACTTCTTGTAATTTTAAGCATTTATTCTTCAGAATTCCTGCTAATCCCCATTTCAGGTTTAACTCTGTTGATTTTATGTTCCTTTCTATTGTCCTAACCTGCATTAAATTTTCTTTTCTGGAAGAGACTTCTTTAGGTTCTAGGGATATCTGAGAAGCTATTTCAACCCAAGCTGTCCCATGCTGAGCCTCATGCTGTTCAACTCTCTCCTATAGGGCAACAGTGTCTTCTTGTTGTCAAACATCTTGTTTCAGCTTACAAATCATAGCTACAGCTCTAAGCACATAAAGATCCTTAAAACATGTAAAAAATGCTGCATTATTTTCACAAGTCAGAGCCAGAGTTAGAAATGAAAGACCCTGAGACATTTCAATCTTTCCTACTGAAACTGCTCCACTTTGTGAAGACAAGTCAGGAACCTAAGCCGTACCTCCTTTTCTCATAGTACCCTTCCTTTCAGTATGAGAGGTGTTGGCTCCACTGTCGTTCAACCTAGGGGTGAGAAAGAGCAACTGCAGAGTATGCCATTGTCCAGTGGTCAGAGTACTCATCTGGAAAATGAGAGCTGTGGTCAAACCCCTTGAAGAAAGGAGGGAGGGATTCAAGTTCAGGTCAATGAACAGAAGGTCTCCAACTCCATCATACCATGCAGCTGGTTTTCTGTGAAACTGCTACTTTAGTAACAATGCTGTGATAATGCCTACTGCATCCAAGCGACACAGAAATGCTTACCTTATTCCAGCAGGGATCAGGCATGGCTGACATATTTAGCTCTCCAGTGTGTTTTAAGATACAGATTGTTCTGTTACTGTACATAAAGAGCTTCAGAAATGCAAATCTGTGCATCAAAGTACTCCGATATCTCTAAGGCTAAACAATAACTAAGCAAGGATCTCCAGAACACAAATTTGGCAGTTAAATAACCATGCCATCTTACTGTGGTCATTTTCAAATGACACCCAGCTGGTGGGAAACAGAAACAGGAACACAGTGGGCTGTGTCAAGATGACCTACATCTCCCTCCAGCATGTGTGTTATTGCTTAAGGAAATCTGATCGTGTTTCCAAATTCACAGAACTGCAGTTTTCACCAGGTTGCAGAAGACTAATGACTAGCCTGCAAGAGTTGGACTTCAACCAACAACTGGTGGACTTTGTTTCATTATTAACTAATTGCTGTCTCCTTTTATGGCAAAATCAAGCAGAATGACCCACAAGTAATAATGACCTAAGCCCCTACACTGTATGTTGAATTTGAAGATTTCTTGTTCTAATCAAGCTGTGAAAAGTGCCAATGGAAGTTTAAAAATAAAAATAAACACAGAAATAGAAATGTAGGCTCTGTAGCATCCTGAACTTCATGCATTAGCAGATGACTAAGAAAATCTTTAGGTGTGAAACAGTAGGTTGGATCCATAGCTAGGACCTGTTAGCTTAGGTCTGTGTTAGTCTCCACCATGGTTTACAGCAACTGGGGGTCTATGCAGTGTTCTGCAGTGACACAACCACTTCTACTTTGTCCACGACCACAGCCTTGACACATTTTACTGACTACCATAATTTTTCTTGGCATGTAGATACACCAGAATTTATCATTGAGAACAAGATTGTCACGGTATTTACTCAGCTGTGATCGCAAGCCCATCTGCCAACAGAGGCAAGAAAAGGTACTAATTCCCGTCTCTCTGATATGGGTACAGGAGCCAGTAAGGGAGAAAAAGCTGCACTCCTCTCTCTGAAGCAACCCAAAGGAAAAAGAAGGTGTTTCTGGCCCAAGTCGTGTTGTCATCTGCCCACTGAGTGAAGCAGGTTCTGATGATCCTGACTGCACTATCCGTGTGTCTAAAATGGGTGGAAAAACATGGGGTTCAACAGGAAGATTTTCACAGCAGCTAGTTGAGTTGTTTCTCTGGAGAGAAGAGCCAAAATTTATTATTCCAGCCCACTTTTTAGGGCTAATTGGATCTATAATCTGGTTTCTAGTTTTTGAAGTTCCTCTCCTTCCATGAAATGGAACAATAACAGCAAAAAGAAGAAGGATAAGAAGTTTTAAGAAAGAGAAAAAAAACCCACAGTTTCAGAAAATGACTGTGTGAGAAGAAAGCTTTAAAAAAGGAAAAAAGGTTTTGATACATTGCTCAGAAACATGTATTTTCTCTTAAGTGAACTGATCGCTTTCAAAGCAAGAATTCAAAAAGCATCTTCTTTCTTGTTTGCCACTCATTGTGACAAATTTTACAGTTGTTTGGGGGTATTTTACAGAGCATGAATGAGCAAATGTGAGAGAGACTTTCATGCTGGGGAATCAGGAGCAGAATTTGTTTGTGCAAGTTTCCAAAAGCAACTGGTGAATTTGGGTACTCTTCTGAGTACTCACAAGGCCTGATTTTGCAGGAGCCCTGAGTGTGTACAAGTCAGCAAAGAATGAGGAAACACAGTAGGATATAACCATCGATAGAAAGAGAGAAGACAACACCCTGTGCTGTGCAATCACTTGACAAAAAGGGAGCTCTCAAATCTAGAGGTGGAACCTGCCATGCAGTTTTGTGCAGTACAGTATCTGACCTCAATATCTTGCCCACTAAAGACATTTTTTATGAGAATATCAGCACTTGTGGCGGTAGCTCCAGGCACTCAGGAAAAAAAAAAAAATCAAATTCATCTCTCCCATACCAAATCACATCACTGTTATTGCCCTAAATTAAAAAGGTGTTTGTTACAGATTCCAGCTCCCCTGCTGTCAAATCCTTTGCTCCTCCTGCATCTGAAACCCACCAAGGGCTAAATCCAAGAATGGCTGCTGAATAAAGCCGTTTTGTGTACACACAATGAGCATTTTGTTCAAACCGTTTAAGACATATTTTACAATAAATCTTTTCATTATCGGAGGCATTTTAAAAATGTTTCGCCTTTAGTCACAGTTTACAGATTCACTATGTACAGTATTAAGTTTGGTATTTGATGCACAACACATTCTTCTTTTTCTTTTTAAATGCTTAGTAATTTTTAAACCACCCCATGTTGCTAGAGAGGGCCAACCAGGGGTAAGTAAACGTTTCTGTCCATAGCATATGTTTTCATATTTAATCTTATTTCAGTATGCAATAGGTTCTTTCTCACAATAGAAAGGCAGGTGACAATATCTATATGGATACAACTGCTTTACAGCACTGGTTTCTTTGTTGTGTTTCCCTGTGAGTTTATTTTTAAAAGGTCAATCATTGTGTATTCTAAAGGAAAGCCGTGACATGCCCTTGGAAACATTTTCTTTGACACACACTCAACTAAAAAAAAAACCCTAATTTTGAGATGTGCACAGACCTATAGCTGATTATGGCACGGATTTTGCAAAAAATATTTCCTGCACAGTGTTTTATTTTTTACAGTCATACAGTGTCCCACTCGCTTGCAGAAGCAAGACTGGCTGCTGAAACCAACCATGGTACAAATAGAAACCATTTATTAGACTTTAAAACTAATGTAATGTCAGCTTACCTCTCTGCTGAGCTTTGTCTCTCTTGTTACCGCAAATCACAATAAAAACAAACTCCAAACTCAGCTCCTAGGGAGCACCTCCTCTAGGCTGCAAAATTCCATGACCCCCAACAGGAGTCTGCTTGGAATTAATGAAATGAACTGACCAGTATCAAAACTGTCTCTTCATAAAGATCTAGCTTCAAAGTGACTCAGTTGAAAACTCTGCCTCCTGATGCAAGACCTACAATGGGTTAGTAGAAGAACCACATTTCCCTGTGTGGGAAGCCTTCTGTATGTTAAAAAGAGAAAGGGACTCCCCCACCATATCTCATTTTTCATATTAAAGCTGACCCAGTGATGACTTCCTCAACAAAGGCATCTGACCCAAAGGTGCTAGGAAGGAATACAAGGTTACAGCCACCTCCTCATCTGCTTATGACTCCTTTACTCATGACTTCACCCCTCATCCTCTGAGAAGTGTATTTAACCTCTATTCACTTCTAAGAAGTGAATCTATCACCTCGTCATACTGGGGAGGCTGTATTTTTCTTCTTCCCCTACAGGGCAAAGCTGAACATGACCTCTTCTTTACACACAAGAGGCTAATGAGTTTCATTACACCAGAAGAACAGCAGACTCTATGCTGCATACAGGAAGGCAACAGGTAACTACCACTGCAGTGTGTACATGCTCTCAGACTTGCTTTAGATTATTTTTATCTAATGTGGGTACAGGAAATAATGAATTTACAGCAGCATAACACTGAGTACTTAGTAGTTGAAAGCACTTTCACACTGACTTCAATAACCAAACCAGGTATCTCAAAGGTAGTCTGAATATGTCTGTGTATGTCCCCTGACACTGTGCAGAGATGTCCTGAAATGCCTGGTGCTGCCACGTGGTACCTGCTTTTGCAAACACAACTGCCCAGCACTGCTCCTTGCTGCTGTGCCACATCTCAGATACAGATCTTTTTGCTGTTGTGCAGAGTGGTACTGATCAGCCACAGATCTGGCCAACCTCAACGAACAACAACATCAATAAATAGTGAAGAGTAAATGAGGAGGTGAGGTTGCCTGTTCGTTCTCCACTAATGGGGGAGCTTCATCAAATTTACACCAGTTAGACAGTATCATGGAGCAGGAGACAAGCCACAAACTGTCACCTGAGCTTGCCCCACTGTGCACCTTCCTCAGCTTCTGCCAGTGAGCAAGTGCCTACAGGGCAAAGTATTTCCCATTCGTTGTTGTTCATTCATTTGTCATTTGCAGTAAACACTTAAGAGAACCCATGATGTCAAACAATTAATAGAGGTTATAGAGTCTCCTTGTGAGTGAGGTCCTTGTGTGTGAGGTTGATGTCGTCAAATGAGGTCACTGAAAAAAGCTAGGTCAGATATACTCTGAACCTGGTTACTCATCCCCCAATACTAGTCATTATCAGAGAAGTTATGAAAGGTTTCAAAATGTGAAAAAAGTGTACTGTTTATTAACTTATTGCAAATTATTTTGTAAGCAACGTGACAATGAGCTTTGGGGCAAAATTTTAGTTCTTTAAATCCACTGAACCACTATAGCTCCTATTTAGAAATTTTCAGTTGAGGCTTCAAAATCTTTCAGTACAACAAAATCAGGGGAAAGTTAGCGAACATGACAAGTTGGTCTTACATCACTGTCTGTACATTTTGCAGCAGTAATCATGGGGTATTTTGCTGTGCTTCAGCTTGTACATGTCTCCAAGGAGTAAGTGCTCAGTAGAGCTCTAAGTAACAAGCCCTAACCTCCCCTCTGGTCCTTCAGCTTGAACCTATTGCCCAGGGATGGGACTGTTTCCTTTAGCTAGGTAGTTCACTAAAACACATAATATGAAACCAGGGAGCTGACCCTGTCAGGCAATGACTGCTGCACTGAAACCCTGCTTTGCAGTTCCAGCAGTGCTTGAAGATTCATGCCTGAAAATAGTTGAGGGTGTCTTACCCACAAGAAACTTTGTGCACACAACTGCATGCAGAGTCTTCTCCTTGCTGGCATAGGTCCTACTTTAACAAGTATTTATGGCATGGGTTTTTTAGCCACACTTGAGGCTCTATACTTATGCAAAATAGAGTTTAGTCATCCCCAAAAATCTCAGTACTGGAACTGCAGTGAATGGAAAGGAAAGGATCAAAATCTGGGACACAGATTTTCTGCTGTATTGCAAGATCTGAGGAACAGGGAATGAGGTTATGAGGCTATGCCTCTTGCTCCCAAGCTGCTAACACTCTCACAAACAACCATTTCTTTGAATTACACAGCTTCAGTAGGCATCCCTGCATTCCTAATTTCACAAAGGGACAGCATGGTAGAAATGAGCATTGCAAAAAGAAATTTGAGAGAACCAGTTAAAAGTGCTCACTCAAATGAGTCCTGTTCAGAGGTCAGTTCTTTGTGAGCAAGCTCATGTTATGTAAACCAGGATTTATGTAAGAGGAGAACATCTGGATGCCTGTGACCCTGTGTCTTAATAAAATAAGACATACTACAAGGAACTACATGAACACCATCCATCACAGCTGCCTTCTCTTGGGGAAGCTGTTCTGCAAAGGATCAATAATGCTGCAGGAATAAAAGGCAACTGTATTTTCCCTATGAATTTCTTTGCTTTCTTTTTCCAGTATTTTTTGCTGGCCTTTTTCTAGTATTTGCTGTTTTGTAATCTAATTCCTATTCTTCCATTTTCATTCTGTTTTCTCCTCTCTTCCACTATCTTACATTTCCCATTCCTCTCAGCAACCACTCTCATTTCCATCTGTTCCTCCCTGTGTGGCCTCATCCTGAACGGGAGATCTCCTGAACTTTCTGTCAGCTGATCTAAAACTGGTACATGCCAGAAACATCAGATCATGCAAGGTTCAAAGAACAAGGAGACACAAATTAAAACTGAAGGTTCTATCAAGAGGGAAAGAGGAATTCTGTCTTTGCCAGGTCAGAGCTGTTTCTTTCTGCATCTTAGGAACTAGACAGCATTAACAAATGTCAGGACTACTAAAATATGCAAACAAAAGCATTATCTCTTTTACCAGAATAGAAGAGTACAGCATTCTTAGCCTCTTTTCCAAGGATATGCAAAAGCTTTGCAAACACAGGGGCACAGCACGGCACTTACTGAGATTTCCTAAGGGAATTCAATCGTTTCTGGGTGTTGGGGTTTTTTTGCAGATCCCCCAAAGGCATCAAACTTCAGGCCGCCATTTCATGTGGCTCCATACCCGCCGGTGGGGGGCGAGTGGAGCGCGTCCAACAACATCCCCCCAGCCCAAGAAAAACTGGTCGCGTTTCCTCTAGGTGGCACACGCACCTCTCCTAAAATTTACACTGAGGCGGGCAGCCGCCTGCGACATTGCATTTGGCAGCTTTTCTATGGGTTTTTGCAATTAAAAAAAAAAAAAAAAAAAAAGTAATAAAAAAAAGTCAGGTCCGCTGTCCCGGCAGGGAGTGGATCTGCGGTCCGCGGGGGCGAGGCAGGGCGGCAGGTGGGAGATAGGTCATCGTGTTTGCCATCCCCGATAAAAAGCGGTGAGTGCAAAGAGTGAAGGTCGTCATAAAGCAGAATGCTCTTGAAAAAATACCGTTGACTTTGAAACTTGTAATAGCGCATGGAAACTCTGGGAACTGTTAAATAAAGTCAGACTTACAAAAAAATAGCTATTTGGATATAGCAACTGTGTGGAGACTACAGAAGAGCCTAATTCCACCCCAGAGCAGCCTGCCATCTCCCACAGACACACAGAGGTGTGTACCATCAACCCCAAAAGCAGGAGTCATGTCTGCTGGGGCTGGAGCATGCTAAACACCTTTGTGTGTGCTGCCCCTGCCTGGTGTCTTTCTGCAGCCCTCATGGTCAGGGGTTACATCTGTCACAGGTATGACCTCCATCCATCTGCTACTCATATTAAAACTGGTATCTCTTGCAGGTATTCTTGCAGGTATCATTGCTTGCAGATATTACCCACAGATGAATGGCACTTTCACCACACATCCCAATTCTCCAGTACTGTGAGCTGCTGTCTTGCAATAGTCTTGTCAACCACTTTTTCCCTGTACTCCTACCTGTGGAGGTCCTGGTTCTTACGCCTGATGCTTGAACTCAAGCTATTAAAAATGTTTTTTGGGGAAAAGGGAAAAAAATGAGAAGACCCATATTATATTTATTGTTACAGGCCTTACTCATACAGCACTCACAGTACTCTGCTTGCTGTCCCCTCTAAGCAACACCACAGATTTAATTCATAACATATAAACCTAGGATGGCCACAGGCCATGACCCAACATGTGCCATATAGATATGCATACAACCAGAAAATGCAAAAGGATTAAGTTAAGATGATAAGGAGGAATTCTAGTTTCTAAGTGCTGACCATTAAGCAACCATTTTTTTACCTTTTAAAATTTGTTTTCAGAAAAGACATAAAACTTTGCTAGTCAGAAACCCTCCCTATTCAGCTGAACAGACGGAAAAGCTACATCCAGCACACATGGAGGAAATCACATGCTTGGTACATGCTGTAGACACCTGAAAATGCCACCAACCAACACTAACCTGCTCTTAGGAGGCCAGCACTCCACCAGCTGCAGCAGCTGGCACACCCCTGTACCCAGGATTTTCTGCCTCTCTGTACAGTCACTGCTTTGGAGTCCAACCAGGAGGGCTGCTGCAAACCTGATGAAAGAAGACATGACAAGCAGGCGTAGGCTGTGATATTATTGGTCTGCCTCTGCAAAGGATGCTGTGCTACCAGCTGCAGAAACCCTGTCCCTCTTCAGTGAGGAGTCAAACAGGGACCTACACCTCACATAAAATTTTGCTGTGAAACTAACAGAAGAAGAGCTCCTGAGTGGTAAAATGTTAGACTTTAAAGGGAGCAGCCAGCATGTGGGGTATGATCAAGTAGATGTGCTGCATTAGTACATTAAGGATCATTGCAAGATTACAGTCTGAAAGATGTATTGAACACAGCAGCAATCAGTAATTGAAAGGAAAAAAATGGCAACTCAGTTTTCCCTTATTGTAAATAAAGACTTTTTTCTTTTTTTTCAGTAGAAGCAAGTATTTCCAGTCACATTCCACTCCTAACTAAAACCTGGACACGAATACAGGCAGCTTTATAGAGGACTGCACTGTGGTTAGTTACCTGAGACTACAGGAATGGTAACTAATGTGCATGTGTGTTATGGCAGGTGGGCACAGTGCCATTCCAGAGGCAACAGAAAGCAAAACACCTGTGTTTCCTAGGCAATCACCTCTTCTGTGAATATGTAACTTGAAAACAAACACATGCCCAAATGTGCTTGATAGCAGCCATCATAGGCTGTCCCAAAAGAAACCCGGAACAGTGTGTGACAACTTGTTATAGCACACACAGCAGCTTGCACTACAGCATCAGCAGGTGCAGCAAAAGCAGTGGCTTAGCTGTATTATCCCTCCATGCACAGCAGCTGCTTCTGCTGACTACTTGGCCTCTGCAGGAAAGCAATGAGAGAATCAGAAGCTATCCCTGCCCCTGAAACAGAATGCCACTAAGTGGTCATTCAACACTGCAAATCATCCTGACCTGCTTTTTTCACAAAAAAACCCATGCACAGCTATGCAGACCGCCAAACCTATTGTCTTTTCCCCACTTTGAGCACCCTCTGTGGCTTACAGCCATGAAAAACAGCTTTAGTGGGATTAATTTTACAAAAGGCAGCAGTGCTATAGAGTGACTATATCTAACCAAGCTAAATGAAAGTATGAAGAGGCATATTGTAATATAGCAGCATGAGAAACAAGGATACTCAGGGAACTATTTCTAAGAGAGTATCTAAAGGTTGCAATCAGTGAGGAGTCTGCTATCACCCTGCAGATAGGACCTTCAGAATCACAGTGCCTCTTCCACTGTGAGAAGACTATACTTGATAAAGAAAGATGACTCAACCCACATTTCTCAACAGACTCTCTTTGATGAGTAGTCTTATCAAAGCTTTTGTAGGAAACAATGCATACCTAAAAAGTTTAAAATGCAATGTGACACAAGTTTAACATGTTTACCACTAAAACAAAATAAAAATTTTTAAAAAAATCTAACAAAGTGAAGTTTTAATGACATAAACATTGACAATGTATCCAGTCTAACAAGAAAAGGATAAATCACAGATAGCAGAGATCTCCTCAGCTAGAAAGTTTAATTCTAAACCATACCATTAACATGGTCTCTTTATTGCTTAAAACCACATGTGTTATAAAATATTCCATTCTGTTTCATGAGATCATATATGCATTATTTAAATCACAAGAATGCCAGCATTGCCAAATTATAAATCTGAAGTTATTTTAAAAAATTTGTGTAATGACACTCTGATTTTGCTAAGCTTGTCTTAAAATATTTTATACTAAAACACACTGTTCCATCTACTAACATTTCACGGACCATTTGATAAGTTACAAGGCAAATCTCTTTCATTATTCTATTTACAGAAATCATCTGTGTTCTCATGTTACAAATAAACCCACTGTATCTTAAGTCCAAGGTCATGGGCTTTTAGAAACCAACAGAGTATCAAGGTAGGCCTTTCCTGCCAACATGGTGCCTCCTTGCTTATCCAAAATTATAACAGCTAAGAACAATAGAAGTGTTTTTATAACTGAATTTTGGATTTAGAGATTCTTGTATAGAAAACTTTGTCACTGAGGATTAAAATATTTTTACACCTGTAACGCCAGATTTTATTGCCTGATTAGTCTTGTTTCACTGTGGGAGATGTTAACATTCACTATCGGTTGCATCTACAGACCTAATCATAACACAAGCATCCCCTGAAGTTATTTCAACAGAAAAGAGTCTTGCCAATAAAACAGGGCATTTAGCTGTGTCCAAAACTGTAGAAAGGATATACTTCAGGTCACAAGGCATGAGCCAGAAAGACCAGTAAACCCAAAGTGGAGCACAGAGAGAGACTAAGTCATGTCTTAGAAATGTAGGGAAGATGTAACAGTACACGATTCACCCAGCATAAACATTTCAGCAGTAAGTATGAACTCTACAAAGCACATGTGGCATGGACAGATACTGCACACATAGTATGTGTTCAACAATTTACTGAAGCTTATTTTACTTGTGTAAACACTTCGCAAACAAGTTAAGTGGATAATGGATCTTATCAGGTAGGCTACTGTATATAAAAACTGCAGGATAGTAAAGGAATCCAAATGCCAAACACCATCCCATCGTCAGTCATACAGAAATACTGAATGCCTTCAAAGAGATTGGCTATGTTCCCTCCCCCACAGTTTTCACTTTGTTTCAGGTTCAGACTCATCCCTCAGCCCTTCACTCTGCCCCTAGAGCTACTTACTGTTAGATTTGGTAGCATACCCTACAGCTATAATACAGACTTTTTAATGAATTTATTAAGAAAAAAAGAGAAAAATAGTCCATATTCAAAAGTGGAATGTAAGCTAGACAGGAACTAAAACTTTGCCCTATGCTTTTTTGTCTCCTGTGCTGTTGCTTCTGCAGCACAGAAACCTATGCTTCTGCCTGCCTAGCAGTGGGGTTTGACCAAAGCCTCAGACGTCAGCTGTGTCCCCATGTTTCTGCCTTCTAGCCATTGCAAAAGGGCTTTGAGTGACAAATAGCAAAAGACAAAACCAGTGGGCAGACTTATTTCTGGTGTTTAAAAGACATCAGGTAAAGTTCAAAAGGAAGTTGCTTTCCAATAACTTTTCAGAGTGCACATTTCCTTTATTTTGGAAGGCTGTATGAAGCCTGGAGAATGGGGGAAATTATGACATGCCAGGAGGCAAGGAACTGAAAGTTCAGCATTTGAAAAGAAACTGCTTGAGAAATTGAAAATACCATTCTAGTTTTCAGCTAAACACTTTAGCTGAAATTAAAACACTTTCAGCATTTAATGAACGCTCTGGAGAAAGAATGCTGTGGTTAGTGTCAAACCATTGCTCCACCATTCTCATGAAGTTTTAAGCACTTTGGTGTGGCCAGTCTGGGGAGTGCCATTATCCTGTTTCCTGCTTTTTTTGATAGTCCCGGTTTCCAGGCTTATGTGATTAGGTAAAAGAAAGATCTTAGCGTTTTGCAATAGGTTTGAAAATATGACCCAGGAACTGGTAAAATTAATAGACAAGCTAAAGATCACCAAAATGTTTGGGTCTTATAGTGCGATAATTCAAAGTGTGTTATGTGGTAACTAATGGCTTTACAATAGCTGGACTGACAGTATACAGACTCCTTGCATTCTCATAGTCTGCCAGCCAGCTTGGGAACATCAGGTTTGGTATTCCTAACAATTAATTTTCAAGATGATCTACAAAGAAGAGTGGGGTAGGGAGAAAGAAAACTCCTAATTCTTTTCTTTTTCTTAAAACTTCATGGGCTTTAAAAAAGCAAGACAAAACCAATTTAATACTTCTTTGCAGGTCAGCTTTTAAAAAATGTCTTGACCTCCTCCCTGTGTTCCTTACTTAAAGGCAGGACAGGCACATCTGCCAAGTGAAAAATTCAGAAATGTCCACTAAACTCTCAGCTAGCAAAGCTCACTTTGCAATCAGTTGACAAGAGGTCTGAATAAAAATTGAAAAAAGTAATTACTCCTTGATGTCCATGGGCTCAGGTAAATCAAAATTTCATATTCCAAGATTTCTGTATGTTGAAGTAATACACTAAATTGCACCGCCTCCAAGCCCCCAGCTCCATTTGGAATAATTCACATTCTTCAGAATACAAGTTGGCTGTAACTAGGAAATCTTTATCCTTTGTTCCCTGTGGAGATATAAGCACATACCTTTAGAGATACAGCAATCAATAAGGATAGTTTACTATGAAATCGAACCTGCAGATTCTCAGTATGTCTTTATGTGCAGCTAAACTCAACCACTGCACTCTTGATCAAAATAGAAAAAAACTGGCACAATGTGGCTGATTCTCCAATCTGACAAATGCATTACAGCTTAAGCAGAAGAGTTGTCATTAACAATATAAATCTATGTACATACACTTGAGGACTGGATTAAGCTTTAATTAGACCTGCTCATTGTGAATTTTATGTAATTCAGTAATATAGTCATTGATTGTGGAAGATGCTTGACATCTGCCAGACATGTTAAACACTGCTTAACTCTCAGACAGCATGTTACCAGACTCACCCCCTTCTTCAGACACTCCAAAGATGACGGTTCCCTGCAACTTCAGAATCACAAAGCCCATGAACAGGATGCACAGTAGCTTTACCATTTGACTTTATATATTGAACACATCTCAAATTCAGTAGCCTTTCTCCTGCTGTCCCACAGGCCTGTGAGCACAATCTTACATGTGTAAGTGAGCCAGAGAGACAGAGTGGGTTGCTGAGCATTGTACAGTTTAAGTTAGGAGGAGGTGAGAATTATTACTTAGATTCCAAGTTGGTTTGCTACACAAATGCCAGAAAAGCAAGCTGAGGGTGTGCTAGACTTTGTGAATTGAAGAATGTGTCCTAGATTCTGCATTCATGTCTTTCTCTGTAATCAGCTAAACCTTTGGATATGAAGGCATCTAAAATAAAAATTTAAAAAATATTTTAAAATCAAAACCCCAGATCTAGACAGCACATTTTTTGATGCTGTGGTTTATCCGTATTTCCATAGTACAAAACACAGGACCAAACCTTTGGGCCATCTATGGATCAGGAAACTCTGGTGGAACAAAAGTGGTATAAATAAGAAAATCAGGGACAGCTTACAGAGGAGGTAGTCCCCTAGCATGTACTTGTGTTTTGGTAGCTTACAGCTGTCTGTCATAAGAAAGTCATTGATTTGTTTTCTAGTTTGAGTGCTTCCTCTACCACTGATTCAGCTGTTCTAGGAGAATATTTTGTCAAAGAGCCCCAAGAAAGCAAGTGGCATATCCAACATAGTAACCAAACACGGAAGCAAGTTTCAGGGTCTCACTGAATCTGTAAAGCTTAGACCATCAATAAGAGTAACAGCGGACATAAAGAGCTCATTGCACAGACAACTAGGCAAATAGCCTTAAAATTGCCAGAAGTATATCTATGCATTGTTTTGTAGTGCTTAAGTCCACATTGTTTGAGAGAATATATAAGGAACAACTGAGTAAAAAAGAGAAAATCCACTTCCAAAATAGTATCAATACTATTCAAAAGAGACTCAACTAAATTTGAATCAGTGCTTATACTTCCACTTGAAAGAAATCCAAAACCAGCATGGTTTTCTGTTCTGATTTATTTGCGTATTTATTTTGATCCAGACGAGGAACGTTAGGTCACCAGTGCAGTCTATCTTCCTCCTTCCCACAGAAAGAGACCCAGCTGAGGGAAGAACAGAACCTCCTACTCCAAACATAACTCCCTAAAGGGTGTTAGCTGGAAGAAAACATATCTGTGACAAACCTGCCAATAACTTAATTTCCTGCTCAGTGATAACTAGCCTAATTTCTTGCCAGACCAAGCAGAAGAAATCAAGGAAGAAACAGAATTTTTCACAAAGCCAGATTCTTCCCTGCTGAGGTTAAATCTCCCTGATATAGGCAATTACTATCTGGGGGAGCAGACTGCCAGAGCTGTCACGTAACAACTGTGAGGTGCAGTCGGTAGGAGAACTGGCCTGTAAACAGCTGATGGTTTGGAGACTGGAACCCCACTGCTCTTGCAGTCATGTTATCACCCATCTTGAGGATTTTAAAATCTTTCTCCCTGTTTTGTTCACTTGTATGATTTTGTTTTGTTTTCAAATCCTTACCACTGTATCCCCAAATATTTCTGTCATCCTGTGATGCCCTATTCTTCTTGGCAGACATCCCTGATGATTTCCTACAGGAATCAATTATGTCTATTCACGCCAGTGGAAGCAGAAATATAACTGATGATGGGGATTTTTACTAACATCTGGACTTACTTTAGCACAACATGATACATTAAAATTATTCTACAGAAAAAAATTATTGGCAGGCTTTTCAAAATCCAGAGCTCTTTAACCTGTACTAAATTACATTTCATTGTGGTACCGAGTTCTTGGCTCTAATTGTAAAAAAGTGTTTTGGAAGAACTTCAGTTTCTCTGGAGTCAAATCAGTGAAAAGTAAGAAAATCTGCTGTGAGTAACATTTTCCTTTGTGGTAAGCTGCTTTTGAGTAATATTGAGCTGATCACACGTTATGCATACTAACAATTATCTTCCTGAATCTTTCAACATTTCTCTTTTTTCCTTTTGACTGTAGAAATTGGTGTCATTGCAGTGCTTGTAAGGTCTACCTGATTGCCGAGTGATTCGTATTTATTTGGCATTTTGTTAGTGTCTATATGCATATTTAATATGCCTGCGGCACACATTTGTAATACAGTTACAAAAGGTGTGATGCCTCCCTAAATGATTGTGTTAAGGTCATGATTGCACAACTTACCCTTGCATGATTAACTCTGAAATTGGAAGAAATCACTTCCAACTGTATAACAGTTTCTTTAAAGCTACCATCAACTGGACAGTGACACTGTCCTTCAGCCAGCAACTGCATACTCAGAGCAAAAGGAAAACATTGTCTGAGACTCCAGCTCCAAAGCAAACAGTTTTCAACTGAAATATCTTCTTTTCTCTCATGGGTGAGTTTTCAGTTCTTATGGATATATCATCGGCACCAAAGCCCTGTCAGAATCTTTTTTCTATCACTAGTGCATGGCTGTCCTGTAGCTGAGAATCAGGACCAGTATACTATCTCTACTAAACTGGTTCTGCAATATTGCTGTTTACTCCAGCTGCTGTCAAAATTAGCTTACAGCCTGTTTAAGACTTAAGTATACCTTTCATTACTTGGGTGTTTCTGCTGTACAGTTGTCTACATACCAGGGTATATAGATTTAACTCCTCCTTTTGTTTCGGTTTTTTTACTATAGATGTCTGAAGTATCTTTATTTTCTCATTTTTATGTCACCCAGTGCTTGAATAGCAAATTCATTAATAAAGAAAGAGGAAGGAAAGACAAAACAAAAGCAAACACAAAACAAAAAAAACATACACACACCCCCAAACAATAGGAAATTACCAGATAGTGTATAAATGCTCAATTATTTAAGCAGAAGCAACTATTTATATCAAGAAGGGCTTTATCATGAGTGGAACTCCACTCATTTCTACATATCTGAGCAGAGAATTAGTAGCCAGCATGAGTGAAGAAGCAGAATTTGGCACTAGGCTTATTCAATTATAGGAACAAGCCAAGCGTTGCAAATAAAGCCACAAAATTAACCTTTACATAGATGGTCTTCACTGGCCATGCCAGTTAACATTCTTCTGTTTGCTGCTGGTGGAAATTGCCTGTGCCATTTGGTACTGAAAACAGAGAGCATTCTTGGTATTATAGCTGTGCCTTTCTAAAGTCTTAGGCCAAGAAAGTAGTTTCATTTTTATATGTGCTAATTTTTTCAGATAAAGATGCGGGTAAACAAGTGGGCAGCATGGTTGGCAAAGGATTAAAAAGCAGAGAACAGCAGTGTGGAGTAGAGTTATGACAGCAAACTTCCTAGGAGAATGAGCTTAGAGATCCCATGTATCTGACAAAGGTTGTGGCCATGCACTGAGGTGAGGAAACAGGTCGCTTTCATGGCACTTCTGTGAAGTGGAAGAAGCAAGGGCACTTACACCTCAAGAAGCGACATTGTGAAACACGCCTGAATGACAAAGTGAGGAGCTCTTCCTTCCTCTGACTCTTTGCACAACACATGGGCGGTAAGACCCAAGAAACCTTGAACCACCTTTGCAACGCCAGCACTCCATTTATTGGTAGTTACACCGAGATTCACAAAGCAGACTTTAGGATGAGGAGGAAGGTCTCCCGCCACCCGTCCGCTGGGTTCAGCAGAGAGCGCCGGGACGGCTTTCCCTGCGGAGCGCGGCCTGGCCGAGGCCGCTGCCCGGCGCGGAGGCGGCGGGGTTTGGCCCGGCCCGGCCCGGCCGGCGGCGGGGTTGGGTGGGGGGGAGGGGGAGCTGTCCGTGGTGCTGCCACCGCCCCGCGCCCCCCGCCCCGCCCCGCGGCACCCCGCCCCCACCCGCCCCTCGCCCGTCCCGGCGGAGAGCTTGCCCGTCCTCCGTGACCTGCCTTTGGAGGAAGGGTTCAAAGTCTCAACCTGGTGTTCAAACCAGCCGGTTAAGGCGGAGGGTGGACACGTCGCAGTCGCGGCCGTGTCCCCGTGCAGTCTCTCCGCGCCGCTGCGCCCACTGTCCATTACTAAGTGTCCGTGCCAGCGCAGAAGGCTGGGAAGAGCTTGCAGCCCACCCTGGGAGAAGAGGGGAAGGCCGGCCGCCGCCGCCTCCTGCGCCTCGGGTACCGGTGGGCGTCCGGGGAGAACGGGGCCCCGCTGACACCAGGCCCCCGGGCCCGGGCCCGCTCTCGTTAAATAAAGCCTTTTGCTCCCTTTGCTCCTACCCTCTTCTCCTCCGGGGGCAGTCAGGCACGAGTTAAGACGCCGCTGCCCTTAAGAGAGGGCCGGGAAAAAAAAAAAAAAAAAAAAAAAAAAGACAAACAAAGACTAACCCAAACAATGGAGAGGCCGCCCCGCCGCCGGACGCTCGCCGGGAGCGCGGCCCGCTCGGCCCTCAGATGGCAGCGCAGGGCGCTCCGTCCCGTCGGGGCAAGGCCGGGGGCCGGCCGCGGCCGCCGCGCTCCGCCGCGGTGACGGTGACATGGGCGCGGGGGCGAGGCGGGGCCGGCGGGGCCCGGGGGCCGGGCCGGGGCGGGCAGGGGCGGAGCGGTACCAGCTGTAAGGAGAAAACAAGCCGCGGGCGGCTCCAGCGCGTCCTCGCAGGTGGAGACGGCCCCGGCGACGGCACCGCGAAGGCACCTCCGGGCCGGGGCCGGGGAGCGGCGGGGCCGGGCCGGGCGCTCACATGGGCAGGGCGCTGCCCGCGGGCCGGGATTGCCGCCAGCCCCGGGCGGCGCGGGGTGACCGAGCGGCGGCTGCAGCGCTCCGCGGTCCCCGGGCGCACGGCGGGTGTGAGGCCGGGGCGGGCAGGGGCATGGGGCGGCGGACGGGCGTCACGGCGGCCGACGAGCTGGCCAACGCCGCCGCCCGCGGCGACCTGCAGCGCCTGAGGGAGCTGCTGGACGGCGCGGCGGACCCCAACGCCGTCAACTCCTACGGCCGAACCCCCATCCAGGTAGGGAGGCCGGGAGGTGGGGGGGTGCCGGTGGCAGGGCGAGGGCAACGGCCGGTCCGTGCCCGGGGAGCGGCGGCGGCAGCCCCGGGGCAGCCTCCCGGCGCCGGCCGCCCCCGACGGCTGCGCTCGACTGCTGTCGGAGCGGTGCGACAGTTCCTCTCGCCTTTCTGGAAAGGCGAAAGTCTGTGACGGCCGCAACAGAGAGGTTTTAGTCTTAGCAACCTTTGACTTTATTTTAACCCACTGAGATAGGATGACTCAAAACCGAGAACTTCAATGCTCATCTCGCAATAAACGTGCAATAAAAAAGTAACGAGTCACCTTTTCAGAAAGAATTATCCTTTCATCATACGTCATCTTCTGCCTTATACGACTATTAGTATTTTGCTTCTTCTCTTCCATGAAAAAAAATATTTTCACTGACTCCCACGATATATTCACTGCACCTTACAAGCAGAAACACGCGGGTGCGACAGCCTTGCGCAGCAGACCATGCAGGTAGCCAGCTAGCAGTCCCTGTGGGGCTCAGTCTGCCTACATTTACAGTCGCATTAATGTGTAGATAGATGTAGTGCCCGGAGGAGCAGTAGACACTAGATTTATAAGGCTGAGTCAATTTCCGAGGTAGCTCTGTCCAGCTTCTTAAATTTTCAAAATAAAACGAAATGGGAATGATCTGAGAAGCTATATTTAAGTTTTACGGCCGGTGCCTGCGAAACTCTCTCCTACAAAATGTCGGTGCAGCATTTCACTCAAAACACGTATCTGATGCCGTCCTCTGGCACGCGTTTTGTCTGCACCTTTGCGCATCAGGGATATAGCCGATGCGCCGGACACGCTGCCGGGTGCGCTGGGGAAAACGCAGCTTGGAAAACTCGAGTTCTCCCGGGAATTTCGGTGCTGCACTGGGCAGGGGGGTTAGGCTAAAGGTGCGTGTTGGGTCTCTCCTGAGGGCGAGGGAAGCGCGGGCGCCGCGCTGCAGGGAGGACGGGTTCCCTGCACACGCGTGTCCCCTTGCCAGGGACCTCCTGGAAAAGCGTCCCGGGTGAGAACGGGTCGGCGGCAGCCCCCGGGAGCGGTTCTGCGGTGGCCGTTGCAAAGCAGCTCGGGACTTGCCCTCGGTTCCTGCGAGGGTGCGCCGGGAGCAGGGAGAGCACCTTGTCCCGGTGCCTTCACCCTGCGCTCGCCGCCCCCTCGCTGGCTCCTGTCGCGGAGCAGCCCCCGGTGCGGGTCCGCACGCCCCGGCCCCGACGGGGCTCCCGCGACGCTCTGTCCCGCCGTGTCCCGCGGCGCGGAAAAGGAGGCTTTCCCCTGGTTACGCAACGCTCCCGCCGGGTCCGTGCTCTCCGCCGTTCGCGAAGCCTTCGGAGCTGATATCTAGGCTTCACCCGCGGATTTTCCACTCCTGCGGGGCTGAACGGGAGCGCATGGGCGGGCGGGCGGGCGCTGACGCTGTTTCTCCCCTCAGGTGATGATGCTGGGCAGCCCGCGGGTGGCCGAGCTGCTGCTGCAGCGCGGAGCCGACCCCAACCGCCCCGACCCGCGCACCGGCTGCCTCCCGGCGCACGACGCGGCCCGCGCCGGCTTCCTGGAGACGCTGGCGGCGCTGCACCGCGCCGGGGCGCGCCTCGACCTGCCCGACGGCCGCGGCCGCCTCCCCCTCGACGTGGCGGCAGGGGGCCCGCACGGACCGGTGGCCCGGTACCTGCGCCACCCGCCGCCCCTCGCCTAGCCTCCCCCTGGGTGGTGTCATCCGTCCGTGGTCCCCCCGCCCCTAATTTATTGCCCGCGCCTGCCTCGGGAGGCACGAAGTCGAGCAGCACTCACGCACCGGACCGCATCTCCCCGCTCGGATGCACGAAGGACCAGAGGGATATGTATTGTTTTGTACGCTGTATTTTGCACGTGTCTGTATGTTACCCTGCAGCTGAAACCCGACGCCCCTCCGCACACCCCTAATTTTCACGCGAGAGTCCAAACACTGTGAAGAGAAATAAATATGAAGGAAAACTCTCGCAGAGAGATGGCACAATAAACCCTTCGTGTTTTGACAGGACAGCGTCTGGGCTTTCTGTTTACCCTCCTCCCCGCGGCTCCCCATTCGCACTGCCCAGCTCTCTGTCTGAAGGGGGCGGAAGAGGCTCCGGGCTCTCCTGGGCCCGAGCCGACTGATCCCCATTTGATTTCAGACTCGGGTTAAATCGGACTCAAGGGACGCTGAAGCCACCTCTGCCTCTCCCTAGCAAAACCGGCCGGGACAGCGGGGAATTGAGGCTTCCTGTTGCAATTGCGGCTTTGGCAAGTACCTTCTTAAAACCACGTAAGATGCTATGCATGTCTGTGCACGGGCCCGTGGTGCATTCGTGGCTTTTCTCATGAAGGTTGTAAACATGGGACCTGGAAGGAGAAAATAAGGAGCGATTTGTGTCTCTGCAAGCCCGATACCGCCCTCGCTTGAAGTAATAGGTGCTTTACAGATTTGCAGGTGACTTTCCCTGAGTTACTGTAAGTTTAACAGTATTTTGAAGAAATCATGACGGTTGCAAAACGAAGGCGGCGTGGAACTAAAAATTAAAAGTCGTACGTCTGAGCTCGGCCCCAGGGTTTCCCAAGCTGCTCGAAGGTGGCACGTTTGGTCAATAAAAAAACGAGCCGCTGTAATAACAAGCAGTTGTAACAGCTGTGCTACTGGAGGAGGAACCGGGGCGGCGAGTAGATCCGTTCCCTGAGAGCTGGTCCCTCTTTCGTGGGCTGCCCCGGCGCGGGGAAGCTGGGCGTGAGCATCCCACAGCAAAGCCACAGCGGCAGCCCAGCCTCTGCCGAGGGGAGGCGGGCGGAGAGACCCGCTCCCACCGCGGCAGATCCCAAACCTTCGGGCGTGCTGCGGACAGGGCCCGGGCGGCAGCGACCGGGATGGCTCCCTCGGCACGGGTGGGAGACCCTGCCTCCCGCCCCGGTCCCCACGCGGGGCTGTGCTCACACGTCCTGCGTCTTAGGGACAGGGAAGGGGGAGCAAGGCAGGGCAACGAGAGAGCTCTGGTCTCCTTCCCCAGCGCAAATCCTGGGCACTTCGCAGAGCTACCCGTAGAGAACGAAAAGGGAAAAAGATTTATCTTCGTTTTGCATTCCTACTGAGTGTCCAACTCGCAGATATGTCATTAAACGTTAAAAATAATATATATCATTTTATATAACATATAGGAATATGTCATTTATTACAACATAATTTTATACAATGAGTGCTTTATTTCGTATAAGCTGGCACACTATAAATGTGTAGTTATGCCATTTATGTATGTGATACATCTTTGTAATGCCTATATAAAAATATACATAATATCCATATATATAAAACCATTACGATTATGTATCAAGCCTACGTATTTGCTCATCAATTATTTGTATATGTAATATGCTTATGTTTAATTATAAATGCATTATACGTGATAAAATAGATACCAAAAATCATATTTTATTTAGTATATATTGATACTTGTTTATTATAAGAATTCCTATAATATATATTTTATGCATACCTTTAAACAGAAAATATATAAAATTACAGTATGTGATGATAACACCTTATGAAATTGTACTGTATTCTGTTTTAGAACACAACATAGCCATAAACGAACCAAGGACAACACTAGGGACGCAACAGTCAAGCATCCCATGCCTGAGGGAACCGGGATGGAGCTGGGACCAGACACGGGGATAGGACAAGGCTAGAGCCTGATCACCCTCTTTACGGAAAAGTAAGGATCTAATAAACTGCACTTCCAACCTCAGTTAGACCAGTATTCCTGGTTTAGAAGGTCGTTTTCTCAAAGAATTCAATTTAAGGTGTTGAGTATTTCTGTTACGGCTTATGAAACAACAAGACGATGATGATGAGGAGGATAATAATAATAATAATAATAACAATAATTTGACAGGGAAATTACATACTTTCCTAGGCTGACCGCACCAAATAAACAGAATATGTCCTCAAAACCCAGAAAGGCTAGATGCCTAATTGCTGTAAATCTTCCTCTCATGCTGTGGGTCCCAAGCCCCTGCCCAGGCCAGGCCCACGGTGGGGGCTAACTCACCCCGTGGGAAGATGGGGGTCCCCAACATGATCCCGGGAGCTTCCACAGGTGCCTTTTCTTCTGACAGCAGCGTCAGCTCCAGGGCTTGGAGTCCTCCCCGAAAAGAAGAATATTAAATGTTAACAACAAGGAGAAGCAGCAGTATACGTTTCAAGAAAGCCCTAAAAGCATTTCATCTAACGTGGCAGTTAACTGGCACTTCTTATTTTAAATATCGTAGCTGTAATTGAGTACATGCGCACGCACACACACACAACCCTCTGCAGCAGTGTTTTAGCCCTGTGCACGAGATGCTCCTCGGGCCCGGCTCGGCCATGCATTCAGCGTTGGTGGGTATTTGGTTTCTATTGCCAAAACTGTCAGTTTACCCTCCCACCGCCGCTACGGCACCTGCATTACACAGCCAGGCAGGCGTTTATGTCCCTCAGTTTTGCCTTGCCTTTCAGAAGGACTCGCCATGGAGGGGGGGAGCGGGGGGGGAGAGAGAAAAAGAAAAAAAAAGGGGGGGGAAAAGGGGTATCTCCCGAGGAGCTGCTTTCATTTCGAAATGGCTGTTTTCACTCACCCATCTCCCAGGCTTGAAATCGGATTCGGTCCAGGAGAAACCATTACAGGCTCTTCTTTATTAGCATTGTTGTTAGGGTTACTCTGTGCCCAGGCAGAAGAAGGAAACTTCTGTTGACATCGGTGTTATTACTGTTTGTCCAGCCGAGAGAAGGAGGTGTTTGTTTGGGGGGGGGGGGGAGCATGTTACACACGCTTATATTCACCAGCCAGCCCTCCCAGGGACAGTCACGCTGCCTCCCCTCCCAGGAGCCTTCCCCGTCGGCTCCCTGCACTCCCATCTCCGCGCCGAGCAGCGTTCAGCTGTGCCGAGCCGAGCCGAGCCGAGGAAGCCGAAGATGCGCCCTCAGGACCGACACCCTCCCTGCCCATCACCCTTCCAGGCGCCTCGTACGGAGGTACCCCGCACCCTGTGAGGGGGATGCGCAGAGGGGCTCTCGGGCAGGGGGCTGGGACGGGGCGTGGGGGTGAAGAGGGGGCCCCCACCCTGCCGCCGACCAGAGATCCTCTGCCGAGCGGCGGGCCTCGCTCAGCACCGGCTGTCGGGGAGCTCAGCACCCCTCCGGCGGTCGCCGCGGCAGTGCCTGGAACTGGCCTGGGAGAGAGGCGCCGGTAGGTTGCTTGGGCTTTTGGGCGATTCCCCGCTGCTCCTCCTGCCCCCCCCCCCCCCCCCCCCCCCCAATCTCACCCTTCAAACCAAAAACAAAGCGGTCGACCACCGCGGAGCACGGCCGGGGAGAAGGTCGGGGGAGAAGAAACAGTTAATTACCCGTTTCGGTTACCGGCGGGGGGAGACGAGATCCGCTTTTTTTCCGCTTTTTTTTTGCCGTTTATTTTTTTTCGCTCCGCTACTCAACGGCCCCGCGTCGCGTTCAAATGACCATGTAACAAGGAAATAGCTGCTCGCCCGGGCCAATACTGGCCTGCGCTTTTAAAGTGGCAGGGACACCCTAGCCGGCCCCCGGTGGGACGGGCGGGGGTCGCGGTGTGCCGGGCCGCCTCAGCCGCCGCTCCTCCGAGGGGCTCCCAAGGGGAGCGGGATCCAGAACCAACCAAACAACAAGGAACAATCCAAAATCACGCATCCCCGGCAAACGGAGCGGGAGGCGGCATGTTTGGAGGGGACAGACGACGGGGGGGGGGAGGGCAAGGACATGTCGTCAAGGCTTTATTTGAAAGCAGGGGAGCGCTCTGCGATTGGCCGGCCTCCACGCCCGTTTGCTGGTGGTGCTCCGCGGGGCCAGTCGGTGGGAGGGAAGAGGAGTCGGCGGCCTCCCCCGTCCCCATCCCCCGCCGCCGGTTCTCCTTCGCCCGCTTTCGAGGCGGGAGCCATCATCATGGGAGGCGTTTAAGGGCAGGGGAAGAGCGGGGGGGGGCGGGGAGGAGGTAAGGCGAAACGGAGAGTCGAAATTAGTCAAACGGAAAGAGAAAAAAAAAAAAAAGGGGGGAAAAAAAAAAGAAATAAATCCTCTCCAATGAATGGAGGATGAGAGGGCCGATTCACCGGTGGGGCCCCGCCGGGGAGGTATTTCTAGCGCGGCACGCCGGGGCTCCCCGCACCCATGACCCCCCGGATAAGATGCACCGTCCGCTTTCGGCACGCCCGCAGCCTGCGCCGGGCCCGGGCGCTGGGCTGGCGCATCCTCCGCGGCGTCGTCGGGGCGCTGGGTCGGCGCTGGCCGCCGCGCCTCGCTCTGCTGCTGGTCCTGCGGAGGAGGCGCCGCGGGAGCCCCCGGCCCAGGTAGGGCTCCCCGGGGAGCGGGGCTGCTCGGGGGGGGCGGCGGGGCGGGCGGACCCTGTCCTCGCGGACGGCCCGACGGGGCAGCGGGAGCGGGGTGCCCGCTCCCCGCGGCTACCTGGGCCCGGCCGCGCAGCTCCGCAGACCCCTCTCCGCGCCACATGCTCAGATTGCACCGGGAACACGTGAGGCTTGCATAAGCGTGGGTGTTCGGGTTTTTTTTTTTTTTATTATTATTTTTTAAAGGCAGTGGAAAACGACAGGTTCTTGAAAACTACTGTAACTTATTTCTGCCCTCTCCGAGAAGTTTTTCTTTTCGTTTTCTCTATGGCTAATTCAGAAAAAAATGAACCTACCACCCCTTTACCAACATTTACAGACTGTTCCTTGCGAACAAGGAACAGAATTATTGCCCTGAAGAGAGAAAATGGCCACTGTTTTCAGAGCGTGTATTACTTTCCACTGTTGTAAATGACAGTGAAATACAGTGGCCTACTTTACCTTCCCTTGCTGTTATATAAATATGCTCAATAAGGGTCAGAGCAGCGTGAGAAGAGTAATTAAAATACACACGTATCAAGGACCTTGAGAAACACCCGAGGTTCAGGCGTTTTAGAGACTTCTTCCTGATTGCAGAATGCAAAATCAGATTGTTGTGGATCTGCAGGGTGCATCTTAGGCCTCGATCATCACACATAATTAGACACTTATTTAGAAAAATAAAGCGAATATTAATTTTTATGAGTATTTGAAGATTGTACTGCAGAATCCTCATAGGGGATTATTAGAGGAGCCCACAACCTGTCTAATCCAGAGCAGAGCCTGGAGAAGAACAGAGATAGAAGAGAGGGAAAGTAGAAATATTTGCGTGAAAATATCTGCAAAAAATAGAGATTATATATTTTAAATATATATATATAAAACCTAAACCCTTCAAGCTGTAGGACTCGAGGTGTGGAGACAGAGCAATTCACAGTTTGCCTGCTCCAGTCTCTAGTTAGAGATAACTTCCAGCGCTTTTTGAGTATCAAGTGTGGGAGGGATACACAGGCACACACAGACATACATATGTATATATATATTCAGAAACAACATACACTTTGCCTTGTTACCTTCACATCCCTCGTTTCTTGCATTGGTAGTAGGCCTAATTTCTTCATCTTACAGTAAATGGGGAAAAAGAAACTACACACTCTGGCTGACCTGAAATGCACGAATCTCGAATATAAAACATAAATATGAAGATGCTGATTATCTCGAAGTAAAATCGCTGCAGCAAGGAAAAAACCCTCTCGTGAATCAGGCAGTGTGGCACTTTTATTTTCTGTTTCCACACTTTCTGTAAATTCTGGTGCTTTTCTTCCCCCCCCCCCCCCCCCCCCCCCACACATCCTCCCCGAGCTTTTAATCAGGGAGACCGAGGAGATCGAGTTCTTCTAAAACGCCTCTTAGGTGTAAAATAGTCACTGAAATGTGCTGAAAATCTGATTTTGAAGTGCTGGGGAGGAGTAAAACAAGGGTGTGTGTTTAATCTA